>NC_092372.1:196331897-197581897 GCF_030028105.1 Mobula birostris | reverse complement strand
TAATGTAAATCCAAAGAAAGAAGCAGACCATTGCAGTGCACCAGAAGTTGATTACGAGGTAGTTTATTACCCAAATCACAAAAAGAAATTCATTGTCACAAATAGCTGTGGAGGCCAAGTCATTAGGTATATTTAAAGCAGAGGTTGATTAGTGAGAGTGTCAAGAAGGCAGCTGGAGAATGGGATAATAAATCAGCTATGATTGAATGGGGATGAGGGAACATAAATCAACCATGACCGAATGGCAGAACAGATTCGATGGGCCAAATGGCCAAAGTCGGCTTCAATGTCTTATGGTCTTAAATTGACAACTGCAGAACCAATTAAAAGGTGAGAACACTCCAGCAAAAGACTGCGAGCTTAATTTGCAATAAGTTTTAAAACTCTGACAAATCCTGCCGGATGACAAAGTTACAGAATTTTATGAACAATGTTCAACATTACTGCAAAAGCATAATCTTTATCCTGCAATTGTTTTTCCAGTTACAACAATGCTCAAACAGCCTTTTCCTGGTGCAATTGGTTCAGAGCACACAAACAGACTTCTGGTAAACTAATGGTGGTTTACAAGAGCTCTGTATCCAATGTTGAGAATGACATTAGCAATATCATTAACAGTCTCTGGAATTGTAAGTGTTCAATGAAAGCAGTAACTGAAAGTGCTACAACAATAAATTTTTTCATAACTAATGAGATACTTATTTCCCAGTGAGTATGATAATGTTGCAGTTATATTAATATGAGCAATTGGATGGTTATAAATAGAGTCACAGAGAAGGATAGCACAGAAGCAGGCCATTCAGCCCATCTAAACCATGCCAAAACCATTTAAAGTGCCTACTCCCATTGACCTACACCTGGAACATAGCCCTCCATATCCCCACTATCCATGTACCTATCCAATCTTCTCTTAAATGTTGAAATCAAGCTTGCATGCACCACTTGAGCTGGCAGCTATTCCACACTCTTCCAACTCTCTGCGAAGAAGCTTCCCCTCATGTCCCCTTAAATTTCTCACCTTTCATTCTTAACCCATGATCTCTTGCTGTAGTCCCACCCAACCTCAGTGGAAAAAGCCTGCTTGCATTTACTCTATCTATATCCTCAAAATTGTGTACACCTCTATCAAATTCCCTCTCAATCTTCTATGTTCTAAAGAATACAGTCCTAACCTATTCCATCTTTCCTTATAACTCAGGTACTCTAGACCCGTTAGCATCCTCGTAAATTTTCTCTGGACTCTTTCAACCTTGTTCACATCTCTCCTCTAGGTAGGTGACCAAAACTGCACACCATACTCCAAATTAGGCCTCATCAATGTCTTATACAACTTCAACATATCATCCCATCTTCTCTACTCAATACATTGATTTATGAAGGCCAATGTGACAAAAGCTTTCTTTACAATCCTATCAACCTGTGACTCCACTTTCAACGAATTATGGACCTGCATTCCCAGATCCCTTTGTACTACCACACTCCTCAGAGCCCTACCGTTCAATGTGTAAGACCTACCCTGGTTGTTCTCATATGATAGATAGATGCTGCATGAGGTGCCAAACATTACCAGCAATTTCCATATTTATTTTCATTTCTAAAATCAGCATATTTTGTTATTATTTTCCAAAATCAATTTCAGCTGTTTAGAGGCACAAGTAAAATATGGTCTTTCATACAAATTATGAATGGCCATTGCCTGTAGTGCATTCAAACACAAATCTGTTCTTCAGAACAGTAGCAAACCATGTTCCAACGGCCAGTAATGAAGACACGGCCAGGGAAAAGAGCATCTACTCCCCTCGCTAAGAGGCTAAGTATATTCACATTTCAGTGAAGTTACTCCTACTTATCGAAGCCGCAAAGAATACAGGTGACGGGCAATGAGGGATTTCAGGTACAAAAGTAAACATATGAAAGGTTGACGATTGGTAGGTTCCATTAACATCAAATTTACCAAAGCATCACCATGTTCACTGCAGTGCTAGATACAAGGAGGAATCCAATTACTTCTGGGAAGCCATAAAAGTGATTTGTTCAAGATGGAGGTTAACAGAAGAACTGAGGAGATCTCAATGCTTTTACTTGGAGTTTCTGTCTCATTGAGCTGCACGCAATATCATTGTACCCAATGCAAAAAAAAATTGTGTATCAAATGGAAATAGCAGAAGGTTATAGAGCTTAAAAACAACTCTGGGAACAAGCTCCACACAAAACAGAATTAATTACCATTTGAAGCTTCCATGTATTGTTCCCAATTGTAAGCCTGAAATATGCTGCTGGGTCATATGGGCACGAGGACATCATGGAGTGATAACGTCACATTTTAGTAAGAATTATAGAGTATAGTTTATGCTAAAGTTCCCTAATAAACTCTAACATAGCACAATATAGTTTGTATATTTAAAAATAATTAAAAATCAATTACTCTCAAGTAGTAGAAATCCCCTTAGATGTTCATGATTCAAACGCAGGATGCAGGCACGGCTGGCGATGCCTGTGCTTAATAATCATCTCCAACCACCTTGAGAAATTGGTGACGAGTCACCTTCTTGGGCTATTGAAACGGTTTAAGTGCTCCCTGAGGAGCCAGAAAACAGAGCTCCAGGATTTTGACCTATCAACGATAAAGGAATCACAACGTATTTTCTGATCCTTCGTCGAAGCACCCTGTTCCTGTGGTTTTATTCTGATGTTTCGCAGAGACCTTTGCTGCAATGGAAAGGTCACAACTAAGCAATTAAAAGATAGGAATTCATAGGTTGCTTTAATGTTAGTAAAAGGTCATATTTACTTCCGAAGGTATTAAGACGTTATCTTTCCTAAAAGACATTAGTGATCCATGTTTGTTTTTGTAATTCATAGTAGCTTCATGGTTACCATTACCAAATCTAGCTTTTTGTTTGAAGTGCCATTAAATTAATTGCTTAAATCCTGTGGTAATTTTCAAATTCGTGTCACCACACACAAAGGTTAAAATTATTTATTTTAAAGATGCAATTCTCCATTGTCTGTGGGAAGGAGCTGTGCACAATTAATGTAAATTAGTGCTCGAAGATCAACATCGACTCGAAGGGCCAAAGGACCTTTATCCCTGTTCAATGACTCTGATGTCAATACAGTTATTCCCAGAGTTACGAACATCTGACTTACGAACAACTCGTACTTATGAACGGCCTGCCATAAAGCCTATTACTGTATATTAAAAATTCATCGGCTCAAGGAAGGAGAACACCGTCCGCCATTTTAAGTCGGATCACGTTGCCATTAACACTGTGTTGAGTGTGTAACTTTGTATTTGGCTTAAACCTTTCTTAGCAAGATTCGCCCTGACCCCCTTTTCTAGTCAGCACCGGCCCCACTTGTCCCATTTAACCTGTCTCAGTACAGGTGGACTTTAGGACCCGGGGGAGTTCAGAAACCGCCGCCTGCAGCTGCTGCTGAATCCGCAGTGTTTCTGTTCCGTTGACAGAAAACGATCACGATTGGAAATAAAGTGGAAATAATAAAGTGATCGGAAAGAGGTGAAACGCCATCGGTCATTGGAAAAGCATTAGGCTACAGTCGGTCAATGACCGAAACAAGTTTTAAAGGATAAAGTGAGAATAATGGAGCATGTGACAGGCCCTGCCCCAATGAAAGCTACAATTATTACTAAGCAACGCAATGGTTTAATTATTGAAATACATACTTTTCTTAAGTGTTTTATATGCATAGAAAGGTAAAATATATACTACATACTAAGACAAACATTTGACTAACTGACGCTAAATAAGACCGGATGTACCTGTTCCGACTTACGCACAAATCCGACTTAAAGACAGACTCAGGAACGGATCTTATTCATAACCCGGGGACTGCCTGTATTTGCAATGAAGCTCAAGTCTCTGATGTCAGAATGCTTCTTATTAGTACTATTTCCTCAAATGATCAAGACACCATTTCTTTCCACTTCCCATCAGTATAATGAATTGAAAATAATTTCCCTTGCTTGCCCCTTCCAAGGCAGTAATCTCTGCACCTGCCAGATAGTGGAGTCATAACAGCACATTGATAAGAACATGTTACTTTTAAAACAAATTCTTCATTGTTCATGTCACCCAGCATGGTCCTGTTATTAATTTTCCTCCCATCTCACAGCTCTGTACAAATGTTTTCCTCACCAGGAAACCTGTTCTGTTCCTCACAAACTGCCCTTCAAGCAAGTCGGGCCTAGCTTGGTGTGCTCCTTTCATCTGCAGCAGATACCTCCCCATTCAGAATATGCTGTGAGCAAATACAGTGAGGTATTAAATTGGCCTTCCTCACCATAGGCTCTACCTGCAAGTTAACAGTTAGGTTGTTCTGCACAAGGATTTCCAAATCCTTTGCATCTCAGGTTTTCGGATTTTCTGCAAACTTAGCAACAAAGCCATCCAGTCCACCATCTAAATCATTGATATACAGCACAAAAAGCAGTCCCAATTCCGACCGTTGCGAAACGCTACTAGTCACTGGCAGTCAACCAGAAAAGAAACCTTCTATTCCCACTCCCAGTATCTACTTCCTACCAATCAGCCAATGCTCTAACCATGTTAGTAACCTTCCTGTATACCATGGGCTTTCAACTTGGTAAACAGCCTCACGTGTGGCACCTCATCAAAGGCCTTCTGAAAGTCCAAATATACAACACCCACTGCATCCTTTGTCTATCCTACTTGTACTCTCCTCAAAGAATTCCAACAGGTTCGTCAGGCATAATTTCCTTGAGGAAACCACGCTGACTTTGTCCTATCTTGTCCTGTGTCACCAAATACTCAATAACCTCACCCTTAACAACTGACTCCAACATCTTCCCAACCACTGAGGTCAGGCTAACTGGTCTATAATTTCCTTTTTGCTGTCTTCCTCTTTTCTTAAAGAGTGGAGTGACATTTGCAATTTTCTGGCCCTCTGGCACAGTGCCAGAGTCCAGTGATTTTTGAAATATCATTACTAATGCCTCCACAAGCTTTACTGCTACCTCTTTCAGAACCCCAGGGTGCAGTTCCTCTGGCCCAGATGACTTATGTACCCTTAAGTCTTCCAGCTTTTTGAGCACTTTCTCCCCTGTACTAGTAACTGCACTCACTTCTCTTCAACATCTGGCACACTGCTAGCATTTTCCATAGTGAAGAATGATGCAAATGACTAATGACACTTTTGGTTGCTCTCTGTAGGTTTTTAAAAAGCTTCCCAATCCTGTCTTCGGACTAATTTTTGCTTTGTTGTATGCCCTCCCTTTTGCTTTTACATTAGCTTTGACTTCCTTTGTCAGCCACGGTTGAACTAGTTTGTTATTTGAGTATTTCTTTGTTTTTGTAATACATCTATCCTGCACCCTCCTCAATTTTCTCAAAAACTCACACCATTGTTGCTCTGCTGTCATCCCTGCCAGCAACTCCTTTCAATTTACTTTGGCCAACGCCTCTCTCATACCACTGAAGGCAGGAGAATGGGATTGAAAAAAAAGCAAGTTTAATGGCCTAATACTGTTCTTATATCTTACAGCCTTATTCCTACAGAAACCTCTCATTTCAAGGATTTATAGTTCTATCATCCCACGTAATGGACTAGCCAGGGAAAATATCATCACCCCCATCAGTTCCTGCAAGAGACTAGATAATATAACAGAGACACAGGAATCTGTAGATGCTGGAATCTGGAACAATACACATGATTCTGCAGGAATTCTTTAGACCAAGCAGCATCTGTAGACAAGTGGACAGTCAATACTTCTGGTTGAGATACTCTATAGCAGCGGTCCCCAACCACCGGGCCGCGGACTGGTACCGGGTCGCAAAGCACGTGCTACCGGGCCGCGAGGAAACCATATGATTTGGTGATATGAGTCAGCTGCACCTTTCTTCATGCCCTGTCACGCCCACTGCTGAGCTTGAACGCACGCAAGGTCATTACCCACGCGTCATCCATGTCAGCGCGGGAAAGAGATCAATTCCTCGAGCTTGCAAATGATGGCGGGTTGAAAAGTATGTTTGACATAACATCTCTGCCGGCATTCTGGATCAAAGTCAAGGCTAAATATCCTGAGATAGCCACGAAAGTGCTGAAAACGTTACTTCCATTTCCAACACATCTCTGCAATGAATGCAACGAAAACAAAATTGCAGAATAGACTGGATATAAGGAATCCCCTTCGAGTATCGCTGTCTCCCATCACCCTTCGATGGGACCGTCTTGTTGCAGGGAAACAAGCCCAGGGCTCCCACTGATTCAGCAATATTGGTGTGTTGCAATGATTTTATATGTTCATACGGGGAAAATATGTGCTGTATGTTTAATATCCAAACGTTACTTAAAATGTTATGATGCTATTGACTTATATAACCATACAACAATTACCGCATGGAAACAGGCCATTTCGGCATTTCTAACCAGTGCCGAACGCTACTCTCACCTAGTCCCACTGACCTGCACTCAGCCCATAACCCTCCATTCCTTTCCTGTCCATATACCTATCAATTTTTCTTTGAATGATAATATCGAACCTGCCTCTACCACTTCTACTGGAAGTTCATTCAACACTTACTTCAAGCTCCCTTGTTCTCCCCGATAATTGACTTATCACTATATTCATGCGAGGAAAATATGTGCTGTGTGTTTGATATTAAATTCGTTAGATAAACCTTTTTAGAAATGAAATTGAGTATATTAACCACTTATCACCTATATTCCGGTTGTGATTAACCACCCCCCAAAGAATTGCCAAAAACGATTTGTAGAGAAAATTCGGCACGTACACGCATGCACGCTGGTGCCCACGCAAGGCTTCATGGTCATTGTAGTCTTTCTCAGGACAAACACAACGTATTTGACTGCTACTGTTGTCCGTTGGCAACCCTACCACCCCGCCCCACCACTCCCGGCCGGCTGGTCCGCAAAAATATTGTCAATAATAAACCGGTCTGCATTGCAAAAAAGGTTGGGGACCTCTGCTCTATAGATGCTACCTGAGACAATGAGTTCCTCCAGCATCTTGTGTGCTGCTCTAACTATTTTAGTATTTCGGTGAAGTCATTTCTTGTTTTTCTCTGAACCTTAAAAAAACATGCAATTGGTCAATGATGAACCAACTCTAAGGGAAAATTCAGAATAACACCATAATCAAGTTGTTTTATTTTGTCTCCCCTCTCGATGAGTAATGCCTCTTTGCCCCTTTATTAGGGAGAGAGAGAGACAGTGGCATGTCGAATTGTCAGGTGAATGATTAGTTTTTGTTTTACTGCAGATCATGGTCTCTCTTTGGGGTTTTGCTATTGCTTGCTTGGTGGGAGGTGGCTGCTGATGCTTTTTACTGAAACAAGGAAGTAGTTAATACTTTCCTGTTGCTTGTGCGTGGGAGGCGGGAGAAGGGGGTTTAGAGATCTAACATTTTTACTGTTACTCATTCTTTGAGGCATTCTTCTGTTTTTGTGAATGTCTGCAAGGAGCAAGAATTTAAATAGAACTATTGAACTAATAAAATTGTAGGTAACATTGAGCAGACTTAAACTTGTAGGAGTCATAATGGCAATGATCAATTTAATGGTAGAAATTCAACTGCCTTGCTTTTCCATTGTACTTAAATTGCTTTTCCCTTTGCTTCCTTTTCCCCTTGTACTGTCCTGGTGTACAAAATAATGAGGAGAATAAATTGGGTGAATGCACACAGTTGTTTTCCACAGGGCTGGGAAATCAAAAACTAGAGGGCATAGGTTTACGGTGAGAAGGGAGAGATTTACAAGAACCTGAAGAGCAATATTTTCACCCAGAGGAAGGTCAATATATGGAATGAGCTTCCAGAAGTGAGACCGGTACATTAACAACATTCAAAAAGTTACTTGGAAAGGTGGATAGGAATGCTTAGAAGGATATGGTCGAACGCAGGCAAATGGGACAAGTTTAGCTGGGAATCTTCATTAGCACTGAGCAGTTGGGCCAACGAACCTGCTTCCTTGCCTTATGGCTCTAGGACATTACTGATGGGATGCATGCAAAACAATATGTTTCCACAATACCTCTGTACTCATAACAATAATTAACTAATTTACCACTTTTAAAGTCCGTTTTTAAAAGATAAATGTACTTGAATTTTTCAAACAATATAATGACTGAAGGAAAACGCCACTAGAGCAACAAATGGGAGCTCTAAATGGTGCACAGTGCTTCAAGTGTGGACCAATAAGGCCCTAAACAACCACATATCAAGAATTCAGTGCTCAACAGTGATTTCAATAGGCTCGTCTATGACTTACTCTCTTAATTGGCTACTGAATTTACTTAAAATATTGGCCCTTTTCCTGAAAATAAACTTAGAAAATGGAAGATAAATCAATTTTGATATAATCCAAATTATATCAAGAGTACAGAACCACATGGATGTTTGTTCACTAAGTTTACATTAAGAAACTTAATGTGGACACAGCATTGTGGGCCAAAGGGCCTGTATTGTGCCATCGGTTTTCTATGTTTCTAAACTATTTAGCGAGTTCCCTGTACCATGACCACATTACGGATAGGAGAGGAGAGTGGACCATAGAATAACCTGCCAATCATCTTTCCTGTTCCCCCCACCTCCATCCCTTTCTCCCATGGTCCCCTCTTCTCTCCTATGCTGTTTCTTGATTCTCTCCCACAATCATACAGTTCATTTCCAACTTATCAACAGCTTGCGTTATAAATATTTCTCAGGAACTGAACCCTATCGTAACCTAGAGATTGCCTATGACTAAAAAGCAGATAATTTCTGCCCCGGCACACCAAAAGTATGATCCAATTAAATCCCACCAATCTGTACGAGGCCATAAACATACAGTCTTCATGTCCATTTCCAATTACATGCTTTGTATAGCATATGAATGAACCGTTTCAAATCTTGATTAAAAAATATACAATGTTTTCATTTTGACTCTAATTATTTTGCCAATTATTTATAACCATGACAACTGGGTAGAGTGGATACAGAATTTGCTATATTTGCTTGCCCAAACACTCACCACCTTCCACAAATGCAGATTATTTTAAACATTCACTTAACCTTGCTCACTTTCAGCAGAATAATACACCTTTTCTCATCTCTCTGCTTAACAGCTCCATTGCCCTCCACATCATTCTGTCATCCCTATTGAAAAAAAAATCCCCAAAAGAATTGCAGATCCCGGAGAATCAAAATAAAACAGAATTTGCTGGAAATACTCCGCAAATCAGGCGTCATTCTTTGGAGAGTGAAGCAAGAGGACTTTTCAGGACAGTGAAGGGGTCATTAACTTGCAATATTAACTACAGTTCTCTCTCTCTCTCTCTCTCTCTCTCTCTCTATCGAAAATGCTGCCTGACTTGCTGAGCACTCGTCACCTTTTATTTTTATCCTAGCTCCCTTACTTGGTACTTCTCCAAGATCTTTGACATTATAATTACACAAGGCGATACAGCACGAGGTCAATTAAATATTGTACTCAATTGATCCCGATCACATCTCTCCCAAGACAAGTTCAATGTTCTTCCTTCACCAATACTCTCAAACCTTCCCCTACTAATATTGGCGTGCTGTCTGTGGCGTTCTAGGTTATTATCAACACTGACATTTCCCACCCCCACCCTCCCCCTAACAATCCCCACAGCATCTTCCCATTTCTTTTTAGACTCCATAATTCACTCTGTAATACCCTTCACCATCATTGATTCTCCCTTTCCTTGCATTTCCGCTTCTAATCCACGCCACCTGCTTTCCTCCCTTCGTATTCATTCTCTCCTCCATTTATTCTAACCCAAGCACTGCTGCCAAGTGGTTCCAGCTGGCACAGTTTTGGCAAGAACTCAACATCCCATTAAGAGTGCTGCAGACAATACACAGCAGCAGAAAACACTTCATCAACGGGACAGAAGGGGAATGAGATCCAGTCCAAATCCATCTGGAAGCAAACAGTGACATTCAAGCAGGACCTCTGAAGTTCTGACCTCAGTGTCAAATACTGACTGCTGGACCACCTTCAGCTTTGGCACTTCTTGTATATGGTTCAGGGCCAGCAACTGACATTTTTTTTTTCCCTTACTCAGAAACATCCTCATGCCCATCTAAAATCTCCTTCTCTATTTCTCCACACATCTACTTACACAATCAGACTATATTTTCCAGATTTTCAGAATGATGCAATTTTGCAAGACATTAATATTTCTAATATTCACGTCCTGTAGCATTACTGGAACTAAATAACCATTAATAGGCAATATTAAGAGAACCACTAGGAGGTTATTAGGAGGTGCAGCTTAGGAGAGATTAGGAGGCAGAGCTTAGGAGGGATGATGGCACCTAACGGTGACTCCTTTTCTTGCACCTTCGGAAACAGCTCTATTTCTACCTTTAATATCTTTATTTTTCCCTTTCAGGATTCTGTTGAAGACCCTCACCTGGAGTTACACGCAAGCTTTGGTTCTTTGCGGGAATGGAACCTATTCTCGGGGTTCCACGACTAGTCATTATTCGACATGTCAAGGATTTGGCCTGAGAGTCACAATCGTGTTTGGAAGCCTAAGATCTCGGGGCTCTGGAGACGGGTCGAGGATCGAGGGTCAGTGTCACGGCATGAGATTCGCATGTCGTCAGGGAGGCCGGAAAAATCTTTCGCTGTGGGCCTGAAGACCCGAGGTCTTTGCGATCTTCGGACACAGAGCTCGGAAAAACTGATGAAACGGACCTTTAACATTGTAAACCAGCGGGTTGCTGTTATGTCTTCCGCTCGCTGTGAAAATGGGGGACACCTCCCTCTCCCTTGCCAGGGAGAGAGAGAGAACCTGTGGTTTGTCGAATTTTGGATGAAATGCGAAGCCTTTGGGGTAACTTTGGTCCGTGTCTTTGCTATTGCTTAGCACACGCGTGGGCTCGATGGTGGCACAAGTGTGCATTTTTTTTGCTGGTGGGGGGAGGGGGGACTGTTGCTCACTGCCACTTACGCACAGGAGGGGGGACTTTGGGGTTCTCACCCTTAACCGTCGTTCATTCTTTCGGGCACGTCTCTGTTTTCGTGCATGTTTGTGAAGAAAAAGCATTTCAGGGTGTACATTGTACACATTTCTCTGACATTAAATTTGACCTTTGGACCATCACATTATGCATTATTACTTTCAAACCACCATCTCAACCACTAGAGCATCAAGTTATTCAATCACATATTCACATGTCCATTTTCTTTTCCCTTATTGGTTCAATGTCTATAATACTTTAATTCCTCATTTTATTTATCTATTACAAAACTTATCCCCCATTATGTTTCAGAAAATAACCTTCCTAACCAATAAAATAGTGCGCAAAAACTCATTGTTTTGCAGAATCCATTCACCTCTTTGTTTGATTCATGACATTTAAAAGGAAAGGGATAAAGAGATTCAAAATCACGAGAGAAATTGTATTACCTTTAACAAGCTAAACAGATTACTATGAGCTACCAAAGAAACTAGCAAATACCACTATCATGAAGTACTTTGCATGAACAAATGGAGCGGAGTTCACATACACAGTGAATGCCAGTTAGGTGGTTCTGTAATCCAGACTATATTGGATGTTCTTCTGACTTGATGACAGCTCGTCATATATCCATGTTCTTCTTACTCTTCTGCACCCCTGCCAACTTCCCAGAACCCCAGAATTTAATTCAGCCCAATTCCTTGGAAAGCAACTCACAAAACAATACAGCACAGGAACACAATGTTGGCCGAACTAATTAAACTAGTAATCAAATGACAACTAAACTAATCCCTTTTGCCTACACAAAGTCCGTATCCTTCCATTTTCCTCAATTTTATGTGACTATCTAAAAGCCCCTAATGTATCTGCATCTACCACCACCCTGAGCAGCGCATTCCAGGCACCCACCAGTCCAAAAGCCTTGCCCCTCACACCTCCTTTGAAATTACACTCCTTTCACCTTAAATGCATGCCCTCTACTGTTAGACATTTCAACCCTGGGAAAAAGATTCTGTCTATCTATGCTTCATATAATCTTATAAAACTCAGTCAGATCTCCCTTTATCCTTTGCCGCTCCAGAGAAAACATCCCAAGATTTCCTAACCTCTCATTATAGCACATGCTCTCTAATCCATTCAGCATCCTGGCAAACTTCGTCTGCACCCTCTCCAAAGCCTCACCATCCTTCCTTTAATGGGGTGACCAAAACTGTATGAAATACTGCAAATGTGGCATAACTGGAGTTTTATAAAGCTGCAACATAACTTACTGACTTTTGAACTCAATGCCTCAACTAATAAAGGCAAGCATGACATATACCTTCTGAACCACCCCATCATCCTGAGTAGCCACTTTCAGGGAACTATGTACTTGGAGCCTAAGATCCCTCTGCTCATCAACACTGTTAAGGGTTTTGCCCCCAACAGTGGACTGTCTCTTTACATTTCATCTACCAGGGTGCAACCCTCACACTTGGCTGGGTTAAACCCAACCTGCCATTTCTCTACCTGTGTCTGCAACTGATTTATACCGCACAGTACACTTTGCTAGTTTTCTACCCTATCCACAGCACCAATCCTCAAAACTTACTAGCCTACCATCTACATGTTCATCCCGGTCACTTCATACATCACAAACAGCAGAGATCCCAGTAAAGATCCCTGCAGACCACCACTCATCTCAGACCTCCAGCTGAAATAAGTCCCTTTCATCACTACCCTTTATCTTCTATGGACAAGCCAGTTCTGAATCCAAACAGCCAATTCACCACTGATTCCATGCATCTTAATCTTTTGGATGAGCCTCCTAGCAAGGACCCTATCAAGTACTTTACTAAAATCCATATAGACAACATTCACAGTTCTAGCTTCATCAATCACCCTTGGCAAAAAACTTAAGCAAGTTAGTAAGACTCAACTTGCTCTGCACAAAGCCATACTGGATCTCTCCAATTAGACCACCATTTTCCAAGTGCTCATAAATCCTATTCCAGTAACTTCCCTACCAATGACATGAGACTCACTGGTCCGCAGTTTCCAGGATTATCCCTGTTTCCATTTACGAACAGCAGAACAATGAACTCAATGATATTTGTCTGAATGGAAACAAGTCCATTTGTAAACAAGATTGGCCAAATGTCCCTACTTACCGCAGGCAATCACTAGAACTATTACGGAGCTGGGCAAACAACAAGCCAAGTTAAACACCATGAAAATGTGACAACCAACTAACATACCTGCATTAAGTATGCATACATAGTTCTGGTGTCAAGGTATGGGCAGGTCAATATGCAAGGTCCTAAACACGTACGTATGTGCCAGATTTACTGATTCTTCATGCTGTCACTCAGATACTGACTGATTACCAACAGATGTCCTCTGCCTGCATGTTTCATAAACTGGGGATATTTAGCCAGCTTCACAATTGTTCATTCATAACCTACCCGCAATGAAACAGGGACATTAGGCCAACCTAGTTTACTGACAATCTCATTTCCAAATACCCAAACAACATTCCACAAAGCCAATGATAAATGATGAAAACTATAATTACAAGACCAGTCGGACTTGTAGATAATCAGACTCAGTGCTCCAAAACAAAGCTACACAACTCAAGAATCAAACACTACAGCAGACGAAGAAGCAACAGAAAACATTGAAAATATACAGCCGGTCAAAATGGCATTGGTAAATGAGAAAGCAATCAATCTTCTCTCTCCAACACACTTCTAAATTTAGTCGGTTAGAGATACAGCACGGAATAAGCCCTTCCGGCCCTTTGAGCCACGCCACCCAGCATTCCCCAATTTAACTTTAGACTAATCACAGGACAATTTTTGATGACCTAGTAACCTACTAACCAATACATCTCTGGATTGGGGAAAGGCACGACCTGCCTTTGACAAAGCCATGCTGACTATTCCTAATCATATTATGCCTCTCCAAATGTTCATAAATCCTGCCTCTCAAGATCTTCTCCATCAACTTACCAACCACTGAAGTAAGACTAACTGGTCTGTAATTTCCTGGGCTGTCTCTATTCCCTTTCTTGAATAATGGAACAACATCAGCAACCCTCCAATCCTCTTCACATACTTATAGAATGCCTTGGGGCTTTCCTTAATCCTGTCCGCCAAGGCCTTCTCATGGCCCCTTCTGATTCTCCTAATTTCTTTCTTAAACTCCTTCCTGCTAGCCTTATAATCTTCTACATCTCTATCATTACCTAGCTTTTTTGAACCTTTCATAAGCTCTTCTTTTCTTCTTGACTAGATTTACAACAGCCTTTGTACACCACAGTTCCTGTACCCTACCCTCCTTTTCCTGTCTCAGTGGACCCAGGGCATGCCCTTTTCTGACTGTTACCATCAGGAAGGAGGTACAGAAGCCTGAAGGCACACACTCAGCAATTCAGGAACAGCTTCTTCCCCTCTGCCATCCGATTCCTAAATGGACATTGAATCTTTGGACACTACCTCACTTTTTATATATATTATATAATTTCTGTTTCTGTTTTTGAATATATTTTTTAAAATCTATTCAATATACATATACTGTAATCGTTTATTATTAGTTTATTTATTATTTTTATTTTTTAATTTATTATTTCCTCTGCTAGATTATATATTGCATTGAACTGCTGTTGCTGAGTTAACAAATTTCACATCACATGCCGGTGATAATAAACCTGATTCTGATGTCAATATTTTGGGTGAAGTCCTTTCATCTGGAATGCTTTATTTTTTAAAAAAAGTGATAGTGTTAGCTGCATGGAAGACAAACTGAGTAGATCAGGAGAAGAGAGAACACAGAGTGTGGGTAACAGTTTAACTGAAACCAGATAACTCAATGTTTCTGCCATTAAGTACAGAACACCCAGGTGGAGTAGGAGGCACTGTTTATCTAGTTCTCTGTTCCTCAGTCCAGGTGAAGGGACACCTCCCGAAACATTGACCGTCCACTTCCCTCCATAAATGCGGCCTGACCAAGTTCCTCCAGTAATTCTTGTATTGCTGGAAGTTTCCACTTTGTTTAGCATTTCCAGCCTTTGTCAGACTTTCTTTATTTTAGAAAACAAGTCCCACATTCATTGCCACACTGGACAGTAAACTGATCACACCTAGACTTCTGTTCTACTGGGAAGGGGAGAGGCAGAGAAAGCTGATTTACAGGAGCCTGAGGATCAAAACCCTGCATTTCAGGAAAAGCTTCTTCCATTCTGCCATCTGAATTTCCAAGAACACTACCTCCATATTCATCTTTTATGCCATTTATTTATTTTTGGAACTTGTAGTAACTTCCATGTCTTGCACAGCTTGGTTGCTACAAAACAACAAATTTCATGATACATGTCAGTGATAATAGACTGACTCCAATTCTAAAGGGAATGAGGTGTGGAGTGGGAAGCAGTAGCAGGAATGTGTAGGTGATGGGCAAATTGAGAGGGCAGGAGAGGGGAAAGATGGGTGATGGGGCCAGTAGGATAAAGGAAAACAGAACAGGTTAGAGACAGTCAACCATGTGGCAGCAACTTAATGTATAAAAACATGCAGACTTGGTCAAGAGGTTCAGCTGTTGTTCAGGCCGAACACTGAAATGGGGAAGTAATATGATTCAAGTGACTGACCGTGGAATGATTGTTGGTGCCAGACAGGGTGGTTCATGCATCTCAGAAACTGCTGATCTCCTGGGATTTTTACACACAACAGTTTCTATAGTTTATGGAGAATGGTGCAAAACAACAAAAAAAATCCACAGTGAGCACCAGCTCTGTGGGCAGAAATGTGATGAGAGAGGTCAGAAGAGAATGGACAGACTGGTTTAAACTGAAGGCAACAGCAACTCAAAAACCATGTGGTGTGCAGAAGAGCATCTCCGAAAGCACAACATGTTGAACCTTCAAGTGGATGGACTACAGCAGCAGAAGACTACACCAGACTCCACTCCTGTACCAAACAAATATGGCTGGAGCAGCATTCATGACAAGAGAGAATGTTTGCAAAGTAGGTGAAAAAAAAAATACATCAAGGAGGTTGATTTAGTACTATTTCTTAATATAAATAACAAACACACTTCAGTAACTCTAACAGACCTTCCACCCATCTAGAAGAAAAAATATTCATGAAGTCTCCCAACAGCTAAGTGCTATCAACAGAAGAGCAAGCTGAAGAGGACTTGGAAAAGAAATAAAGTCAGACTTAAGTGACCGGCAAGACCATCGATTTACTAGATGAGCCATATCAATAGAAAATTCAGTCTCCATATTGTAAAAGGACAAAGACACTGAATAAAGTTGTCTAAATATTTAAAAGGTAACACCAGAACTGAGATCTCTAGGAATTTTCTAGGAATGAGATAACTGAAGTGACAGGAGTCTGCCTGATTATGAAATTATTTGACACAAGTTCCTAATATGACATTTCTACTTGTTTACCAACAAACCACTTAGAGTTGGAAACACAAGATCTTCACTAATGAATCCAATGGAAAATAAATTCAAAGGAAACTTAAAGAGAGAGGAATTGCATAACACAAGGAGTAGTTAAAGTGAATTGTATTATTGCATCGAAGAATCCTCAAATGATTGTAGAAATGACATGCCGTAGTTTTTAAGAATGCCATCACCCTCATCTTGGTAAAAACATTAACTCCTTTAATAACCTTTCACCAAAAGGTACAGAAATTGGATTACTTTACTGCCTAGCCCTGCCGGGTCCTTCGTTCCTCTTTTCTTTAACTTGCACTCTCCCTTCCCCTCAATCCCTCCACTTGCTGATTTACTATTACGGTTCCCAACCCCTGCCACACTAGCATAAGCCTTAAGCTTAAAAATATTGGTGAGCTCTTACGTGCAAGAAAAAGGGCAGAAAATCCTCTTAACTTGCTTGATCGTAAAAATATCCTGGAAGAAGAACAGGAAATTCGCATCTTATTTCATGAAATAGCAAGAGAATCGTAGTTGTATCTCAAAGCAATTTCAAAATATTAGTATAACATGATTATGCACAGTACCTTCGAACTTAAGGTCTCACTACACTTAATTACCCAAAGATTAGCTTTACTGGTCACATGTACATCAAAACATACAGTGAAGCGCATCGTTTTGCATTAACGTCCAACACAGTCCAAGGAGGATACCGGAGCACCTGAAGGAAAATCCACATGGCCACAGGGACAGCATGTAACCTCCCTACAGAGAGCAGTGGGAATTGAACCCCAATCAGGGATCAATAGTGTTGTAATGCATTTGTGCTAACCACTACTCCATCGTGCTGCCCTTGCATTGTTTCTTAAAATTTTACTGACAATCTAACCAATATATTAAAAAAACTGAAATGGGACTGCCTGAGGTATCTTCAATCAAGGTAAGACCACATCGGAAACTCATCCTGCCATCACAGCGACAATATCAGCTAAAGAAACAGCCACAGTAGTTTCATATTTCACAATCTTCATTATCATTAGACCTTTAGCACTCACTGCAAGAATGAAGATATGACTTCTCAGATCATATTAAAATTTCTTTTTTGCACAGTTTTTAACAATGGTAATAAAACGACTGCCATCCATTTAGGCATTACTGCTTAATACTGAAATGGGAATGATTCAGTAAAAACACTGTGCTGGAAATATGACCCATGGGGCAACATTTCTCATTAATCTTTTGTTGAGAACTGGAATCTCGCCATACATGTGTGTTTTAGCTGACAAACCAGATCTCCTCAAACTCCAAATGAAATTTAGCTGCTGTCTTGCCTTCTGTATAACTGCATCAATACGTCAGGACCAGGTTAGGTCCTCAGAGATCTTGACACCCAGGAACTTGAAATTGCTCACTCACTCCACTTCTAATCCCTCTATAAGGATTGGTTCATGTTCTGTCGTCCTACCCTTTCTGAAGTCCACAATCAGCTCCCTGATCTTACTGGCGTTGAGTGCAAGTTTGTTGATGTGACATCATTCAACTAGCTGGTATACCTCGCTCCTGTACGCCCTCTCATAACCATCTGAGATTCTGTCAACAATGCTATGACCACATCTTGGCCCATGTACAAACACAGAAAGGTGATGTCACATCTATCATGACGCGCAAGTGCAAGTAACATTACCATAATGCATACTGATGTCACCAGTACACAGTGTTACCCTGAAACACGACCTTATTCATATCCATCCCAACCAAACTCAAACCTCAAGATATGAGCCTCTATATCTTCCTCTGCAACTGAATACTCAACCTCTTCATTGGCAGGTCTCAAATAGTCAGTATTGGAAACAACACATCTCCTCCTCACTCGTCTTCAACACAGGTGCACCTGAAGGCTGCACATTTAGCCTCCTGCTCTACTCTTAACACACACATAATTGTGTGACTAAGCTCAGCTCCAATGCCGTTCTAACTTCACCGGCAACACTACTGTCGTTAGACGTCACTGGTGGTGATGAGACAGCTTAATGGAGTGAGAGAGTACATCTGCAGCAATAATGCCTCACTTAAGGTCAGTAAAACTAAACAGCTGATTGCCAACTTCGAGAAGGGTAAGGAGGGCAAACTTTGGGGGTAATTGACAGTGGAAGGAGGCAGCAGCTTTAAATTCCTGGTCCTTAACATATCAGCTAACCTCTCCTGAACCCAACAGATTGATGTAACCACAAGGAAAGCGTGTCAGAATCTCTACTTTCTTAGAAGTTTGAAGCGTTCAGCTCGTCACCAAACACTCCAATATGCTCTTACAGATGTACTGTAAAAAGTATCCCGTGGTCTGGTACAGAAATTCCTTTGCAAAAGAATGCAAGAAGCTGCACAGAATAGTAGACTCTGCCCAATACATCACAGGCACATTCCTCCCCACAATCTGTAATACCTGCAGGAGGCACAGCATCCATTATAGATCCCCACCATTCAGGCCACGCCATCTTTTCACAGCTAACATCAGGCAGGAGGCCCTGAAGTCCCATCCCACCAAGGTCAAGAACAGCTACTTCCTTTCATCCATTCAGTTCTTGAACCAAACAGCAAAACACTATAACCACTGATCTCTTTGCATTATAATACTTTTATCCAATTAAGACCATAAGAGATAGGAGCAGTATTAGGCCATTTGGCCCATTGAGTCAGCTCTGCCATATCATCATGACTGATCCATTTTCCCTCTCAACCCCATCCTTCTGCCTTCTCCCCATAACCTTTCACACCCTGACTAATCAAGAACCCATCAACTTCTGCATTAAATGCACCCAGTGACGTGCCTCCATGGCTGCCTGTGGCAATGAATTCCACAGATTTACCACCCTTTGGCTCAAGAAAATCCTCCCCATATTCAAACTAAATAGACACTCCTCTCTTCTGAGGCTTTGCCCTCTGGCCTAATTTGCCCCAACATAGGAATCATCCTCTTCACATACATTCCATCTAGGCCTTTCAACATTCAATGAGATCACTCCCTCATTCTTTTAAATTCCAGCCCATCACTCATCACATGATAACCATTTCATTCCCAGAATCATTCTTGTGAACCTCCTCCAAAACCTCCCCAATGTCATCACATCCTTTCTTAAATAAAAGCCCCAAAACTGCAGACAATACTCAAAGTGAGACCTCACCAGTGCCTTATAAAGCCTCAACATTACATCCTTGCTTTTAATATTCTAGTCCTCTCAAAATGAATGGAAACATCACATTGACTCAGTCTGCAAGTTGATCTTGAGGGAACTCTGCATGAAGACTCTTAAATTCGTCTGAACTTCAGATTTTTGAATTTTCAGCCTATTTAGAAAATAGTCTGCTCTTCTGTTCCTTCTAGTGAAGTGCATGACTATGTACTTCCTGACACAGTTTTCCATCTGCCATGTCTCTGCTCATTCTCCTAATCTGTCTAAGTCCTTCTGCAGCCTTGCTGCTTCCTCAACGCTACCTGCTCTTCCACCCAGGTAGAACCCCATTCACAAACTGGGCCCTGTAGCAATCAATGCCATCATCCAAATCTCTGACATATAACGTAAAAAAGTCCCAACACCCGACCCCTGCAGAAAACCACTAGTTACCAGAAGCCAACCAGAAAAGGCTCCCTTTATTTCCACTCCTTGCATACTGCCATTCAGCCATTTCTCTACCCATGCTAATACCTTTCATGTAATACATGGGTTCTTAAGTTGTTAAGCAGCCTCCTGTGTGGCACCTTGTCAAAGGCCTTTTGAAAATCCAAATATACAACATCCATTGATTCTCCTTTGTCTATCCTGCTTGTTATTTCCTCAAAGAATTCCAACAGATTTGTCAAGCAAGATTCTCCCTCAAGGAAACCATGCTGACTTTGGCCTATTTTATCATGTGCCTCCAACAACCCTGACACTTCATCCTTAACAATCTTTCCAACCACTGAGGTCAGGCTAACTGGCCTATAATTTCCTTTCTTCTGCCTTCCTCCCTTCCTTTTGGAAGAGTGGAGTGACATATGCAATCTTGTAGTCCTCCTGAACCATGCCAGAATCTAGTGATTCGTTTTCAAATGTTTTTATTGTGAAGCAACATCAGCCTAACCACACCGACAATGTCCTAAAGTATAATGCTGCTCTTTTTTCTTTCTTATAACAACATAATGAAAGTGAAATGAATGTATAGTAAACAAGCAAAAAGCAAAGGAAACCCTACCACCCCATCTCCTTTCCCCTTCCCAGCCCTCCCCTCCCCTCACCCCTCCGTATGTGCTGTTTAGGTCCTACTGCCCCCCACACTTAGCTCAGCTGTCAGTCTCTTCTAAATACAACAGTAATGGTTGCCAGATCTTTTCAAATTCCTTGAGTCTGTCCTTTATAACGTATCTTATCCTCTCTAGATGCAGAGTAGCCATTAATGCTGCCAGCCATTGTCTGAGTGATGGAGTTTCCTCCTTTTTTCAGAACATCAGGAATCTAGTGATTCTTGAAAGATCATTACTAATGCCTCCCCAATCGCTCCATTGAATTGAATTGAATTGACTTTATTACTTACGTCCATCTTTTTACAAGAGTAAAAACCTTTACGTTACATCTCTATCTAAATATGCAATTTACAATAAATAGTATGTACAATAATAACATAGAAGTACAGTTGTGTCAGCATGAATTAATCAGTCTGATGGCCTGGTGGAAGAAGCTGTCCCGGAGCCTGTTGGCCTGGATCTTATGCTGTGGTACCATTTCCCAGATGGTAGCAGCTGGAACAGTTTGTGGTTGGGGTGACTCGGGTTCCCAATAATCCTTCAGGCCTTTTTACATCCCCGTCTTTGTAAATGTCCTGAATAGTGGAAAGTTCACATCTACAGATGCACTGGGCTGTCCGCACCACTCTCTGTAAAGTCTTGCGATTAAGGGAAGTACAGTTACCATACCAGGTAGTGATACAGCCAGTCAGGATGCTCTCAATTGTGCCCCTATAGAAAGTTCATAGAATTTAGGGGGCCATACTAAACTTCTTTAACCGTCTGAGGTAAAAGAGGCACTATTGTGCCTTTTTCCACCACAAATCCGGTATGTACAGACCATGTGAGATCCTCGGTGATGTTTATGCCGAGGAACTTAAAGCTGTTCATCCCCAGATCCACTGATGTCAGTAAGGGTTAGACTGTCTCCATTCCTCCTGTTGTTCACTACCAGCTCCTATGTTTTTGCGACATTGAGGGAGAGGCTGTTTTCTTGACACCACTGTGTCAGGGTGACGACTTCTTCTCTATAGGCTGCCTCATTATTGCTTGAGATCAGGCCAGTGTGGTATCATCAGCAAATTTAATTAGCAGATTGGAGCTGTGGGTGGTGACACAATCACGGGTATACATAAAGTAAAGGAGGGGCTTTGGATACAGCTCTGAGGGGCACCTGTGTTGAGCATCAGAGGGATAGAGGTGAGGGAGCCCACTCTTACTACCTGCCGGCAACCTTTTCCAGAACCTGACATGTAGTCCATCTGGTCTGTGTGACTTACCTACCTTCAACTTTTTCAACTTCCCAAGCACCTACTCCCTAGTAATAGCATTTTAGCCCCCTACACTTTCACACTTCTGGCATATTGCTAGTGTTTTCCACAGTGAAGACGACTGCAAAATACCAGCATCATTCTCCAGTGGTCCGATATCTACTCTCAAGCCTCTTTTACTCTTCAAATATCCAAAAAACTTTTGGTATTCTCGTAAATATTATTGACCAGGTTACCTTCATACATCATCTTTTCAGTCTTTATGGCTTTTTTGGTTGACTTTTGTTGGTTTTTAAAAACTTCCCACCGTTTTTTGCTCTATTATATGCCCCCCCCCACTTTTGCCTAAAAGTGGTTTTTGACTTTTGTCAGCCACATCTGAGTCATCCTACTTTTAGAATATGACTTCTTCTTTGGGATCATGCACCTTCCAATTTCTCCCAGAAATTCCATCCATTGCTATTCTGCCATCATCCATGCACTTGTGTCCGTTTCCAATCAACTTTGGCCAGATCATCTCCCATGCCTCCATAACTCCATTTACTCCACTGTAACACTGATACATCTGGCTTTAGCTTCTCCCTCTCAAATTGCAGGGTGAATTCTATCAATTTACGATCACTGCCTTCAGATTCTTATACTTCAAGCTCCTAATTCAGTCTGGTTCATTGCACAATAACCAATCCAGAATAGCTTTTCCCCCACCGGGTGCAATCACAGGTTGCTCAAAAAAAGCCATCTCATAGGCAACCTACAAATTCTCTCTTGGGATCCAGCAACCACCTTATTTTCCCCCATGACTATCGCAAAATTGCCCTTTTAGCATGCATTTTCCATCTCCTGTCGCAATTTGCATCCCAAACTCTGGCTATTGTTTGGAGGCCTGTATACAATTCCCATCAGGATCTTTTTACCCTTGTAGTTTCTTAACTTCTACATCTTCCAATTCTGTGTTACCCCTTTCAAAGGATTTGATTTCATTTTTTACCAAGAGCCAACCCATCCCATCTGCCTATTTACCTATCCTTAAGATACAATGTGTATCCTTGGATATTAAGCTCCCAATTATGATCTTCTTTCAGCCAAGGTTCAATGATACCCACATCACGCCTGCCAATCTCTAACTGCGCTACAAGATCATCTCCCTTACTATTTATACTGCATGCATTCAGGTATAACACCTTCAATCCTGTTCTCCGCCCCCCCCATGTTACTGCAACTCACGCCACTGACTACAATTTTGCCCTACCATCTGCTAGATCTTCCAGACAGTCTCATAGCACACTTCCAGTTGTATGCCAACTGCCCCACCACTCTGGTTCCTATCCCCCTGCCAAATTAGTTTAAACTTTCTCCAGCTATTCTAGAAAACCTGCCCGCAAGGACATTGGTTCCCCCTTGCATGCAAGGGCAACTCGTCCCTTTTGCACAGGTCTTAACTTCCACAGAAGAGATCCCAATGATCCAGAAATCTTACACCCTGTCCCCTGCACTAGTTCCTCAGCCACGCATTCATGTGGCGAATGATCCTATTCTTACCCTCACTGGCATGTGGCACAGGAAGCAATCTAGAGATTACCACCCTGAAGGTCCTACTTTTCGGCTTTCAACCTAACTCCCCAAATTCTCTCTTCAGGACCTCTTCTCTTTTTTACCCATATCATCGGCACTAATATGTACTAAGCGGCTGCTCACCCTACTCTTTTAGAATGCTGTGGACCCGATCCCAGTCGTGCCCGATCTCCCCAGTAGCTTCCTCACCACAAACCACAGCCCCCCCCCACCCCCAAGCTATATCCAAAATGGCATACTTATTATTGAGGGAGATTGTCACAGGTGTACTCTGCACTGGCTTCCCAGTTCCTCTCCCTCTCCTGAAGTCACCCAGGTACTTGCCTCCTGCAACCTAGGAGAGGCTACCACCCTGTGGCTCCTATCACCTCTCCAGTTTCCCGTCATCGAGCTGCAGCTCCAATTAATTCTATCTGCTTTACTCTTATAAAAATTGTGCATGTGTGTTCTATGTTTTTCTTGTGAATGCCACCGATACGATGCTATGTTTGTGATGCTACTGCCAAGTAAGTTTTTCATTACCCTTGTGCGTACTGTAACAATAAATTCAACTTTGACCTTGACCCAGGTGAAAATTCCCTCAGATAAGATGGTCTGGAAGATAAAGTCTTCCTAGCATTGGCTTAATGAAATTCTCATTATTTAATATTCCTTCAGCTGCAGCAACCAGGGCCACTAAGACTGACGGCTTAGTGTTAAGTAAGTTTCGGATCTCAATGTCAGGTGAACATGACACTTGCCCACAAAATGGAAATCGAAACACAAACAAATGAATGTTAAGATTACTTTATCATTTATACATAAACATTTAAATAATGTCAGTTTCTTATTATCTAATCTTTTCCGCCTTTGGACTGAAGTGTTGAAAGCAGAAATTTTACATAATGCTGACAGCCACTTGATGGCAATCATGTCACTGACAGTTCATCGAGAGTTGGTTGTAAAGGGGGATTACAGTAGAGTCAGGTGGGGAAAGAGAGCAGGAATTTAGCACTGTAATAACATAAAATTCTAATTCACAATATCCTTCACAAAAAGGTGAACGAGCACGCAGTCACAAAGCCAATTCTGCAAAAAGCAAAGCTTCTCTCCAGACATCTTTAGGTCAACATCAGGATTGAAACAGAACTGAATTAATAAAGGAGAAAGTACTTGAAAAGCAGCAACCAAGGTTGCCATAGTGCTTCTCAAACATCAGCGCCTAATACAACATTGTTAAATCAATTCATGCCAGTAATTTGTACAAATATTTTTGAGGTTCAGTTGTAATAATTTGGAAAACTCTGCAAAAAAAAAAAACATGATTTAATTTGAAGCTCACGCATTAGTTCTGTTAGAAAGCCAAACTGCAGATAGAGCAAGGAAAGGGCTAGTAATCACCTTCCAAAGAAATGCCTGGCATGTCAGTCCTTGGCCTCCTCTTTTGCCATGAGGCCACTCACAGGGTGGAGGAGCAACATCTCATATTCCATCCAGGTAGCCTCCAACCTGATAGCATAAACACAGATTTCTCCTTCCGATATTTTTCCCCCTTTCCTCACTCTGGCCTCTTAGCTCTTCTCCTCACCTGCCTATCCTTGTCCTGGCGCCCCTCCTCCTTCCCTTTTTCCCATGGTTCACTCTCCTCTTTCATCAAATCCTTCTTCTCTAGCCCTTTACTTTTTCCATCCAACTGGCTTCACCTATCACCTTCTAGCTAGTCTTCATTACCCTTCCCCCCAATCCTTCTTATTCTGGTGTCTGCCCCCTCCCTTTCTACTCCTGAAGATGGGTCTTGACCTGAAATGTCGACAGTTTATTCATTTCCATAGATGTTGCCTGACCTGCTGAGCTCCTCCAGCATTGTGTGTGTTGCTCTGAATTTCCAGCATCTGCAGAATCTTCCCCTTGTGTTATAGAAATTAAGTGCCACAGATGCCAAAATCCAGAAACAGAAACTGCTCCAAATATTCAGCAAGTCAGCCTACATTAGACTGTGACAGGACTGCAAGTCAATTTGAAACTTTGTTTCTCTCTCTCTAAGGATACCGTTCAACCTGCTAAACATGTCCCACAATTTCTAGTTTCAACTCCCACAGAAATATTGTCTACTGAGCAACTTTAACGGTGGAGGTATTCACTAAGTTACGTCATACGTTCCAAATTATATACCTACAAAAAGCCTACTGAATCCACAAGTGGTGGCTATATATGTGGAAACATCAGATGGAATGTTAGATTTGCCACCTTAACACAATTCTGTTGATTACCATTTGGCAGGCTTATATTAAGTTGAAACTTAAAATCAAGCATCATCTATTTATATCCATTTATTGTTAATGAGTCAGTTAATAGTGTTTGACAGCCTTTTAAACCATATCACAAGTTCAATTTGCACACTTTTGTCATGTTCCATGACTTACCAATCACATTCTGGCAGTCTACATGAACCTGAGCTCACACAACTTCAAATGTGGGAGTTTAGAAGAATGTAAAGATCAGGGATGGATGTTATTATTGTGCTCCAGACTAGCACTTGTGTTAGCACTTTAGTTACAGTCCAATAATACCACAAATCATAATTTCTGATCAGAAATTTGCTGCTGCTTTTGCTCAGAAGGGCCAGCAATGGCCTGGGGAGAGGAAACCGTGGAAACGGAGATGAAAAATAAGCACACACTGGCTGAACTGAATAATATTTCCATTTATAAAGCTCCTTTAACAAAGCAATGTTTCCCAAGGTGCTGCACAGTAGCATCACCAAACAGTGTTAGGTTTGAAGTACCATCTTGAAAGAGAAACGGGAAGGTTAATGAAGGAAATGCCAGAACATGGTTTTTTTAATTTATTTTCCAATATCTGGGCATTACTGACCAGGCCAGCATAAACTCCCCATTCCTACTTACTCCCAAGATGAGCAGTTTGAGGCCAATTAAGCTAAGACCCTGCCTATTCACAGATAGGCCAGATTTTCTGCTCAGAAGAGCATCAGTGAACAAATTAGGTTTTTAAGCAACAGATGAATGGTCTTTACAAACACCAGTGGTTTTTGCTAAAATAATTTCAGAATATTGACTAATTTAACTCCCACAAATGGCACGGTAGGATTTGAACTCTGCTCTCTAGATTACAAAACCCTATGGATTACTAGTCTAGTATTCAATCACTGACCTTGGCTGCTGAAGGCATGACTAATTAACACAGAGAAATTAAACTTTGAGGACAGGCAGCATCTGTGGAAAAGAGTAAACAGTCAACATTTCAGGCAAAGACCCTTCATCAGGTCTGATGAAGGGTCTCACCCTGAAATATCAACTGCTTACTCTTTTCCATAGATGCTGCCTGGCCTGCTGAGTTCCTTCAGCTTTTTGTGTGTGTTGCTTTGGATCTCCAGCACCTGCAGATTTTCTCATCTTTGGGATTCAACTTGGAGCTAATCAATAGACCAGAATTTGAGGAACGCAGAAAATATGGGAGAGTGATAGATGGAGATTGAATTCCAGAGACACCAAATGCTAGAAGCAGTGAGGTATCAAAGGCAGAATATACCTAAAGAGATTGGGCTAGGTGAAATTGACATATTATTCCATATGTAAATGTACCAAATTGTAATAAATTAGTTCACTACTGTAATACCAAATTAAGTAAACATATAATCTTGCTACACACATCAAAGTTGCTGGTGAACGCAGCAGGCCAGGCAGCATCTGTAGGAAGAGGAGCAGTCGACGTTTCAGGCCGAGACCCTTCGTCAGGACTAACTGAAGGAAGAGTGAGTAAGGGATTTGAAAGTTGGAGGGGGAGGGGGAGATCCAAAATGATAGGAGAAGACAGGAGCGGGAGGGATAGAGCCAAGAGCTGGACAGGTGATAGGCAAAAGGGATACGAGAGGATCATGGGACAGGAGGTCCGGGAAGAAAGACAAGGGGGGGGGGAACCAGAGGATGGGCAAGGGGTATATTCAGAGGGACAGAGGGAGAAAAAGGAGTGAGAGAAAGAATGTGTGTTTAAAAATAAGTAACAGATGGGGTACGAGGGGGAGGGGGGCCTTAGCAGAAGTTAGAGAAGTCGATGTTCATGCCATCAGGTTGGAGGCTACCCAGACGGAATAAAGGTGTTCCCCTCCCCCTCATACCCCATCTGTTACTTATTTTTATACACACATTCTTTCTCTCACTCTCCTTTTTCTCCCTCTGTCCCTCTGAATATACCCCTTGCCCATCCTCTGGGTCCCCACCCCCCCCCGTCTTTCTTCCCAGACCTCCTGTCCCATGATCCTCTCGTATCCCCTTTGCCAATCACCTGTCCAGCTCTTGGCTCCATCCCTCCCCCTCCTGTCTTCTCTTATCATTTTGGATCTCCCCCTCCCCCTCCAACTTTCAAATCCCTTACTCACTCTTCCCTCAGTTAGTCCTGACCAAGGGTCTCGGCCTGAAACGTCGACTGCACCTCTTCCTAGAGATGCTGCCTGGCCTGCTGCGTTCACCAGCAACTTTGATGTGTGTTGCTTGAATTTCCAGCATCTGCAGAATTCCTGTTGTTTGCATATAATCTTGCTCATAGCTAAACTGGTTGAAAGCATACTGTATATATGCACGTGCAAAAAATCAATGTTCGGTTTCAGCAGCTGATTGACCATGTGTGTCTACATTCTAGTTTCATTTCAGACTTCAGTTTTTGAATTACAGAGCCCATATCATTATAGAACCAGTGATACTTCCACAGGAATCTCTCCATGAATAAACACTCAAGGAATTTGGATTATTCACACTTCAAAAGAGCACAGCTTAAAGGTAAATATTTCACAAAATAAAAATAATGGAACAAATCACATCAAATGATTTTTGACTCTTGCATAGTGGTGGTGAAACTATCATACAGAACTCTGGCATCTTCAATTTCCACTAAGCAAAATAAAAGGCCGCCCTAATGTGCACAGGCACACAGACACTCACTTACAAAAATCCTCGAGTGAAAAATGCCCCTTTAACAGGAAGTGGCTACTAATTTTATGAATAAGTGTGACTATTCAGGAAGACTTTGAGTTATCAAGTTATTGAGGAAAAGTAGCAACTTATCTGCTGCAGAACCTTCCTGTTAGATACCAACTAAATCCAGTGAAGGAAATTCCAGTAAATCTATGAACACTGGTGTTCAAAATGGGTTGCTTTAGCTAAAAATAGAGCTCAATTTTGCTTCATCATTAACAAAGAAACAGAAGGCAAACTTTTCTTCCCTCATGCGTCAATACCCCAAACCACAAATGGTTAATAGTTGTACAATTCTTAACAAAATTAACTAGCTTCTCAGATTAAAGTTGGCTATTCTATCAATTTTGCCATGTAGGAAAAGAGTTGAATTTCCCTTTTATTTCACTGAAGAAGCTTGTGTGTCTTCTTCAGAACTATTTTCATGACAGTCATGTCACAAATTAAACGTGCTCTTGCAACTTATATTCGCAGAATACCTTTAACAGTGAGAAAACATTCTCATTGCAACACACAAAGGTCAACAGAAAAGTGAAAATGAACAGTAACCCAAAGAAGGAATTAGGAGGACTATGTAACAGCTTGGTCAATGAGCTCAACATAACATAGAATAGTACAGCACAGTACAGGCCCTTCGGCCCACAATGTTGTGCCGACCCTCAAACCCTGCCTCCCATATAAGCCCCCACCTTAAATTCCTCCATATACCTGTCTAGTAGTCTTTTAAACTTCACGAGTGTATCTGCCTCCACCACTGACTCAGGCAGTGCATTCCACGTACCAACCACTCTCTGAATAAAAAACCTTCCTCTAATATCCCCCTTGAACTTCCCACCCCTTACCTTAAAGCCACGTCCTCTTGTATTGAGCAGTGGTGCCCTGAGGAAGAGGCGCTGGCTATCCACTCTATCTATTCCTCTTATTATCTTGTACACCTCTATCCTGTCTCCTCTCATCTTCCTTCTCTCCAAACAGTAAAGCCCTAGCTCCCTTAATCTCTGATCATAATGCATACTTTCTAAACCAGGCAGCATCCTGGTAAATCTCCTCTGTACCCTTTCCAATGCTTCCACATCCTTCCTATAGTGAGATGACCAGAACTGGACACAATACTCCAAGTGTGGCCTAACCAGAGTTTTATAGAGCTGCATCATTACATCGCGACTCTTAAACTCTATCCCTCGACTTATGAAAGCTAACACCCCATAAGCTTTCTTAACTACCCTATCCACCTGTGAGGCAACTTTCAGGGATCCCCAGATCCCTCTGCTCCTCCACACTACCAAGTATCCTGCCATTTACTTTGTACTCTGCCTTGGAGCTTGTCCTTCCAAAGTATACCACCTCACACTTCTCCGGGTTGAACTCCATCTGCCACTTCTCAGCCCGCTCCTGCATCCTATCAATGTCTCTCTGCAATCTTTGACAATCCTCTACACTATCTACAACACCACCAACCTTTGTGTCGTCTGCAAACTTGCCAACTCACCCTTCTACCCCCACACCCAGGTTGTTAATAAAAATTATGAAAAGTAGAGGTCCCAGAACAGATCCTTGTGGGACATCACTAGTCACAATCCTCCAATCTGAATGTACTCCCTCCACCACGACCCTCTGCCTTCTGCAGGCAAGCCAATTCTGGATCCACCTGGCCAAACCTCCCTGGATCCCATGCCTTCTAACTTTCTGAATAAGCCTACCGCGTGGAACCTTGTCAAATACCTTACTAAAATCCATATAGATCACATCCACTGCACTACCCTCATCTATATGCCTGGTCACTTCCTCAAAGAACTCTATCAGGCTTGTTAGACATGATCTGCCCTTCACAAAGCCATGCTGACTGTCCCTGATCAGACAATGATTCTCTAAATGCCCACAGATCCTATCTCTAAGAATCTTTTCCAACAGCTTTCCCAGCACAGATGTAAGGCTCACTGGTCTATAATTACCCAGACTATCCCTACTACCTTTTTTGAACAAGGGAACAACATTCGCCTCCATCCAATCCTCCGGTACCATTCCCGTCGACAACGAGGACATAAAGATGCTAGCCAGAGGCTCAGCAATCTCTCCTCTTGCCTCGTGGAGCAGCCTGGGGAATATTCCGTCAGGCCCCAGGGACTTATCTGTCCTAATGTATTTTAACAACTCCAACACCTCCTCTCCCTTAATATCAACATGCTCCAGAACATCAAGCTCACTCATATTGTCCTCACCGTCATCAAGTTCCCTCTCATTGGTGAATACCGAAGAGAAGTATACATTGAGGACCTCGCTCACTTCCACAGCCTCCAGGCACATCTTCCCACCTTTATCTCTAATCGGCCCTACCTTCACTCCTGTCATCCTTTTTTTCTTCACATAATTGAAGAATCCCTTGGGGTTTTCCTTTACCCTACTCGCCAAGGCCTTCTCATGCCCCCTTCTTGCTCTTAAGGCAGACAATAAAGGAGGAGAGGTAGAATATTAATGGAATGGTTTAGGAACATGGGTCAAAAAGAGCTGAAAGCACAGTGTCTGATGGCTGGGCAAAGGCAACAGCATTTGAGGCAAGTGGGACCTGATACACAAATTTCAGATTTAAATTTATGTATCACACATACATAAAAATATACAGTGATGCATCATTTGCATCAACAATCAACACACCCAAGGATGTGCTGGGGCAGCCTGTAATTGCCGGTACACATTCTGGCGCCAACATTGCATGCCCACACTGCTCAGCAAAATAGCACAAGCAACAAAGGAACAACAGTGAAGCAAGCCCTATTCCTCCATCCCTCCTACCCACGCACATGCGCAGCCCACCAAGCCCAGGACAGGCAGTCTTTTTCAGCTTCCAATGGACATGGATTTGTAGAACTGGGCTCCAACTTCCCCAACAGACTTAGAATATTGGATATAACATCTCAATAAATTAGTACGTGATCTGCATGGAGAGGCAACTTTGCATCTTTGTTCACCTAACTTTGGACACAAAACCAAAGTTAAACAAACAGTAGTATGGAAAGAGAATTTAGAGGTGGGGAGGCAACATTAACTTCAACAACAGGCTGGTTTCTAAGCGTACATTGATACGTCACTCCACCTTCCTTCCCAATCTCTTATTTGCTTTGATATTAAACTGGTCAGTAGTGGTTCATCCTACCAAATGTTGAAGGACTAGACAGGATGGATTAGGAGAGGATGTTTCCTACGGTGGGGGTATCCAGAACTAGAGGGCACAGCCTCAAAATTGAGGGGTGAGGTAAGGAGGATTTTTCCCCCTACCAAAGAGTAGTAAATCTGTGGAATGCTCTGCCACAGATTGCAGCAGAGGTCAAGTCCGTGGGTATACTTAAGGTGGAAATTGATAGTTTCCTGAATGGTCAGGGCATCAGGCGAGAAGGCAGGTATATGGGGTTGAGCAGGATCTGGGATCAGCTACGACGGAATGGCAGAGCAGACTCAATGGGCTGAATGGCCTGACTCTGCTCCCATTTCTAATAGTCCTAGATGTCCTGCCATGCCCTCCATCTCATTTTTGGAAGTGCAAAGATGAAAATGTTTAAGTTTGAGGAGAAAAGGAACAGCATCAAGGCTGCAGACGATGGGAGATAAGGACATTACAGAGTATAACAATTCACGGTTTTTACGGTTATCATAACAGAACTGTTGGGAAACTGGCACAAGCCTGCAGATGAGAACTTCTCAGAATGAAGTCAGAAGCTTTACCCACACCCTCTACTTTCCTAAGCTCCATGTACCTATAGTCTCTTAAAAGACCCTGTCGTTTCCGCCTCCTCTACTGCTACCCCATTCCATGCACTCACCACTCTCTGCGTAAAAAACACCCTGACATCTCCTCTGTACCTACTTCCAAGCACCTTAAAACTATGCCCTCTCGTGCTAGCCATCGCAGCCCTGGGGAAAAGCCTCTGAATATCCACACGATCAATGCCTCTCATTATCTTGTATACCTCTATCAGGTCACCTCTCATCCTCTGTCGCACCAAGGAGAAAAGGCCGCGTTCACTCAACCTATTCTCATAAGCCATGGTCCCCAATCCAGACAACATCCTTGTAAATCTCCTCTGCACCCTTTCTATGGTTTTCACATCCTTCCTGTAGTGAGGCAACCAGAATTGAGCACAGTATTCCAAGTGGGGTCTGACCAGGGTCCATATGGCTGCAACATTACCTCTTGGCTCCTAAGCTCAATCCCACGATGCACCATATGCCTTCTTAACCACAGAGTCAACCTACATAGCAGCTCTGAGTGTCCTATGGACTTGGACCCCAAGATCCCTCTGATCTTCCACACTGGCAAGAGTCTTACCATTAATGCTATAGTCTGCCATCATATTTGACCTACCAAAATGAACCACCTCACACTTATCTGGGTTGAACTCCACTTGCCACTTCTCAGCCCAGTTTTGCATCCTATCAATGTCCTGCTGTAACCTCTGACAGCCCTCCACACTATCCACAACACCCCCAACCTTTGTGTCATCAGCAAATTTCCAGCACATCCTCTTCCTTAATATCTACATGCGCAAGCCTTTCAGTCCCCTGCAAGTCATCCCTACTAAAGTATTCATTAAGTACCTCCACTATTTCCTCCAGTTCCTTAAGTTGGGAGGTAATTAATTTAGTGAAAATGGTATCAATGGATGGATAAGGTGAGCTTGTCAAAAAATACATTACAGAAAGCAAGAAAGTAATTAGAGAGGGAGTAAATGGTCTGAGCAGAGGAGGCCAAAGGGAAAGCTCTGGTAGGCAAGGAGAGTAAAGTTTTACGCCATTGATTAGATGTTCTCCAGTGTGGAAAAAAAAAGTAATCTAACTATCTCTCAACAGTTCTTTTGTGGGAATTTTTCAGAGGCAGTAGAGTGACAGAGAGAAAAAAAGGTAAAAAATGGAAAGGAAATCTTTAGATACCTTTGCTATTCCGAAGGAGAGATGGTTCTGGCAGTCTTGCATGTGTTCAACATGGTGGATAGCTCTCAAAGCCAGTTATCCACCAGAAAGACCACAAGACATTAGAGCAGAATTAGGCTATTCAGCCCATCAAATACACTTCGCCATTTGATCTAGGCTAATCTATTATCCCTCTCAATCCCTTCTCCTGCCTTCCCCTTCCCCCACCCACACCCCCTTTTTGACACCCTTAATTATCAAGAACTAACTTGGCCTCCACAGCCACCTGGGCAATGAAGTCCACAGATTCACCATCCTCTGAAGAAATAGCTCTTAAATAAAATGCTCACGTTTGCAATGCTTGCAAATGAAGAAAAGAAGAGGGCTCTGTTGGGGGAATAAATACACCATCCTTGGTCCGCATGATCAAATGCTTTATTTTGACTTATTCCGATTTATTTGCTCCTCCATGTACAGCGATTAAATTTCTTCTTTTGCTCAAGGATGAGGAAACTAAACAAAAAGAGCCATTCATTATAATCATCAGCAGTAAATCGAACCATTCTTTTCATTTTAAATCTTCGTCTCCATTTAGGTTTTGCATGGGAATTTTACTATGGCAAGAATCCCACACTAGAGTCCTGACCAGGAAAAAACAACTTGAAAACAATAAAAAACAAAATTAAAACCCTTCAGTTACATTAATTCAAAGGTGTAGCTTTTAAGAACTGTCTTTTAAGTACTGACAAGCAATTTCTTTTCTTGCTGCAAAATGCAGCACAAAGCAGGTTTCCACTGTAGTTGAAAGCTCTTTAGTGAATTATGAAGTTATACACATTGGTCTGCCACTGAAGCTCTGAACCTTAACCATTCCACAGCAATGCACTACATCACTAAGAGTCACTTAATCAGCTGCTTTATCCTAACTCTTCAGCTCAGTGTCAATTCCTTCTGCAAGTGACTCTGACAACAATCACTTGCATACTTAAGATTCCTTTAACATAGAAAAGGTATACGAAGAATCTTCACTGGAATTATTAAACAAAATTAGACGTGGGATCCGAAAAGGAAATACAAGCAGAAAGCTGAAGTAGGTTTTGAAGATTCAGGTGAAGAGGAGAGGAGCAAAAAGTTTACAGAGCTCATTGGGGGCTTCCGCAAGAGATGAACTGAAGTAAGGAATCAAAGGACGAGGGAAAGAGACAACTAATATGGCTGGGGTGTTAGGGTGAACCTCATCTGATAACTTAATTTAACACTTTGCATAACCTGAGCTAACCAATCACAGGAAAAGGAAGTCATAATCCCTGCCCTTTCCACAATTACTCTACTTCTATTAATGAATCCATGTCCCTTTCTGTACTTGCTGAATTACATTGGCTCATGGCCCAAAGTCAGTTTTAAACTTCTTATCCTTGGTTTCAAATCTCTCCCCATGATCCTTTCATATTGCCAATCAACATCTCAAACAAATACAGCAATTAAAAATATAAAAGATATCCCAGTGGGTTTCACAATTGAATTTTTAAGCAAAATTAGGACTTCAAGCCACTTAATGAGGTCTTAGGGCCGATTACCAAAAACGGTCTAATAACCCAATGTGTCAAGAGGAAGATATTTAGATTGACAATTTGAGAGTTCAGGGCCTAGATAGCTGAAGTGGAGGCTGCAGCTGACGGTGGAGCAACCGAAATCCTTGGCATGCATGGAGCCAGAACTCAGTGAAGGCTGAGATTTAGGAGCAATTTTGGGCTGGAGGAGGTTAAAAGCAATAAGGAGATATATGAGAAGGAGGATAAACTTAAAAAATGAGACAATTAGGTCAGAAGCTATCTCAGCAGACCCCAGGGTCGAAGATTAAAGAGAACATGTCAGAAGAAGATATGGAAAGCAAAGTTTAAGATTAGATAAAGTTTAAAGAGGGAGGTGGACAGAGAGCTCGAGGAAAGATGTGGGACCATCAGCATAAGATTGCAACAATCAAGTGCACAGCTAACTTCTATGTTGGTTGATGTCTCAGCAGTGGATCAGCTGAGCTAAGGGTTTAACCATCAACAATTACCTCTCTACTGAGAAACTTAAGAGGCTTCTGAGGTAATACTTTTGGAACAGGAGAAGCCATTACAAAAAATTCACTGACTACATAAAACAATGTGGGGATGAAGCATCAGCCAGCTGGAGAACAGTTAACAGAAGTCAAATCTATTATGTGCAGATAGGTCAAGTGCAATGGGACAGAGGAAAATCACTTTATCAAAAATGCAGTCATTTTGGATACAATTTGTGGCTTTGAATAGATTTCACTACCATCACCAAACAGATTAATTGAATGTATTCAAATGCAAATTGCAGTAAAAGACTGAGGAATTAACTACACAAAAATTTAGAAAAGTGATAGTGTTCAAAGAGCAAGTCATGCTTTTCCAAGAGATGGTGGATGATGACAGTCCAACAATCCAGGGGTGAGATCAGTATCTTTCTTGACTCAAGATGTACACCATGAACTAAGCAGCATCTTCCTCATAAATTTTCAATAACTGTAATTAGTGATAGTGGTTGAGGAGGAATTGTTTGCATATAAAAATAGAAAAAAGCTAACAAGCTATCTTCTCTCCATGAATGTTCATCCCTTCTCTTCATTCAAACTTTAATAATACCATGTGACTTTTACCATCCACGCGGCAAGCACACTCAATTTAACATTGTCTGCAAATGTTATGGGAAAGTATTTACAATCACAAGACAAAATGAACTCTACTTGGGCATGAAAATAATGAAAAGAATAAGAAAAATGCTTATTGAGCTACCCCATGAGTAATAGTCATTGAAAATTGCTAATTTCTACAGCAAGAGAAACAACTTTGACAAAATCTTGTGTCATACTAAAGAGTTGTTTCCTGAAACAGGAACTCTCAGTGACTTAAGTTTTATATAGAGCCTTCAATGTCCCAAAACAGTTCTTGGTACTAGCAAGCAACATTTGGCAGCCAGACCTTGAGATAGTTGGCCGAAGGTTTGATGTAATAAATAAGCTGAATTGAAATGACTTTATTACTCACATACTTCATATACACGAGGTGTAAAAAGCTTTATGTTACATCTGTCTAAATGTGCAATTTATAGTAATTTATAATAAATAGTATGTACAACAGGATAGCTAATAGAACATAGAAATACAATTGTATCAGTATGAATTAATCAGTCCAATGGCCTGGTGGAAACCATCCCGAAGCCTGTCGGTCTTGGCTTTTATGCTACAGCACCATTTCCGGGATAGTAGCAGCTGGGAGTTTGCGGTTGGGTGACTTAGGTCCCCAATGATCCTTCGGGCTCTTTTTACACACTTGTCTTTGTAAGAGTCCTTAATAGTGGGAAGTTCACATCTACAGATGCACTGGGCTGTCCACACTGCTCTCTGCAAAGTCTTTCAATTGAGGGAAGTACAGTTCCCATACCAGGCAGTGATAAATCAGAAATAAAGTCAGATTTTTAAGATCAAACATTTGGAGAAGGGAAAATCAAGGTAAGTACCAAATCTTGGACACTTGGTAACTGGAGGCAAGACACCAGGGAGAAGCAATTGACTCTGAGCTAGTCACGATCAGAAATGAAGGACTGGACAAAAGTGTTGCAGTCACAACTCTTGTTGGGAATTACAACTACGTTTTGGTTAGTTTAGTATTGAACTGACAAACCAGAATAAGAGATTCTCGCCCATGGCCAGAATTACATGGGGATGGCTAAATGCAATGCAAGGTAGCCCAAGCAAAGATGAAGCTAGATGATACACGCTAAGTGGGACGCGGACAGAGTTAATAACATGCATTGATGATGTGAAACTTATACTGGATCAAATAAAAACGCCAAAGACTGGGCAGTCTGACTCAGACTGTCGGCACTTTTCTGATTATGAACAAAAAAAATCACTAGAGAGAAAATACATTGGTGAGATAGACTTCCGAACATATTTATCTCTCTGATTGGTGCGATTGTTTTACTCATGCTTAAATTGTACAAACTATGAAACATTAATCCCTAGTGGACATGCAGGTACTGTACTATGTTTAAGTACAGATTGATGCGAACTGACTACAACTAGAGCAAGTGTAACCATAATAACAAAGCGAAACACCAGACTCTCAAACACTTCAGTCGACGTCACAAATTAAAAAGGTTGGGTCACCCAGCAAACGCCCGGCGAAGACAACATTCCAGCAGTACTAACACCAATCATAGGACACTCCCTGGGTACACTGTATTTTCTTTTTTAAAAATGCTACACTGCGGTTTTAAACACTTCTCGGACATAGTCTGAAACCAGATTCATCCAGAAAGCTGGAATAAATCTTAACAGCAGGAAGCTATTTACCAACAAACTTCAACACTACCGGGTCCCCAGCCACTCCAAGGGCAGCCTTGCGAGTTGCAAAGCGCGCATCCACCTGAGGTGACCAACGCCGCGTGGGGAATTCCTTGCATTCACAACCGGGCAACATTCCCCAGGTGTCTACAAAATGAAGAGACGATGGAGATCCATTTCCACCAATTACCCCAGGTAGATCCTGTGGGATGGAGAAACAACCAGCCTGCTGAAGGCTTGCCTTTATCGGTACCCGTTTCTTTCCAAATCCAGACCAGCAGTTGACAGGAGAATCTTATTTTAATATGCATCTGATCAGCTTCCCAATGCCCTTTTGGTTCTCCCCACTTCAGACTAATTCTAAGCAGCACCGAGACCAGGTTTCTGATCAACTACAGCAGAACTCCAATTTAAAACGATTAATAACCATACAGTAGTTTGCATAGGTACATTGAAGCCCCAGATAGCGAGTTGCCCATTAAGATTCTGAATAAAGCAATACAATTGAAATCTGCCAAAATACATGGACAGGCAAGACAGAGACAGACTTTCCCTCCAGCCTCGGGGCCGCGGACATGTTCTGCTCAGGCCGGTACGAGACTTAAAAGGAAGCGAGGCCCCCGCACGGAGGAGAAGCGACAACAAGGAGGGAAACGTACCGTCCACCGCCTCCCGGTCGCTGATGTGTTGCAGGTTGCAGCCCGTGTCCTCCCGGCTGATGTCGGTATCGGTGCGGTAGGTCTCCAGGCGAGCGTGGTTCCTCCGCAGTTTGGGGCTGGACGAGACGCAGCATGAAGTAGTGTTCCCCATCTTTCTCCGGCCTGGCTCTCTCACGGAATTGGGCTTTTAATCCTCCCCTTGACTGTATGAAGGTTTCGGACCGAGCCCGAGGGAAATGGGTTTACCTCACTCGCCACACACACAAAAACAAAAAATTACACGGGGGTGGAGGGGTAAGGAATCAGTGTCCGATCAGAGATACACCCTCATCCGGCCACAGCGAGCACTGCACAGCCATCTGAAAGAAGCCGGCGAGGTTTCTCCCTTCTTCCTCCCCTCAGGCTGACTGACCCGAAGGAGCCGAACAGTTCATCTCTCTATCATCATTCACACAGCTAAGACATGTTTTCTAAAAACACTTATTAAAAGTTATCTAAAACCAAACATCCTTCAATGAAGGCAAAAATAAGCGTGCAGTTTTCAGATGAAGCCTTACATCCCCATGAAGCGTGTATCTGAAATGGTGACTTTATCTTCCAAAACAGACACACAGTAACAGCAGTGCGGTGTAACCAATCTGCTGGAGGAGTTCCGGTTCAAGGGTAGCGACCACAAAATGCCACTGAGTAACACGCAGAAGAGGAGATGCGAGTGCTCATAAGTGAACCAGTAATGCAGCACTTGCCCCGTGGGCAGAACAGGGCCAAGTCTCAAGGCAAGACACTCCCCTTTATTCTATTCAAAAAATGGCACCCCTCCGACGGTTTCGCATTGAAAGTATCCAATTTTGACACGCCCCCTCCCTTTCTCTTGACTGCTCAGCAACAAAGTCGATGACATGCAACTCTCCCACGCCACCAACCAGTGTTTGCCCTGTCCCTAAATAACTGCACTTTCCAACAGAGTTGTCTAGTTATAGTAATCCAAGAGAAAAATACTGCAGATTACACTCTTCCCTCACCACCACCACACAAACACCCTCCCTACACCTTAAAACACTTCATTTCCAGCCCCTCATGGTTTTGCTGAATGGTGATATATTAAAACTAAATGTGCCTAAGAGATTTATCACTGCTTGTGTAACGTTAAAGTCTCCAGATAGCAGATTGATTAAGGAAACAAAAAAAAACATGCCTTGGTATCCAAGGGGAAGTGGCAAGTCATTTTAAAAATTGGTACAATGACAGAAAGAAAAAAAAAATGACAGTTTTTAAACTATTGAGCACATCTACATGAAATGCTGTCATAGGAAAGCAGCATCCATCATCAGAGATGCCCACCACCCTGGTCTCGCTCTCTTCTCGCAGCTACCATTAGCAGGTAGAAGAGCCTCAGGACTGGTACCACCATGTTCAAGAACAGTTACTACCCCCTAACCATCAAGTTCTTGAACAAAAGGGGGTAACTATAATCAATTTCATTTTCCCCATCATCGAAATATTCCCACAACCAATAATCTCACTTTCAATGACTCTATCTCATTATGTCATGTTCTCCTTATTTATTGCTATTTATTTATATTTGCATTTGCACAACTTGTTGTCTTCTATAACCTGGTTGATCTTTCATTGACTCTGTTATAGTTACTATTCTATAGATTTGCTGAGTATGTCCACAGGAAAATACATACATGTACTTTGATAATATTTACTTTGAATTTTTGAACTTTGATTCAATGGATCTCCAGAGGATTCAGAACTAGGCTCCCTACTTTTGTGGTATATATGAATAACTTGGCTGTACTGTAAGAGTAAGGGCCATCATTAAGCCCTTGTGATAGCAACATTGATGTGACTGGTGGTGAGGAGGATATTTTAGGGTGCAGAAAGCAGGCAATTGGCCAGTTAGGTCAAAAGTGGCGAATGGAGATGAATCTCAAGTCAAGTTGATTGCCATTTAACTATATAGACGTATATAACGTATGCAACCATATAATGTATGTAGAAACGAGACAACGTTTCTCCAAATCAGGGTGTAAAGCACAGAAGGACACATAACACATGATAATTTATGAAGGTAAGGATAAAATCTACAGATGAATCACACATAAATAACAAATTAAAGTGCATTAATATTAAATATTGTAAGGTACTGAACAGATTAACCAGTGACGCTACGACTAGATGCGTCAGGGAGTTCAGAAGCCTAATGGCCTGGGGGAAGAAGCTGTTTCTCATCCTGACCACTTTTGTTTTTATGCATCACAGCCTCCTGCCCAATGGTAGAAAGTCAAAGAGGATGCTGGATAGATGGGTGGGATCGTTAATAATACTACGTACGTAGCACTCCTAATAAATGCCCCCAGTGGATGGTAGGGAGACCCCTATGATCCTCTCAGCTGTTCTCACAGTCCTTTGTTGGGACTTCTGGTCTGATGCTCCCATACCAGATGGAGATGCAACATCTCAGGACTTTCTCAATAGTACTCCTGTAAAATGCATTTGAGTTGGGGGTGTGGTGGGGGAGCCTTGCTTGCCTCAATCTTCTTAGGAATTTTCTGTTAAAAAAAAAATCAGGTATTACAGTTAGAGTGAGAAAGCAAGACAAGAGTAAACACAAATAATAGATGGACTGAGGAACAGATAATGGAACCAGTATTTGCTCTGTCCTTGAATAACTGCACTCTTCCACTCACAACCAAGCTAGCTCCTCCCCTACCTCACACACACTTTTCCTACACCTTAAAACATTTCACTTCTCACCCTTCCCGGTTTCAAAGTTTAAAGTACAAAGTTCAACACAAATTTATTGTCAAAGTACATATATGTCACTATATTCATGTCCCTGAGATTCATTTTCTTGCAGGCAATCACAGTAAATGTAAGAAATATAATAGAATCAATGAAGGACTGTACCCAACAGGATGTGCAAAAAAAAAAGAACTGTACAAATACAAAAAGAAAGATAAAAGAAATAATAATAATAATACATACACTTTGTACTATAAATGAGCAGTAAATATTGAGAATATGAGATGAAGAGTCTTTTAAAGTGTTTCCATAGGTTGTGGAAACAGTTCAGTGATGGGTTGAGTGAAGTTATCCCTTCTGGTTCAAGAGGCTAATGGTTGAGGGGTAATGACTGTTCCTGAACCTGGTGGTGTGGGTCCCGAAGCTCCTTCCCGTACCTTCTTCCTGATGGCAGCAGCGAGAAGAGAGCATGGCCTGACTGGTGGGGTTCCTTGATGATGGATGTAACTTTCTTACGACAGCACTTCATGTAGATGTGCTCAATGGTGGGGAGGGCTTTACTTCTGATGGACTGGGCCGTACCCACTACTTTTTGTAGGCTTTTCCTACACGGGCATTTATGGAGAGGAATAAACAGTCGAAGTTTCAGGCCAAGTTCCTTCATCAAGGCTGGAAAGGAAGGGGAAAGATGCCATAACAAGGAGGGGAAGGAGAACAAGCTAGAAGGTGATAGGTGAAGCCAGGTGGGTGGGATGGAGCATAAAGTAAGAAGCTGGGAGGTGATCGGTGGAAACAGCAAATGGCTGGAGAAGAAGGAAGGTGATAAGAGAGGAAATGGATTGTGAGAGAAAGGGAAGAAGGAGGGGAACTGGGGGAGGCGATGGGCAGGTGAGCAGAAGAGGTAAGAGGCCAGAGTGGGGAATTGAAAAAGAGAGAAGAGGCAGGACAAAAAAATTAATGGAAGTTGGAGAAATCGATTTTCCTGCCATCGGTTTGGAGGTTACTCGACGGAATATGAAGTGTTGACCCTCCAAGCTGAGAGTGGCCTCACTGTGGACCAACATGTCAGAACAGGAATGGGGAAAGGATTTAAAATGGTTGGCTATTAGGAAATCCACTGCTTGCAGATGGAGCTGAGCTGCTCAACAAAGCAGTCTCCCAACCTACATAAGTCTTACCAATGCAGAGAATTCTGCATTGAGAGTACCAAATACAGCAGATGACCTAAGTTTATTAGGAGGTGAAATGTTGTCTCACCTGCAAGGACTGTTGGAAGGGGTGAATGGAGGTGAATGGGCTGTTGTAGCACTTCTGCCGCTTGCAGGGATAAATGCCAGGAGGGATGAATGGACAAAGGAATCACAGAGTAAGTGATCCAGAAACAATGAAAACCTACAGCACAATACTGGCCCTTCAGCCCACAAAGCTGTGCCAAACGTGTTCTTACTTTAGAAATTACCTAGGGTTACCCATAGCCCTCTTATTTTTCTAAGCTCCATGTACCTATATGTGTAGAAAATGGAGAGTTGGGGGGGTGGGGGAGGTAAAGATGAGTTTGGTGGTAGGGTCCCATTGAAGATGGCGAAGTTACAGAGAATGATGTATTGGTTGCAGAGGCTCATGGGATGGTAGATGAGGACAACAAACTCTATCCCTGTTAAAGCGGCAAGAACATGGGGATATCTGGGAAATGGAAGAGATGTGAGTGGAGGCAGCATCAATAGTAGAGGAAGGGAAACCCCACTCTTTAAAGAAGGAGGACATTTATGATGTCCTAGAAAGGAGGTATCTTGGGATTAATTGTGGCAGAGACGAAGGAACTGATGAAATGAAATGGCATTTTTACAGGGGACAGGGTGGGAAGATGTGGGAATCGGTGTGTTTATAAAAGATACCGATAAACAGTTTGTCATCAGAGATGAAGACAGAGAAACTGACAAAAGGGGAGAGATGTGTCAGAAATGGATAAAGTGAATATAAGAGCAAGGTGGAAGCTGGAGGCAAAATTGCTGAAATTGATGAGTGCTCAGCATAGGTGCATAAAACAACACCAATGCAGTCATCAATGCAGAAAGAGTTGAGGAGCATTACCAGGAAAATCTTGGAATGTAGACTGTTCTACATAGGCAAGGAAAAGACAGGGCAGAGTTGGGGCCACTGCGGGTGCCCATGGCTACGCTTTGAGTTTGGAGAAAGTGGGAGGAGCTGAAAGAGGAATTATTAAGGGTGAGGACTAGTTCTTACAGACAGAAAAGGATGGTGGCTTAGGGAAACAGGTCAGTTCTGTTGTTGATAAAGAAGCTGAGCACTTTAAGACCTTCTTGATGGGGGTTAGAAGTGTATGGGTACAGGATATCATGACGAAAAGGAGGCGATCAGGGCCAGGGAATTGAAAGTTGTTGAGGAGATGGTGAGCATGTGAGTGTCACGGATGTACAGTGAGTGGGAAGGACTGAACCAAGGGGGATAAAATGCAGTCGGGGTATGCAGACATGAACTCAGTGTGGTAGGACCAGGCAGAAAAGGTTTGTGGATCTTAGAAGAAGAAGAAACAAGCAGTGCAGGGTAAGAGGACTATTATGTTGATGGCAGAGTTGATGAGGGTGGTGATGGTGTTGGAGACAATATTCTTATGGTCCTGAGTGGGGTCCTTACCAAGGAGTAAGTTAGGAGAGGTGTCTGAGAGTTGCCACCTGGCCTCAGCAAGGTAGAGGTCAGTCCACTATACGACAATAGCAACCCCTTTGTCTGCGGGCTGGATAGTGAGGTTGGGATTGGTGCAGAGAGGATGGAGGATTGTGTATTCAGAAGGGCTGAGGTTTGAATGAGAGATGGTAATTAGAGTTGAAAGATCCAGAGCAGACAGAAAACCAAAGTGGGGGTTCGAAGAAGAGGAAGAAAGTTGGAGATGGGAGAAGGGGTCATCAGTATGGTGTGAAGACTTCTTGCCAAAGAAGTGGGCTCAGTGAAGGAGGTGAGGGAAGAAGGACTTGGTACCAAAGAAGTGGGCTCAGGAACAGAGATGATGGAAGAAGAGCTCGGCTCTTCTCTAAGTTTAAGGTGATTGGAGGGAAGTATAGGGGGTACATTCAGAGGTACATTCTTTACACAGAGTGTGGTAGATACATGAACCACCCTTCTAGAGTTGGTGCTAGAGGCAGAAACTCTTAAATGGGCACATGGATGATAGAAAAATGGAGGGTTTGTAGGAGGGAAGAGTTAGATTGATCTTAGGATAGGTTAAAAGGACGGCACAACATTGTGGGCCAAAGGACGTGTACTATAGTGTAACGTTCTATGTTCTATAAAACATATAGTGAAATGTGTCATTTGTATTCAGCGTTTCCTTTTTTTACAGCTGCAACATTGCTCTGGGCGGGAAATTTTTACATGGCCTGAAAACTGCGTGGCACTTCAATAAAACATTAGGTAAAAGAAAATAATAGCTGTGCATTGACAAAGGCTATGTGCATGGGAGCATTTCAGTTACGATGCGGCCATGCAGCCCCGCAGTTTAGAGGGAACAGTGTTTGTGTGAACAACCAACACAACCTAATAATGTGCTGGGGTAGCCTGCAAATGTTGTCACGCATTCCATTGCCAAGACAGCAAGCCCTCAATCAGAATCAGAATCAGGTTTATTATCACCGGCATATGTCGTGAAATTTGTTACCTTGGGAGCAGTAGTTCAATGCAATACATAATATAGAAGAAAGAAAATAATAATAATAATAATAAAATAAATAAGTAAATCAATTACAGTATATGTATATTGGACAGATTAAAAATCATGCAAAAAACAGAAATAATATACTGTATATTGAAAAAGTGAGGTAGTGTTCAAGGGTTCAATGTCCATTTAGGAATTGGATAGCAGAAGGGAAGAAGCTGTTCCTGAATCACTGAGTGTGTGCCTTCAGGCTTCTGTACCTCCTACCTGATGGTAACAGTGAGAAATGAGCATGCCCTGGGTGCTGGAGGTCCTTAATAATGGGATGCTGCCTTTCTGAGACACCACTCCTTGAAGATGTCCTGGGTACTTTGTAAGCTAGTACCCAAAATGGAGCTGACTAAATTTATAACCCTCTGCAGCTTCTTTTGGCCCCCCCCCCATACCAGACAGTGATGCTGCCTGTCAGAATGCTCTCCACGATACATCGATAGAAGTTTTTGAATGTTACGAGCTGAGACCTGATAGAAGTTTATAAGATTATGAGAGACATAGATAGAGTAGACAACTGGTATTTTTATTCGAGTCGAAGTGTCTAATATTAGAAGGCATGCATTTAAGGTGAGAGAGAGTAACGTCAAAGGAGATGTGCAGACCAAGTTTTTTTAGAAAGTAGTTTTTGCTTGGAATGCACTGCCAGAGGTGGTAGTGGAGGCAGATACAACAGATGTATTTAAGGTGCTCTTAGATAAGCACATGAATGTAAAGGGAATGGAGGGATATGGACATTGTATTGCAGAAGGGACCAGTTTAGTTTGGCTTTAATTGCTAATTTAATTAGTTCTGCACAGTATTCTGAGCTAAAGAGCGTGTTTCTGAGCTGTACTGTTCCATGTTGTATGTTCTAAACAGGGAGTTCACCAACAGGGAAGCATGCTTATTTGTAAGCTAATTGACAAAGTGATCAGTGGAATATAAAGTAAAACACTCAGGCTCATCAGGCAATTTGGAACTTGCTGCCCAAAACTCAGGCAAATTCAATAGCATTCTTCATATTTAAAAAAAACCTGCCCAGCCACATACCAAGAGTTGGTAAATGGGATTAAAGTGAAGTCTGTATTTTGATGACATCGACATGATGAGCTGAATAGCTCCATTGTCTATAGCAAATTTCTATGATCCCTGTGCAAGCAATGTTTATCTTGACTAGATATATGAAAGTGAATCAAGACAATGGATAGAAAATAAAATTGTCTAATGATATGCTTTATTTGTCACATGCACATAGAAACATACAATGAATTGCATTGTTTCTGTCAAATCAAATCAGCTAGGATTTGCTGGGGCCAGAGAGCAAATGTCACCACTCTGCCACCACCAAAATAGCGTGCCCACAGCTTGCTAATCTTAACCCACGTGATCACGGAGAGAATGTATAATCTCCAGGCTTTAGATGTTTCAGAAAGGACAGGGAGGGAGGCAGGAGAGGTGGGGACGTGGCACTGCTGATCAGAGATAGTGGCACGGCTGTAGAAAAGGAGGAAGTCAAGGAGGGATTGTCTGCTGAGTCTCTGCTGGGTGGAAGTTAGAAACAGGAAGGGGTCAATAACTCTACTGGGTGGTTTTTATAGACCATCTAATAATAACAGGGACATCGAGAAGCCGATAGGGAGACAGATTCTGGAACGGTGCAATAATAACATGGTTGTCGTGATGGGAGATTTTAATTTCTCCAATATTGATTGGTGTCTCCCTAGAGCAAGGGGTTTAGATGGGGTGGAGTTTGCTAGGTGTGTTCAGGAAGGTTTTCTGACACAATATGTAGATAAGCCTACAAGAGGAGAGGCTGTACTTGATCTGGTATTAGGAAATGAACCAAGTCAGGTGTCCGGTCTCTCAGTGGGAGAGCATTTTGGAAATAGTGATCACAATTCTATCTCTTTTACCATAGCATTGGAGAGGGATAGGAGCAGACAAGTCAGGAAAATGTTTAATTGGAGTAAGAGGAAATATGAGGATATCAGGCAGAAACTTTGAAGCATAAATAGGAAGCAGATGTTCTCAGGGAAATGGATGGCAGAAATGTGGCAAATTTACAGGGGATATTTGCGTGGCATTCTGCAAAGGTACGTTCCAATGAGATGGGGAAAGGATGGTATGGTACAACAACCATGGTGTACAAAGGAGGTTAAGAAAGAAATTAGAAGAGCCAGAAGGGGCCACGAGAAGGCCTTGGTGAGCAGGATTAAAGAAAACTCCAAAACTTCCTACAAGTATGTGAAGAGCAAGAGGATATGACATGGGAGAAAAGGACCAATCAAGTGTGACAGTGGAAAAGTGTTTATGGAACTGGAGAAGATAACAGAGGTACTTAATGAATACTTTGCTTCAGTATTCACTATGGAAAAGGATCTTGGTGATTGTAGTGATGACTTGCAGCGGACTGAAAAGCTTGAGCATGTAGATATTAAGGAAGAGGATGTGCTGGAGCTTTTGGAAAGAATCAAGTTGGATAAGTTACCGGGACCGGACGAGATATACCCTAGGCTACTGTGTGAGGTGAGGGAAGAGATCTCTGAGCCTCTGGCGATGATCCTGGAGGATTGGAGGGTTGCAGATGTTGTTCCCTTATTCAAGAAAGGGAGTAGAGATAGCCCAGGAAATTATAGACCAGTGAGTCTGAATTCAGTGGTTGGTAAATTGTTGAGAAGATCCTGAGAGGCAGGATTTATGAACATTTGGAGAGGCATAATATGATTAGGAATAGTCAGCATGACTTTGTCAAAGGCAGGTCGTGCCTTATGAGCCTGATTGAATATCTTGAGGATGTGACTAAACACATTGATGAAGGTAGAGCAGTAGATATGGATTTCATCAAGGCATGTGATGAGGTACCCCATGCAAGGCTTATTGAGAATGTAAGGAAGCATGGGATCTAAGGGGACATTGCTTTGTGGATCCAGAACTGTCTTGCTCACAGAAGACAAAGAGTGGTTGTAGATGGGTCATATTCTGCATGGAGGTCAGTTGACAGTGGTGTGCTTCAGGGATCTGTTCTGGGATCCCTACTCTTTGTAATTTTTATAAATGTCCTGGATGAGGAATTGGAGGGATGGGTTAGTAAATTTGCTGATGACACAAAGGTTGGGGGTGTTGTGGATAGTGTGGAGGGCTGTCAGAGGTTACAGCGGGACATCGATACGATGCGAAACTGGGCTGAGAGGTGGCAGATGGAGTTCAACCCAGATAAGTGTGAGGTGGTTCATTTCAGTAGGTCAGATATAATGGAATATGATGGCAGAATGTAGTACTAATGGTGTGGAAGATCAGAAGGACCTTGGCGTCTGAGTCCATAGGACACTTAAAGCTGCTGCGCAGGTTGAATCTGTGGTTAAGAAGGAATATGGTGCATTGGCCTTCATCAATCGTGAGATGGAATTTAGAAGCCGAGAGGTAATGTTGCAGCTTTATAGGACCTTGGTCAGATCCCACTTGGAGTACTGTGCTCAGTTCTGGTCGCCGCACTACAGGAAGGATGTGGAAACCATAGGAAGGATGCAGAGGAGATTTACAAGGATGTTGCCTGGAATGGGGAGCATGCCTTATGAGAATAGGTTGAGTGAACTCAGCCTTTTCTCCTTGAAGTGACGGAGGATGAGAGGTGACCTGATAGAGGTGTATAAGATGATGAGAGGCATTGATCGTGTGGATACTCAGGGGCCTTTTCCCAGGGCTAAAATAGCTATCACAAGATGGCACAGTTTTAAGGTGCTTGGAAGTAGGTACAGAGGTGATGTTAGAAGTTTTTTTACGCAGAGAGTGGTAAGTGCGTGGAATGGGCTGCCAGCGATGGTGATGGAGGCGGATACAATAGGGTCTTTTAAGAGACTTCTGGGCAGGTACATGCAGCTTAGTAAAATAGAGGGCTATGGGTAACCCTAGGTAATTTCTAAAATAAGTACATGTTCAGCACAGCATTGTGGGCTGAAGAGCCTGGATTGTGCTGTGGTTTTTCTATCTTTCTATGTTTCCTTATAGACAGTCGTTGGCACATGTTTTCAGCAACCTACCAGACATGCCATCAAGGCCTGATGCCTTGTGAGGGTTCACCTTCTGGAAAGATGCTCTGATGTCAGCCCTGAGACAGAGATCACAGGTCAACAGACGCTGCAGAGATTCACACAGGTGTAGTCATATTTTTCTTTTCAACTGTGCATAAAAAGTGATGAGCTTATATGGGAGTGAAGTATCACACCCATTCATGATGTTCAAAAATTCAAAGTAAGTTTATTATCAAGTACATACATGTCTAATGCCCTGGTTCATACTGTTATGCTGTTCTGTGTTTAATTTTTGTGCTGTTCTCTGCAAGCCATTTGTTTGGGTTACTGTGGAACATAAGAGACGGGAGAACTGTGTGCCATCCAATTGGGATGGCCAGATTAAGGGGAGGTTTCTGTGGTGAGGGACACTGAGGTTGGGCTTGGAGCTTTTGTTAAGGGGATGAAGAGAGAAGATGCCGGAAAGAAGAGGTCATAGGATTCAACCCGGAGTGGGGCCGTGATTCGACGAAGCCCGGAGTGAGATCAAAGGATGATTGGCAAAGGGGAAACCGTGTGCTCCAACTTGTGCACATTGGACTGTTTCATTAAAATAGGCCCTTTTCTTTTTTTGTTCTTTCCTTACTAACTTTTTGGTCAAATTAAGAATTATAAAGCTAAGTATTTTAATTGTATGCAGTGTACTGTCTGTTATTTTACGGCACTTATTTGTAACAGGGTAACAAATCACACAGCATCCACCAAACGGAGTTTTTGGGTGGGCTCGCACCTCAATCTCACACGTTTGGGGGGGGGGGGCCGGAGATTGTTTTCCATTGACTTATGCAGCCGACGGAACCCGAGCGTTTCATATGTCACTATATACAGCCCCTGAGATTCACGGACAAACAATGTGCAAAAAACAACAAAATGTGCAAACACAAAAAAACTGAAATAACAATAATAATAATAATAAAAATAAATAAGCGATAAATATCAAAAACATGAGATGCAGAGTCCTTGAAAGTGAATCCATAAATTCTGAGAACAGTTTAGTGATGGGACAAGCGCAGTTGAGTGAAGTTATCCCCTCTAGTTCAAGAGCCTGATGGTTGAGGGGTAAGAACTGTTTCTGAACCTAAGTGGTGTGGATCCTGAGGCTCCTTTACATTCTCTCTGATGGTAGCAGCAAGATGATAGCATGGCATGGATGGTGAGGGTCTTTGACGATGGATGCTGCTTTCCAGCGACAAAACTCCGTGTCAAAATTGGGGAGGGCTTTACCTATGAAGGAATTGGCCATATCCATTACTTTTTGTAGGCTTTTCCATTCAAGGGCATTGGTGTTTCCATACCAGGCCATGATGCAACCAGTCAATTCACTTTCCCCCACATATCTATAAAAGTTTGTCAAAGTTTTAGATGACATGACAAACTTTCATAAACTTCTAAGAAATTACAGATACTACTATGCTTTCTTTGTAATGGCACTTATGTTTTGGAACCAGGACATATCCTCTGAAATTGAGGAATTTAAAGTTGCTGAACTCCTTCACCTCAGGTCCCACGATGATAACTGGCTAATGGACCTCTGGATTGCTCCTCCTGAAGTCAATAGTCACCTCCATGGTCTTGTTGACATTGAGTGAGAGGTCGTTGTTGTCACACCACTCAACCAGATTTTCAGTCTCCCTTGTTTTTGCTGATTCGTCACCACTGGTTAGTCAGCCAACAACAGTGGTTTCCTCTGCAAACTTAACTAGGGCATTGGTGCTGTGCTTGGAGCAGCCATAAATTTAAAACAAGTAGAGCAGGGGACTATGTACACAGCTTTGTGGTGTCCCTGTGCTGATGGAGATTGTGGAGGAACTGACTCGGGTCTGCAAGTGAGGAAGTCAAGGATTCAGTTGCATAAGGAGGTATTGAAGCCGAGGTCGTGAATTTTGAGGGGCTGACAGTACTGAATGTTGAGCTAAGGTCAATGAAGAGCATCCTGATGCATCCATCTTTGCTCTCCAGATGTTCCAGGGTTGAGTAAGAGCCAAGGAAATAGCATCTGCTGTTGACCTATTGTGTTGATAGGCAAATTGGAGCGGATCCAAGTTGCTTCCCAGGCAGAGGTGGATATGTTTCATCACCAACCTCTCAAAGCACTTCATCACAGTGGAAGTAAATGCTACTGGATGATAGTCATTCAGGCAGGTTACCACGTCCTTTTTCGGCACCAGTACAATTAAAGCAGGTGGATATCTCAGACTGCCAACGCGAGAGCTTATAGATGTCGGTGAACACTCAAGCCAGATGATCAGCACAGGTCTTTGGTACTCAGCTAGGTACCCCATCTGGGGTGGTTGCTTTCTGTTGCTTCACCCTTCTGAAGGATGCTCTCACTTCAGCCTTAGGGACTGAAATCACAGTTGAGGGCTGTTACAGTTTATGAAGATGCCTCCATGTTTTTATGGTCAATGTAAGCATAAAGGCATTGAGTTCATCTGGGAACCTTGTTGTCACCTATGTCACTTGGTTTCACCTTGTAGCATTCAAGCCCTGCCACAACTGTCAAGCATCCCACAATGATTCAAGTTTGGTCCAGAATTATCACTTCACACGTGAGATGGCTTCCCAGAGATCATACCTGGACCTTAACATGGTCGCCAGACCCAAATGCCACTGATCTGGCCCTTGACAGATTGCAGATCTCATGGTTCATTCAAGACCTCTGGTTTGGGAAAACTCTAGATGATTTTATGGGGATACACTCTTCTGCAACTGTTTATAGAAAGTCTGTGATAACCGTGGTGTATGTTGGAATATGAACAAAGTCACTGGAGAGACACAGCTGGTAGATATAAAAGTAATCTCCTATTCAACAAAATGAGACACTCTCTGGAGGAAGAGGCCTGTTCAACTCAATATTATTTACATGACATTTTATATAAGATCAAAGGACAATTCTATAGCTACAATGTATTCAGGGGCACCTGGGCGTGACTCAAGTAGCAGCAGCACTCTCAGTGGATACGATTAAATATTCCCATTTCAGCCTGATCCAGCTAAAAAGCACAACTGCTTCCAAGGTCAGTACTGTCAACAAAGATGTCTTAATGTGCTTAAATGAATTATCACTGCTTAAAACTGACGGAAACCACACTGATTGTGGTCAGCAGCGCCCACATAGGATACCATGGAGGAAGTGTGGGTTACAAGTGTGTTTGAGGAAACGGGGTTTAAAACTCCCTATACTGACTATCTTGCTGGCAAGTGTGCAGTCTCTGGTGAATAAAATCGATGATCTCAGAGCCAGGGTGATGAATCAGAGGGACATTAGGATCACGTGTGTCCTTTGTTTCATGGAATCCTGGTTAACCCCTTCCATACCAGATGCAATGATTCAGATCAACGGGTTTACTATACACCATCAGGATAGATCTATAGGGTCTCTCAAAAGCAGAGGTGGAGGAGTATGCCTCATGATCAACTCTTCTTGGTGCACAAATATATCAATGCTGTCCCAATTCTGCTCACCAGACCTGGAATATCTAACAGTTAAGTGTCGTCCTTTTTACCTACCACAGGAGTTCTCCGGGGTCATTTTGGTAGCAGTATACATTCCACCTCAGGCCAATATCAATCAGGCTTTAGATGATCTGAGCAATGGAATCACCATGCACGAAACAGCGCACCCTAATGCCTTCACCATCGTTTTGGGAGATTTTAACCAGGCCAGTCTGAAAAAAATCATCTAAACAATTACCATCAACAGATCACTTGCAATAGCAGAGGAAACAACACACTGGACCATTGCTACAGCACCATCAAGAATGCCTACTGTGCTATTCCACACCCTCACTTCGGGAAGTCTGATCACCCGGCTATACTTCTACTCCCTGAGTATAGGCAGAGACTGAAGACTAGTAGTGAGGACGAAGGTGGTATGGACAAGGGAAACACAGGCGTGCCTTCAGGACTGCCTTGAATCTGTTGACTGTATTCAGGGATTCATCTTCAAACCCGGATGAGTATGCTGCAGTTGTTACCCACTTCATTAAGACCTGTGTGGATGAGTGTGTGCCTACAAAGACCTACCAAACCAAACCAAAATCCATGGATGAACCAGGAGGTATGTCATCTGCTGAAGGCTAGATCTGTGGCATTCAAGTCTGCCGACCCAGGCCTGTACCAGAAAACAAGGAATGATTTGCGGAGGGCTATTTCAAGGACGAAGGGAAAATATCAAATGAGGTTAAAGGCGACATCAGATGTACAGCATCTCAGGCAGGGTTTGCAAGACATTACTTCCTACAAAGTGAAACCCAATAGCATGAATGGCAGTGATGCTTCACTACCAGATGAACAATGCCTTCTATGCCCACTTTGAAAGGGAGAACATGACTACATAGCCATTGACAGACATCCAAAGGGATCAGGTACAGTCAGAGTGTGCACACACCCTGTGGACATGAGCGTCGGAGAGCACCACAAGTCCATCCAGTTCCTCCAACCAGCAGCCCTTTGGGCTCCTGTGGCACCTACTGGTTCCTTGGCGCCTGAGATCCCACATTGTCATCGAATTCATCACAGGTTTGTCACCTGGCAATGGGGCCATAGTGATTATGAGTGTATTCTCCAAAACAGCCCACTGCATTTTCCTCCCCAAGCTTCCATCAGCCACTGAGATGGCGGATTTGGTTCTCCAACATGTAGTTCACCTGCACGGCTTCCCTCAGGACGTTGTGTCAGACCGGGGCCCATAGTTAGTCTCCTACTTCGGTGATACTTCTGCTATTTCCTCCACGCCTCAATGAGTTTGTCCTCTGGCCCTTTCGGACTCACTGTTGCTGATAGCCAATCAGCAAGTGGAGAAGTTTCTGTGATGGTTTGCCACCTCTCACCCTTCCACATTGGAGGAAGTAGCCGTGCTGTCCCACAATCTACATACCTCCTCTGCTATGGGCACGTCACACTTGGAAGTGTGTCAACCCCCATTGTTCCCCACGGAGGAGTCCACAGTGGAGGTCCCATTCAGCAGGGCCGCGGTTCACCACTGCCAGAATGCTTGGAGGAAGCAATGGAGGCCCATCCTAGCTGCCTACCACATAAAACCAACCTCTGTTGGTGCCCAGTCAGACTATTCTGACCTGGGAAATGTGTTTGGCTGCCAACCCAAGATCTGCTCTTGCACATCGACTCCTGCAAGTTCTCACCCCAGTTCACTGGTCCCTTCAAGATCACCCATCGCACCAATCCAGTCACTTACCACCTCCAGCTACCACTGTCCCTCAGAATTACACCTACCTTCCTCATGTATTACCTCAAGCCTATTGTCTGTGGACCACACAACCCACCTGGGCCTGCACCTCAGGAAGCTAGTATGGCAGAATGGTTCACCGATTGATTGACTCACATCACTGTGAACAGGGCATGCAGTACTTGGTTGAATAGGTAGGGTACGTCCCAGAGGAGAGGTCTTACATCTGCCCAGTTACATCTTGGATCCATGGCTCAACAATGAGTTGAACCGGACCCTTCTGGATCACCTGGGATAGTAGGATCATCTGGATCATCTCAAACATCCAGCATATTGCTAGTGTCTTCCACAGTGAAGACGGCTGCAAAATATTTATTCTGTTCTTCTGCCATTTCTTTGTCCCCCATTACGACTTCTCCAGCATTATTTTCCAGTAGTCTGATATCTACTCTCACCTCTCTCTTACTCTTCAGATATCTGAAAAAACATTTGGTATCCTCTTCGATATTATTAGCTAGCTTAACTTCATACTTCAACTTTTCCCTCCAAGTGGTTTTTTTAGTTGCCTTCTCTAGATTTTTAAAAGCTTCCCAATCCTCTAACTTTCCACAAATTCTTTGTCTATTACATGCCCTCTCTTTTGCTTTTACGTTGTTTTTGACTACTCTTGTCAGCAATGGTTGCATCATTCTGCCTTCTGAGAATGCTACTTCATCTTTGGGATGTATCTGTTCAGTGCCTTCCAAATTGCTCCCAGAAGCTCCAGCTGTCGCTGTTCTACCACTATCCCTGCTATTGTCTCCTTCCAATCAACTTTGGTCAGCTCCTATCTTGTGCCTCTATAATTCTCTTTACTCCAGTGTAATACTGATACATCTGGTTTTAGCTTCTCCCTCTCAAATTACAGGGTAAAATGTATCATATTATGATCACTGACTCATAAGGATTCCTTTACCTTAAGCTCCCTAATCAAATCCAGTCCATTACACAACACCCAATACAAAATAGCCTTTTCCCAGTGGGCTTAACCACAAGCTGGCTCTTCGACATTCTATAAGCTCTCTCTCGGGATCTGGCACCAACCTAATTTTCTCAATCTACCTGCATATTGAAATCCCCTATGACTATCGTAATATTGCCCTTTTGACATGCGTCTTCTGTCTCCCATTGTAATTTGTAGTCCATATCTGGCTACTGTTTGGAGGCTTGTATATAACTCCCATCAGGGTCTTTTTACCCTTGCAGTTTCTAAAATCTACCCATAAGAATTCTACAATCTCCGTTTCCGGAAGAGAGTGAGGCTGGCAAGGCTTTCCATCAACCCCCGCAATCCACTCCTTCTAACCAATTTTTACAGGAGCACGTTTGAGAATGTCCTGATATCTGGTAAGGGAATTGCAAGGCACCTGACTGCGAGATCCTGCAAATGATTTTAGGGCTTCTGAGAGTCCTCTTCTTCTGAGAGGATTACAGGGGTCTCTCTTCCACCCATTTGGGATATTTATCAAGAGCGCCATGAGTGCAGCACCTTCAGCATTGTCGATGTTCCCTCTTATACATCCAAGAACCTCTTTGACCCCCCTGTTAGGATGGGAAAGTTTCTTCCCCCAGGCCGTGAGACCACTGAACTCCCTGCCACCACCTAAATCTCATCACGTATGATGCGCCAGAAGCGTTATACTGCTTACTTTTTAAATTTGTGATGTAAATGCAACTTTTTCAAAATGTGAATTTTCTGGAATGTGTTTTATTATTTGTTAATTTATTTGTGGTAATATTACTTCATGTGTTGTGTGTGAATGACGTGTACTGTGCTTTGCACCTGTGTCCAGAGGAAAATTATGTACATGTATACAGTTGAATGACAATAAACTTGAACTTGGAACATCTGGACAGTGAAGATCCATATATTAGAATGCTCTTCATTGACTACAGCTCAGCATTCAACACTATGATCCCTTCAAAACTAATCAGTAAGCCCAAGACCTTGGCATCTATACGTCTGTGTTCAACTGAATCCCTGATTTCCTCATTTGCAGACCTCTGCCAGTTTGGACTGGCAACAACATCTCCTCCATGATCACCATCAGCACAGGTGCACCACAAGGCTGTGTGCTTAGCCCCCCTGCTCTACTCACTTTACATTTATGACTATGAGGCTACGTGCAGCTCCAATGCCATATTTACATTTGCTGACAACGCCACTGCCAGTGGCCAAATCAAAGGTGATGACAAATCGGCATATAGGAAGGAGACTGAAAATCTGGCTGAGTGGTGCCACAACAGCAACCTCTCGCTCAACATCAGCAAAACCAAAGAGCAGAATGTTGATGACAGGAGAAGACACGGGGCTTCATGAGCCAGTTCTCAGTAGGGGATTGGAAGTGGAGCAGATCAATACCTTTAAATCCGGGACATTTTCATATCAGAGGACCTGTCCTGAAACTGCATATAAATGCTATTTCAAAGAAAGCACAGCAGTGTTTCTGCTTTCTTATAAGTTTGCACAGTTTCAGCAAGTCATCTAAAACTTTGACAAACTTCTATAGATGCACAGTGGAGAGTGCCCTGATCGGTTGTATCATGGCCTGGTATGGAAACACCAATGTCCAAAAGTGGAAAAGCCAACAAGAAAAATTGTGGATATAGCCCAGTCCGTCACAGGAGAAGTCCTCCCCACCAGCGAGCACATCTACAAAAAGCACTGCCTCAAGAAAGAAGCATCTATTATCAAGGACCCCCACCATCCAGGCCATGTTCTCTCCTCGTTGCTGCCATCAGGAAGATAGTACAGGAACCCTGAGCCCCGTACCACCAGGTTGGAAGAGTTATTACTCTTACACCACAACACTGGACTGATCACTGAACACAACCTATGGACTCACCTTCAAGGACACTACAACTTATGTTCTCCACATTATTTACTTATTTGTTTTGCATTTGCACAGTTTGTCTTCTTTTGCACTTTGGTCGCTTGTCAGTCTTTGTCTGGGGTTTTTCATTTATCCTGTTGTATTTCTTTGTTCTACTCTGAATGTCGGCAAGAAAATGAATCTCAGAGTAGTACTGCCAATGGTGAGAATAAACTTACATTTACTCTTGCAGAGAGTAGTGAACCTCTGGAACACTGCACTCCAAAGGTCTGTGGAGGCTAGTTCACTGAAGGTATTTTCAAAAGAGATGGATCATTTTTTGAAAGATCATGGAACTCGGGACTATGTGGAACTGGCACAGAAAAGGAGATGATGGTTGTGGCAGAACATTATGAATGGTAGGGCAGACTTGAGGGGTCAGAAACCCTATTCCTGCTTCAATTTCCTTCAGTCTTTTATCTGGTTAGTATTGTGTTTATTTCCATTTGTCTCATTTTCAGAAAGTTGTAAAGGTACATGAGGGTCCAAAAAGGAAGAACCTGAAAGCACGTACCACCAGGCTCCATACCAGAGTTATAAGACTATTGAACAGTCCCCTAGAATGATAAAATGGACTCTTGACCTCACAGTCCACCTCATTACAACTTTGCACATTATTATCCGTCTACACTGCACTTTCTCTGTAACTCTCTATTCTGCATTCTGCTATTGTTTTCCCTCGTACTACTTCAATGCACTGTTGTAGTGAAATGATCTGAATGGATGGCATGCAAAACAAAGTTTTTCATTGTACCTCAGTACATGTGACAATAATAAACCACAGTCTGGATGACTTGTGTCTTAGAGGTGAAGATGATGGTGCCGATGGGCAACACAGGAACACAGCGTTTAGAGTAACGCTATTACAGCACCAGTCGGGGTTCAATGCCCACCACTTTCTGTAAGGTGTTTGTACATTCTCCCTGTGAGTTTCCGCCGGATGCTCTGGTTTCCTCCCACATTCCAAAGATGTACGCTTAGGATTAGTAAATTGTGAACATGCTATGTTAGTGCTGGAAGTGTGGTAATCCAGACGTTATGGATTTGATTTAAAACCTTCAAAGTTCAAAGTGCATTTATTATCAAAGTATGTATATTCCCTCTCTCTCTATATATATATGTATGTATGTATGTGTGTATGTATGTATATATGTGTATGTATGTGTATATACACACACACACAGTGTCTATTAAAAGTATTTACCTCCCTTGGAAGTTTCCATATTTTATTGTTTTACAACATTGAATCAGTGGATTTAATTTTTTTGACACTGATCAACAGAAAAAGATTTCATCTTGTCAAAGTGAAAACAGATCTCTACAAAGTGATCTAAATTAATTACAAATATAAAACACAAAATAATTGATTGTGTAAGTATTCATCCCCTTCAAATCAGTATTTAGTAGATGCACCTTTGGCAGCAATTATAGCCCTGAGTCTGTGTGGATAGGACTCTATCAGCTTTGCACATCTGGACACTGCAATTTTTCCCTATTCCGCTTTATAAAATTGCTCAAGCTTTGCCAAATTGTATGGGGATCATGAGGAAACAAACCTTTTCAAGTCCAGTCACAATTTGTCAGCTAGATTGAGATCTCAACTCTCCACTCCAGGACATTAACTTTGTTGTTTTAAATTCATTCCTGTGTAGCTTTGTCTTTATGCTTGGGGTCATTGTCTTGCTGGAAAACAAATCTTCTTCCAAGTCACAGTTCTCTTGCAGACTGCATCAGGATTGCCTCCTGAATTTCCCTGTATTTTGCTGCATTCATTTTACCCTCTACCTTTACAATCCTTCCAGGGCCTGCTGCAGTGAAGCATCTCCACAGCATGATGTAACCACCACCATGCTTCATGGTAAGGATGGTGTGTTTCTAATAATGTGCATGTATGGCTGATGGCCAAAACTCAATTTTGGTTTCATCAAACCATAGAACCTTCTTCCAGCTGACTTCAGAGTCCCAGACATGCCTTCTGGCAAACTCTTTCCAATATTTCATGTGAATTTTTTTCAACAGTGGCTTTCTCTTTGCCACTCTCCCATAAAGCTGCAACTGGTGAAGCACCCAGGCAACAGTTGTTGTATGCGCAGTCTCTCTCATCTCAGCACCGAAGCTTGTAACTCCTCCAGAGTTGTCATAGCACTCTTGGTGACCTCCCTGACTAGTCCCCTTCTTGCATGGTCCCTCAGTTTTTAAGGATAGCCTGCTCTAGGCTGGTGTACAGCTGTACCGCATACTTTCCATTTCTTGATGAATGACTTAACTGTACTCCAAGGGCTATTAGTGACAGGAATTTTCTTGTGTTCATCTCCTGACTTGTGCTTTTTAATAACCTTTTTGTGGAGTTGTTTGGAGTGTGCTTTTGTCTTTACGGTGTAGTTGTTGCCAGGGAACTGACTCAGTAGCAGTTGTAATCTCCAGATATGCATGTATTTTTACTACAATCAATTCATACACTTTGACTGCACACAAGTCTCCAAAAACAGGTCTCCATTTAACTAATAATGTGACTTCTAAAACTAATTGGCTGCACCAGTAATGATTTGGTGTGCCATATTAAAGGGGGTGAATACCTATGCAATCAATTAGTGTTTTATATTTGCAATTAATTTAGATCACTTTGTAGAGATCTGTTTTCATTTTTATACAAAAGAGTCCTTTTCTGTTAATCAGTGTCAGAAAAAGCCAAATTAAGTGAATGAATGAATGAAATTTATTTCGGTCAGTACAAACATAACAAAAAGCATCATGTTCAATGATGATTTCATAGGACAAAATTACAACAAAAAAACGTAGATATTCTTTAAAACAGACCGAAAGGGTATAGGCTGAAGCTACAGCTTATCATACCTACCCCTCTTACTTATACAACAACATATTTGGTGTCCATCATCACATCAAAACAAAAAATTTTATAATCTTTTAACACAAAGTCCAATTCCAAGTATAATTTATTTACATTACTCCCATTCATTTTAAATCATGTATTTTATATTTGTTCACTAAGTTATTTTTAAATGATTTTTTAAACTTGTTAAGTGTGGTTCATGTTTTTAAATTCTCACCACAACTGTTCCATAGATTCACCCCTCTGACTGAAATACAATGATTTTTTACATTTGTTCTTATCCTTTGTTTTTGAAATATACATGTTCCTCTCAAATCATGTTGTCTTTCTCTCATTTTAAACAACCTTTGGATACTTTGTGGTAGCTGTCCATTTTTTACTTTATACATAATTTGTATTATTTTAAAATCTACGAAATCTCTGAATTTTAAAGTGTTTAGTTGAATAAATAGTGGATTGGTTGGCTCATAATAACTTGTCTTATTTACAATTCGTATGACTTTCTTTTGGAGTAGAAACATTGAGTTTGTATTTGTTTTGTATGTAATTCCCCATACCCCTACCCAGTAAGTCATGTGGGACTATAAGTGAACAGTATACAAAGATTCCTGATTTAAGAAATCTTGCGCTTTTTACAGTATTGCAATAGGTTTTGACATTTTTGCTCTGACGTAATTTATATGTAGTTTCCAGTTTAATTTATTATCTATTACCACTCCTAAAAATTTTGTTTCAGATACCTTATCAATTTCAACATCATTAATTCTCAGTTTACTATATGAGTTTTACTATATAAATCCATTGTGATTCAATGTTGTAAAACAATAAAACATGAAAACTTCCAAGGGGGGGTGAATACTGTCTATAGGCACTGTATATATACAACCTTGAGAGTTATCTTTATGCAGGCAGACACAAAACAAAAAAGCATACTAGAACCCATTAAAAAAAACAACACAACAAAAACTGACAAACACCCAATGTGTGAGAAAAAGGAACAAATTGTGCACACATTTAAAAAGTAAACAAATAACATACAGAACCCAAACCACAAAATCCCTGACAGTGAGTCTACAACTAGAGAGCTAGTTCAGCATTGAAGCCAGTTCAGGAGCTACCAATGGCTGCAGATCACATCCATGGAGTCAGTCCAGTGCTGAGGTGAGTGAAGCCGATCTGGGAACCCGATGGTTGCAGGCCACAGCCACAGAGCCAGTTCAGACCTGAGGAGAGTGCCACTGGTTGCAGGCCACAGCCACAGAGCCACTTCAGTGCTGAGGAGAGTGCCGATGGCTGCAGGCCACATCCGCAGAGTCATTTCAGCATTGAGGTAAATAAACCTCTAAGAGTGAGCTGAACACCAGTTCATTCTTCACCCTTGGCCTTGACACCTTGATCTATTTAATCTGGCTCAATGCTTAAATCGGCCAAACATTGGTTCATTTTATGCTCTGCTTCAATCTGGCCCCAAGTATGCTCCCCAGCAATGGATAAACATTGGTTTGTTTTCCACTCCTGACCCTGGCCCCACCACTTCGATCTGGCCCCAAGTCCACTTCAACAGTGACTGCCGCAGCCAAACCTGCATTCTCAAGAAGTTACAGGAGCATCAAAACTAAAACCACAAGGCTACTAAACAGCTTCCTCCCACAGGCAGTCAGACTGCTGAATAGCTGCTCTACGTGACTCTGCTTTGGACACTTATAACTTGATTTTAACTGACATGTGGCTGTTGTGTTTTACTATTTATTGTTATGTTTATTATTTAGTGTTGCATTTGTTATGTTATGATTGCACTGCTCCTGAGAAATGCTGTCTCATTCTGCCCTGCAGAGCAGATGTACGGTTAGAATGACAATAAAGTTTTTTGAATCTTTTGAAGTCCAGTTTGCTGAATCCTTTAGAATTCCAGAAAAATGCCAGATTATACAGACAGTTCAAAAGCACACCTCCTAATTGGAAATTACAGGCTACAGATTCAGTGATCATAGTCCAGGAAAAGTATAATTAATAGACTAGTTAGTAGATTTGTTTGTAGCCTGTAAAGCATCGCTGTAACTTGCTAGTGCTATCTTTAACAGATGCAAATGACATATTTCACTGTATGTTTTGATGTTTCAATGCACAGTACAAGTGGCAAATAAAGCAAATTTTTATCCCATGGTTCGGGGTGCAAGTTAGAACGCTGCTATCAGATACGACTCGATGAGAAACTTTTGTATAGCTTTTACAACTTTATTGGCTTGGAGAGCCATTTTGCTTAAATGGAAAGATTCTAATCCACCTACTGTTTTTATTGGCTTTCCTCCATTATGTCCCGTCTAAGTTTAGAGAAAATAAGAAGTCGGATATTTGATACATCCTTTAAATTTGAAGAAACCTGGTGACCCTTTATTCAATATTTTCATATGGTTTGATTTATTGCTCTTCCAGTTACTTTCTCGAAACTTTGGATTTGATCAGAAGGTTTTTTCTTTCTTCTTGCTTTTACTCTCAGTATGGGCTGCCCAGTCCCCTTTTTTTTCTCTTTTTCTTTTTTTTAACCTTTTGTTTTTATTTATAGAGAATAGTGGGGGTCTTTTTTTTTTATATATACGTAGCCCCTGGTAAGCCTCAGGCTCGCTCAGCTTGCTTTCGACTAGGGGGAGCAACCTTCGGCCCCGCCAAACTCTGTGGTCAAGTTTGTGTAGATGCTGTATGATGTACCCCACCACGCCAAATAACAGACAGTACCCCATATGCGATAAATGATCACACTTTATAGATCTTACTGGAACTATGTAATAGAGATACAATATACTGTAAAAGGAAAGTAAAAGGCGCCAAACTTATCAAAGTTCAACCACTTCATGCACAACCATTGGAGCTCTATTAACAGAGTCTTCTTTCCACCATTCGATCCCCTCCAACCTCCTCGACCCGCCCCCTGGGACCAACCATGGGGGTCGACCAGACGCTCCACACGAGTCTACCCTCGTCTCCTCTCCTCGCCAAAGACCCTGGACCTCGGACTCCTGCTCGGGGTCCGTTCCATCACCTAGCTTACAGCATCGCATCTCCTCTCTCTGTCCCCATCCGCCTTCTGCCCAAAGCCCGCGAAAACAATAGCTTACAATCACACAAGAAAGAATAACATCTATCCCAATTGGTTAGCAAATGAATACCATTCTTGTTATCAGTAATTATAAACCAAACAAGCTGCTAGAGAGAACTACTGTCTCAGCAGTTAACATCACAGAGAAGCCATTTTAGTTAACATAACAAAGAAGCCATTTATTAGCCTTAGCAGTAACATAAAAGAAGAAACCCCTTACTTACATAAAATTATAAGTTTCTTTATCTATTTTTTCTTTTTATGAAATGATAAGAGGAGAATTGATTATCTTATTTTTTATTATGTATTATTAGATCTTGTATGATCTTGATAATGTTTATTTTACCTTTTATATGTATTGTTATTGATATAGATATTTGAGATAATTCTCCTCTTGTTTGTATATATGTACTTTTAATAACATTAATAAAAGGATTGATAAAGAAAGAGAAACTTTTGTGCATTTTGTAGATGGTGGACACTGCAGCCATGGTGCACCAGTAGTAGAGGAGTGAAAGTTTATGGCTGAAAATGAACTTCTTTTTCTAGAATTCAGTGAAAATGAATAGAAATTCCACTGAAGTAAAAGACTGAACTAGGATACTAAAGCTAAGGGCTATGAAAATTTGTTCTTAATGTTGGTGCTAACATAAGGAATCATCCTGGGTGGAATAGAGTGCTAGATCAAAACACACCTGTCATGAATTTAAGTTCTTCTCCACCAAAAGCCCAAGCAGACTAATCACTATTACTAAATAAGGAATGACTGTACTTGATGTCTCCCTGAAGTTTAAATGAAGTCTTTCAGATTCTCAGTTTCACAAAACTAAAGACCAGCAGGTTCAATAATACTCAGCAGTTCACTGAAATTGGTTCATTTTTTGGGCATTAGATCATAGGATGTAATCTCGGGAAGGTGCTGCAAGTTTTACTTCCCGTGGTGAGCTCCTGACCTGAAGCTCTGTGCACATGCTGACTGCAGCGGGTACCATCATTTCTTAGAAACAGCATTTCAGGAGCTTTTGGCCATAATTTGAAAGTAAGGAGAAGCTGAAGTATACACGAGTGGAATATGTAGAATCACAGAATGACACAGCAGTTAGCAGTTGCTGCTCTTTGAAACAGCTACCTCATCAGTCTCATTCTTGTGCCCATTCCCAATGGCCCTGAAAGTTATTCCAGTGTTTATTCAATTCTCATGAGCACGTTGCTTTCAAACCTCCTTCCATCAACCTTGCAGGCACTGGAATCCAGAGCATAACAGTTCACAGTGCTTTCTTTTTTAAACTGCCTCATCCCTTCTTCTGTTCACAATTATTTTAAATCTGTGCCTTCTGTTCACTGGGAACAGAATGTCTATCAAAGCTATTCATGATTCTGAACACCTGTCCCAAATTTCCTCTTAACATCGATTGAGATTCAATTTCAGATTCATTCATTAATCACAAGTACATCAAAACATTTGGTGAAATGTGTTGTTTGCGTTTACAACCGACATCACCGAAGGATGTGCTGGGGGCAGCCAACAAGTGTCACCACACGTTCTGGTGCTAACAGAACGTGCCCACAATGTTCAGCAGAGCAACACAAACAAGAGTAGCAAAAGAAGCCATGTTTCTCCCTCCCATCCACGCACACAAAGACAGTCCTCCATCCTCTGTCTCCAGTCTCCAGCAAACTTATGATATCATGCACCATAAAAATAGACCCATCTGCACTCCTAGTGTATGCTTTCTCTGACTTAAGGAGAAAGAAAATGTTCCTTTGTCTTGCAAGTAACTGAAACCTTTCATCCCAAATACCATTATAGTAAATCTAAATTTATGTTTTCTCAAAGGCCTTGATATCAAAGGTATTGATGTGGATAGAGAATTGGTTGGCAGACAGGAAGCAAATAGTGGGAATAAACGGGACCTTTTCAGAATGGCAGGCAGTGACTAGTGGGGTACCGCAAGGCTCAGTGCTGGGACCCCAGTTGTTTACAATATATATTAATGACTTAGATGAGAGAATTAAATGCAGCATCTCCAAGTTTGCGGATGACACGAAGCTGGGCGGCAGTTTAGCTGTGAGGAGGATGCTAAGAGGATGCAGAGTAACTTGGATAGGCTAGGTGAGTGGGCAATTTCATGGCAGATGCAATTTAATGTGGATAAATGTGAGGTAATCCACTTTGGTGGCAAAAATAGGAAAACAGATTATTATCTGAATGGTGACCGATTAGGAAAAGGGGAGGTGCAACGAGACCTGGGTGTCATTATACACCAGTCATTGAAAGTGGGCATGCAGGTAGAGCAGGCGGTGAAAAAGGTGAATGGTATGCTGGCATTCATAGCAAGAGGATTCGAGTACAGGAGCAGGGAGGTACTACTGCAGTTGTACAAGGCCTTGGTGAGACCACACCTGGAGTATTGTGTGCAGTTTTGGTCCCCTAATCTGAGGATGGCAGGACTTTCATATGATGAAAGACTAGATCAACTAGGCTTGTACTGGTTGGAATTTAGAAGGTTGAAGGGGGATCTTATTGAAACGTATAAAATCCTAAAGGGATTGGATAGGCTAGATGCAGGAAAATTGTTCCCAATGTAGGGGAAGCCCAGAACAAGGGGTCACAGTTTGAGGATAAGGGGGAGGCCTTTTAGGACCAAGATTAGGAAAAACTTCTTCACACAGAGAGTGGTGAATCTGTGGAATTCTCTGCCACAGGAAACAGTTGAGGCCAGTTCACTGGCGATATTTAAGAGGGAGTTTGATATGGCCCTTGTGGCTAAAGGGATCAGGGGCATGGAGGGAAGGCTGGTACAGGGTTCTGAGTTGGATGATCAGCCATGATCACACTGAATGGCAGTGCAGGCTCGAAGGGCCGAATGGCCTACTCCTGCACCTATTTTCTATGTTTCTATTCCTAAAGCATGGTACCTTGAGAGCTGAAACTAATCAGTTATTTATAACTTTATGAAAAAACTCATAGCTTTAGTATATAATGCCTCTGTTTTTAACACCACTGAACTAGATGTTTTTTTCCCTAAAACCTTTCTCATTTTATCCTTTGTTCCTGTTTTCCCTTGAGTATCTCTCTCCCCACTCTCCTGATTGAAATGCATTGCTCACTACTTCTTAATGCACCCATCCAGCAGTGGTGATAATGTATACAGTGTATAAAGTGCACAATGCTCAAAATAGGAATTCAGACTTCTAGTGAAATACACATGGAATTTCACCCCTGTTTCTTATTAACTGAGAAAGCTTGCTGGAGTTAAGGCTCTGTGTTTTATTAGACTAGAAATGTTACTTTTAATTCCAAATGTGGAAAGTGCATATGGCGATCACATCTAAGTCAGCTCTAAGCAGAACAATCTCATCTCACATCCCTTCGCTCTTATCCCAGAGCCCTGTAAATCTTTCTTTTCCAAGTACCTATCCAATTTACTTCTGAAGGGATTGCTTCCATGACTCTAACAGCCAGTAAATTCCAGAAATGAGCAAAAAATGTTTTACTATCTCTGCCTTGTATCTTTTGCCTAACATTTTAAATGTCTGTTCACAAATTTCTGGACCATTTATTAATGAAAATAACAGCTCTAAATTCCCTTCCAGGGATGCCTACCCTGAAAAAGTTCAAATCTTCCCTTTGAAGGGAGTTTAGTGAAACCCCTTCTCACTGCTCCCCTTCTGTGATCTCTGCTACCCTCCGACTCACCATGTGCTCACCCAAACCCTCTACCACAGCCTCGTATCCTTCCTGGGAACATGTCTTTGCAGCTTCACAGCTCTCTACTTCACCCCTCCTCTTCTCCCGATTTCACCTATCACCTACCACCTTGTACTTATTCCTCCCCTCCCACCCCACCCTCCCACCTTCTTGCTCTAACCTCTAATCTTTTTTTCCATTCCTAATGAAGCGTCTCAGCCCAAAATGTCAACTGTTTACTCTTTTCCATAGATGCTGAGTTCCTCCAGCATGTTTTGTGTGTGTGTGTGTGTGTGTGTGTGTTGATCTAAATTTACCCGATGTAGACATGAAGTCCTCCGTAAGGACCACACCCTGAGGTTTGGAGGCTTGTGTGCCTCAATGACTCAGAGAGCTATGTTGGTTGGAGTTAGGATTTTATACTTTGGCTCTTGGTAGGGTCACCCATGCCAAACAGGTCAAAGGGTAGAGGTCAGACTAAGAGTGGTCCACCAATCCTGCAGGTTCAGAGCAAACAATCCTGAATGGTAAAACAAAATTGTTATGGAAACAGCAATGAAGAATTCTTCTACACCTGAGTGGACAGTATTCCTGAGTCTCCACCCAGGACTTGCACAACTGACAGTAGTGAAAACCGAGAGGAAGCTACTGACATGATGAAGGAAGCCCTGAATACTGCCAGCAATGTTGGACCTTCTTTGCTGCCCTAAACACCAGTGGTGTAACAGGCAAAAGACAGAGAGGCATGAAGTGTGAAATAACCCAATCCTGTTAGTGACTTCTATATTTCTATTGAAACTGATCATGATTTTGTAGAACTTAATCAAATCTTTTGAAACTAAAAAATAAAACAGAAGATGTTGGGAAAAGTAATACACACAAAATGCTGGGGGAACTCAGCAGGCCAGGCAGCATCTATGGAAAAAAGTACAGTCGACGTTTTGGGCTGAAACCTTTCAGCAGGACTGTCGAAGGGTTTTGGCCCGAAACGTCAACTGTACTTTTTTCCATAGATGCTGCCTGGCCTGCTGAGTTCCCCCAGCATTTTGGGTGTGTTGCTTGGATTTCCAGCATCTGCAGATTATCCCTTGTTTCTGAAATGCTGGAAAAACACAGCAGATGTGGGAAGAGAAACAGACGTAACGTCTCAAGTTGAGGACTCTTCCTCAGAACTGGGAAGGAGACAAAAGAAGCTTGTTAAGCCACAGAGAGATAGGGTAGGAGGATGTTGCTGATAGGGTGAAACTGGGCTGACCATGGGAGATAGGCTGTAAACGAAGTTATCTGGTCAATGAGTTGAATGGAAGCAATTTGTGAGTAGGTAACAAAGAGAACATGGGTAAAATAATGCAACACACATCAAAGTTGCTGGTGAACGCAGCAGGCCAGGCAGCATCTCTAGGAAGAGGTACAGTCGACATTTCAGGCCGAGACCCTTCGTCAGGACTAACTGAAAGAAGAGCTAGTAAGAGATTTGAAAGTGGGAGGGGGAGGGGGACGGGGAGATCCAAAATGATAGGAGAAGACAGGAGGGGGAGGGATGGAGCCAAGAGCTGGACAGTTGATTGGCAAAGGGGATACGAGAGGATCACGGGACAGGAGGCCCAGGGAGAAAGAAAAGGGGGGGGGGGAAACCCAGAGGATGGACAAAGAGTATAGTGAGAGGGACAGAGGGAGAAAAAGGAGAGTGAGAGAAAGAATGTGTGTGTATATAAATAAATAACGGATGGGATACGAGGGGGAGGTGGGGCATTAGCAGAAGTCTGAGAAGTCAATGTTCATGCTATCAGGTTGGAGGCTACCCAGACGGAATATAAGGTGTTGTTCCTCCAACCTGAGTGTGGCTTCATCTTTATAGTAGAGGAGGCTGTGGATAGACATATCAGAATGGGAATGGGATGTGGAATTAAAATGTGTGGCCACTGGGAAATCCTGCTTTCTCTGGCGGACAGAGCGTAGGTGTTCAGCGAAACGATCTCCTAGTCTGCGTCGGGTCTCGCCAATATATAGAAGGCCACATCGGGAGCACCGGACACAGTATATCACCCCAGCCGACTCACAGGTGAACTGTCACCTCACCAGGAAGGACTGTGTGGGGCCCTGAATGGTGGTAAGGGAGGAAGTGTAAGGGCATGTGTAGCACTTGCTCCGCTTACAAGGATAAGTGCCAGGAGGGAGATCGGTGGGGAGGGATGGGGGGGACGAATGGACAAGGGAGTCGCGTGGGGAGCGATCCCTGCGGAAAGCAGAGGGGGGGAAGGGAAAGGTGTGCTTAGTGGTGGGATCCTGTTGGAGGTGGCGGAAGTTATGGAGAATAATATGTTGGACCCAGAGGCTAGTGGGGTGGTAGGTGAGGACTCTCATATCCCTTTTGCCCATCACCTGTCCAGCTCTTGGCTCCATCCCTCCCCCTCCTGTCTTCTCCTATCATTTTGGATCTCCCCCTCCCCCTCCCACTTTCAAATCTCTTACTAGCTCTTCCTTCAGTTAATCCTGACGAAGGGTCTCGACCCGAAACATCAACTGTAACTCTTCCTAGAGATGCTGCCTGGCCTGCTGCGTTCACCAGCAACTTTGATGTGTGTTGCTTGAATTTCCAGCATCTGCAGAATTCTTCGTGTTTGCGTTTTTAAATGGATAAAGTAATGCAGGATTTGCAAATGTAAGAGAAGAACGATATGCCCATCAAATTAAGTTGAGCTTGTTCTCCATTTTCAGAGAAGAAAAGTTGAGCAAAAAAAGAAAGAAAGGAAAATATAAAAACAAGCCAAGCCAATATCACAGATGAAAGGCTGTTACAGACAGAAAAATCAAGGTATCTAAATTTGTAGAATTCAGTATTAAGTCCAGAAGGCTACAACATGTGCAGATGGAAGATCTGGGTTCTCAATACAGGAGCCTCTCAGGGCTGTGTACTGAGTCCCCTTTCGACTCCCTGTATTCCCATTACTGTGTCGCCACCCACAGCTCCAATCTGCTAATTAAATTTGCTGACAACACTACATTGATTGACCTTATCTCAAACAATAACAAGGTGGCCTTTAGGGAAGAAATCATCTATCTGACACAGTGGTGTCAAGAAAACAACCTCTCCCTCAATGTTGTGAAAATAAAGGAGCTGGTTGTGGATTACAGGAGGAATGGAGACAGGTTAACCTCTATTGACATCAATGGGTCTGGCGTTGAGAGGGTGAACAGCTTTAAGTTCCTCGGTATCCACATCACTGAGGACCCCACGTGGTCTGTACACACCAGCTGTATGGTGAAACAGGCACAGCAGCGCCTCTTTCATCTCAAATGGTTGAGGAAGTTTGGTATGGGCCCCCAAATCCTAAGAACTTTCTGCAGGGGCACAATTGAGAGCATCCTGACTGGCTGCATCACTGCCTGGTATGGGAACTGTACCTCCCTTAATCGCAGGATTCTGCAGAGAGTGGTGCAGACAGCCTAGCGCATCTATAGTTGTGAACTTCCCATGACAGGACAGGTCCGTAAAAAGGGCCCGTAGGATCACTGGGGACCCAAGTCACCACAACCACAATCTATTCCAGCTGCTACCATCTGGGAAGCAGTCCCGCAGCATAAAAGCCAGGACCAACAGGCTCCGTGACAGCTTCTTCCACCAGGCCATCAGACTGATGAACTCACACTGATTTGAGTGTACTCATTGAGTGATAGGAGGATCTCGATCAGGAGGGGGCAGATTGGCAGATGGAGTCAGGTGAGGAAGGGAAAGAGGAGAGAATAATAGGAGCTGTGAGGTGATAAGTAGACAGCAAATGGGCTGCAGACAATGAAATTTGACATGAAAGAAAAGTGCAGAGCAGGACCAGATAAGGGGGAGGGGAGATGAGGAGTTGTATTAAAAACGTTACATTGAAATTGACTGCAGTAGTTCAAGCAGGAGGGTTGTTGCCACCCCCTTAAGAGCATTTAGGAATTGAAAATAAATGCTTCCAGTAATCACCACATCCTGAAAATGAGAAATGAAAAGCAAAGGCTGAACTAAGCTGTTTCAGCTTTCCTGAAATGTATGGCAGAGTTTAATCATTCTGTACTGCACTGATGAAATCTATTGAAAAGGAGGATGAAAGCTCCCAATAGAAAGTATCTGCCATCTTCTTCATGCTGGGATGGCATCACCCAGAAATGGAATTAGTTACCTGCCGTGGTAATTTGCCCCAGTGTACCATGCCAACATCTCCATAGGGTCAGTACTATTGGAGAGTCAGTAAGGATACCCATGATCAAAGTAATTACACAATTATGCACAAAAATGTTTTTGAGTCTCCATCATGAATGAGAGCATCACTGGAGCAGGTAGCTTGTTGTTTTGAAAGTCATTTTTTAAAAATGCATTTGATGGAAATATGAAATAGCCATGTGCCTTGTCCTATTTGTTTTATGTTGATCATTTAAATAATTTATTTGAAAGGCGAATTTCAAAGCCCCATGCATGCAAAGTCTTTAATTAATTTTTTTTGTGAATAATATAAATGTTTCTTAAATTTATGGAGTCATGGAGCTGTTCAGTATTTGAAACAGACCCATTGGCTCATCATATCTATGCCTTTCTATACGAATTCCATTTACCCATATTAATTGCATCTCCCTCTATACTCATTTGAGTACTTGCCCAGGTACAGCTTAAGTGTTGCTTGTTGTTTTCACATCGCCTCTAGTAGCTCATTCCAGGTACCACAAAGACAAGAAAACCTACAGATGCTGGAAATCCAAGCAACACAGACAAAATGCTGGAGGAACTCAGTAGGCCAGGCAGCATCTATGGAAAAGAGTGAAGTTGATGTTTTGGGCTGAGACCCTTCATCAGGAGCCGATGAAGGGTCTAGGCTCGAAAGGTCAACTGTTTACTCCTTTCTGGACTGAGTTCCTCCAGCCTCTTGTGTGCATTCCAGATACCAACTACTCGGTGTGAAAATTTTACCTCTCAGACCTCCTTTAAACTTCTTCCCTGTCAACTTCAACCTGAGCTCTCTGGTTTTAGATACTCCTACCATGGGAGGCAGACTCTGGCCATCTACCCTATTTTTGCCTCTCATAACTTGATATACTTGTGCCATGTGACCTCAAAGCCTCCTTCACTGCTGGAAAAGAAGATCCAGTCTATGCAATCTCTCTTGATAACTCAAACTGTCCAATCCAAGTGGATGTTTTCTGCACCCTCTCTAACATAATTACATTCTTCTTATATCATAGTGCCAGGTATTGCAGACAGTGCTCCAAGTATGGACAAGCCAACAAACTCTTATAGTCAATGTCTCAGCCAACGAAGGCAAGCATGGCACCTGTCCTTCCCAGCACCCTGTTCACACGTGTTCCCATTTCTTCTCAACTCTACTTCAGGTTCGAAATTTCTGGCAGATTTAAGAGGATTGATTAAAATGTATTTGTGTCAGCTATGAGTATTTTAAGCAAACCCTCATCATCACTGAAGTAATCTGTGCACTGAGTTCTTGTATATTTTTAATTTCATACCAAGCAGAATTAACAAATACCTCACATAGAATGTAAAGATTGAGAATTACTTGCTCCTTCCATCCTAAGGTCAGAAGTGGGAAAATTTCCACATGACTGCACATATGCAAGTTCCATTTGCATGTGTGTAGATGAAACTTACATGCAAATGAAACCTGAATGTGTGTAATCATGTGCAAATTTCCTTAGAAAATAGTGTGATATCATTCAGGGCTACAGTTGCGAATGGCACATAGATCACAGGGCACGATCATCTCCAAAAGCGAGATTCTAATAGCTTACCGTCATCAGTGTCTGCAATATTTAAATGGGTCAGTCACATAAGTAATAGAGCTGCAAGAACAGAATGCTGTGCGTACCATATGCAAATTGCACTGTAGCTACTAATCAAGGCAACTCTAACAGTAATTCAAAAATCCATTCTTTGTACCCATAGGCATGTTGGAAGCCCAGCCCCTCTATATTCCCATCCAAATCAAGCTAACTGGGAATATATTGCCCCTCTTTGAAGTTATTAGTAGCGAATAGAGCTCCCCACCTAACATGAGCCTATCTTCATCAAAGAGGTAGCAGCAACTGGTCCTCTCCACCATCTTCTCAAAGAGGTATGAATTCTGCCAGAATAAACAATAAATAATGCATATATAAAATAATTTTTAACATTTTGTACATACAAAGCAATCCCTGTAATTTGGATGTGAAAATCTTCATTAAAATTATGGAACTAGAAGAATAAATTAGCATTATTGTTCAATCTGCTGGGTGACAGGAGACACGTAACACCACTGAGCAAGACTCACACAAGCATAAATACAATAAATGCCTTGCAGAGAGCATCCATTTTGTGTCTACAGTAATGATGCTTCTGGTTTCATGGATTATGAATCAAACATTTTGTTTGTTAGAGGAAAAGCCCATGTTTTAGAAAGTATTTATAATGGCTCATCAATGTTTCATAATGGAAGCAATCTCAATCCCAATATTTACCTGTGAAGCTGCAATTCCAAATGCAGCGTGGCGACTGGAATTGTCCTCTCTCACTCAGTTCTCTATAAGAATCAGCCATTTTGGAGGCCTTTGGATCTAATCCCTTCCTTCCCCAGTTTGTGGCGTCCAGAACTCTCAAATCCCATCTGGCCAATCTATCACTCCAGTCCAATTTTGCCCTTCAGAATCCATATGACCTGTTTATTTTCAACAATAAAGTCTTCTCCTGCATAACATCTGTTACGTGGGTGATAAAACAGCTTAAGTTGCTTCACGGAGGGATAATCAAAAAAAAAGATTCCAAGCCAGTGAAAGGAGAACAAAGAACATAAGTGATGGAAACAGGAAATGGCTAAATAGTTCCTTATGTCTGCTTTCCTGATGTCCTTTCCCTTTTTTTTTTAGGAACAGCTTCTTCCTCTCCACAATCAGGTTTCTGAAGTGGACAATAAACCAACCATAAACACTACTTCATTATTTTTTGCCGTCTTCTTGCACTCTGCTTATTTTATTTAATTTATTATAGAGAGAGAGAGAGAGAGAGAAAGGCAAGAGCTGATATGATACAGGATAATTCATCAAATTGAAGCCAAAACTGATGGAGATAGGAGGAAGTGACTGAAGTTTAAGGGTTGCTTTACAATGGGAAGTCTGTAATCAGTGACATACCACTAAGATTAGAGCTCGAACCGTCATCAATCCAGTTATTCATCAACGACCTTGATAGGAATCCAGGAATATGATTCAAAAGTTCACAGATGACATGAGGATTAGTGATGGTAATAGTGAGGATGGTGGTCTTCAGCCATGGATAAAAATAGGTGGAAAAATGGCAGATTGAAATAGAGTCCTGAAAAAGGTGCGAACTTTCTGGGAGAACTTAGTGGTTAGGGTACACACAATGAATGTTAGGTCCCATGGAAGTATGAAGAAGAGAGGAATGTTGATGTCAATGTCCAATGATCCCAGATGGAAGCAGCACAGGTAGGTTTCTCACTGTCCGCCCCATCTAAACCCCTGATAATTTTCTACACTTCTATTGGTACCCCCCCCCCCACAGTGCTTCCTTCAAGGTGTGATAGTTATTAGATTGGTCCTCAACAGCACATTGTTAGTCTCCAGGGTTTTGCCTGTGAACAGAGGCACAAGTTGACAGGCCCACGCCTCCTGTGGCCATTCCATGGTTCACCCTCTCTCACTGCTCCCCCACTGTGACCCCTGCTGCTCTCCCCCCACCTCTTAAATCTACTCTTCAGCTTTTTTTCTCCAGTCCTACTGAAAAGTTTTGGCCCAAAACGTCTACTGTACTTTTTTCCATAGGTGCTGCCTGGCTTGTTGAGTTCCTCCAGCATTTTATGCATGTTCCATGTTCGTGTCATATGCTCAATCTACTGCAGACAGTTTTTAATGTCCTTCCCCTGCTGGGAAACAGGCACCTTTGGTCCTGTACCCTGATATGGTGAATAGAGGTTGCTTTGAAACTGGGGCCGGTCCAAACAATAGTTAAAACCCTGCCCCAACTGGAAGTATGAGGATGGGCTGCTGAAGTGAAGTGTCTTTGGGGTACTGATGTGGGCAGATGTAGTCTCAGGCTCTTCTCATCTGAGGTACAGGAGGAACTTGCTGCACAATACTCCTCAGCTATCTCTAGCTGCATAGTTGAATGTAGTTCTGCATATTCATGTGAGGAAAATATGCGCTGTGTGTTTAATATTAAATTCATTAGATAAACCCTTTTAGAAATGAAATTGATAATAGACAATAGGTGCAGGAGTAGGCCATTCGGCCCTTCGAGCCAGCACTGCCACTCACTGTGATCATGGCTGATCATCCACAATCAGTACCCCGTTCCTGCCTTCTCCCCATATCCCTTGACTCCGCTATCATTAAGAGCTCTATCTAACTATTTCTTGAAAGCATCCAGAGAATTGGTCTCCACTGCCTTCTGAGATCCACAATTCCCTGGGTGAAAAAGTTTTTCGTCAACTCCGTTCTAAATGTCCTACCCCTTATTCTCAAATTGTGGCCTCTGGTTCTGGACTCTCCCAACATCGGGAACATGTTTCCTGCCTCTAGCATGTCCAATCCCTTAATACTCTTATATATTTCAATCAGATCCCCTCTCATCTTTCTAAATTCCAGCGTATACAAGCCCAGTCGCTCCAATCTTTCAACATATGACAGTCCCGCCATCCCGGCAATTAACCTCGTGAACCTCCGCTGCACTCCCTCAATAGCAAGAATGTCTTTCCTCAAATTTGGAGACCAAAACTGTACACAATACTCCAGGTGTGGTCTCACCAGGGCCCTGTACAACTGCAGAAGGACCTCTGCTCCTATACTCAACTCCCCTTTTTATGAAGGCCAACATGCTATTAGCTTTCTTCAATGCCTGCTGTACCTACATGCAGACTTTCAGTGACTGATGAGCAAGGACACCAAGATCTCATTGTACTTCCCCTTTTCCTAACTTGATACCATTCAAATAGTAATCTGCCTTTCTGTTCTTGCCACCAAAGTGGATAACCTCACATTTATCCACATTAAACTGCATTTGCCATGCATCTGCCCACTCACCCAACCTGTCCAAGTCATCCTGCATTATCTTAACATCCTCCGCACATTTCACACTGCCACCCAGCTTTGTGTCATCTGCAAATTTGCTAATGTTACTTTTAATCCTTTCATCTAAATCATTAGTGTATATTGTAAATAGCTGCGGTCCCAGCATCGAGCCTTGCGGAACCCCACTAGTTACTGCCTGCCATTCTGAAAAGGACCCGTTAATCCCTACTCTTTGTTTCCTGTCTGCCAACCAATTTTCTATCCATGTCAGTACCCTACCCCCAATACCATGTGCTCTAATTTTGCCCACTAATCTCCTATGTGGGACTTTATCAAAGGCTTTCTGAAAGTCCAGGTACACTACATCCACTGGCTCTCCCTTGTCCATTTTCATAGTTACATCCTCAAAAAATTCCAGAGGATTAGTCAAGCATGATTTCCCCATCGTAGATCTATGCTGACTCAGACCAATCCTGTTACTGCTATCCAAATGTGCCGCTATTTCATCTTTTATAATTGACTCCAGCATCTTCCCCACCACTGATGTCAGGCTAACTAGTCTAAATTCCCTGTTTTCTCTCTCCCTCCTTTCTTAAAAAGTGGGATAACATTAGCTACCCTCCAGTCCTCAGGAACTGATCCTGAATCTATAGAACATTAGAAAATCATTACCAATGCGGCCACGATTTCTAGAGCCACCTCCTTAAGTACACCGGGGTGCAGACCATCAGGCCCAGGGGATTTATCAGCTTTCAGTCCTGTCAGTCTATCCAACACCATTTTCTGACTAATGTGAATCTCCTTCAGCTCCTCTGTTACCCTAAGTCCTCCGGCCACTATTACATCTGGGAGATTTTTTGTGTCTTCCCTAGTGAAGACAGATCCAAAGTACCTGTTCAACTCGTCTGCCATTTCCTTGTTCCCCATAATAAATTCACCCATTTCTGTCTTCAAGGGCCCAACTTTGGTCTTAACTAATTTTTTCCTCTTCACATACCTAAAGAAGCTTTTACTATCCTCTTTTATATTCTTGGCCAGCTTGCCTTCGTATCTCATCTTTTCTCCCTGTATTGCCTTTTTAGTTATCCTCTATCGCTCTTTAAAAGTTTCCCAATCCTCTGGCTTCCTGCTCATCTTTGCTATGTTATACTTCTTCTCTTTTATTTTTATACTATCCTTGACTTCCCTTGTCAGCCACGGTTGCCCCTTACTCCCCTTAGAATCTTTCTTCCTCTTTGGAATGAACTGATCCTGCACCTTCTGTATTATTCCCAGAAATACCTGCCATTGTTGTTCCACTGTCATCCCTGCTAGGGTATCTTTCCAGTCAACTTTGACCAGCTCCTCCCTCATGGCTCCACAGTCCCCTTTGTTCAACTGCAATACTGACACTTCCGATTTTCCCTTCTCCCTCTCAACTTGTAGATTAAAACTTATCATATTATGGTCACTACTTCCTAATGGCTCCTTTACCTCGAGTTCCCTTATCAAATCCAGTTCATTACACAACACTAAATCCAGAATTGCCTTCTCCCTGGTAGGCTCCAGTACAAGCTGCTCTAAGAATCCATCTCGGAGGCATTTCACAAACTCCCTTTCTTGGGGTCCAGTACCAACCTGATTTTCCCAGTCTACCTGCATGTTAAAATCCCCCATAACAACCGTAGCATTACCTTTGTGACATGCCAATTTTAACTCTTTTTTTTTAAACTTGTAAACAAATTTTATTGAACTTTCATCCAGATAAAATTGCACAACAAGATCTTCATCATCGGAGCTATAAATAGGGGCTCCAAATATTCAAAAATGTTACATATTTATCTCTTAAAATCTAAAACATTACTTAGCTTCTCAACTCTCATAGATTCCTGGGGAATCTCTTTGAACTTCACCATGTTGCTATGCGTTTCCCTCCCAATCATCCAGGCAAAAAGATAGATAAGATACAAAAAAAGAAAAAACAAAATACCCCCCCACTAATGTTGTGAATGAAAAGTAAAGTATTAACTTTACTTTGTTTAAACGGTACTTTGCTGATTTTTTACGGGAGAGCTGGATTTACACGTCTCAATCCTACGTCATCACGTGATCCCCCCCCCCCCAATTTTAACTCTTGATTCAACTTGCACCCTATATCCAGGCTACTGTTTGGGCGCCTGTAGATAACTCCCATTAGGGTCTTTTTGCCCTTACAATTTCTCAGTTCTATCCATACTGACTCTACATCTCCTGATTCTATGTCGCCCCCTCGCAAGGGACTGAATTTCATTCCTCACCACAGAGCCATCCCACCCCCTCTGCCCACCTGTCTGTCCTTTTGATAGGATGTATACCCTTGAATATTCATTTCCAAGAAATTGTGTGTATTAGCTACTTATAGGTGACATAGTTGACTTATCACCTATATTCCGTCATGATTAACACCCTGCCACACCCCCCAGGGTTGCCAGCTGTACCGTATTAGCCAGGACATCCCGTATATTGAGCTAAATTGGTTTGTCCCATATGGGACTGCCCTTGTTCCGTATTTCCCCCGCTAAGGTAGAGCGTTCCTATGAAACCTTTCATGCCGAAATGGTGTACAGCGAAGGAGCAATTACCATTAATTTATATGGGAAAAATTTTTGAGCATTCCCAGACCCAAAAAATAACCTACCAAATCATACCAAATAACATATAAAACCTAAAATAACACCAACATATAGTAAAAGCAGGAATGATGTGATAAATACACAGCCTACATAAAGTAGGAATAATGTATGTACAGTGTAGTTTCACTGAACAGAATTGCCAAAAATGACTTGTAGAAAAAAATCGGCACGTACACGCATGCGCACACAGGTGCCCGTGCAAGGCTTCATGGTCATGGTAGTCTTTCTCAGGGTAAACACAAGTGTCCCGTATTTGACTGCTACTCTTGTCCGTTGGCAACCCTACCACCACCCTGCCCCCACCTCCGGTTGGCCGGTCCGCAGGAATATTGTAGATGTTAAACCGGCCCGCGGTGCAGAAAAGTCTGGGGACCCCTGCTCTAGCAGTTCAGTATTTTTGACAATTTCCTTGGAGAAATTATCCAAAACTTGTCCAGGCTAAATGAAACTCATGTTACAAGTCAACATCAGATCTTCGCAAGCTTCTTTATATTTCAGCACAAGTTAGGTGTGACTGAATTTGTGAATATCTCAGATGAAAGAATCCACTGGAGTAGAGCAGATGGTTTTCTATTTTTGTTGCACTTAGTGATAACTTGATCCATTTCTAGCACAGTTATTGCATCCCATTTGATCAGTAACAAGTACATTACCATAAGACCATAAGACATGAGAGCAGAATCAGGCCATTGAGCCTGTCCTGCGATTCATCATGGCTGATTTATTATCCCTCTCAATCTCCTGTTTTCACGTCATAACCTTTGACACCCTGACTAATCAACAATCTATCAACCTCCACTTTAAAAGCATCCAATGAATTGGCTTCCACAGATGCCTGTGGCAATGAACTTCAAAGATTCATCACTCTCTGGCTAAAGAAATTCCTCTTCATCTCTGTGATAAGTAGATGTCTCTCTATTCTGGGGCTGTGCCTTCTGGTCCTAACTCTTCCATGATAAGAAACATCCACCCCATACTCACCCTATCTTGGCCTTTCAATATTTGATAGATTTCAATGAAATCCCACCCCCCCCCCATTTTTCTGAGCAACAGTGAGTACAGACCCAGAGCCTTGAAATACTCCTCATACGTTAACACAAAATAATCTGCAGATGCTGGGATCAAAGCAACACTCACAACACGCTGGAGGAACTCAGCAGGTCGGGCAGCAACAGTGAAAACGATGAGTCGACGTTTCGGGCTGAAACGAAAGAAGGAATAGGGGAAAACCAATCAGATATGTCCATACATGGCCTCCTCTACTGCCATGATGAGGCTAAACTCAGGTTGGAGGAGCAACGCCTCATATACTGTCTAGGTGATCTCCAGCCCCTTGGTATGAACATAGAATTCTCCAACTTCCAGTACCCTCCCCCTCCCTTCCTCTATCCCTATTTCACTCTGCCCCCTCCCCCAGCTGCCTATCACCTCCCTCATGGTTCCACCTCCTTCTACTACCCATTGTCTTTTCCCCTATTCCATCTTCACCTTTCCTGCCTATCACCTTCCTGCTTCCCCTCCCCCACCCCCACCCCCACTCCCACCCCCACCCCTTTATCTTTCCCCTTACTGGTTTTTCACCTGGAACCTACCAGCCTTCTCCTTCCCACCCTCCCCCCACCTTCTTTATAGGGCCTCTGCCCCCTCCCTCTTCAGTCCTGACGAAGGGTTCCGGCCTGAAACGTCGACTCATCGTTTCCACTGATGTGCCCGACCTGCTGAGTTCCTCCAGCGTGTTGTGAGTGTTGCTCCTTATACGTTAACCCTACTTTCCTGGACACACTCTTGTGAATGTCCTCAAGACCCTCTCCAATGGCAGCACATCTTTTTTCAGATTTTTTTTAGCGTGTCGCACCGGACAGTCAGCCTTTCTTGTCTGGCGCATGGAGTCAGGATTGGTCTCCTTTCAGATTAACCGGGTCACGATATGAACGTTCCTAACTCTACCCTTTTTTTTTTACAAGGCCGAGTGGCTAGCTTGACGCTCAATCCAGCACGGATGGAAAGCGTACTCAGGGGGTAGCCTGACTTGCAGTCCAGCGCTGATCTCATTGCACCACCAGCCAGCCAAGATAAGGGGTGAAAATCTGCTCACAATAATCCAAGTGGAGTCTTATACAACCTCAGCAAACATTCTTGATTTTATATTCTAATCTTCTTGAAATGAAAGGTAACATTGCATTTGCCATCCTTACCACCAACTCAACCTGCAAGTTAACCTTTAGGGAACCCTTCATGAGGACTCCCAAGTCCCTTTGTACCTCAGATTTTTGAATTTGCTCCCCATTTAGAAAACAGTCCACACCTCTCTTCCTTCCACCAGAGTGCATGACCATACTCTTCCCTACACTATACTCCACCTGCCACTTCTTTGCACATTCTGCTTATCTGTCCAAGTCCTTCTGCAGCCTCTCTGCTTCCTCAACACTATCTGCCCCTCCACTTATCTTCATATTGCCCACAAACATGGCCACAAAGCCATCTATTCTCTCACTCAAGTCATTAACATATAACTCGAACCCAGAAACAGCCAAACAGAAAAGGCTCCCTTTATTTCCACTGTTGGCCTCCTGCCAATCTTCTATCTATGTAAGTATCCTTCCTGTAATACCATTGGCTATTATCTGATTAAGCAACCTCATGTGCAGTACCTTGTCAAAGGTCTTCTGAAAATCAAATAAACAACATCCACAGATTTGCCTTTTTCTACCTTGCCTGTTTTTCCCTCAAAGAATTCCAACAGATTTGTCAAGCACGATTTCTCCTTATGGAAAGAATGCTGACTTTGGTCCACTTTATCATGTGAAACCTCATCCTAAATAATGGATTCCAATATCTTCCCATCCTCTAAAATCAAGCTAACTGGCTTCCCTCCTTTCTTGCAGAGTGGAGTGACATTTGCAATTTTCCAATCCTCTGGAACCCACTCCGGAGTCTAATGATTCTTGAAAGATCATTACTAACATCTCCACAATCTCCTCAGCTACTTCTTTTAGAACCCTAGTGTGTAGTCCATGTTGTCCGGGTGACTTTCTCTACCTTCAGACCTTTCAGCTTCCCAAGCACTTCCTCCTTAGTAATAGTAACTGCACTCACCTCTGTCCCCTAACACTCTCAAATTTCTGGCATACTGTTAGTCTCTTCCACAGTGAAAACCGATGCAAAATACTTACTTAGCCCATCCCACATTTCTTTGTCCACTGTTACCAACTCTCCAGCATCATTTTCCCATAGTCCGATATCCACTCCTACTTCTCTTTTACTCTTTGCATATCTGAAGAAACTTTTTGTATCCTCCTTTTTATGACTGGATAACTTACATTCATATTTCATCTCTTCTCTTCTTATAGCTTTGATAACAGTACAGATGACCCAGGTTTAATTCCCTCCGTTGCCTGTAAGTTCTCCCCATGATGGGGTGGGTTTCCTCCCAAAGTCCAAAGACGTGGTAGGCTTATTGGCCATTGTGAATTGCCCCGTGATTAGGCTAGCACACTCAAGAAATATCAAAGAGGCTCTAGAAAGCTTGCAGAAGAGAATCCAGGAAAGAACAGTGAAGGGAGTTTAGTATGTGTTTCTAGAAGTGTCCTACTCAAGGTGAAGCAAGTAGCCCCGTGAAAAGAGCCATGAACCTCGGTGTGTTCTTATTGGAACAGTATAAGATGTAAAGATATCCAAATGAGACCTTTAAAATCACGAAGGATAGAGATGAAGCAGACAGAGAGAAGCTGTTCCCATTGGCAGTGGGATCAACAATCAGAGTGAAGGTATTTGAGAGAAGAACCAAATGTGACATAAAGGAAAGGCATTTACAGTGAGTTGTTAGGGTCGGGAATACACTTGTGAGGTAGGAGATGGGGTAGAGGGAGCAGGATGAGTATCTGAAAGGAAAGAATTTTCAGGGTTGTGTGAGAGTGTGGAGAGATGGGATTAGGTAGATTGTTCTCACATGTGCTAGCACATACTTGAGAGGCTTTATGTCTACCATCTGGACCGACTATTTTGTAATTTAATTCAAGAATTTCAACAAGTTACACAGCTGAAATCACTTTCCCAAGCAATCCTGGAAAGATAATGAGGCAGAGAAGCAGTCAAAGTTATAGAGTCACCTACAGAAAACAAAATGACCTAGAAGCGTCAAATCCTGATTTAAATATTAAAAGAGTCTCTTAAAGTTTCCATCTGCATTGGGGAACAAATGGATAGGTGTGGACTTCAAGTGAGGAACCTGTGCAAACACATCCCAGTTATTAAATCTGCACGCAACCCCTAACAACCAGCACTTGGGATCCTGAGGCACCTCTTCACATGCGTAAAATGGGCATGCAAAATTCAAGTTCCAGCCCATTCTTCTGTAAAAAATATATCACACAGCAGAGTGGTATTTTAATTAATCTTGTTTACCACACCCACTCTGGGAACATCCAGTCGTTAAACCATCAATAAAAATTGTGGGAATGATTAATATGGGAAATCTAAACAGAGTCGTATGCTTGCCGGAATGACACAATTGAGAAATACTTCATGGTTCATTGATCTTGCTTAAAAAAAGTCACTTTCTATTGTCAAGGTGTAACTTTGCATATACCTGTCAAAGAGATGATTCCTTTTTTTAGACAGTGTGAAAATTCTCATTTTTTAATCAAAGGAGCATACAGAAGAATGAGGATGCAGAAAGAATAACACGTCCTGGTCCTATGTCCAAGAAAGTTCACCAACTTCCTCAGGAGGCAAAACAATTTTGCCATGTTCCTGTCAACCTTTACCAATCTTTATCGATGCCCCATAGAAAGCATTTCATCTGGATGCATTACAGTTTGGTATGCCTTCTGCTCAGCGCATTACCACAAGAAAGAGCAGGGCGTTGTGGACACGGCTCAGCACATCACAGGAACCAGCCTCCCCTACATGGACTCTCTCTGCACTTCTCACTGCCTCAGTAAAACAGCCAGTGTAGTCAAAGACCCCACTCACCCCCAACATTTTCTCTTCTCAAAAGGTTCAAGGGTTCATTTTACTGTCAAATTATGCATGTACGATAGAACTCTGATTCTTGTCTACTCCAGATAGCCATTAAATACAGAAAGACCATGGGTGCTGATGAAAGAAGGGGCATCAACTCCCCCCCCAAACATCGAATAGAAACAAAACTCACAGACCCCATAATCCCAATCAGCCGCAGCAATAAAACAGCCACAATAACAATCAACAACCCCCTAAACATAACAATCCCTGACCCCCTCATTCACAGAAAAGAACAGCAACAGTAGCACCAAACTCTCAAAACCTCCCCCCCGTCCACAAAAAATTAACAGATCACCCACCTGCCAATTGTCCACAAGAAAGAAAACACCAAAAAACTGAAGGAAACTCTCTTCTCCTGTAGAGCAAAAGATACAGAAGCCTGAAAGCACATATCTCCAGGCTTAAGAACAGCTTCCATCCAGCTATTATCAGATGCTTGAACAGACCTCTTGTGTGATAAGATGGACTCCTGATCTTATAATCTACCTTATTCTGATCTTGCATTTTATTGTTTTCCTGCACTATGTAGCTTTTACACTTTTTTCTGCATGGTAATTGTTTTAAATGCACAGTGTAATGATTTTGAACTGTGTGAAAAGTATGCCAGTTAAACTTTTCACTGTACCTTGGCACATGTGACAATAATAAACCAATGCCAATACGTGATTGAGCGGAAGAGGGATTTCAGCTATGTGGTGAGTCTGTAGATGGAGTTGTTCTCTTGGAACAGAAGAGGTTGCAATGGGATCTGAAAACAAAGTGTTTAAAATTGTATGTGTAGAGCACTTATCCCAATAGCAAATGGGTGAAGTACTGGAAGAAACACAATGCAGATGATGCCAAAACAGCAGAAAGTACTTTATACATTCCAAATCATTTGCACAAGAGGTTCTGCAGATGCTGGAAATCCAGGGTAACACATGCAAAATGCCGGAAGAAATCAAGCAGCATCTACGGAAAGGGAAGTCTCTGTTTTGGGCCAAGACACTTCATTAGGACTGAAAAGGAAAGAAGAAGCCAGAACAAGAAGGTCATACATAGCAAATAGTTAAGGTCTGAAATATACTGTCGGAGGTAGTTCCAGAAGTTGGTCAGGGTCTTCCTGGAACAGAAACCCTGGATCAATAGTTCCGTGCGAGCAACACTTACAGCGCGACATTCAGCTTACATCGCTGGCGATCAACTAGAGCTCAAGGAAAGCAGCTATGATCTGCACAAAGTTATCAAGGCTACGAAACAACAATATAGGGCTAAGACTGAGTCAAGATTCACAACGTGTCTTGTGGTGAGGGCCACATACCATCGCAGACTTCAAAGCCAAACGCTGTGGTGCCGCTAACATCTCAGCCTCTCTCCCAGATGAGCTCAATCACTTTTATGCTCAGTTCAATGTCGCTAACTCCGAGCCTCCGAGGAAAGCCACTGCCACAACCTGCAACCTGGTCATCTCTGAGGCTGAGGTACGCGGATGTTTCCAACGAGTGGACAGTCGCAAGGCTGTGGGACCGGACGGCACCCCAGGGTGAGTACTCAGGATGTGTGCAGCACAAATGGCAGGTGTATTTACTGATATTTTTAATCTCTCCCTTTTCCAGGGCAGAGCACACACCTGCTTCAAATTATCCACCATTGACCCTGTACCAAAAAACACCAAGGTAACATGCACGAACAACTGGTGTCCTGACGCACTCACCTCAATAATAAGCAAATGCTTTGGGCAGTTGGTCAAGGACTACATCTGCAGCTTGCTACCACCTACAATGGACTCCCTACAATTCGCCTACCGATGCAACTGATCGACAGATGATGCAAGAGCCACTGCTCTACATACCGTCCTTACACATCTGGAGAAGAGGGATGCTTATGTGAGAATGCTGTTCTTGGACTACAGTTCAGCATTCAACACCATAGTTCCATCCAGGCTCGACAAGAAGTTCAAAGACCTCGACCTTGACCCTACCTTGTGCAGCTGGATCCTGGACTTCCTGTCAGATCGCCAGCAGGTTGTAAGAGTGGGCTCCCTCACCTCCAACCCTCTGACTCTCAACACAGGAGACCCTCAGGGCTGTGTACTAAGTCCCCTCCTTTACTCCCTGTATACCCATGACTGTATCACCAGCCACATCTCTAATCTGCTAATTAAATTTGCCAACGACACTACATTGATTGGCCTTATCTCAAACAATAACGAGGTGGCCTACAGGGAAGAAGTCATCTCTCTGACACAGTGGCGTCAAGAAAACGACCTCCCCCTCAATGTCGCAAAAACGAAGGAGCTGGTTGTGGATCACAGGAGGAATGGAGAAGGGCTAACCCCTATTGACATCAATGGATCTGGGGTTGAGAGGGTAAACAGTTTCAAGTTCCTCAGCATCCACATCACTGAGGACCTCATGTGGTCTGTACACACCAGCTGTGTGGTGAAAAAGGCACAACAGCACCTCTTTCACCTCAGACGGTTGAGGAAGTTTGGTATGGGCCCCCAAATCCTAAGAACTTTCTCACAGGGGCACAATTGAGAGCATCCTGACTGGCTGCATCACTGCCTGGTATGGGAACTGTACCTCCCTTAATCGCAGGATTCTGCAGAGAGTGGTGCTGACGGCCCAGCGCATCTGTAGTTGTGAACTTCCCATGATTCAGGACTTTTACAAGGACAGGTGTGTAAAAAGGGCCCGTAGGATCATTGAGGACCCAAGTCATCCCAACCACAATCCGGGAAACGGTACCGCAGCATAAAAGCCAGGACCAATAGGCTCCGGGACAGCTTCTTCCACCAGGCCATCAGACTGATGAACTCACACTGATTTGAGTGTACTCTATATTACATTGACTGTTCTATTTATTATAAATTATTATAAATTACTATGATTGCACATGGCGCATTTAGATGGAGACGTAACATAAAGATTTTTACTCCTCACGTATAAGAAGGATGTAAGGAATTAAGTCAATTCAATTCAATTCAATGCAATACTTGAGAAGTAGAGGATCGAAAGAAGATGAATAGATCTAAAAACAATCAATTTGCATGCATATTAATTAGCAGGATTTTGTCTGATATTTCCTGTTTTATACAGCATTAGCTAAAGGACAAAATTGATCGGAATGGTAATCTATGCAGGGAGCCAAAAGAGATGGAGATCTTAAATGGATTGGTATTTACTCGGGATAGAAGTGAGGCAATGCAGCAGCGAGGTCCCACTACAGATTACAGAGGATGAGGTGTTTGCTGTCTTGAAGCAAATTAGGGTGGATAAATCCCCAGGGCCTAGCAGTTTGTTCCCTTTGGCCCAGTGGGAGACTGGTGCAGAAATTGCCCAAGCAGAGATATTTAAAACATCCTTAGTATGGGTGAGGTGCCAGAGGATTGGAGGATAGCTAATGTCGTTCTGTTGTTTAACAAAGGCTCTAAGAATAAGCCAGGAAATTATAGGCTGGTGAGCCAGACATCAGTAGTGGGAAAGTTATTGGAAGGTCTTCCAAGGGACCAGATATATAAGTATTTGGATATACAGAGATGGATTAGGGATAATCAATATCACTTTGTGTGTGATAAGTCATGCCTAACCAATTTTATAGAGCTTTTGGAGGAAGTTACCATGAAAGTTGATGAAGGCAAGGCAGTGGATGTTGTCTCTATGGACTTTAGCAAGGCCTTTAACAAGATCCCACATGGGAGGTTGGGCAAAACAGTTCAATCACTTGGCATTCTAGATGAGCCTGGAAATTAGATTAAACATTAGCTTAGCAGAAGAAGCCAGAAAGTGTTTGTAGATGGTTGCCTCTCTGACTGGAGGCCTGTGACTAATGGTGTGCCACAAGGATCAATGCTGGGTCCATTGTTGTTTGTCATCTATATCAACAATCTGGTAAACTGGATCAGAAATTTTCAGATGACGCCAAGATTGTGGGTGTAGTGGATACCCAGGAAGACTTTAAAAGCTTGTAGTGGGATCTGGACCAGCTGGAAAAATGGGCTGAAAAATGGCAGAAGGAATTTAATGCAGATAAATGTGAGGTGTTGCACTTTGGGATGAAAAACCAGGGTAGGTCTCACATGATCCATAATTCCTTAAAAAAGGTGTCACAGGTAGATAGGGCCATAAAGAAACCTTCTGACATATTTGTGTTCATAAATCAAAGTATTGAGTACAGGAGATGGGATGTTATGTTGAAATTGTATGGTGAAGTCTAATTTTGAACATTGTGTCAAGTTTTGGTCACCTACCCACAGGAAAGTTGTAAACAAGATTGAAAGAGTGCAGAGAAAATTGACAAGGATGTTGGCAGGACTTGAGAACCTGCGTTATAGGGAAAAGTTGAATGGGTTGGCACTTTGTTCCCTAGAACATAGAAGATTGAGGGGAGATTTGATAGAAGTATAGAAAATTATGAGAAGTATAGAATGGTTAAATGCAAGCAGGCTTTTTCCAGAGGTTGAGTGAGGCTACAACTAGATGGGTTAAGTGTGAAAGGTGAAATGTTTACGGGTACATGAGGGGGAACTTCTTTATTTAGAGGGTGATGAAAGTGTGGAACGGGATATGGGGTTGATTTCACCATTTAAGAGAAATTAGGATAGTTACATGGATGAGAGGGACATGGAGGGCTATGTTCCGGGTGCAGGTCAGTGGGACTTGGCAGCTTAATGGTTCAGCACAAACTAGATGGGCCAAAGGGCCTGTTTCTGTGCCATTGTGTTCTATGTCTCTATGAGAGGTTGGACATTTTGGATTGTTTTCTCTAGCGCATTGGAGGCTGAGGGGCAACCTGATAAATCTATGTGAGGCATAGATACGGTATCGAGAGTGTCTCCTTCCCCGGGTGGCCATATCAAAAACTAGAAGGCAGATTAAAGGAGAGAGGGGCAAAGTTTAACAGAGATTTACAAGACAAATTCCTTTAGAGACACAGGGGCTACTGGAATGCACTGCCAGAGGAAGTGATGGAAGCTGATACAACAATATAAAGCATTTAGACAGGCATGTGAACAGGCAGCAGGGTAGAGAGGCAGATAATGTGAATTTAATTTGGCATCATGGTCAGCACAGACATTGTAGGCCAAAGGGCCTGTCCTGTGCTGTACTGTTCCATATTCTGTGTCGTAGGTCCTCGATTTAGGAAATAGTTTTTGTGGTTTTCTCCTAGTTTCGAGTGTTTGAAGTCAACCCGCAAGCCCGCAGAAGACAGCTGCTCGATGAGCTCACAGCTGCTGTATATTTACACATTGCCTGCTGGGACGTAGGTCAATGTTGTCAGACTTCTCTCCGTAGCAACGACACCAGCTCCTATTGGAGATGACAGAAACAGGAAGGTGAAGGATACAAAACAGAGGTGGGCATAGGAGATTACATGCTGAAAAAAATCAGGGGAGGGCAATGTGAAGTGGAGATGGGCAGATAGAAAGTTAACTAGTGCAGTTTTATAAAGATTAATTTCATTTGTCATACGTACATCAAAACTTTGGAATTATGTAGCAAAATGTGTCATGTGCATCAACAACCAACACCGTCCAAGGATGTGATGTGCTGGGGGCAGCCTACAAGTATCACCAGGCTTCCAGCACCAACGTAGCATCCCCACAATGTACTAACCCTAATCTGTATGCTTTTGGAATGTGGGAGGAAACCAGAGCACTCGAAGGAAATCCAGGTGGTCACAGGGAAAACGTACAAATACTTTACAGATTGTGGCAGAATTGAACCATGGGTTGCTGGCACTGTAATTGTGTATGTTAACTGCTATACGAACATGGCATTGGATAACGGAGTACCCTATCCAATAGAACACGCTGAAGAAAGCCCCCATCCTGCCACTGGACCACTGCACATTGAGTGTTCACACTGCTGATTGTGCCACCTGGTACAGTCTTTGACTGTGCAGCTTGTAAGTACATTTGGGAGAGTTAGGCTACATCCACACCAGACCGGATAATTTTGAAAACACCAGTTTCAAGTAAAAACGACAGGTGTCCACACTACGCATTTTTCAAAATACCTCTGTCCACACCAAAATGGATATTTTGGCGAATCTACTCCTACTGGGCATGTGCAGACACATCTACAGAAAACAAGCGAAGAGGAAACAGTATAATATTTACATTTCCGCGGCGACGTTGTGCTATTTCCATAGAATAAAACTAGAGTACCAACAACAACAGCGAAAGAAAGTTTTTCAACAATGTCTTCGAGAATACAAAGAAAACCTCTGCTGGAAAAATCAAACCGGACGTCTTCGTTTAGACAGATATTGAATTCAAGCTGCTTCTGCGAGTTACAAACGACTACAAACTCAGCAGAGCAGTGGAGAACGTGGAGATGTTTAACTCCAAACAAGCTATTAACGTAGACAATAAAGTAAACAACACACGCATGAACTCGTCCTCTACCCAAGATCAACAACAGATTGAAATCTTCTGCCGCCAAACCTGCGCGGTATTTCTGACATTAATATTTTTAAAGACAGACTCAATCAAATCAATTTAGGGGATCTAGTCAAAAAAGCTTATTTTACAATTTAACTCTCACGCCATTCACGCCGACTGCATGTTATAACAGCCGTCCAGCAGTGTTTGCGCAGTACCAAGTAGAAGCAGAAAAACCATTGTTGTTATGGTGTTGTCATGACAATGTTTTTAAATCTCTCCATTTACCCCGTCCACACTACAACGCGAAACAATTGTTTTCAAATTTACACACTCTGGAGAGCGTTTTCGAAAATCTCTGTTTTCGGGGGATGAAAACTCCGTTTCAGTGTGGACAGAGGGTCAAAACGAAGAGAAAAAGCTTCGTTTTCAAAATTATCCGGCGTAGTGTGGACGTAGCCTAGTCATTGCAAGACAAATATCCCAGCAAGGGTCTTTTATTTCATACAGGATCCTTGGACTATTGTGTGATAGATTTGATGTTTTACAATGAGTGAATAATGAAGTTTGGTGATTGCAAACCTTTCATTAAATTTCTGCTGATAATTCATGAACAAACACTAGGCATACTGATGATACCATCACACACATGGAATAAGACAGGGAAATTGGTGGCATCTAAACAGGACGTTCTTGGTACAATTTCCCAATGGGCAGGACTTCCTCCACAAATGAGTACAAACTCTCTAAACACATGCAGATTTAAATTTTATGAGCTATTTATACCTAATGCACAGGCGCAGGTGACAAATTTATTTCGTCGTAAATGTATTGTGGTTCTCAAACTAGCAAAGTCACCTTTTCCAAGCATGTGCACATGAGATTACTGAAGGTTCTGTGGATGTTCTGACTCCAGAGCATCTTGAATGTGGGAGCAGTGCCAGATGACTGAAGCTTCACAACTGTTACACCTCTATTTTAGCAGGAAGTATGAGCAGGAAGAGGCCAGCCTGAAGAATGGCAGTGGTGGGAAAACACTGAAAGGCAATAAATTTGGTCAAATTAATTGCCATCTTGAAAAGCACAGACTTACGAAAGTCAGTACATAGCTGTCAGATGCATAACTTCAAGAATCAAGATTCAAGTCAAATCAAGTTTATTGTCACGTACGTGTATACTGTCAAATGAGACAATGTTTCTCAGAACCGGGGTGTAAAGCACGGTAGTACACATAACACCCAATATTTTAGGAAAGTAAGGATAAAACCAACAGATGAATTACACATAAATAAACAAAATAAAGTGCATAATTTAAATATTGTCTGGTACAGCATAGATTAACCGAAGACACTTCGAATGAAATGCGGCAGGGAGTTCAGAAGCCTAATGACCTGAGGGAAGAAATTGATCCCCATCCTAACTATTCTTGATTTTATGCACTGGAGTCTCCTGCTGGATCGTCGAAAATCAAACAGGATATTGGGTGGATGGGTGGGATCCTTGAAAATACCAAGGGTCCTTCATACACGGCACTCCTGATAAATATCCCTGATGGATGTAGGGAGACCACTGTGATCCTCTCTGATGCTCGGCTGCTCCCATACCTGATGAAGATGCAATTTGTCAGGATGTTCTCAAAGGTGCTCCTGTAAAATTCAGTTAAGATGGGGGCAGGGGGAAGCCACGTTTGCCTCAATCTCCTTAGGAAGTGGAGGCGCTGCTGTGCCTTCTTGTTCAGAGAGGTGATGTTGAGAGACCAGGTGAGGTCATCAGTGACGTGAACTCCCAGGAACTCTCTCTGTGGAGGAGCCATGTGTTCTCAGAGGGAGTTGGTTCTTCTGCACCTTCCTGATGTCCGCAATGATTTCCTTGGTCTTCTCCATGTTGATATTTAGGTTGTTCTTGTCACACCAGTCCACTTCCACTCTGCAGTGTCAGCAGTGTGGACAGCAGTGAGCTAAGCACACAGCCCTGGGGAGTGCCAGTGCTTGGTATAATGGGACTAGAGACAATGCTGCCCACACAGACTGACTGTGGCCCTCTGCTAAGAAGTCCAGGATCTAGTTACAGAGGGAGGTGTTGAGACCCAGCAAGGACAGTTTCCCCACAGGTTTCTGGGGTATGTTGGTGTTAAACGCTGATCTGAAGTCTATAAACGGCAGCCTGGCATATGAGGACCCACTTTGCAGGTGGGACAGGACAGGGTAGAAGGCAGAGGCTATTGCATCGTCAACGGATCGATTCAAGTGATAAGCAAACTGAAAAGGGTTCAATGGAGCTGGAAGTAAGGCTTATTCTAAGATCATAACACAATTAGGCCATTTGGCCTATTAAGTCTGCTTTCACATTCCATCATGGCTGATTTAGTATCCCTCTCAGCCCCTTTCTCCGGTCTTTTCCCTGTAAATTTGATGTCCTGACTAATCAATAACCTATCAATCTCCACTTTAAATATACCCAACAACAAGGCCTCCACGGCTGTCTCTGGAAATGAATTCAACAGATTCACGAACCTCTGGCTAAAGAAATTCTTCTCATCTCAGTTGTAAAGGGATGATCCTCTATTCCTCTGGTCCTAGACGCATCCACTATAGACAACATCCTCTCCACATGCATTCTATCTAGGCCTTTCAATAGTTGATAGGTTTTAATGAGATCCCTCTCATTTTTCTAAACTCCAGAAAACAAGCCCAGAGTCATCAAACTTGCCCTGTGTGTTAACCCTTTCATTTCTGGAATCTTTCTCATGAAGCTCCTCTGAATCCTCTCCAATGCCAGTGCAGCTTTCCTTAAGAAAAAGGGCCCCAAACTGCTCACAATTCCTTGTATGGTCTGACCAATGCCTTATAAAGGCTTAGCATTTCATCCTTGCACTTAAGTTCTAAGTTAACTCAAAATGAATTCCAACATTGCATTTGCCTTCCTTACCACTGACTCAACCTGCAAATTAACCTTCAGGGAATCCAACATGAGGACCCCCCAAGTCACTTTGTGGAGCTCAGTGATGACGGTGCTAAACAGCAACTCCTATGCTTGCATCTTCGGAAACAGCTCTACTTCTATCTTTGACAATTCTTTTTCTCCCTTTCAAGGTTCTTTTGAAGACCCTGACCTGGAGTTACACGCTGACTTCAGTTCTTCGCAAGAATGGGACCCATTCTCAGGGCCTCACAACCGGCTGCTTTTCGATATACCAAGGACGTGGCCTGGAAGACTAGCGCGCCTTCAGGGTGACGGATTTTTCTGGCTCTGGAGACGGGCTGATTCAAGACTGTTGCTGCCGCCGACTGATACGTTGCGGGAGAAGACGGAAGATTGGAAGCAGCTCGCAGCAGACTTTTAACACCATAAATCAGCAAGTTGTTTGTTATGTCTCCTCTCTCGCTGTGAAACAGGGACACCTCTTTTTCCCTTATTAGGGAGAGAGAGCACCTGTGGTATGTCAAATACCGGGTGAATAAGTAGTCCTTGGGGTACAGCAAGTCTGTGTCTTTATTGATGCTTTGTTGCACGCTTCAGTGCTCAGTGGAGATGTTTCTTTGCGGGTGGGGGAGGGAGGTTGTTGCCTTGCTGCTGCTTGTGCGTCGGAGCGGAGACCTGGCGGGGGCTTTGGGGTTCTAACTGTCATTCATTCTTTGGAGCACTCCTCTGTTTTCATGGATGTTTGCAAAGAAAAAGAATTTCAGGATGTATATTGTATACGTTTCTCTGATGTTAAGTATACCTATTGAAACCTATTGAAACTTCTGATTTTTGAATTTGGACTCATTGTAGAAAAAAGTCCATGGTTCCTTCTACCAAAGTGCATGACCATACACTTTCCTATACCATATTCTGTCTGCCACTTCTTTGCTCATTCTGCCAATCTGCCTAAGCCCTTCTGCAGAATCCGTTTTCCCTCAAAACTACCTGCGGCTCCATTTATCTTCATGTTGTCTGCAAACTTGGCCACAAAAATTCCATCATCTGAATGATTGACATAACATTTGCATAACACCACCAGTCACTGGCAGCCAACCAGAAAAGGCTCCCTTTATTCCCACTCTTTGCCAGGGAGGTGATCGGCCTGACAACCTGGGGGAAGTAACTGGTTTTGAACCTGATGGTCCTGGGAAGGATGCTGCGTAGCCTCCTCCCTGAATGGTGTGGTGCAAACAGTTTAACTAATTTGACATGTGTAGAGGCATGGGTATTGACTTGAATACAGCTGGATCATGTACAAAGATTCCAGCCTTGTGTCCATATTCAAGATCACGATGTTTGTTTAAATGCGCAACAGTACACAAGAGGCCACGTGGTCAAATTTGGAGTCAGATCCCTATCCATCGAACTTCTCCACAGTGTTACTGCTGGTTATACCAGCGTGCATTATCCTGCTGAATGTACAGAACCTAATGCTATTTCGCCAGTAAGCCGCAAGACCATAAGACAAAGAAGCAGGATGCTCTACAGATAATTAAAAGTCAAAATCACCACACACAACCTAAAGGTAATTCTCCAGGGCATATAAAAAAATCACGTACTCTCAGGATAGCCGAGTGGGCCATTCAATTTGATTTAAGGAGTTCATCGTGATTGTGGCTCTGCCTGTTTCATGATCCACACAATGACACTGATCCTTTCAATGCTCAGACTGTGATGGCTTTGGACTGTACAATAAGCTTTATTAAAAAAAGCAGGCCTTTGACAACCAAAGTAATGAATGTTCCAGCTGGATATTGTAACTGACTTCGAAAGTGAAAACGTTAGCACTGACGTGTGTACTTTCCTTATTAGAACTTTACAAATGCCCCCACCACAGACACGCAGGTGCTTCTTTGTATTTATATTTAGCCCTAAGGGAAATCTATTCTTAAGCAGTTAATAGAACAGTTAAAGTTACACCTCCATAGATATGAATGTGTGCCTGTGGCAGAGATTGCTATGCTTTGGAACTTCAAAACATTAAACATATCATGTGGCAGTGTGATGACGTATGCAATTCACATATTTTTACATATAATCTGGAATGAATTATTTAAACAAACAAGAATCAAAGAATGTATATACAAGATTACTGGAATATTAAATACACAACAGAGATGAAACATAACAGTCACACAATGAACCTTTCATATTATTGGTTGATTCCACATTAACACATCCAGGGTGCCATACGTATATAGGAAAATGAGAAATAGAAACTGGAGCATCCTGTCCAAAGCTCTCTGCCTACTCTAGAATTTAATAAGATTGTGGTTGTTATTTTCCTTCAGCCCCCATTTCATCACCAACCTATAACACTTCATATTTAACTCAATATCTTAAAATTGAGGACAGTACAGTAGCGTAGAGGTTAGCACAATGCTTTGCAGTACCAGCGTTCGGGTTCATTTCCCACCTCTGCCCGTCAGGAGTTTGGACATTCTCCCCGTGGCTGTGTAGATTTCCTCCGGGTGCTCTGGTTTCCTCCTACATTCCAAAGACGTACTGATTGGAAGGTTAATTAGTCATTGTAATTTGTCCCGTGGTTAGGCTAGGATTAAATTGGGTGATTGTTGGGCAGTGTGGCTCGAGGGGCAGAAGGGCCATCTGTCAATAAAATACATTTTTTAAAATTTAATCATACCTGCATCTCAATGTCTCAGCATCCCCAGTCCTCTAACCTAGAGGATTCCAAAGTTTCACTGCATCACGTTTTTTCTGATGTCTGCCTTTGATGACTGACTCCATATTATGAATCTGTGACCTCTGATCTTTGATAGTCCAGGCTGGGAAAACATTAACTATACCACCAGCTTATCGAGCAATTGATAATTGCAATTAGACCAACTTTTATTCTTCTTACATGCAAGAAACCATAGCAGTCTCTTTAATTTCTCCTCGCACACTATACACACCATCCCAAAAATGATCTCTAGCTGTACTCCCTCAATCATGGTTATGTTTTTTCCTTAGTTAGGGAGACAAGACCTTTATGAAGCATTAGATTCAGAATCAGAATCAGGCTTATTATTACTGACCTACCTTCTGAAATTTATTGTTTTGTGGCAGCAATACAGTGCAACTACAAGGTACAGTAAGAAATAAGCTGTAAATAAATTAATAAACACTGCAAATAGTGCAATAAAAGTGAAGTAGTGTTCATTGGTTCAAGGACCATTCAGACATCTGATGGCACAGAAGAACCTGTTCCTAAAATGTTGAGTGTGTGTCTTCAGACTCCTGTACATCTTCCCTTCTAGTAGTAATGAGAAGAGGACATGTGGTGGTGGAGGTTGTCCCTAATGTTGGATCCTGCCTTTTTGAGGCATCACCTTTTGAAGAAGTCCTCGATGATGGAGAGACTAGAGCCCATGATGGAGTTGGCTGAGTTTACTACCATCTGCAGCTTTTTCTGATCCTGTGTGTTGGTCTCTTCAGACCACACATTGATGCAGACAGACAGAATGGTCTTCATGGTACATTTGTAGATGTTTGCTTGTCTAGTTTGACTTACCAAATCTTCACAAAGCAACCAATAAAATACAGCCGGTGCCGTGACTTCTTTATAATGCATCAGTATTTTGGGCCCAGGATAGACCTTCAGAAATGTTGACAGCCAGGAACTTGAAGCTGCTCACCCTTTCAATTGCTGACCCATCAGTGAGGAGTAGTGTGTGTTCTGCCGATTTCCCCTTCTTGAATTCCACAATCAATTGATGTTGAGTGCAAAGTTCATTCATTCTGATTACAAGTTCATCCTGATCAGCATCCAATATGATTGCAACAAATCACAACTAGTCTTGTTCTTAAATATGTTTTATTTCAAAGTTCAAATTCAAAGTAAATTTATTATCAAAGTACATATACATCACCATATACAACCCTGAGATTCGTTTTCTCGTGACCATACTCAGTAAATCCAATAACCATAATGGAATTAATGGAAGCCCACACCCAACAGAGTGAACAAAAAACTGTGCAAATATAAAAGAAACAAAAAATAATAATAATAATAAATAAATGAACAATGAGTATCAAGAACATGAGATGAAGACTCCCTGAAAGTGAATTCATAGGTTGTGGAACAGTTCAGTGATGGGGCAAGTGAAGTTAATTGAAGTTATCCGCTTTGATTCAAGAGCCTGATGGTTGAGAGGCAATGACTGTTCCTGAACCTGGAGTTGTGAGTCCTGCAGCTCAGGTACCTCCCTTCTGATGAGGAGGAATGAGAAGAGAGCATGACCTGAGAAGTGCAGGTCCTTGATGATGGATGCTGCTTTCCTGCAACAATGCTCCACGTAGATGTACTCAATGGCGGGAAGGGCTTTACCTATGATGGACAGAGCCATATCCATTACTTTTTGTAGGAGTTTCCATTCAAGGGCATTGGTGTTTTCAGACCAGGCTGTGATGTACTCAGTCAATATACTCTCCACCAAACTATAGACATTGGTCAAAATGTTTTAGATGTCATGCAGAATCCTCGCAAACTTCTAAGGAAGTAGAGGTGCTGCCGTGCTTCTTTCATAATCGCACTTACGTGCAGGGTCCAGGACGGGCCCTCTGAAACAATAACACCGAGGAATTTAAAGTTGCTGACCCTCTCCACCTCTGATTCTCCCCTAGTGAGGACTGGCTCATCAACCTGCAGATTTCTCCTCAATAATCAGCTCCTTGGCCTTGCTGACATTGAGTGAGAGGTTGTTGTCGTGACATCACTCAGCCAGATTTTCAATCTCCCTCCTACATGCTGATTTTCCACTACTTCTGATTCGGTCAATGACAGTGGTGTTGTCAGCAAATTTAAATATGGCATTGGTGCTGTGCTTAGCCACACAATCATAAGTGTAAAACGAGTAGAGCAGGGGACTCAGCACACAGCCTTGTGGAGTGCCTGGGCTGATGGGGATTGTGGAGGAGATGTTGTTGCTAATCCAAACTGACTGGGGTCTGTAAGTGAGGAAATTGAGGATCCAATTCCTCAAGGAGGTATTGAGGCCAAGGTCCTGAAACTTATTGATTAGTTTTGAGGTGATGATGGTGTTGAATGCTGAGCTGTAGTTGATAAAATGCATCCTGATGTACGTATCTTTGCTGTCTAGATGTTCTAGTGTTGAGTGATGAGCCAAGAAATGGCAACTGCTGTGGACCTGTTGTGCCGGTAGGCAAATTGGAGTGGAACCAAGTCGCTTGTCAGGCAGGTGTTGATATGTTTCATCATCAACCTCTCAAAACACTTCACCTCTGTCGATGTAAGTGCTACTAGCTGATAGTCATCAAGACAGGTCACCACATTCCTCGTAGGCACCAGTATAATTGAAGCCTACTTGAAGCAGGAGATACCTCAGACTGCTGAAGCGAGTGGGTAAAGATCTCAGTGAACACTCCAGCCAGAAAATCAGCACAGATTAGTATTCAGCCAGGTACCCCATCTGGACTGGATATTTTCCGTGGGTTCAACCTCCCAAAGGATGCTCTCGTATCAGCCTCAGTGACGCAAATCACGGGGTCATCGGGAGCTGTGCGAGTTCCATGTTTTGACAGTCAAAGGGAGCATAGAAGGCAGTGAGCTCATCTGGGAGCTGAGCCCTGTTGTCCCCTTTGTCACAATTTTCATTTGTAAGCGGTGATAACATTCAAACTCTGCAACAGCTGTCAAGCACCCTTCACTGATTCAAGTTTAGTCCAGAACCTCTACCTCAACATGAGATGTCTTTCCAGAGATTGCACCTTGACCTCTTGTGATTTTCTTGGTCACCAGACTTGAATGCGTCTGATCTGGCCTTCAGCAGATTAACTATGTATAACCAGAAGTTTATATTTTTAGTTACATTGATGAAGAGATGAATGCTAGTCCTTATTAATAGTTCTGTTTCTGTTCAGTTTTCTAGCAAGAAACAGCAAGGCAATAATGGTTTTTCCCACTATTTTGTCTCTCTCTTCACTGTTTGTACAAAATGCCAGATATAAGTTCCTGCATTTTAAATAGGAGAACCATTTTATGCATCGTCATTTTTTCAAGCCCTTATCAGTCACGGAAACTCAAAAGATTGGAGTTAGTCCAGTCAGCATCAGATCATTAATTTTGAAATATTGCTTTTCACAAAGGAAGTATTTCTTTGCAGCGTATTGATATTTAAAATGATGTTGTATCCACATATTTTCCATCATACGTTGGAAAATAAGCTACCATTTTCCAGTGCCTGCGGAACTTCAAAACTGTCAATGAAAATATTATTTCTGTAATTATCGCTAATCCTCAGATCGTGTTTATGAGATGTTTGCACTTCAGTGATCTCCATTTTAAAAACTACTTCTGCCTTTATACCCAACTATCAGCTGTAAAACAATGTAACCAAACTAGGCAGCTCCTATCTACATGCTTTCCCCTAATAATTTTGTTTCTCACAATAAAGCTTTATTTCCCTTTTGACAATAATATATATCTTTACTCCACCCAACCGGGTCCATTATTTATAATCCAGGTGATCACACACATTCAATAAACAATTTTAAATGGTTACCCAGTCATGGAAAAAGATTGCACAATTGTAGCAAGACAACTCCTTTCCTTCCACAGATGCTGCTCTACCTGCCAAATTCCTCCGGCGAGGTTACTTTATTGCCATTATTTTCTGTTGCATATACCACAATTGGAAGCAATATCCATTATTCATCAATAATAAAAGGAGTAAGATGTCGAAAACACTCAACAAGTCGGTTCTAACAAAGGGTCTTGGAATGTTAACTGTCTCTCTTTCAACAGATGCTTCCTGACTGCTGAATGCTTCCAAGTTTTTTTTTCTGTTTTTATTTCCAGATTTTTATTTTTATTTTGCTGAGTTATGTGCACTAATATCTGTTTTATCCCCACGGTGTTTTTGTCACTCTCATATAATTTCATTATAATTTATATTTTGAGTATTGTCTGTATCGATGTATCTCCCTTGTTGTAGCAAGTTTTTCATTCTACCTGTGCTTGACTGGATTTGTGCACGTGGCAATGAACTCAGCTTAATGATAAACACGAGAAAGTCTGCAGATACTAGAAATCCAAAGCAACACACATAAAGTGCTGGAGGAACTCAGAAGGTCAGGCAGCATCTGTGGAATAAACTTTCGACATTTCGGGCCAAGACTTCCCTTCAGGACTGAGAGGGAAGGGGGAAGATGCCAGAGTAAAAAGTTTGGGAGATGTGAAGAAGGCTAGCTGGAAGGTGATAGGTGAAGCCAGGTTGGTGGGAAAGATCAAGGGCTGGAGATGAAAGAATCTGATAGGAGAGGATAGTGGACCATAGGAGAAAGAGAAGGAGGAGGGGACACGGGGGAACTAATAGGCAGGTGAGAAGTAAAAGGTCAGGGTGGGGAATAGAGAAGGGGGGGGGGGAATTTGTTTACCAGAAGGAGAAATAGATGCATGTCATCAAGTTGGAGGGTACCCAGACAGAATGTAAGGTGTTGCTTCTCCACCCTGAGGGTGGCCTCATCTTGGCACAAGAGGAGGCATGGCCCGACATGTCAGAGTAGGAATGAGAATCCAAATTAAAATGCTTGGGCACTGGGAAGTTCTATTTGTGGCAGATGATTTGTCCCTCCCCGCTAATCTCCTTCCAGGCAAGTGGCCTAAGTGCTACACCTACCCATGCTCCTCCTCCCTCACTTCTATTCAGGGCCCCAAGCAGCCCTTCCAGGTGAGGCAACACTCCTCCTGCAAATCTGCTGGATTTCTTTATTGTGTCCGGTGCTCCAGATGTGGCCTCCTCCTCATTGCTTCGTCGATCACCTCGGCACCATCTGCCACAAGCGGGACTCCCCAGTAGTGAAACATCTTAATTCCCATTCCCATTCCTATTCCAACATGTCAGTCCGTGGCCTCCTCTTGGGCCAAGATGAGACCACCCTCAGGGTGGAGGCACCACACCTTATATTCCATCTGGGTAACCTCTAACCTGATGGCATGAATATCGATTTTTCCTTCTGGTAAACAAATTTCACCCCCTCCCCCATCTATTTCCCACTCTGACCTTCTACTTCTTCTCACCTGCCTGTTACTTCCCCCTGGAACCCTTCCACCTTCCATTTTTCCTATGGTCCACTCTCCTCTCCTATCAGATTCTTTTCTTCTCCCACCCTTGATCTTTCCCACCCACTGGCTTCACCTATCACCTTCCGACTAGCCTCCTTCTCCTTCACACCCCTCCCACCCCAGCCACCTTACCTTTTTATTCTGGCATCTTCCCCTTCCTTCTCAGCCTTAGAGAAGGGTCTCAAACTGAAACGTCGACTGTTTATTCTTTTCTATAGATGCTGCTTGACCCGCTGATTTCCTCCAGCATTTTGTGTGTGCTGCACTAATCTCAGCTTGACGTGACTTCATTCTTTCAAGAGGCAAAAAAGGTGTGCGTCTTTATGCTTTCACCTTTCAAAGGTTCCATTTGCTGCCCTGTTTTATGCTCTGCGTTTCTGAGTGTAAATTGGCATCATGATGGTAGCTGTGACGTCAGTGTTCTGCAGTGACATACTGTGAGTCAGGTGAAGGAAAATGGAGGTACAACAGATTGTAGATGCTGGAATTTGAAATACAAAATGTGGAATATAGATCAGTGCAGACAGCAATAGGCCTTTCAGCCCACAATACTGTCCCTAACCAATTAAAATATTAATCAAATGGCCAACTAAACTAATATCTTCTGCCTACACACTGTCCATATCCTTCTATTTTCCTCACATTCATGTCCCTATCTTAAAAGTCCCTAATGTATCTGCCTTTACCACCACCCCAGGCAGCACATTCCAGGCATCCACACTCTGTGTAAATAAAACTTGCCTCTCACATCTCCTTTGAATTTACCCCCTCTCACCTTAAATGCATGCCCTCTGGTATTAGAAATTTCAACCCTGGGAAAAAAATACTGTCTGTCCATTTTATCTGTGCTGCTCATAATCTTATACACATCTATCAGATCCCCCCTCAGCTTCCATCGCTCTGGAGAAAACTACCCAAGTTTGTCCAACCTTTCATTATAACACATGCTCACTAATCTAGGCAGCATCCTGGAATAATTCAGCAGGCCATGTGGCATCTATGGAAAAAAGTACAGTTGCCATTTCAGGCCAAGACCCTTCGGTAGGACTGGAGAAAACAAAGCATTCTAGTACACCACTTCTGCACCCTCTCCAAAGCCTCACCATCCTTTCTATAATGGGACGACCAGAACTCTATGCAATATTTCAGTTGTGGCCTAACTAGAGTTTTATAAACCTTCAACATATGAAATATTTGGAGCAAGATATAAGCAAATTGTTGGAGGAACTCAATGCTTTGAACGGCATCTGTGGGAGGGAGGTTGCTGTATTGCAGAATTTGGTGCACCTCCCTTTGGAAAAGTTGCAGAACAAATGACATCGAACTGACTCATTTATTGTCCTCTCTACTAGGTTGGGACTCAGCAACTAGGTTGAAAGAAAAATGTTAAATATCAAGACAATGGGTATCAGGAAAAAGACCGACATGTTGGGCAGTGAATTATTGCTTTGTTAGAGAAACAAATTGTGTTGTGAGCTCTGCTGATTCGTGCGTGCAGACTCTCAATGCAGCAATGGTTGCAGCAGTATTAAAATGTGCTCTGCTGCAATATGAGGTGCATGCACAGCATGCATGGACTTGAGAGCTTAGCATCAAACAAAAGCCGCATATATTTATGCAAGCCAGGCATATTTATGCAATACTTTCAACAAGTGAAAACGTCCAGAGGCATCTTGTTCACAGAAATATTACAAAACAAAATTTTACACCAAGCTGCATAAAAATTAATCAGGACATGTGTCCAAATATTTGGGCAGTGTAGGCTTTCAGGACTACCTCAAGTGAAGTGAATTTAAAAAGAAGATTCATCATTGTATCCATCTTCAGCCGTTTGTTACTTCCACCTATCACCTCTCAGCTTCTCATGTCATTCTCACACCACCCCACCCCTCCCCTCAGCTGGATCCATTTATCACCTGCCAGCTCTTGCTCCATGCTGGCAAAACCCCAAAACTTTCCATGCTGGTTATCTCCACTCTTCCTTTCCAGTCATGATGAAGGGTCTCAACCTAAAACATCAATTGTCCATTTTTCCCCACCTACATGCCTCCAGCTCTTTGTGTGCTGCCATAGATTTCCAGCATCCGCAGCCTCTTGTGTCTCCATGATAGTTTCCTTACCTTTTCCACAGTGGTGACAAGTGCCACATTAACCAGCCTTTAGAAGTATGTACACCATAAGTACTGGAGTGTTTTCTGAAAACAATATTGGTAAGGTATTGGTATATTCAGATGTACTAAGATACAATGAAAAGCTTGTTCATAAAGATCAAATCTTTGCACAGTGCATTGAGGTAGAACAAGGTAAAATAATAACAATGCAGAATTAAGTATAACACCTACAGAGGAAGTATCATGCAGGAGACAGTAAAGTGCAAGATCATAAAGTAGATTGTGCAGTTAACAGTCCATCTTATCAACTTTATTAGATGTGTGTGTAAGCAATTCTAAGTGTGTGAGAGACACCTCACCACAGGAGAGAAAGATAGATTTGAGAATGTTATTGAAATGGTATCATTTGGTAGAACAATGCAGACTGTTATGCATGAAAGACCAAAACTGAAGAAATTGAAGACAGCCCGAAGGAATGTGGATAAAGAATATTCTTTGTGAATTTGCCATTAATTTGCCTACCCAAATTAGTGAAGTAACTTCACTAGGACAACGCCATTTGTTCTCAGATCATGCTGGCACATCTAGTCCATCCTGATTTCCCCTGGATTAAAGAAGCAACAGCTTTCGTGTGTCTGGAGTCACGTCCAGCAAGACTCTGTAAGGATGGAAAATTTCCTGTACTGAAGGACATTATTGATCATGATAATTTTAAATGATAATCCAACAGTTCTGAGGTTAGATGCATTCTTTTTAATTCAACATTTGTTTATTTGATTACTTGAATATAAATTCCTGAGGCACCATGATGGGATTCATACTCATGGCTCTGGGTCGACTAGTCAATAACTCTATCTGCCTAGCCTCTTCACAGGTGCCTGCAATCATTGTTTACACATTGTCGACATGACTAGTGGACAAGCCTCCCACCAGAAGTGGAAACTTGTGAAATCACCTTCACATTTATTCTGCCTCCCTCCTACTGCCAAGGTTCTGGCAAGCTATCTGCTTTATTCTGTCTCAGCAACGTTGAAATATCATTAAGTAACAGTACAGAGCAGCAGCTGCATGTGGCTTCTCACATGGCGAGCTGCTGCTGGCAGACATAGACCAGACCTTGTGCACTGAGTATACAGTCAGGGTGACATCATGAATTTCCCAAGGCTGGCCTACAGTGAGGTTGGCCAGTGATTTCCCTACAGGAAATAGTACCAGAAAAGTATCAAAAAACATCAGGTACATCTAGAAAAGGATCCGTGGATTTACAGCATGTTTCCACTAGAACCTGTTATTGATTACTGTCAGAATATAGTTACATATATGAGAAGCCAGGAGTTTTTTTTTAATACTTGGACAGCCGCAGTTCTGGTTTGGAGGTGTATTGGCTTGGAGGGCAGGCAAGATTGAGAGGAATTAAGATGTAATTAGTTCAGCAGCACGAAGGCACTATGAATTGGCATTTAATTAACACCTGGGACTATGATATTATTACCATCACTGAAACATGGGAGGAAGACAGGAAGGACTGGGAACTCAGCATCCCAGAGTCCAGGAGGGGGAAGTAAAAGGGAAGGAGGTTGATCAGGAAATGCAATGCTTTAGTATTGAGGGAAGATATTTCGAAGGCTCCTTAAATACTTTATACTTTATTGTCGCCAAACAATTGATACTAGAGCGTACAATCATCACAGCGATATTTGGTTCTGCGCTTCGCGCTCCCTGGAGTACAAATCGATAGTAAATATTAAAAATTTAAATTATAAATCATAAATAGAAAATAGAAAAGGGAAAGTAAGGTAGTGCAAAAAAAAACCAAGAGGCAGGTCCGGGTATTTGGAGGGTACGGCCCAGATCCGGGTCAGGATCCATTCAGCAGTCTTATCACAGATGGAAAGAAGCTGTTCCCTAATAAGGTCAGAAAGGTAAAAATTAAAAACAAAAAAGGGTGTCGTTACTTTGGGCGTCCTAACAATTAACAGAAAATTGTGCGTGGATATAGATATATTGTGGCTGTGAAACAATCTCAGGTTCTGGGTTGTAGGAGTTGACTCTGAGACTGCAGGAAGTGGTTCTGACAGCTCTGGGCACATTTCTTCTCTAACGTTTGACCCTGCTCTCAGTTCATCGCTGAGTCATCTCCGGATGACACCAGATACAATCTCCACTGTGCAGGAGAATGGTCTAGTTCTGTCCTTACTTGGAAAGCACCCACTTTTGATCACCTCTGTAGTCCCTCACCAGGACTGTTTGTCCAGGAGTGAAGCATTGAACCTCCTTGTTTGAGGATTCCTCAATTTGCCTCAGTTGTTTGTCCTGCATACTCCTTCTGAGAATGGGTTTCGGGTGATCCAATCGTGAACGCAAGGGACGATCCAGAAACAGCATAGCTGGTGGGTTGTTGGCTGTGGAGTGTCCTTCATTGTGATAAGCAAAGAGGAAATAGGGGAGCTTCTGATTCAGGGTCAGTGTAGTGTTCTGCTGATATTACTCAATTTTTAGACTCTGGAAAAACCCTTCTGCCAAGCCACTTGTAGCTGGGTAGTACAGGGTGGTGTGGGCACATGGCCAATTGGTTAAGGCATTGGACTAGCTACCTGAAGGTCGTGAGTTCGAGCCCCAGCCGAGGGAATGTGTTGTGTCCTTGAGCAAGGCACTTAATCATACATTGCTCTGCGACGACACTGGTGCCAAGCTGTATGGGTCCTAATGCCCTTCCCTTGGACAACATTGGTGTAGTGGAGAGGGAAGACTTGCAGCATGGGCAACTGCTGGTCTTCCATACAACCTTGCCCAGGCCTGCGCCCTGGAGAGTGAAGACTTTCCAGGCACAGATCCATGGTCTCGCAAGACTAAGGGATGCCTTTATTTATTTATATTTATTTTAGTACAAGGCAGGTGTAATATGTCTTATCCAGTCATTTTCAGGAATGACTGAAACTGTTCCGTAACAAACTGTAGTTCACTGTCGCTGACTAAGCGTTCTGGAACACCAGTGCTTGAGAAGAGGCTCCTGAACACATCAACAGTGTGTGAGGCTATTGGAAACAGCTCTGCCATTTTGTAGCTGCATCCATTGCTACCAAGAAATCTGTGTCCATGAATGGTCTAGCAAAATCCACATGAATCCTATGCCAGGTCAATGCTCTCCATTTTCAGGGATGGATAGATGCTGCTTTGGCATCTTCCGGACACGTGAGTACCCCAAACAGTGCATGGCAAGCTACTCAATTTGCTGATCTATCCCAGGCCACCAGACAAAACTTCAAGCCAATGCTTCCATTTTGACCATGCCTAGATGACCAGCATGTACACAGCTTCTCCAACACTTTAGCTCTCAGCTTGGATATTACAACCCTCAATCCCAACATAATGCAACCCCCTCATCAAGGACAAGCTCATTCCGGCGCTGGTAAAAATGGGAGAACTGGAATTTCTGCTGCACATCCCAGCTATGTTGCCATGTAGACCTGAGACAGTGTGGGGACTTTTCTGGTTTCCCTTTGGATCAGCTCTGCCCTAATAGGGAGACTTTCAATTTGCATGAGGAAGAATACATCAAGAGGAGTGTCCTTTTTTGTAAATTCTTCAGGCATTTCCTTTTCCAAGGGTAAACAGGGTAATCCATCAGCATTTCTATGATTAATTGTCCTCTCAAATTTGAACTTGTAAATGAGTTATCCAAGAAACTGAGCCCATCTCTGCATTGATGCTGCTGCTGTTAGTGGAACTCCCTTCTGTGGATTGAGAATGGACACTAATGGTTGATGATTAGCAATGAGGGTAAACTCTCTCCTATACAAGTATTGGCTGAAACGTTTTACACCCAAAACCAGACTCAAGGTCTCTCTGTCAATATGTACATAATTTTTCTCTGCAACAGTAAGGGAATGTGATGCAAAGCCAATGGAGAATTCACTTCCATCACTCATACATGTGACATGACTGCACCCATACCATAAGGCAAGCTCCACTGTTCAATGTGGATCATAATGTATGACCACAGTTCTGATGGCACCATTTCCTTTACCTTTTTGAAAGCCACCTGGCACGGTTTTGTCTATTGCCATTTCTTCCCAATCTGCAGTAATGAGTTCAAGGGGTGGAGCACAGAAGCCAGGTTTGGCAAGTACCTGTTATAGTAATTGACAAATCCTAAAATACATCCTTTGGCCTCGGGGCATGCACCATTGCTCGAATTTAAGCCTGGTTTATACTTCTACATTAACTGGACGCCGTAACCTACACAAGTGGCCGACGCGCGTTGTGAGCATTTATACTTGTGTGTTGGTGTGTCTGCATCGCTTGGCAATTCGCGCACATCACGCATGCGCACTCACCTGCCCACGCAAGGCTTCATGGTCATGGTAGTCTCAGGGTAAACAAGACACGAGCGTCTTTTATTGTGCTAAATGTGTCCTCCATAATTTCGGAGGTCTGTAAAGTTTAATGGAAAGCATTGCAGCCAGAGTTCCTTCCCTGCTCTTCAGTCGCCCAATGGGAAGCTATTGCAGTGTAGGTTGACATGCAATGCTACCAAGCGGACCAATCACAGCTGCTGCAGTCTGCGTTGCCGCAACGCATGGTTACATTTTGGGAGAGGTGCGCGTCGCAGCAATGCAAGCTCTCGCATAGGGTTCTGCGTTGGCTTTGTGTAGGGTTTGCACCGACGCAGACATTACGGCGACGCATTGACGCAGAAGTATAAATCAGCCTTTACTCAGGGCACTTGTGTTAAGACTAGGTTGGATAGACTTTTGCGAAGTAGTGGAATTAAGGGTTATGGGGAAAAGGCAGGTAGGTGGAGATGAGTCCATGGCCAGATCAGCCATGATCTTATTGAATGGCAAAACAGGCTCGACGGGCCAAATGCCCTACGCCTGCTCTGATTTCTTATGTTTTTAAAACTTGTATGTCAATGGTATGACCACAGTAAGTGATGCTTAGTTTAAAGAACACACATTTGTCACATTATGCTCTGAGCCAATAAACTGCTAATCATTTTAGCACTGCTTTAAGGTTTTGGAGATGTTCCTGGTCATCCTCACTAATAATAATGATGTCATTCAAATAACACTGAGTGCCTAGGCAGCCTTGTAGCACCTGGTCCATAGCTTTCTAAAAGAGTCCAGGTGTAGATGCTACTCCAAAAATAAGCCCATTATCACGATAAAGCCCTCTGTGAATGTTTATGGTGACAAACACTTTGGACTCTTCTTCCATCGCACTCTTTAAGCAGGCCTCAACCAAGTCCACTTTGCTTAAGTGTTTCACTCCAGAAAGATATCCTCTATCCTAGGCAGAGGGTATTGATCTACTTTCAGTAATGGGTTGATGATGACCTTAAAATTACCACAGATCCCGACAGACCCATTCTTCTTGGCTGCTGAGCACACAAGCATTGCCCATGGCCTCCAATCAACCTTGGAAAAAATTCCTTCAACCTCCATCCAATCTAGGTTACTTTATCACAGATGGAATAAGGAACCAGGTGGGCTTTATAAATTTTGGGTGTGGCATTTTCATTTAACACTATTTTCCCCTTGATATGTTTATGAGTTTTCCAATGCCATCCTTGAACACTGTTGTGGCATCATCCAGTACCTTTCTTAATTCACTTTCAATTAACTCTGTTACAGGGCCCATCAAGAGTCTGAAAAGTATAAGGAGGTGCTTAAAAATGGAAGTGAGAAAGACAAAGAAGTGGGGAGAGGGGGCACAGATTATCACTGGCAGACGGATTAAGGTAAATCTGAAGGGATACTATTAGCGCATTATGTTCAAGGGAATAAGTAAGGAAACCAATTAGGGACAACATGTGCAATCTATGTATAGAGCCAAAAGGTATAGGCAATGACCTCAATGAATACCTTTATCAGTATTTACAAAAGAAACAGACGTTGTTCTTGGAGAATTTAGTGAGAAGGAATGTGAAATTATATAACAAGTCTCCATATATGAATGCCTTGGTGGGCTTAAAAAGAAATAAATCCTCAAGGCTGGACAAGATTTATCACAGACTGCTCTGGGAAACAAGGGAAGAGACTGGCAGGGCTCGAGTGAAATTTTTAAAACTTTGCTCACCAGAAGTGAGGTACCAGATGACTGTCAGCTGGCAAATGTGATTCCCCTTTTCAAGAAGAGCAGCAGGGGGGGATGTTTGGTAATTAAAGACTCATGAGACTGACATCAGTAGCAGGGAGGTCATTGGAAAAAAATTCTGAGGAACAGGTTTAATGATCACTTAGGGAAGTGGAGATAAATAGAAATAGCCAGCATGGCTTTGTCAAGGGCAGATCCTGTCTGACAAATATGAGTTTTTTTTGAGGGGGTAAAAAAAGTGTATGACAGAGGAAGTGCAGTAGATGTAGTTGAAGAGGGAAGTGCACGTAGGTAAATGCAGTGCAGTATTTGGGTTGCTGGTAGTCATTAATGAAGGTACTGAGTATAAGAGGAGCAAGGATATGCTCCAAATCAATAAAGCTTTGGTTAAACCTGAGCTAGAGTACTACCTGAAGGTCTGGTCACCAATCACACTGCAGGAAGGATAATGATAGCACTGGAGAGTGTGCAGAGGAAATTCACCAGGACTTTGCCTGGGATGAAGTGTTTCAGTAATGAGGAGGGACTGGGGAGGCTGGGTTTGTTGCCTTTGGAATAGAGAAAGTTACAAAGAGACATACAGTATGTAAAGCTATAAGACGTACAAGTAGGGTACCCCACAAGAAACTCTTGTCCAAATTGGAAGTGAATAAAACTAAAGGATATTGATTTGGAGTGCTGACTTGAATGAGAATGTGGGGATATGATTAGCATGTTGGTAGAAAAATTGAACTGGCATGGAAGTTGGTGAGTCGTAGATAGGGAGACAATCACCCTTCGGGACACAGCGAGGCATAGGTCAGCTGGGAGGTTTGACGGAATGGTAACAGATGGAAGTTAATCCATGCAATTGGTGCCAGAGGAGACAGATACAATTGCAACATTTAAAAGGCATTTGAACAGGAAGGACAGAGAAGGGTATGGGATTAATGTGGGAAAATGGGATTAGCATCAATAGGCATCATTGTTGACATGGACAAGAGGAGCCAAGATACTAAAATACAAGGGTGGAACCTTTGACGTGTCAGGGAGAGGTATTTTTATGCTAAATATAAAAGCCATGAACATAAACTAATTTAGTGCATCTTACAAACGTCATAACCAGACACATCCAATTCCATTCCACACACTGATACAAACCATATCGATTGAAGAATCGCAGTCAGAAATTGTCAGCTCTCCAGGATCATTCTGCTGGTTCAGTGAGTTTAAAGCGAAGGCCATTGCTGTAAGGAGTCTGGGAGAAAAGTGAGACAAGCAGCCAAGTTCTTGCATGCTGTTTCATTGTAAGTAGAGATCCGGAGGGTTCAACAAGCATCCAACAATGAGGTCTGCACTGTGAAAATGTATTGGCTAGATAATGGCGGGTGGATGCAAAGGAAGAATGGCTAGAGATATGATGAAACTTTGAGAAACTTGTCCAACAAGAGTGAGTGCCCTATCTCAGACTCCGTGATCCTCTTTAAAACATGATGAATAAATTTTGTTTTAAAATCCCACAGCTAAGTGTAACTTAATTTAAAAGTCCTTCAAATAATTAAAAGACCTGCTATCTTAAAATGTGACATAGGGCAAAATGAGATGTTGAAACTGGTTTGAATAGGCATTGGCTCAGAATCATGCCAAGGCAAGATCAGCAATATGTACTGTAAACAGCAGATCATGTCACTGATAGCCTCATGGGCAAGTACAGTGTAAGCCACAGCGGGTATGTCAGTGAAATAACTGGAGTGCGAGGGAAGAGATACTAGTTCAGAATCAGGTTTAATATCACTGGCATATGTCATGAAATTTGTTAACTTTGCAGCGGCAGCAGTACAATGCAATACATGATAATATAGGGCAAAAAAAACTGAATTAAAGTATGTGTATGTACAGTATATCAAATAGTTAAATTAAATAAGTAGTGCAAAAATATAAATTAAAAAAGTAGTGAGGTAGTATTCAGGGTTTCAATATCCATGCAGAAACTGGATGTCAGAGAGAAAGAAACTGTTCCTGAGTTGCTAAGTGCCTTTAGACTTCTGTACCTCCTTCCTGATGGATACAGTGAGAAGAGGGCATGGCCTGGGTGGTGGGGTTCATAATGGTGGGCACCACCTTTCTGAGGTACTGCTCCTTGAAGATGTTTTGGATACTATGGGGCTAAGTCAGCTATGATGGAGCTGACTTTGTCATAAGATGGTGGCTGGGAACGGACCCAAGTGCAAGACACAGACACTGAAGTACTAGGGACAGGACTAGGATACAGGGTGAGGGCTAGGACATAGACACGAAAACCGGGAGTCTGGAACAGGACAGGATAAGAGAGCTAGGAGCCAGGGCTTGGACTCCGAGCCAGATACTGGACAAGGACCCAGAACCTGAGTCTTGCCTCTGGCTCGGACCCCAGAACTAGGCAAGGACGTGACTTGGTTGGCAGGCAGGACGAGGCTGGAGTCTTCAGGCTTGAGGCGAGGCTTGAGACTAGAGACTTGAGGTGAGGCTAGAGACTTGAGGTGAGGAGAGGCTAGAGGCTTGGGGTCTTGAAGCTCCTCCTGGGCAGGGTGCAGATCTCTACCTGATAGAGGCAAGGGACAGAACCCACCGCAAGGTTACAGCAATCTGGCCTGGCTTACCCGACGGAGTCAAGGGACAGGAAGGGACAGAACCAACCGCAGGGTAACAGCAATCTGGCCTGACTTGCCCAGCAGAGGCAAGGGACGGGAAGGGACAGAACCCACCGCAGGGTAATGGCAATCTGGCCTGGTTTACCCGATGGAGGCAAGGGACAGGAAGGGGCCTAGATACAGGGTGGCTCCAAGACAAAACTTCAGGCCAGGCGAGGCGAGGCGAGGCAAGGCAAGGCTTCAGACAAGGAAACAGAAGACAGAGGAACGGATATAAGGAGTAAGGACAAGAACAATCCAGCAGCCACGCCCTGGTCTCTGGAGGTATTTATGCAGCCAGCCCAAACGGAATCAGCTGCCTCAATTAGTGCTCAACAGGAACAGAAACAGGGTAGACAAGAAAACCTGGAGCAAAGGTCGATGGACTGGACCGTGAACCGGAATGCGGACTTCACGGATTGGACCATGACAGGCTTAGTTTACAATTCTCTTACTTCAATCTGAAGCAGTAGGCCACCCCATACCAGACAGTTAACAGCCAATATAAGATTTACAGAAGGGTGCAGGAAAATAACTTCATGAAGTCCTTTACGTTCTCTCCCCCACCTGATTCTATATGCTAGTCCATCCCTCCTCATCTGGATCCACTTATCATTTGTCAGCTCTTCCCTCACTCCTCCTTACCTCTTCATGCTTGCTATATCCCCTTGACTCTTTCAGTCCTGAGCTCTGCCATGAAGAAAAATAGCAACAATCACAAGGACTCCCACCATTCAGGCCATGGTTTGTTCTTGCTGTGACCATTGGGAATTAAGCGTTGGGTCCCACACCACCAGGATCAGGAACAGTTATCACTCTTCAACCATGAGGCTCCTAAACAGCATAGATAACTTCACTAACTTCAACGCTGAACTGATTCCACATCTGATGGACTCTACAATTCATGTTCATAGTATTGTTTATTTACTATTTATTATTATTTGTTTTTGCCTCCTTTTGTTTGCTGGTTGTTTGCCAGTCTTTGTGTGAAGTGTTTCATTGATTCCACTGTATTTCTTTGTTCTACTGTGAATGGAGACAAGAAAATGAATCTCAGGGTAGTAATGGTGACACTTGACACTTTGATAATAACTTTACTTTGAGATGAAGGATCTCAACCCAAAACATTGACTGTCTACTCCCTACCACTGACGCTGCCTGATCTGCTGAGCTCCTCCAGCATTTTGTTTTTTTTTATTTTATGAAACTCACTACCTCAGTTCAGTTCATAATATTGAGCCATCTTTCTATTGATAGGGCATCAAGCAGGTAAACTTGTTTAAAGTTTCATAGCAAGCTGCTGGTAACATTGATAAGTGAAGAAGATGACAGGAAAAGTACAGTGCATTTCCTTGACCAGCGAGACTTAGACAACGTGAGGGCATGCTTGCAAAGCTAATGATGGTGACTGTTGCTTTGGGACACGAGTTAAACAGCGTATCTGTCCTCACAATAGTTGCCTTCCACTATTCCCATAAAAACATATTCCTGGTATGTAACAGTAAAACCCGGGTTAATGTAAACCTACCAGGAGACAAATCTCCAAGTAATTGTGTTACGTTGAAAAGTAGGATAAGAATTGTAGGGAAAAATTATCTCCAATAACCATGATAGTTTATAAGGAATTATTTTAACTGCTTTAATATGGAATCGAGTTATCATTTCCCAAAAACACATTATTTTTAAGACTATTCACTAGTTTCACTTTCACTATTACCAACTTTTGTTCCAAAATTATTTCATTTCTTGAGGTTAAATGCAATATAACCTCAAAATTCACAAGTTCAAAGTAAATTTATTATTAAAGTATGTATGCATTACCATATACTAGTTTTACATTCATTTTCTTTCAGGCATTTACAGGAAAAAAAGAAATATCAATATAATTTCACAGAAAACTACACATAAACAAAGACTAACAAACAACCAATGTGCAAATGAAGACAAACTTTCCAAAACTACAACACTGCGAACAAGGGTGAGTTACAAAGAGTCCATGTAAGTGAGTCTGTAGGATGTAGAATCAAATTTTTTTTTTATTTTTGAGATACAACGTGGAATAGGCGCATCATCCCCTTGAGCTACACTGACAAGCAACCCTCGATTTACCCCGATTTAATTCTAGCCTAATCACAGGACAAAGTACGATGAGCAATTAATGTCTTTGGACTGTGATAGTGATAAATATTATCCATGCTGATTCAGGAGCCTGATGGTTGTAGGGTAATAACTGTTCCTGAACCTGGTAGCGTGGGACCTACAGCTTCTGTACCTCCTGCTCGAAGGTGGTGGTGAGAAGAGGGCAAGGCCTGGATGGTGGAGGTGTTTGATGATGGATATTGCTTTCTTGTGGCATCGGCCTCACATCTCTATATCGGTAGTCTAGATTTCTGAAACTATGCCCAATAATTTACATACTAGGCGAACAAGTTCCTAGGAATAAAACATAGAACATAGAAAACGTACAGCACAATACAGGCCCTTCAGCCCACAATGCTGTGCTGAACATGTACTTACTTTAGAAATTACCTTGGGTTACCCATAGCCCTCTATTTTTCTAAGCTCCATGTACCTATCCAAGAGTCTCTTAAAAGATCCTATTGTATCCGCCTCAACCACCATTGCCGGCAGCCCATCCCACGCATCTCTCTGCGTAAAAAAATTGCCCTTGACATCTCCCATGTACCTACTTCCAAGCACCTTAAAACTATGTCCTCTCATATTAGCCATTTCAGCCCTGAGAAAAAGCCTCTAACTATCCACACGATCAATGCCTCTCATCATCTTATACACCTCTATCTTATCCTCCATCGCTCCAAGGAGAAAAGGCCAAGTTCACGCAACCTATTCTCATAAGGCATGCTCCTCAATCCAGGCAACATCCTTGTAAATCTCCCCTGCACCCTTTCTATGGTTTCCACATCCTTCCTGTAGTGAGGCGACCAGAACTGGGCACAGTACTCCAAGTGGGGTCTGACCAGGGTCCTCTACAGCTGCAACATTACCTCTCGGCTCCTAAACTCAATCCCACAATTGATGAAGGCCAATACACCGTATGCCTTCTTAACCACACAGTCAAACTACGCAGCAACTTTGAGTATCCCATGGATTCAGAGCACAAGATCCCTCTGATCCTCCACACTGCCAAGAGTCTTACCATTAATACTATATCCTGCCATCATATTTGACCTACCAAAATGAACCACCTCACACTTACCTGGGTTGAACTCCATCTGCCACTTCTCAGCCCAGTTTTGCATCCTATCGATGTCCCACTGCAACCTCTGACAGCCCTCCACACTATCCACAACACCCCCAACCTTTGTGTCATCAGCAAATTTACTAACCTATCCCTCCACTTCCTCATCCAGATCATTTATAAAAAGCACAAAGAGAAGGGGTCCCAGAACAGATCCCTGAGGCACACCACTGGTCACCAACCTCCATGCAGAATATGACCCGACTACAACCATTCTTTGCCTTCTGAGGGTAAGCCATTTCTGGATCCACTAAGCAAAGTCCCCTTGGATCCCATGCCTCCTTACTTTCTCAATAAGCCTTGCATTGGGTACCTCATCAAATGCCTTGCTAAAATCCATATACACTACATCTACTGCTCTACCTTCATCAATGTGTTTAGTCACATCCTCAAAAAATTCAATCAGGCTCATAAGGCACAACCTGCCTTTGACAAAGCCATGCTGACTATTCGTAATCATATTACACCTCTCCAAATGTTCATAAATCCTGCCTCTCAGGATCTTCTCCATCAACTTACCAACTACTGAAGTAAGCCTCACTGGTCTATAATTTCCTGGGCTATCTCTACTCCCTTTCTTGAATAAGGGAACAACATCTGCAACCCTCCAATCCTCCGGAACATCTCCCGTCCCCATTGATGTTGCAAAGAGGCTCAGCAATCTCCTCCCTCACCTCCCACAGTAGCCTGGGGTATATCTCATCCGGTCCTGGTGACTTATCTAACTTGATGCTTTCCAAAAGCTCCAGCAGATCCTTTGTTAATGTCTATATGCTCAAGCCTTTCAGTCCACTGTAAGCCATCCCTACAATTGCAAAGATCCTTTTCCATAGTGAATACTGCAGCAAAGTATTCATTAAGTACCTCCACCACCTTCTCCGGTTCCATACACATTTTTCCACTGTCACACTTGATTGGTCCTATTCCCTCACGTCTTATTCTTTTGCTCTTCACGTACTTGTAGAATGCCTTGGGGTTTTCCTTAATCCTGCTCGCCAAGGCCTTCTCATGGCCTCTTCTGGCTATCCTAATTCTTAATTCTTAAGCTCCTTCCTGCTAGCCTTATAATTTTCTGGATCTCTATCATTACCTAATTTTTTTGAACCTTACATAAGCTTTTCTTTTTCTCTTAACTAATTTTTCAACAGCCTTTGTACTCCACGGTTCCTGTACCCTACCATACTTTCCTTGTCTCATTAGAACGTACCTATGCAGGACGCCATGCAAATATCCTCTGAACATTTGCCACATTTCTGACGTACATTTCCCTGAGAACATCTGCTCCCAATTTATACTTCTAAGTTCCTGCCTGAAAGCCTCATATTTCCCCTTACTCCAGTTAAACGTTTCCCTAACTTGTCTGTTCCTATCTCTCTCCAATGCTATGGTAAAGGAGATAGAATTGTGATCACTATCTCCAAAATGCTCTCCCACTGAGAGACCTGACACCTGACCAGGTTCATTTCCCAATACCAGATCAAGTACAGCCTCTCCTCTTGTAGGCTTATCTACATATTGTGTCAAGAAACCTTCCTGAACACATCTAATAAACTCCATTCAGGGGAAGTTAAAATCTCCCATCACGACAACCCTGTTGTCAAACATGTTTATAAAGAATGAACTTGATTACAACTGCTTTATGTAAAGCAGTATTATCATGCCAACTGTAAAATAATTTCCCAGTTATAATTAATTGTTAGGTTTTGATTCTAACCCCTGGTTGTTTAACTAACCACTGTGCTCTTGGAATAATAAGGTAGATTCTGCAGGGAACACATTCTTTCATTAAAACTAAAATCACCAGCGAATTCTCATGAAAAGATTAAATATCTTAATTAAAAACTTTTAATGATCGTGGGGCACAAGGTACAAGTAGCTCTTTGCAAAGATAGGTGAGCTGTAGCTATGGTACATTTTTGCTGCTTTCAAATTTGTTCTCAAATTTAAAAAAACAAAAAAAGTGTTACACGCTGGATTGTACATCTAGGATTGTTGCTGGGGTTTTTTTTAGAAGTTTTATTTCCACCAATTTTTGCCTTACTATATTGCAGTGCAATGACATTAACATGGATTGTTTAAAATTCCAGGGCAGACTGAATATAGTAGGTTAAATTAAATTGGCAATAGTTTTTCTTAAGCTATAAGTGAATTTCAGAAAACTGATGCCTCAACATCTTTATATATTTTAGATGAAAGGATGAGTAAGGTGTTGTTCTGAAAACTAGGAAGGTTGCCAAACACATCAGTAATCATTTTTTAATATTTCACTTGAGTGGACATTTTTGAAGTCTGACTATCTGAGTATATCGACCTATATACAGTATATCGTTCATGCAGTACAATGGATCCCAACCTATCAACTCCACTCACTTGGCAAAAGGAAGGGGAGATTCCAAAGTTACCAGGGACCTATGGGACTTTACTAATGTTTCAGCAATTTACTTAGAAACTTTGTGAAAATATTAATAATAAATAAAAATGCATTTGTCAGACTAGTTGCTCCAATGGAGAGCTACTGAAAGTTCCCAGTGATCCCAGGACTGCTCCAAGTCTTATGTCATAGGGCATTTGCAAACAGGATACATAGTTTACTCATGAACGACTTGGGCTTTCAGTCATCAGACTGGAAACCATTCTTCGCAACTATTGTTGTAGCATTTTGGGACAGTTTATCTATTAAACTTTCTAATTCTATCTCCGCACATTTTTCAAAATCTTGTATTTTTTCCATGGGGGCCATGTTTCTGCTGTATTTAGATCATCACCATACTTATGCATTTCAAGATTGAATTAAATTAGAAATGCTTAAACTTTTGGATCAGGATGGAAATCATTTTTGCATTTGTGATAAGTGATCATTTGCTTGCATCAATCTGTACATTTTGGTGAGTTTGAGAAATTCTGGGACATCAACAAAAACAACCAAAACCAGAACTGTGAAGAAAGACACCATTGTCACATTGGTCTATCATCACCTCCACATAACCAAGTAGTGGGAATGAATGGGAGATCTCAGATATATCGATTCTTTTTTCCAGTCTCCTGTAAAATAAGCACAGCAAGCTTTACAGGCTTCCGTAGAAACTGCAAATATGGTCCATCAATAATGTCACAACTCCTCTTCCTTTTCTGGAGTCCAGTTGTTTAGGGAATCACAACAGTTTCATGAAATAATAGCCCTCCAACTTTTGTGTCAAAGATAATAATGAAACTACAGTTTAATCCAAGCATTCTTATCTCTGACACATTTCCACAGAGCCTTCACCAGTTCTCATCTTTTATGAGCATAAGTAAGCTACCAATTTGAAAACATTAAACTGCTCTGAATTATTTGGAGAAATAATTAATGATGCTATTGTTTCCTATTATCAAATATTTGTAAAATAAAATAAAAATACTTTTTAAGTATGATGTTCAATCGTGCACTAGCCTTGGATCTAAGTAGATTATAGAGTCATAGAACACAAAGGACACAGAAACAAGCCCTTTGGCCCATCTAGTCCATGCCAAACGATTAATCTCAACAGTCCCATCAACCTGCACTCGGACCATAGCCCTCCATACTCCTCCCAACCATGTACCTATCTAAATTTCTCTTAAACATTGATATTGACACTATATCCACCACTTGCATTGGCAGTTCTACTTCAACCTTGGTGGAATAAGCCTGCTTGCATTTACCCTATCGAAACCCCTCATAATTTTGTATAGCTCTGTCAAATCTCCCCTCAACCCTCTACACTCCAGGGAATAAAGTCGTAACCTAACCTATTCCACCTCTCCCTACAACTCAGGTCCTCAAGTCCCAGCAATGTCCTTGGAAATCTTCTCTGCACTCTCAATCTTACTTACATCTTTCCTACAGGTAGGTGACCAAAACTCCACACAGTACTCCAAATTAGGCCTCACCAGCATCTTATACAATTTCAACATACCATCCCAACTCCCTGTACTCAATACATTGATTAATAAAGGCCAATGTGCCGAAAGCTTTCTTTACTTGTGACGCCATATTCAAGGAATTAATGATCTGTATTCCCAGATCCCTTTGTTCTCTTGCACTCCTCAGTGCCCTACCGCTACCCTGGTTGGTTGTCCTAAAGTGCAACACCTCGCACTTGTCTGCATTAAATTCCATTTGCCACTTTGCAGTCCATTTCACCAGCTGGTCCGGATCCCGCTGCAAGCTTGGTAGTCTTCTACTCTGCCCCCATCTTGGTGTCATCTGCAAATTTGCTGATTCCGTTGACAACATTATCATCCAGGTGGCTGATATTGATGACAAACAATGAGAAACCCTGCACTGATCCCTGCAGCACACCACAAGTCACAGGCTCCACTCAGAAAGGCAACCATTTACAACCACTCTCTGGCTTCTTCCATGAAGCCAATGTCTAATCCAATTTACTACCTCATCTTGAATGCCAAGTGACTGAACCTTCTTGACCAACCTCCTATGCAGGACCTTGTCAAAGACTTTGCCTAAGTCCACATAGACAACATCCACTGCCTTGCCTTCATCAACTTTCCTGGTAACTTCCTCAAAAAAAACTATCAGGTTGGTTAGACACGATTTACCATGCATAAAGCAATGTTGACTATCTCTAATCTCTCCCTGTCTATCCAAATTCTTATATATCTGGTCCCATAGAATACCTTCCGATAAGTTTCCCACTACTAATGTCAGGATCACTGGCCTATCAGTTCCTGGCTTATTCTTAGAGCCTTTCTTAAATGACAGTACAACATTTGCTATCCTCCAATTCTCTGGCACATTACCCTTGTTAAGGATATTTTATGTATGTCTGCTTGGACCCCTCCAATTTCTGCACTAGGTTCCCACAGGGTTTGAGGGAACACACTGTCAGGCCCTGAAGATTTATTCACCCTCATTTACCTCAAGACTGCAAACATCTCCTCCTCCATAATCAGTATAGGGTCCATGACTTCGCTGCCACTTTGCTTCACATCTATAGACTGTATCCATATCCCACGTAAATACAGATGAAAGAAATCCATTTAAGCTCTCACCTATCTCTTTCAACTCCATGCATTGATTATCACTCTGATCCTCCTGATGACTAATTTTGCTCGTAATCCCTTTGTTCATAATATATCTGTAAAAGCCCTAAGGATTCCCCTTCACCTTGTTTGCTAGAGCAATCTCATGCCTTCTGTTAGCCCTTCTGATTGCCTTCTAGTGTCCTCTTGCATTTCTTATAGTCATAGCACCTCATTTGTTCCTGCCTGCCCATACCTGCTATATATCTCCTTTTCCTTAACCAGTGCCTCAGTATCTTATGAAAACAGAAGTTTTCTAAACTTGTTATCCTTGCCTTTTATTCTGTACTCTCAAAATTTCACTTTTGAAGGCCCCACACTTACCAAGTACACCTTTGCCAGAAAACAACCTGTCTCAGTCCACACTTGCCGTATCCTTTCTGAAACCATCAAAATTGACTTTTCTCCAATTTAGAATCTCAACCCGAGGACCAGAACAATCCTTTTCTACAATTACCTTGAAACTCATGGTAGATGCAAAGCGTTCCTCAACACAAACTTCTGTCACCTGCCCTGTCTCATTTCCTTACCGGAGATCTTGTATCGCGCTCTCCCTAGTTGGGACTTCTATGTACTGATGAAAGAAACTGTCCTGGACACCTCTGATAAACTCTTTCCCATCCAGCCAGTTTGGGAGTCCCAGTCAATATGTTGAAAATTAAAATCACCTTTTAACATAACATCATGTTTCTACATATTTGCTCCTCTAAATCCCATGGGTGGTCTATAATATAATCCCATTAATGTGGTAGTAGCTTTCCTATTCCTCAGTTCTATTCATAAAGCCTCACTAGACAAGCTCTCCAGTCTGTCCTGTTTGAGCACTGCCGTGACATTTTCCTGACTAGGAATGCCACCTCTCCATCTTTAATCCCTCCCGCTCTGTCATGTCTAAAACAACAGAACACTGGAACATTGAGCTAAATGAGAACATTGAGTATAACCTCAGGAGGTGCATGTTATGTCCCTCCTGCAACTAAGTCTCACTACTGGCTACAATGTCATAATTCCATATGTTGATCCATGCCCTAAGCCCATTCGCCTTTCCTGCAATACTCTTTGCATTGAAGCATAAAGACCCGAACATTAGTCCCATCATGCTCGAACTTTTGATTCCTGACTTTGTATGTAGGCTTAACAACATCTTTCTCCACAACCACTCCACTACCTGTTCTGGTGCTCTGGTTCCCATCCCCCTGCAAATCTAATTTAACACACACACACACACACACGCACGCACACACACACACACACACACACACACACACACACCCGCCACTCCCCGTATAGCACTAGCAAACTTCCTGCTAGGATACTAGTCTCCCTCCATTTCACATGAAAACAGTCTCTTTTCTACAGGTCCCATCTTCCCTGGAAGAGAGCTCAATGATCCAAAACTATGAAGCCCTCCCTTCTCCACCAGCTCCTTAGCCACACGTTAAATTGCATGATCTTTCTATTTCTGACCTCACTAATATGTGGCACGGATAGCAATGCTGAGATCACAACCCTGGAACTCCTGTCCTTTAGATGTGGCACCAAACTCCGTGACCAATGTATCCCCTATCACTATAGCTTGCCCCCATCTCTTCTGAGTCACAGAGCCACACTCAGACCTGACTACTATGGCTTTTGTCTGCTAGGCCATTCCCCCCCAACCGTATCCTGCAAGAGGAGCATTCCAGTATCCTGTCTGCATCCTCACTTCTCTAAATGTGCAATAAGAAATAAAGAAAGAATAAATAAATAGTGTCAAAAAAAACCTACCTATAGTCTACATCTCTCCTCACCAATGCCTCAACTCCACACTTCAACACTGAACCACTCACACAAAGGCCACTCCGTTTAAACCCATCTTTTTTTAATTGGCTTTATTTTATTAACTTACTTTATAATTGCTTTTTTAAAATTGTATTTTATATTATCACTAATATTTTCATACATTTTCTCAGATCATTTTGAATTAAAATATCAGTTCTCTTGCATAGTTAACACTTGGTTATTGCATCAATAATAATTTACATATTTGTACTTATCTTTATAAACCCTTGGTGTATTTCAGTTATGGCATTTGCAGGGGAACTAAGCCAGAAGTAATTTAGTTTTCAATAATGTTTACTAGGGTTTAACAACTAACTTTCTCTGTGAGGTTCTGTTTTATCAGGGAGTCAGGAACCTTTCACTTTGCTAGTAATTATGTTGTGGAACATACTGTTCTTGCTAATCATTACCGGTTTTTATTTTCTTTGGTAAGTCTTAATATCCTGAATAGGTGAATAGGTGAGTTGTGTAGGATGTGTACTCTCAGCTTGGGAGACATTTCTATGCATAACCTGTACCCTTTTCATTGTTTCTTTAAATGTACACTCCCTGCACCTTGGAAAATGCAACAATTTGATTAAACTTAATCACATTACTTCTGGGCATTTGAGATATACTGAGTAAACTTTCCTGTTCACACACAAGAACAAAGAACTAGGAGTAGGAGGTGGTGAGATTACCGCTCCAAGCAGCACCTTTATTAAGTAGGCGACTGCTGATCGTCTACCTCCAGTCCACTGTCCTACCCTGGCCTCAGAACCCTTGATTGTCCAGGCGATATTACACAGACCCTTTTTGGTGATTGCACAGGAGTTGATTTGCTTTAACTACCTCTACAAGGCTGTTTAATTTGGTGATCTTGACTGAAATGCATTCTGCTCAAAAGGAGCTTTAATACGCGGTCTTTCGGAACTTAAAGACCGAGGCTTTGAGATTTGTACTATCTATAAATTCTTCAGCTGGGGTATAAACTTTCAGGACCCACCCCCGGAAATCCTGCCTGGACCTCTCTCACTCATCACTGCAGTGCCCCTATTGCTTGACTAATAATAATCAAAAATGTACAACCCAGTGTTTCAGTGAAAGCCTTCAGGCCTGCAGACCATGAGAAGCAAAGGAGCTTTTTCCAATGGAAAAGCAAACAAAATCCTTTTGTAAACTCATTTACAATCAGTTCACAATCTTTGTTCAGGCTACAAGTTTCAAAGTTAAATATTTGCACCAGAGTGATAATGTGTCATTTTACTTACAAATTACCGTTGGTACATTGGAATTAGCAAATATTAATTGCAGACACTTCAACCAGTGTTGGTGAGTACCAGCATGAAACCCAATGCAGCTCCAAATATTACTGCAGTTATTAAGGCAAGAAGTCTAGTGCTGACAAACATTTACCTAAAAAAAATGCCAGACCTCACAAGTTAAGCAGAAACTAATATGCAAATTTACCTGTTTTTAATTAATTTTGTCTCTGTATGAAAAGATAAACTGAAATACAGATATATTTTGTGCAAACCCTTAAGGGATGTGTTAATTATAATGGAACAGGGTAGACCACAAGCTCTGTTCAGTTTGCATCTTCAGTAGGCTGGAAGTTGACAGGTTGAGAGTGAAGCTTACCTTCTGATGCTTCACTAGCCACAAAGAGTCTGCATATGAGAAAGGCTAGAAATGGCCATAAGCATTGTTACTATTTCATCATGAATATCACAGACTGAAAGAAATGAGAACTCCCTATTACACTGCCCCCACTAAACCCCACAATGCTGGTTTTAGGCAAGTGATTGGATGACTTAATCCTCACAATTCCAGAAACCTAACCTTGCCAAAGTAGGCCTGCTCACTGCCTGCCACAATCTCGGTTTACATAATCTCCAGTCTTTCTTGGGAAAATCATTTAGCTTGTGCAGTGATATTGAAAACATAATACGTACTGTACATGGTTCATGTTCAGAAAAGTGAAAGAGAGTACAGAAAATTTCCAGTATACATTTGACTTAGACCACAAGATCATGAGATAGGAGCAGAATTCAGCCATTTGGCCCAACAAGTCTGCTCCACTATTCAATCATGGCTGATCCTTTTTTCCCCTCCTCAGCTCCACTCCCCGGCCTTCAGCCCTTAACCTTTGATGCTGTGTCCAATCAAGAACCTATCAAACTTTGCCTTAAATACATCCAACGGGCTGGCTTCCACAGCTGCCTGTGGTAATATGTTCCACAAATGTGTCACCCTCTGGCTAAAGAAATTTCCCGGCATCTCTGTTTTAAATGGATGCCCCTCTAACCTGAGGCTGTGCCCTCTTGTCCTAGACTCCCCCACCATGGGAAACATGGTTTCCACATCTACTCTATCTAGGCCTTTCAATATTCGAAAAGTTTCAATGAGATCCCCAACCCCCACCATTCTTCTGAATTCCAGCGAGTACAGACCCAGAGCCATCAGACATTCCTCATATGATAACTCTTTCATTCCTAGATTCATCCTTGTGAACCTCCTCTGAACCCTCTCCAATGCCAGCACATCTTTTCTTAGATGAGGAGCCCAAAACTGTTCACAATACTCAAGGTGAGGCCTCCCCAGTGCTTTATAAAGCCTCAGCATCACATCCCTAAATGCTGTATTCTTGAAATGAATGCTAACTTTGCATTTGCCTTCCTCACCTCCGATTCAACCTGCAAGTTAACCTTTAGGATATTCTGCACAAGGATTCCCAAGTCCCTTTGTATCTCAGATTTTTGGATTTTCTCCCTATTTAGAAAATTGTCTGCACATTTATTTCTACTACCAAGGTTCATGTATTCCATTTGCCACTTTTTTTGCCCATTCTGCTAATCTTTCTAAGTCTTTCTGCAGCCTAGCTGTTTCCTCAACACTACCTGTCCCTCCACTAATCTTCATATCATCTGCAAACTTGGCAACAAAGCCATCTATTCCATCAGCTAAGGCACTGATACACTGCATACAAAGGAGCGGTCCCAACATGGATGCTTGCGGGACACCACTCGTCACTAGCAGCCAACCAGACTTGTTGAATCCTGTGCTAGGGATTGAGATCTCCTAAGGCCAGTTTCCAGCTCAGCTCTGTTCTGAAATGTGTATGGAAGTGTTCAACACAGTCTGAACACAGATTTACTCTTTGGCTCCCCCTGAAGGCTTTATCACCAAATGATTGACCAAGAACAAGTGGACAGAAAGAGAAGCAGAGTTAAAGCTTCAGGTCAAAATCATCTCATCAGAACTGGGGAAGAGAGGGAGCTACGGGACAGGACAAAGGGTTATGTCTGACAGGGTGAGACCAGGATTGGTGTGAGGATAAACTGGGGATCATTAGGTCAATGGGTCAGTTAGAGAAAGAGGAAATGAACAAAAAGTATGAAATAAGGCTAACTATAGGGGGAGAACATAAAAAAATGAAATGCAGAGCTGTAACACATGCCTATCAGCTAGGCTGTGCTGGGCAGGAGAGCAGAAAACTGAGCCTACAGTACATCACAGGCAGATGACTACAACAAAGGCAGCTAGTTCTGGTACAGACAGAGAAAACAAGTTATCTGAAATTCAAGCAACACACATCAAAGTTGCTGGTGAACGCAGCAGGCCAGGCAGCATCTCTAGGAAGAGGTACAGTCGACGTTTCAGGCCGAGACCCTCCAACTTTCAAATCCCTTACTCACTCTTCCTTCAGTTAGTCCTGACGAAGGGTCTCGGCCTGAAACGTCGACTGCACCTCTTCCTAGAGATGCTGCCTGGCCTGCTGCGTTCACCAGCAACTTTGATGTGCGTTGCTTGAATTTCCAGCATCTGCAGAATTCCTGTTGTTTGCATCTGAAGTTCTACATTTTTTAAGCAGGAGATACGGTAGAACAGATGGGAAGTGGGCATGACATTGGCAGATGAAATTTAATCCTGAAAGTGCAGAGGGTGCATTTTGCGAAGTCAAATAGTAGGGCATTTACTGTAAACGTGATGTGCCCAAGGGTCCATTTCTGTGCTGCATAACTCTATGACTTGTAAGAAATTTAATATTTAAAAGCACCAATATACCGAGAATGATGATGTGCTGTTCTTCAATGCGTAGTCTTTTCAAGCTCACAAAAGCCTCTGATTCTATCAATCAAGAAAATTCAGAAATTTATCTCCATTCTACATCTGCAACCTGCTGACGTTCGTGTAATAATTCTAAACTGAAAATAAAAAAAATGATGATGCCGGAAATATGAAATGAATACACAGAATTCTCAGCACCTGTGGAAAAGGGGAGCAGAGTTAACCACATTAAAACAGTGGTAGAGGCCAAAGACAGATGGAACAGAGTGAGATGGAGAATTAAAGCAGCAACAAACAGGAAGCGTCTGTTATGCAAAATGGTCACCCAATGTAGAGATCACCTTGTGAACACTTAAAGCACTACACTAGATTGGGCAAAGTACAAGTGAATAGCTGCTTCACTTTGAGTTTCTGAAGGTGGAAAAGAAAGGGGTAAATATTGCTCACAAAGAAAAGTTCCATAAGAAGGGGAGTAGCTGAGTGGAACAGGAAATCACAGAGGAACATACCTTTAAAATGCTGGAAAGAGGCTGGAATGATGGTGGTTCTAATAGAGTCTGATGGAACTTGCAAAGGAACGTTCATTCCCAATGAGAGGCTGATGGATTAGAAGGCAATGAGCAGGGGAATCCATCCTTATTCTCTCTGGGAGGAGAGGTATGAAAGCAGGAGTGTGGAAAGTTTATGAGACGCAGACAGGAACTATCTAACTGATCCATTTCCTTGAGCAGTTGCTGCCTGGCCTATTGAGTTACTTCTGCTCCTTTGTGGGTTACTCCAGATTTCCAGCAATTTCTTTCGTGTCTCCGTTAACTGCTAAGTGTTTCCTGTGTTTTTGTCTTTCTCATTCAGTAATTCTAACTAATGGATCCACCACAAACCCAATCCCAACGTTCACTTGGGACAAGCAAGGCTGTGGCATCACTCTTAATCTCTTCACGTTCTTTCTCAGTGGGAATCTATACATTCTAATTGAACTGTAACTATTCTCAAAGTTCAAAGTCAATTTATTATCAAAATATGTATTCACCAAGTACCACCCTGAGAATCGATTTCTTATAGGCATTCACAGCAGAACATAATACAATAGAATCAATAAAAAACTACACAAATAGACTGACAAGAATCAATGTGCAAAAGAAGACAAACTGCAAATACAGAAAGAAACAAATAATAAATAAATAGACAGATAAATAGATAAATGAATGAATGATACTGATAACATGAGTTGTGGATGAAAAAGGATCTACTGCTTTCCCAGCGTATATGACACATGACCTCTTCTTGGACTTCCAGCCAGGTCCAGGTGTCAATTTTAATTGACGTTTTGATGACAAGCTTCACCACCTTCATCAGGGATGATGTCTAGGTGTGTCTAGTCTGGTGGTATATACTCAATTCTCATCATCTATTCCTTCTGATTAGTTTGTCCTCAACTAATCATGTTTCCGCTGTCCCACCTTGTTTAAAATGTGTTCCAGTTCTTACTTAGAGTGAGACTTTCATCTTTGTTGAAATTCTTATTCTCTAGTCTTATTTCTTATTTCAATGGCTTATTTCTGAAAGGATCACCAGAATCCTGAAGAAATACCGGATAAATACCATCCACAAACCCAAAAGGAAGCTCAAATCCCAACTTATGCAGGTTAAAGACCTGGGACTCAAGATGGCTGACCTTTACAGGATTCCCTGTGAATGCAGAGCACCGTATATCAGCCAGACGGGGCACGCAGCATTAACCCACATCAAGGAGCATAGAGGTTTATCCGTTTGGGTTACCCGGAGAAATTGGCGATTGCAGAACATTGCATACGCAATGACCGCAGGATTGACTTTGACGACACAAAACTACTGTGCCACGCCATTGGCTTTTGGGACTGCCTGGTGAAGGAGGCTATTGAAATAAGACTAGAGAATTAGAATTTCAACAAAGATGAAGGTCTCACTCTAAGTAAGAGCTGGAATATGATTTTAAACAAGCTGGGACAGCAGAAACCTGATTGGTTGAGGACCAACCAATCAGCCGGAACAGATGACAGGAATTGAGTACGTATACCACCAGACTGGATATGCCTAGGCATCATCGCCAATGAAGGTGGCAGAATTTGTCATCCAAACATCGGACAAAATTGACAACACAAAATAATCTGCACATGCTGGGGCCAAAGCAACACTCACAACACGCTGGAGGAACTCAGCAGGTCAGGCAGCATCCGTGGAAAAGATCGATCGACGTTTTGGGCCGGAACCCTTCATCAGGACTGTAGGGGGAAGGGGCAGAGGCCCTGTAAAGAAGGTGGGGGGAGGGTGGGAAGGAGAAGGCTGGAAGGTTCCAGGTGATAAACCAGTAAGGGGTTCCAAAATTGACAAATGGACCTGGCTGGAAGCCCAGGAAGAGTTTTTGCATTATATGAGCTGTAGAGTCCTTACAACTCATTTTAGAATCTACAGGACAAATGCAAGATACTTCAAATCACTTTCCTTTCACCTGAGAATCTGTGTCAGTCATTGAGCAACAGTAGGTGATCTAGATTTGCATTTGTGTACATTGGGAAGCTATGTTCAAGCTATTGTTGGCACAGGACACGGCAGATGCTGGATTTTCCAGATGAAGGGTCTTGACACTGGAATGCCAGCTGTCCATAGATGATGCCTGACTCACTGAGTTCCTCCAGCAGCTCATATTTGCTGAAGACATTGTTGACTCATTCACCAAATGGGCCTTACTCTTAATACTTGCAAAATACCAATTTGTCCTCACTGCACAACACCAACATCCAATAGTAAGGCTGTACTGGGAGACCATGGAAAACTTGAATTTCAATCCTTCTCTTCTCAGCAAAAGGAACGTCAATCCTGAAATTCACAATCACCTATAGTTACCTGGCACAGTCCTCTGAGACAGTCTTTTAAAGATTAAGTCCTCAAATCCAGCATGAAGCCATGTTCTACAGGGTAGGAGCAGCTCCTTCCCTTCTGTATAGTTCATAGACATGGAATCCATCCAGAGGTCACATCAATTGATGGGAAAGGTACCATCAAAGCTGCTTCCACAAAACCCAGCAAATCCATTTGCAAACCAATGTCTGTATCCTCTCCCAAACCAACATTTTCAGTGTCAAGGCTCTAATTATTTGTGAGTGAAAATCAAGAAAACTGCAGGAGCTGGAAATCTAGAAGTATTGCTACAAGAAGATAAAAACACATGGAGTATTTGCAGCCTTTCCGGTTTTTACTCTAATTGCACATGACTAGTTCCAATGCATTAATAAAATAGAATAGAATTTTATTGTCATTGGTCAAGACAACAAGATTGAGGTGCTACTCCAGTCCTTGCAAAACAGATATTTTCAAAGGTTTCAAAGGTACATTTAATGTCAGAAAAATGTATACAATATACATTCTGAAATGCTTTTTCTTCCCAACCATCCACAAAAACAGAAGAGTGCCCCAAGAATGAATGATAGTTAAATGTTTGAACCCTAAAGTACCCCCCAGCTCCCTTCCCTGCGGCAGCAAGCAACTATCCCCCCTCCCCCCACCAGCAAAAAAGAGCATTGGCTTTACAATAAAGCTCATTTTTTTAAATCCCATATTTACATGCAATAAGTGACGTAGATAACGTAGATAACCGTAACACTTAAAGGCCATTGGCAAGCCTGTAGGTAGAATTATTCAGCTGCACAACAGCCCTTGGGAAGATGCTGTTTTTCAGTCTTACTGTCATGGGTAAAATGTTTCTGTATCTCCTACCAGATCGCTGGAGATTGAACAGACTGTGTCCAGGATGGGATGGGGCTTTAATGATGTTACGAACCTGGTGACCTGATAGAGGTGTATAAGATGATGAGAAGCATTGATTGTGTGGATAGCCAGAGGCTTTTTTTCCGGGTCTGAAATGGCTAACATGAGGGAGCATAGTTTTAAGGGGCTTGGAAGTAGGCACAAGTAGACAGAGGGAAGTTTTTCACTCAGGTGTGTGGAATGCACTGCCAGCAGCAGTGGTAGAGGCAGATACAATAGGGTCTTTTAAGATAGGTACATGCAGCTTAGAAAAATAGAGAGCTATGCAGTTTACATGGTTACATGGTCGGCACAATATTGTGGGCCAAAGGGCCCGTAATGAGCTGTAGATTTCCATGTTCTATGAACACACCAAAGGCATTGAGGATTATAAATTTTCTCCCACTCAACCAGGTGATTGAGTCTCAGTGATGTGCTGAACTATCCTAATCACCCGACAGAGTGCTTTGTGATCTGTCTTGCTGAGCCAGAGTACACACTGATATTCTATATGTCAGTATGCTCCCTGTCGCATATCAATAAAAATTGGCCGGCCATTTTTGGGGCAGATTAGCTCTCCTTCAACACCTTAGGAAATATTGTCACTGTTGTGCCTTCACTACTATCAAGGTAGTGTTGACAGACCAAGAGAGCTCCTTGGTGATGCTAATCCCCAAAAACTTGAAGTTGCAGACCCTTTCCATTACCTCACCATTTATGAATAGTGGGGCTTGTTTGGGAACTCTCGCCTTCCTGAAGTCAATTATCATTTCTTCTGACTTCTTGATGTTGAGTGATAGGTTGTGGTTCCTGCATCAATCGGACAGTTTCAGCACCTGCTCTCCGCATGCAGTTTCGTTACTGTTTGTGATAAGGCCAATCACGGTTTTGTCGTCTGCAAGTTCGATGATTGAGTTTGTAGCACAAGCAGGAGTGCAGTCATAGTTGAAGAGAGAGTAGAAAAGTGGGCTCGGTGCACACCCCTGTGGGGCACCCTTGTTCGGGGTTTGGGGGGGAGGAGTGGGGTTGATGTGCTGTTGCCTAGTTTCACGGTCTGGGTACGATTTTTGAGGAAGTCCAAGATCCAATTACAGGCTGGTGTGCCGAGATCTAGATTGTGGAGCTGGACGGTCAGCTTGTTCGGTAGTATGGCATTAAATGAGGGTTCTGCAGCAGGCTATCTCTTTCGAACTCCATTTAGACAAAAAAATTAGTAGGAAGAAGGAGAAAATTATTGAAGAATCTTCTGAAAGCCTCCTTGGGGATCTCCAGTCAATAACTGCTCAGAATGAAGGAACATCTACTCTCCCACCTGCAGCAGATTTGGATTCATTGCTCACATGTACATCAAAACATACAGTGTTGTGCCTGGGCGGTGCCTGTGGTTCCCCATCATCATCAGCCACCTCAACACCCACAGAAACAGAGTGGAAGCAAGTCATCCTCAACCCCAAGGGACAACCTATTGCAATTAATGGAATGGAAAGTTATAAAAACACCACAATTCCTAAGAGGTTCTAATAATTGTCTGACCATGAACATGAAGTTCTCAATTTATTGTATTTGTTGCTCTTTATCATCTTAGTCCCTCCAAAAGGACCACAATCTTGTCATGGTTTGGAGTCTTGCGTGCCTCAGTGTCTTGGAGAGTTATGTTGGCTGGAATCAGGGCTTTATGGCTTGTGGTAGGGTTTCCCAGGCCAAATAGGCCAAAGGGTAGAGGTCAGACAAAGAGCAGTCTACTGGTTCTCCATGTTTAGGTGTTCAGCTCAGGGCTAACAACCCTGGCTGGTAAAATAAAATTGTTATGGAAACGACAAGGAACAGTCCTTCTACATCTGAGTGTCAAGGTATTCCTGAGTCTCCACTTGGGACTTGCATGACTGACAGTAATGAAAATTGAGACAAAGCTACTACGTGATGAAGGATGCCCTGAACACCACAAGAGGTAGAGGACCTTCACTGCTACCCTACATGTCAGCAGTATAATGGGCAGAAAGTATCATCTTAGTCAGCTGAGCAGGTGATCGCCGACATATACCTTGAATACAGCTTTTACAGTAATTCAGATATTTCTGATATACTCCATAGATCAATTCTGACCAGCGGAGCCCCTCACTTAACATCACTCTATGGGTGCGCTTTTCATTCTCCTTCATGGAAATCAAAACCCTCTGGATTTTAATACACTACTTTAATAAATTATTCTAACCTACAAAGAACAACAGAACTAACCAAGGAAATAATTGAAGTATGTTGACCTGGATTCGATCCTGACTTCTGGTGCTTTCTATGTGGAGTTTGCAAGCTGTCCCTGTGAACATATGGGTTTTCTCCCACATCACATGCAGATTAATAATTAGTAGTTTAATTGGCCACCATACATTGTCCAGAGTGTGTGGATGAGTCGTGGAATGTGGGGAAATAAATGATATAGTATGGGATCGTCAAATGGATGTTTGATGGACAACATGGACTTGGCCCAAAAGACCTGTTTCTGTCCTCTGACTCCACATTCTCCACTACAAGCTACAAATGGAGGCAATAACAGTGGGGAATAAATTTCCATCAGTAATTTCAATCAACCTGATTGCTTGCAACTTTAGTGGAAGAGTTACTGAATATCGGGACAGTTAAGATATGCACTTGAATAGTTCCTTTCACTGGCCTTGCAGCCATTGAAATATTTTGTGAAGCAGTACTGGAAACACAATAGCCAGTTTGTACAGAGCAACATCTCACAAAGAGGAGTATGAAAATAACCATGTTGTGTCCTTTTTTTTTTAGGTTAAGCCCCACAATACCACCAAAACAACACCATCCACCTCGCACCCCCACCCACACACACACACACCCCTCCCTCCCTCACAACCCTGTTGCCTCTATCCAAGATGTTCTTTAGTTCTTTGTTTTGTTTCCTGCCTCACAGTTGCAGAGACCTGATTCTGTCTGTACAGAGTTTGAACATTCTGCTCTGGCCCTCAGAGCTTTCTCCTGGGTCCAAGGGATTCCTCCCACATCGCAAGGTTGTGCCTACAGATGAAGTACTCTAGTGTGCGTAACTGACAGAGAATCAAACAGGAATTGTTGGGCATATAAGAAAGAGTAAGCCGCTGAGGTAGAGGGAAATGAGATTGATGAGATCTCTTTACTGAGTCAACAAATCCCATTGAAGACAGAGAGTAGTAGGCAACAGGAATTATTCCACTAGGGGATCTGCGGCCAGTGGTGTTCTGCAGAGATACGTACATACAGTATAGAGAAAGATGGGTGTGTTTGTAAACTTATAGAAAATTGGTGGTGCTGCAGAGCATGTAGAAGACTGCCAAAGAAAACGGCAAGATATAAATCAATTGTAGATATAGGCAGAGAAATGGCAGATAGTACAAGAATCAGGCATTTATGTTGCAGCTTATAAGATTCTAGTTAGGCTGCATCGGGAGTATTTTATTCATTTCTGGTCACTCCATTATAAAAAGGACTTGAAGGCTTTGGAGAGGGTGCAGAATAGGTTTACCAGGATGCTGCCTGTATAAAAGGGCATGTTCTGTAAGGAGAAGTAGGATAATCCTGGGTTGTTTTTTTTCTGGAGCAGGGGAGGCTGAGAGGAGTACTGTTAGAAGTTTGTAAGAGTATGAAAGGCATAGACAGAATATATAGCCAGTACTTTTTCCCCATGGTGGAAGTGGCTAATACCAGAGGCCATGCATTTAAGATGAGAAGAGATAAGTTCAAAGGAGATGTGTGGGACAAGATTTTTATGTAGAGTGGTGGGTACCTGGAATGCGTTCCAGGGGTGGTGGTCCAGGGAAACACAGTTCAAGAGAATCTTATGTGATAAAGATGCAGGAAATGGTATAGACATTGCATAGGCAGAAGGGATTAGTTTAGTTGGGCATTTGTTTACTAAACTTGTTGCTTCAGCACAATGTTGTGGGCTAAAGGGGGTGTTCCTGTAAAATACAGTTCTTTCCATGTCCTATGTTTATGGACTAAATACCCTGTTGTGTACCAATAAGTATCTTTTTACTGTGGAAAACTTTTCTGCATCAACCAGCTGTACAACGCCACTTCCTAAACTGCTGACATTTTGTTTCTAAAATAACAACCGCTCCCATTTAAATACCAGAGAGTTGCATTTCAACTCACTTTACAAAAGTGTTATCAAATTTAACATTGTCACATTTAAAGACAAATGGCCATAAAGGGAGGTTTAAAGCAACATCCTAAAGGAAGAAAAGCAGGCAAAGAAGCAGAATGTGTTTTAAAGAGGAAATTCCACAGTTTAAGAGACTTGGTGGGTGACGACATGGCCAATATTTTTTAATTTATCTTTATTTTATTTAGAGATACAGCATTGTACCAGGCACCCCCCGCCAGTCCATGAGCCTGCATTTCCCAACTGATATTACAGAAGGTTAAAGCTGAGGATATTGTAGAGAAAAGGAATTGGGAGAATTCTAGAAGCATATGGTAACAAAGATAAGAATTTTAAAATCAACGCACTACTTAAATTTGAGATTAGTTCAGGACAGCAGATACAAAGGCGGTGAGCAAATGCACTTGGAGCGAGATAGGACACAAACTGTCCGACTGACATAAAAAATGGAAAATACTGGGAATACCAAGAAGGTCAGTCATCGTCTGTGGAACGAGAAACAGAGTTAATGTTTCTGGTAAAAGATCCTTTGTCAAATATTAAATGTTAGCTCTGTTTCTCTTCCCACAGTCGCTGCCCGACTGCTGAGTGTTTCAGCATTTTCTGCTTTATGTCAAGTTTTTTAACTTTGATTTTCTGCCCTAGGTGATCCTAGGCTTACACCATGTAGATTGGTGTTAACCAATTAGGGATACGCTGGAACTGCAAGTCAAGAAGTAACCAAAGATAATGTTTGCAGCAATAGATAAAGGAGATGCAGTGAATGTTGTATATTTGGACTTTCAGAAGGCCTTTGACAAGGTGCCACACATGAGCCTGCTTACCGAGTTAAGAGCCCATGGTATTACGGAAAGTTACTAACATGGTTAGAGTATTGGCTGATTGGTAGGAGGCAGCGAGTGGGAATAAAAGGATTGTTTTCTGGTTGGCTGCCTAGTGGTGACTAGTGGTGTTCCGCAGGGGTCGGCAGGGACCACTTCTTTTTATGCTGTATATAAATAATTTAGATGATGGAATAGATGGCTTTGTTGCCAAGTTTGCAGATGATACGAAGATTGGTGGATTTTCTAAACTGGGAGAAAATCCAAAAATCTGAGATGCAAAGGGACTTGGGAGTCCTTGTACGGAACACCCTCGAGGGTAACTTGCAGGTTGAGTCGTTGGTGAGGAAGGCAAATGCCATGTTAGCATTCATTTCAAGAGGTCTAGAATACAAGAGCAAGGATGTGATGCTGAGGCTTTATAAGGCACTGGTGAGGCTTCACCTTGAGTATTGTGAACAGTTTTGGGCTCCTCATCTTAGAAAAGATGTGCTGGCATTGGAGAGAGTCCACAGGAGGTTCACAAGGATGATTGCAGGAATGAAAGGGTTATCATATGAGGAACGTTTGATGGCTCTGGTCTGTACTCGCTGGAATTCAGAAGGATGGGGGAGGATCTCATTGAAATCTTTCAAATGTTGAAAGGCCTAGACAGAGTAGATATGGAAAGGATGCTTCCCATGGTGGGAGAGTCTAGGACAAGAGGGCACAGCCTCAGGATGGAGGAGCCCCCTTTCAAAACAGAGATGCGGAGAAATTTCTTTAGCCAAAGGGTGGTGAATTTGTGGAATTTGTTACCACATGTAGCTGTGGAGGCCAGGTCGTTGGGTATACTTAAGGCAGAGATTGATAGGCTCCTGATTGGACATGACATCAAGGGTTATGGGGAGAAGGGCGTGAACTGGGGTTGAGGGGGAGAAAAAAAGGATCAGCCATGATTGAATGGCGGAGCAGACTCGATGGGCCAGATGGTCTAATTCTGCTCCTATGTTTTATCGTCTTATGGTCTTATACAGGGGTGGAGTAAGAAAAAAAACAAAATATTGAAAATAGTCAGACAAACAGCACCAGTGGAGATAAAACAGAATTAAAATTTCAGGTGAATGATATTTGGCTGAATTGGCATCAACATTATTTGAAGAAACTTGAACCAAGTTATCAAAATTTAAAGATTGAAATTGTCATCGTTAATGTCAGTTAAGTTTTCTGCCACCAGATGGCAGTGTAATACCACGCAGCATGGAAATTGAGGTTTCTGGCCTCCTGCAGCAACAGGATGGCTTTTAGGGCCTCCTTGTAAAATATAACAAATATTAAGGGTTGAACAGTTAATGAAGGAAATGGAAAATTCCATTCAGACAGGAACTGTTCTGTCTCATATTGTGAATATGTGTAGCCATGTAACACACCACCAGAGGGCATGATTCTTCTGTTAAAAAATATGGTTGGGGAGACTGAATGCACAGATCAGATATAATGTGAGTCATTGTTTTCACAATTTTGGACTTCTCTGCCACAAAAAGAAAATGCGTAAGGAGATGAAATTTTCCATCCTGGATAATATTATTCTATATGCACTAGAAAGGGCTCCTGAGTAATGGTTTAGTCACACTGATTTACGCAGAAAACGAATTAATAAGAGAAAAGGCAAAAAAAGGGCTGCCAAATTGTGGTAGGTCTGTAAAGACTTTTCCATGAATTGAGACTCAGTGGCTGAGCACTAAAGCTAAAGAACTTAGAACCCTCTATTCTATGATATAAAGATCACAATGTGCCTTTCTCTCTCCAGTATCTTCACTTTCAATACCGATATACCAATAGGTATTAGAACAATGGTTCTATAAATGATCACAAACTATTTTATCTAAGATTACTTAATCTCTTTACCTTTAGCTTCCTGTGTTGAATAAAAGATTCTAAAACTCAAGTTACTACACCCATATGGTTTTATGGAAAGAATTATAAATTTTTACAGTATATTTAAATTAATAATCTTATGTGCATTGAATCCATAACTTCCCATTGAAATCAGGGAAATAATCTTGCTGGAAATTCTACAAGTGAGATGTTGTGATGTTCGCATACTTAAAGTCTAGCATAGCAGAATGATGCTGTGTTCGATCATGACTAGATGATAAACAACAGGAATTCTGCAGATGCTGGAAATTCAAGCAACACACATCAAAGTTGCTGGTGAATGCAGCAGGCCAGGCAGCATCTCTAGGAAGAGGTACAGTCGACGTTGCAGGCTGAGACCCTTCGTCAGGACTAACTGAAGGAAGAGTGAGTAAGGGATTTGAAAGTTGGAGGGGGAGGAGGAGATCCAAAATGATAGGAGAAGACAGGAGGGGGAGGGATAGAGCCAAGAGCTGGACAGGTGATAGGCAAAAGGGGATATGAGAGGATCATAGGACAGGAGGTCCGGGAAGAAAGACGGGGGGGGGGGAGACCCAGAGGGTGGGCAAGAGGTATATTCAGAGGGACAGAGGAAGAAAAAGGAGAGTGAGAGAAAGAATGTGTGCATAAAAATAAGTAACAGATGGGGTACGAGGGGGAGGTGGGGCCTTAGCGGAAGTTAGAGAAGTCAATGTTCATGCCATCAGGTTGGAGGCTACCCAGACGGAATATAAGGTGTTGTTCCTCCAACCTGAGTGTGGCTTCATCTTTACAGTAGAGGAGGCCGTGGATAGACATGTCAGAATGGGAATGGGATGTGGAATTAAAATGTGTGGCCACTGGGAGATCCTGCTTTCTCTGGCGGACAGAGCGTAGATGTTCAGCAAAGCGGTCTCCCAGTCTGCGTCGGGTCTCGCCAATATATAAAAGGCCACATCGGGAGCACCGGACGCAGTATATCACCCCAGTCGACTCACAGGTGAAGTGTTGCCTCACCTGGAAGGACTGTTTGGGGCGCTGAATGGTGGTAGGGAGGAAGTGTAAGGGCATGTGTAGCACTTGTTCCGCTTACACGGATAAGTGCCAGGAGGGAGATCAGCGGGGAGGGATGGGGGTGACAAATGGACAAGGGAGTTGTGTAGGGAGCGATCCCTGCGGAATGCAGAGAGAGGGGGGGAGGGAAAGATGTGCTTAGTGGTGGGATCCCGTTGGAGGTGGCGGAAGTTACGGAGAATAATATGTTGGACCCGGAGGCTGGTGGGGTGGTAGGTGAGGACCAGGGGAACCCTATTCCTAGTGGGGTGGCGGGAGGATGGAGTGAGAGTAGATGTACATGAAATGGGGGAGATGCATTTAAGAGCAGAGTTGATAGTGGAGGAAGGGAAGCCCCTTTCTTTAAAAAAGGAAGACATCTCCCTCGTCCTAGAATGAAAAGCCTCATCCTGAGAGCAGATGTCTGAGAGCACTATCACGAGGGAGATGCTCCCCCCCTTGTCTTTCTTCCCGGACCTCCTGTCCCATGATCCTCTCGTATCCCCTTTTGCCTATCACCTGTCCAGCTCTTGGCTCTATCCCTCCCCCTCCTGTCTTCTCCTATCATTTTGGATCTCCCCCTCCCCCTCCAACTTTCAAATCCCTTACTCACTCTTCCTTCAGTTAGTCCTGACGAAGGGTCTCGGCCTGAAACGTCGACTGCACCTCTTCCTAGAGATGCTGCCTGGCCTGCTGCGTTCACCAGCAACTTTGATGTGTATGACTAGATGATCACCAGTTTGTTCCTGGTTTTTCATGAACTTGCAAAGAGACAACAATTCACACAAAGTGAACTCTAAATGGTACATTTTGATACCACTTACACATGATCCTCTGAGTTCATAAATACTGAAAACTGCCTTGCCCACTTAAGATGGAGGATCAAGTCCCGATTGAACATTAGCTCGAGGAGGCTCTGCCTAACCTAACGTAATCTAATAACAGTAAGTTGGGGTATCTGACATCTTCCTATCAGTAGTAACTTTTTAGACAATTTTATGTTTTCTCCCCTCCCCCACCCAATGATACCCAGCCCTCTCTGCAGTCCCTCTATTGATCCCCATCCTCTCCAGAGTCGATCTCCTCTCTCCTTATCATTGACTGCCTGTCTTTATATTTATTGTGTATTTATACCATGATTATATTCTTTATCTTTTACAGATTTTTCGTGCTACATTTTGTTCTCCTTTACACTTGTGCAGATAAAATGACATTAACCAATCCTGAATCTTGAATCACCGCGCACTAGTTCACCTCCCCCCTGTCCCAACCTGCAACTCACCTCCACTCTTAACTGGTCAACCTGATTCTTCAGTTGTTTTCAACCCCTATCCCACTGCCCTCCTTGAGCCTTCTGCCATCCCAGCAGCTACAGCCCATCCCTTCTAACGTTCCTCTTCTCCAAACACAAAATAATCTGCAGATGCTGGGGACAAAGCAACACTCACAACATGCTGGAGGAACTCAGCAGGTTGGGCAGCATCCGTGGAAATGAACAGTCAATGTTTTGGGCCGGAACCCTTCGTCAGGACTGTAGAGGGAAGGGGTAGAGGCCCTATAAAGAAGGTGGGGGGAGGGTGGGAAGGAGAAGGCTGGTAGGTTCCAGGTGAAAAACCAGTAAGGGGAAAGATAAAGGGGTAGGGGAGAGGAAGCAGGGAGGGGGATAGGCAGGAAAGGTGAAGAAAGAATAGGGGAAAGCACAATGGGTAGTAGAAGGAGGCAGAACCATGAGGGAGATAGTAGGCAGCTTGGGGAGGGGGCAGAGTGAAACTGGGATAGGGGAAGAGAGGGGAAGGGAATTACCGGAAGTTGGAGAATTCAGTGTTCATGCTCAGGGGCTGGAGATTACCCAGACGGTATATGAGGTGTTGCTCCTCCAACCTGAGTTTGGCCTCATCATGGCAGTAGAGGAGGCCATGTATGGACATATCCAAATGGGAATGTGAAGCAGAGTTGATGTTGGTGGCAACCGGGATATCCTATCTGTTGCGGTGGACGGAGCGGAGGTGCTCGACGAAGCGGTCCCCCAATCTGCGTTGGGTATCACCGATGTAGAGGAGGCCACACCGGGAGCACCGGATGCAATAGATGACCCCAACAGACTCACAAGTGAAGTGTTGCCTCACCTGGAAGGACTGTTTGGGGCCCTGAACGGTGGCAAGAGAGGAGGTGTAGGGACAGGTGTAACATTTACGCATACAGGGCTAGGTATCAGGTGGGAGATCCATGCAGAGGGACATGTGGACCAGGGAGTCGCGGAGGGAACAATCCCTGCAGAAAGTGGAGAGGGGTGGAGAGGAAAAGATGTGCTTAGTAGTGGAGCCCTGTTGAAGGTGGCAGAAGTTGTGGAGGATAACGTGCTGGATCTGGAGGCTGGTGCGGTGGTAGGTGAAAACAAGGGGAACTCTGTCCCTGTTGTGGTGACGGGAGGATGGGGTGAGGGCTGAAGTGCGGGAAATGGAGGAGATGCGGGTAAGGGCATCATTGATGACCACGATCCTTAAAGAAAGAGGACATTTGAGATGTCCTAGAACGTCTAGAGCAGATGCGACGGAGACGGAGGAACTGGGAATAGGGAATGGCACTTTTGCATGTGGCAGGGTGGGAAGAGGTATAGTCGAGATTCCTCTTCTCCATCAACTCAATCAAGTCCCAACATTCCTCATCTCCCACTCATACATCCATATTGCAATCCACTGTCCCTCTGATTTTTTTCATCTAGCATAATGCCACTTGTGTACCTCCAGTGCCTTGAGCCCCACAAGCAATCAAACTTCACCGCTAAGAGGCTACAAGTAAAACTGGTGTGTGGTCTTGTGACAACATGGAACATTACAGCACAGTACAGCCCCCTCAGCCCACAATGTTATTCTGTGACATAGTAAGGAACCTTCCTCGGGATTGGATAAGATCTATCCCTTTGTATTTGAACATGTGGATAAATTACAATGAAAAAGGAGCAATAGCACATTGCCTGGTCAAAGAGCACCAGCTAACAAAGATACAGGTAAAGCAAGGATCCTGATCTACCTCCCAGTCCATGGAATTGAGTAAGGACAGTCATATTTCAAGGTAAAACTCAAATTCATTATCATAGGCACACACAAAGGTATAAATGCCATAAAAAGTAGTTATTTTTTGAAGCAGAGTCAAGGAAAAAAAGGTCACAATCTAAATTCCAAAACCAAAGCAATTAACTTAAATCAATAGAATGAAAGAAATCGTACAAGTGCAGAGCAAGAACGGCCATGTGTTGAAAATAGCCATTAGACAATAACCAGGAAAGTTGACCTTGCTTGAACTAATAATTTTTGTTACATGAACACTTTAAAATATCCAGCTCTCCCTATCTGTGCAGTCAGGTAAAAATCAGCAATGCATTCTCTAAGTGTTCTCACACTAAGGCACAAGTTCCCGGTTCTCCATGGTTGCTCCATTTATATTTGAGTGGTTAACACACACTCATGCTATCCTTGGCTTTAAAGGCTTTGTTTTCCCAAGGCACCGCTGGGCATTCTGGTCCATCCACCTTCAACTATGAATTCTTTAAATTTACCATTTTGCTAATTACCATATCTATCATTTGCCAGGATACTGAAGACTGCCAGGCCTGGAAGGAAAGCATAGCGCTACATAGAGGTGTGGCTTCCAGCTGAGTCATCATGGATTTCAGACACATTCAAAACCATGTTTTGCACACTTACCTCTCTCCTACAAGGCAACAATAGCATGCTCTCATATTACCCTCATTTGTCTCCACCAAACAACCCTGTTATAATCTGTTTTTATTTTCCTTTCACCCTCCTCAGAGAAGTCCAAAGAATCATAAATAAAAATAATATACAGAATGCCAGGGAAATTCACCACCCACAATACAAAGTGCCAAGAAACAAGATGAATGGAACTTTGCAAAATTAAGTGCAAGTGATTCTCCAGTAGACACAGCATGGTTTTACTAAACCTGGAGTGCTGCATTATTCAGAAACACAAGTAATACTGCAGATGCTGGAAATCCAGAGTAATAAACACAAAATGCTGGGGACCAACTCAGCGGGACGGGCAGCATCTGCAGAGACCAATAAACAGTCGACTTTACAGACTTGAGGACTTCATCCAGCATTTTGTGGATGCTTCAGTATTTGCGATCTTCTTTCTAGGCTGCCCCCCAGGGTCAAGAATGGTTTTCTTCCTCTCTCGATATGTGCGATCTGAAGTGGCTAATGAGACTAACGTGGGAACAATACTTCCACAAGTGACGCAGGGCTCAGTTAATAGGACAACTGATTGATTAACGTGCATGGTTTCTCTGTGCTCTCTACTCCTGGAGAGTTCACTCTGAATCTCTTCGGATGAGTTGACTTTGGCATTTAATTACCAGCTGTCAGGAAATGTAGAGGAGAGGGAAAGGGAATAGACAGCCAGTGCACAGTACCCCTGCGGCCACTCATCTCAATAATGCGTTGGATACTGTTGGGGGGACGACCTACCAGAAAGAAGCCACAGTGAACAGATGTCTGGCTCTGAGGTTCAGAAGGGGAAGGGGAGGGGGAGAAGAAGAGTGCCATGAGGATAGGGGATTTCATAGTTAGAGGAGCAGACAAGGGATTCTGTGGACATAAAAAGGTCATCCAGATGGTATTTTGCCTCCCAGGTGTCAGGGTCAGGGACGGCTCAAATTGGGTCCACAGCATTCTAAAGTGGGAGGGTGAGCAGTCAGAAGTGGTGACACATATTTGTATCAACACCATAGGTAGTAAAAGGGAGGAGGTCCTGAAGTGAGCATATAGGGAGTTAGTAGAAAGCTGAAAAGCAGGACGTCTAGTGTAGAAATCTCTGAAATGCTGTATGTGCCACACAACAGCGAGGGTAAGGATAGAATTATTTGCCAGATGAAGGTGTGGCCAAGGAACTGGCGCAGGGGGCAGGGTGTCAGATTTCTGGATCATTGGGATCTCTTCTGGGAAAGGTATGACCTGTAGAGAAAGGATAGGTTACATCTGAACCTGAGGGGATCTGATATCCTTGCCAGAAGACTTGATGGAACTGTTCAGAAGGTTTTAAACTGATTTGGCAGGGGGATGGGAAGCTGAGTGGTCAGGATGAGAATGGGGCAGTTGGTAAATAGCAGAGGCAGTGTGTAGTGAGACTGTCAGGAAGGACAGCCAGATGAGAGGGCAAAATTAAAGTCAGTGCAATAAGTTGCAGTGCAACAGGGGGACAAAATTGAAAAAAGGGTGATGAATACAGGACTGAAGGTGTTATATTTGAATACACATAATATAAAAAATAAGGTAATGATCTTGTAGCGCAGTTAGAGATCGGCAGGTATGACATTGTGGGCATCATTGAATTGTGGCTGAAAGAAAATTATAGTTAGGAACTTAACATGCAATGATACACAGTGTAGCAAAAGGACAGGCAGGTAGGCATGGGGCGAGGGGTCAGGGGGAGTGGGGTAGCTCTGTTGATAAGTGATGAAATCAGATCCTTTGAAAGGGATGACATAGGATCAGGAAGATGTAGAACCGTATGGTTAGAGTTTAAGAACTGCAAGTGTAAGAAGACCCTGATGGGAGTTATATACAGACCTCCAAACAGAAGCCAGGATGTGGGCTACAAATTATGTGAGATAGGAAATACATATCAAAAGAGCAATGTTACGATAGTCATGGGGGATTTCAATGTGCAGGTAGATTGGAAAAATCAGGTTGGTGCTGATTTTCAATCCCAAGAGACACAATTTGTAGAATGCCTACAAGATGGCTTTTTAGAGTAGCTTGTGGTTTAGCCGACTATGGAATCAGCAATTCTGGATTCGGCGTTGTGTAATGAACCAGATTGATTAGGGAGCCTAAGGTAAAAGAACCATTAGGAGTCAGTGATGATAACATGATGGAATTCACCCTGCAATTTGAGAGGGAGAAGGTAAAGTTAGATGTATCAGTGTCGCAGTGGAGTAAAGGTAATTACAGAGGCAAGAGAAAGGAACTGGCCAAAGTTGATTGGAAGGGGACACTAGCAGGGATGACGCCAGAACAGCAATGGCTGGAGTTTCTGGGAGCAATTCAGAAGGCATAGGATAGAAAGAAATACTCGAAAGGCAGGATGACACAACTGTGGCTGACAAGGGAAGTCAAAGCCAACATAAAAGCAAAAGTGAGGGCATGTAATAAAGCAAAAATTAGTGGGAAGTTAGAGGATTGTGAAGCTTTTAAAAACCAACAGAAGGCAACTAAAAAAGCCATAAGCAGTGGAAGGATCAAATATAAAAGAGGATATAAAAAGCTTTTTCAGATATATAAAGAGTAAAAGAAAGGCGAGAGTGAATTTTGTCCACTGGAAAACAATGCTGGGGAGGTAGTAATGGAGGACAAGGAAATGGTGAATGAACTAAATAAGTATTTTGCATTAATCTTCACTGTGGAAGACAAGAGCAGGATGCTGGATGTTCGAGAGAGTCAAGGCAGAAGTGAGTGCAGTGCCTATTACTGGGGAGAAGGTGCTAGGGAAACTGAAAGGTCTGAAGGTAGATAAGTCATCTGGACCGGGTGGACTACACCAAGGTTATTGAAAGAGATAACTGAAAAGATTGTGCAGGCGGTTGTAATGATCTTTCAAGAAGCACTAGAGCCTGCAGAGCTCCAGCGGACTGGAAGATTGCAAATATCACTCCACTCTTCAAGGGAGGGAAGCAAAAGAAAAGAAATTCTAGGTCAGTTAGCCTGACCTCAGTGGTAGGGAAGATGTTGGAGGCGATTGATAAGGATGAGGTTTTGTGGTACTTGGAGGAACGTGATAAGATGGGCCAAAGTCAGCACGGTTTTCCTCAGGGAAACTCTTGCTTGACAAATCTGTTGGAATTCTTTGAGGAAATGTGACGTGTGCATGTGAGCTCGATTTCAATGCTTACATAGAAATCTATAGCCCACAATGGTGTGCTGACCATGAGAGAAGTTTAAAAGAAGTTTGGATAAGTACATGGATGTTAGGGATATGTAGGGCTATTGTCCTGCTGCAGGTCAATTGGAGCAGGCAGTTTAAATGGTTTTTCCATTGACTAGATGGACTGAAAGGCCTGTTTCTGTGCTGTATTTCTGTATGACTGTAAATAACAAGTAGGATAGTCAAAGGAGAATCAGTGGCTGTTGTGTACAGTACTTGGATTTTCAGAAGGCCTTTGACAAGGTGCCACACATGAGGCTGCTTAACAAGATAAGAGCTCATGGTATTACAGGGAAGATACTAACATGGACAGAGAATTGGCTGATTGGCAGGAGGCTACAGAGTGGGGAGAAAAGGGAGCCTTTTCTGATTGGCTGCCAGTGACTAGTGGTGTTCTGCAGGTGTCTGTGTTGCTCATCTTCTGTTTATGTTGTATATCATGGATCTGGATGATAAAATTGATGGTCTTGTGGCCAGGTTTGCGGACGATATGAAGATAGGCGGAAGAAGGGAGGCTGCAGAAGGACTTAGATTCAGAGAATGGGCAAAGGTGTGCCAGATGGAATACAGTGTCAGGAAGTGCATCAACATGCATTTTGGTAGAAGGAATAAAGGTGTACGTTATTTTCTAAATGATCAAACTTGCAAAGGGACTTGCGAGTCTTCATGCAGGATTCACAAATGGTTAAATTGCAGCTTGTGTCAGTGTTGAGGAAAACAGAAGTAATGCTAGCATTCATTTAAGAGGACTAGAATATAACCAAACCCGCCATCTCAGTGACTGATGGAAGCTTGGGGAGGGCAATGGATGGGCCGCATTGGAGAACATGTCTGCTGCTCATAATCACGTTGGTTCCATCAGAAGGTGACAAACCCGCGATGAATTCGATGACAATGTGGGATCTCAGGCGCCAAGGAACCAGTAGGTGCCACAGGAGCCCAAAGGGCCGCTGGCTGGAGGAACTGGATGGACTCTCAGTGCTCTCCGACGCTCATGTCCACAGGGTGTATGCACACTCTGACTGTACCTGATCCCTTTGGATGTCTGTCAACGGCCACGATGTTAAATGGTTGAGAGACAGGTTCAGTAGAGAGGCCAAGCTGCACACAGAGTCCAATCCAGAAAGTTGCCTGCTGCCCTGGAATCCACCAGAGCCTCCTGTGTGTGTCGGGCCAATGAAGTGTGGATGAGGACAGAGAGAGTGAAATGAGCTATGGTGCTGGAACGAGGGGCCGGGGAAAGCTTGACGGATAGGAGGCCCCTCGTGTCTACCTGAAGGTGCTGTTGTCCCAGTGCAGTGGGCATTTGATGCATTGGTGGTCGGCTGTTCCTCAGTAGGTTAGGCGCACAAGATGTTTCTTCACCAATGTTTACACTCTTGGTGGTGGGGGTGGGGGTGGGTGGGGGGATTTAAGGAAACTCTCTATAACTGCCTGTCTTCTTGAGGCATTGCTAATGATCCAGTGCATTGTCCATAAGGCACTTGTGAATACAGAGAGCCAACTGGTCAGGCTTTCGACCTTGGTGGCCATCTCCTGGGTAGACAGCTCACCTTTCAAGTGCTCTGAGAGGCTGTGTGGTAATGGGCCAGCAGCACTTCTGCATTCCAGCTACACTCTGTCACAAGGGTCCTGAGTTCCACGGTGTAATCTAGCAGATTGTGAGCTCTGGCATAGGTGAAGTATCAGATCCTCTTCCCGGATAGTCGAAAGCCCAGTACATCTCAGAGGTGAGATCCTCACTGTTGTTGCAAATGATAGTTTTATTGTCCCAGTTAGCAGTGACCCAGTTCAGAGCTCACCCGGTCACAAGAGATATGAGGAAGGTGACCTTGGCTCGGTCCATAGAATATAGAGACAGCTGGAGCTCCAAGTATAAGACGCACCGGGACAGGGAATTGTGGCATCCGATTGGAGATCCATCAAAGCGTCCAGGTACAGGAATCTGGGGCTCAGAGGGAGGAGGTTTGAGTGGCACGGAGGAGGAGAGTTGGATGAAAGTGACAGACAGACGGTCAATAGCTTTCTGCTCCTTCTGGATCGTGTGCACGTCTCAGCGGATGACTACCTTCAGTTGAGCACACTCAACCAATGGTTCTCTCATCCTGTCAGGAAATGTTGAGAAGGCTTGACCCAAAAGCAGAGCAGTGGAGACGATTCCATGATGAACAATAACGTTAATAATAAACCAGAAAATAATAAGCCACGAGGAACCACAAAACATGAGAACAGAAACTAAATGCAACGGGCAACAAGGTCAACCTTAGGTAGGGAGAGTAAAATCTAGGAGCAACTGGTTGAGGCTGGACTGCCTGTTCGATGAGTGAACAAGGACTGCAGATGAGAACTAGGGTTAAATAGACTACAGGTGATGAAACTGGAATGAACGGCAGGTAAATCCTATTAGTTGGGTGGAGACTGGCTGGAGTATGTGCCTGCATATGCAGGCTAGGTGGTGTCAGCGGGAGCAGACCTCATACTTGTGTAATTAGTTTGGCTCTACATATTGGGCTGAAGAGACTTTTCCAGTGCTCTGCTGCACAAAGTTCTGTGTTCCATGTTCTTGGCACTCACTGTGGTGAGGCACTGGAGCTTTGTACTGAAATGGTTTTTACAGCACTGAAGGACCTATGCATGTCATGGCTGTCAGCAAGTTGCCGAGCTTCCTGCACTCTCTGCATTCTCTATCTCTTCATTACACGACTGGTTTTCTGCTGGAACTTGTCTTCACGAGCCTGCAGCACTGTCTCTTTTCTCTTGATTTATGGTGCAGCTTTCTGAAGTGAATTAATCCTTTGTGCTTGATTCACTCCTCAGCCTCTTTGTCATTTTCATCAAACTAGGTATAGTTCTGCTTAGAAGAGAAGCCACAAATCTCCTTACCTCTGGCTATTATGTCAGATTTCAAGTCAGTTTTGTGTGGTCAGCAGCTTCTGTAGACTGGGCGTTTCCATAGCAATTGTCTGAGCCATGGAGACACACAGCATGACAATGAGCCTTAACCCACCAAGTTGGCACTGACTAAGAGCTACCTTGGTGATGATCAATTGAGGTTCAACACCAGTCTTCTGTTGACAACACTTTTGTTGATGCTATTCATTTGGTACCAGATTGATAATAGTGTTGATGAGGTGGTGGTCAGTCCAACAGTCACTGCCGCATGTCATGAGGATATCTTTACAACTCTTTACTTGGGCAATAACATAAGCCAAACTGGTGCCAGTGTTTGGAACAAGTGCTTGTTATGACAAGGACATGCTCCAAACAACCTTTCAAGAGAAGAACCGTGCTGGTTAATCTTCTCTACTCCCACCTTGCCAGAGGGTTTTGACTCTTCCCACCCATGGTTTGATGTACTTAGGAGGAAATAAGTCTAGGATGTGGACAGAAATTTTCAAGATTTTCATATTTTCCCACTGCTATCTGTAAGGAGTTTCTGTGTCCCCCCTCCCCCAACCCCATGACTGCATGTGTCTCCTCTGGGTGCTCTGGATTCCTCCCACATTCCAAAGACTAACAGACAGAGGTGAGCTGATAGAGGTGTATAAAATGATGAGAGGCATTGATCGTGTGGATAGTCAGAGGCTATTTCCTAGGGCTGAAATGGCTAACACGAGAGGGCACAGCTTTAAGGTGCTTGGAAGCAGGAACAGAGGAGATGCCAGGGGTAAGTTTTCTTACGCAGAGAGTGGTGAGTGTGTGGAATGGGCTGCCAGTGATGGTAATGGAGGTGGATACAATAGGGTCTTTCAAGAGAATCCTGGACAGGTACATGGAGCTCAGAAAAATAGACGGCTATGGGTTAACCCTTGGTAATTTCTAAGGTAAGAACATGCTCAGCACAGCTTTGTGGGTCGAAGGGCCTGTACTGTGCTGTAGGTTTTCTATGTTTCTAAATGGTTACTAGATTAATTATTCACATGAGTGTAATTGGACGACATTGGCTCGTTGGGCTGGGAGGGCCTGTTACCATGCTTTATCTCTAAATAAAAACAGAATAAATTAAAATAGGGATTCTCCCAAGCTTCATCTGAACTTCTAGGGTTGGGTTGTATTTGCTGATAATTGCAACGTGTTAAATTCCATGTTAGAGTAGGCTGAACATCTTAGTGAATGAAGATGTTCACCATCTCCACAGAGTGGGCTGCCAAGATACAAAACTAACATTCTTAATGATGTAGTTCTCTCTGTGATGATATCGTACTTCTGATTTGTCCCTCCAGAAGTGTACCAACCAATGTGATCTTTAAACTGGCCATCCCCGTCCATTATGTCTCGTTCAATGTAACAATATCAACGTTAAAGATAAGAGTTTCTGAGCAATGATAGTAAAAAATGATAAGGTCTCTTGCTGTTGGGGCTGTCCGTGAAGGTTCTAACAACCCAGGTCCTGTATGTCATATTGTGGAGTGGAGCTTGCCTGGTGTGTGCTTAATTTTAATGTGGGGTAGGTGGTGTTGCACACCAGGTATCTCTTGGGTTCAGAGGATAAGGTCTTGATCCAGTGGCAAGGGGGAACCAGGACAAACAGAGACCTGACTCTGCTGCATGAATATTAATCGTCCCACATAAAGATGTACAAATATGCAGGTGCCCCACCAGAAGTATGTATACTCGTTCACTCACAGGCACACAGACTTATATATGTGGGCTCAAGCCCTTACTTACTGCCACCTTCTTCACTTCATACCTCATCCCCAGCTCCAGCCGCAAATCTACGTATATTTCATTGAAACTGCACACATCTATCAATGCTCCATGTTCTTGAACCCCACACCTGCCGTGTGTCTGCCCACATTCCCAACCCTTGGCTTCAGCCAGACACACAGCCCACATTCTGGAATTCCAACATGAGGCACACATTAGCCCACATACTTGATCCACAGTTCAGGCTGCACATCTGGCCTGTACACCCAATGTTTTCACTGTTCTGACTTTTCAAAATCCTGATTAAAGACAGCATAAAAAATTGATTCATAGTCTCTGAGGGATGTGTTGTGAAACCATGACAGATTTGTACTAATATTCTCTGAGTGTTGATTATGTATAAAATATGTGGCATGTTTCAAAGTGCTTTCTAAAAAACATTAAAATTCAAAAGACCAAATAGAAAATGAGTGGCAAAGGGAAGGGTTAATTTCTAAAAAAGCAGTTTCAGATACGTTCCAAAGCAAAATAGTGTTTTTGTCATAGTCTTACTTTTCACAGTAACAACAATCTTCATAAATCAAATACAAACTAACGTGATACAGTATTTTGGGCCAGTCCAAACTTATTTAATATACTGTTGTTACATGCCTCAAGGAAGTCCGTGATTTTTTTTGTTGTGAGAATGATGTAATGGTCTTTTGGAGGTCACCCGATGTAATTTTCCCGCCGATGTGAGGTCACGTGATGACGTGCACCACGGGTATATAAGGGAAGACCCCAGATGACGCAGTTAGTTTTTACTTTTTAGATTTCCAGCTAGAACGTACTGTGTCTCCGTTTCTGTTGCATATTTGTTTCTATGACGCAGTTTCATTTTTTTAAATGGTTGTTACGTTCTGTTGCAAGGTATTGCTGGACTGAAATTTTTGCTAGATGTGTTGATGTACCTTATTCTAGTAGTAGAAGGGAGAGTGAAGACTTTATCGAAGTACAGGACCTGAAGGATTGAGAGGAGTCCACATCGTTTGGCAGTTTAACAAAGGATCGAACTTATTGAGTCTTCGTTGGAGGAGTAGTGACCTGCATCGAAGATAACTCTTGCCAAAAGAGAAAAGAGTTCATGCAAGGTTTGCTCTCTAAAAGAAATTAAGGTCAGTTATTTTAAACTGTTTATTTACTGCATTGTGAATCCTTCAGACAGAACTAGCAGGAAAGTCGCATCTATGAAGAAATCTTTCTCAAGGGAAGTCTCTCCCAATTGAACATATAAATCTGTTGGACTTTCGAATGTACCATTTTAAGAACTATATCTGACTTTACCGCTTTAAGAACTGGTTTCGCATTTAACGCTTTAAGAACCAAGGCCGAGTGACGATTTGTTAAACGGCTGCATAGCGGTTAACTTCTGGTTAAGGTTTTTGTTTTTTTTTATCATTTATCTGTGTTTAATAAATGTTTGGTTGTTTTTATATAACCTGTCTCGATTGATATTCATTGTTGCCGGTTACGTAACACGTTAATAGAAAGGATATAGAACGTAGAACAGTCTGGCTCAGGAACAGGCCCTTTGGCCCACAATGTTATGCCGAACTAAATCAATTAGTATATATCACAAATAAGAGAAAATGTGCAGATGCTGGAAATCCAAGCAACACACACAAAATTCTGGAGGAATTCAGCAGGCCAGGCAGCGTCTGTGGAAAAGAGTAAACAGATGACACGTTGGGTCTCAGCGCAAAAGGTTGACTGTTTACTCTTTTCCATAGATGCTGCCTGGCCTGCTGAGTTCCTCCAGCAAATTAGTATGCTTGTTTAGATGTGTTTAAATCTAAGGGAGAATGTCATATTTAGAGGGAAGAGAAGAGTGGCATGTTGAACTTTGTAAAGCAGATTCAGGGGCAGCTGGAATGGTAACTCAGTTTTCATTCCTAATACTAAACAGCCAGTCATGGTACTTTGACTATAGAGAAAATCTTTTACATAAGATGGACCAAGATTTATATCATCAACTTTTTCTCCAAATGAGAGAACAGACTGTCCACAAACATATTGCTGTTCCACAATAGGCAAATCAAGCAGTGTTTCTTCCAGGCTTTTGGAATAGGAAAATGTGTGCAGATTACTGTTTATATTCTTCCATTGTTATGTAGCCAGGATATGAGTTTACAGGCTTGAATACACCATGGATGCATATTTTCACACATTAAGTCAGGAATGCATCCATTTGAACAATACTTCTTAAGTATAGGAATGCATTAATGTTGGTAGCCAAATCCAAATACATAGCCATGCTCCTGTTTTCAGGTCTTAGGTGTTCTGTTCTTTCTGAGTCCTTGGTTGGTCAGAATCTATAACACTTCTTGGAAAGTACTTTGAGGTTTTTCAGAGAAGACAACACAAAGATATGAGCACAGCCAAATTCAAAGCCTGAAGTTAGAATTGGCTGACTGATCAGAAAAATAAAAGCCCTCAGGATCTGAGAAAAGTGACACATTGATTTCAAAATTGGCAGGCAGAAAACTGGAATATTGAATGGAAGATCAGCGACTGGAAGACTCTTGGCTATGAGGTTTTGGAGTGTTCAGTGAAATGACTCCAGTTGTTTGTGATTAGGGTAAATGCAGGTGCTAAGACTAGAGGAGTGCAGATGGCATTAAAACTGGCATTACAGAGAAGAAAGTTCAAGAATACTGAAAGGCAATGACACATGGCAGATAGAAATCAATTCAGAATAATGTAAAGTATAACATAAGGGGAAATCTATCAAGATAAGGGACTAAGTAATAAATGGTACAATAGAATGTTGAGCAGAAGAGCATAGTAGCCTTAGAAGCCACAGATTCTTAAAGGCAGCAGGATATAAAGTGAATAAGAAGGTACACAGGCTACTTTATTGACTGGTCACTGTGAAAATAACAGGGGGAACATGCTTGAGCATATAAAAGACTAATTCTCAAATAAGGTTCAGTATTCACTTCTGGCGACCACACCACAAGATTTTTTATGATTTATATTTGTTTGTAAACATTGTTTGTCTTAATTGACCATGCCCATTTGTCCTTGAGAAGCTGGTGGTGAGGCACTTCTTGAACACTTTAGCCCTTCTGAAGCGATCTTATGATGCTCTGAATAAGGAGCTCCAGAACCAACAACAAGCCACAAAAAGGAATAAGGCCACAAGATATAGGAGTACAATTAGTCCATTTGGCCCATCAAGTCTGCTCCGCCATTTTCCTCTCAGCCCCAACTTCCTCAAGGGCCAACTTACAAAACACATTAACAACAACACACAGCACAAACTACAAATAGCACATATGGTTACAATTTCTGAAAAACATACAGTCACAAACATTATATATCGCAAGTCCCTGAGCGCTCAGCTTGTTCTTCCAGTGAGCAAGTAACATGAGCAGCACTAAGCAAACACTGCAGAGCAGCACCAAAGGGAGGGGCCAGCCCCAAACCCAAGAGATTGCAGAGCACCCACAGGGGTGTCTCCCACACTGCCTCAGGGCCTCCTACTGGATAACCCAAGAAATTGCAGTGCACCCACAGAGGTGTCTCCCAAACTGCCTCAGCGCCTCCCGCTGGACAACAGCAACAGTCAACCCCGCAGCTTAGGCCTAGTCCCTGCCATAACTGAAGCAATGCAGCTGCTTCACAATCGGTCTCGCTGATAAACCAGTGAACTGAACTTGCAGTGTTCTATATTACCAATGTCCAACAGGCTTCATTTGCCACTTTCTTGACCATTTTCCTAATCCAAGTCCTTCTTCAGCCTTCCTATTTCCTCAACATTACCTTCCTCTCCACCAATCTTCATATCATCTGTAAACCTGGCAACAAAGCCATCTATTCCATTATCTAAATCATTGATATACAGCATAAATAAGCAGTCCCAACATGGATCCCTGGCAGCCAACCAGAAAAGGATCCTTTCATTCCCACTTGCTGCCTCCTACCAATTAACCAATACTCTAACCATGCTAGTAACTGTCCTCTAATACCTTGGGCTCTTAACCATGTGTAGCACCTTGTCAAAGACTTTCTGAAAGTCCAAATATACAACATCCACTGCATCCCCTTTATCTTTACCTACTTGTAATCTCCTCACAGAATTCCAACAGGTTCGTCAGGCAAGATTTTCCCTGAAGGGAACCATGTTGACTTTGTCCTTTCTTGTCCTGTGTCACCAAGTACTCCATAACCTCATCCTTAACAATTGACTCCAACATCTTCCCAACCACTGAGGTCAGGCTAACTGGTCTATAATTTCCTTTCTGTTGCCTCCCTCCTTTCTTAAAGAGTGGACTGATATTTGCAATTTTCCAATCCTTCAGAACAATGCCAAACTCCAATACTTCTTGAAAGATCTAATGCCTTTACAATCTCTACCACTACCTCTTTTAAAACCCTAGGGTGCAGTTCATATGGTCCAAGTGACCTATGTACCCTTAAGTCCTTCAGCTTTTTGAGCACCTTCTCTTTGTCATAGTAATTGTACTCACTTCTCTTCCTTCACACCCTTCAACACTTGGCACACTGCTAGTGTCTTCCACAGTGAAGACTGATGCAAAATACTCATTTATTTCATCTGCCATCACCTTTCTCCCCGTGATTATTTCTCTGGCCTCATTTTCTAGTGGTCCTATATCCACTCTCCTCTCTTTTATTTTTATATACATGAGAAAGCTTTTTCTATCCACCTTGATATTGTTTACTAGCTTGCTTTCATATTTCATCTTTTTCTTCCTAATGATTCTTTTAGTTGCTTTCTATAGGTTTTTTTAAAGCTTCCCAATCCCCTGTCTTGTTGCTTTGTTGTATGCCTCTCTTTTGCTTTTACATTACCTTTGACTTCCCTTGTCAGCCACAATTGTACTATTTTTCTACTTGAGTATTTATTTGTTTTTAGAATATATTTATCCTGCACCTTCCTCATTTTTTCCAGAAAATCAAGCCATTGCTGCTTGCTGTCATCCCTGCCAGCATCTCCTTCCAATTTACTTTGGCCAACTCTCCTCTCATACCACTGTAATACTGCAATGTCAGACTTTACTTTCTCCCTATCAAATTTCAAGTTAACTCAGTCATATTGTGATCACTGTTTCCTAAGGGTTCCTTTACCTTAAGCTCCCCAATCACCTCTAGTTCATTACAAAACAACCAATCCAGAATAGCTGATCCCCTAGTAGGGTCAACTACAAACTACTCTAAAATGCCATCTCGTAGGCACTCAACAAATTCACCCTCTTGGGATCCATTACCAACCTGGTTTTCTCAATCTACCTTACATTCTAAAATCTCCTATGACTATCATAATAGTACCCTTTTGACATGCCTTTTCTATTTCCCGTTGTAATCTGTAGTCAACATCCCAGCTACTGTTTAGAGGCCTTTATATAACTGTCATCAGGGACTGTTTTCCCTTTTATCCTTGGTCAATGGTAAAAGATTTACCATTATTCACCAAAGTCAGTTGGTTGGACATTCTCATGTTGATAATCATTGCTCACCTCTTGTGTTGAGCAATGTCACTTGTCACTAAACAGCCCACCTCTAAATGCTGTTTTGTTTTTGCTGCTTCATTGAGAGGCTGCGATTGGAATTAAACATTATTCAATAATCAACAAAAATTTCATAAGATATAGGAGCAGAATTAGGCCATTTGGCCCATTAAGTCGGATCAGCCATTTCATCACGGCTGGTTCATTTTTCCTCTCGGCCCCAATCTCCTGCCTTCTTCCCATATCCTATCATGCCCTGTCTAATCAAGAATCTGTCAACCTCTGCCTTAAGAAATCGCAGTGACCGTCGTCTGAGTAGACAGAGTCTGAGAGGTGACTTTGAGGCCTTAGGGCTCTTCGAGGCTTCCACAAAGAGAAGCTTCAGTCAGAGAAAGCAAAGGAAAGAAAAGCTCAAGTGTTTTTGTTCTCTTCTTTATATCTGCTCAGCTAGGACAGCAGGGATGACAGGCAGGATAGTGGAGAGCTCCTCTTGCGGGATGTGGGAAGGCAGGGAGATCTCCAGTGTCCCTGACAACTACAACTGCAAGAGATGCACCCAGCTGCAGATTCTAACAAACTAAGTTAATGAGCTGGAGCTGGAACTGCATGAACTCTGGATCATTCAGGAGGCTGAGGGGGTGATAGATAGGACATAAAGAGAGGTAGTTACACCCAAGGTGCAGGACACAGGAAACTGACCGACAGTCAAGAAGTGGAAAGGGGTTCAGGAGCAGTGCAGAGTACCCCTGTGGCCATCCCCCTCAACAACAGGTATATTTGGATACTGTCGGGGGGATGACCTAACAGAGAAAAGTCACAAAACAACAGGAATACTACAGATGCTGGAAATTCAAGCAACACACACCAAAGTTGCTGGTGAACGCAGCAGGCCAGGCAGCATCTTTAGGAAGAGGTACAGTCGATGTTTCAGGCCGAGACCCTTCGTCAGGAAAGTCACTGTGGTCGAGTCTCTGGCACTGAGTCTGCCTCTGTGACTCAGGAGGGATGGGGGGGGCGAAGAGGCATGCTGTGGTGACAGGGGATTTGAGAGTTAGGGTAATGGAAAGGAGGTTCTGTGGGCGAGAACAAGATTCCAGGATGATATGTTGCCTCCTGGGTTCCAGGGTCCAGGATATCTCAGATTGAGTCCTCAGCATTCTTAAGTGGGAGGGTGAACAGACAGAAGTCATGGTCCACGTAGGTATCAATGACGTGGGTAGGACGAGTGATGAGGTTCTGCATAGAGGGTTCAGGGAGTTAGGTGCTAGGTTAAAGGGCAGGACTTCCAGGGTTGTGATCTCAGGATTGATACTCATGCCCCATGCTAGTGAGGAAGGAACTAAGAAGATTATATCATTTAATATGTGGCTAAGGAGTTGGTGTAGGAGAGAGGACATAAGATTTTTGAATCATTGGGCTCTCTTCCAGGCAAGGTGGGACCTGTACAGAAGTGGAACTAATATCCCAGTTGAAAGGTTTGTTGATGCTGCACGGTGGGGTTTAAACTGGAGTTGCGGGGGGATGGAACCAGAGTACCAGAACAGTGAGTGGAGAGGTTGTGGAGGCAGATGTCGGTAAGACCTCAGACAAAGTTAGGAATCGAAAGTTTGAGCATGGTGAGACCAGTGTCCTGAGCTGCTTTTATTTCAAAGCAAGAAGTATCGTAGGAAAGGTGGATAATAGTGCTGAAGATGAGGTAGCTGGTTTACAAACAGAGGCAATGTGTAGTGAGTAGAGGCTGTTGACGGGGCAAAATTGCAGTCAACGGGATATGTTGCAATGTAAAAGGCAGACAAAATCAAAAAGGGTGAATACAGGACTGAAGGTATTGTATTTGAATGTGCACAGTGTACAGAATAAAGTAGATGAACTTGCAGCACAGTTGGAAATGGGCAGGTATGATATTGTAGGCATCACTGAATCATGGCTGAAAGAAGATTATAGCATGGAGCTAAAATATCCAAGGATATACATTGCATTGAAAGGACAAGCAGGAAGGCAGAGGAGGTGACATTGTTCTGTTGGTAAAAAATGAAATCAAATCGTTAAGGATAAAGCTAAGGAACTGTAAGGGTAAAAATACCCTGATGGGAATTCATGGGAGCTGATGGGAGTTACAATGGGAAATTTAAAAAATGCTTGCCAAAAGGGTAATGTTACAATGATCATGGGGGACTTTAATACGCAGGTAGGTTGGATTCCCGGAGGGGGAATTTCTAGAGTGCCTATGAGATGGCTTTTTAGAGCAGCCTACTAGGGGATCAGCTATTCTGGATTGGGTGTTGTGCAATGAACCAGAATTGATTAGAGAGCTTAAGGTAAAAGAACCCTAAGGGGCCAGTGATCATAAGATGACAGAATTCACTGTGAAATTCGAGAAGCAGAAACTGAAGTCAGATGTATCAGTATTAAAGTGGGAGTAAAGGGAATTGCAGAGGTATGAGAGAGGAGTTGGCTGGAACTGATTGGAAAGATCACTGGCATGGATGACAGCAGAGCAGCAATGGCTGCAATTTCTGGAAGCAATTTGGAAGGCATAGGATACATGCATCCCAAAGAGGAAGAAGTATTCTAAAGGAAAGATAACATAACCGCGGCTAACGAGAGAAGTCAAAGCCAACATAAAAGCCAAAGAGAGGGCATACAATAGAACAAAAATTAGTGGGAAGTTAGAGGATTGGGAAGCTTTTAAAAGCTAACAGAAGGCAACTAAAAAAGTATTAAGGAGGAAAAGATGGAACAAAAAGTAAGCAAGCCAATAATATTAAAGAAAATACCAAAGTTTCTTCAGAGACATAAAGTGTAAACCAGAGGGGAGAATGGATATCAGACCACTGGAAAACAATGCTGGAGAGGTAATAATAGGGGACAATGAAATGGCAGACAAACTGAATAAGTATTTTCCATCTGTCTTCAAGGAGGAAGATTGTAGAAGTTCCAGGTGTCGGGGTCATGAAGCATGTGAAGTTACCATGACTAGAGGGAAGGTTCGTGGGGAACTGAAAGGTCTGAAGGTAGATAAGTCACCTGGACCAGATGGAAAGGGGTCTGAAAGAGGTGGCTGAAGAGATCATGGAGGCATTACTAATGATCTTTCAACAATCTCCAGATTCTGGAATGGTTCCAGAAGACTGGAAAGTTGTAAATGTCACTCCACTCTTCAAGAAGGGAGAGAGGCAGAAGAAAGGAAACTATAGGCCAGTTAATCCAATCTCTGTGGTTGGGAAGGTGTTGGAGTCGATTATTAAGGATGAAATCTCAGGGTATTTAGAGGCAATGATAAAATAAGCCGTAGTCAATATGGTTTTAACAAGGGAAAATATTGCCTGACAAATCTTGAAATTCTTTGAAGAAATAACAAGCAGGATAGACAAAGGATAATCGATTGATGTTGTGTATTTGAATTTTCAGAAGGCCTTTGACAAGGTGCCACACATGAGGCTGCTTAACAAGATAAGAGTTCATGGTATTATAGGAAAGATTCTAGCATGGATAAAGCAGTGGCTGATTGGCAGGAGGCAAAGAGTGGGAATAAAGGGAGCCTTTTCTGGCTGGCTGCAAGTAACCAGTAGTATTCCCACAGGGGTCTGTGTTGGGACTTTTTATGTTATATGTCAGTGATGTCAGTGATTTAGATGATGGATTTGATGGTTTTGTTGCAAAGTTTGCAGACAATATGAAGGTAGGTGGAGGGCAGGAAGTTTTGAGGAAGTAGAGAGGCTACAGAAGGACAGACAGATTAGGAGAATGGCAGATGGAATACAGTGTTGGGAAGCGTATGGTCATGCACTTTGGTAGAGGAAATGAAAGGGTTGACTATTTTCTAAATGGAGAGAAAATACAGAAAAACTGAGGTGCAAAGGGACTTGAAAGACTTTTGTCTTGTGGTCTATGGTCTTAAATATACCCAATGGCTTGGCCTCCACAGCCGCCTGTGGCAGCAAATTCCACAGAAATCATCACTTCTGATCTAATGATAAAAGAAGCAGAAGATTGCTTGACCTGGGATACTGTATGCCTAGGACTCCTCCACCAGTGCCCCAAAGCTCTGACAACCAGAATGATCTTCCTTTGTGTAATGTAAGAAACCAAGTTTTTTCCTTCATTCCCATTGACTTCAGTTCTATCAGAACTCCCTGATGGCATTTTCAGTTAAATCTTGCCAATTTCAAGAGCAGCATCTATCATTAAACATCTTATGCTCTAGGGCCGTATTGAGATCTGAAGCTAAGTTATCCTGGCGAAAATCTAATTGAACATAGGTACAAGAAAGATCCATTAGTGCCACTTGATAGCATTATCAACTACATCTCCACCATCTCAAGACAGGGTGCATCTCAAACCCTGCTACGTGCCTCTGGTGAAGAGTAAACCTGCAACCTCGAGGACAGTGAGGAAATGGTCGGAGGAGGCTTATGAGGCACTCCAGGGTTGTTTTGAGGTGACAGACTGGCAGGCACTCTGTGAGCCACATGGAGAGGATATTGATGGGCTCACAGAGTGCATCACTGATTACATCAACTTCTGTGTGGACTGCAATGTTCCGACAAGAACTGTCCTTTGTTATTCAAATAACAAGCCATGGGTAACAAAGGACATTAAGGACATCCTGAATGCTAAAAAGAGGGTGTTTAGAGATGGATATAGAGAGGAGCTGAGGGCAATACAGAGAGACCTGAAAGCCAGAATCAGGGAGGCTAAAGACAGGTATAGGAGGAAGCTTGAGTGGAAACTCCAGCAGAACAACATGAGAAAGGTCTGGAGTGGGATGAGGACCATCACTGGGTTCCGGCAAACTAGCAACAGAGGAGCTGAAGGCAGTGTGGACAGGGCCAACGAACTTAACCAGTTCTTTAACAGATTTGACATTGTGGCCCCTACTCATCCCCCACATGATTCATCTGTTGTGGGCCCCCAACCAACGCATATTCCACTCTCCCCTCCTACCCCCCCCAACAGTCCCCCACCCTGCTGTCATAACTATACCCCTTCCCCACATGGAGCCACCACGGTGGGCTTCACAGCTGAACAGGTGAGCAGGTGTCTCAGATCGAGTCCAGAGTATTCTAAGGAGAGAGGGCGAGCAGCCGGAAGTCTTGGTACATGTTGGTACCAATGACATAGACAGAAAAAGAGAGGAGGTCCTGAAGGAAGATTACTGGGAGCTAGGAAGAAAGTTGAAAAGTCGGACCTCCAGAGTAATAATATCAGGATTGCTGCCTGAGCTGCACGCTAATGATGGTAAGACTAGCAAAATTAAGCGGATGAATGTGTGGCTAAGTAACTGGTGCAGGGGACAGGGTTTCAAATTCTTGAATCATTGGGATCTATTTTGGGGAAGGTATGACTTGTACAAAAAAGATGGATTACACCTGAACTCAAAAGGTACTAATATCCTAGCGGGATTGTTTAATATAGCTGTTAGGGAGGGTTTAAACTAAGTTGGCAAGGGGAAGGAAACCAAGGTGTTAGGATCGAGGAAGAGGAAAATAGAAATAAGTCAAAAATACTGTGCAGCAAAGATGGTAAGAAGGACAGGCCGGTGAATATACAGGGTAATTTGCTGCAAAATAGAAATATAGCACAAGTGGCAACAGGTACCGATCTAAATGTACTGTACTTAAATGCACGCAGCATTAGAAATAAAGTGGATGACCTTGCTGCACAGCTGTAGGTTAAAAGTATGACATTGTGGCCATCACCGAGTCATGGCTAAATGATGGATGTGATTGGGAGCTGAATATCCCAGGATACACAGTGTACAGGAAGGATAGGAAGGTAGGTAAAGGGGGTGGCGTGACCCTGATGGTAAGTAACGATATCAAATCAATAGAAAGAAGGGACATAGGATCAGAAGAGGTAGAATCCTTATGGGTAGAATTAAGAAATGGCAAGGGTAAAAAGACACTAATAGCAGTTATATACAGGCCTCCAAACAGCAGTCGGGATGTGGACTACAAGTTGCAGCTGGAAATAGAAAAAGCGTGTCAGAAGGACAATGTCAAGATAATTATGGGGGATTTTAATATGAAAGTGGATTGGGAAAGTCGGGAAGGTAATGGATCTCAGGAGAGGGAGTTTGTAGAATGCCTACAGGATGGCTTTTTGGAGCAACTTGTCCAGAAGCCCACCAGGGGCCCGGCTGTTTTGGATTGGGTGCTGTGTAACGAACCTGAGGCGATTAGGGAGCTGGAGGTAAAGGAACCTCTTGGAAGTAGTGATCATAATATGATTGAGTTCAGTTTCAAATTTGAAAAGGAGAAGCTGGTATCAGGTGTATCGATATTTCAGTGGAACAGGGGAAATTACAGTGGTATGAGAGAGGCCCAAGTCAATTGGAAAAGTAAACTAAATGGAGGGACAGCAGAGCAGAATTGGATGAAATTCCTACAAGAAAGAAGGAAAATGCAGGGAAAATATATTCCAAGAAAAAAGAAAATTATGAATGGAAAAATGGCACAAATGTGGCTAACGAGAGAGGTTAAGGCAAAAATAAAAGCAAAAGAAAGAGCGTACAAGGAAGCAAAAATTAGTGGGAAAAATGAGGACTGGAAGACCTACAGAAAGAAACTAAGAAAGTCATTAGGAAAGAAAAGATGAATTATGAAAGGAAGTTGGCGATTAACATAAAAAAGGATACTAAGAGTTTTTTTAAATATATGAAGAGTAAAAGAGTGACAAGGGTAGATATGGGACCGATTGAAAATGATGCTGGAGTAATTATAATGGATAACAGAGATGGCGGAGGAACTGAATGATTATTTTGCATCAGTCCTCACAGTGGAAGACATGAGCAATATACCTGATAGCCAGAGGTATCAGGGAATATAACTAGGTACAGTCAAGATAACTAGAGAGAAAGTGCTTGGGAAGCTAAGTGGACTAAGGATAGATAAGTCTCCCAGCCCAGGTGAGGTGCACCCAAGGGTTCTGAAGGAGGTGGCTTTGGAGATTGTGGAAGCATTGGAAATGATCTTCCAGGAATCAATAGACTCTGGCATGGTTCCGGAGGACCGGAAGGTTGCAAATGTAGTTCCACTATTTAAGAAAGGAAGGAGGCAGCAAAAAGAAAATTACAGACCTATTAGTCTGACATCGGTGGTTGGAAAGTTATTGGAGTCAATCCTCAAGGACGAGGTTATGAAATACCTCGAGGTGCATGACAAGATAGGCCAAAGCCAGCATGGTTTCATGAAGGGAAGATCCTGCCTTACCAACTTATTGGAATTTTTTGAGGTAACCTCGAATAAGATTGACAAGGGAGAGGCTGTGGATGTTGTGTATTTGGATTTTCAAAAGGCCTTCGATAAGGTGCCGCATATGAGGCTGCTTAATAAGATGAGAGCCCATGGAATTATAGGAAAGATATTGAAATGGGTGGAGCATTGGCTGATAGGCAGAAAGCAAAGGGTGGGAATAAAGGGCTCCTATTCTGATTGGTTGCCGGTTACTAGTGGTATTCCGCAGGGGTCGGTGTTGGGGCCGCTTCTTTTTACGATGTATATCAATGACTTGGATTATGGATTAAATAGTTTTGTGGCCAAGTTTGCGGATGACACCAAGATAGGTGGAGGAGCAGGAAATGTTGAAGAAACGAAAAGGTTGCAGAGAGACTTAGTCAGTTTAGGAGAGTGGGCAAAGAAATGGCAGATGAGATACAACATTGACAAATGTACGGTTGTACATTTCAGAAGAAGAAATAATCAGGCAGATTATTATTCAGATGGGGAGAAAATTCAAAAATCGGAAGTGCAAAGGGACTTGGGGGTCCTCGTGCAGGATACCCTAAAGGTTAACCACCAAGTTGGATCGGCAGTAAGGAAAGCGAATGCTATGTTGGCATTCATTTCAAGAGGAATAGTGTATAAGAGTAAGGAGGTGTTGATGAGGCTCTATGGGGCATTAGTGAGTCCTCATTTGGAATACTGTGTGCAGTTTTGGGCCCCCTATCTTAGAAAGGATATACTGATGTTGGAGAGAGTTCAGAGAAGATTTACGAGGATGATTCCTGGAATGCAGGGGCTAACATATGAGGAGCATCTGTCGGCTCTTGGATTGTATTCATTAGAGTATAGAAGAATGAGAGGGGATCTCATAGAAAAGTTTCGAATGTTGAAAGGGGTGGACAGAGTAGATGTGGAAAGGTTGTTTCCCTTGGTGGGTGAGTCCAGGACAAGAGGCCATAGTCTTAGAATTAGAGGGTACTCAGTTAAAACAGAGATGAGGAGAAATTTTTTTAGCTAGAGTGTCATGGATTTGTGGAATTCGTTGCCACATATGGCTGTGGAGGCCCGATCATTGAGGGTGTTTAAGGAGGAGATTGACAGGTATCTAATTAGTCAGGGTATCATGGGATATGGGGAAAAAGCCAGAAATTGGAACTAGATGGATAAATAGTTTAGCTCATGGGGGAGCTGCAGAGCAGACTCGATGGGCCGAATGGTCTACTTCTGCTCTTTTGTCTTGTGATCTTGTGAAGACAGTTGAAACGTCTCAACCCAAGCAAGGCTGCAGGGCCGGATGGTGTCAGTACCAGGGTGCTCAAAGCCTGTGCCCCTCAGCTATGTGGAGTACTTCGCCATATCTTCAACCTGAGTCTCCAGAGGGTTCCTGTGCTGTGGAAGATGTCCTGCCTCGTCCTTGTGCCTAAGACGCCGCGCCCCAGCAGCCTCAATGACTACAGACCAGTGGTATTGACCTCCCACATCATGAAGACCCTGGAGAGACTTGTTCTGGAGCTGCTCCGGCCTATGGTCAGGCCACACTTAGATCCCCTCCAGTTTGCCTACCAGCCCCAACTAGGAGTTGAGGATGCCTTCGTCTACCTGCTGAACCGTGTCTATGCCCACCTGGACAAGCCAGCAAGCACTGTGAGGGTCATGTTTTTTGACTTCTCCAGTGCGTTCAACACCATCCGCCCTGCTCTGCTGGGGGAGAAGCTGACAGCGATGCAGATGGATGCTTTCCTGGTGTCATAGATTCTTGATTACCTGACTGGCAGACCACAGTAGAAACATAGAAACATAGAAACATAGAAAATAGGTGCAGGAGTAGGCCATTCGGCCCTTCGAGCCTGCACCGCCATTTATTATGATCATGGCTGATCATCCAACTCAGAACCCCACCCCAGCCTTCCCTCCATACCCCCTGACCCCCGTAGCCATAAGGGCCATATCTAACTCCCTCTTAAATATAGCCAATGAACTGGCCTCAACTGTTTCCTGTGGCAGAGAATTCCACAGATTCACCACTCTCTGTGTGAAGAAGTTTTTCCTAATCTCGGTCCTAAAAGGCTTCCCCTCTATCCTCAAACTGTGGCCCCTCGTTCTGGACTTCCCCAACATCGGGAACAATCTTCCTGCATCTAGCCTGTCCAATCCCTTTAGGATCTTATACGTTTCAATCAGATCCCCCCTCAATCTTCTAAATTCCAACGAGTACAAGCCCAGTTCATCCAGTCTTTCTTCATATGAAAGTCCTGCCATCCCAGGAATCAATCTGGTGAACCTTCTTTGTACTCCCTCTATGGCAAGGATGTCTTTCCTCAGATTAGGGGACCAAAACTGCACACAATACTCCAGGTGTGGTCTCACCAAGGCCTTGTACAACTGCAGTAGTACCTCCCTGCTCCTGTACTCGAATCCTCTCGCTATAAATGCCAGCATACCATTCGCCTTTTTCACCGTCTGCTGTACCTGCATGCCCATTTTCAATGACTGGTGTATAATGACACCCAGGTCTCATTGCACCTCCCCTTTTCCTAATCGGCCACCATTCAGATAATAATCTGTTTTCCTATTTTTGCCACCAAAGTGGATAACTTCATATTTATCCACATTAAATTGCATCTGCCATGAATTTGCCCACTCACCCAACCTATCCAAGTCACCCTGCATCCTCTTAGCATCCTCCTCACAGCTAACACTGCCACCCAGCTTCGTGTCATCCGCAGACTTGGAGATGCTGCATTTAATTCCCTCATCCAAGTCATTAATATATATTGTAAACAACTGGGGTCCCAGCACTGAGCCTTGCGGTACCCCACTAGTCACCGCCTGCCATTCTGAAAAGGTCCTGTTTATTCCCACTCTTTGCTTCCGGTCTGCTAACCAATTCTCTATCGACATCAATACCTTACCCCCAATACCGTGTGCTTTAAGTTTGCACACTAATCTCCTGTCTGGGACCTTGTCAAAAGCCTTTTGAAAATCCAAGTATACCACATTCACTGGTTCTCCCCTATCCACTCTACTAGTTACATCCTCAAAAAATTCTATGAGATTCGTCAGACATGATTTTCCTTTCACAAATCCATGCTGACTTTGTCCGATCATTTCACCGCTTTCCAAATGTGCTGTTATCACATCCTTGATAACTGACTCCAGCAGTTTCCCCACCACTGACGTTAGGCTAACCGGTCTATAATTCCTCGGTTTCTCTCTCCCTCCTTTTTTAAAAAGTGGAGTTACATTAGCCACCCTCCAATCCTCAGGAACTAGTCCAGAATCTAACGAGTTTTGAAAAATTATCACTAATGCATCCACTATTTCTTGGGCTACTTCCTTAAGCACTCTAGGATGCAGACCATCTGGCCCTGGGGATTTATCTGCCTTCAATACCTTCAATTTACCTAACACCACTTCCCTACTAACATGTATTTCGCTCAGTTCCTCCATCTCACTGGACCCTCTGTCCCCTACTATTTCTGGAAGATTATTTATGTCCTCCTTAGTGAAGACAGAACCAAAGTAATTATTCAATTGGTCTGCCATGTCCTTGCTCCCCATAATCAATTCACCTGTTTCTGTCTGCAGGGGACCTACATTTGTCTTTACCAGTCTTTTCCTTTTTATATATCTATAAAAGCTTTTACAGTCCTTTTTTATGTTCCCTGCCAGTTTTCACAAGTACATGTGCTTGCAACAGTGTGTCCGACAGAGTGATCAGCAGCACTGGGGCTCCACAGGGGACTGTCTTGTCTCCCTTTCTCTTCACCATTTACACCTCGGACTTCAACTACTGCACAGAGTCTTGTCATCTTCAGAAGTTTTCAGATGACTCTGCCATAGTTGGATGCATCAGCAAGGGAGATGGGGCTGAGTACAGGGCTACAGTAGGAAACTTTGTCACATGGTGTGAGCAGAATTATCTGCAGCTTAATGTGAAAAAGCCTAAGGAGGTGGTGGTAGATCTGAGGAGAGCTAAGGTGCCGGTGACCCCTGTTTCCATCCAGGCGGTCAGTGTGGACATGGTGGAGGATTACAAATACCTGGGGATATGAATTGACAATAAACTGGACTGGTCAAAGAACACTGAGGCTGTCTACAAGAAGGGTCAGACCCGTCTCTATTTCCTGAGGAGACTGAGATCCCTTAACATCTGTCGGACGACGCTGAGGATGTTCTACGAGTCTGTAGTGGCCAGTGCTATCATGTTTCCTGTTGTGTGCTGGGGGCAGCAGGCTGAGGGTAGCAGACACCAACAGAATCAATAAACTCATTCGTAAGGCCAGTGATGTTGTGGGGATGGAACTGGAATCTTTGACGGTGGTGACTGAAAAGAGGATGCTGTCCAAGTTGCATGCCATCTTGGACAATGTCTCCCATCCACTATATAATGTACTGGTTGGGCACAGGAGTACATTCAGCCAGAGACTCATTCCACCAAGATGCAACACTGAGCATCATAGGAAGTCATTCCTGCCTGTGGCCATCAAACTTTACAACTCCTCCCTTGGAGGGTCAGACACCCTGAGCCAATAGGCTGGTCCTGGACTTATTTCCTGGTATAATTTGCATATTACTATTTAATTATTTATGGTTTATTACTATTTAATTATTTATGGTGCATCTGTAACGAAAACCAATTTCCCTTGGGATCAATAAAGTATGACTATGACTATGACTATCTCACTGATAGTTTGAGGCAGACTGCTAATGCAGTATAGGTCGGATTTTACTTGTCCTACTTTTTGTGGATGAGATGTACCTGGGCACTTTTTCACAGTCGAGTGAATGCCAGTGTTGTAACTACTGTTTCCTCTAAGCTACGTGTGTGTTTGGCTGCACAGTAACTGAAATGCTCACATGGCCTTTGTTGCTGCACAAAAGGATTTTTTTTCATGTAATGTTGATATAAATTGCCACCCAGTTTTCATGTAAAGATTTCCTGCTCAGAGCAATGGTTTGTCCGTGTAGCTGTTAAAAAGGGGTCATTTGTTGTAACATACTGCAAATGTTTGGGTAGAGGTGCTTGATTGAGAATGCAACCCTTCAATGATACAGCAAAGAATCTATCCCTTGAATACCCAGTAATTTTTTACCCCCTCCCTCTTCTCTAATTCCCCATTCTGACTCCCCTTTTACCTCTGCTTTACTCCTCACCTACCACCTCCCCAGTGCCTTCCATCTCTCCTCTATCAGATTCGTCCTTCTTCAGCCTTATACCCTTGCCACCTATACCACCCAGCTTCTCACTTCATCACACCTCTCCCCCTCCAGTTCACTTCAGCCATCACAATCTAGCTTATACTCCTTTCCCTCCCTGCACCTCCTCATTTTGACTTCTTTCCCTTAACTTTCCAGTCCTAAAGAATATTCTCAACCCCTAATGCCAACTGTTTATTCATTTCCATGGATGCTGCCTGCCCTGCTGAATTCCTCCAATATTTTGTACGTGGTACTCTGGATTTTTAGAATCTGCAGACTCTCTTGTGTTTATGATTTACCTAGTAGGTACAGGTGGCTCATAGCTGATGGGAAACACCAGTGCAGTGACTAAGTGGGATTACTGACACAGTTGAAACACTCTGGTCCCATCGCCTGCGTAAGTCTACGGAAAACCATCTCTGGCCCTGCCAACTGTGTGAGATTGAGGTACGAGCCCAACCCAGAACCCCTTGTTTGGGTGGATACTGCGTGATTTGTTACCATTATGATTCAGCTTTATAATTCTTAATTCGACTAAAGGGTTAGTAAAGAAAAAGCAAAAAAAAAGAAAACAGCCCATTTCAATGAAACAGTTTAATGTGGACAAGTTTCCCCTTCACTGATCCTCCTTCGATCACCCTGGGCTTCATCAGATCATGGCCCCACTCCAGGTCGAGTCCGATGACCTCTTCTCTCCAGCATCTTCTTCCTTCATCTCCCGCCGAACAAAAGACCCAGCTCATCCCCATGTCAGGTGCACAACACGAAAACACACTCCCTTCCTTGGACGGCTCATGTTCCAAACACCCTTTCTCTCTAGCCATAACCCAAACACTGCTTCTACAGAAAGACCATTACATTAGCAGTGAAACCTTTCCCAGGGTGTTACAATCTTCCCCACCAAAATTAGTAATGTCCTCATGACATTGAGATAATTTACCACCCCTTCATACAAAGCATAAAGTCCAATCCAGGTATAAATGGTAGTGACATAGCTCACCAGGGTGATAGGTGCCACACTCTATTCCTAGAGTGCTACATGGGCCAGCTTATCTGCTAGTCCCTACTTCTTTAATACCTCCTTACCCTATAATCTACTCCTTCAGGTTCAGACACTCCTTGAGATACTTCTGGTCTACATGGCAAGACCTCCACCCAGTCTATCACTCATACCCTCTTACAACTCAAACCCCTCTGCCACTTGGCTGAGCCCTGCTTCATCCCTTTCATGGTCCTGCTGAAACCCAGTCCGTCCACAGATAGTCCCCCCGATTTCTCCTGACTCAGGGTGAAAAGGGTTGGGAATGTTTTCCTTAATCTGTGGGACATTAGCAAAAGGCCGTATATACCACACCCCCATTTCCTCATCCTCTGAGTCCATATCCCATTCAGGGGCCGGGGCCAGTCTAATCTCTCCTGCTGTTTGTCCTTCAGTCACTCCGCGTTGCTGCAGAATCCTCTTACTAGGTGTAGGCTCCAGGTTGAGCTCTGGGTTAACCTACACCTCTTGTCCCAGAGGCAGAAGGTGGTTCTGACGGAGAATCTTGACAGGCCGATTCCCATCCTCTGGTTTCACCTGAAAACTGGTATGGTTGGCATCTGACTCTCCACTACCTAGGGCATAGCTACCCAGCCATTAGCCAACATATGCTTCCCAGGTAGCCCCAAATTCTTTATGAGGAACCAGTCTCCTAGCATGAGTTGGGAAAACCTAACTCTTAATCATAACTCCTCTTATTTCCTTGATTCTGCTTGGCAGCCCTGACCTCAGCTAATTCATAAGCCTTTTTCAGCTCCCTTCTCATATCAGACACATACTTCAGATAAGTCTTCAGTGGTAGGTCTTTCTCGCCAGTCCCTAAACAAAGGTCAATGGGCAACCTCGCCTCATGCCCAAACATCAGATAATATGGCGAATAGTGTTGGCGCGTGGCCAAGTGGTTAAGGCATCGGTCTAGTGATCTGAAGGTCGCTAGTTCGAGCCGCAGCTGAGGCAGCGTGTTGTGTTCTTGAGCAAGGCACTTAACCACAGATTGCTCTGCGATGACACTGGTGCCAAGCTGTATCAGCCCTCGTGCCCTTCCCTTGGACAACATTGGTGACATGGAGAGGAGAGACTGGCAGCATGGGCAACTGCCGGTCTTCCATACAACATTGCCCAGGCCTGCCTGCGCCCTGGAAACCTTCCAAGGTGCAAATCCATGGTCTCATGAGACTAATGGATGCCTATATATAATGGTGAGTACCCAGTAGCTTCATTTTGTAGACAGTTGTAGCAGTGAACCAGATGTCCAATACGTTGACTCCACTTGTTCTTCTTGCTGATTTCCAAGGTTCCAAGCACGTCTAGCAAGGTCCGATTAAACCTCTCTGGCTGGGGATCACCCTGCAGGTGATAAGGAGTTGTCCTCGACTTCGAATCCAAGCATGCTCAGTAACTCATGTATGCACCTACTCTCGAAATCCTGTTCCCGATCACTATATATATGCCTGGGGAGGCCAGAATAAATGAAATACTTCTTCTTTAATAGTTTGGCCACTGTGGATGCCCTCTAATCCTTGGTAGGGAAAGCTAGCACATATCTGCTGTAGTGATCCATGACGACTGAGACATTTGCCATGTTGCTGACATCTGGCTCTATTGACAGGAAACCCATACACACCAGATCAAGGGGCCTGCATTCAGCAAGTGGGACAACGGAGCGGCCCTCGTAGGCAGTGTCTTTCTCCATATGCATCGAATGCACAACTTTTAGTACTCTTCGACCTCCAGCTTCATTCGGGGCCAGTAGAACCAATCTCTGAGCAATCCATAGATCTTTCCAACCCCCCCAAATGTCCAGAATCATCATTAAGTGACTTCAACACAGTCCTCCAATACTTCTCAGGCAGAACCAGCTGGGAACACCAAGGCTGGTCTGGAGGTGATGACCCAGTATAGAATCTGGTTTCTCAACTCCAATCTGGGCCATTCTCTCAGTAATGGAGGCACCCCGCAGCATGGTTCGTCTTCTCCACCTGGGCCATGTCTCCCTTTTTGACTGCTGACCCAATGGATCACAAATTAATATTGTAGCTACTACCAATTTCTCAAGGAAGCTCTTCAGCAATCTGTCAAAGCAGATTACTAGATCATTTTCTGTGCTCCAGATCCTGGATTAAGCTGTTGGATCTGGTGATTTTCAATCTGCAGGTTCTTTTAGGGGCCCAAAAATAAGTTGAAAACTTGTTGCTTCATGATCATTTATTGAAAGCTTAAACAAAGGAACAGGCACAGAGTACATGAAATTAAAGAGCAAAGAACTAAGGCAAAGGCAAAGATAGGATCAATTTTTGAAGAGACAGACATTTTTATACCGAGTTAAGGCAAATTCCTGAGATAAGCAAAGGGCCTATTAGAAGATGCACAGATACAACGCTTAGCCAATGAATAACTGAAAGATGATAAACCATTATTTAACTGTTATATTGCTTGTCACCAGTAGGTGGTGTCTAACACCACATATTATGAAAATAGAAGTTAAAATACAAGTTATATGTTCGTGAAACTGCAATTTCAGTATTGTTAAAAACTCATGAATTCATCTAATACCTTGTTCAAAGCATAAAGAACAACCGATTACAACAAAGCCTTTTGAAGAGTTGAAGCTGAATCTCTGTATGCCTAACATTGCAACTAACTGTATTGGCAACCCCATCCTAACTGTAGAGATCATATTATACATATATACATCATGTATAATCTCTCCGATTGGTTTCCTTCAGGGAAAATCTTGTCTGATGAACCTGCTGGATTTCTTTCAGTAGATTACAAGTAGGTAAAGATAAAGGGGATGCACTAGATGTTGTATAATTGGATCTTTGACAAGGTGCCACACAGGGGGCTGCTTACCAAGTTAAGAGCCCATGGTATCACAGGAAAGTTACTAGCATGGTTAGAGCATTGGTTAATTGGTAGGAGGCAATAAGTGGGAATAAAAGGATCCCTTTCTGGTTGGCTGTCAGTGACTAGTGGTGTTCCACAGGGATCTGTGTTGGGACTGATTCATTTTATGACCAATGACTTAGATAACAGAATAGATGGCTTTTTTGCATATGATATTAAGATTGGTGGAGGGGCAGGTAGTGTTGAAGAAACAGGAAGGCTGCAGAAGGACTTAGATTAGGAGAACAGGCAAGAAAGTGGAAAATGAAATACAACATTGGAAGATGCATGGTCATGCACTTTAGTAGTAGAAATAAATGTGCAGACTATTTTCTAAATGGTGAGAAAATCCAAATATCTGAGATGCAAAGGGACCTGGGAGTCCTTGTGCAGAACACCCTAAAAGTTAACTTGCAGGCTAAGTTGGTGGTGAGGGAGGCAAATGCAATGTTAGCATTCATTTCAAGAGGTCTGGAATACAAGAGCAGGGATGTGACGCTGAGGATTTATAACACACTTGTAAAACCTCACCTTGAGTATTGTGAACATAGTTTTGGGCTTCTTATCTAAGAAAAGATGCGCTAACATTGGAGAGAATTCAAAGGAGGTCCCCAAGAAAGTTCCGGGAATGAAAGGGTTATCGTATGAGGCACATTTGATGTTCCTGGGGCTGTACTCTCTGACTCTCTGGACTTTAGTAGGATGGGGTGGGGGGGGGGGAGGGGATCTCAGTGAAATCTTTCTTAAGTTGAAAGGCCATGCACAGAGTAAATGTGGAAAGGATGTTTCCCATGGTGGGGGAGTCTTGGACAAGAGGGTACAACCTCAGGTTAAAGGAGCATCCATCTAAAACACAGATGTGGGGGAGAAATTCCTTTAGCCAGAGAGTGGTGAATTGTAGAAATTGTTACAACTGGCAGCTGAGGAGGCCAGGTCATTAGGTGCATTTAAGGCAGAACTTGATAGGTTCTTGATTAGACATGACAAAAAAAGGTTACGTGGCGAAGGCCAGGGAGTGGGGTTGACAAAGGCAAATAAGGATCACGGTTAAATGGTGGAGCAGACTCAATGGACCAAATGGCCTATTTCTACTCCTATGTCTTATGATTTTGCACTTTGGTAGGACCAACCAGGATAGGTCTTATACAGCAATGGTAGGGCACTAACGGGTGTGGTAGAACAAAGGGATTTGGAAATACAGGTCCATAATTCATTGAAAGTGGTGTCACAGGTAGGATTGTAAAGAAAGCTTTTGACATAACAGCCTTCATAAGTCAAGGTACTGAGTACAGGAGATGAGATGTTATGTTGAAGTTGATTAAACCGTTGATGAAGCCTAATTGATGAAGCAGGTATGATATTGTGGCCATCACTGAGATGTGGCTAAAGGATGCATGTCTCTGGGAGCTGAACATCCAAGGATACACGGTGTATCAGAAGGATAGGAAGGTAGGCAGAGGGGGAGGCGAACCTTTATTGATAAGAAATGATATTAAATCATTAGAAGGAGGTGATATAGGATCGTAAGGTACAGAATCTTTATGGGTTGAGCTGAGAAATCGGAGGGGTAAAAGGACCCTGATGGCAGTTATTTATAGGCCTCCAAACAGCTGCAGTGATGTGGACTACAAATTACAACAGGAAATAGAAAAGGCTTGTGAGAAGGGCAGTGTTATGATAATTGCGGGGGATTTTAACATGTGAGTGGATTGGGAAAATCAGGTCAGCACTGGATCTCGAGAGAGAGAATTTGTAGAATGTCTGCGAGATGGCTTTTTAGAACAGCTTGTTGTTGAGCCCACTAGGGGATCGGCTGTACTGGATTGGGTATTGTGTAATGAACCAGAGGTGATTAGAGAGATTGAGGTGAAGGAACCCTTGGGAGGCAGTGATCATAACATGATTGAGTTCACTGTGAAATTTGAAAAACAGAAGCCGAAATCTGATGTGTTGGTATTTCAGTGGAGTAAAGGAAATTAACAGTGGCATGAGAGAGGAACTGGCCAAAGTTGACTGGAAAGGGACACTCATCAAAGTTGCTGGTGAACACAGCAGGCCAACAGGAATTCTGCAGATGCTGGAAATTCAAGCAAATTTGATGTGTGTTGCTTGAATTTCCAGCATCTGCAGAATTCCTGTTGTTTGGAAAGGGACACTGGCAGGAAAGACGGCAGAGCAGCAGTGGCTGGAGTTTATGCGAGAAGTGAAGAAGGTGCAAGACAGGTATATTCCAAAAAAGAAGAAATTTTCGAATGGAAAAAGGATGCAACCGTGGTTGACAAGAGAAGTCAAAGCCAAAGTTAAAGCAAAGGAGAGGGCGTACAAGGAAGCAAAAATTAGCGGGAAGACGGAGGGTTGGGAAGTTTTTAAAAAGTTTACAAAAGGAAACTGAGAAGGTCATTAAGAGGTAAAAGATTAACTATGAAAGGAAGCTAGCAAATAATACCAAAGAGGATACTAAAAGCTTTTTTCAAGTATATAAAGAGTAAAAGACTGGTGAGAGTAGATATAGGACCGATAGAAAATGATGCTGGAGAAATTGTAATGGGAGATAAGGAGATGGCGGAGGAACTGAACGAGTATTTTGCATCAGCCTTCACTGAGGAAGGCATCAGCAGTATACCAGACACCCAAGGGCAGCAGGGCAGAGAAGTGTGTGCAGTCACAATTACGACAGAGAAAGTACTCAGGAAGCTGAATAGTCTAAAGGTAGATAAATCTCCTGGACCAGATGGAATGCACCCTCGTGTTCTGAGGGAAGTAGCTGTGGAGATTGCAGAGGCATTAGCGATGATCTTTCAAAAGTCAATAGATTCTGGCATGGTTCCGGAGGACTGGAAGGTTGCAACTGTCACTCCGCTATTTAAGAAGGGGGCAAGGAAGCAAAAAGGAAATTATAGACCTGTTAGCTTGACGTCAGTGGTTGGGAAGTTGTTAGAGACGATTGTCAAGGATGAGGTTACAGAGTACCTGGAGGCATATGACAAGATAGGCAGAACTCAGCATGGATTCTTTCAAGGAAAATCCTGCCTGACAAACCTATTACAACTTTTTGAGGAAATTAAAAGTAGGCTGGACAAGGGAGATGCAGTGGATGTTGTATATTTGGATTTTCAGAAAGCCTTTGACAAGGTGCCACACATGAGGCTACTTAACAAGAGCCCATGGAATTACGGGAAAGTTACATATGTGGATAGAGCATTGGCTGATTGGCAGGAAACAGAGAGTGGGAATAAGGGGATCTTATTCTGGTTGGCTGCCAGTTACCAGTGGTGTCCACAGGGGTCCCTGCTGGGACCACTTCTTTTTACATTGTACATCAACACTTTGTGGCTAAGTTTGCTGACGATACAAAGATAGGTGGAGGGGCCGGTAGTGCTGAGGAAACGGAGAGTCTGCAAAGGGACTTGGATAGATTGGAAGAATGGGCAAAGAAGTGGCAAATGAAATACAATGTTGGAAAGTGTATGGTTATGCACTTTGGCAGGAGAAATAAACGGGCAGACTATTATTTAAATGGGGAAAGAATTCAAAGTTCTGAGATGCAATGGGACTTGGGAGTCCTCGTACAGGATACCCTTAAAGTTAACCTCCAGATTGAGTTGATGGTGAAGAAGGCGAATGCAATGTTGGCATTCATTTCTAGAGGAATAGAGTATAGGAGCAGGGATGTGACGTTGAGGCTCTATAAGGCACTGGTGAGACCTCACTTGGAGTACTGTGGGCAGAAAGGATGTGCTGACGTTGAAGAGGGTACAGAGAAGATTCACTAGAATGATTCCGGGAATGAGAGGGTTAAAATATGAGGAACATTTGTCTGCTCTTGGACTGTATTCCTTGGAGTTTAGAAGAATGAGGGGAGACCTCATAGAAAAATTTCGTATGTTGAAAGGCATGGACAGAGTAGATGTGGCAAAGTTGTTTCCCATGATGGGGGAGTCTAGTATGAGAGGGCATGACTTAAGGATTGAAGGGCGCCCATTCAGAACAGAATTGTGAAGAAAATTTTTTAGTCAAAGGGTGGTGAATTGATGGAATTTGTTGCCACGGGCAGCAGTGGAGGCCAAGTCATTGGGTGTATTTAAGGCAGAGATTGATAGGTATCCGAGTAGTCAGGGCATCAAAGGTTATGGTGAGAAGGCAGGGGAGTGGGACTAAATGGGAGAATGGATCAGCTCATGATAAAATGGCGGAGCAGACTCGATGGGCCAATGGCCGACTTCTGCTCCTTTGTCTTATGGTCTAATTCGGAGTATTGTGTACAGTTTTGGTCACGTACCTACAGGAAAGATGTAAATAAGATTGAAAGAGTGGAGAAAATTTAGAAGAACATTGTAAATTTAGAGGACTTGAGTTATAAGGAAAGATTGAATAGATTAGGACTGTATTCATTAAAACATAAGATAGAGAGGAGATTTGATGGAGGTATACAAAATTATGAGGGGTATAGATAAGAGTTAACGTAAGCAGACTTTTTCCACTGAGGTTGGATGGGACTACAGCCAGAGGTAATGCATTAAGCGTGAAAGGTGAAAAGTTTAAGGGGAACTCAAGGGAAAACTTCTTCACTCAGGGGGTCGTGTGAGTGTGGAATGAGCTGCCAGCACAAGTGGTGCATGTGAGCTCAATTTCAACATTTGAGAAGTTTGGATAGGTACATAGATGGTAGGGATATGGAGGGCTACAGTCAATAGGAGTAGTCAGTTTAAATGGTTTCAGCGTGGACTCAATGGGCCAAATGGCCAGTTTCTGTCCTGTACTTCCCTACAACTCTATAACCTTTCATGACCTAATTAGTAAGCTATCAACCTCCACTTTGAATACAATGACTTGTGCTCCACAGCCATCTGTGGTAATACATTCCAGATTCATTACCCTCTGGCCCAAGAAATTCCTCCCCATCTCTCACATGAAAAAATCTGCAGATACTGGAAAATCCAAGAGCAGCACACACAAAATGCTGGAGGAACTCAGCAGGCCACGCAGCATCTATGGAAAAGACTAAACAGTTGGCATTTTGAGCCCAAACCCTTCATTGGGACTGGTAAAAAGGATGAGAAGTCAGAGCTAGAAGGTGGGGGTGGGAAGAGAGGAGGAAGAACAAGGTGGCAGGTGACAGGTGAAATTGGGAGAGGGAGAAGGGTAAAGGAAAGAGCTGTGAAGTTGATTGATGAATGACATAAAGGGCTGGATAAGGGGAGCCTGATAGGACAGGGTAGAAGACCATGGAAGAAAGGGAAGGGGGATGAGCACCAGAGAGAGGTGATGGGCAGTTAAGGAGATATGGTGAGAGAGGGAATCTAGAATGGGGGAATGGTGAGGGTGGTGGGGAGGCAATTACCAGAAGCTCGGGAAATTGATGCTCATGCAATCAAGTTGGAAGCCGCCCAGAAAGAATACAAGGTGTTGCTCCTCCAATCTGTGGCCTCACCGCAGCAGCAGAGGAAGCCATGAACTGACATGTCAGAATGATAGAGGGAAGTAGGATTGAAATGGGTGGCCACTGGGAGATCCCGTTTTTTCTGGTGGACAAAGCAGAATGTAGGTATTCGGAGAGGCAGTCTTCCAATCTACTTCGGATCTTACCTATATACAAGGCCACACCAGGAGCACCAGATACAGTAGTTGACTCCAAAAGACTCTCGGGTGAAGTGGCACCTCATCTTGAAGGACTGTTTGGGGCCCTGAATGGTAGTGAGAAAGGTGTAGGGACAGGTACAGTATTTGTTCCGCTTGCAAGGACAAGTCCCAAGGGAGATCAGTGGGAAGGGACGAATGGACAACGGAGTCACCTAAGGAGCAATTCCCACAGAAAGTAGAAAGTTGGGGTGGGGGGAGAGAAGTGCTTGGTGGTGGGATCCTGTTGAAGATGGTGCAAGTTACAGAGAATTATGCTTTGGATGTGGAGGCTAGTGGGGTGGGAGGATCGGGTGAGGACAGACATGCACAAAATGGAAGAGAAACAGGTGAGGCAGCAGTGATGGTGGAAGAACTGGAACCCATGAGAGTGCACATGGCTACACCTTTGGTTTGAACAAGATGGGAGGAGCCAAAGGAGAAATTATTTAGAGAGTGAGGACCAGTTCCATCAGACAGAGGAAAGTGGTGGTAAGGGGAACAGGTTGGGTCTGTTATCCAGAGGAGAAGTGGAGAGCTTTCACGCCCTCCAAGTATGGGGGGGGGGGGGCAGAAGTGTATAGAGACTGGATATCCATAGTGAAAGAGACAATGCCTTCTCTAAAGGGTTCCCACCACCAAGCCCATCCTTCCCTCCCACCCATTCTCACTTTCTGCAGGGATCTCTCCCTACCTGACACCCTTTTCCATTTGTCCCTCCCCACTCATCTCCCTCCTGGTACTTTTCCTTGCAAGCGGAACAAATGCCATACCTGCCCCAACACCTTCTCCCTCACTACCACTCAGGGCCCCAAACAGTCATTCCAGGTGAGGCAACACTTTACCAGTGTGTCTGGTCCGGTCATCTACTGTGCCCAGTGCTCCCAGTGTGGCCGTCTGTATATTGGTGAAATCTGACATTGATTGGTAGACCACTTCGCTGAGTACCTACGCTCCATTCTATTTGTCAGAAAAAGTGGGATTTCCCAGTGGCTACTCGTTTCAATTCTACTTCCCAGTCCCACTCCAACTTGTCAGTCCATAGCCTTCTCTATTGCCGCGATAAGGGAACGCTCAGTTTGGAGGAGCAAGACCTTATGTTCCATCTGGGTAGCTTGCAACCTGATTGCTTGAACATAAATTTCATGAATTTTCAGTAAGTTAATTGACCCACCCCCCCACTTCACCATTCCCTCATTCCAGTTTCCCTCTCTCACCTTATCTCTTTACCTGCCCATCAGCTCTGTCTGGTTCTCCTCCCCCTTCCTTTTCTTCCATGGTCTTCTACCCTTTTCTATCATATTCCTCCTTCTCCAGCCCTTTATCTCTTTCACCAATCAATTTCCCAGCTCTTTACTTCACCCTTCTCTCCCAGTTTCACCCATAATCTACCACCTTGTACTGCTTCGTCCCCTCCCACCTTGGTCTGACTTCTCATCCTTTTTTCCAGTCCAGATGAATGGTCTCGGCCCAAAACATTAACTACTTACTCTTTTCCATGGATGCTGCCTGGCTTGCTGAGTTCCTCCAGCATTTTGTGTGTGTTCCTCCACATCTCTGTTCAAAATGGGCAACCCTCTACTCTGAGGCTGTTCCCTCTCGTCCCAGAATCCCCTACAATAGGAAACATCCTCTTCACACCCACTCTATCTACGCTTTTCAATAGTCAATAGGTTTCAATAAGATCCCGCCACCTACCATTCTTCTAAACTCCAGAGAGAACAAACACTCTTCATATGTTAACACTTTCATTCCCAGAATCATTCTCACTAATCACATCTGCACCTTCTCCACTGCCAGCACGTTTTCTTAAAGGGTCCAAAACTGACCTGATTATTCCATGTGTAGTCTGACCAACATTTCATTAAGCCACAGCATCACAGCCTTGCTTTTACGTTCTAGTCCTTTTGAAATGAATGCCAACATTGCATTTGCCTTTCATACCACCAACGCAGTTACCATTTGATCACTGGAAAAGATTGCATGACAAAGATCAAGACTATTTTAAATTATGGGACAACCACTCACCAGGCTGAGCCAACACATAATGTCCATCTCTAATTGCCCTTGAGAGGGTGGTGATGAGTTGCCTTCTTGAACCACTGCAATGCTTGAGGTGTGGGTATACTCATAATGTCAATAGAGAGGGAGTTTGACTCAGTGACAGCAAAGTCAGGATGGTATGTAGACTGTATGGCAGCTTTGAGGTGTGGTGTTCCCATGCTTTTGCTGCCCTTGTCCTTCTAGCTAGTAGATGTTGAGAGTTTGGAATGTGCTAAGAGTTCCAATACCAATAAACCTGTTTCACATGTAATGTGCTGTACTGTATAATATTTTCTAGTTCTTTTTTTAAAAACTCTTCCTCAGATCAGTTGACAAAAAAATACAGCATTATGTTGTCATTTCACCTTCAAATCTTCAGCACTCTGCAATAAGATATTTTCTCCTATACTTTTCCCAGAACCCAATTTTTTCAATTCAAATACTTGTCCATTTAATTTTCAGAATCACAATTTAATATGTCTCTATCACTCTTTAGACTTTGGGTCATAACTTCTTTCATGAAATTTCCTTAGAGATTTTTTAAAAACAGTCAAAAATAGCAGGCCAAACATCACTTGGAGTGCTAGTAACTTAGGTTAATGATTTCTGAACTGTGCTTCTTCATATCTCCTTTGGTTTTGTCCTCTATCTAAAATCTGTTTATACCCAAGGTATTACCTCAGGAATTTTTTGCATTGGTGTCCGAGTTGTGAGATGACTGGCTTTCAACAACCATATTTTTCATTATTGACAAATTGTTAGAGAAATGTACTAACCACAGCCAAAACAACAATTTTCTGTCAAAAGAAATATAAAATTGGTGGGCAAAGATTTTTGTTTGAAAAAGAGAGTCCTTACAAGTGGAACTTTGGTCTTTTGCCATGCTCACAATTTTAGAACTCAAAAAATTGTAATCACATTCATTTTCAAGACTAAAAAGATGATCACCTTGCCTGAACTTGCTTGTTGAATACAGTATTTCATTTGGTAATAGTGAAGGATGTACCTTAACAAATACGATTAATTCAAATGCACAATATTTACAAATTCTTAAAATTATTTATAAGTTTATGAGTAACAATTGGATGAGATAAAATATAGCTCTGCAAAACAAAACACATAATTATATGTTTAGCACTTGAATATTCCCCCTCTCTTTTTCCAGGATATAAGAGTGAGCTGCTGAACAGAATACAGTTTACCAAGAAGCAGAATTCAATGAGTAAGACAAAGAGTAGAAAGTAATTTTTTCTGAACTTATTGTCAATTCTAAATAGAAGAATCCAGCAGACACTACCATGTTCAACATCAGAAAATGTTGGTGTTCCAAGGGGCATATAATAAATGTAACGGCTACTTCAAAATATCATCAGAATCATAGAAAAACATCTGGAAGGGTGCAGCATTGACTTAGCAGTTTAAAGAATAACAATGTCCAAATGAAGTAGTGGAAAGAATGATACAGTAACTTAAAAAAAATCTTATCTAGTCACAGAAACTGCAAACTTCCTATTTACAGAAAGAAAAGTAATATTGTAATTTGTGAATATAATCCAATACCAATTGAGTATTTTAGAAAACAGGGCCCCTAAATATAATTTTCCTCTACAGGGGAATTAATTCTATTACTACAAAGAACTTAAACATAACCAAATTTACATAATAGTCCATGGAGAAATTAAAAATTTGAATTCCTATTTTATATCTGGTCAGGAAAGCTACATTGAAATAATATTGAAATCTTTTAAGCACATGTATATTACAAAAAAATCTTACAGTAGAATAAATTTCACAGCCAATTAAAATAAATTCCATGTTATTAGGTGTAAACTCATGGGGTGGGGGGGGGGAGGGGTAAGAGACAGAGGTTAAGTTGAATACACACATTTCATTCTTGATAGGTGATTACCAGAATCAAAATGGTTTCTTCAAAAGATGGCTTACTTATTAAGGCAACTGAAGTTGAACATTTTTTAAATACAAGTAACAACAAGAAATGTGTTTTTTAACCAATGTGGTTCTATTAAAATTCATTTTTGATTCTCGAACTACATAAGCATAAACTGACAGTAGTACAATGCTACATTTCACAAAAATGTATAAAAGAAAGTCAGAAATTAACTATAAATTCCATTTGTTTTTGCAATGCTACTGAATATAACACTCTCTTTACATATAATTAATCAATAACATACATTTTCCTTTCTAAATTCCCTCTTTCAAAGGTAGATGCTTTCTATATAGGTCAAATTTTCTGAATTATTTAATTCAATTGCCTTGCATACTTTTCTATTTTAATTTCAAATTTAATAGGGTACTAAAAGCAATAAACACGTGTAAAAATAATATTACATGTGTCTTCAGGATAGCAAGCAACACATAAAAATCTTAAATGCAAATGCTTAACAAATAGAACTTAGCAAGTACTGCATTACATTGTAACAGGGTACAGTATATGTATATACATTGAACTAATTGTTTTTACAAAAGTTTTTTTTTGTTCATTTTTCCCCACAAATTTCAGTTATACAACAAACACTTAACAAAATATATTACTGTGAATAACTTTTGAGAAATGTTACATGTTAAAGGTTCCAATGTTTTCTACGTAGTTTTGCAAAGCAAAAAATAAAAAAAGCAGTCTGAAGCTGCAGAGGCTTTATCTTCAAAGAAAGATGCTGTAGACATCAAACTGGTCAGGACTCATATTACAAATACTACTCTGATTTATCACAATAAAGTTCTTTCAAAGTTTTGAGTTCCTCGATTAGCTGCTTGTTTTGGGTTTCCAGCACTGCAACACGGCTTTCCAGACACTTTACATATTCTTTTTTTCGACGTCGACATTCTTTGGCAGCCTCCCTACAAACAGCAGAAGCAAAAAAAAAGGAACGAGAAATACTTGATATGCTATGCAACATCAGGGCTTCTGGAACAATTCCAGCATTATAGGCCAACATGATTTCTTCCCACCCTCCCAAGCTCAGGCTAGGTTAAAATTCAAAGCAAATTGGAGTCCAGCATACTCAAAAGTGTCCCTGTCCCAACTCCACCTGGTATTCCATGGAACTGCAACATCTCATGCCTGGGTCAGAGTTCAAAAAGTATGAAAGTGGCAGTTTGAAGCTGTTAATCTGTTTTATGGCAGTACAAGTCTTTTAGGGCCTTGAGTTCCTCGATAAGAGTCTTGTTTTGATTTTCAAGCACAGCGACTCGATTTTCAAGACACTTGACATATTCCTTCTTCTTTTTGCGACATTCACGAGCAGCCTCCCTGGAATTAACAGAAGGCACATCATAGCGACAGCCGAAAAAGGGAAGAAACCGACTAATCTGTACACTTTGTCTTTGTAATGCCATCCTTAGAGTGCCACTTGCGCATCCCCAGTTCTTGTCCTATGGCTTGCACCAACCAAATCAGAAGCTGCTGGCTTTGCTGAATCCCTTAAAACCCTCCAACACTAAATCATATTTATGGGATTACTTGCAGCCAACCAGTGTCAACCTCAGGAATGGAATGCAGTTGATTCACCCCCATCGAACGACTTTTGAAAGGTGACACACCACATCAAACTGAAGTGCTGCAGTCAGATGTTAATTCTCTGTCTTGTTTGAAGTACTTAGACTCAGGAATGAAGCATTTATTTGGACCACAGATCCCGGAAGCATCATTTTGTTTTTGTACATATCATGCAAGAAAATGAAAAGCTACATTGAAATTTGTACCAGTTCAAACTTGTGAACCAAAGATCATTCTACTTTTTAAAAATAGATGTTCAAGTAGGCACTTATTTAAGACAATCAAAAAGTGCCAAAAATCTCCCAACAAATTTTCCATATCAATTCTAATAGAACTATTAGCTCATTATTCATTATTTGTTATTTCCTCTAACTCTACCTTTCATAAAAATATTAAATGTACTAAAAGTTAAAAACAAAGTCACTTTTTTAAAAAAAAATTTTGACTAATTGCTAATTTTAGAAGAAAAATGTTTCTGTCCCATCTCCATTGAGTTATCTATGGCAAAGTAACACTTAGAAACTTAAAAGCTGCTTCTGTACTTTTCTAATCCTTACCCATTTTCTTGTGTATTTTTCTCTAAAATTAGCAAGATGATAAATAATGAATTATTAGTGACTGAAGTTCAATACAAATGTTCTGAAAATATATATTTGTAAGAAAATGACAGCAGTCACTTTACAATGAAAATACTTGTCAGCTGCAATCATAATGCAATCCTTAAAGGCAAGCATAAACATTTAACATATTAAAATTGACTGCATCAAATTAATACACCCATAACATACACTGAACTTTTAAAGATCATATTATTGACCAAGTTATAAATCAACATAATGGATTTAAGCCAACAATACCATGTTCAGTAAGTTAAAATGTAATTTTAGTTTTGCAGAACATTGTTCCCCTTACTGCTTGCAAGGTAATACAAAACATACATGCCAGAAGATAAAGACACATAGACGATGATCATCTTTAACTAATTTCTCCAGGCACAGATGTTTTTCCAACATAATATCTATGAACTGTTAAAATAATTCATACTGGTGCTTTGAAGTACCCATTTACTACTAATTCTCTACAATTATAACTTTATCAAACAATTTAACTTTAATTTAAATCAACTTCTGTTTGTAAAATATTGGTAAGCTTCCCATTCCATTTGTCAAGTTGTATGTTCAAGGTGCACTTCTTGCATGATGGAGTTCTCTGATGTTCAAGCAGGAAACAAAGTCAGTCCTGAAAGCAGTTTCTTGCACTTCACTTCGAAGAGAAAGCTTTTTCCTTATATACTATGTGAATAACAATGACTTAAGGAGTTCAGGATACTTCAGTCAGAACAGATCAATATAGCCACACAATTTTTGAAGAAATCATGCAGGAGGCAAAAAATAAAAAAAACAAATAGAGACAGCCATCAGCAGGCAGTAATCTACGCATGAGGATAAAGCAAAACCAAGGACATACCAGGGGGAGGGCATGCTACTGACCCACAGCTAGACTACATGTAGTAGGCACATGGCAAGATTTGAAAAATCAGACATGAAAATGAGAAACCAATCTGCACATACAAAATTCCTACTGATGCAAATTTACCTGAAGTTATGTTTTTCTAAAATACATTTATCATTGCTATATTAGTACATTTTAATCAAATACAGATAGTCAAAAAAGGATGTGAAATATTTGTTCTTCACAAAATGAAGCAGATATCTGAATCTTCAATGGCACATTAAAATAGTACAATAAAAAAGCTTTAGTGTTACTGATGCCTTTAAAAGAATAAAAAAAATAATACTCATACCTAGTACATTTAACATACTTCTCATAAAGACTGTTGGTTCACAGGCTTTTAAATCGAATAAAAAATTAAATTCAAATGTTCAAGAAATAAAGTAGGATGCATTACCATAGTAAGCACAAAAATATCACAATTGGAAGGCTGTTGCAAATGGTCATCAATACTCTAACTACAAATTTATTCACTGTGCAAAACTACTTCCATAAAAGTTATAGTCAGTAAATAAACAATTTATTTTTTTTTAAATAGTTCCATAAATTGGAAAGTCAAGAAGAAAAATTCATCTCGACTAAATGCAGAGAAGGATACCAGATATGAATTGCACCCAGCTGCCAAATATTCAATTCTGCTGAAGTCAATTAAACCGAGCTTGAGGATAGGACTATCTTCAAAACCTTAGCTAGTATTCTTACATGCATCCAGCATAAAAGAGAACAAGTTTCTCCACAAACTCCAAAATAAATATCCTACACTTCTGAGGGAGGTGTTAAATCAATCATTCTTCCATTTCTATACAAGGGAGTGAGAAATATATTCACGTCAAAAGTATGACCATATCCATGTCTAAAGTGGAAACATTACTAGAGAAAAAAGGTATATGTCATAGCAAGTTTTTTTTTTAATTCAGCACAGTAAACTTTGAAGCAAGAATTAAATTCTTCATTGACTTGGAATCAAAGAATTTAGTAGCACATTAAAAACAGAGCCCAAGAGTGAAGCACATTAGAAATTTCTCAAACATCAAGAATCATTTATTTCTCTAAATTTGTAGCATATGCTTTTCCCTGAAACAACATTTTTAAATGATTTCTCAAACCTTACCTGTTTTTCATTAGCCTTAGTTCCCGTTTACGGGTTGCCTCTTCTGCAAGTTGTTGCGGACTATGCAATGTTCCAGGCGAAGTTGCCATCACTACTCCCTGAGGTAGGGTGGTAGTTGGGGTCCGGATTTGGTAAGTTGGCATATCTCCAGTTGCAGCTGCATGAGAGAATAAATAATGGATATATGAAAATTTACATTTTTAGTATTATGCAAGCTAGTAACATAACCATCGGCTATTATCAACATAACAAATCAATGTTAGCTCACTGAGCTATCCTATTCCCTAATTCCCCCTCCTCAATTACTTTTCACTGCAAGCTTTTGACCCCATATCTTCAGCAACACTATCTAGTTTGTAATACTCACCCACTGACTAGGTGCAACTTAAGATAGCAAATGAACCTGCCAACCTGCACATCTTTGGTAAGTGGGAAGAAACCAGTGTACCTGGGGAAAACCCAAGCAGTTACAGAGAGAATGGGTTATCTCCATACTGACAGCACGAGAGGTCAGGATGCTGGAGTTATGAGGCAACAAATTAATAGCTTCACTGTTCTGCCACCTGAACAACCATTCAGAACTGAAAATCAAATACAATATTTTGGATGAAAGTCACCCACTTCAATCTAGGACACCCATTGAGTCACGATAATGGTTGTGAGTTTATGACAAAAGCTTAATAATGTTTTTCTAGCCCTCCTCAGGCACAGAATTATTATGACTTCATAGAGGTCTTGTGAAGAGTAGTGATTCAGAGACTAAAGGTACGTGCAATCAACCAACATGAATAAATAACTCTTTTAGACAAGGTAACACTGCTCAGAGAATAAGTAATGTTTATTAACTCAGTCCTAAACCCTAGACTTCTCTTCTATAACAATGCTGGTGCCAATTTACAATGACCAATGCCCAGTTTTAAAACATTTACTTGATGTTATACAACATGAAAACTTAATTTCAAGAAAATGGAAGCAAAAGTTGAAATCATAAAAATAATGATGTAATTGTGCTTCAGATGTAAAAACAAAGAAGTGGGACATGTTGAAGTGGAAGAGCAACAGAAGGGCAATTCGCTGAAGGACTGTGAAGATGATGTTGAAGATGTACTGGAAGATAGTGAAAAATTAGTGACATAGGACAAGCAATGTTATCACTTACAAGTTATTTAACTGATAACTGATCATAACCATGTTGATTCTGCAGGTAAGGCTAAACAAGTGGGTTCCAGAGGATTCAAAAACATGAATTACAGAAGTGAACATAATAATGGCAATGAAAACATTAAAAGAACTGTGGAAGAAAAGAAGACTATTACAGAACTCAACTGCCTTTCAACTGGGCTGCCTGTGAATGTCATCTGCAGAAGCAAGTTGTCCCATCGAATACTGAAAACTTAGTACAGGTTTCCCCCGCCATCTGAAGGTAGAGCGCTCCTATGAAACCGTTCGTAAGCCGAAATGTCGTAAAGAAGCAATTACCATTTATTTATATGGGAAAATTTTGTGAGCGTTCACAGACCCAAAAATAACCTACCAAATCATGCCAAATAACACATAAAACCTAAAATAACAGTAACATATAGTAAAAGCAGGAATGATATGATAAATACACAGCCTATATAAAGTAGAAATACTTCTCTACAACGATTGCCTGCACAGATCTCCATAGCGAAAATCTCACGCAAGCACTCTCGGCAGAAAACCTCACGCAAGCGCTGTTGGCATAAACGCGCTCTCCAGTAACCTTTAAACTATGAGGCTGCCAAATCTACCAAATAACACATAAAAATACACAGATCATAGGCGATGCAATCGGAAATCGGCACTGATCTGGGCCGACAATTACGTGTCAGCAGCACCTAAATAATTAGCTTGTTTATTTCGGCTTTTTTTTAAAGATGTGCTGTGTGCCTCCCGGCTACTGCTGCATTCTCTGCGAATCGGTACAGTATCCGTCTGGGGCCCGGGTGTTGAGGTGGTGGGACACAGGGGTGTCATCTCATCGTCGATCAGGGCAGGCAGCTCATCTTCTCCTATGACTGCCCGCCTCGATGTCGAAGATCGAGGTTCGTCGTCTGCTGTGGCTGATGTGGAAGGCTTGCTTGACTGCTGAGCCTCGCGCATTTTTCTATCATACAGTTGTTTGTAAGGACTCAAACCATCCTGCAAATATCCCCTAAAACTACGTACCCTTTCAAAATTTAAGTCGTACTTTATCATTGCAGCGAAAATCTCACACAGTTACTTCACGTTCAGTTCACTACTGCATTCGGTTTCGATTGTTATCCTTTCCACTTCCAATTGCATCAGCTCTTCATCTATCAGTTCTTGGTCATGGGATGCCAAAACCTCTTCAACATCATCTTCGTCAGCTTCCACAAGCCAAACTCACTTTGTCCTTGCTTCGTTCACCACGATCGAAATGCTTAATTATGTCTAGTTTTACGCTAAGTGTAACACTCTTACGAGCTCTTTTAGGCTTTTCCAATACCTCAGAACTCATCTTGCTAACGGCTGCTCACAGGCACGTGTTTAAGCAATGCTGTTCCGAATCCGGGGGGAGAGCGGCTGCTCGGGACGCGCGCTGCCTTTTACCGCGCGCTGATTTTTTATGTAGCAGTGAAAACACCTTCTGAAAGCGAAAACAGGGTACTAACGTAGATCTTTCGTAACAGCGAGGTTTCGTAAAGCGAACATTCAAAAAGCGGGGGACACCTGTACAGTGTGAAAATTAAACGCATCTAACTCACTGGAAGCTTGCATTAGCACTTCATCACATTGTAATGAAACACTGATTAATGTATACTAATTGATAAATATTGTCATGCTTAATCTTGTAATTAATATTTTTAAATCAGTTCATCTTGGTTTTAATTCACAGTCTCAGTGAAAGGGAAAGAATGAAGGATAAAATTAAATTATTTTAACTGGAGATCTGCAAGGAAGGTGCTAATCCATCACCCCACATCACTGTGATATTTAAAAGCTAATACAACACTTTCTTCACCTTTTTTAATACAAATTGTAACAAAGTCAGGCAGTCTACTGTAAACTAAAATTCAGGCTCTTAAGGTTCACTAGTATTTTTAATATAGGACCATCAAAAAAGGCAATTAACATATATTATTCAAAATATTAATCTAAAAATGGCATGTTAAAAGATTTAAGAAAATTCAAGAAGATGGACAATCATATCAAAGGCAATAATTGAGTAGGCACTATTCTCAATGACACCCTTCCTCAGACATGATGCCTATTGACTGAATTTCCAGATCTAGGCGATGAATATGAATAATCATTTTCAGATGTTACTTCTGCTCAAGGAGGTCAAGTACTAAGGAATTTATAACTGAAAAAATATTTTCCACCAAGGAACTTGACTAATCAAAAGGCTAGCAAAAAGCCACGAGTGAACCCTGATAATAAGAGGGTGCAGACAGATGACTGGAGAATCTCCAACAATTGAACAAGAAGTGGGAGGGGTGGAGGCAAAACTAGACTCCTCTACTAAAGATAGTGGCAAGGAAAGAGAGTCACTGTGGTAGATGTTATTCGTAGACATCCACAACACTGGATTTCCTCAAAAGCTGCACGTAAATATTCCTGCTCCTTCTGGGCAATGAACAAGGCACTTAAAATTACTTGCCAATTAAATTTGCCAGAAGCCTGCTTACCTACTGCATTTTTCAACCTCATGGAAACTAAATCCATCAAAATTAAAATTGCTTTCAAATAGAGGGGAACAAAGCATGTAAATATTTTAGTAATGAATTGGTATCTCTCTCAAGAAAATTACTGATACCTCTAAACACTTTCAATTTACATTTAAAACAAAAGGAGAGATCAGCAAGTTGAGTTTAGGTTACAGAGACAACAAATCTAAGTCAACTCCTATCATTTCTTTTCGGGGATGAGAAGAAAAAGGGGTGAGGAAATATACAAGATGCACATAAGATGCTGGTGAGGCCTAATTTGGAATATTGTGTACAGTTCTGGTCATCTACCTACAGGAATGATATCAATAAGATTGAAGAAGCACAAAAAAAATTATAAGGAAAGGATGAATAGCTTACAACTTTATTCCATGGAGCATAGAAGAATGAGGGCAGATTTGAAAGAGCTATACAAAATTATGAAGGGTACAGACAGCATCAATACATGCAGTCTTTTTCCACTGACGTGAGTTGAGATTAGAAATAGAGGTCATAGGTTTCAGGTGAAAAGTTAAAAAATTAAGGGGAATCTGAGGGCGAACTTCTTCACGGAGATAGTGGTGTGAGTGTGGAATGAGCTGCCAGCAGAGGTGGTAGATGCGAGTTCAATTGTAAAAGTTAAGACAAATACGGATAGGTACTTGCATGGGAAAGGTGTGGAGGGAATTGGTCTGTGTTCATATAGATGGATGAGGCAAAATACCAGGTTAGCACAGACTAGATGGGCAGAATAGCCCATTTCCGTACTGTAGTACTTTATGTCTCCACAAATGGAGGTCCCCAGACTACTTGGTATACCTCAAGGACAAAAGTGATTCAAGGTGGCAGGTCATTAAGGGGCAATTAAGTATTGGTCCAGCCTGAAATGTCAACCTCCCTTAAGGGTCATACAAACACCACAATCATAGTCAAAGAAAGAAACAGCACGGAACAAAGCCTTCAGCACAACTCATCCATGCCGACTAAGATGTCTATCTGAGTAGGTCCTATTTAGCTGCTTTTGACCCATAACCTCCTACCCTATCCATGTACTTCTCCAAATACATTTTTATATTGTAAAATAACCTGCTTTGACAGCTTCCTCTGGTAGCTCATTCCACATACCCACCACACCCTTTGCACAAAAAAAAGTTTCCGCTCAAATCTCTTAAATATTTCCCCTCTCAGCTTAAATCCATATTCTTCAGTTTTAGTATCCTATATCCTGCGACAAAGACTGTGACTATCTACCTTAACTATGTCCTTCATCATGATTTTATATACCTCTGTAAAGTTAGCCTTCAGTATCCTACACTCCAGGGAAAACAGTGCTAGCCTATTTAGTCTCTCCTATAACTTAAACATTCCAGTCCAGGCAAAGTTTGCATTATTGTTTTCTGCACCTTTTCCAGCTTAATCACATCATTGCTGTTCCGTTGTTTAACAGCAATAAGAATAATCCAGCAAATTCAGACCCATGAGCTTTACATTAGTGTTACATAAAAGTGATAGATTGTGGCGACCCACTTTCTAGCACACACGAACCGGCTCACGAAACAGCGCGCGCAGGCAGAGGGCCGGCCCCAAAGAGGGCGCCAGGCCATCTTCACCAGCAGGGGGAAAATCCCGCCCGCGGAAAGGGTCTGGAAATATGCATTCCCCACAGCAGTCCCACCCAGGGAGGGCGGGAACGGGAAGGCTTTAAAGCAGGCCACGAAGTTTGAATAAACCTCTTTCATCGCAACTCTAACTCACCAACTCCGTGTGGTTATTTTAGCGCTGTGTGTAGCACACCGCTACAATTGGTGACCCGACGGCCCAAATGATATTTGGACCAGAGATGACCGACGCTGCATCTGTTCACGCAGTTTCATTAAAACTGCCAAGCTTTTGGCCGCTGCAACCCCATCTGTGGTTCGAACAAGCAGAAGCTCAATTCCACATTCGGCAGATAACTTCGGAGTCCACTCGCTACTACTACGTGCTGAGCTCCCTCGACCAGAAGACAGCTGCACAAGTTGAGGACGCCCCCGGAGGACGGCAAATACACAGCATTCAAAGCTCTGCTCATAAGGACTTTCGGACTCTCATGGCGTGAACGAGCACGCCGCTTAATGGACCTGGATGGTTTGGGAGACAGGCCGCCGTCAGCATTAATGAACGACATGCTGGCCCTGGCTGAAGGACACAAACCCTGCCTCATGTTTGAGCAGGCGTTCCTAGAGCAACTGCCCGAGAACATATGCCTGCTGCTGTCCGACGCAGATTTCAGCAACCCCCGGGAGATGGCAGCCCGGGCAGATGCGCTGTGGAATGCCAGGAAAGAGAGAGGGGCATCTGTCGCAGATCACCAAGCCGCGTGCCCAATGGCAGACCAGACCAGACCAGGCCCGGCAGGAGAGCCTACAAAACCCAGCGACGGGAGTGAGGAGCCCAACGAACAATGGTGCTTCTACCACCAGCGGTGGGGCACAGAGGCCTGCCGCTGCAGACCACCCTGCAAATTCCCGGGAAACGCCAGGGCCAGCAGCCGCTGATGGCTACGGCAGCTGGCCATCAGGACAGCCTCCTGTATGTCTGGGACAAGCAGTCAGGACACTGCTTTTTGGTCGACACCGGAGTGGAGATCAGCGAATTACCTCCAACGGGTTACGAAACCCACAACAGAGAACCGGGACCCACCCTGAGGGCCGCAAATGGCAGCACAATACGAACCTACGGCACCCGCACGGTGCGGCTACAGCTCTGCTCCAGCCGGTTCACGTGGGACTTCTCACTGGCCGCCATGGCCCAACCACTCCTGGGGGCGGATTTTCTGCGAGCCCACAGCCTGCTGGTTGACCTGCAAGGGAAGCGATTAGTCCACGCCAAGACTTTTCAAACGTTCTCCCTGGCTGAAGCAAAGTTGCCAGCCCCACACCTAGACTCCATCACGCTGTCCGACGACGAATTCACCAGCATCCTGGCGGATTTCCCATCAGTACTGACACCGCAGTTCACGGCAGCCATGCCCAGACACGAAGTACAGCATCACATCCCGACCCAGGGACCACCCCTCCACGCCCGTGCTCGAAGGCTTCCCCTGGACAAGCTCCAACTGGCGAAGGAGTTCAAGAAGATGGAGGAATTGGGGATCGTACGACGGTCCGACAGCCCATGTGCCTCCCCCCTGCACATGGTGCCCAAGGCAACGGGGGGCTGGAGACCATGCAGTGACTACCGCAGACTGAACGAGGCCACAACTCCAGACCGCTACCCTGTGCCGCACATTCAAGACTTCGCAGCAAACCTACACAGCGCAAGGATCTTTTCCAAGGTAGACTTCGTCCGGGGATACATCAAATCCTGGTACATCCGGACAACATCCCCAAAACAGCACTCATCACCCTGTTCGGACTTTTCAAATTCCTCCGAATGCCGTTTGGTCTAAAGAATGCTGCACAGACGTTCCAGCGGCTAATGGACGCGGTGGGACGCGACCTGGACTTTGCGTTTATCTATTTGGACGACATCCTCATAGCCAGCAGTAGTCGTCAGGAGCATCTGTCCCACCTCCGCCAGCTCTACTCCCGCCTGAGCGAATTCGGCCTTACAATCAACCCAGCCAAATGCCAGTTCGGACTCGACACCATCAACTTCCTGGGCCACAGGATTACTAAAGATGGGGCAACCTCGCTGCCCGCCAAGGTAAATGCGGTCCGCCACTTCCCCCGACACAACACAATCAAAGGCCCGCAGGAATGCGTGGGTATGGTGAATTTCTACCACCGTTTCCTCCCCTCAGCAGCCTGAACCATGCGCCCCCTGCTCACTCTGATGTCGGGTAAGGGCAAGGACATTAGCTGGGATGAAGAGGACGCAGCCACTTTCGTTAAAACCAAAGAAACCTTGGCAAACGCCGCGATGCTAGTGCACCCCAGAACAGACATTCCTACTGCCCTCATGGTGGACGCATCCAACACAGCGGTCGGTGGAGTGCTGGAACAACTCATCGAGGGTCGCTGGCAACCCCTGGCGTTCTTCAGCAAACACCTACGACTACCCGAACTCAAATACAGCGCTTTCGACTGGGAGCTATTAGCACTATACCTGGCAATCCGGCATTTCAGATACTTCTTAGAAGGTAGGCCCTTCACCGCGTTCACAGACCACAAACCGCTTACCTTTGCGTTCACGAAGGTGTCCGACCCCTGGTCATCCAGTCAGCAGCGACATCTGTCCTACATCTCCAAATACACGACGGACATTCGGCATGTCTCGGGAAAGGACAACATCGTGGCAGACGAACTATCCAGACCTACCATACAGGCCCTGTCCCAGGGGGTGGACTATGCAGTGTTGGCAGAGGCACAGCAGGCAGACGATGAGATCCCTAGTTACAGGACTGTGGTCTCCGGTTTGCAGCTCCAAGACCTCCCCGTAGGCCCAGGTGAAAGGACCCTCCTGTGTGACGTAGCTACCGGCCAACCCCACCCCGTCGTCCCAGCAGCCTGGCGCCGGCTGGTTTTCGAATCCATTCACAACTTAGCACACCCCTCCATCAGGACAACCTTCTGGCAGGTCGTCAACAGGTTCGTGTGGCATGGACTGCATAAACAGGTCAGTGCATGGGCCAAAACGTGCATGTAGTGCCAAACAGCCAAGGTGCAGTGGCATACCAAGGCTCCGCTGCAGCAGCTCGAACCCACCCACCGGAGGTTCGACCACATTCATGTGGATATCGTGGGGCCCCTGCCAGTGTCGCGAGGCGCGCGGTACCTCCTAACTATGATAGACCGGTTCACCAGATGGCCAGAGGCAGTCCCACTCACCGACACCACCTCCGAATCCTGCGCCCGAGCACTGATAGCAACCTGGGTAGCCCGCCTCGGGGTACCGGCCCACATTACCTCCGACAGGGGCGCCCAATTCACCTCCAGCCTGTGGTCAGCTATGGCCAGCCTTTTAGGATCGCAGCTACACCACACAACTGTCTACCACCCACAGTTGAACGGACTAGTGGAGCACCTCCACCATCACCAGAAGTCGGCTTTCATGGCCGCCTGGAGGGGCCTAACTGGGTGGACGAACTTCCCTGGGTCCTGCTCGGAATCCGCACGGCACCCAAGGAGGACCTGCGCCCCTCGTCGGCCGAGTTGGTGTACGGCGCACCCCTGGCCGTCCCAGGAGAGTTCATACCAGCCCCAAGGGGGCAAGAGGAAGAACCCACAGCAGTCCTGGATAGACTACATGAAAGGCTCGGTAACCTGGTCCCCATCCCCACTTCACAGCATGGACAGAGCCCGACCTGCGTACCCAAAGACCTGCAGAACTGTAAGTTTCTTTTTGTACGATGGGGCGGACACCAGGCACCACTACAGCTGCCCTACGAGGGGCCATTTAAAGTGATCAGGAACAACAGGTCCACGTTCGTGCTGGACATTGGGGGGAAGAGAGGAGGTCTTCACGGTGGACCGACTCAAACCAGCCCATGTGGACTTGGCGCAGCCAGTCCAGGCTCAGGCACCGCGGCGCAGGGGCAGACCTCCCAAACAGAGGCCAATCCAGACTGTGGACATTGGGGGAGGTATCGCTGGTTCTGGGGGGGTGAGTGGTTATGTGGCGACCCACTTTCTAGCGCACACGAACCGGCTCACGAAACAACACGCGCAGGCAGAGAGGCCGGCCCCAAAAAGGTCGCCAGGCCACCTTCACCAGCAGGGGGAAAATCCCGCACGCGGAAAGGGTCTGGGAATATGCATTCCCCACAGCAGTCCTGCCCAGGGAGGGCGGGAACAGGAAGGCTTTGAAGCAGGCCACGAAGTTTGAATAAACCTCTTTCATCGCAACTCTAACTCACCGACTACGTGTGGTTATTTTGGCGCTGTGTGTAGCACACTACTACAAGATGATGCTTTCAGGAAGAGGCCCTTTGGCCCATGATGTCTGTACAGACCATGATGTCAATCCAAAGTAATCCCATCCCTCTGCACATTCACTATATCCTTCCATTCCTTGCCCGTTCATACCTGTCCAAATTCCTCTTAAAAATTGATACTCTGTTTCCATCACTTCCCCTGGCAGTACGTTCCAAACAATGTGGGCAATTAAATAAGGGCAAATTTTATGCACTGAATAGCAGCGCCCTGACGGGTGTTGTAGAACCAAGGAGGACAGGTAACACAGTTCCCTGAAAGTGGAGACACAGGTAAATAAGCTGAAGACATGGCATTCAGAGGGGCATTGAGTACACAAGTTACAATGCCATGTTACAGCAGTGGAAGACCAGCATCTGCAGTTCTGCTTGCCACTTTAGAGGAAGGAAGTAATTAAACTAGAAGGTGCCAAAATGATTCACAAGGATGCTGGAGGGAGTTACAAGAAAAGACTGGATAGGTTGGAACTGTTTTACTTGGAGCAAAGGAGGCTGAGGAAGTTGATAAAATCATGAGGAACCATAGATAAGGTGAATATTTGCAGTCTATTTGCCAGGTAGAACAAACTGCCCAACTGCAGCAACAATCACCATTGAGAAATCTCCTGGTCCAGGAGGGCCATGCAGCTAAGCAAAAAGGAGGTTGTGGGGGATTGGGAGATGAGAATGCAGTTTCCTTCACAATCATGATAGATGATGAGAGAGACCTTAGGATAGAACATAGAATAGTACAGCACAGTACAGGCCTTTCAGCCCACAATGTTGTGGCAACCCTTAAACCCTGCCTTTCATATATATCCCCCACCTTATATTCCTCCATATAACTGTCTAGTAGTCTCTTAAACTTTACTAGTGTATCTGCCTCTACCACTGACTCAGGCAGTGTAATCCACGCACCAACCACTCTCTGAGTAAAAAACCTTCCTCTAATATCCCCCTTGAACTTCACAACCCTTAGCTTAAAGCCATATCCCCTTGTATTGAGCAGTAGTGCCCTGGGGAAGAGGCGCTGGCTGTCCCCTCTATCCATTCCTCTTAATATCTTGCATACCTCTATCATGTCTCCTCTCATCTGCTGTCAATGTACCAACAAAGGTGTGTAGCTAAGCCTCACACCACTCACCCTAGCCAATGTGCCACCAGGTTTGGCCAGCAGCCAAGAGAAAATAATACAATTTAATACAGAATTAGACAAAAATGAAGGGCAAAAACATTCCAGTTAAGCTCCATTGGAATAAGTAGAACAGGTATAATATCCTTTCAAACAAGCTGAACAAGAAGCAACCACGCCAATACATGTATTTATGAAAATGTATGCATGCATTACCAGAGATGAAAACCATATATGTAATTTAACGTAACTGCCGAAGAATATGAAATTATAGGTTAATTATACAAATACATAATCTAGTGTAACTTGACTGATAACTGTTTCATCTCATGTAATAGCCATAACTGAATCTAATTGTTTACATTTTAAAAACTGAATCTAAACAGACTTTGATAATACCACAACACCTCCAAATTTGAAGATTTCATTTTGACATCAATAATCTTCCCCTTTTCTATTTAACATTTACATTTCCCCGCTAACAACAAACTCCAGGAAATCTAATGATGCCTGAACGCTAAACTGAATAGACTGTGTGGAATCTACCATCTAAAATACAAAAGCGGGTAAGCACAAAAATGAGATCTTTGTTCCAGACAATGCTTCCAGAGTTTTCACACATTGACACTTCTCCACAAGAAATACAAATCAAGATTACTTTGACTGAAATTATGGTTACTTTGACTGATCAAAAACAAGCATATATATCTGCTTTATAAGATTATTTTCTTTCTACAATTTAAAATTAAAAATGGAAACCTCAAACCCAGTAATGCAAAATGACATACAAGAAAATAACTTAAATTTAAGCTGAGGACAGTTAGACAAAACTGCAAGTGAAATAAATACCACTAATAAGCCACAAAACTTTTGAAAAATTAGCAGTGCCCTCCAAAACAGAAACACTTCAGCACTTTGCAGATTTTTTGCTAACCAGCTTTGCAACAAAGATTAACAAACATTATGATCAAAATTTAAGATTGTAATGCTGAAAATTTTTTTTTAAAGTTCACCTATTAACTAAGTATTTGAAAATTAAGTGCTTCCATTACATTAAAAGCATTGAGATCTTAATATTTCTTTACCTGTTTCTGTCTCATCTTGTACCATTTTACTTTGGAGTCTGGTGCTTATCTCCTATTCATTCTACATAAAAGGTTCTCAATCAACTTGTATTTATAGGATTAAAATAAGAAACAATGACATCAAAGTGACATCACTGCCCGTCAACAGCAGGTTCCTAACTAAATCTTTCCTATGCAATAAAGGTCAAAAATAATAAGTTCCCTACGTAACTGAGTTTCATTTTAAATAGTAATTTTTTTTAGATTTGTTAGAGCTGTTTCACTAAACAATATATATAGTTAAAGAATAAACATGAATGACTTATTCTCTATAACGATAATACCTTGCTATGTAACAAAAAGTTGTGGGTAAAAAATCCTATTTATAGTCAATGGAACCATTTAAAGCATTTACTGGAAAAATAACTTTCTATTTTCTATTTTTTAAAAAAAGGATACACAGGTTTTACAGTCTCTTATAATTTATTAATAAATTTACAAGGGGAACACTTGCTGAAAAGTTCCAGTATTTTTTTATTTTTAAGGCATTCATGAAATGGTATGAGACTGGTAGAGACGCTATCTATATAAGGTTTAAAAAACATTTTATAGCCTTATGACAACTGAGACTATAGAAGACAAACGAGGACAATCAAGTAAAAGATGGGTGATGTTCCAAAAGCATTCTCATTGCCCAAGCACAAAAAAAAAATTTAAAGAGCCGGAAGTTGGGATCAAGGTTTTTGTGCTCAAAAGCATTTCAAGGCCCAAATGGGCATCACCAACTACACATCATATATTTGTAGGAGCAGTGGATAATGATATATTGGTAATGGCAAGAACAAAGTGGAGTCCAGAGAAGACAGATGATAATTTAAAGTCAATGCTGCTGTTTTTAATTTCAATGTTCCTAACAACATACTCATGACCAAGCACACATTCAAAAGCAAGAAGGATTTCTCAAATTCTGCCTCCTCACCCTTTTTTGAAGAGATAGCTGATGTATTTTTCTGGCTGTTGTTATGGTTCTTAAGTGTTCAATGTTTTCTGAGGCGTTTTTAAGAGAATTTTTTTTTCAAAAAACATCGCTGAGGACACAGATGTCACTGTGTCAGCTAAATGCCAAAATTGCAGTTGTTCGAGTTAAATCGCATCTGTCATTCATCTCACTTACCCAGTTGAGCTTAATCCTGTTGTAATTTTAAATAACCCACTTCACCAGCCACAAAAAAACCCACAGATTTTAGTATCATCCACTAACTTACTAATTGTGCCACTAACAACCTCGTCCAAAATATTAATATATAGTGGATTCAGGGCAGCTGTTTACTTGGGAGATCTCTTGAAGAACAAAAACTAATTGAGAAAATAACCAGGATTTCCGCATTTATTTGAGGCACTGTGCCACTTAATTGGGGCAGGAGACCTTTGCCGAACAGTTTCTAACTAATGTCAGTGTGTGGCCATTGAGATAACACTGTACAAACAGCTTTTTGTAGTGTCAGTTGTATGTGTCTGTGTTTAAAAAGCAGTGATTTCACTGCAATTCAGAACTGTTTTGCTCATACGGTTTCAAGCATTTAGGCTTGCAAATGCCAGAAACGGTCAGCAATGAAAATAAAATGATTTCACTGCTTCAACAAGTTAGAAACTACGAAGAATTTGAAGGTATTGACAATCATCTTGAATGTTACAATGAAAATGAAGATTTGCAGGATGCAATCATCTACAGCATTGTTTGCAAGCACTCCATCATCTACACTCTGTATCTGCACTGATTTTGTTCATTTACAGTCAAAAGAAGGTGACATGAATAAATTCCTCCATTGATAAGTATTAGGAACTAATACACAGTACTAGCACAGTAGTACAGATGTCTCCCGCTTTTCGAACGTTCGCTTTACAAAACCTCACTGTTATGAAAGACCTACATTAGTACCCTGTTTTCGCCTTCAGAAGGTGTTTTTACTGTTACGAAAAAAAAAGCAGCGTGCGATAAAAGCCAGCACGCGATAAAAGGCAGCGTGCGCCCAGAGCAGCCGCTCTCCCTCAGATTTGGAACAGCATTCTCGCCGGCATTGCTTTAGCATGTGCCGGTGAGCAGCCGTTTGCAAGATGAGTTCTAAGGTATTGGAAAAGCCTAAAAGAGCTCATAAGGGTGTTACACTTAGCGTAAAACTAGACATAATTAAGCGTTTTGATCATGGTGAACGAAGTAAGGACAAAATGAGTTTGGCTTGTGGAAGCTGACGAACATGATGTTGAAGAGGTTTTGGCATCCCATGACCAAGAACTGATAGATGAAGAGCTGATGCAATTGGAAGAAAAAATGATAACAATCGAAACCGAATGAGTAACGATAAAGTACGACTTTAATTTTGAAAGGGTACATTGGTTTGGGGGATATTTGCAGGATGGTTTGAGTCCTTACAAAGAACTGTGTGATAGAAAAATGCGCGCGGCTCAGCAGTCTTCCACATCAGCCACAGCAGACGACGAATCTCAACCTTCGACATCGAGGCGGGCAGAGATAGAAGATGAGCTGCCTGCTCTAATGGAAGCAGACGATGACGAGATGACACCCCAGTGTCCCACCACCCCAACCCTCAGGCCACGGACAGATACCAATTCACGGAGAGTGCAACGATAGCCGGGAGGCACACAGCAGATCTTTAAGAAAAAAGCCAAAATAAACATGCTAATTGATTAGGTGCCACCGACACGTAATTGTCGGCCCAGATCAGAGGCGATGCAATCGGAAATCAGCACTGATCTGGGCCGACAATTACGTGTCGGGCGGCACGCAATTAATTAGCTTGTTTATTTCGGCTTTTTTCTTAAAGATGTGCTGTGTGCCTCCCGGTTACCACTACACCCCTGCATGCTTTGCGGATCGGTATCGGTTGGTGGCCCGGAGGGTGGGGGCCACTGCACCACCCCAACCTGTGACAACTCAGTCTAACACACCATCATCAGTGTGCTCGGCGCTGTCTTCCCAATTCCGGTAAGTGATACTACACTGTACATACATTATTTCTACTTTATATAGGCTGTGTACTTTTACCTGTTATTTGGTATGATTTGGCAGCTTCATAGCTTAAAGGTTACGGGAGAGAGTGTTCTTGCCAACAGCGCTTGTGTGAGATTTTCTGCTGAGAGCACTTGCGTGAGATTTTCGGTACGGAGAACAGTGCAGTAATGATTGTGGAAAAGTATTTCTACTTTATATAGGCTGTGTATTTATCATATCATTCCTGCTTTTACTATATGTTACTGTTATTTTAGGTTTTATGTGTTATTTGACATGCTTTGGTAGGTTGTTTTTGGGTCTATGAACGCTCACAAAACTTTCCCATATAAATAAATGGTAATTGCTTCTTTGCTTTACGACATTCAGCTTACGAACCGTTTCATAGGAACGCTCTACCTTCGGATGGCGGGGGAAACCTGTATTGGTAGTGTTCCAATTTGTTCTATATTTCATTTAAATGTGTGATTTCATACTCAGTTTATCTTTCTTCTACCTTTTTTTTAAACAAATTCCATTAAACGTTGGGCAGCTGCTTAATTGGACTAAAGTTTACCGGTCCTGATGTATCCCATTTAACTGGAATCCACCATATAATAACAAAGAGGGACTCAACACTTCCCCTGTGCCACACCACTGTAAAGAGGCTTCCAACCCGAAAAACAGCTTTCTACAAACACTCTCTGCCTTTCACCACCAATTGTATATTTAATTGGTTAGCCACATTGGAACCACATGATCTACCAAGCATGACTTTGTCAAAGGCCTTGATCAAATCCATACTGCTCTCAAACCTCTTGAAGTCTTCTTCAAAAACACGATCAAATTTGTGAGACATGATTTCTCACAACATAAAACCATGCTACCCCTAATCATTCCTCACCTTTCCAAATGCTGGCATATTATGTCTTTCAGAATCATCTCCAATAAATTTCCCATCACTGATGTTAAGTTGACCAGTCTTAGTTTCCTGGCTTGTCCTTGCAGTCTTTAAATAAAGGAACAACCTTAGCCATCCTCCATTCACCCGGTATCACACCTGTGACTAAAGATTCCAAAAATATTTCTGTTCTGGTTGCTGTTTATTTCATACCTAGCTTCCCACAAGGTCATAGGATATCCTTGATCAGACACCAGGGATTTACCTACCTTAATATGTTTTAGGACCATCAGCAATTTATCTTTTGTAATGTGGATAATGTTGTAAGACATAACTATTCATATTTCTTAATTCTTATAGACTTCGCCGAACCACAGTAAGCTTCTAATTTTCATGCTATGCCAACAAAAAAAAGATAATGCAGTGGAAAAATCAGGCTAAATAAACATACAGTGATTTGACAAAAGCATGAGAACAGGTAAGTGTCTAATGTAAAAGGGAACCCAGAAGTTTACCACACAATTACCAAAGACTGCTTCTCAAAAATAACAGCAAGACTAATGAGGTCAATAAAATTACACTTTCTAGAAGGCAGAATACATTACTCAAGGCAGCAAATGAGTACTTTTGAATCTGCCTTCTCCTATGGAAATGTGGCCAAGGTAATAACAATATTGGGTAGGGAGACAAAGTACAAAAAAAAGTGTGAACTTGGATTTGATCCATTTTTGATGCACTAGATAAGTACCATATTTTGGGTGAAATAAAAATGTTGATAAATTGGAACATCCTCTAATAATTTGATTAACTCTATGACTATCATTTGTTAGAACATAGCTTGAATAATATGGACAATCTGATCACAAGAAGACTCTGATTGTGCTGGAGAAGATGCAAGAGATTCACTAAGAATGGAGCATTTCATTCTAGAGATTTTAGATCAGCTCACTCCATTTTCCTTGGATTAGAGAGTGGACCCGATTGAGACATATACGGGGCATAGATAATAAAAGGTGTCCATCATCAGTGTGCACATATTTAAGCAGAGGTTGGAGATTTAGAGAAACTGGAAAAATTATTTCAGTCACCAGAGGGTGATTATTATCAGATTATTAGATGAGCACTTGAAACATCACGGCATGAAAGTCTACAGGATGAGAGTCAAAAAAAAAGGAAGAGGTTAGCACAGATACATACTGGTGGCACAAGAGAGTCCAGTTGTTGGAATCTGGAGCAAAGAGCAAACTGCTAGAAGAGCTAAAATTGAACTAGGTGCTCCCACATATAAAACTGTAGGTAAATGCATACAAAACAGTGTAAAATGCTTCTAGATTCCAGGTTAGTAAAATGATCTGGACAAAGTTTTTAAGGAATGTGTGGAGAATAAAAAGGGATTCTTGTGCTTAATAATCAGCACAGACTATTTTGAAGGGTCTGTATCTAAGGCTCTAAACCACATGTTTTGCACCTGTTTTAAGTACCTCTTTCCCAAGCGACCAAAGACTGTACTGGTTGATTGAAGGCACTTCCACCAGTCATGGTTGTGCAAGGTTACATCATGCCAAGTTCAACTTGGTTAACACAGGTTAAATCTTTCTATTCACAAGAGCATAATCTTTGGATAAAATCTTCACTTAAGCACCATTTTATTAAATTAGCCATTTTTTTGTACCTTGAACGACGACTTGGCTGCCTGGAACAAAGAACTGTTGTGTCCCATCACTTGACTGTGTAGCATATTGCACAATAGTTGCCCCAGGCTGAGGTGTTCCTGCATTTGTCATGGTCAGTGTCTGCAATCCTTGCACACCGTCAGCTCCTGGATTTGCAATCTGAATAGTTCCACCTTGAGCGATTGCGACTGCAGTTCAAAACAAGTAGGGATAAGGAGAAAAACTTAATGGCAACATAAGTATTGAGAAATCTCTATGGCAAAATGGAATTCTGATCTACCAAAGTTTCTGTTAAAAAAAATCTATATTATGCATGTTATTGACAAAGAAAAATACGACAAAGGCAATTTTCATATTAGTTCGTGGCCTAAGGTAGAAGGAGTCAATTTCAGAAAACCTAGCACATTTATTTTTCAACATAGTCCCCTCCTACATTTACACACTTAGTCCAGTGGTCATGCAGCATACGGATCTTGGACCTCCAGAAAGTGTCCACAGGTGGATGATTGATAAGTTCGTGGCCTACGGTAGAAGGAGACGAGTTATACAGCTCTCGTTACATGCACATGCAGTTCAACTCTTTGAGTGATTATGCATTAAGTTTGAAGTTAATAACTGATCTCCTCCTACCTTAGGCCACGAACTTATCAATCACCCCTTGTTTGTGCAGATTTGTTTCTGCTTTTCAATATTAAAATAAAACCACCATATATATTAATTATTGAAAATAATTAATTAAGACAAGAGATGTAAAAAGCTCGAATCTGGACAAAGTATTGGTCAAGAACTAAGCACAGTATTGGCCAGTACTCATCTTGGAAATAGCCATTAATATTGCCATTGTAGTGATAGCAGCTGTGCTCTTTTTCCCCCTCAGATAAAAGGTCAACCCAGAAAGTTCCATTTCTCTCCAATTGACCAGCAATTTCTTATTTGCCATCTTATTGAAAATTTACTGCAAAAAAATCAATGCGTGTGATCAAAAAGTTTAAAGTCACCAAATATACATTCGAAAAGATTGTTTTAAGTATCAAAATTCTATTCGAGAAAGGCAAAAGCTGTGAGAGAAACATTGTTCAGTAAAAGTTATAAAGTAATCAAACAAGGGGTGAAGTATATTGTTACAATATCTTTTTCCCCATAAAAAATATTAAGGTTGGGGATTCTGAAATGATTAAAAAATATTTTGTATCAAATTTAGAGCAGACTTATGCACTCCACATAATGCTCCATTTTAACCTGTTTTCTCCTTTCTGGATTTTTAATTATAGTACATTGACAAATATGAACCCATATTCTAATAGCCAGTATATTATGCTATGCAAAACATTAGAACCATGGCCACGTCTCAAATGGTATAAAATCTACAATAGCACATGAAACAACATGCTGATTTTACTTTTCAGTTGGGTAGCATTCACTTCACAGATTTAAAAGACTGCAGATACTGACATCTGGAGCAAAAGAAAATCTGCTAGAGTAACTCAGAAAGTCAAGCAGTCTTTGTAGGAGAAAAGAATTGTTGATAATTTGGGTCGAAGCCATGCATCAGAACTGAGAGAGGAGGGGGAAGAAGGCCTGTATAAAAAGGAGGGGAAATAGAGAGACAGGAGCCCAAAGTGATTGTTGGACAGAGGTTGATGGGCAGGGTGGAGAGAGGAAGGGTGGAAATGGGAGACCATGGGAGAACATTCTGAAAACAATTTTTTTTTTGCTTATTGAATCATTGTGGGAACTCTCTCATGCTTCAACATTAACTGCAGATAATGCCTTAATGATGCTAATGACACAGTAATGATTTACAGATAAATGGTTTAGAAAAGCGATAATATCGCTATACAATGCTATCTACGGAAATCTCAAGATGTCAAAAAATATCGTGAGGTAAAATTAATACATACTGTATTGGCCAGTACTTGTCTGGTAGATAGAAGTTGGTACTGCCATTGTAGTGATAGCAGCTGTTGCTCCTTCTTCCTCAGATTTTTCTTCATCAATCTTTGGAACACCAGGCGCATCAGAAGACAATTCATTTAGGATTTTTCTGAAATAATATTGCCAATGTTCAGTTAACTATGATAAATGAACAGTTGCCAATGTAATTTGCAATGTAAAAACAAAAATCACAAAACCAGTCAAATCTATTTCTTTACCTATACAACTAAAAGCTAAAACTACTAACAAATGTCCAATATTATAAAATAAGGCAAACTCAACAATTCTCAACATATTAGTTTTTGTGCGACCAGAATGCAGAAATAAACCAAATACTTTCATCAATGAACTGCTTGAAAATAATTTTGTCCATACAGTAAAAACACTTTAATGCTTATATAACGCGCTGTAACATTTCACTGCTAAGGCTAATGAAATAGCTTCTCTTTAATGTTCACTGCTGAGGTAACGGTTTCTCTGTAGCAGCAATGTTTGGATTAAACTGGAGATAACAGGACTATGGTTATGAATGTTAGCCAATCGGAGATTGTTGCTCTGTCTTGTGAATCTGGAAGGATGTTTTTCGTGGTCTTTTGTCGAGGAGAGATGAAGAGGGAAGACGCATGTGGAGAGTGCTGGTAGACCACCAGACGGAGTGGACTGAGATCTGAGGGTCCGAAGGTCAGCGACGCTCGGAGGAGACCGATGGTGGAAGAATGACTACTAAGTGAGCTCCAACGTGAACTTTTGACTTTTCCTTGAATGGGCCCTTTTTTATTTTCATTACTAACCCTATATTCAGATTAAGATTCATAAAGTTCAATCATTTAATTGCATATGGTGTACTATCTGATATTTTGCGTTGTGGGTTTGTAACTGGATGGTACATTACACAGCATCCACACAAACGTGATTTCTCAGTTTGGTGGGGCCAAAGGCTGTTTCCCTAGACAAACATGAGCTGGGCGAGCCTGAGGGTTACATTTATAAAAGCACAACTGCTTCCAACAGCTGGAAAAGAACTATATTGGCTTGTCTAGACAACTTAGGAAAGTACAACATGAGAAAGTAAATACTTAGTAATTTTGAGTGATAATACTATAACTTCAATGCAGGCATTCATGTCACATTCTGCTATAAATGAAAATGGGAATGGAAAGTACACTCTCTTACCAGCAAATCAATTGCCTGGTATTATTCTTAAATAAACAGTATAATTTCAGAATCTTGCCAAGATAGTTCAAGAAGGCCACCAGAACCAGCCGAAAGACACCCTCACAGGTAAATAACACTGCGACCATTTTTATTTTTTGAGACTATGCCACAGCTCTAGCATACACAGCACAGATGGCACATGAAGTTCTTTCCAAAATTAACTAAGGAAAAGATATTTGAACTTCATGGATTAGAAATACACATCTTTCAGAAATAACTTACGAATAAACTGTCCAAGGTTAACCCCTCCTCAGTTAAGTTCACATAGAGCTATTACTGATGTTTTATGCTACAGTTTGAACCTATACAGTACAACAAAAGTTTGCATTTACATAGGGCCTTTACATTACATTTCACATATACAATGACATCCAAAATATGACACTGAGCTCTGCAAAAATATATCAGGGGAGGTGGTCAAAAAGCTGGTGGGTCCAGGTTGAAACTTTAAGTAAAATTTAAAACACTGAGTAAAATAGAAAGCAATTCAAAAGTTATGGACTACACAGCATGGGCTTCAATATTAAGCTCTGAAAAATCAGGAATGCACATAGCAAAATAGAGAAGTTAAAGGCATCCATTAGTCTTGTGAGACCATGGATCTGCGCCTGGAAAGTCTTCACTCTCCAGGGCGCAGGCCTGGGCAAGGTTGTATGGAAGACCAACAGTTGCCCATGCTGCAAGTCTCCCCTCTCCATGACACCAATGTAGTCCAAGGGAAGGGCATTAAGACCCATACAGCTTGGCACCAGTGTCGTCGCAGAGCAATGTGTGATTAAGTGCCTTGCTCAAGGACACAACACGTTCCCTTGGCTGGGACTCGAACTCACGACCTTCAGGTAGCTGGTCCAATGCCTTAACCACTTGGCCACGTGCCCACAAAATAGTGAAGTATAGAAACAGTAAATAGCAGGAGTAAGTTCTAAAAATAAGGAGACCAATACACGTTTGAATACTGAAACCGTAAAATTCAGTGAGTAATTTTTGATCAGAAAAGGACCATATAAATTACAAAATGAGCAGCAGAGATTTGGATAATACTAGTTCACAAAGCATTCAAGATGCAAGCCAAAAGCAACAATTATTAACAGATAAATACAAAATAATATCAGTAGCTTACAAGCACTGGGCAATAAACATCTGAATCAAAGGTAACCATCTTCCCAAGTTGCTCACCCTAACACCCTATAAGCTACCAATGTCCAAAAAACTGTATGAGGCACAAATGCTCAGGCTGCTGGAACAACAGATCATTAGTTTCATATTTTGTAGCAAGTAAGCTCATTCATAAATAGGTCACTCCTATTAAGCATATGACGAAATGTAAACAATTCTCCTCATTTTAATATTTTAAATAAAAAATGGTATTGGAAATCTGGAAATTTAAAATAAAAACAATTGCTGGCAGATCAAGCCGCACTTGTGAAGAGTGGAACAAAGTTAACATTTCAGTTTCATAAACTCGGAATAGAAAGGTGAACGATCACAGATTATGGTAACTTGTCTCTTACTGTACAAATGCTAACTGCTGTAAACATTTCCAGCATTTTATGTGTTTTTCAATTTGCCTGAACATTTGCTGCTCCAATATAAAATTCACCTGATCCAGGGATTGTTAAGCCTGATGAGCACCTTGTGCTTCAATTTAAACTAGATTATCCTTAGCACGCCATAAGGATGCACTGCCAACAAAAAAATCAATCAGGGTTCTCAATTACATAGCTTCTGGCAGCAGAAGGTGGCCTCAAGTGAGGATGAGTCGCAAGTACTGCACAATACTCACAGCCAAATTTCAAACCTACATGAAACAGAACAAATTGTACATATCTAAAAGTCACACAATATACATGTAAAATACAATTTATAATCTAATTGTTCAAATAGCCCAGTCTTTTCTTGAAGATTTATTAATTACAACACAAAATCTAAAGTAAGCAGGCTTCACTTCCATGGGAACTATTGGTAACTTGTCATCTCACAAAAAAAGATTCAAAAAACATTAGTTGTGGCACCACACCTCATTTGACAGAAATGACTTTCCTCTCATCCCAGTGTGATCCTGAAATACTGCAGTTTGACTGTTAAGAACCTCTAACATGGTTTAAATAATCAATTGTTTAACATCATCAGTGCAGGGTTGATGTTATTATGAGGTCACCCAAAGCATTCTTAGATCATGGCGAATATGTTATGTTATCCCTTTCAGCCAAATACAAATATTCTACTTACTATTAATATCACATCAAAGACTAAAATATAACCTTTTTTTCTTCTGAACTCCTCACTTTTGAAGCATGTTCATACAACAATTTGCAATATTTCCTAACTGAGCAAACAATGACAAAGATAATTAAGGTAGCAAAGACACATTCACAGAATTGTAGATACATGTAATGCAGCGGTCCCCAACCACCAGGCCACGGACCGGTACTGGGCCACAAACCATGTGCTACCGGGCTGTGAGGAAACGATACGATTTGGCGATAGGAGTCAGCTGCACCTTTCCTCATTCCCTGTCACGGCCACTGTTAAGATTGAACGCACGCGAGGTCATTACCCGCGCGTCGTCCATGTCAGCACGGGAAGGAGATCAACTCCTCAAGCTTGCAAATGACGATGGGCTGAAAAGTATGTCTGACGTAACATCTCTGTCGGCATTCTGGATCAAAGTCAAGGCTAAATATCCTGAGATAGTCACGAAAGCACGGAAAACGTTGCTTCCATTTCCAACATATCTCTGCAATGAATGCAACGAAAACTAAATTGTGTAATAGACTGGACATAAGGAACCCCCTTCAAGTATCGCTGTCTCCCATCACCCCTCGATAGGACCGCTGATTCAGCGATATTGGTGTGTTGCAATGATTTTATACGTTCATACGGGGAAAATATGTGCTGTGTGTTCAATATCCAAACGTTACTTAAAATGTTATGATGCTATTAACTTATATAACCATATAACAATTACAGCACAGAAACAGGCCATCTCTGCCCTTCTAGTCCGTGCTGAACGCTACTCTCACCTAGTCCCACCGATCTGCACTCAGCCCACAACCCTCCATTCCTTTCCTGCCTATATACCTATCCAATTTTTCTGTAAATGATAATATCGAACCTGCTCTACCACTTCTACTGGAAATTCATTCCACACTTACTTCTAGCTCCCCTGTCCTCCCCTGTTAATTGACTTATCACTATATTCATGCCACGAAAATATGTGCTGTGTTTTTAATATTAAATCCGTTAGATAAACCCTTTCAGAAACGAAATTGAGTGTATTAGCCACTTATCACTTATATTCCGGTCATGATCAACCCCCGCTCCACCCCCCCCCCGGAACAGAATCGCCAAAAATGATTTGTAGAAAAAAATCGGCACGCACTGGTGCCCACGCAAGGCTTCATGGTCATTGTAGTCTTTCTCGGGGTAAGCTCAACGTATTTGACTGCTACTCTTGTCCGTTGGCAACCCTACTCCCCCTCCCCCGGTCGGCCGGTGCACAAGAATATTGTCACTATTAAACCGGTCCGCAGTGCAAAGAAGGTTGGGGACCCCTGATATAATGCATAATGGTTTTGAGCTCATGGATCATGGTGGACAATGGGAAAATTAAAACAATGGAAAGATATCTTTGCATTCTATAGTAAAATAAGCTTTGTAAAACCTTGACATTTATCTTTAGTCAATGATGGTATTAAATTAAGTGTTGTTAACTTGTTATCTCTTACACTGCTTAAATATAAAGTTCAAAGTTTATTATCAAATTACATACATGTCACCATATTGTCACGCAGGTGAGAAACTGCTGGAAAGTTCAGCAGTCTAATGAACAAGGAGGCAATTAAAAGAGAGGGTTTGTGACGGTGCGAGCTGGGAAGTCACCATGGTAATAGGTCAGAGCGGTTGAGCTAACGGACGCTGGAATTTTGGATGGATTATAAAAAAAAGTTGATCCTTCGGTCTGAAGGGCAGAGGAGACACGACACAAGAGAACTGCGGAAGCTACCCGAGAAACCACTGGTGGAGTTTAAGACCACCACAAGGGTGGAGGCGACGGACCAATTGATTTTGACCCATGATTACCAGTGCGGATAAGAGCTTGCCTGTGTGGGTCTGCTGGTGGTGAACCCGTGCCGTGGGTTAGTAGACCGTTCCCTAGAAGGGGCTCTGTCCATCGGTGTCTGTGTGGGGGTCATACAAAGTGACTCTGAAGACTTCGGAAGCAAGAACAACTAAAGCCGCCAACTTGAACATCAACTCAATTAACTCTCTCTCTCTCCTCCCATCAATTCAACTCGACGCAACACAAAGTGAACTGAACTGCTTAAACTTACCTGACACCGTAAGACTGATATCTACCTCCTATCTACCTCCTGGACTATTATTTTTGTATCCATACACACATTTACGGATATATATATATATATATATATATATATAAAATAATAATATAAAATAATATAATAATATAATATAATATAATATAAAAATAATACATTATAACCTGTATTGTATTATTCAGTTTAATGATATTAATTTGTAGTAGTAATAATATAGTCTTAATTTATAGTAAACCAGACTCCAGGTGTGTTCCATTTCTGCTGGTCCTTTTCAACCTGTCACGGGGTTCGTGACAATATACAAACCTGAGATTCATTTTTTGCAGGCATACTCAAAAAATTCAATATCCATAAAAGAATCAATGAAAGACCACACTAAGAGGGCAGACAACCAGTGTTCAAAAGACAACAAACTGATATTACGAAAAGGGAAAAGGAATAATGTTAATAAATAAGTAAGCAATAAATATCGATGAAGATTCCTTGAATGTGGGTCCATAGGTTGTGGGAACTGTTCAATGATGGGGCAAATGAAGTTCAGTGAGGTTATCCCTTTTGGTTCAAGAGCCTGATGGTTGAAGGTTAGTAACTGTTACTAAACCTGGTGGTGTGGTCCCTGATGATGGATACTGTTTTCCTGCAACAATGCTCCGTGTACATGTGCTCAGTGGTGGGGAGGACTTTACCCACAATGAAGTGGGCCGTATCCACTACTTTTCTTAGTATTTTCCATCCAAGGACAATGATATTTCCACACCAGGTGGTGATGTAGCCAGTCAAGAAACTCTCCACCACACACCTATAGAGGTTTGTCATGCCAAATCTTTACAAACTCCAAAGGAAGTAGAGGCACTGCTGTGCTTTCTTCATAACTGCACTTACGTGCTGGGCCCAGGACAGGTCCACTGAAATGATAACACCAAGGAATCCACCTCTGGTCCCCTGATGATAACTGACTCAAGAACCACTTCTTTCTTCCTCCTGGAACTAATAATCAATTCCTCGGTCCTCCTGACAGAGTGAGACGCTATTATGGCACCACTCAGCCAGATTTTCAATCTCTCCCCCACCCCATTTACTGATTCGTCACCACCTTTGATTCCGCCTACGACAGTCATGTTGTCAGCAAACTTAAATATGGCATTGGAACTATGCTAAGCCACACAGCAACAAGTGTAAAACAAGTAGAGTAGGGGACTGAGCACACAGCCTTGTGGTGCACCTTTGCTGATGGAAATTGTGAAGGAGATGCTGCAAATCTGAACTGACTGAGGTCGACAAGGTGAGGAAATAGATGATCCAATTGCACAAGGTCCATGGAAATTTAATAATTAATAAATAGTGTGTGCCCCGACGGTATCAGCAACACCCACTCAAATATCACCTTCACCCAAGACTGCATCTATTTTTACTCGCACACCAGTACTTTTAGAGTATCCAAAGAGGATTCCACGATACTGCCCTGTTTTCTATGTGTTTGCTGCCACTTGACAACAGCATCAGCAAACACCATGGCCTTGAAATTTCAGTGAACCCCAAAGATTGCCCCAGATGATTAAAGGACCACAGGTATGGTTATTTCTAACTGCTTCAAATTCACTTGCAATTTAAAACCCAAAGCAGGAAGAATGAAGTGGTGGAGAGGAATCAGATTTACTTCTTGTGGTTGGTATGTAAGGGAAAGAAAGTGTAATGAGATCAGGGAGAGTGATGCTTGTGGAAGAGATGCAAGTCACTTATTGTTCTTCAGAATGGCAGAGAGTGGGGGCAATGTTCCCTCCAATGTGTGCTCGCGCACATGCATCTTTTGCTATTAGCACACAAAGGAATTTAAACTGAGCACAAAAGGTTGTCACTCTCTACTTCACTGGCACAATCATACACAATCACATTTCCTTTTCCAGTTTCTGATGCAGACGGTGTTAACAACTTGGTATTTGCAATGATTTGTCTGTAGATTTTAGAACTGGCTTATCTATACTGTTTTTATTGAAGAAAATATTGATTCAATAAGTCTAATTCCAAAGCAGCAAAGGGCATGAAGTGCAAAAGAACTGCCAATTCAGTTAAAACGAAATGGCTTAATTTAACAGTAGAAACTGCTACACCAAAAGCTCATGAGATCAGGAATGTGCAACTATGAGAAATACACATATTGTGACGATGCAAAAAGTTGGTGGAGCATTTGCAAGTGAGAAGAAGTGGAGTGATATTTGGAAACGACTTTTTAAAGCACCACTTAACAAGCAAATCAGATATGGAAGGTGCGTCAAAGCTCTGGTGAGAAAATTTTTCATTACCTGCTATGTATGTTTTGTGAAAGTGCAGATGAACAAAAGCGGAAACAATCAAGCCCAGAGGAGATCAAAGTTCTTAGTGACAGTGTTTTGCTAAATGTTAAAATGAATACCTCTGTAATAAATTATATCGTGCACATGTTGTTGTTACTGGGCAAAAAATTACACAGCACAAGATTTTTGCGCACACAGGCCATTACAAATTAGAGGGGACATTGGTGGGGCACGGGGCAGGGAGTGGGGAGGAAATGGTCTTGCAAGTTCTGGCAGGTAAAAACAGGACTAGAACAAAGATGAAGATGGGTAGGACTTGAAAGAACAGTTCAGTAATGGTCTGGAGGTCACGGCAACGGGGGACAAAAATGTATAGATGCCTGACCCAAGGACTGAATTTTTTTTTCAGAATTACCTCCATGCTTCCCAAGTCAGTCCCCATGGGTGAAGACCATATTCTTCTGGAAATGCCCTAAAGCAAGCATCCTTGCTACCACCAACACCGTCCATCCTGAAACTGTGATGCAATTTATCAGGAATGACATCATAATGAAAACAAATCTCAGTAAAGCCTAAAGTAACTCATAACAGAGCAGGCCAAATCTCATTTCATGATTGGTGGGAAATAGTCATAGCCATAAGTCATACTTCATTGACCCCTGGGGAAATTGGTTTTTGTTACAGTTGCACCATAAATAATAGATAGTAATAGAACCATAAATAGTTAAATAGTAATATGTAAATTATGAAATAAGTCCAGGACCAGCCTATCGGCTCAGGGTGTCTGACCCTCCAAGGGAGGAGTTGTAAAGTTTGATGGCCACAGGCAGGAATGACTTCCTATGACACTGTGCTGCACCTCGGAGGAATGAGTCTCTGGCTGAATGTACTCCTGTGCCCACCCAGTACATTATGTAGTGGATGGGAGACATTGACCAAGATGGCATGCAACTTAGACAGCAGCCTCTTTTCAGACACCACCATGAGAGAGTTCAGTTCCATCCCTACAACATCACTGGCCTTACGAATGAGTTTGTGGATTCTGTTGGTGTCTGCTACCCTCAGCCTGCTGCCCCAGCACACAACAGCAAACATGATAGCACTGGCCACCACAGACTCGTAGAACATCCTCAGCATCGTCCGGCAGATGTTAAAGGACCTCAGTCTCCTCAGGAAATAGAGACCTGGAGGTGATCACAAATGCAATTTATTTCATTTTTATTTCATGCAACTGGAGGAAAACAAAACAGAACTTCCACTTCTGTTTTAATTTCACCACCAAACCTCTCAGTTCCACTGTCTACAGATCAAGCTTCTTTCTGAAATCCAGTACTAACACAGCATAATTTCCTTCCAACTTTGGTAAGATCAAAACTATTGTATTCTACCCTTGCTATAAATTCAGTTCACAAATCATCCACTGCAACCTTCTTAATAACTTTGTGAATCTGAGACAAACCATAACTAACTTTGGTCATATTTGATTCAGAGCAAATTTCAGACTAAATATCTACACAATCACCAAGCTTAGCATTGACCTGTTCCTCTTGCACATTAGATCACTTGCTGTTAAAATCCAGATCTGTCTTAATTACCTCAAAACCTGCCCAATCCAATGTACTCTGGTTAGCCTTCTTCATCCCACTTGCCAACATCAAAAACTATTTCCTATATCCTAAATCACATTAAATCTCATTCCCTAATCATCCTTTTGTTTTCTGACTGACATGGCAAGAATGCAAGGAAATAAAAATAGTCCAATTAAACAATGTGGAAGCAGAATTGAATCAAACCACATTAAATCTAACACCTAAACTTGGCTAGTTTTTATAATACTAGAAGGAGCTCTCTGCAAAAAATGAACCATTTTCATCCAAACAACTTTGTCTGGGTGGTCATATAAATAACGGGAAGCACAAAACAAGAAAATGGAAGGTGGCCAACTACCCCTCAAACCAGTTCAATTTGACCATTGTTAAGCTATGCTGATCATGGCCCTCAATTAATCAATCCTTCAAATCTTTACCTACCTCCACCTTAAATATTTCCAATGATTCTGCAGAGAGGTCCAGAGGTATACCACAAAGTGAACAGAAATTTCCAAACAAATGGGTTTTAAGTGATCAGTCCTCTTTGTAAACATATAAACCACGGTACCACATAGTCCTTTTCCAGAATTAATTTCTCCCAGGAGGGGGGAGAAGATGGCAGTGCGACGGCAGCACGCGCAGCCACTTCGGTGATAATGTCTGTTATTTGTCAAGTAGGGGACTGTGCACAATCCTGATTTGATGGAGACAGACGTGAGAGCACAGCAGAACATCTGGAAAACTTCTGAAATGACTGCTTTGCTACCGTTGCTACTGTGTGGTAACCAGAATCTCCGGAGCTGAAGGCCCCGAAATCCTCGGCTTTGATTGTTTCAGCGGCTGGGGCGAGGTCGAAAGCGCTCGGCAGAGGATGGCGCTCAGAAGGCTGTATCGGAGAGGCTGCTCGGAAGCTTGGAGTTTTCGGACGGATGGACTTAGGGTCGGCTGGGGTCAGCTGCTTCCAAGGTATCGGCAAGTTGACAGTGCCTGGAGGTTTATGGCAGGGAGTTTCTCCCTTTTGCCGCCTGCTACTGGGGACTCGGGAGCCGATCGACTCGGGACTTTGAGAACTTTTTTTTTTACTGTGCCTGTGGTCTGTTCTTTTATCAAATTCTGGTATTGCTTTGCACTGCTGTAACTATATAATTATGTGGTTTTGTCAGTGTTAGTCTTTGGTCTGTCTTGTTTTCTGTGATATCACTCCAGAGAAACATTGTATCATTTCTTAATGCATGTATGCATTTCTAAATGACAATAAAAGATGACTGAGTGTTCTCATAATCTTAAAAAAAAGTATTGATTTGATAAGATCAAAGATGTTTATATCAGTCCACATGGGTTTTGAATGAGTTTTTGTTTTTGAAATCTACATAACTTTACCTTCAAGTCAAAAAGCTCTTGACAAGTGCACTGCATGATCATATAAACAACTACATGTGCATATGCACAAATCAACATTAAAATGCTCAGTTTTATATCCATTGTAAATAAATCCTGAGAATACAAAAGAGGTAATTCAGAAAACAAATTATTTTATATTGGTTAATATTACAGTTTATGGATTACGAAAAATCTCACCAAAATGCAAATGCCAAGTCATAGGATGCATTTTGAGGATCTCTTAACTGCAAGGTTAGCAGTTGCTCCAATTGACTCTTTTACTCTTTACTTCAATCACAACAATTATCTATTCTTGAATCTACTTATTGCCTTCAATTCCCAATCCAGAAACAATGTCAGAGTCAAACATTGAAACAGGCCTCTCAGTCCAGAGTGTGCACCACCTTCAACAATTTATACTAATGCTACATCAAACTCATTTATAAGTTGTCCTTTATAAGTTGTCCCCACATTCCGATCAAGTCGGTGGGCAGCAGGGGCACAGCTAGAAGATCCACTGTCTCTGAGAGACACAAATTCAATCACAATCTCTGGTTTCTCCCATATATCTGTACTAAAATGAGTAAGTTGCAGTTAACTAGCCATTTATATTATCCCTACAGTGTAGGTGAGTGGTAGAATACAGAAATGAGAATAAAGATGAGAATAACATGATGAGTGTAAATAGGTGATTGATGGTTGGTGTGGAGTCAGTGGCCTGAACAGCATGTTTCCATGTTGTGTCTCCTTCTGACCAACTCCACTAGATTTTACCATCCACCTACAATGACTGGGAAGTTTTAATTTCATTTTCATATCTCCCAATGGTCTTGGTTTTCACTTTAGCTAAATTCATCAACCACACATCCAAGATCCAAGCACTCCACCAATCCTGGCTGAAAATTCAAATCTAATTTTGAAATTATTTCACTATTAATAGCTCTGCTTTCAAGGCATGGCAACATGTAATTACAGCACCAGCAAACCAGGTTCAATTCTGATACTGTAAGGAGTTCGTACACTCTCTCCACAAGAGAGTGGTTTTTCCTCCAGGTGCCCGTTTCATCCAATTATTCCAAAGAGTTAGTAGGTTAATAGGTCACATGAGTGTAACTGGGCAGCACAAGTTTTTTGGGGTGGAAGGACCTGTCACCACGTAGTTACTTATAAAAAAAAATTACATCATACCGATAAGATGGTCGTCTGGATAGGATTTCTCTTCGTTTTTGGGAGTCAGTTACAACCTCAGCAGAATCTCCAGATTCATCCGTTTCTGCTATTGTAGCTACCTGTGAATAAAAGCATACAAATGAACAATGAAAATGACATAAGTAATACAGCCAAAATTTGGTGGAACCTCAAATCCTGCTCAATGGAAGACTCCTGGTTCACCTAATTCTGAGCAATATTGCTCAACTGGCACTTTCAATTTTATATTAACAAGGCTTAACTGCATGGAAGACTGACAGTATGTAATAATTTTTTTTAAGAACTTTGATATGTACTATGAGATATCAAAATAATCTTGATGAACACTATAGTCCACTAGTTAACTCATTGTGCTTACAATGCTTTTCAGTAAGATTTCTACTTTACTGCACTATTCTCATGTCCCTCAATTTCCAAAACAAATTTGTTGATTCGATTAAGCTGTTGTCCAGCAGAAATTATTCAAATAAACCAAAACTGCCACTGATTTGTGAGTGTGGCATACATTTCTAATTTAAGCATTATGAATACTAAAGTAGAAGGAACTAATTATTCATTGTGGAAAGCAAACAAGCTGAAATTATCTTTAATAAAGAGAATGAAGTGTGATCTGATAGATGATAAAGGCTTTGATAATGGTGAATATGGTCCACTTGATCACTAATAAATGTAGACAATTGAAGATCCAACTACACAGCAGAATGGTAACAAAATGGAACTTGTATATTGCAAACAGTGATAAAGTTAAAAATATAGATGCAATTAAAGAAACCTCAGCTGCACACAGGAGGAGAAAAGAAAGGAGGATGTACTGAGAAAATTGAATGAAGAGGGGCTAGGAGATCTATAAGGAGAGTAAATCCAGGCATGGAGCAGGCAAAATGTTTCAACGGGATCATCTTTGGTTAATAGCAACAATTTTCATTTCACATTAGAAATTAATCAACATCCCCGGTCTATTACAGCTACAATGACCCAAAACAAAATGCCAGGGGTAGCCCACCATGCAATAATCGACTTATTTTGTGTGGGTCCAACATAAGTGCTTAATATTAACAACAGGAATTCTGCAGATGCTGGAAATTCAAGCAACACACATCAAAGTTGCTGGTGAATGCAGCAGGCCAGGCAGCATCTGTAGGAAGAGGTGCAGTCGACGTTTCAGGCCGAGACCCTTCGTCCTGACGAAGGTTTCAGGCCTGAAACGTCAACTGCACCTCTTCCTACAGATGCTGCCTGGCCTGCTGCGTTCACCAGCAACTTTGATGTGTGTTGCCTAATATTAAGTTCAGATTCAAATTATTAAGCAGAAAGTCTCACCTACAAAAAAGCCCAACTCTACCAGTTGTCACGTTTTCAAAAAGCTTTAAAAATACAGAGAAATTAAAAGTTATAAACATTAGAGCAAATTAAACTAAATATAACCTTAAGTTACAGCCTTCTCTTGCAGGCATTCCTCTCCATTCAAATGATGCTCCACCATGTTTAAGGTAGAGATTCTGTAAACACAGTCCACAGATTAAATGGTAGGAATTCATTTCTTCTGCTCTTTGGGGTTCAATGACTCAGGATAACTGGGAAATCACTGAAACTCAACTTCAAAAAACAGCAATGCTGTATTTGATCTTATTTACAAATCTACTGCCAATTCTACACACAAATATTAGCATCTACCATCAAGGTTATGACTTTTGAGTTATATGTTGCAGAGCCAGAGAATAAAATACATATAAAAAATTTGTTTAAGGTGGCTTGTAAAAAAAACAGTAGAATGATAAAATAGAAGTGAAAGTATTCCATCACACTCCTGATATGCCAAATAAATGATGGGAAGGCTTTGTTTAATCAGGTGATGATATATTACGTTTCATCCCACCATTGTTAATAGTATTTACATGTTGCTGATCCCAATAAACTCTTCAATACTAAATGCCAATATTTTGAAAGTGGGTGCAGCAACAAAAGCCATTATACATTCAACAGGAATTCTGCAGATGCTGGAAATTCAAGCAACAGACATCAAAGTTGCTGGTGAACGCAGCAGGCCAGGCAGCATCTGTAGGAAGAGGTGCAGTCGATGTTTCAGGCCGAGACCCTTCGTCAGGACTAACTGAAGGAAGAGTGAGTAAGGGATTTGAAAGTTGGAGGGGGAGGAGGAGATCCAAAATGATAGGAGAAGACAGGAGGGGGAGGGATAGAGCCAAGAGCTGGACAGGTGATAGGCAAAAGGGGATACGAGAGGATCATGGGACAGGAAGTCCAGGAAGAAAGACAAGGGGGGTGGGGGACCCAGAGGATGGGCAAGAGGTATATTCAGAGGGACAGAGGGAGAAAAAGGAGAGTGAGAGAAAGAACGTGTGCATAAAAATGAGTAACAGATGGGGTACGAGGGGGAGGTGGGGCCTTAGCGGAAGTTAGAGAAGTCGATATTCATGCCATCAGGTTGGAGGCTACCCAGACAGAATATAAGGTGTTGTTCCTCTAACCTGAGTGTGGCTTCATCTTTACAGTAGAGGAGGCCGTGGATAGACATGTCAGAATGGGAATGGGATGTGGAATTAAAATGTGTGGCCACTGGGAGATCCTGCTTTCTCTGGCGGACAGAGCGTAGATGTTCAGCAAAGCGGTCTCCCAGTCTGCGTCGGGTCTCGCCAATATATAAAAGGCCACATCGGGAGCACCGGACACAGTATATCACCCCAGTCGACTCACAGGTGAAGTGTTGCCTCACCTGGAAGGACTGTTTGGGGCCCTGAATGGTGGGAAGGGAGGAAGTGTAAGGGCATGTGTAGCACTTGTTCCGCTTACACGGATAAGTGCCAGGAGGGAGATCAGTGGGGAGGGATGGGGGGGGACGAATGGACAAGGGAGTTGTGTAGGGAGCGATCCCTGTGGAATGCAGAGGGGGTGGGGGAGGGAAAGATGTGCTTAGTGGTGGGATCCCGTTGGAGGTGGCGGAAGTTACGGAGAATAATATGTTGGACCCGGAGGCTGGTGGGGTGGTAGGTGAGGACCAGGGAACCCTATTCCTAGTGGGGTGGCGAGAGGATGGAGTGAGAGCAGATGTACGTGAAATGGGGGAGATGCGTTTAAGAGCAGAGTTGATAGTGGAGGAAGGTAAGCCCCTTTCTTTAAAAAAGGAAGACATCTCCCTCGTCCTAGAATGAAAAGCCTCATCCTGAGAGCAGATGTGGCGGAGACGGAGGAATTGCGAGAAGGGGATGGCGTTTCTGCAAGAGACAGGGTGAGAAGAGGAATAGTCCAGATAGCTGTGAGAGTCAGTAGGCTTATAGTAGACATCAGTGGATAAGCTGTCTCCAGAGACAGAGACAGAAAGATCTAGAAAGGGGAGGGAGGTGTCGGAAATGGACCAGGTAAACTTGAGGGCAGGGTGAAAGTTGGAGGCAAAGTTAATAAAGTCAAAGAGTTCTGCATGCGTGCAGGAAGCAGCGCCAATGCAGTCATCGATGTAGCGAAGGAAGAGTGGGGGACAGATACCAGAATAGGCACGGAACATAGATTGTTCCACAAATCTATTATACATTCTCTTGTTGGAGACGTTTGCTATCTGCCACTTGAGTGATACAAGTTATTCTAAAGATTTATTAATCCAATACCATAAATTGCCTTGGTAGTCCTGGACTAATTCATAAGCTGCCTTGGTAGTCCTGGACTAATTCATTGGCATCCAATGCTGTGCAAACATTAGGAAATACCCTTAATTCTTGCTTTACTGTGGATAGAAGTTTATTGATTGAGCAGCTCATTATGTTTAGAATAGAGGACCAGAGGGAGGAGAAAAAAAAATTAGGCATAGGGGACAGCACAACTGAGGAAAAACTGACACTGTTCTCTGCAGCAAAGACAAAGTCACCATTAGAAACTTGGAGAGTAGAGCCAGCTGGTGGCGCAACGACATCGGCGCCAGACCTGGGAGCGGAGGTTCCCGGGTTCGAAACTAGTCGGGTCCGCCCCCAAGTACGCTTTCCATCCATGCCGAGTTGAGTGTCGAGAACACAACTCGACCTCATAAACAAAGGGGAAAATACCTCAAAAAGTGTCTGTGTGAGGAGTGGTGCGCCACACAGTCTCTCTCTCTCTCTCTCTCTCTCTCTCTCTCTCTCTCCGTGCCTTGTAAAAGCCATGAAAAAGACATCACCATGGATGCACGCACGGACACACAGACGCACACGCACAGACTTGCACGCACACAGGCACACGCAAAAGAAAAAAAAACTAAACCTGGGGAGTAAAGAGCATGGATCCACTTGTCCAGGTCCATGTAGACAATTATTACACAGGTAGGACTTTCCTTTTGCAGAAAGATTATGAGCAGCTGAGGGCAAACTTGAAAAAGAAATACAAATGATAATAACCTACATATTTTTACCCAAGTATGTGCAAATTGGCAAATAGGAAATAAAATTAATCAAAGTAAAATTAATGGCTCAATGATTAGTGTGGGAGAAATTGATTGATTCATGGAGCAGTGGAATCAGCAGTGAAAAAAAAATTGATTCATGGAGCAGTGGAATCAGTAGTGGGGAAAGAGAGACTGATCAATTGGAATAAGCTTCATTTGAACTGTGCCGGGACTTGTGTCTTGGCACGTTATTTAACTTGAGTTACAAAATATTCTTTAAATGGTAAAGACAGTTGAGAAGAAAGGGTTCAAAAGAAAGGTAATTTTAATAAAGAGTCAGGGCATGGGATTGTGAAGCAGTAACAAACCATGGCAAGCAGCAGAAAATATGAACAAAATCTGCAGCAGCAATTGTAATGAGGAATACATTTTTAAAAAGTTAAAAGCTAAGGTTTCTCAATTTGAGTTCAGCAGCATTTTCAAAATGATAGAGAAATTCAAGGGACAAGCAGAAACAAATGAATTTGCATTAACAGCTTTTACAGAGACAGAGTGAACAACAATGCAAGCTCAAGATTTCAGAATATTCAACATTCCAAAAGAATGGGCAAAAAGGGAAGGAAATGTTATTAATTAAAGAAGGTGATTATGTGTAGCAAGTAATGGTAAGAATGCAGGAGACCACAAGGTTGGTTGAAATACAAAGCGGGGTTAAAACAAGACAAGAACTAATAGCTCATTGGTCCCCTGCCATGTTGCCTTTTGGTAGGTTACAGAACAAACAGGAAAATATGAAAGCCAAGCAAGAAGAAAACTGAAATTATTCTCAATAGTTTACTGTGCTCATTGCTTAAATGAATCAGTCACGGGTAAACATTTGGAAAATTTTGTTTAATGCAATAAAATAAGAGGTTGCACTTCTGGAAGGTTTCCAATTTATGTCACTTTTTTGTGTTTGGCATTATGATTTTATTACCTCTACTTCCAAACCTTAAGTTTCTTCTGTGTTTCTGGATTGTGTTAAGATTCTTTATTTCACGAACCTCGAGCTTAGTTACATCATCAATCTGAAACAAAGCAGATACTGCTCCAACCCCACCACCTCCTTCCTCCAAACTCTTTACACTAGTACTGGCTTTGTCTTCCTCATCATGCCAAATCCCAGCCTCTTTATCGCTCCAAAGGAAAAAAAGATTCAGCATCCTCAGCTACAATCTTTCCTTTTAAACCACTGTGATTATGCAAAAAAAAACTTAACCAGGATTATGTAAATTTTCCTTTAATTGAAGGTGTCAAGGTCTCCTGGCCTCGTCACTTTGTTCCTTTTCCTTACATGAAATTGAAGATATCGATTCCTGTTAACGTTCACATTGTCTTCATCAGCAAGTGGAGGAAATCATTTCTATTAAATCAGTCAGACAAGCCCCAAACTTTTTAAACTGAAGAACTTACAGCAAATTAGAATATTTCCTTCAATTCTCTGCCCCAAAGAACTGTGGATACTCACTCACTATTTGTGTTGAAGAATGAGACCAATATATATTTGAGCACTGGGGACATGGTAAGTGACCCAATCTAAATGTCCACCAATCACTGAAAATTAGCAGTCATTAAAGACAATTGGTTCAGTGGCCTTACATAGACCATTGGAGGGACACCGTATCTAGAATATTCTAGAAACATGTTCTCCCCATCAAAGAAATACAGTATCAAGTGTAGGAATGCTGCAAAAGTTCACCAGTTCAATTCCTGGGATTTCTGCTTTGTCAGACAAACGATTAAGCAGACTGACAGTATCCTCTTCAAGAACAATGAAACATGTTTCCATTGAAATTCTTATGATTTCATGGAGGAGCATGGAAGGTAGATGTAGAAAGACAAGATGAAAAGACAGTCATTTACTCAGCTGTGGAACCATTTTGAAATTGCAACTGAGGAGAGTTGTCACTGAACAGTTTCAACACAGAGGTGATAGATTTTTAAAATGTAATGGAAAAAAATGGATTACTGCAGGGAAATGATGCTGATATAAAACAGCAACCATGACCTCAGTAAATGGCAGAGGAGGCCCACAGGGCTAAAAGTTAACCTATGTCGAATTCTAATGATCTAACAGCATATTGTCCTTTAAGCTGTTAGTAAATACTTAACACAGCTTTACTTCAAGCTCTGTGGTTGAGACCAGTTTAGAACATGAGCAAGATTTTTTTTTACATTCTAATGTGTAACACAGTTTTAACCCACCAATACATTAAAGAGTGAGGACTGTATTACTTTAAAAAGAATGACATTAACAAGAACCAGGTTCCAAGTTAATCCACAACACAAGCAAAGCATTCCGCCTCTGAGCACAAGCTGCTGTACATGTTATTAATGCGAAAAAAAAATATTTTTTTCAATTTATTGTGATAAAAACCATCCTGAACAGTTTTCTTTTACAAATCCTGCTCATTGGATCTGTCTATTAGTATATGTGCCTGGAATGTGTGCTCTAGCGTGGTGGTGGAGGCAAATTATAGACCAGTGAGCCTTACGTCTGTGGTGGGAAAGCTGTTGGAAAAGATTCTTAGCGATAGGACCTACGGGCATTTAGAGAATCATGGTCTGATCAGGGACAGTCAGCATGGCTTTGTGAAGATCGTGTCTAACAAGCCTGATAGTGTTCTTTGAGGAGGTGACCAGGCGTATAGATGAGGGTAGTGCAGCGGATGTGATCTGTATGGATTTTAGTAAAGCATTTGACAAGGTTCCACACCGTAGGCTTATTCAGAAAGTCAGAAGGCGTGGAATCCAGGGAAGTTTGGCCAGGTGAATTCAGAATTGGCTTGCCTGCAGAAGGCAGAGGGTGGTGGTGGAGGGAGTACATTCAGATTGGAGGATTGTGACTAGTGGTGTCCCACAAGGATCTGTTCTGGGACCTCTACTTTTCGTGATTTTTATTAACGACCTGGATGTGGGGGCAGAGGGGTGGGTTGGCAAGTTTGCAGACGACAAAAAGGTTGGTGGTGTTGTAGATAGTGTAGAGGATTGTCAAAGATTGCAGAGAGAGATTGATAGGATGTAGAAGTGGGCTGAGAAGTGGCAGATGGAGTTCAATCTGGAGAAGTGTGAGGTGGTACACTTTGGAAGGACAAACTCCAAGGCAGAGTACAAAGTAAATGGCAGGATATTTGGTAGTGTGGAGGAACAGAGGGATCTGGGGGTACATGTTCACAGATCCCTGAAAGTTGCCTCACAGGTAGATAGGGTAGTTAAGAAAGCTTATGGGGTGTTAGCTTTCATAAGTCGAGGGATAGAGTTTAAGAGTCGCGATGTAATGATGCCGCTCTATAAAACTCTGGTTAGGCCACACTTGGAGTACTGTGTCCAGTTCTAGTCGCCTCGCTATAGGAAGGATGTGGAAGCATTGGAAAGGGTACAGAGATTTACCAGGATGCTGCCTGGTTTAGAGAGTATGCATTATGATCAGAGATTAAGAAAGCTAGGGCTTTACTCTTTGGAGAGAAGGAGGATGAGAGGAGACGTGATAGAGGTGTACAAGATAATAAGAGGAATAGATAGAGTGGATAGCCAGTGCCTCTTCCCCAGGGCACCACTGCTCAATACAAGAGGACATGGCTTTAAAGTAAGGGGTGGGAAGTTCAAGGGGGATATTAGAGGAAGGTTTTTTACTCAGAGAGTGGTTGGTGCGTGGAATGCACTGCCTGATTCAGTGGTGGAGGCAGATACACTAATGAAGTTTAAGAGACTACTAGACAGGTATATGGAGGAATTTAAGGTGGAGGGTTATATGGGAGGCAGGGTTTGAGGGTTGGCACAACATTGTGGGCTGAAGGGCCTGTAATGTGCTGTACTATTCTATGTTCTATGTTTAGACATGTTTACAGCATTTAAGAGGCTTTTACATAGGCATATAAATGCACAAGGAATGGGAAAATGTGGACATTGTGTAGGCAGAAGGGATTAGTTTAGTTCTGTATATAACTACTGATCTCATTTGTCTGGCAAGATATTATGGATCTTGCACTGTTTTTGGGCTGCACCGTTCTATCACAAAAATTTACAGGAAGTGAGAGATTTTGAACATGTAAGCTTTTTGTCATCATAAACCACATGCAAGACACTCAGATTTTCAATAAATCTAATTATCTTTAGGCACAAAAGATATAAGAAACCAAAAAGATAGATCATAATTCAAGTGGAAACATGCAGAACCCATGGCCCAGATTGCTACAAGAGATGCACTCCATGTGTGATGAGGGTCAATTACATATTTGTTAATACATCATTAAATGGTCACCAATTCCAGAAACAGATTAATTTGCAGTTCATTAATCTCAGTTGGGACAATCTCCTCAGTCAACTTCCAAGCAAGCAAATATGAAAATGATTCCTCCAAATCCACATTCAGGAAGGTTACATTTACCTTATTCAACAGCGAGAAACATATATGGTCAAATCATCAGTGCAAAAAAAAAAACACACAACAGCTTTTTTATTTTTGGAGGTGGGAAATTGACAAAATAACAGTTTTGCCAACCAAATAAAAATTCTTTCTTTCCTTAATACTTTGTCTTGCACATTATTATTGTGCAATATTGGTGAGTTTACTTTATTCTAATTTGTCTTATTAGCGCAGATGTGGTATAAAGCCAGAGCCAACCTGAACAGTTTGTATCTGTGGTGACTGAATCACAGAGGGCTGAGCAGTTTGAATTACTCCTTGGACCTGTACAGTCTGACCAGAAGGCAACTGTACAACAGTTACAGCTGGAGATCCTGATGCAACTTGACTACCAGCCACGGATACCTGCAAGACAAATGAGAATATATATGTAGAATAACTATTCAATAAGAAGTATTCCTTAATAAAAATTACAATTTAAATCATGAACAAAACTAACACTTTAATCTCAAAAATATTTGATCCCTGTTCATTACCTTTTTTAAAAGAATTAAATTTGTACTCTGCAGACAAATTCTTCCTTCATTTTAGTGCCACAATGGTGCAGCAAGTAGAGTCATTTCCTCATAGCAGCAATACTGACTTTAGGAAACATCTGTGTGGAGTTTACACATTGCCTTTGCAACCACATGGATTTCATCTAACTCGCACTCAGTGAGTTCATGGTTAGATGTTTCCATACTGTATCTCTCTATAACTCAATTCCCAACAACAATATAACAGAAACATATTACAATTATAGTATTTTCGTTGTGGAACATAAACTAAGACAGCTAAGCAATAAATTTCAATTGATCAAATAGAGAACTACAGAATAAAAGTTAAATTGATATGCAGAATACTGCAGGATGCAGAAAATGCTGGCAACATTCACCAGGTCAAACAACTTCTGTGAACTGAGAAACAATCTGCATTGAGTTATTGACTTTTCAGAAGTAGTCATTTCAAAGGGTCATAAATACAAAATTCATTTTACCAGTTCACATTAAAAATCTATTATGAACTTCTTTTGAAAAATGGGGGATAAAAAACAAGTCTTTTCCCTTCATAAAGGTCAGTTTTTTTTTTTAAAAGTCAACCAACATTGTTTATAATGCTTCTGTGTCATCCAGGCTTTACAATCAACAGTTAACTTCTTCCTAGACGCAATGCTGGAAAACAAGTTTTAAGCTGAAGGCAGCAAAATATTCTGAAAGGGATTTTTTTTTTTAAAAAAAAAAGGGAAAATTGTTACTTACTTAAAAGGGAAAAAGCAGGCATCAAAAATTGCTGAAAACACTAATTACGGCAGATTGAGTGACCACTTTCAGTCTACAGAGCTCCAAATAACTTCCAATTGCCTGTTATTTGAAAGCTCCATTTCCTGCCACTCTCACCTCTGTTTGGGGTTTCATTGAGGAAGAACTTAATCTTTCATTTAGGCACGTTGTAGCTTTCAGGATTCAATGCTGAATTCCACCATTTCAGGTAACTCACCATCTTTGCATCAAAACTGGTCAATTCTGCTGCAAGAGTACTCATCTGCAACATTAACTCAGTTTTCCTTTTCTCCAGAGACACTGCCTGGTCTCCCAAGCATCCAGAGAATTCACATTTTGATTGCAGATCTCCATAACAGCTCTGACCTGCATTTTGTTATTTTTTTCCCCCCACACATATCTCCACTGATTTTCTCTAACTGCTCGCATCAATCTATCAACCAGATGGCTTGATGTCCAATACATGATCATGGCAACCGTCACTTCCTTCATTCAGAGGTATTCCCATTATCCTATATCCATCCTTTCCCAAACCTCTCTGAAACCTCTCCAACTCTTCTCCCTTTGAGTTCTGATCAAGTCTTTGAAACAAAACTTGAACTCTGATCCTCTTTCCACAGATGCTTCTTGAACTATTGAGTGTTTCCAGCATTTTAATTTTCATTTCAAATGCTCAGCATCTGTATCATTTTGCTTTTCATTGGGGGGGGGGCGCGTGGGAAACACATTCTGACTTGCCACAATCCTTTCAAGGAAATACACGTGCATGCACTGTATGTTTGAGCCTTAGAATTGCTAGAGAATCTCAAATCAGTAAATGTTTGGTTTCTAACCTTATTTATTTCTTAATTAGTGCAAATGAAAAGAGTGGCAACTTTCTTCAATTCAAAACACCTATCAAGAGTTATCTGCATCAAAAATATCTCAAATTCTGTTAACAGTAATTAATCCTGGTGATCTTCAATTGCATTACTTTTTATATATATACACACACACATAAAATATAAAAAGAAGCTGAGAGACAAGGAAGGTTTGACAAGTAAGAAAGAGCCAGGACATCAAGGGACATGGGAAGGCTGCAATATACAAAAATGGGGAGGTGGGGAGTACATAAAAACAGTGAAATACTTGATAAATAATTCAAATTACAATTGCAAACTAAATAGAATATACCCTCAGACCCTTCTTAATTCACAATTACTGCATAACAATACTTGGCCCACAATGTGTGTACTTCTTGTTTTAAAAACAAAATCAATAAAGTTTTGAGGGTGGAAGGTGGCCTTATCCCATTTTGACGCCAAATCCCTAGATTCAATCTTCTTGCATGTTAAATAATTCTTGCAATATTACCTGTGCAATGGTGGGGATCTGTGTCTGGGAATTCTGAGCTTGTAACTGGATAGATTCACTATCTGTCACTGAATCTGTCACACTGCCATCTTGATGAGATTCAACAACTGATTCCATGGTCATTTGCCTGAAAGGGAGTGGGGGAAAACAAAAGACAGAAATAATACTTGATTTACAAATTAAACATATGTGTAAATACTGCACTATGACTTACGTACCTCAGTCCTGCATAATCCATTTGGGGGTCAAAATAACAGCGACAGGAAAATTGATGGGGGGTAAAAAGAGATAACAAAATTACTTTCTGATAAACACAGTTCACTTCAACCTTGCACTGTATTTGCATTCCTTCAAACCGCAAAAATGGGGGCGGGGGGGAAATCAAAGAAATCCCTTTTACCTTCAGAGAGCTTAAGGTAAAAGAACGGTTAGGAGACAGTGATCGTAATATGATCAAACTCACCTGAAGTTTGAGAAAGGGAAGCTAAATTCACATGTATCAGTATTACAGTGGAGTAAAGGGAATTACAGAGGCATGAGAGAGGAGTTGGCTAGAACTGATTGGAAAAGAACACTGGCAGGGATGATGGCAGAGCAGCAACAGGTGGAATTTCTGGAAGCAATTTGCAAGGCACAGGATATATACATCTGAAAGAGGAAGAAATATTCTAAAGGAAAGATGACACAACCATGGCCGACAAGAGAAGTCAAAGCCAACATAAAAGCCAAAGAAACAGCATATAATAGAGCAAAAATTAGTGTGAAGTTAGAGGATTGGGAAGCTTTTAAAAACTAACAGAAGGCAACTCCATTAAGAAGGTAAAGATGGAATATGAAAGTAAGCAAGCCAGTAATATTAAAGAGGATCCCAAGGTTTCTTCGGATACATAAAGTGTAAAAGAGAGGCGATAGTGAATATCAGACCGCTGGAAAACAATGCCAAAGAGTAATGAGGGACAACAAAACGGTGGACGAACTAAGTATTTTGCATCAGTCTTCACTGTGGAAGACACTAGCAGTATGGTGGAAGTTCCAGGTGTCAGGGGTCATGAAGTGTGAAATTACCATAACTAGAGAGAAGGTTCTTGGGAAACTGAAAGGTCTGAAGGTAGATAAGTCACCCAGGGTTCTGAAAGAGGTAACTGAAAAAATTGTGGAGGCTGACCTCAGTGTTCAGGAAGATGCTGGATTATTAAGGATGAGGATTCAGGGTACTTGGAGCAGCATGATAAAATAGGCCATAGTTAGCACGGTTCCCTCAAGGGAAAATCTTCCAACAAACCTGTTGGAATTCTTTGAAGAAATAACAAGCAGGATAGACAAAGAATTTGTTGATGTTGTGTACTTATTTTCAGGAACCCTTTGACAAGGTGCCACATGAGGCTGCTTAACAATCCGTGAACCCATGGTATTACAGGAAAGATTCTAGCCTGGATAAACCACTGGTTGATTCGGCAGGAGGCAAAGAATGGGAATAAAGGGAGCCTTTTCAGGCTGGCTGCGGGTGACAAGTGGTGTTCCACAGGGGTCTGTGTTGGGACCGATACTTTTTACATTATATGTCAGTTATTTGGATGATGGATTTTATAGCTCTGTTGCAAAGTTTGCTGACAATAGGTAGCTTTCTGAAAGTAGAGTGGCTACAGAAGGATTTAGACAGATTAGGAGATTAGGAGAATGGGCAAAGAAATGGCAGATGGAATATAGCACTTGGAAGTGTGTGGTCACACATTTTGGTAGAAGAAATGAAAGGGTTGACTATTTTCTAAATTGAGAGAAAATACAAAACACAGAGGTGCAAAGGGACTTGGGAGTCCTTGTGTAGGATTCCCTAAAGGTCAATTTGCAGGCTGAGTCTGTGGTAAGGAAGGCAAATGTAATATTTGTATTCATTTCAAGAGGACTAGAATATAAAAGCAACGATGTTATGTTGAAACTTTTATCAAACACTGATGAGGCCTCACTTCGAGTATTGAGAGCAGGTTTAGACCCCTTATCTTTAAAAGGATGTGCTGAAACTAGAGAGGTTCATGAAAATGATTCCAGGATTGAATGGTTTTTCATTTGATGAGCATTTGATGGCTCTGGGTCTGTATTCACTAGAATTCAGAAGAATGAGGGGTGACTTCATTGAAACCTATTAAATGTTGAAAGGCCTTGATAAAGTGGATGTGAGTAGAATGTTTCCTATGGTGGGAGAGTCTAAGACCACAGGACACTATCTCAAAACAGAGGGGCATCTCTTTAGAATGGAGATGCAGAGGAATTTCTTTAGTCAGAGACTGGTGAATCTGTGGAACTCTTTGCCACAGGCAGGTGTGGGGGTCAAGTCTTTATGAGTATTTAAGGCAGAGGTTGATAGACTCTTGCTTGGTCAGGGCATGAATGGATATTGGGAGAAGGCAAGAGATTGGGGCTGGGAGGAAAATTTGATCAGCCATGATGAAATGGCTCAGCAGACTCTATGGGCCAAATGGGCTAATTCTGCTCCTACATCTTATGGTCTTCTGAAACAGCTATCGATCTCAGGGGATTACAGGTTTGCACCTCTGGTGGACTGGGTCCTCTCCAGGTCGCAAGACTGGTCAGGAAGATTTTAAGAACCGGCTGCTGCCCATGCAGTGGGTTCTCCCTCTCTGTGTCACTGATGTAGCCCAAGGGAAAGGTAAGCACTGATACAGCTTGGCACCAGTGTTGTCGCAGAGATTGCCAGAGTGAAGTTGTAAACAACATCAAACTGCCTTAGGGACCTCTAAACAACACACACAAAATGCTGGAGGATCTCAGCAGGTCTGGCAGCATCTATGGAAATGAATAAACAGTTGATGTTTCAAACAGAGACCCTTCACCAGGATTGGAAAGGAAAAGGGAAGGTGGTAGAATAAGGTGGGGCCATGGAAGAAGGACAAGCTAGAAGGTGATAGGTGAAACCAAGTGGATGAGGGAGGGAGGCGGGAAGAAGTAAGAAGCTGGGTGATGATAGATGGAAAAGGCAAAGGGCTAGAGAAAATGGAGTCTTATAGGAAAGGAGAGAGGACCATGAAACAATCCAATTATGCATTTTATCCTCTATAAGTTGCAAATGGAACTGAGAAGCCTGTTACATTTGCATATACCAGTACATCCATTATCAGACAAAATCCATGTCCAGGCATGAGAGCACGAATGGAATCAGCATTCAAAAAAAAAGAAAATGTAACATTTTATATATCCATGTATTAATGACAGCTGCCGTGCTGGGAACCTGGTGTGGGTTCCTGCTCTCCCTGCTGGCATTTCTATAATCTGTTGGCACTCCCTCAACTAGCAGTTAATCTTACTGTCATCTGCTTCCATGTGGAGTGAGTCTATGTGCAAAGACTGGTGCTGGACAGACCAAGACGAGCAGTGTTGACATATGGGTCTCCTGATTTTATCCAGGCAGGCACAGTGAGCATGGACATTTCTAGGCAGGTCCCACCCACCCCCCCCCCCCAACTCCCGGTTCGACAAAGCCATCAGCCAAAAAGAGAGTGATGACAACAGCTTACATCACATCCAAGATAATGGTGGTCTGTCAATGGCCAGTGACCAAGTGGAGCAGCAGTTGGCAGTTTTCATCAGCAACCCCCACTCAACATGCCAGTCAGGGCATTCCCAACATCTATATCCCAGCAATGAACTGCTCTTCCTAGTCTGCCAACGCTAGCCCTCAAAGATGCATTGTTTGAGGACTTCATATCACATCAAGTCATTTGGCAATGAGATCACTGTTCCACTGCTTGACAGCACTGTTTACTTTTGCTTCTTGAAAGTTAGTTTTAGATTTAATTATCTTCTCCTGAATCCCATAGATGTTTTATTTAACAATGATTTTCAGTTTTATAAATAATCTTATTTGAATTATTAATTTGCTAATAGGTTATAAATATGTAGTTTTAACCCTTAGTTTGAAAATACATAACTTTATACTACAGTCCACAACTACTGGAAGTTATACTTTCATCAACATTGCTTTAAAACAGGGGTTCCCAACCTTTTTTATGTTATGGACACTTAACATTAACCGAGGATCCACGAACCCCAGGTTGGGAACCTCTGCTTTAAAATGTTATGTTCTAATGAAAATAACTTTTGTTTTCAAATTCTTTATTTATATATTTGCACAACCTGGTGAATATTGGGTGTACATACTAAATCGCAGGACACTTCTAAGGTATGAAACCCAGTCTTGAAATTTACCCTTGTATACAGGTATTATATTTTGCTCTCTCATTCCAAAACCCAATATGCAACAAGCATTTATTTTGGTTTAATGCTCCTTCTGCATCACTTAGTTTGAGCTCATCCCATATTTCCCAAAGAAATTAGCTGATGGACTTTCCAAAGGTAATCTGTCTTTTATGTATACCAAAGTGTCACTGGAAAAGTTTTACAAAATTCACAAGGAAGCCGATTCCACACAACAAAAATGAACTTTCTATCGATTGCATTAGGAATCAATTAAACAAAAAAATTCTTTGCCACCATATTTTCAACTCCAGGATTAAAATAGAATTTTCCAGATGACAGAGGGTAAATGTGGCATGACAATAAGGCTTATCATCCGGAGTCAATCCTTTGCTTCTACTATCTGTTGAGTTAAGTGCCAAGACCAGAATGGCAGGGAGAATTTTTGTGCAACAACCACACACCTGTGAATGGGTCTATGATTTACCTTAAATCCCCATGGAGTATACAGCAAAGAGGCTACTTAAGGTACTGAAGGAATGAAAGCAATGAGCAATTGCAGAGATTCAATAGGGCCTCTTAAAAAGGCATTTGGCCTCAAACTAATTAATGTGCTTAAATAAAAGTTATTATTGCATCAATGTTCCAAACATTTCCATATGCATTGTATTTGTCAAATCAAACTTTAAAAACTCACCCTGTGCTTCCAAAATTGAAGCAGTTTCAATTGATCTCCAACTATTTACTATTTCCACTTTGAATTTCTACAGACTTTTTTTTAAACTCAGCTATGTAGACAGCAATGACATCCTGTCATTTTCGAGCTTCAGATGCATTCGGCTGTTTCCTTTAAAAAAGAAAAAAGTAAAGCAGGGCATTATTCAAGGTGTAAGAGACTTCAGTTACATGGGCAGACTGGATAAGTTATAATTGTCTCCACTAAACAGCATCATCTAAACAGAGGTGCTTAAAAGTGGCTGTGATAGAGGTATTTGATATCAAGAATGGTCACTACATGGAGTGGGTTAAAAAAATTCTAAAGAAGGTAGGAGGATATAGAATCAGAAGTGAAAACACAAATTTAATAATCAAAGAACAAAAACAATGACAGGAGGGAAAACTTTTAAACAAAATAAGTGGCAAGAATCTGGAATGTACTCTGTTACAAGAAATGGAAGCAGATTCGATTACAAGTTCAAAGAACTGGAGAAGGACTTGAAAGGGAGAAACTTAAAAAGGTTGTGGAGAGAGGGAGGAAAGTGAGACTAACTGGATTGTTCTTGCACAGATCCAGCCTGGACTCAACAAGACCAATGGCCTCTTTCTATGCTCTATGTTTGGTGACTTTTGCCAGATTGTAAGAAAATGAGTTACAGAACAATGATTTATTGAAAATTGATTTTTTGAAATGTTGGGGCCCAGTTGATTATAAAGAAACTAATCACACTGTAAAGAACACAAAACAGAGTAAAAACACTCTGGCATTTTAACTTTGTGATCAAATACATCATTGCAAAATCAAAGAGCAATTTCAAAATTCATACATTAAAAATTCAAGATTAAGATGCTGAATTCAACACATTTTTTTTAAAATACTTACAATACTTCATTCCACACCGATATTCAACAGTACCCTAATATAAATGGTAAATTATATTATTTTAGGTAAAATAATATTATTTTAAACTAAATTATTATATAATTTAGGATTCCCTTAAAGTGAACTTGCAGGTTGAGTCTCTTACTCATTTCAAGAGTACAAGAATATAAAGTATGGGTATAAAGAATATATTAAAAAAAAAGATGAGAAGGAATTTCTTCAGCCAAAAAGTGGTGAAACTGTGAAATTGTTCTGGAGACTTGAACAGAAACTTGTTCTGGAGCTGCTCCGGCCTATGGTCAGGCCACACTTAGATCCCCTCCAGTTCGCCTACCAGCCCCGACGAGGAGTTGAGGATGCCATCATCTACCTGCTGAACCGTGTCTACGCCCACCTGGACAAGCCAGTGAGCACTGTGAGGATCATGTTTTTTGACTTCTCCAGTGCATTCAACACCATCCGCCCTGCTCTGCTGGGGGAGAAGCTGACAGCGATGCAGATGGATGCTTTCCTGGTGTCATGGATTCTTGATTACCTGACTGGCAGACCACAGTACGTGGGCTTACAACACTGTGTGTCCGACAGAGTGATCAGCAGCACCGGGACTCCACAGGGGACTATCTTGTCTCCCTTTCTCTTCACCATTTACACCTCGGACTTCAACTACTACACAGAGTCTTGTCATCTTCAGAAGTTTTCAGATGACTCTGCCATAGTTGGATGCATCAGCAAGGGATGTGAGGCGGAGTACTGGGCTACAGTAGGAAACTTTGTCACATGGTGTGAGCAGAATTATCTACAGCTTAATGTGAAAAAAACTAAGGAGCTGGTGGTAGACCTGAGGAGAGCTAAGGTACCGACAACCCCTGTTTCCATCCAGTGGGTCAGTGTGGACATGGTGGAGGATTACAAATAGCTGGGGATACGAATTGACAATAAACTGGACTGGTCAAAGAACACTGAGGCTGTCTACAAGAAGGGTCAGACCAGTCTCTATTTCCTGAAGAGACTGAGGGTCCTTTAACATCTGCCGGACGATGCTGAGGATGTTCTACGAGTCTCTGGTGGCCAGTGCGATCATGTTTGCTGTTGTGTGCTGGGAAAGCAGGCTGAGGGTAGCAGACACCAACAGAATCAACAAACTCATTCGTAAGGCCAGTGATGTTGTGGGGATGGAACTGGAGTCTCTCACAGTGGTGTCTGAAAAGAGGATGCTGGTCCAAGTTGCATGCCATCTTGGACAATGTCTCCCATCCACTACATAATGTTCTGGTTGGGCACAGGTGTACATTCAGCCACGCATTCCACTGAGATGCAACACAGAGCGTCATAGGAGGTCATTCCTGCCTGTGGCCATCAAACTTTACAACTCCTCCCTTGATGGGTCAGACACCCTGAGCCAATAGGACGATCCTGGACTTATTTCCTGGCATAATTTACATATTACTATTTAACTATTTATGGTTTTTTAAACTACTATTTAAATTACTATTTCATGCAACTGCAACGAAAACCAGTTTCCCCCCGGGATCAATAAAGTATGACTATGACTATGAAATTTATTGCCATAGACAGCTGTGGAGGCCAAGTTGCTGGATACATTTAAAGTGGAGGTTGATAAGTACCACATTAGTCAGGACATCAAAGGTTACAGGGAGAAGGCAGGAGAATGTTGAGAGGGATAATGTAGCAGCCATAATGGAATGTCGGAAACAACCTGATGGGCCAAATGGCCTCATTCTGCTTCTGGGTCTTATGGCATGTTTTCATGTTTAACTAATTACACTCAATGAACAAAAAAAATGGTTCTGCAGCCATGACAAAGGCTCAGCTACCATTATAGAAAAACCACATGACAAAAAATAAATCATTTTCACCACAGAAAAGTCAAAAAAAGGAGAAAATCTGCAGATGCTGGAAATCCAAAGCAACACACGCAAAGTACTGGAGGTATTTTGAAGAAAGGTTTTGGCCAGAAACATCGACCGTTTACTCTTTTCCAGAGAAGCTGCCTGGCCTGCTGAGTTCCTCCAGCATTTTATGTGTTGCTTACAGAAAAGAAATAGATAGAATATAAATAATGGCCATTTATGTCAATTAGTTAGGTAAGTGGCAAAATCTAATGCATCCATATTTACCGAAGTATACATTCAGATTTTAGAAATGTTATGAAGAGTTAAAGACAAAGTTGAAAGCCAACCAAGTAATAAACGGAGTATAAAGTGGGTAAATAGGCCATTCACATAACAGGGAGAGAAATAAATTAAGCAACTGTAATTACTAGTAGTCAGCAGATTTGAGGCCTTCACTCACAGAAGGTTAATAATTAGCAAACAAGGCGGCAAATGGCCTATCACCACAATTACAACAGTGAGGACGTCTTGTTTGTAATTTGCTTAGGCAAGGTCAAACGGAAAGTATTGCACACAGATCTGGATTCTGCGCCTGCCTATTACTTGCCTTGAAGGCAGTGAAACAAGGATTCACAATTTACTCCAAAGATGATCAACTGTTCTATAAAGTGAAATCAACTCAGCTGGTTCTTACTGCAAGTTAGTGAATGAATAATGCTCTTTGAAACATACAAGATTCTGCATAAGAATGATAGAGGGAGAAAACCTGTAAAGCTCAGAATTAGTTTGTCCATTTAATACTGAAATAAGAAATATCTTTATTCACAATCTGCAAATCCACATAATTCTTCACTTCGGGATCAGGGTGCTATGCAAACTGTTTCCAACTGAGCAGCACATCTTTGGGTCCTGAAGACTGAAGAAATCTTCAGATAGGTGGGATAGAAAAATAAAGTGCAAACGTTGGCATATTTTGTTACACAATGGAGAAAGCCTGAAGTGTTATATGCCTGCCCATGTTTTTTTACTGTAGCCAGACAAGCTTGAAAACAATTTCCTCTTTTATTCAAATTCCGCCTCAAGTCCCACTTTCTCCATATTCCTGTAGTCTGTGCTAATTACACAACTCCAAGACAAATGCATTCCACTTCTTGCCTTTTGACCATCTAAATAGTTTATTGCTCCATATTTGATGACTGTGTTTTCAGTTGCTAAATCAGTGGCACTATTGTTCCAGTAACTACATATACTTCTTACTACAACTTAGCTTCTATTATGTATTGCAATGTACTGCTGCCACGTAACGTATTTCACGACATATGCCAGTGATATTAAACTTGATTCTGCTTCTGACATAGCTCTGCAATTCCCTACCATGTACCTTTCCCTCTGGACTACTATCAGGTTAAAATTTAGAACAGAGGACATAACAGCACAGTATAAGACCTTCCATCCACAATCTTGGGCCAACCTTTTAACTTTTTCTGAGATCAATCTAACCATTCCCTCCAACATAGCCCTCCATTTTTCCATCATCCATGTGCCTCTCTGAGAGTTTCTTATATGCCCTTAATGTATCTGCCTCTACCACCACCTCTTGCAGGACATTCCATGCACCCACTGCTCTTGGTACAGAATTTACCTCTGACATCTCCCTCACCCTTTCCTCTAATCATATTAAAATTATATCTCTTTGTATTATAGCTATATCTGCTCTGGGAAAAAGTCTCTGGCTATGCACTCTATCCATACCTCTTATCATCTTGTATACCTCTATCAAGTCATCTCTCATCTTTCTTCCCTCCAAAGAGAAAAGCCCTGGCTCACTAAACTTAACTTATAAAACACGCCTTCTAATCCCGGAAGTATCCTGGTAAATCTCCTCTGCACCACCTTCCCAAAAGCTTTTCCATCCTTCCTATAATGAGGCAACCAGAACTGAACACAATATTCCAAGTGTGGTCTAACCAGCGTTTTATAGAGCTGCAACATTACCTTGTAGCTCTTGAACCCAATTCCCTGACTACTCACCATACACCATCTCAACAACCCTATCAACTTGTCTCAAGACCCCAAGATCCCTTTGTTCCTCCACATTGTCCAAGAATCCTGCCATTAAACTTGCTAACCCACCCTTCCACTTCCTTATCTGAGTCACTTATATATATATATATATTTTTTAAAAATCACGAAAAGCAGGATAGATCACAGGAACACCAGCAGTCACTGACTTCCAGGAAGAGTATTCTCTATCTACTACCACCCTCTGCCTTCTATGGGCAAGCCAATTCACCATACATCTTCTCAACAACCCTATCAACTTGTGTGGCAACTTTAAGGGATCTCAAGACCCCAAGATCCCTCTGTTCCTTTATACTGCCCAAGAATCCTCTATCCACACAGACAAATTTCCCTGTACTCTATGGCTCGTGACTTTCTAAATGAGCTTACCAAGTGGAATGTTATCAAACTCCTTACTAAAATCCATAAATGCCACATCCACCGCTCTACCTTCACCAACGTGTTTTGTCATATCCTCAAAGAATTCAATCAGGCTCATGAGGAATGTCTTGCCCCTCGCACAGCTATTTTGACTACCCCTAATCAAACTAGGCTTCTCCAAATTCTCATAATCCTGTCTGTAAGAAACTTCCCCAATAATTTGCCCACGACTGATTAAGACTCATTGGTCTATAATTCCCTGGGTTATCCCTACTCCTTTTCTTGAACAAAGGAATAACATTTGCAGTATTCTAATCATCTGGGACTAATCCTGTGATAGTGAGGAAACAAAGATCATCACCAAAAGCCCAAAAATCTGTTCCCTTGCTTTTTGTAGTAACCTGGGGTATATCCCATCCAGCCCCAGGGACATATCCATACTAATACTTTTCAAAAGTTCTAAGACATCCTCTTTCTTAATATCAACAGTTCAAGCATATCAGAATGTTTTATGAGACCAGTGTGAACTTAAACATCGCTCTCATGGTGAATACTGAAGCAAAGTATTCATTAAATAGCTCCTCTGCCTCCTTCTACCTAGGTCTTCTCATTCTTTCCTCTAGCTTGCCAACTCCATTCTTGCTTCCTAAACCTTCAGTATGATTCCTTCTTCCTCTTGACTAGATGTTACACTTCTCTTGCCAACCATGGTTCCTTCACCCTACCATTTTTTTCCTTACTCAATGGGACAAACTTATCCAGACCCACCCCCATCAACTGCTCCCTGATCAACTTCCACATTTTTGATGTGCGTTCCCCCAGGTACATCTGTTGCCAATTTATTCTCCACAGTTCCTACCTACTAACATTATAATTCCTCCTCCCTCCCCCCATTAAATATTTACCAAAAATATCTGCTCCTATCCCTATCCAAGGCTATAGTAAATGTCAGAGAGTTGTGATCTCTGTCTCCAACTAAGAGATCTGACACCTGACGTGGTTCATTGCCTTGTACCAATACAATATGGCCCCTCCTCTGGTCAGCCTATCTACATATTGAGTCAGGGATCCTTCCTGCCCCATCCAAATCTTTTGTACTCAGGAGATGTCAATCAATATTAGGGAAGTTGAACTCCCCCACAATTTGCTGTTGGTGAAGTCCCCTAATATCATGGGGCCTGAAGTTGATTTTTATTTCTAAAGAACTTCTCTAGCACCTTGGGGCTTTCTGAAGCTTTTAAAATAATCAGATTCAAATTATTGTTAAATTTGTAACATTTCCTTGAATCTTTTCTGCCACAGCAAATATAGTTCTAAATTGAGACTCAATGGGCTGAATGGCATTTCTGTGTCAAAAAAATTCTATCATTCAAATCCTCATAACAGTTATCATCATGCGAAAGAAACGGTAACAAAATTTTCTAATGGCTCAAGTATTTACCAAGAGATAGTCGCACGTGTACAGTATCTGATTGTGGCCTAATACTTATGAATGTATGATTACTCATCTTGACATTCAGCTCTATTCCCACTACCAAATATCTAGGGAACACAACTGACCAGAAGCTTAAAACAACATATCATATAACTACTGTGCTGTACGAGCTGGATATCAGAAGTGAATCATATCCGAACTTTCCAAAACATCAACAAGGAACAAATCAAGACTGTGATGAATATTCTCTTCACTTATCTAAATAAAATAATCTAGCCAATAATATAAAAGTGGATACCAAAAGTTTTTACAAATAATATAAAAAGTAAAAAAAAAAAGAGGTGAGGGTGGATACCAGATCACTGGAAAAAGATGCTGGAGAGGTAGTAATGGGGGAGAAAAAAATGGCAGGCGAACTTAAATCAATCTGGTTAATTAGGCCAACGGTGAATCAGGGCAGTCATTTATTTGGGACAACTCTTAAAACAACGAAAATGGAAACAAGAAAACAGCTGGAATTCCCTTTGTTTATTTGGGACACCATGCCACTTAAATGGGACAGGAGACTGTTGCCTGACTTTCTAACTAGCATCAGTCGCATACATTTGCACTACACTGTGCTTCGAGCAATTGGCTTTTTAAATAACATCAACTCTGTACATTTGTGTTCAAAATACAGTGACATTTGTGGCTGATAGTTGGCGAGAAGCAAGCAGTAAGACAATTCAGAACTGTTTCATTTACTACAATTTCAAACATTCAAGTTTGGATATGTCAGAAACAGCCTGGAGTGAAAATGAAACCATTTCACTACTTCAACAAGTTAAAAAAATTACCAAGAATTTGAAGGTATCAACAGTCATCCTGAATGTTACCTTTGGTCCCAACACTCAGCTCTCACCCCTGGCCTGTCCTAGCATGAGAAGTCAGCTCTGGTGGACTGAGCATATGAGACCTACAATAAGATCTAATGGTGAGGAGAGCAATTCTACAACATAACATAACAAAGGGCATGACAAGACAAAGTAGTTGTCATGGTCACCCACTACGACCAGGTAAGACACCAGTCTACTCATCCCACTAAACCCAGGCATCCAAGCTCGAGGCAGTGGAACAGACCCAGTATAACAGCTTTTCCACTTTATAAACTCTCCTGCTAAGATTTCCTGTCATCATAGGATATGACAAACAACCACCAGTAATCTTGGTAATGTTCCAATTTGTTCTGCATTTCATGTAAATACCCAATATGTTACTCAGTTAAACAATGGACTGTCTATTGTATACTTTGTTTACTATTTCCAAGGAACTTCAGCTAATTGGGGCAGCTTCCTATTGGGCCAAAATGTACTGGTCTCTATGTGTCCCAATTAGCCAGAGTCCACAGAATCAGTCTTCACAGTGGAAAACACTGGCAGCATGCTAGAAATTCAAAGTGCCAGGAGACAGAAGTGAGTGTAATTGCTATTACTATGGAGAAAGGTGCTTGGGAAGCTGAAAGGTCTGAATGTAGAAAAGTCATCTGGACCAGATGGACAACACCCTGAAGTTTTGAAAGAGGTAGCTGAAGAAATCAGAGACATTAGTAATGATCTTTCAAGAACCACTAGATTCTGGAATGGTTCTGGAAAACTGCAAATATCAATCCACTCTAAGAAGGGAGGGAAGCAGTAGAAAGGACATTATGGGCCAGTGGTTGGGAAAATGTTAGAGCTGATTGTTAAGGATGTGGTTTTAGGGTACTTGGAGGCACATAAAATAGGTCAAAGTCAGAGTAGTTTCCTTAAGGGGAAATCTTGCCTGACAAATCTGTTGGAATTCTTTGAGGAAATAACAGGCAAAATAGGCAAAGGAGAGTCAATGGATGTTTTTTATTTGGATTTTCAGAAGGCCTTTGATAAGGTGTCACTCATGAGGCTACTTAACATGAGCTCCTGGTATTACAGAAGACAGATTGGCTGACTGGCTGGAGACAAAGAGTGGGAATAAAAGGGCCTTTTCTGATAGGCTGCCAGTGATTAGGTGTTCCACAAGGGTTAGTATTGGGACCACTTCTTTTCATGTTATAAGTCAACGATCTGGATGACAGAGTTGATGGTTTTGTGGCCAAGTTTACAGATGAGATGAGGATAGGTGTACAAGCATGTAGTATTGAAGAAGGAGGACTTCAACAGATTGGGAAAATGGGCAGAGAAGTGGCAGATGGAATACAATGTCACCAAGTGTATGGTCATGCACTTTGGCAGAAGGAATCAAAGCATAAACTATATTCTAAACAGGGAGAAAGTTCAAAAGTCTGAGGTGTAGAATGACAAGAACCCTTGTGCAAGATTCCCTCCAGGTTGAGTTAATGGTAAGAAGACAACTGTATTCATTTCGAGATGATTAGAATATAAAAGCAAGAATGTAATGCTGAGACTTTGAAGTAATACACCCTTGGAGTATTGTGAACAGTTATAGGCCCCTTACCAAATAAAAGACATGCTAGCATTGGAAGAGGGTCACAAGAATGATTCTGGGAATTAAATGGTTAATGAGGACTGTCTTAAGGCTCTGGGCCTCACTTGCTGGAGTTTGGAAGAATGAAGTATGATCTCGTTGAAATCTATCTGTTGCGTATTTAATATTTGAGTGAGTGTGTATATAAAATACACACATACATGTAGAGAGAGAAAATAAGTATTCTTGTTTGTTTAAAAAATTCAATATGAGCTATATGTACAAATGCAGAAATTGTATGTCATCACGTTACCACGTGATAAAGTCCTCATCTCACTTAAAGTAAACATGAAGTTAGACTCACATTTTGGGCTCCCTTGTTTTCCTTTGAATTAGTTTAATGTTTTTAAATTACAAAACATAACACTATGAATATTAAAAGGTCTAGACATAGTGAATATGTAGAGGATATTTCCCATAGTGGACAAGTCCAGGACCAGAGGGCACAGCCTCAGAATACAGGAGTGTCCATTTAGAACAAAGATGTGGAGGAATTTCTTTTGCTACAGTATGGTAAATCTGTAGAATTCATTGCCACAGACAATGTGAGGGCCAAGAAGTCAATGAGTATATTTAAAGTGGAGGTTGATAGGTTGTTGATTAGTCCGGGCATCAAATAGTTACAGAGAGAAAGCAGGCAAATGGGGTTGAGAGGAATAATGTATCAGTCATGATAGAACAGCGGAGCAAACTCAATGGGCTGAATGACCTAATTCTTCTGTCTTATGGCAGATTTGCATACAGATAAAGCAACACTAAAACTATGACAATAGAGGACAAAAAAAAAATCCATTTTCTTGATAGATCATCCATCACCACCTGATCACTTCTATATCTCCACCACCAATCGACCTTGGATTTACTGTGAAATACATTAATGTGGCATAGTGGCATCAGTGCCGGACTTTGGGATGAAAGGTCCTGAGTTCGAATCCAGCTGGCTCCCCTGCACACTCTCCATCTGTGCTGGGTTACAAGCTGGTGATCTCTTTGGAAACTCACCCAGCAGAAGGCAATGGCAAACCATTGCTGTAACTTGCCTCGTACATGGTTCCCCACTACGTCAGAGGCGTGGAGGGAAATTGTCCACTAACCGGAGAAACTCCAGATACGACGTACTTTTCCTTTTGCGACATTTATCCTTAGCCTGCAAATCCCAAAGCCTGAACCACCACGAAAAACAGCAAGTAGTACATGGAAGACTAGCACCCCAGAATTGTCCTGAAAGTCAGACAATATCCAGACAAAAATATGTATTGCTCTTTCATTCAGTCAAACTTGTCAAGGATTTGGAACATTTCCAATTACCCTTGAAATTTAGATATTTTAGAAAACAAAAAAAAAAATCTTCAAATGAAAAATATTAAAACACTTGATCAAAAGCACTTAGCCAAATACAACTGAAGTACTTATGATTTCATATTTGTCCCATGTCATTTTGAAATAACTACAGGTCCACAATCCCTTATCCGAAATCCTTGGGGCCAGTTGCATTTCAGAATTCAGAATTTTTCGGATACCAAAAACACATATGCTCAAGTCCCTTATTTAACCTCAGTGCAGTGGACTTTAGGACCCAGCGGCACACCAAACCTGCGCACATCCTCCCGTATACTTTAAATCATCTTTAGATTTCTTATAATACCCAATACAATGTAAATGCTATGTAAATAATTGTTATACTGTATTGTTTAGGGAATAATGACAAGAAGAAATTTTATTTCAAAAAAAAACATTCAATAAAACATAAAAATATACAGCTTCTAACGAACCGAATTAAACACATGGTAAACCACTTATTGGAATAAATGTAGAACATCACTGTCACTATAAAACTTCAATAACTTGTCTTTCTGTTTATTTAAATCATATACAGTGGTAGTTCCGACACTATTTTCTTCAGTAAGACGCCACACAGACACACCACGATCAAGCTTCTGCAATAACTCCACTGTCTGCATTATTGATAGCGAAGATTCCTTCTCTTTTTCTCATTGTTACCCATAGGAGTACCTGCAACTCTTTTTGACATTTTCACAGTGAAATTAAACAGTCAACAGTGAACAAAAAATATCAGTGAACAGCAAATGCACGTGTAACCAGTACGAGCGCTGTGCCACATCTGACGTCTGGCAGCCTCTGCTAGTGCTGCCACGTCACACTTGAGTGACGTCTGCTGTTGGCGAAAAAAAACTTCAGTTTTCAGAGCTTTTTGGATTTCAGAATTTCGGATAAAGGAATGTGCACCTGTACTACATTGTTATTGTATAGTTGAATGGTTTCTAAGTACTATACGATGAACTTTTGACCTCATAATCTACTTCATTGTGTTCTTGCACCTCATTGTCCACCAACACTGAGCTTCTCCGTAGGTGTTACTCTTCATTCTGTTATTGTTTGAGCTCATACTACCTCAACGTGATGCTGTAATGAATTAGTCTTTATGAAACATATTCAAGTTTTTCACTATTCTTGGATACATATAACAATAATAAACCAAGTTATAATTCATTGATACAATGCCAAATTTCCTTATTGAAGACAGCATACCAAGATGTACAGAAACAAGTTGGAATTAAAACACAGAAATGTGAAATCTTGGTTCGTCTCAAAAAGCACAATAGCAATGTAATCATGTAAAGCAGCACAAAGGCCCTTGATGTTCTAATGTGCAAATACACACAGCAAAACAAAGCACCTAATCATATTTTCACTGAGTGGTCACTTTATTTGGTATAGGAGTGTACTCAGTATGTTCTTCTGCTTTTGCAGGCCATCACTTCAAGGTTCAATGTTCTTGTTGTCACTGTTGTAACGCATTGTTATTTGAATTACAGTTACCTTCCTGGTGAGCTTGAACCAGTCTGGCCAATCTTCTCTGCCCTCTCTCATTTACAAGGTGTTTCCATCCACACAACTGGATGCTTATTGTTTTTCACACCATTCTCCGTTAGCTCTACAGACTCTTGTGCATGAAAATCCCAGGAGATCAGCAGTTTCTGTGATACTCAAACCACCCCATCTAGCACCAACAATCATTCCACAAAGTCAGATTTATTTCTTATTCTGATATTTGTTTCAGTCTAAACAACAACAACTGAACCTCTTAATCATGTTTATATGCTTTTATACATTTGAATTGCTGCCACAATTGTCTGATTAGGTATTTGAATTAATGAGTGATTAGATATTTGCATTAATGAGCAAACGTACGAAGTACCCAATATAGTGGCCACTGAGTGAAACGCTACTAATAGTAGGGAAGCTCAGAATGTTGAGCAAACAGTTATACCTCAGACTAACCATTCAGAAAAGAAAATAATTTACACGTAAGATTTAGACCCGATAATGAAAAAGGAAGTAAAACATACTTCCAGGAAGAAAAATTTTCAACTTGAAGGAAAGCCTGTAGGTGGTGCAATAAACAGTCTGCTGGATGAACTCATCGGGTCATGCAGTATCTGTAGGAGGAAAACAACTGTCGACGTTTCCAGCTGAAACCTTGCATGTGATAGTCCCATATGCCTGCTGCCCTCGCCCTTCATAGTTAAAGAGAATGTATATATAAAAGCTGTTCACTGTTGTTCACTTTAGCTAAAATGATATGTCTTTGAGAATAGAAAAGGGAATTACTGTTTAGGGTCATAAACACAAGAGATTCTGAAGATGTTGGAAATCTTGAGCAACACACAAGATGCTGGAGAAACTCAGCAAGTCAGGCATCACTGATGGAGGGGAGAAAGTCAACATTTTGGATTTCTGGAAAAGTAAAGTGCTTCCATTCCCCATTCTAGTTACACTCTCAGCTCTTTTTCTCACTTGCTCATCACCTCCTCCTGGTTACACAAATTCTTTTCTTTCTTCCATGGTCCACTGTCCCCTCCTATTAGATTCTTTCATCTTTAGCCCTTTACCTCTTCCACCTATCCCCTCTCCCTCACCAACCTTCCTTCCCCTTCACCTATCACCTTACAGCTTGTCACAAACAAGAAAGAGAACATCTGCAGATGCTGAAAATCCAAGCAACATACACAAAATGCTGGAGAAACTCAACAGGCCAGGTAGTATTTATGGAAGAGCCCACTGTCAATGCTTCAGGCCGAGACCCTTCATCAGGACTGATGAAGGGTCTTGGCCCGAACCTACCAGCTTGTACTCATTTCCTTCCCTGCAACTTATTTTGGCTTCTGCCTCCTATAGTTCCAATCCCGATAAAGGGTCTCAGCCCAAGATGTCCACTCCCCAAAAGAAGCTGCCTGAATTGCCAAGTTCCTTCAGTATTTTGTGTCTGTTGCTAATGTTCAGGATGGTAAATTAGGTATCAATTGAAGAGGCTCTTTTTTTTAAATCCTGAATGACACTGAATTACTCTATTGTTGGAATCATTTTCACCCTGGCAAGTGGATAATATTCCATCATACTCTATTGTCCACAAGGCTCAATTCAGTAAAGTTTTAATGTTGGAAGGCAAGTGATACGTAATGTGATTCCCAACCTCTGATCTGCTTTTGTAGCCATGGTACCTGTGAATTGTCCAAGTAAATTTCTAATTAATGGTGACCAATGGGACAACAATCACAGAGGGGTCCAGAAAGGAATGCCACAGAAAATCACATGTAGGTTGTAGGTTACTTTCTTACGATTTTCTGCCATAAATTTTTAACAGACTGTGTTTAATGTTCTCTTCGTTTTTCTGCATGCTGGAGAAGAATAGTTCATTACCAGAGCTGTTGCGAATGAACATCGTGCAATGATTGGAAGATTTCTCCATTTCTAGTAGGAAAGTCATTGAGAAACTCGTACACTTACGTTGTGAGAAAAGATTGATTAATTACCAATAACCATGAGTCTTCCTTTATGCAAGCAATGACTCCAACCATTAGACTGCTTTCCCCTCGACTTCTTCTCCACAAGCACCTTTTGAAATGATACTTTATCAGAAAACAGCAGGAACTGTCACTTTAACTTCACCTTAGGCTCGTGTTTTCCATCAAATGTCAAGTCACCATCAAGTTGAGTGATTCTAATGAAAACTAACTTGCACAGAAAATGCAGATAATGTTAGGCTCGGTAACAACTTCTTCCCCCAGGCTGTGAGACTTCTGAACAACACACTATTTATGACAACACCAATGGTATTATACTGTATGTTTAACTACAGTATTTGTTGTATATCTCATAAGACATGCTCTCTAATCCTGGCAAGTTTCCACTATCCACTACACCCTCACTAAAGTTTTTGTGTTCTCCCGAAAATGAGGCAAGCAGAACAGAACACAATACCGCATGTGTAAGCATCTGAACTTACTCTATTCTCAGAAACTTCTAAAAATGAGTTCATATTTTTCATTTACATTACTCATGTTTAAAACTCCTGTATTAAGCCATTGTCAATCTCAGCTCACACCAGTTCATTGATCAGCATTGCTACATCCAAATCCTAAATGGCACTTAATTAGAAATAGTAGAACATAATTGGTTAGTGGAAACTTGCTGCTTGCACTCAATAAACCAGCCATATGGGTAAGTAAACAAAACATTTTCCAGATCCATGGGCATCTACACTGATGACAGACAAGCTAATCCAAAATATTCACACCTTTACAACATTGAGGTTTTGCTCAATACTGTACTGGCATATGGCCGTGCAAAAAAATACCAGCAAAGCTAGAGAAAAATCCAACAGGCAACAACTGTTTTGTACATGATTTAAAAGTTAATGATAAAAGTCCCTTAACACAATACTCAAGCTACTAGAAAAATTATTCATATTTGAACAGACCAAGTTAAAAACAAAAATACTTTGAATTTTTTGGGTTCTTCATAGTCCTTCCATTCAACTCAAATAAATGGAATCAAACTTAGGCCATGTTCATCTAAGCATATTCCATTGTGTAAATACAGCACAAATGCAGCAAGTTTACTCTGTGCTGCAAAACTTAAGAAGAAAAACAAAAATTAAGCACAAAAAAATGCACATGGGAATCCCAAATTGGATGACACTGACATGTCTGCATCTTGGTACAGAATGGTGCTAACAAATCTCCAGGTTACTAAATTCTCAGGCTTCACTTCTCGATCCAGCTCAGTTTTGAATACAGTTTTAAGGGGAAGAAGTTTAAAGGGAACATCGGGAGGGCTTCTTCACACAGAGAGTGGTGGGAGTGTGGAATGAGCTGCCAGATGAAGTGGTAAATATGGGCTCACTTTTAACATTTAAGAAGAACTTGGGACAGGTACATGGATGAGAGATGTATGGAAGGATATGGTCCAGGTGCAGGTCACTGGGATTAGGCAGAAAAATGGTTCGGCACAGCCAAGAAGGGCCAAAGGCCTGTTTCTGTGCTGTAATGCAGACATCCCACCTCTCCCGGAAGTCTCCCGCATATTGATAACGGCTCCCTGATGCCCAGAAATTATATACAATATCCCGGAAATTGATTTTTTTGAGAGCCAGCGAGAGAGAGGGCGGGAGAGCCATGGCAGAGTGTTCCAAACAAAATAAAACGTACTTCATCCCAGACTACACTAAAGTGTACCCCTGCCTAATAGGGGTCAAAAATAATGACAGTGTTGCTCGCTGCACTGTTTGCAACAGTGACATTTCTATTGCCCATAGTGGGTTAAGACTGTAAAAGACATGTTGAGGTGAGTTTAACAGGTGTCATTCGTTCATTAGCATAGCTAACATTATTTAAACTAGCCGGCTAGCTGCTAAGGAGCTACTCTATTGCAGACATACCACCTCTCCCGGAAGTTCCTGGAGTCTCCCGCAAATTGATGATGCTACCTCCCTGAAATGAGTTTTTGCAGGGTGGGATGTCTGTGTAATGTTCTATGGTGTAATGAGGTAAATTCAAAGATTTTTATCCAATGATGGGCAAAGATAAGCTTTGAAATCATGTTGTAACAAGAGAATCTGCAAGTTGTGGCATTCACATTCTGTACACCACTGTCCCCTTGACTCTAATTGGACAAAGTTTCAAATAAATATTGTTAAGGAAGCTTTGACAGGAGGAGGCAGAGCAACATGCCAGGGCCATCTCAATGACCAAGCAGGGCCACTGGACTAATTGGGAGAACCTGGAAAAGAGGAAACTTAGCTGGTGTGACATCTGGGAGATGGCAGAATCTCAGCTAAGTTCAGTCATCAGAGCCACTTACGACCTCCTACCCACACCCCAGAACCTGAACCAGTGGTGGGGAGAAGACCCCGCTTACCCTCTTTGTCAAACACCTGGATCACTAAGGCACATTTTGGCAGGATGCACCATGAGCCTCATCCAGGGGCGGTACACTTGGCAGCATAACCAAGTTCTCAGACAGCCGGCATCAATCTTGGAACAGAGGCGAATCATCACAAATGCTCTCCCACAAACATCGGCAGGAAATATCCACATCACACGATTTGTACCAGCAGGCCAACCTCCAGGGCAGCATATAACATCAAAAGATGTAAGCATTCTGCAGGTTGCTTGGGATTGGAAAATGGACGTGGACCTGGAAAAAATGCTTGTGTTTCCCCCAGACACTGCGGCCAGACATGGTCCTGTGGTCCACAACAGCCAAGCTGGCATATGTTGTGGAATTGACAGTACCATGGGAAGATGGTGTTGAAGAAGCTTGAGAGGAAAAAGACCAAGTACTCTGAACTGGCAACTGAAGCTGCCCAGAATGGCTGGAAGACCAAAATTTTCCCTGTAGAAGTGGGATGCAGGGGATTCTTTGCTACACCTACAACCAGTCTACTGAAGAAGATCGGGGTGAGGGGTCACTCCCTCCAACAAGCAATCAAGTCCTTGTCAAACTCAGCAGAAGAAAACAGCAATTGAATTTCGATTAAAAGGAAAGACAACAACTGGGCTGCAAGATGAAGGCAGGAGGGTATGGAACTGAGGGGGGTGTATCTGGGACGCCAGGTAGCACCGTTGAGCCCTCTGGAGACGTTGCAGGCTTATCAACAAAATGTCAGAAAAGGAGGGTGCCCACCTGATGACCCCGATGACATACCTACCCTCCCTCCTTGTCACCACTCGAAGCCCACTGCCAACATCAAGGGTGCCCACTTACCCTAGGGATTGAAACATCAAGTCCTAATAGCTCTACTGCAGTATATTTTACAGATGGAACCTAGCAAATAGTGAAGAAAATGAATGAAACAAGTGGTGTCTCATCCTTGATAGTGCTGAATAAATATTTTTAGACTTACATTCATTGAGTTATTTTGCTTTCAATTTGTGTCTTGCAGATGGTGGAAAGACTTTGGGGACCCGGCCAGTGACACTTAAAAAATGATCTTTTCTAGTAAGGGTATTGATGCACTGGGTTCACCTGTTTCTAATCAGGTATCATTGAGGAGAGAATTTAGCAGTGTTTCTAATGAAATTGAAAGAGAAACTGGTCGCACTATTTATTGGAGATAATTACCAAGCACCTATGGAGCAGAAATCTTACTTCCCACTGAGCAGCCATGTATATTAACTTGAAAACCCTGTCTTGGGCATCACAGCAACAAAATCCGAAGTGACATAACTAGGCTCCCACAACCATGTCTTTGGCAATTACTCCAATAAAAGGCATCTTCACTTTGAGTTTCCACTATTTTTCTTTATCCAAGCTCCACGTTATACTTAAAGGTTAAATATTAAGGATAATCACTCTCAATTATTTTGTAATTTTTTTGGTTAAACCATTTATGAAGTTTGCAAATGAATGATCCTGGAAAAAGCTTACAATCGATATCATCCACTTGCTTGCATTCTTTATTGTTAGCAGCAGAGGAACATGCTCATCGGTTTGTGTCTATTCAGTTATATTCAGAATATGATTGGTTAATACATTGTTTTCCTCCATCTCGCAATAATTTAATAAATTCTTAGAATTTAAAAAAAATCAATTACTACCCACTTACAGATGAGAGTTAATTTCCAATTTCAAAAACACTTTGCAGAAGTATTTTGTACAGGTCCACTAAATTTACAAGACTATGTCCCCTAATCTTATGCTCCACAATCACTTAAAAAAATAGCTTTCTTTTATTTCCCTAACTTGAAAACCTTTACTAAATTACCCTCACTGAATTCCAGGCACTTGAATCATGTCACTTCCCCTTGCAGTAATATCTTCAAAGACCAAGTATCACTCTCCTCACTATGTTGTGCACTCCCCTCCATTGAAAGCAGATGTTTCTTAACTGGAACTGTCCTTAAATAATCATTCTATGCAAGGTCTGGCCCAGTCAGGGATTTAAATAGCTTGTGTTTGCACTCCTGTCCTTGAGACATAAAAGATAATACTTCTTTAGGTCCTTTGAGTACAAGTATCTATAGTCGAGACACAGACTCACTCAACCCATACTCAACAAATCTCAAAATTTCACTACATCTCTCTCCATTCCTTTTATGAAAGTGTTGTTCTCCCTTCCTCCCCACCCCAGTCCATAGTGCATTGTATCACACTGGCCTTTCATGAACCCATTACCCACAGAGGTCACCTACTTGAAAATGCTTCCAATCTCTATAACTATAAAGTGACAGCTTTGAATTTTCAAAAAATTGAGTCCTTTGTATACCCTACAATAGCAGCTGCATCTCAAAGAAGTTTTATTTGAGAAATTAGAAGAAATTTCAAATATTTTGCAATCATCCAATGACACCAAGAGCCTTCGTAAGAATTGCCACAGGGTACAATTAAGAGGTCCATTAATTGTCTAGTTTTGTCATCTTACCCAGTTAGTCATTAACTCAATATCAAACATTTATTCTGGTCCTTAACACAATGTGGATATCTTTTAAATCATTTCCTTTACTTCATTCTCTTACACTTATGTTCACCTTGGGAGCATGAGTGCCCCATAGCCTCTCTGCACAAAATTGAAAGTGTTCATTGATGTAGTGGTACAAAATTTGGATTTAGTTAATAAACAATCAGCAGAGATTTGTGAAAGGAATGTCATGTGTAACTGAAGGAATGATAATCTTTGATGAACCAAATCAAAGGACATCAACTGTTGCACATATAAAACGCTTATTTTGAAAAAATGGCCAGCTATTTTAAGAAACCAGGTAATGCTTCCATGGGGAAGAAATAAAAACTTCATATCAATGAAACACCATCAGTTTTAATATCACCAGCATATGTCTTGGAATTTGTTAACTTAGCAGCAGCAGAATGCAATACATATTTAAAAAATAAACCAATTACAGTAAGTCTAATAAAGTTAAATTAAAAACAGTGCAAAAATATATATTTTTTAGAACGTGGGCTCAATGTATATTTTGTAATCAGATGGCAGAGGCAAAGAAACAGTCCCTGAATCGCTGAGTGTGTGACTTCAGACTTCTGTATCTCCTTTCTGACTGTAACAATGAGAGAAGGGCTTGTCCTGGGCGAAGGAGTTCTTAAATAGTGGGTGCCGCCCTTCTGAGGCACTGTTCCTCGCAGATGTCTTGGATACTACGGAGGCTAGTACACAAGATAGAGCTGACTAATCTTACAACTTTCTGAAACTGCCTTCAATCTTGCGCAGTAGCCCCTCCCCCATCATACCAAACAGGGAAACAGTGGTAGCTCACCACAGCGGCAGAAGTTGATGTTGGAATAGCTATGTGCCTGACTATAGGGGAGAAAGCAGCACAAATATTTATTGAAAGGTATAATTATCTGGAAATGGGTAAAAGAAGCAAAAACAGTGATTAATTACTAGCCTAGTCTACTGATTATATGAGCATAGACAACAAGACAGTTATGCATTTTGAAGGGGAAAAAATTGCAAACAGCATAATCACAATTCTGAGGACAAGTCTCCCAGCCCAAAACGTCGACTGTACTTCTTCCGATTGGTGCTGTCTGGCCTGTTGCATTCACCAGCATTTTTTGTGTGTATTACAAGTCTTGAACGCCCACCTTATAAAAGATGTGCACATCTTTGAAAATGGCAAGGCAATGGATAGGGCATATAGAATAACAAGCTGTGTAAAAAATAAAATCAAAGTCATGATTGACTATTATGAATCACTGACTCAGCCCAACTGTTCGGATTACCGAATTTTAGGAACAAAACCCTAGAGTATACAAATATTTACCAGGAATCAAAATAAATGATCTATTCAGTTATTTGACAAGCTGTTCTTGTTTTCCATTAAGCAGCGGCAAAGGTGAAAATTAACAGAGGTGCATAAATAAAGGGTTCTGAGAGCATTTAATCCAAATTTGTTCCACTTGGCCACGGGGTTGAAAAGACAAGGTGGACAACAAAATCATTTCAATAATATAGGAAAATAACAAGACAAATTTATCAAGTAGATAAATCAATCAATATCTGAATATTTAGAAGTATTTTTCACCATTCAAAATTGTTTTATTCCATTTTTCACAGAATTCCAAGCATATTTATGATATTAGATTCTGCATATACTTACAGCCCTAAAACAAAGTGGTTAAATATAATAAAACACAAGTTCATCTGTTTATCATGCTGGAACCCCTATTTTTTGTTGTACATAGTTGACTGGGTTATGGTAATTGCACGTTACTGAGGCTCATACAAACCTATCTTTCTTCACCCAGTATCCAATGGAAAAAAAGGTTCCTTAAAATGACACATCTTCCCTTGACAGCATCAGCATTAAGTAGTTTCCTCCAAAAATGACTGAATGAGAAGAAACATGAAATTTATACTTGAACATGACTTGGCTTAAAATGAGGATTTGGGTTCAAACACTCTGCTTTACAGTAAAAAGTGAAAACATTTTAAGCACTGAAGTTCAATATTAGCTCCAAGATAGCTTTTTATTTAATTTTCTTCATTTAGCCACTTGTCTATAAAGATATGACAGTGTTTCTCCAGCATAAAGGTTATTAAAGATTATGTGGTTATACTGACCAGAAATAATCCAATCCAGCTGAATAACTGGTTTAAAAAGATACATTTACCCAGGCACCACATATCCATGCTGAGAGCATACAAATCGATTGCTGCTATCCAAATGAACTGCACTCTCTCTTATGAAGATCATACAGGGCCTTGTACTGATAAGAGTAATTAGATCAAGAATGCTCTAATCACAAACAAGAGAAAATCTGCAGTTGCTGGAAATCCAAGCAACACACACACAATGCTGAAAGGGGAGGAAGCAGGAAGACAGCAGGAGAGAAAAACACCTGCATGGATTAGTTGAACTGATTGCTTCTCCCTTTCGTACTTTTTCAGAATTTTTATAAATAATACTTTTAATATTAAGAGTTAAATGTTTTAATTTATGGAGTATCTGACTAACTTTTCAAGCTAGGTTCAAACCCAAAATTCACCTTGCCAATTTATATTTGGCAAAACCAAAAATGTAAATTTACAGTCAATTGCAAATGTAATGCCATTGTAATAAACAATCCATGATCATTTCATTCTCTATTTAAATGTTGCTACTTGGCATTTTACAATTGAAAACTTGATAGCTTTATCTGATTACTTAGAACTCAGCAAACTAATTCTCTCAATGGGTATTTTGTATACACCACAGTTGGCACCACTAGAAAATAACTTTCTAAGTTAAAATGAAGAGGCAAGAATTCATCCAATATCCTTGATCATTGATTTTGTCACACAAATGTTTCAAAATATACCTGTATTTAAAGACCTCAAAAATCCAGTGAACTTGCCATCATAGTTCAATAAGCAACATTGCCAGGCAAAATAAACTATTCTCTCAGAGTTGGAAACTGATGGTGAATTTGACAAATGGTGATAAAGTCTTTAACATAAAACAATAATTTATGGACCTGCTCTTATTGAGTTATATTTTCCCCCATCCATCCTTTCCCATTACAAAACTAGACAGTAAACCATTTAGGTAATCCTTATGGGCTAGTTTTTAATAGAGGGGCCATTTCATGATTGTTTTGTGCCCCCAAAAGACAGCCAATTTGACAATGACTATCAGAACAATTTGGGATATACAGAAAAGCAAAGATTGCTAGAATCACAAATCCAACTAATTTGGCCCCTTCTAGAATTTTTGAGAAGCTGTTTCACGTTCCTCCCAATTGCAATGTAGTCCCGTTTAGTCATGAACATCTCTAGCCACGTGTAAACACACTCAACCCCATTTCATAAAGGCCTCTGACTAAATTTTCATTAAACAAGGCAATGAAATGCAATAAAATTTTAATTCACTGTGTATTTCAAGCATAGGAACAGATGTTAAATTAACATCTGACAGCAAATGTGATGCACTAACATGCATGTTGGCACAAACATAGAACATTACAGCACAGTCTAGGCCATTCCACCAACAGTGTTACACCAACCTCTTAACCAATTTTAATCTAAGATCGATTACTGCTATACAACTGAACTGCACTCTCTCTCATGAAGATCCTACAGGGCCTTGTACTGATAGAGTGAATAGATCAAGAATGCTCTAATCACAAACAAGAGAAAATCTGCAGATGCAGGAAATCCAAACAACACACACAAAATGTTGGAGGAACTTCAGCCTCTGGAAGGTCTCTGCCTGAAATGTCCACTGTACTCTTTTCCATAGATGCTGTCCAGTCGACTGAGTTCCTCCAGCATTTTGTGTGTTGCTTCCCACTTACCCCTTTATTTTTTTTCTATCATCCATGTGCCTATCTAAGAGCTTTTATAAATGTCCATAATGTCATTTGCCACCCTGGCAGGGTGTTCCTCATACTCAACAGTACATTTTCAAAAAACTTGTCTATGACATTCCCCTATACATCCCACCAATCACCTCAAAATTATTCCAAGGTAGTGGTCATTTAAATGTTACCAAATTCCTCCTACTGCCCATAAAAAAAAATCAGCACTAAATTAACAAAACTTATTCAAAATAAACAATTACCATAATATCAGAATTAGCATTCTTTTTCCTTAAAGGCTGCAAATGACAAATCGATGGAGGTCGAGCATAAACTAATTACATAACTCCTTGTCTTCATTTATGCAAGTCCACTTTTTTTTTTAATTTGGAGGATAGAAATATTGGAAATAGTGTCTGCCTATTCAGTGATAGTGAAGTAATCTGCCGATATTACTTAAAAGGCCCACTGACAATTCACTTTCACTTCAAAAACAAGCTATGCCACTTTAAGGGCAATCTCGGCAGTACCTTCATCGTATTCACACTATGCACGAAGGAACACAGAGGGAAATAACTGACACCATTTGAAAAACTATTTGTCCCACGGCGAATGAATTTATCATTTTCCTTCTACCGATACGTATCTACTGCCGTTCCGAAAGTTAGGACCATTTTTGTTCCATTATCCTTTTAGGCAATCCATTTCCAAATACCGTAACACTCTGCTGCAAATTTAAGTGTTTTTTCCTCTCTCTCCCAAACATCTAACATCCACTTGTAGGAAATCACCCCCGAATTTCTTGAAGATAAACAGCAAAATACTTTTTTTCTTATTATAGTTGGATGATGACAACACTGAGTACTCCAACATTTTAAATTGCTTTTGGGTAGAAAAAAATTGCCTGCGATTCAGTTGCAAACAAAAAAAAATACCACTGGACAGTTCTTTGCTTGGGGAAGTGGAGTAAATATTACCTAAAGCTATCACTCTCTGTCATTAAACTGTCTCTTGTTCCCACTTATAAGCACAATTCACAAGGGGCTTGGGAGGATAGAAGACATGGAAGGCAATAGAGCGCCTGCAGTTCAACTGCATAATTACATCCGAGCCGCATCAGTACATTTCCACTGCAATTTCACAGACTAACTAGGAAGAGGGTGCTGGCGAACCAGACTACAGAAGACACTGCGCCATTTCTAGAACCTTCCATTGCAGATCAAGCCGCCGCCATTTTAATTAAGGGGAACCTCCAAAAATAAACTCATTTTATCTTATTCTCATCCTCCTACCAAGAAAAAAATACCACGACGTTTAAGTAATTAAGATGAGTCCAAGTGTCAACATTTCACTTTCATTGTTTTTAAAAACACAAAATTCGCCGCCCTATTGCGGTTGCAGTTAGGTTTCTGAATTTTTTTTTTAAATTGCTCCAACAACCGCAGCCTTGGATTTTGGACTAACAACGGTTAGTTTTTACCCTAAAACACGAAACTGCTTCACGCATGAATATTCCGACCAAGGCAGATGAATCGCGAGGATCCGTCTTAGATTTAAAGAGAAGGGATTCCACTCAGTTAAACGTTTCAGTTGAACGGAACTGAAACTGGAGAAAATCGTTTCAAAAGCATCAAGGAAGATTGTCGAAAGCTCCGATTCCAGTTTTAAAATAAAACACATAGATTAACTCGTCAACCCTCCCCTGCGCTAAGCCGAACAGACAAAAAAATTCTGGCACATTAATAGGTGTTATATTCCATCAAGAACGCGTTGATCTAAATTTAGATTCGATTTTTAAAGCGAGATATTTTATAGTTTAAAACAATCCCGAGGTGAAGTTTGCTGAAAGAATCTGTGTCCAGGCGCCGAATACTTTCGTGCTGTGCCTTTCCCGACATGTTTTGTTTGGCCACGATGTGACTCCCAGACCCGAATCTCCTTTTTATGGCAAAGCGGGAAAGACGGCGCAGAGACTCCGAGTGTCTCCCTATCAAAATCCCTTTAAATAAATTTCCACGTCTCTCTCCTCACTCACTCTCCCTCTCACACGCACACACCGACGGTCTCGATCGTATTTTCTGTGACAAAGTCTAACCAGGATAACGTCATGTTGTTACACTGTAGCAGATCATGTTGTCGCAAGTGGACAAACGTCAGGAGCTTACATACAAAAAATGGGCGGCTAAAGTAAAAGGAGACACGGCGAGCACCTCTTCTGTCATCTTTACAGTGTTTGGAGGTGGGAGAAATACTCACAGATATTCATAAAATAACCAGACTCTGACAACGACACAAACGGGGGCTAATTCAAAGCGCGGGTGATAGAGCGATTCGCCATCTCACGCAACTAAGAAAGAAACCCCGTTAAACATCTCTTCTGCCCATATTTAACCAAGTTGTGCATTTCGGGACTGCAAATAGTTAGGGAAACATAAAATTCAAACAAAAATAAAATATGCATTTTGTTTTGCAAAAATACATACACATACAAACGGGTCGGTGAGCCTTGTTTTCCCCCGATAGCTGTCGTTAACTCCGACTATTTAAGGAATTTTTTTTAAAAAAACACCAGATTGCGTCTTCTAATTTCTCACTTGAAAATTGCAATTTCAAACTAGGAATAATTAAATTAAAATTGGCAACATCTTTTTAAAAAAGACATTTGTTAAAATGCCACCAAAATAAACCCACTCCAGCGATGGGAGCCTTTGCTTGTAATATTCCACAAAGAAAGTGATAGGGAAAAAAATCTGCTTCTGTATTTATAAGCCTAACAATCATACAACTCATACCAAAATAAACTTGTAGGATGGGGAGAATATTAAAAGGAGAGAAAAGTGACGATCACGGTTCTCACTATGCCACCGTGGTTTAACCATGGACTTAAGATGCACTTGAGGCTGGTTTTATTAATTTTAATGAAACGCGAAGAGTTTAAAAAGCCTGTTTCCTCCATCTGAACGCAGAGCTGAAAGTACCGATCGGCTGCAAAGTCTGATCTCGTCACCAGTTTCTTCCCCCCCCCATCCCGATCTCCTCAAATTAACCCTGCAAAAAAGAGGAAGCAGAAAGGTGGGGTGGGGGTGGGAAGCGGTGCAATTGCCACCTTAATCTTTTCCCTCTCTTTCTATCTCTCTATTCCCCACCCGGCTTTCTCTTCTTTGCATTAATGCTGCGTGCATGCCGTGCGTGTGCTGTTAGTGCCACCATCTCTCAATTGACTTCTCCCTCCGTCTCTCTCACTTACCACTTACGTAGTTTTACTCGTCACAGATTACGGTGCGCTAGGAGTGGATGGCTGTGCTGATACGTAGCCGCCACGTCAAAAATATACACTGAGAGCGTCACCTACAGTCCCCTCAAACCAGCCGAGGCCGCAGCACTCGGCTCACGCGCACCCGCGATCGTTGCGCCGCCGCCGCCCCAACTCGACGCCGGATTGGATCCGGCCCCCAACGGCCCGGCCTTCCAAACCTCGCGAGAGCCGCCCCCTGCAGCCATTGGTCCGCGCAGCCTGCTTCTCGCGTTCTTGCTTCTAGTCCGCCTTCCCCTGCGCCGAGCCCGGATCTCATTTCTTTCTTCCTTTGGCACCGTTTCCATTGCGGGGGAAACCGAGCGACATGGTGGGGGGGGGTGCAAATGAAGATTTAGTGGGAAAGCCCCCCAAAATTCATTTTTTAATGCGTTTATTCAATTGTACTGTAAAATTTAGTCATTTGCTGTCGATGACTTCTATTCTGGTCAGCGGTGAGGTTAGGGACGCCGTAATGTCGGCGGTGCTTGAGGCATCTGTTTTTGTTTCTGCCTGATTGTTCGTGGCTGTGGTGCAAATTCTCTTCCCCACCCAGAATAAACGTTCATAAAAATTGATGTTTGCAATACCAAGTCCGAGATTTTTGCAATTCTTTATGTCCAGTGTTTTGAGTGGCGCGCGTTACTGTGACTGTTCAGCGCTTCTAGTTCTGCTTCAGCTTCAGTTTCAGCTTTTGCTGAATGGAGAGATTGGAGTTTCCCTTTGTTGAAACTTGGTATTTTAAAGCGTGACATTGAACCTCGCATAACACTGACACACTTCGAAATGTAGACGCCTCCACGTGGTAACGTGGTGTTAGTGAAGCTGCTGCAGTTACTGAATTAAGCCAAAATAAACTGTTGCCCTTCTTCCCATTTTTTTTTCTTTTGTTTTGGCGGTAGGGAAGGTAGGGTGGAAATAAACAATTATGTTTCAGGCTTCTTATTTCAACTACACCAAATACAAAATCAGAAAAGATGCTTATTCGAAACAATGCTCAACCGATTAGGCAATACATGGAAAAAGAAAAAGTTAGCATTTCATGATGTAAACCTTTTGTCAGGAGTTGGCAGAAACTGAAAACATCTGCATTTATTTTTAAATGGTATTGAAAACCAGGAGGCCATGCATTGGGAGTATACGAGTTCTGTGGGCAGCAGCAATAGGAGTGTGGCACTTCAAAACCTTTTACCTGCCCACACCTGTCTCATCTGCCGAAGAATTTTCTGCCATACATTGACTTCATCAGATATTTCAAAACCCAAAAAAGCAAGGTGTTATCCTTGATGCTAGACCGTTGAAAAAGATTCTGTGCTGATAGACCTCGTATGTTTCCATCTGATCACTTGGTATTTTAAATTAAATGCAGCAGGTCAAGTGTATTTAATCTTGCCGGCAATAAACCACCTATCTCAATATACATTTTCACCATCCTGATTTTTTTAATGTACCCCTATCGTGCAGGGGTTCTTGTTCAGGGTAATCAAAACACTGTGAATATGAAATTAAACCAATGTAAGATTGTTTTGTGCAGCTATGTTACATATAAAAATTGCATTTAATTCTGATTGATACAGCATAGGAACAAACCCTGTGTACATGTGGTCTGTTTCCCTCCATACCCAACCTGTTAATGTGCCTTTCTGGAGGGCTTTAAGCATCGTTTCATTATCAACTTCAACTGCCTCCCTTGACAATGTGGTTGACTATGCACCTCTGTGATTTTTTTAAAAAAAAAACATACCTCCTAAGTTTGCTTTAAATTGTCCCTTAAAAGTTCTCCCTCTGCCATTTCCACTTGGTGGGTAAAAGACTCTACTTGCCTGATCTATGCTTTAAATAATTTTATATACTCCTTTCACACCTCCACTCACCCTCCAAAGAAAATAAGCCAAGCTTCTCCAAACTCTCCTCATAACAAATATTCTCTCAGCCATGCAGCATGCTCATAAACCTCTCCTGCAGTCTCTCAACATCCTGCAATGTGGAGACCAAAATTGCTCATAATGCTCCAAATGTGACTTCCAATCAATGAAGACCAAATGCCTTCTTTACAACTTGGCACTTCCAGGGAGTTACTGACTTGCAACCCAAGGTGCTTTATGTAGATAAATAAACCACCAAAGGCTCTGCAATCACTACATATTTTTCTCTGGCAGTTGACCTCCCAAAGTGAAATCCTGTACTGGGCTGGATTAAACCGATTATTCTGCACATAATGCATGTTCATACACTTTTGGCCAATACAAAACTTAAATCTAATCAACATACACAAAATACTGGAGGAACTCAGCAAGCTAGCAGCATCTGTGGAAAAGAGTAAACAGTCAATATTTTGGGCCGAAACCCTTCATCGGTACTAGAAAAAAAGATGAGAAGGTGGAAGAGGGGAGGAAGAAGTACAAGGTGATAGGTGAAACCGGGAGAGCGGGAGTGGTGAAGTAAAGAGCTGAGAAGTTGGTAGTTGAAAGAGATAAAGGGCTGGAGAAAGGGGAAAACCGATAGGAGAGAACAGAAGGCCATTGGAAGAAAGGGAATGGGGAGAAGCACCAGAAGGTGGTGATGAAGGAGGTAAGGTGAGAGAGGGAAATGGGGAATGGTGAAAGTGGGGGGCAATTAATGGAAGCTTGAGAAATTGATGTTCATGCCATCAGGTTGGAGGTTACCCAGATGGAATATAAAGTGTTGCTCTTCCAACCTGAGTGTTGACTCATTGCGGCACAAGAGGAGGCCAGGGACTAACATGTCGGAATGGAAATGAGAAGTAGAATTGAAGTGGGTGGCGACTGGGAGATCGTGCTTTTTCTGGCGGACAGAGCATAGGTGCTCGGCAAAGCAGTCTTCAAATCTACTTTGGGTCTTACCAATATACAGTAGGCCACACCGGGAGCACGAGAAACAGTAGATGACCCCAACAGACCCACAGGTGAAGTGTCTCCTCGCCTGGAAGGACTGTTTGATGTTGTGAATGGTAGTGAGGGAAGAGGTATAGGGGCAGGTTTAGCACTTGTAACACTTGCAAGGTTAAGTACCGGGAGGATAATCAGTGAGGCAAAGGACAAGTGGACAAGGGAATTAGTGATCCCAATGGTAACTGGGGGGGGGGGGGAGGGAAAAAATGTGCTTGATGGTGGGATCCCGTTGTAGATGATGGAAGTTGCAGAGAATTATGTGCTGGATGCGGAGGCTACTGGGGTGGTAGACGAGGACAAGAGGAACCCTGTCCCTGGTGGGATGGTGGGATGGTGAGAGGATGGGCTGAGGGCAGACATGAACAAAATGGAAGAGGTGCGGGCAAGGGCAGCGTTGATGGTGGAGGAAGGAAAGCCCCTTTCTTTGAAGAAGGAGGGCATCTGCTTGGATTTCAAGTAAATTTTCAGCTCGGTCACTCCCGTTAAGGTGGGGCATACTATAGTTTCTTACTTGGAGGCAGGAGTGTTTTAAAGTGAAGCAGTGCACGGTGAAAAATATTTCATGCTGTGGAAAAATTGCTGTTCTTTGCATAGCCAGAATTAATTAATTCAGATTATCATAGTCAGTTGCTTACAAAAATTGACTTTGAGAGGAAACTGACAATCTCTTTGTGATTGTTTTTCTTTCTGATTTTCCGGATTGATCATCTATCAGCGTACAAATTGTGTTTTCTTCAGAGTATCTGCAAGTGACTACATCCAGCAAATCACTGAGCAGGCTGGTTTTCATCAGTTTGACTAAGGTGTTAGTCTAATTGGGGTCCCCTTGAAGAATTCATAAATGGGTTGCATTTCTAGATTTGGGAAAAGAAAAATGTTAAATTTGTCCTGAATGTTACAATGTTAAGCCTGAGTTTGTTCTGAAATCGATTCATCTCAAGGAGATGTATTTAAGTTGCACTTTTTCCATTTTGGTACAAGCCATGCCCTTCACAGTCAAACATGTACAGCTGCTGTTTAAATATTAGTGATGATTACATGGTTTTATTTCCCTAGTGGCAGAGGCTTTTTCAGCTGCTATGAACGTTCAAATACATACGTAATATGTGACGTGTGAAATACTTTTCACTCCAGTACTTGATGGTATTCTCCCAAACATTAAATCAGCAGGAAGATTCCCTTAGTTATGGAGGACAGTAAGATTTGTCAAAGATTTCCTCAAAGGAATTCTCAAAACTGGACTACCATAATCAATATGGAATCAACATTCCATCCAGCAGCAGCTTTTGTGATCGTTGCTGTTTGACTTTTGACATGGAACCTTTATTTCTTTCTCAAGCTAATCTAAACAACTGTCTGTGGCTCAACCAAAGAGTAGACTGCATTTCCGACCAGAATCCAGAAACAAAAGCATCTTCCATCGTTCGTTCAGAAATTTTTCAGGGTGGTCTGACAATGTTGGCTACCTCGTGGGTGCTTGGTGTTAACTCGGTGGACCTGCTTCCATGCTATGAGACTGACATCGCACCTTTTGATTCTTAAAAAATTGAGAAAAGATATATTTTCAGTAACAGTCAACCAGTATGAGATGCATCGAAGCATGGTGAAGGTTTTGCATTCACTGAAAACCTGCACATTAACCTGGGGAGTCATGCCCCTTAGGTTAAAGGACCCCTGCAAAAAAGTATAATTAATATTTATTTATTATAATTAAATATGAGCAGCACCCAATCGGACATCGGAAGCCTGAGAAGATGTATTTCCCTCAGGTTCACTGATTGCATAGAAAAGGCAGTCACTCACGGCAGTTTGGAGCTTTGGGCAACACGCAATCAGCTTTCGGGATTGATTGACAAGAGCAGATTAAAGTAAGCCAGGAGAAAGCAGAGTGGCCATTGTTGGAGTGGAGATATTGAGGCTTTAGCTCCTTGAGACTTGCCAGAGAAGATTTTTAAAAACCTGTAGGTAGAGTTTCCCCCATCCCCACACAGTTTATTGTTTTTCCTCTTTATAGTTGCTCAGTTATGAACAGTAGAGGTGCCAAACAGGACCATGGAATGTTCATCTTGTGGGGTGTGGGAAGGCAGGGAGACCTCCAGTGTCCTTGATAACTTCACCTGCGAGAAGTGCATCCAGCTGCACCTTCTAACAATAAGGAGTTGAGCGGGGTGTCCTAGCAGAGGAAGGTCACTGTGGTCAGGTCTCTGGCTCTGTAACTCAGAAGGGAAGCAGTAAGAAGAGGCGAGCTATGCTGATTGGGAATTCATTAGTTAGGGCAACACAGAGGAGGTTCTGTTGACGAGAACAAGATTCCTGCATGGTATGTTGCCTCCGGGGTGCCAGGGTCCGGAACATAGATTTGAGTCCTCAGCATTTTAGTTGGAAGGGTGAACAGCCAGAGCTCTGGGTCTATGAAAGTACTAAGGACATAGGTAGGAAGAATGATGAGGTCTGCAACGTGGCTTCAAGAAGTTAGGTGCTAAGCTAAAGGGCAGGACCTCCAGGGTTGTGACACCCCTCTATCCTGAGGTGTTGCCCGCTTGTCCTGGACTCCCTCACCATGGGAAACATCCTTTCCATATCTTCTATGTCTAGGCCTATCAACATTTGGAAGTTTTCAATGAGATCCCCCTTCATCTTTCTAAATTCCAGCGAGTACATAGAGCGATCAAACATTCCTTGTATGATAATGCTTTCGTTCTCGGAATCATCCTTGTAAACCTCCTCTGAACCCTCTCCAATACCAGTACATTAGATGAGGAACCCAAAACTTTTCACAATAATCAAGGTGAGGCCTCAGCAGGGCATTATAAAGTCTCAGCATCACATCCCTGCTCTTGTATTCTAGACCTCTTGAAGTGAATGTGAACACTGCATTTGCCTTCCTCACCACCGACTCTACCTGCAAGTTACCCTCGAGGGTGTTCGAAACAAGGACTCCCAAGTCCCTTTGCATCTCAGATTTTTGGATTTTCTCCCCATTTAAAAAATAGTCTGCACGTTTGTATCTACTACCAAACTGCATGACCATGAATTTTCTAACATTGTATTTAAATTGCCACTCTCTTGTCCATTCTCCCAGTCTGTAAGTCCTTCTTGCAGCCTACTTGTTTTCTCAACATTACCTGCCCTTCCATCAACCTTCATATCATCTGCAAACTTGGCAACAAAGCCATGTATTCCATCATCTAAATAATTTATATACAGCTTAAAAAGAAGCAGTCCCAACACCGACCCCCGTGGAACACCACTAGTCACTGGCAGCCAACCAGACGAGAATATTTTTATTCCCACTCACTGCCTCCTACCAATCAATTCTAACCATGTTATTAACTTTCCTGTAATACCATGGGGCTCTTAACCTGGTAAGCAGCCTCATGTGTGGCACCTTGTCAAAGGCCTTCTGAAAGTCCAAATGTACAAATCCACTGCATCCCCTTTATCTATGCTACGTGCAATCTCCTCAAAGAATTCCAAAACATTTATCCGGCAAATTGTCCCTTAAGGAAAGCATGCTGACTTTGTCCTATCTTGTCCTGTGTCTCCAAGTACTCCATAGCAGGCGGTGAAAAAGGCGAGTGGTATGCTGACATTCTTAGCAAGAGGATTTGAGTACAGGAGCAGGGAGGTACTACTGCAGCTGTACAAGGCCTTGGTGAGACCACACCTGGAGTATTGTGTGCAGTTTTGGTCCCCTAATCTGAGGAAAGACATTCTTGCCATAAAGGGAGTACAAAGAAGGTTCACCAGATTGATTCCTGGGATGGCAGGACTTTCATATGATGAAAGACTGGATTGACTAGGCTTATACTCGCCGGAATTTAGAAGGTTGAGAGGCTATCTTATTGAAATGTATAAAATTCTAAAGGGATTGGACAGGCTAGATGCAGGAAGATTGTTTCCGATGTTGGGGAAGTCCAGAACGAGGGGTCACAGTTTGAGGATAGGGGGAAGCCTTTTAGGACTGAGATTAGGAAAAACTTCTTCACACAGAGAGTGGTGAATCTGTGGAATTCTCTGCCACAGGAAACAGTTGAGGCCAGTTCATTGGCTATATTTAAGAGGGAGTTAGATATGGCCCTTGTGGCTACGGGGATCAGGGGGTATGGAGGGAAGGCTGGTGCAGGGTTCTGAGTTGGATGATCAGCCATGATCATAATAAATGGCGGTGCAGGCTCGAAGGGCCGAATGGCCTACTCCTGCACCTATTTTCTATGTTTCTATATTTCTATAACCTCATCCTTAACAGTTGACCTCAAAATCTTCACAACCACTGAGGTTAGGCTAATTGGTTTACAATCTCCTTCCTGCTGCCTTCCTCCTCTCTTAAAAAGTGACATTTCCAATTTTCCAGTCTTCTGGCACCAATACAGAGTCCAATGTATTTTGAAAGATCATTACTAATGCCTCCGCAATTTCACCACTACCTCTTTCAGAACCCTAGGGTGCAGTTCATCTGGTCTGGGTGACTTATCTACCCTTAGGTCTTTCACCTTTTTGAGCACCTTCTCCCTTGTAATAGTAACTGTACGCAGTAAGACGAAAGAGTTGATTGTGGACTTCAGGAAGGGTAAAATACAACCCTCAATTATGGACCAAGCATTTTTGATATGGAAAACGAAAGGTATTACATGTTTTCGTAATTTATTTCTGGATAACTGTTTCATGTCTTTTGAACAGTTATCTAAGAAATTTGATTTGTCTGGATCCCATTTTTTTAGATATTTACATATAAGAAATTTTTTAAATACTATGTTGCCTACCTTTCCGACTTCATACCCTACTGATATTACTGATAAAATTTTAGACTTAAATCTTCTCCAGAAGGGATTAATAGCATTTATCTATGATATAGTTATGAAATTACAGCCAGGTATATCTGATAAAATTAAAAATGAATAGAAAAGGGGACTTCAACTTTGTCTACCTATAGAGAAATGGGATAAAATTTTTCAGTTAGTCAGTACTTCCTCTATATGTTCTAAACATACACTAATACAATTTAAAGTAATGCACAGAGCCCATATGTCTGAAGATAAATTAGCCCGTTTTTATTCCCATAGAAACCCTATTTGTGACAGATGTCACTCTGAGGTAGCTTCTTTAACTCATATGTTTAGGTCCTGTCCTCTTTTGGAAAAATATTGGAAAGATATTTTTGATATTATCTCAACAATTCTATGTTTTGATTTACTACCCCATCCTATTATGGCAATTTTTGGTTTGCCAATGGTAGAACATAGATCTTTGTCTTCTTCAGCCTGTTGGATGATAGCTTTTGTTACTTTAATGGCCAGAAGATCTATTTTATTGAACTGGAAGGAGACCAATCCTCCTACTACATTCCAGTGGTTTTCCCAAACTATATTAAGTTTAAATTTAGAAAAAATTAGAAGTGATATTTTTGATCCTTCGGTTAAATTTGAAGAAACTTGGAAACCTTTTATACAACATTTTCATATGATGTAATTTGACCTTTTCGAATCTTATTTATTAACTTAAAATATATGAATAGAGGAGCAGAGTTGACAACACTACTGAATGTGTTTGATTTGAGATATTGATCTAGCCCTGTTTTGTTCCGTTTGCTTTTTTTGGGTTTAGTATTTAGTTCTTTTTTGGGGAGGGTTTTCTTTGTATATATATTTTTTTCTTTTTATTTCTTTTTCTTCTTTATGATTAATTTCATCATGAGTTTGGAAGTCTATGTTATTTGAAATCTTTTTTGTATATGTTTGTTAATAATAAGATTACTGTATTCCAATCTCTTTGTATCAACATTGTTATTTTGTTTATAATTTTGAAAACTAATAAAAAGGTTCAGAAAGAAAGGAAGGGTAAGATGAAGGAGCACATACCAATCCTCCTAGAGGGATCAGAAATGGAGACAGTGAGCAGTTTGAAGTTCCTGGGTGTCAAGATCTCTGAGGACCTAACCTGATCCCAACATATCGATGCAGCTATAAAGAAAGCAAGACAGCATCTATACTTGATTAGGAGTTTGAAGAGAATTGGTATGTCAACAGATACACTCAAAAACTTCTATAGTTGTACTGTGGAGAGCATTCTGACAGGCTGCATCACTGTCTGGTATTGGGGGTGGGGGTGGGGGGCTACTGCACAGGACCAAAAGCTCCTGAGGATTGTAAATTTAGTCAGCTCCATCTTGGGTACTAGCCTACAAAGTACCCAGGATATCTTCAAGGAGTGGTGTCTCAGAAAGGCAGCGTCCATTATTAAGGACGTCTAGCACCCAGAGCATACCCTTTTCTCACTGTAACCATCAGGGTGGAGGTACAGAAGCCTGAAGGCAGACACTCAGCAATTCAGGAACAGCTTCTTCCCCTTTGCCATCTGATTCCTAAGTGGACATTGAACCCTTGGACACTAACTCACTTTTTTAATACATATTATTTCTGCTTTTGTGCAATTTTTAATCTATTCAATATACATATACTGTAATTGATTTACTTATTTTTTCTTCAATATTATGTATTGCATTGAACTGCCGCTGCTAAGTTAACAAATTTCATGACACAAGCTGGTGATGATAAACCTGATTCTGAATCTCTTCCCTCACACCCCTCAACATCAGGCACACTGCTTGTGTCTTCCACAGTGAAGACTGATGCAAAATACTCATTTAGGTCATCTGCCATCTCCTTGGCCCCCGTTATTATTTCTCCAGCCTCATTTTCTAGAGGTCCTATATCGACTTTCATCTCTCTTTTAATTTTTTACATACTTGAAAATGCTTTCACTGTCCGCTTTGAATTTTTTTGCAAGCTTGCTTTCATGTTTAATCTTGTCAGGCTGTTTACTGGCAAATGTCTACTTAGTAAGTGGGAGGTCTTCAAAAGTAAAATTTTGAGAGCACAAAACTTGTATATGCTTGTCAGAATAACAGGTAAAAAGATAAGAGGTGTAGGGAAACTTGGATTTCAAGAGATATTGAGACCCTAGTTAAGATAAAAAAGGAGGTGCAGTGCAGGTATAGGTAGGTAGGAAGAAATGAGGTGCTAATGAAGTATAATAAATGCAAGAGAATATTTAAGAAAGAAATCAGGAAGGCTAAAAGATGGCATGAGGCTGCCTTAGCAGACAAAGTGAAGGAGAACCCTAAGGGACCCTACATCTATGTTAAGAGCAAAAGGATTGCAAGGGACAAAATTAGTCCTCCGTAGGATCAGATTGGTAATCTATGCGTGGAGCCGAAAGAGATGTGGGAGATTTTAAATGCATTTTTTGCATCTGTATTTACTCAGGAGATGGGCACAAAGTCTATAGAAGTAAGACAAAATGGCACCAACTTCATGGACTCAAAACAGATTACAAAGGTAAATTAGGAGGGAGGAGAAGATGGCAGCGCGATGCCGCGCACGCGGCCGTTCCGAATGATATCATATGTGTTAACTAGGGGGCCATGCACAATCTGGATTTGACGGAGACAGCCGTGAGAATCACGGAGGAACACCTGGAGAAACTTCTGAAATGCCTGCTTCGCTGCCGCTGCTACTGTACAATCGAGAATCTCCAGAGCGGAAGGCCCCAAATCCTCGACTTTGCCTATTGCCTATTGCCAGGGCTGGGGCCAAAGTGCTCGGCAGAGATGGTACTCGGTGTCGGAGAGCTGGTTGGAGGCTCGGAGTTTTCGGACAGACTCAGAGTTGGACTGTGGTCGGATGCTTCCAGGATGCTGCATCGGTAAGTTTGCGGCAGTGGAGGTTCACCGTCTGTGTGAGATGATGGGACTTTCGAGAGACTTTGAGACTTTTACCGTTCCATGGTCTGTTCTTATCAAGTAACGGTATTGCTTTGCACTGTTGTAACTACATGTTATAATTATGTGGTTTTTGTCAGTTTTTAAGTCGGTTTGTCATGTCTTTCTGTGATATCATTCTGGAAAAACATTGTATCATTTCTTAATGCATGCATTACTAAATGACAATAATCCTCATAATCTAAAATCTAATCTAAAAACTAGGTTGTATAAATCCCCAGGGCCTGACAAGGTGTTCCCTTAGACCCTACAGGAGGCAAGTGCAGAAATTACCAGGGCCCTAGCAGAGATACTTAAATCATCCTTTGTGACAGGTGAGGTTCCAGAGTATTGGAGGATAGCCAAAGTTGTTCCACTGTTTCGGACAGGCTCTAAAATAAAACCAGGAAATTATCGGCCAGTAAGCCTGACATCAGTAGTGGGAAAGTTATTGGAAGGCATCCTAAGGAACCAGATGTATGAGTGTTTGGATAGCCATGGACCAATCAAGGGTAGTCAACACGGCTTCGTGCATGGTAGGTCATGTCTAGCCAATCTCATCGAGTTTTTCGAGGAAGTTACCAGGAAAGTGGATGAAGGCAGGGCAGTGCATGTGTTCTACAAGGTTTGGCAAGGTCCTGCATGGGATTTGGTCAAGAAGGTTCAGTTATTTCTCATTCAAGATGAAGTAGTAAATTGGTTTAGACGTTGGCATTGTGGGAAAAGTCAGGGAATGGTGGTGGATGGTTGTCTGTCTGACTGGAGGCCTGTGACTAATGGAGTGCCACGGGGACTGGTGCTGATTTTGTTGTTGTTTATCATCTCTATTAATGATCAGGATGATAATATTGTTAACTGGACCAGCAAATTTGAGGATGACACCAAGATTGGGGGTGTAGTGGACAGCAAGAAAGACTATCAACTCTTGCAAAGATATGGACCACCTGGAAAAATCGGCAGAAAAATGACAGATAGAATTTAATGCAGACAACTGCAAAGTGTTGCACTTTCGTAGGACCAGTGAGGGTAGGTCTTACACAATGTGTGGTGGGGCACTGAGGAGTGTGGTAGAACAAAGGGATCCAGAAATACTGGTCCATAATTCATTGAAATTGGCATCATACATGATAGGGTTGTAAAGAATGCTTTTGGCACATTGGCCTTCGTAAATCAAAGTATTGAGTACAGGAGATGGGATGTTATGTTGAAGTTGTATAAGATATTGGTGAGGCCTAATTTGCAGTATTGTGTACAGTTTTGGTCACCTTATTTACATTAAAAATGTCAATAAGGTTGAAAGAGTACAAAGACAATTTACAAGAATGTTGCCGGGTCTGGAGTACCTGAGTTATATGGAAAGATTGAATAGGTTTATTTCTTGGAATGTAGAAGACTGAGAGGTGTACAAAATAATGAGTGTATAAATTGGGTAAATGCAAGCAGGTTTTTTCCACTGAAGTTGGGTGAAACTTCAAATAGACGTGATGGGTTAAGGGTGAAAGGTGAAAAGTTTAAGGAGAACATGAGGGGAAACTTCTTCACTCAGTGCATCGCGAGAGTGTGGAACAAGCTGCCGGCACAAGTGGTACATGCGAGCTCGATTTCAACGTTTAAGAGGTTTGGATAGGTACGTGGATGGTAGGGGTATGGAGAGCTGTGGTCCTGTTGCAGGTTGATGGGAGTAAGCAGTATAAATGGCCAGGCACAGACTGGATGGGCTGAGGGCCTGCTTCAATAACTCTAGGACTCAATAAAGTTGGAGAGAAGTAACTTTGTTGACATGTTTGTTTATCAATGTTTTTCACTTGAACTTTCCTTCTGGACATTTAATAAAAAATAAGTGATCCTTAGTTTACTAAGATTATAAGTGATAGCGATAGATTTGGTTAGATTTTTCTAAGGTGATGTATTCCGGAGATAATTCTAAAAATTGAATAGTGCTTGTGCTTGAGTGTATGAATTGCAACAAGGCTTGTTCTCAGGCATTTTCTGTGTAAGGTGCAATGGTAGAGCCCTCAGCTTTGTCAAGTACTCCTCTCATTTGTCCCACAAACTCTTTGACCTCTTACCATCAGGCAGAAAATTCCACAGTATCAGAACAAGGGCTGGGTATATAGCTTCTCCCCCAGGCTGTGAGACTTCTGACCACCATGCCACCACCCAGAACACACTATTTACGACAGAGCCAGTAACATTATATGGTTGTATATTTAACGATATGTCAAAAATGCACTTTATGTCAACTTGTACAGTACACCTGCAGAATATTTTATTATCTGTAAATATTTTTGTGTTAGTATTATTTTATGTGGTATATATGGTATATGTACTGTGTTTTGCACCGTGATCCCAGAGGAACCTTGTTTCTTTTGGCTGTATCGACTATGACAATGACAATAAACTTGAACTTGAACTAAATCAATATTAATTGCAGACACTAAGAGCTGCAGAGGAAAGAACTATTATAAGGCGTCGGGACACAGAAAGGCATGAAAGGATTCAATTCTGTTAAAATTTCTGTTTGACAGGTTGGTCATGACTAGAATGAACTCCTGCCTCAGCAAGGACCTGGACCCATTGCAATTTACCTGTCACCACAACAGATCAACAGCAGATGCAATCTCAATGGCTCACCACACAGCTTTAGACCACCTGGACAACACAAACGCCTACGTCAGGATGCTGTTCATCGACTGTAGCTCTGCATTTAATACCATCATTCCCACAACCCTGATTAAGAAGTTGCAGAACCTGGGCCTCTGTACCTCCCTCTGCAAATGGATCCTCAACTTCTTAACTGGAAGACAACAATCTGTGCAGATTGGTGATAACATATCCTTCTCACTGACGATCAACACTGGCACACCTCAGGGGTGTGTGCTTAGCCCACTGCTCTACTCTCTGTATACCCATGACTGTGTGGCTAAGCATTGTTGGTAGAATCTCAGGTGATGACCGGAGGGCATAAAAGAGTGAGATATGCCAACTAGTGGAGTGGTGTCGCAGCAACAACCTGGCTCTCAAAGTCAGTAAGACGAAAGAGCTGATTGTGGACTTCTGGAAAGGTAAGAAAAAAGAACACATACCAATCCTCACAGAGGGATCAGAAGTGGAGGGAGTGAGCAGTTTCAAGTTCCTGGGTGTCAAGATCTCTGAGGATCTAACCTGGTCCCAACGTATCGATGCAGTTATAAAGAAGGCAAGACAGTGGCTATACTTGATTAGGAGTTTGAAGAGATTTGGTATGTCAACAAATACACTCAGAAAGTTCTATAGATGTATCGTGGAGAGCATTCTGACAGGCTGCATCACTGTCTGGTATGGCGGGGGGCGGGGGAGGGAACTACAACACAGGACTGAAAGTAGCTGCAGAGGATTGTAAATTTAGTCAGCTCCGTCTTGGGTACTAGCCAGGACATCTTCAAGGAGCGGTGTCTTGGAAAGGCAACGTCCATTATTAAGGACCTCCAGCACCCAGTGCATGCCCTTTTCTCGCTGCTGCCATCGGGTAGAAGGTACAGAAGCCTGAAGCCACACACTCAGCAATTCAGGAACAGCTTCTTCCCCTCTGCCATCCAATTCCAAAATGGACATTGAACCCTTGGACACTAGCTCAGTTTTTTAATATACAGTATTGCTGTTTTTTGCACTATTTTTAATCTATTCTATATACTTATACTGTAATTGATTTAGTTATTTATTATTATTATTTTGTTTTGTGTTTTTTTCTTCTGTATCATGTATTGCATTGTACTGCTGCTGCTACGTTCACAAATTTCAGGTCTCATGCTGGTGATAATAAACCTGATTCTGAAGTCTGATAACTTCCTAAACTATCACTAGCTTCAGTTTGAAAGCAAAAACTGGATATTAAATATCTGAGATAGGAACACATTGATAGATAAGCATTCTCTGTGGAAAGTGAAACAGTTATCATGTCAGATTAATGACGTTTCACCAGAACAACACTTCAAAAAAACTTCATAAGTTGCAGAGACAAGCAGAGGTTCAGAGTGAAAAAGTGGATATTTAACACTAACAAGAATAATTTCTTTGGAGATGAAATGTGTAATTACGACAATAGAGGAAGATGAATAACTCATCCGGAAATATACAGTCCCTTGTAAAAATATTTGGCCTCCAACTCCTTTGTTCATAAAAATTATTATTATAACCCTCTTCTTGCCTGCCAATCGCCTCCCTCTGGTATTCTTCCCCCTGTTTCTTACTTACATGGCCTTCTGCCCTCTGCTATAAAATTCCCCCTTAACCAGCCCTGTATTTCTTTCACCAATCAATTTCCCAGCTCTTTACTTCGCCCCTCCCCATCCCAGTTTCACTTATCGCCTTCCTCCCCACCCTTCTAACTTTGTCTCCTCAAACTTTCTTCTCCAGACCTGCTGAAGGGTCTCAGCCCAAAATGTCGACTGTACTCGTTTCCACAGATGCTGCCTGGCCTGCTGAGTTCTTCCAGCATTTTGCATGTGTTGCTTGGATTTTCATCATCTGTAGATTTTCTCTTGTTTGTAAAAGCAGCAAGAGGTGATTCAACAAAGTACTGAGCAAAGGGAGGGGGGGTGAATACTTTGGAACTGCTGACATGTCAGTTTTTGAACGTTTAGTTTTTCATGCTTTACAATTTTCTGTGTTTTTTCTCCAAAAAGTTCGAAGTAATTTTATTATCAAAGTACACAATGTCACCATGTACAATCCCAAGATTCGTTTTCTTGTGGGTCTACTCAATAAATCCATAGAATAATAACTATAACAGAATCAACAAAAGACTGCAGCATTCAACTACAGTGCAGAAGACAACAAACTATACAAATACAAATAGAAAGAAATAATAATAATAATAAATAAGCAATAAATATCGAGAATATGAGATGAAGAGTCCTTGAAAGTGAGTTCACTGGTTGTGGAAACATTCCAATGATGGGGCAAGTGAAGTTAAGTGAATCATCCCCTCTGGTTCAAGAGCCTGATGGTTGAGGGTAGTAACTGTTCTTGAACCTGGTAGTGTGAGTCCTGAAGCTCCTATACTTTCTTCCTGATGGCAGCAGCAAGAAGAGAGCATGTTCTGGGTGGTGGGGGTCCCTGGTGATGGATGCCATTTTCCTGCAACAGCGTTTCACGTAGATATGCTCAGTGGCCGTATTCACCACTTTTTGCATGATATTCCGTTCAAGGGTACTGGTGTTTCCATACCAGGCTGTGATGCAACCAGTCAATATACCCTCCATCACACATCTGTAGAAGTTTGGCGAAGGTTTAGATGTCGTGCCGAATCTTCGCAAACTCCTTAGAAAGTATAGCGCTGCCGTGCTTTCTTCATAATTACACTGACGTGCTGGCCCAGGACAGGTCCTCCGAAATAACACCACCGAGCAATTTAAAGTTGAGGACCCTCTCCACCTGTGATACTCCAATGAGAACTGGTTCATGGACCTTAGGTTTCCTTCTCCTGAAGTCAATAACCAGCTCCTTGGCCTTGAGTAAGAGGTTGTTGTGGTAGCACCACTCAGCCAGACTTTCAATCTCCACCACCTTTGATTTGGCCTACAACAGTGGTGTCATCAGCAAACTTGAATATGCCATTGGAGCTGTACTTAGCCACACAGTCATTAGTGTAAAGCGAGTAGAGCAGGAGTCCAAACACACAGCTTAGTGGTGCATCTGTGCTGATGTAGCCAATCCGAACTGACAAGTGAGGAAATCGAGGATCCAATTGCACAAGGAGGTATTGAGGCCAAGGTTTTGGGCATTATTGATTAGTTTCACAAATAAAATAACAATTCTCAATTAAATTGATCAAAATCCCTGGCTGTGAAACTCATTTATGTGAACAAATGGTTGGGGCTGAATACTTTTACAAGCATTATAAGATAAAATATAAAATAAAACAAGTCAAAAGCCTGGAATGGCTGCTTTTTTATTCCTCACAGAATGAATGATCAGATATATGTTTCTAGTGGGACATTGATAAGATGCAAAACTGGGCTGAAAAGTGGCAGATGAAGTTCAACCCAGATAAATATGAAGTGATTCATTTTGGTAGGTCAAATATGATAGCGGAATGTAATATTAATGGTAAGACTCTTCGCAGTGTGGAGGATCAGAGGGATCTTGAGGTCCGAGTCCATAGAACACTCAAAGCTGCTGCACAGATTGACCCTGTGGTTAAGAAGGCATACAGTGCATCGGCCTTCATCAATCGTGGGATTGAGTTTAGGAGCAGAGAGGTAATGTTGCAGCAATATAGGACCCTGGTCAGACCCCACTTGGAGTACTGTGCTCAGTTCTGGTCGCCTCAGTACAGGAAGGATGAGGAAACCATAGAAAGGGTGCAGAGGAGATTTACAAAGATGAATTGGGGAGCATGTCTTATGAGGATAGGTTGAGTGAACTCGGCCTTTTCTCCTTGGAGAGACAGAGGATTAGAGGGGTATAAGAGATGAGGGGCATTGATCGTGTGGATAGTCAGAAGCTTTTTTCCAGGGCTGAAATGGCTAGCACGAGAGGGCACAGTTTTAATGTACTTGGAAGTAGGTACAGTGGAGATGTGAGGGGTTAAGTTTTTTACACAGAGAGTGGTGGGTACGTGGAATGGGCTGCCAGCAGTGGTGCTGGAGGCGGATATGATAGGGTCATTTTAAAGACTCCTGCATAGGGACATGGAGTTTAGAAAAATAGAGGGCCATGGGTAACCTTAGGTAATTTCTGAGGTAAGGACATGTTCGGCACAGCTTTGTGAGCTGAAGGGCCTGTATTGCGCTGTAGGATTACTGTGTTCAGTTACTGCAGATATAAGAAATGTGTGAAATAAATGTATGTTTGTTTGTCGAGCTAGTTGAATGATTTGTATGCGTGGATTAAGAAAAAAGCAATTCTTTGGCCCGTACGGGGATCGAACCCGCGACCTTGGCGTTATTAGCACCACGCTCTAACCAACTGAGCTAACCGGCCAACCTGTCTCCAACGGTTCACTGGAGATAATTTATACAAATTCTCAATTATGTCAAGCAAGTTTTTTATATTTTATTATTGCAAAAATACTTTCAAAGATGATTAGATGTATGTTTTTCTCCTTTCAGACCTGCACCATCTGGTGGTCATGGTGTGCATGTAACATATGCTAAATTAATGTTTGTGCAGTACACTCCATTTGTATCTTGCGTATTTGCAGCTCACTTTCCATGAAATTTAATTTATTGCAACCTTGCAACTATCGGACACGAGATGCCTCTTACTTTCAGTTTAATTTATGAAATGTATTTCACCTTCCTAAATGTGTTCTGATCTACTCAGTGGGTGGTAACTCCATATTCTGCCCTCTGCTGTTCAAAGTTTCTTTCAGTGGGCTGTAACATAGATGTGGAAAGTACCGGCTCTGACATTGGAGTCGCTTCTAATACCAAAAGTGATTTCACTGCTTTCTTGTAATTACAAAATAGACTGAAGTTCTGATGAATGGTTTCTGCCTGTACTGATTGTTCTCTCCATCGATGCTGCCTGCCCTGCTGAGATCTACCAGTACCTTGTGTGTGTTGCTCTGGATTGTAACAGTATCTGCAGGATCTTTTGTGATATTGAATTATATACTCCTGAGTTTTTAATGAATCCAATAATTTTTCAAAAATATTTTATTCTTAAAATCTGCAGTAATGCATTTTAATGTGCCATTGTTTCCTTTACCATACCAATTACTTGCAAAGTGTCAAAGTCATTAGCATCTCATCTTCAAATAATGCAGCAGTGAATTTTTTGAAAGGCTAAAATTTGGGCAAAGGAGGCAGCTACACTTTGCTGCTGCTGCTGCCTGTGTTTTATGTCAAGCCTGGGTGCTGGCAAGCCTCAGCTCCTTGGTGTGAATCGATCAGTGATGTTCATGAAAAAGTTGTATTTAGTTTCTTTCAACTGTTTATTTCCCTGTCATTACTAAATGCACCAAAACTGAAAAAGAATTTTAGAACTTTTTTGTATTATTTCATACCATGTCATTTATTTTTTAGTCTTTGAAAATTGTTTTTAACAGCAGCAAGGTGTCAAAACCACTAGGGTAATACGGTAAACAATTTGCAGTTTATTGTGCCTTTCAGGAGTGCTACATATTAGAGGCTTCCATCATGGCCCATTCTACGGGCGAAGCAGTAATTGAATGCTTCTGTGAGATTAATTAGGGAGCTATGTGTGTAAAGGAAGTGCATGAGATTGAGCACATTCCAGCTTTTATTTCCCAGAGGGTCTTGAGGCTTTTGAAAATTGTACAATGTTGAGATATGGAAGGTGCTGAATTCTGGAATAAGTGATGAAGGGTCATGAAGTATTGGAGCACATGAGATTGGTGATCATGCAGGTTAGTACCTATCTATCTCTCTCTCCCCTCTCTCTCTCTCTATCCCTCCCTCTCTCTCTGTATCTCTATCCCCCTCTATTTTTCTCTCTCCCTTTCTCTTTCCTGCTTAACCAGCCAAGTTCTCTTGTGCATACCCTTCTTTCCAACACTCCCTCCCTACCCCAAGCATCTTGCTTCCCCGTTTCTTTCCCCTGCCCTACCTAGTTCCATTTGCCTATCATCCACTCTACAGACTCAGCCACTCTGCCACACACTCTACCAGACATCCCACTCTGCAAAAACTCATTCCAGGGAGGTAGCACCATCAACTTGTGGGAGACTTCTGGGAGAGGTGGGATGTCTGCAATAGAGTATCTCCTTAGCAGCTAGCCAGCTAGTTTAAATAACGTTAGCTATGCTAATGAACGAATGACACCTGTTAAACTCACCTCAACATGTCTTTTACAGTCTTAACCCACAATAGAAAAGTCATTGTTGCAAACAGCGCAGTGAGCAACACTGTCATTATTTTGACCCCTATTAGGCAGGGGTACACTTTAGTGTAGTCTGGGGTGACGTACGTTTTATATTTTTTTTGGAACACTCTGCCATGGCACGCTCTCGCTCGCGCTCTCTCTCTCTCGTGGTCACTCACACGCTCTCGCTTGCTTTCTGGCTTGCTTGCTCACTCTCTCTCGCTTTCTCGCTTGTGCGCTTGCTTGCCTTCGCTCTCACTCACGCTGTCTCTCGTGGTCGCTCTCGCGCGCTCTCTTGCTTTTCGCTCCCTCGCTCTCAAAAAAATTGATTTCCGTGATATTGTATATAATTTGCGGGCATCAGGGAGCCACTATTAATATGCGGGAGACTCCTGGAAGTTCCGGGAGAGGTGGGATGTCTGCTCTACTGACTCAGACACCTCTCCCAAGTGTTCCTTGCTTATCTGGTCCAATCAGCTTATGGTGGACTAGAATGTTATAGCCAAAACAGAAACATGGCTAAGAGTAAGTGAGGAGGGTGTGTTGCACTTAGAAACAAGTCGGGGTGGAACACTCTATCGGGGTTATATTGCTGTATCATAGAATCCCCAATAGTTGGTAGGAACTAGAGGAGCAGCAATGTAGAGAAATTTCTCATAGCTGAAAGAATAATTGGGCTTTGTGGGAGATTTTAATTTCCTCAGTAATTAATAGCTATCCAAAGGGTCTGTTCAGGGCAGAAGTTTCCCAAGTTAATACATAGAGGAGCAATTCTGGACCTTCTCTTCGGGATTGAGGCAGGGCAAGAAACGTAGGTGGCAGTCAAGGAGAACTTTGGCTCTAATGACTATAATTCTATTTGTTTTAAGATAGTGTTCAAAGTTCAAAGTAAATGTATTATCAAAGTAAGAATATATTGCCCTAGACTACTCTGAGATTTATTTTCTTCCAGGCATTCACAGTAGAACAAAGAAAACAATACAAATGATGAGCAGCATCTGCAGGAGGAAACAAATTGCCATTATTTCAGTTCAAAACCCTGCATCAGGGCTGAGAGTGAAGATTCGAGATGACCAGTGTACAGAGAAGAAGGGGAATAGCAAGAAAGGACTCCAAGGCAATTGGTGGACTGAAGAGCAACTTAAGAGGCAACTTTTTCACATAGAGGTTCATGGGGTAAGTAGTGCCAGGTAGGAGAGGTGAGTGGGGCTGGTCTGTGTCAGATAGATGGAGGCAGACACAGGGAGGAAAAAGTAAAAACAAGATTGAGGATGGGAGTGTGCCACAGGGGTCTGTGTCGGTATATTCGTTGTTTATTATTTGCAAATGCACAAGGCTTACTCAGTAAGTATGCTGGTGGTATGAAATGAAGAAGTGTTGTTGATATTGAAGAAGGATGTCCTTGATTACAAAGAGATCTTTATCAGTATGCCAAGGAGTGGCAAATGGATTTCAATACAGATAAGATTGAAGTGACGTATTTTGGAAAGTCAAACCAGCCTGTAGACTCATGTTATCAATGGTCTGGCATTTGGGGTGTCATGGAACAGAGAAACTTAGGGATTCAAGTGCATACTGTAGTTTGTTGAACACAGCAGCCTCACAAGTTAACAGGGCAGTGAAAAAGACACCTGGCATGCCAACCTTCATCAGTCAGGGCACTAAGTATAGGATATGCAACATCATGTTGCTTGTATAGGTCTTTGATGAGGCCGCCCTTGGATTATTACTTACAGATCTTAGTCACCTTGTTTTGAGGAAAGAAATGGTTACAACTGGAAAGAATGCAGAAAAGATTTACAAGTATGTTGCCAGTATCAGAGTGCCTGAGAAGAAGAGGTTGGCTAGGCTAGATCTTTATTCATTGGTACATGAATGAGAGGCAACTTGATAAAGATGTTTAATATTATGTGAAGTATAGATAAGGCAGATTTCACCAGGGTAGAGTATCCAAAATGAGATTTGGGGTGAGAGGGGAAAGATTTAAATGGATCTAGGAAGCAACTTTTTCACGTCGAGGTTCATGAATTTCTGGAATTAGCTCCTAGAGGAAGTGGTTGAGGCAGGTACAATAGTATAATTCAAGAAGCACTTGGAGAGGCAAAAGGAGGGGAGAGGCTTAGGGGAATATGAGCTGAACACAGGAAATTGTAACTAGCTTGTTGGTCCTTGTTGGGTGTGGATTTGATTGGCTGAAGGGCCTGTATCCATGCTGTATTGCTCTACGACTCCAACTCTCAGATTCATTAATTTATCACACGTACATTGAAGTGTGCCGTTTGTGATGACAACCAACACAACCTAAGGATGTGCTGAGGGCAGCATGCAAGTGTTGCCACACATTGTGGTGCCAACATAGCATGTTCACCATGTTGGCAAAACCAACAAACAAACAGCAAAAACAACAACAGCAAAACGCTTCCCTCCATCGCACACACACAGACTATGATTTGACCCAAGGACAGGCAACCTTCAGTGCATTCAGGCTTGTAGGCATTGGGCCTTTAACTTTCCCAGCAGACAACAGAGACTTGCAGATCCAGGCTTCAGCCATTGGGCCTTGATTCTGGACTTCTGGACTCCTGATGGAACTTAGGTCTTTGATCTTTGGTACCAATCCCAGCAATCATCAATGGGGTTTCAGGAAGACGATCCCAAACTCCTGGCCTCAATCTCTGGACTTGTAAATGATGAAACCCTGAACACTAGGCCTCAAACTCTGATCTTGCCAACTTACATACCTGGGAGACGTCACTAGTGCTTGTGCCTCCTGCATCTATAACTTTTACCACTTTCCTTCTTATCAGATTTTATTCTGCAGCCCTTTGTTATCTCTACTATCACTTCTCAGTCTCTGTTGCTATCTCCACCTTTCCCTCCCCCACCAGCTTCATCTCTTCTCACCTGGATGCACCCAGTTCCAGCCTCACACTTCATGCTGGCCACTTCCCCTTTACGCTCTCTATCCCGATGCAGGGTCTCAATCTGAAACATCTTTCGGCCTACACGCAGACATCCCATCCTGCAAAAACTCATTTCAGGGAGGTAGCACCATCAATTTGTGGGAGACTCCAGGAACTTCCGGGAGAGGTGGGATGTCTGCAACAGAGTAGCTCCTTAGCAGCTAGCCAACTAGTTTAAATAACATTAGCTATGCTAATAAACGAATGACACCTGTTAAACTCACCTCAACATGTCTTTTACAGTCTTAACCTGCCATGAGCAATAGAAAAGTCACTGTTGCAAACAGTGCAGCAAGCAACGCTGTCATTATTTTTGACCCCTATTAGGCAGGGGTACACTTTAGTGTAGTCTGGGGTGACGTACGTTTTATATTTTCTTTTTTTGGAACACTCTCGCTCTTGCTCTCGCTCTCTCTCTCTCTCGCACGCGCACTCTCTCACTCGTGGTCACTCTCACTTGCGCTTGCTTTCTCGCTCTCTCTCGTGGTCACTCACTCGCGCTCGCTCCCTCACGCTTGCTTTCTTGCTCTCGCGCTGTCTCTCGTGGTCACTCTCACTTGCGCTTGCTGTCTCGCACTGGCTTACTTGCTCCTGCGCTTGCTCTCTCGCCTTTTCTCACACGTTCTCTCACACTCGCTCTCAAAAAAATCAATTTCCGGGACATTGTATATAATTTGCGGGCATCAGGGAGCCACTATTAATATGCGGGAGACTCCTGGAACTTTTGGGAGAGGTGGGATGTCTGTACATGGAGCTTTCTTTGCAAAACAACTTTATATAAGTTAAGGAAAGCAGTGTACTTGATCAAAGGTACAATTAGACAGGACAATATCTTCAATTTATATATTTTGACATCAAAATAGGATACTGACTCAGACACAAAGAGATTAGGGTTGTCCAGTAAAAGTTTAGTCAAAGAGTTTGCCTTCATTTACTCTGCCATCCGATTCCTAAATGGACATTGAACTCATAAACACTACGTCACTTTTTATATTATTTCTGTTTATCACTATTTTTAATCTATTTAATGTACATATGTATACTCACAGTAATCGATTTTCTTAATTATTTTCCTTTCTATATTATCATGTATTACATTGTACTGCTGCTGCTAAGTTAACAAATTTCATGACACATGCCAGTGATAATAAACCTGATTCTGATTCTGATTAAACAGTTTCAAGCACAAAGAGAACTTGAGGAATGGAATATCAGGCCTGAAAGATGTAGACCTTAAGATATTGCTGACAAAATAGAGCAATTAAATTCAGGGATTTGCAAGAGGCCAGCTTTAGAGAAGGACACCTTTTACAGAAGATGGGAGGAGCTATCAGAGAAAATTTTAAGTTGACACTATAGGAATTGCGAGGCAACGGTACGAATTTTGAAACTGAGGTATGAGAGCTGAGATGCATTAGCTAGCAATGCAGATATGGAGAAAACATTGATGATAACTGGTCAGAGAAGAGCTGAATGTAATACCATCCTGGCAGACATCTGACATCTGTTGGAGAAGGAAAGTGTGCTCAAGTGGAGAAGACAAAGGAGTGAAGGATTATTTTTATCACTGTAACAAACCACAACTTCTGATCTACCAATGGGTAGTTTCTGTAGGAACTATTTGTACAATTGATGCTTGCCATTTGATTACTAATTTGATTGGTTTGGCTCAACATTGTGGGCCAAAGGACCTGATGCTGTGCTGTACTGTTCTGTTCTATGTACTTGCCTTCATTTCTATTCAGAATGTAGAGGATTGTCTTGTTGATTAGTCCTGTTGAAGGGTATTGGCCTGAAATGTCGACTGTTCACTATTTTCCATAGATGCTGCCTGACCTACCAAGTTCCTCCAGCATTTTGTTTGCGTTGCTTTGTTTTTCCAGCATCTGTAGATTTTCTTGTGCTGGTTGACTAACTTAGAAATCAATTTTGGCAGATGCATAGATGATTTATCTTCATTGCTGCAGAAATACCTTTCACTGAGTCCAGTGAAAAGCCCAATCTGAAGTGACAAACAAGAGATTAGCAATATTGAACATTTATGCCATAAATTATTCCAATAAATTATTGAAGTCTTGAGTTCGAAATCAGCCAATTGACCATTAAACCCACTTCACCCATATCAAAGGTCAGAGAAACAACATTTATACACTTCACCTCTGATCTCAGATTGATGCTCAAGAGTACAGTCCTTACAAAATAGCATTTCCCAGTTACAGGTATTTGGGTTCATCTGATGTCACAATGTCAATGCCAAGAATTACATCAATTTTAAGGAGCTCCCCAATTACACAACCATTAACAGAGATTAGAATATGTAAAAGAGACAAAGGAGACAGTGAATGCTGGAATCTGGAGCAACAAACAACCTGCTGGAGAAACTCAAGAGGTTGAGCAACATTTGTGGGGTGTGGGGAAGGGGAAAGAACTGTTGCTATGTTAAATTGAAACCCTGAAAAAGGATGAATGGAAAGAGAAGAGATAGCCAGAATGAAGAATAGAGGAGGAGGGGTGAGACAAATGATAGAGGTGATTGGGAGAGAGGGTTTGTTGGAGAATGACAGACAGATTGAGTCAGATAGGGGAGGGGGAGGAGAGATCTTGGGGATAGAGGCAGGTAAATGACAGATGAAGGCAGACAAAAAAAGAGGAAGGCAGAGGCAGCTGTCAGAGGCTGCTTAGCAGGAACATGAAGGCTGCCAGTGCTGGAACCTGACAAGTAAGATGCATGGGATCCAAGGTGACTTAGTTATTTGGATTCAGAAGTAGCCAATCCATAAAAGCCAGAGATTAATAGTCAAAAGGACTTACTCTAATGATGAGTGAGGATCTGCAGGGATCCATATCAGGACCTCTGCTGTTTGTCATGTACAGCATATAAATGATTAGGATGAAAATGTGGATGGGTGGGTTAGTAAATATGCAGATGATATAAAGATTAGTGGTGTTATGAAGAGTGTAGAAGATTGCCAAAGGAATCAGTGGGATGTACATTAGATCAGTTGCAGATCTTGGCAGAGAAATGGAATGGCAGGTGGAGTTTTATCCAGACAAATGAGAGAGAATGCAGTTTGGGAGTACAAATGGCAAGTCCCTTTTCAGAGTTGATGTACAGAGGAAACATGGGGTCTATAGCTCCCTGAAAGTGGTTGCACAGGTTGATATGGTGGTAAAGAAGGCATATGTTTGCATTTACTAGTCAAAGATTTGAACTTGAGTTATTTAGTTATGTTGCACTTTATTAAACTTGCATAGGCCATATCTGGAGTATTGCATTCAGTTGTGATTGTCACATTATAGGAAGGATGTGGAGGATTTGCAAGGGTGTACAAAAAAGTTTACCTGGATACAGCCAGCATTAGAGTGCACAGATTATGAGGAGAGGCTGGACAAACCTTAATTACCTTTTCTAGGGTGGTGGAGGCTCAGAGAAACCTGATATTTTTTGAAGTACAGTGTAAGATTTAAAGATAGTGTAGACAGGTGGTATCTTTTCCCAATGGTCAAAATGTCTAATAACAGAGGGCATGCACTTAAGGTGTGAATAGGTAAGTTCAAAGGAGGTGTGTGGAATAAATTTTTTACACAGAGGGTGGCAGATGCCTGGAATGTGTTGCCAGGGATGGTAGTAACAGAGGCATTTAAGAAGCTCTTCGATCAGAACATGAATGTGAAGAGAATAGAGGGATATGTTCATTTTATAGACGTGTTCAATTAGGCATTTAAATACTAGTTTAATTTGTTTCTGTGTTGTACTGTTCTATGCTTTGCTCTACCCCATTGGTGTTAAGACCATAAGACATAAGACTAGGTAATTCGGCCCATCAGGTCTGCTCCACCATTCCATTAAGTCTGAATTATTATCCCTCTCAACCCCATTCTCCTGCCTTCTGTACCACGACTTCTGGGTGTTCACCTTTCCCCTTCAGAATGTTGTGGAGCCAATCCAAGACATCCTGACCTGGGCACCTGAGAGGTAAAATACCATCTGGGCATCTTTTTCATACCCACAGAACCTCTTGTCTGCTGTCCTAATTATGGAATCCCCTTATCACCATTGCACTTCTCTTCTCCCCCTTCCCTTCTAAGCCACAGAACTGGACTCTAGCAGAAATATACTTACTGTGGCTTCTCCCTGGAAGGTCCTCCGCCACCCCTGCCCCCAATGTATCTGAAGTATTCTCTGAGTACATACAAGGTTGTTGTGAAATATATTTAAAGATTAGAGTAACCCAATAATGAGGGGAGCAGGCTACGATGTATAGTTGAGACATAGATCAACTATAATGTATTGAATGATAGTATCAATCTCATTGGGAGTATGTTATTGATAGAAAGAATGGAGGATCCAGTGCTAGAGTCTGGGCTACATTGATGCCATTTATCTGAATTCCAAGATATCTAGGGATATACATAAGGTGGAGGGCATTTAGGTGTATTGCACATCACCCAATAAATATCCAAAATATATATTTCTTGTGGGATTATATTAGTGTGCAAAATTTAATCAGTAATTTATGATGCATGTTTGCGCCTCTCCAAAACATGACAAAATTTAACTTCCTGCCTATGCCCCGTGATGTCCATTTTCAACCGGCTTCAAAACCACACTTCCATACACCTACATTTTAACAGAATTATGAGGCATTTTCCCAGATATTGTATGAATGTTTCTCATCATTGTTCACTTCTTCAGAATGTTTATGTGAGATGAGTTGGTCTAAAGTTTATTTTTTTGAACAAATGTACTGACTGCCCCACATTTGAAATGTGCTTATTTGAAGAAGATTCAGGAGTAATAATTCTCAGAGAGTAATGGTGTTCAGGGTGTGCCTCAACTCAAGATAAATGTGTTATCATTTACTTGCCATGATCGGCTTTGAAACAAAGTCGAAAAGGCAAGTACAGGGAGTTATGAAACAATGTGCATGAATTGTTTGGGTAATTATTACATAGAACATAGAATAGTACAGCACAGTACAGGCCCTTCAACCCACAATGTTGTGCCGACCCTCAAACCCTGCCTCCCATATAAGCCCCCACCTTAAATTCCTCCATATACCTGTCTAGTAGTCTCTTAGACTTCACTAGTGTATCTGCCTCCACCACTGACTCAGGCAGTGCATTCCATGCACCAACCGCTCTCTGAGTAAAAAACCTCCTCTAATATCCCCCTTGAACTTCCCACCCCTTATCTTAAAGCCATGTACTCTTGTATTGAGCAGTGGTGCTCTGGGGAAGAGGCGCTGGCTATCCACTCTATCTATTCCTCTTATTATCTTGTACACCTCTATCATGTCTCCTCTCATCCTCCTTCTCTGCAAAGAGTAAAGTCCTAGCTCCCTTAATCTCTGATCATAATGCATACTCTCTAAACCAGGCAGCATCCTGGTAAATCTCCTCTGTACCCTTTCCAATGCTTCCACATCCTTCCTATAGTGAGGCGACCAGAACTGGACACAGTACTCCAAGTGTGGCCTAACCAGAGTTTTATAGAGCTGCATCATTACATCGCGACTCTTAAACTCTATCCCTCGACTTATGAAAGCTAACACCCCATAAGTTTTCTTAACTACCCTATCCACTTGTGAGGCAACTTTCAGGGATCTGTGGACATGTACCCCCAGATCCCTCTGCTCCTCCACACTACCAAGTATCTTGCCATTTACTTTGTACTCTGCCTTGGAGTTTGTCCTTCCAAAGTGTACCACCTCACACTTCTCCGGGTTGAACTCCGTCTGCCACTTCTCAGCCCATCGGATAACATACACCTTTTGTATGCCCTATATTTCAAAGAATAATAATAAATGAGTAATGGTCAGATTCTTGGAATTAATGCTGCCTAGAGCTTAGAACCGGGTCTTGCTTTCTTTCTGGCAATAATACATTCACAATAGGACTGATAGGATGGAGGACATAGTTCACTTTCTTGCCAAGGTAATGTTATATTCACAGACATTAGGTACAAAAGATAGGCTGGAGGTAGAATTATAACTTACATAGCATGGTAGATACAGATTCAGTTTGAGAGTGGAAAATTTGCATATGTAACTGGTCCCCTAATTAAATAAAGGCAATTGCAAAGATGTTGGATGAAAGCATATTGGGAGAAGAAATCAAATTCATGAACAGGCATGAACATTGACTTCTCAAACTTCCGCTAATGCCCCACCTCCCCCTCGTACCCCATCCATTATTTATTTATATACACAAATTCTTTCTCTCTCTCTCTCCTTTTTCTCCCTCTGTCCCTCTCAGTATACCCCTTGCCCATCTTCTGGGCTTTCCCCCCTCCCCCTTTTCTTTCTCCCTGGGCCTCCTGTCCCACGATCCTCTCAAATCCCTTTTGCCAATTAACTGTCCAGCTCTTGGCTCCATCCCTCCCCCTCCTGTCTTCTCCTATCATTTTGGATCTCCCCCTCCCCCTCCCACTTTCAAATCTGTTACTAGCTCTTCTTTCAGTTCGTCCTGACGAAGGGTCTCGGCCCAAAACGTCGACTGTACCTCTTCGTAGAGATGCTGCCTGGCCTGCTGAGTTCACCAGCAACTTTGATGTGTGTTGCTTGAAATTCCAGCATCTGCAGATTTCCTCATGTAACCCTGAGATTCATTCTCTTACAGGCATATTTAATAAATCCATAATAAAATAATAACCATAATAGAATCAATGAAAGACCACACCAAATTGGGTGTTCAACCAGAGTACAAAAGACAACAAACTGTGTAAATACAAAAAGGAAATAAATAAATAAACAATGAATATCAGGAACATGAGATGAAGAGTCCTTAACAATGAGTCCATAGGTTGTGGGAACATCTCAATGAAGGAGAAAGTGAGGTTGAGTCCCTGTTTGCTTCAAGGGCCCGGGTAATAACTGTTCCTGAACCTGGTGGTATGAGTCCTGAGACTCCTGTACCATCTTCCTTATGGCAGCAGCGAGAAGAGAGTATGGCCTGGATGGTGGGGGTCCCTGATGATGGATGCTGCTTTCTTGCGACAATATTTCATGTAGATGTGCTCAGTGGTGGAGAGAGCTTTACCCGCGATGGATTAGGGGTATCCACTACTTGTAGGATTTTCCATTCAAGGGCACTAGTGTTGCCACACTAGGCTGTGATGCAGCCAGTCAGTAGTCACCACAACACACCTACAGAAGTTTGTCAAAGATTTAGATAGCATTACAAATCTTTGCAAACACCTTAAGAAGTACAGATGCTGCAGTGCTTTCTTCGGAATTGCACTTAATGTGCAGGTCCTAGGGCAGGTCCTCCAAGAAATTTAAAGTTGCTGGCCCTCTCCACCTCCGATCCTCTGATGACCACTGGTTTATGGAACTCTGGTTTCCTTCTACTGAAGTCAATAACAGGAAATAATATACTTAAAATTATATAAACACCTTCTATAGGTATGAAAAAGGAAGAGAGAAGCTCAAATAAATATAGCTGCCTTAGAATGTGGAACAAATAACGAGACAAGAGATATTAAATTATTATTTTAGATTGATCTTCATGGTAAAAAATATAAATATAAATCCCACCAATATTCTGGGAGTTATGAGGAGCAAGGAAATATTTTAAAAAGGTCTTCATGAGAGGAAAAAAAAGCAAATTAACAAGGTGAGCCAGAAAAATCTTCTGAGGGCCTGCTTTATAAGGTCTTAAATGAAGTTGATACAAAACAAAATTTTTTTTTTGCATCCCCTTTGAGTGCTTCCTGTCTCCTTTTCATTTTACCTAGAGCATGGACCTAAAATTTGTGGAGAGATAAGAAAACCAATGGTTGTTTTGGGAGACTTTGAAAGGACAACTGTTTGTGGTGGTGGAAGGTGAGATGACCATCAAGAAGAGAGCAAGTACAGATTGCTTTTTCAAAAGTGACTGAGATCACTACCTAATAGGTCATGGAAGCAACTTCATAATCTTCAGTAGGAAATTCCTTGGATATATTGGCAGTTGTTTTAAATATGAGTTTCAGTTTCTATTCAATGGATTTATTTTCTTTAACACCACATATTTTATATCATAAAAATGTGTTTATGTTACACTTTCTCCATATCATATTTGAAGATTTCACACTGCTGATTACTGAGTTTTTGTGAACACTTCTGCCTGGAACTACAAACGTACTTTAACAAGGTGAGGAACATTTAAAAAGTAATTTCTCACTTCAACCACATACATTACCTTTATGCTAGTCTGTTTCAGGAGTGTTGTATTTATTTAGTATTATTGCTAACTTTATTATCTCTCTTGACCAACTGCAAGCAAATGCATTTTTTCTTCTATGCTCTTATGCACTTTATGATGCACAAGAATTTTGTCATTTTCCCTCAAATTTCAGAGTACATATTGCCTCCATAGATTTTGTTTCAATACAAAGCATTAAGACGCCCATACATGCAAGGCTTCAATAAAATCTTGTTCTACCATCATGTTCTGAACAGTCTATGAACACTACCTGGTTATTCCTTTTATTGCACTATTTATTTATTTTGTAATTTACAGCAATTTCTCTGTCTTTGCACTATACTGCTACTGCAAAAGAACAAATTTCACAACATATAAGGTAATGATAATAAACCCAATACTGATTCTAATTCTCTCTTGAAAATGTCAAAGTGAAAATTTTTTTATTCCTGGGCCTATCCTGTCATAATTCATGTTTCTGTTTTAGTTTCTGTAATCATAATCCTCCTTAGTTTTATCAATAGTAGTTTTATTTTAATGATTTGGGTCATAGAGCAGATAGTTTAGTTGACTTCTTGCATAAAGTTCCATCTGTAGGATGTGAGTAAGGTAAGTTTGTCACTGACTGGAAATTGAGATCTACACTATACGTTGGAGGTACACATCTGTCTTCGCCTTCTGACCAAATGCCCTTGTTTCAGGATCACCTGAATTGGGCTTCATCTTTATACTCTGGATGTTCAGTAGTATGTAATTTAATTGAAATTCATTAGTTCTGATGAACAGTTATTGATCAGGGACATTAACTCTTAGTAGCATCTCTGAAAAGACAACGTGCTGAATATCCCCAGCATTATTTGTTTTTTTTTATTTCAGAATCACATTTTTAGTTGCAGCGTACTTGCTTATCAATTCACGTTTTGACATTCATACTTGTTCTGAAGAAAAATCCTGCTTGAAAAAACAATTGTTTTTGCCTTGCAGATGTTAACAGCTGGGAACACCATACTGTCACATGGTCAGCAAATGATATTGACTATTTTTTTGTCTATTTTTCTTCAGCATAATTTCCGAGAAGGTGAATTTTCAATGTATAAGAACCTAAGCTACTTGGAGCAGGAGAAGGCAAACTTATCTCTTCAGGAAGGTTGGGACTTCCCTAACCCTTTACCTCATCTGGAGTCCAAGAAACCTGTCTTTCGCAGCACTCAATATGTGCAATGAATTGACCTTGACAACTCTCCAGGATGGAGAACTCCTCAAGTTCCTATGGGTCTTTATCTCCACCATAAATGACTAATAAAAGGAAATTCACACTTGTTTTCTTTTTTGACTAAAGAAAGTTGAAGGAATTTGAAATGCTGACAAGCAAAATAAGTATTTGTACAAATCTTTTACTTGACTTTGACCAAAACAGGAACTTAGTTTTGACCATCTTTCATTTTCTTTGGCTCTCAGTACCCTGCCCACATTCTCCACAAAATGAAACTTGTTTTGTCTTTGAGTTTTCTCAATTTTGATGAAAGCTCATCAGCTTGAAAAATTAGCCTCTTTTTTAACCTCTCCATCGATACTGAGTATTTCAACATTTTAATTTTTTAGTTCAGTTTTATTGCAACTGCAGTATTACACTCTGGGGTTTCAAGAACAAGTTGGAACTATGCCAAAATTTAAGGTTCATGTCCTTAGCCGCTGAGGAAAATAAATATGATGGAATAATGATATGCTGTTATTCTAAATTTATGCTTTTTCATGTTCCTAACTGTGCATATTAAAGCAGCTCCCTGCCATTCTTGGCCTGAATTCCTTTTCCAATGCACCTATTTATGTCTGTTGACATTCACTGTCAAAATAAAGGAAGTATTTTAAATGTACATAAAACAAAAGGAATGGGATGTTTCATTTTATGGAACTGCTTGAATTTTAAGCTCAGCTGTGAAAATCATGTAAAAGTGGAAGAAGTCAATCTGATAATCTTTGTTTAACTCAAAACTTTTCTAAGTGAGAATTCCTTCGGTTGGACAGTAACTTGAGTGAGGTCTAAATCTTTGTACTTCATCCCTGATTTTTATTCTGTTTTGAATTTCAGTGGAAGGAATGGAAGAAACTCGTCTGAGTTACTTCCAGTGACAACAGGCAGAGGCTTGGATAAGATGATTGCAGAACTTAAGCCCGATGCTTCAATAGGCACAATAGCATTTATTGCTCATTCAGGGCCTTTCTTGGTTCCACAGAAATCAAAGACAGCTGAATTCACAGGACATGAATTATGATTTAAATTGTGGATTTTATTGATAGTGGAAGTTTTCAAAAAAAATTACAGACCTTTCTCTTTTTGGTTCTTCCCACGCTTTGGTATTCCAACGTCAACAGGCACAAGTTATTGGTTCCCATCGTGGGAGTGATCTTATTGCTACTGGTACACTTAGGATTAATGTACTGATGAGCATGGAAAATTAGATAATCATGGAAGGAGATCATTTGGTCTACCAGGGCCAGACAGGCTCTATGTAAGAACATCCCTTCTAAGATACAAGGACTGTATGTACACCTCAGAATTTTCAAAATGTAAACTTCATATATTTGATAGCATACTTGCACAGAATTTCCAGGGTACTTTACACTCACAAGTACTTTAAAACACAGATCCATGAACTCTACCCTGTAGAAGGACAAAAGCACTGGGTGCAAAAGAGCACCACCAGTAGGTTTGTCTCCAAATCACACAGTATTCTGAATTAGAAATATGTAATTACTCCTTTGTCTCTTCGAATTCACAAGCCAATGGCATTATGGTGGCATCTTCAACAGAAGGACTGTACAGTATATGTGTAAAATTGCCTTCTTCTTAAAGGCCATTGAAATAGGGTAACAAATGCTTGTCTTGGCAGTGATACATCTAGAAATTTTAAAAATACAGTTCTTTCCTCCTACTATTCAACAACTTGCAACCATGGAACTCTTGAGTGTTTTATTTTGCCGCAAACGTCTACTGTTAGAAATAACGTAGCTGGGAACTTTGTCACCCATACAATATTTAAACTTAAAAAATTCAAACCCATTTGAGGGATGTTTGTATTTCTGGGAAAGTCAGCTTCCATTGTCCATCACCAAGATGTAATGGGACAGCGAGTTTAAAGATTTTCCGTCAGATACTACCAGGGATATCTAATATATTTTAAAAATTAGAATTCTGTCGCACTTGGAGAAAAACTTGTAGTTGTGGTATTGTGCCTGTGCACTGAAAAACAGTTAAGTTCATGACTGGTGAAATGAAATAGACCAAGATTTTGCAAGTTGCTTCCTGGAAGGACCGTGGAGGTATGAATGGATGATCTGGAGGCATTATGTGGAAATCAAGGTTGATATAGAATATTGAGTTAACGCGAGTGAACAGTCGATTGAGAGAGTCAGTGTGGATGGGTTGATGATCTGATAAGTGCCAATGACAAGTAATACAACTGAGTGAGTGGGCGATCCGGAATCAATGTGAACGAGAAACCGGTTTGGAAAGTGGTTCTGGAGTTAATGTGTATGAGTAAAGTCGGCGTGAGTGAGTGAGTGATCCGGAGTGAGTGCGCCGGCGGCGGAGAGTGATCCGGATCCGCAGGCGGGCAGGGGTCGCTCTCTCTCGCTCGCACTTGGAGCACCGCAGCCGCCGTACACACGCCGCTCAAGCACTGCCCAGCCCAGAGAGAGCGGCGGACAGGGAGGAGAGGCGAAGTGACACGGCCGCTACGGCGCCGGGGATCCTGCTCTAGCTCGAGCGCTACAGCGGAGGCCGATCCGAGGGTAAGGCCGAGGCCGTGGGCGGGCTTGACTTTCTCAGCCGGCCTCTGTCTGTCTGCTGTCGGCTCGGAGTGGGCGGCAGGGAGGACGCGGCCTGCCGGCGCCGCTCAAACGGTGACTCAGGGTGGCGGAGAGTGGGGTGGGGGCCCGGCGCTGACTCTCGTCGCCTGTGACCTCGGCCGATTCAGGAGGGCCCGGGCCGAAGCGGGGCCTGAGGGAAGATGAAGAGAGGCCACACCCGACATGCCGTTGGGAAGTGATTTCACCCCTTAAACTGCGGGTCACTTCTTCAGCGCCTTCCTTGGGCACGGTTTCCCCACTTTACCTTCCTCACCCAGGTTGTTTCTTAACCCGTATTAACCCATTCTGTACCTTATCCCCTTCCCAATTTATCGCTTTCCGGCACCCTATCTAACCCTTTACCTACTTTCCCCTCCCTACAATTCTCAAATTCTTCCTTTTCCGCTCGCCCCTCTTCCTGCCACCTTCTCCCTCCACTTGTCCTCTGCCCCCTCACCCCACCCCACCCATCTTCTGGCTCGCCTACTCACCTACTCTCCTGTCCCCCTCTCCCTCTCTCCGTCCCTTCTTTCTGGTTCCTCCCTTTTTCCATTCTCTACCCTTGACCCTAACCCCCACCTCTTCCCTGCTGCCTTTACATCGCACCACGCTTGTGGCACTATGATACCTTGCATTCCCTGCCCCTATTGTATCCTCCTGTTGCCACCCAACCTTTAGCACCACCTGTTCCTCACCCCTTGGCCAACGACAATTTTATGTACTTAATATTCTGCACTCTCCAATGACTATTCAAACTTCCCTGTATTTTTCCATCTTTACCAATTTTTTTTTTGTAAATCTCTTCTGACCCCTTGCAAGCACCTGTTTATAATATGTTGACCAAAATTCTTAACCTGTGGCTTACCTGGTATTTAATATGGCATCAGTATGACCTCTACTCTTCCATTCAATGTTGGTTCATTTCCCTTTATGTGACTTACAGCATTCGACTTGGCAGATATGCTATTGCGTGTTACCTGTGGAACTTCCAAGAATATTCTTGTTAGAATTTATGTTGAATGCAAATTGTCTCAGTGGGTTTGGAAATAGGAAATAATTTTGTATGTCACAATTAAAATATGTTTTTTCTTAGCCTCTTTAAACTGCTGGCGGAGCTCATAAAATGAAAGGATGAATTGGTCCACTTTAAACATTACTTTCATTAATGCTCCATCATGGAATAACTGCATAGTGGCAGAGCATACCCAGAACCCAGTCATTCTGCTCCATTAACCCAGATTGAGAACAAAAAAATTAACAAGTAGTTAAATTTAATCCCCACACCAGTTACCCTTTTAATTTTTCTGCAATTGAGTATTAGGGCTAAATCACGTGGTATAAATTGTGATTACCCAAGCATAGACAGAAAAGATTCTGCTGCTATTTGAAATTCTGAGTCACTCACACAAAATGCTGGAGGAACTCAGCAAGTCAGGTAGCATCTATGGAGGGAAATAAACAGTTGATATTTCAGGCCGAGACTTGTCATTAGGACACCGCTGTCTGCCTGGTGCCACGATGCAGGGTTCTTACATTTACAAGGATGAGATGTGATCCTTTTCAGATAGGACCATGAATTCTGTTTAAAACTGCAAGTACAGTGGATTCTAGTTAATTAGGCCATCGGTTAATCAGGGTAGCCGCTTATCTCTTAAAGAACAAAAAAAATTGAGAAAGTAGCTGGGAGCCCCTTCGTTTATTTGGGACATGATACTGTTTAGTTGGGGCAGGCAACTGTTGCTGAACATTTCTAACTACCAACAGTCACTTGCGTGTTTGTGTTCAAAAGGCAGTGATTTTTGTCACCGATAGTTGAGTAATAAACGGTAAGGCAATTCAAAACTGTTTTGCCCACTGAGGTTTCAAGCGTTCAGGTTTAGAGATGCCAGAAATGGCTGGGAGTGTGAAACGATTTCACTACTTCAAGAAAGGAACTACAAAGGAATGTTACAATTAAAAATGAAAATTTGGAGGATGTAATTGTCTAAAATGCTGATTGAAGTCAGTCCTCTATCTGCACTAAGTGCCTGGACTGATTTTGTTCATTTACAGTCAATCAAAAGAACATTAGCATACACTTGAATGAATTCCTCCATCGATAACCATTCGGAACAAATACAGTTTTCTAGCACTGTAGTAGTTTTGATAGTGTCCTAATTTATTCTCTATTTAATTTAAATACATAATTTGTTACCCAACACTTACAACACACTGGAGGAACTCAGCAGGTCAGGCAGCATCCGTGGAAACGATCAGTCAAGGTTTCGGGCCGGAACCCTTCGTCAGGACTGAAGTGGGGTGGAGTCGGTGGCTTACCTCTTTGCACACTGTGGGTTCGCAAAGAAGGTGTGGAAGAGAATGGAGGGGACAGTACTAAGATTCATGCCCAGCAGCTGCGTTACCGAGGACTCTGTGATCTACGGGCTGTTCCCGGGGACGCACACGGAGACAAACATCCGGTGCTGCTGGCAGATCATCAATTCGGTGAAAGACGCTCTTTGGTCGGCCCGAAACTTGATGGTCTGCCAGCAGACGGAGATGTCCGTGACTGAATGCTGCCGACTGGCACACTCTCGTCTGCAGGAGTACGTTCTGAGGGATGCACTCAAACTTGGTGCGGCCACCGCGAAGGCCCGGTGGGGAAGGACCACAGTTTAACGTTCATCACCCGTAGGAGGGGGAGACCTACCCTCATCAGCGGTGTGGACAGATAATCAACATGGTGCCCAAGGAGTGGGTGGAATTGTTAATTTGGGAAAGTATTAGAGCCATTGCCTGCCTTTATTGTTGAAAATTTTGATTGTTAATAAGTCTTAACTCTTGACCAAGGGTTGAGAGTAAACGCATGATTTACTGTAAACATCTTTCGTTTGTAAATGAACAGAGAGTCAACGCAAAAATTTTATTGTTAATAACTTGTATTGAATAAGGACTCACAGTCAACGAATGGTTTTCTTTTCTTGTATGTAATTATTTTTATTTTGTAATATTTCTGAATAAAGTATTTTTGGAAAAAAAAAGTGAGTCCTGACGAAGGGTTCCAGCCCAAAACGTTGACTGATCATTTCCACGGATGCTGCCCGACCTGCTAAGTTCCTCCAGCGTGTTGTGAGTGTTGCTTTGACTCCAGCATCTGCAGAATATTTTGTATTTATAATTTGTTACCCAGTTAGTTTTTTTTTACACCTTTTAACTATTTCCATGAAAGTGGCATATTGGGCAGCCACTAAATTGGGCCAAAATATAGGTCCTGATGTGTCCCAATTAACTGGAATCCATTGTATTTTTGTGTTTTCCACATGTTCCTAATATTTAATTAGATGGTTCAACCTTGCAATGACTGACTGATGTTTATTAATCCTCCGGTACTTTGTTCAATTTTAGCTTTAAAGGAAAATATTCATGTTAGGATCTGTGTTGCATGCCAATTGTCTTACAATTAGGCTATCAGGTTACAGGTTTCATGTAGGTATAAATCAGTGTATCCCAGTTTATCCAAATGTTACAAAAATATTTCTTTAAATGAATGGTTGTTGGGTTATATAGAAGTAACATCACAAACTTAAAAATTCTGCATCTGTGTGCCTTGTATTCATTGATACATTTCTTTGAAATCAAATAAAATTTAAGTAATTTTTTGTAATTGAAAAGCTATGTAGAGAACATGAAGTTATTTTCATAATATAGCATTTTTTAACAATTCCTTGTTAACAGTGAATAATTCAAATTTTAGCTAAATATATCTCTGATTAGTGGTTTAGCTAGTAGTGAATTTCCATAGTTATTGAGGAAAAAACAGTTGAGATGAATAAATTAATAAACTATATTAAGACATTAAGATTATGTTTTTAGCTAAATTCATAGAAAAAATATTTTTTTACTGAAACTGTTTATTGGATGTCTGCAGTTTATCTACTGTTAGAAATTATTCCTCCCTATATTCATGGGTAAATCATTGAAAGCATCTTTCTTGAATGTTTGGGAAATACTTATTTTTGCTCCTAATGCACAATAGAAAATATTTATTTTAGAAAATGCTTTGGGATCCACAGTTTGATGTTGAAGCAATACAGAGTTGTCTATTTTGTTTCAACAACTGGCATATTGAAAATCATAATAACAAAAAAAAATCAAAGTTTTGTCTTTGCCTTTTAAGTGCCCTACAATGTCCCTGAAACCACGTGTGGTGGATTTCGATGAAACATGGAACAAGCTCCTGACAACAATCAAAGCTGTTGTCATGCTGGATTACGTTGAGAGAGCGACTTGGAATGACCGCTTTTCGTATCCTTGATGATCAAATGAAAGAATTGTGGTTTTAGTCTGCTATATTATTGAAAAATGATGCAAACTCAAATGCGTTTCGAAACCTTAAAAGCAAAATAGCATTCCCTCGAGGAGGGGTTTTCATTAAATTTGCAATGTATTCTATTGTGAAGAATTTTTGGATTCATTTGATTTCATCAACAATCCTATGAATATGTTTGTTATAGTACACGTGTCCTTGTCATGGGAAATTATTGCAGCTACTTGTTTATCCTTTTGTTAATTGATAATTTTACAAAAAATGGTTTTGATCGAAGAGCATAATAATTCATAAATATTGTTTTAATCTGTGCCAATTTAATATATGTATTGCATGATAATTTTCAGATAGGCTATAATTCTGATTTTTCATCAAATTCTGTCATCTGATACTTCCAAATGATCATGGGCATATCATTACCAAAACTGAAAAAATGGACAGTTCAACACTATTCTGAAAACAGCATTTAGAAGTTATTCACCACTTAATGTTGAACACTTTGAGACTTCTAAAAGTTTTATTTTTATCCTTTTTAATATATCCCATCATCGTTGATTTCATAAAGGCCCTTAATATTCTGCTCAGAGACATATATGCTTTGTGTGTGGCCTACCCAGAACCTCTGGGAGAGCGACTCTACACAGAAACAAAAATCTTTCTGGAAAATCACGTCCAACTTCTATACAAGGTATACCTTTTACTTCCAAGCCATTTAATGTAGACTTTTACATGCTGCAGTCAGCAACTGAAATGCAGATCCAGAAAGGAATTGAAATTCTCTGCATATTATTTAATCTTTACAGGTGATCAATAATCGTGAATAGTTGTGAAAGATAGTGAAGGGAAAACTGTTAAGATGGTAAAAGTGGCAGCATAAATTATTCAACCTTATTGAATGTGTTGCACAGACAAATACATTATAAGATTTTGATCAAGGTATTCAACTACGTGTCGGCACTTAAACCACAATTCATGCAGACCTGTTCAACAGCGTGCTTCCAACAAATTTCCCTGTTAAATTGGTTTTAACGTTTGGAATATCTTACGAGTGATAGTAATTTTAGGATCATCTCACATTTCCTCAATTTTATTATTATTGTGCCCCATTTCATCCCAAATCATACAGATTAGCCCTCATATTATGTTGAAGTAGTTGATTTAATCAGAATGTGGAGTATTTGGTATGATTTCCTTCACTTGACCCATTCTTTTGTGACGAAGGATGAAAATTGACTATCATTGCTGGTCCAGGTTCATATTGGTAGAGAGCTTTCATGGAAAATACCCAATGAGGCAAAGTTTTTAGATGAAATTACACTCACTGTTATTTAGTGTAAAACATTGAACCATTACTCTTAAGCAGTTTTAACTTTGAACTTTGTGTACTTTCAGTGCCCTCTGTGCATCCACAAGTACCAATTTTTTTGATGGATCCATTGCTGAAAATTTTGCTTCTGTTAAAAACAATTACTTTTCACCTTAACTTTTGGAAAACGTTAAATTTGGATAATTAGTCCAAATCTCAAGCTAACTTTGGGAATAAATATCTCAGAAAATGACAGATCTAAAGAAAAGCAACACACACAAAGCGCAGGAGGAACTCAGCATCTGTAGAAAAAAGTGCAGTGGACCATTTTGGGTTGAGATCCTTCATCAGGGCTGGAGGAAAACAAGATGAGTCAGAGTTAGAAGGTGGGGGGAGTGGAGGAAGAAACACAAGGTGCTAGGTGAAGGTGGGAGGCAAGGAGTTAAGGTGAGAGGGCAGAGGGAAAAGGGGGATGTGGAATAGAGAAGGTGGGGGGTTATTATCAGAAGTTCGAGAAATCATTGTTCGTACCATCAAGTTGGAGGCTACACCAGACAGGACATAAAGTGTTGCTCGTTCAACGTGAGTGTGGCCTCATTGCGACAGTAGAGGAGGCAATGGATGGACATGTCTTAATGGAAAGTGGAATTAAAATGGGTGGCCACTGAGAGATCCCACTTTTTCTGGTGGATGGAGGGTAGGTGCTCGGTGAAGCTGTCACTCCATCTACATCGGGTCTCACCGATATACAAGAGGCCACACTGGGAGCACCGGATATATTAGATGACCTTAACAGACTCACAGGTGAAGTATCGTATCACCTGGAAGGAGTGTTTGGGGCCCTGAATGGTAGTGAGAGAGGAGGTGTAGGGGCAGGTGTAGCACTTGTTCTGCCACACTCAGGTTAGAGGAGCAACACCTTATATTCCGTAAGGGTAGACTCCAACCTGATGGCATGAACATCAATTCCTTGAACTTTCGATAATGGTCTGCCCCTTATCTATTTCCCATCCTCTATTTCCTCTCTCACTTCATCTCCTTGCCTGCCCATCACTGCCCTTTGGGGCTCCTCCCCCTTTTTCTTTCTTCTATGGCTTTCTATCCTCTCCTATTGGATTCACCCTTCTCTAGCCCTTGTATCTCTTTCATCAATCAACTTCTCAGCTCTTTACCTCACCCCACCTCCTTTCACAGTTTCACCTATCACATTGTATTCTCCCTCCGCTTCCCCCATCTTCAAGCTCTGACTCATCATCTTTTTTTCTCCAGTCCTGCTGAAGGGTCTTGGCCCAAAACATCGACTGCTTACTATTTTTCGTAGATGTTGCCTGGCCTACTGAGTTCCTCCAGCATTTTGTGTGTGCTTGGATTTCCAGCATCTGCAGATTTTGTCCTGTTTGTGAGTCTAAACAAAATCTTTTTTTTTTTGCAACTTTAAAGTTCCACACTTATGAGTATCATTTCATCGCAATGTGGCTTGCTTCCAATTGTGTGTAAATTCTTGGCTCAATAAATAAATCTCCACATCAATCCTTAATTTCCAATTTAAGTTGTCATAGATTTGAATATCGATTTATGCCTTTAAGATCATTAAGGTTGTTCAGCTAGCATTACTTTCAAAGTACTTTTGTCTTCGAAGTGATACTGTTGATATACTGTTATTTGCAGAAAGTTTTGGATTCTGAAGAAAAGATTTTGATAATGTACCATAAATATTGGGAAGAGTACAGTAAAGGTGCAGATTATATGGACTGTTTATATAGGTAAATATATTTGTTCTTTAAAATATATTTGTATTATTTTAAGGCTTATATTTGTTTTGGACAATTGTTCATTAGATGATAAAATATAAATATTGTGATTCTTATCAACATGGTGGAAATCTGAGCACTCAGTAGCTTGGGAAATGGTTTATATTGTTTTTGACATTGTAGTTCTTAAAATATATTTTGTTAATCCCTATATTCGCTGGTTGACGTTTGAAGAGTGAATTAACAAATGTTCAAACTTGCGTACATCCTTGTGATTTACTTTGCAGCTTAATATCTGCGTTGGTCGTGAAAAACTAGAACGCTGTAAAAACACTTAAAATTGGAGTTGAAATCTTGATTACATTTGTAAACTTGCATGCGTTTATTTTTAGGTGTGGGTATCAAATGGCAGTTAACTTGAAATGCTGCTGATAGGTCTTCTTGCCTTGCTGAATCCCTGACGTTTTTAAAAAATTGTTCTGTTACCACAGATATCTCAACACACAGTTCATCAAGAAGAACAAATTGACAGAAGCTGATCTTCAGTATGGATATGGTGGAGTGGACATTATTGAGCCGTTGATGGAGATAGGCGAGGTAAGCTCTTCTAAATAAAATATTCTTTTGATCAACAAGACAGCTTCTTCTTAAGTCCATCATGCTTACTGTGGTATAGGCTGCCAACAGCAGCTCACTAAGAGGTCTCTGTCCTGGGTTGATAGAAGGTTGATTGCCTTCCACTTTCACCATATGACTTCATATGTCTTCTAGGCAAAGGTCCTTCCTGTCCCAGGGATGAGGTCTTTGAAGTTTCTGTATCTCTGGATTTTTAATCGGTTGGAGTTGCTAGTCCCATGCCCAATCCTCCTCCTTTTGCAGCCTGGGCATGGAAGAGTTATGTTAAGGGCTGTTTTGTTTGAATATTGAATGAAACCAACAAGGCAGAGCAAAATACAGCACAGAAATGGGGCCTTCATGTCCAGACTAGCAATTGATTACCCAAGTGTACTGTTGCCAGTACATGGTCCATAGCTTCTATGTCTTGGTAATTCAAGTACTTATTCTTAGGTGTTTCTTAAAATCCCGTTTCCATTTCCCTCTCTCATCTCATCTCATCTCCTTATCTGCCCAACACCTCCCTTGGGTGCTCCTCCCCTTTCCCTTTCCCTTACATGGTCTTTTACTTTCTCCAATCATGTTCTTTCTTCTCCAGCCCTTTATCTCTTTCACCGATCAGCTTCCCAGCTCTCTACTTCACCCCTCCCCCCCCCCAGTTTCACCTGTCACCTACCACCTTGTACTTCTTCCTCCCCTCCCCAACCTTCTTGCTCTAACTTATGATCTTATTTTTCCAGTCCTGATGAAGAGTCTCAGCATGAAATGTGAACTTTTTTTTCCTGTAAATGCTGACTGGCCTGCTGAGTTCTTCTAGCATTTTGTGTGTGTTGCTCGGATTTCCAGCATCTGCAGATTGTTTCGTCTAAAGACCGTAAGATATGGGAATAGATTTAGGCCATTTGGCCCATTGAGTCTGCTCTGCCATTCCATCATGGCTGATCCAATTTTCTTCTCGGCCCCAATCTCCTACCTTCTCCCTGCATCCCTTCATGCTCTATTTCTTAAATGTTATTAGACACCAGCCTTCATCATCCACAGTTACCCCTTCAGTGGAATGTGTACATAAAAGTTTCTCAGAAAAAAGATAAAAGGAGATGATCCAGCACAATTGTAATAGCAATAGGCCACAATACTTTGATATTTTGTTGTGACAAACAGTTTGATTGAATTAGATATTTATAATGGGAGCGTACTGTAACTTGGAAAACACTTCTAAATGTTCAAATACCTTTTGTGGGACAAAGTAATTCATATAGATTGTCTGAAAGCTTCATAGACTGAATCCACACATGAAAAATTTGTGTTCTGAAAGCTGACCCAATGAATATATAGATAACCCAAATATTAGATGAGCAAATTTGCCTATGACCACATTTCTGGAAGTTCTGGAAGTTTTTTGATCTCAAAGTTGCTTAACTGCAGACATCTGATCCTAGTTGGATGTAGGCCAGTTAACGTATCCCTTTGTCTTGCGTGTGGCTGATGCATACGAGAACGTTCCATGGTCAGGTCAGTTTACAAACCATATCTCTTCAGCAGCCAGTATCCAACTGTGGACCATTGCTCTGTAGAACTGTCCTTTCAATTTCAAAACTGATTACTGCTCGCAATGTGCATTAGAACATGTTTGACTGAAGGATTGTTTTTGTTGGAATTAATGCCTTAATAATAACAACTAATTAATAACTTCTGAATCTCGAAAAGGCTTCGCCATTCATTGTGTAGATCTTATCCTTGTTTGGCCTCCCAAAGTGCATCACCTTAAACTTCAATTCCACCCACTATTGCTGTACCCATCTTACCAAGTGATCACCATCTTCCCACAGTCTACAGTTATCCTCCTTGCTATCAAAGCAACACTAATTTTCATGTCTTCTGCAAATTTACTTATCATACCCTTTTATATTTGTACCCAAATCATTAATTTAGATTCAGAAGTAAATGATAGAGGAAGAGCAATGGTTTCTACTGGATATGGAACTAACATAAGAAATAGAAGCAGGAGTAGGCCATCTAGCCCATTGAATCTTCTCTGTCATTCAATCAAATCAAGGCTGATTTGGCTGTGGACTCCTGCCTTTTCCCATTAACCCTTATTTTCCTTCAATGCAAAAATCTATCAAACTGTTTCTTAAATACATTTAATGAGATGGCCTCTCTGCTTCCCTGGCCAGGAAATTCTCTGGATTCATTGCTCTGGGAAAAGTATTATATCTTCCAGCATTTTCACAAGTACAGATGTTAAGCTAACTGATCTATAGTTACCCACTTTATACCTACCTGCTTCTTTAAACAGTGATATAACATTCGCTGCCTTCCGATCTGGTGGGCCCTGTCCACGGTCCAGAGAATTTTGGTAAACTATCACAAATGCATCTGCTATAACTTCCATTTCTTTCAGTATCCTGGGATACATCCCATTTGGACCGGGGACATGTCTGCCTTTAGGTCCATTAGTTTGCTCATCACTGCCTCTTCAGTGATATTGGTTGTATTGAGATCCTCACCTCCCATCACATCCTTAACATATCTCTTTGCATGTTAGACAACCTCCAACATGAAGATTGATGCAAGATAGTCGTTTGAAGCTTTGACTGTTTCCACAGTACTCAATATTAATATCCCCTTCTCATCTTCCAAGGGACCTACTTTCACCTTAGCCACTCTTTTCTGCCTCATTTAATTTATAACAGCTTCTGCCCTAAGTTCTTATATTTAATGTAAGTTCACTTTTATTGTGTCTTCTCTTTCCTTATTGTTTGATTTGTGTTTTTTTTTGTTGCTTTTAAAGGTTTTCCCAATCTTCTAGTTTCCCATTATTGATGACTTTGTATGCATAAGCTTTTAGCTTGATGCCTCCTTTTATTTCCATTGTTATCCAAGGCTGGCTGGCTCTCACTACCATTACTACCTTTGCTTTTAACTGGAATGTACACTTGTTGGGCCCTGTGAAAACTCTCTTTAAAAGTCTAACACTGTTGTTCAACTGTCTCATCATATAGCCTGTGTTATGTTTACCAGCCTTCATCCTGTTGTGGTCTCCGTTAGTCAGATGTAACACACTGATTTTTGATCCAGCTATTGCACCCGTCATTTGTGTAAGAAATCCGTTTATACTGTGATCACTCTTTCCATAAGAATCCTTAAGTAGAAGATCCTTAATTTTACCTATCCCATTGCACAGGGCCAGATCTATGTTAGCATTTTCCCTTGCAAGTTCACTAGCATGCTCATCAAGAAAGCTATCATCGATGCATTTTATGAAGTCCACCTGAAGAGTGCCTCAACTGACTTGTTCACCCAATTTGTGTGCAAATTAAAGTCTCCCATGACAACTGCTGTTCCATTCTTACATACAGCAGATATTTCTTGGTTTGTTGCTTGTGTCACTGCAATGTTATGATTCAGTGACCTATAGACAACTTTGCTTTTTCCTTTTATTATTCCTAATCCCTACCTACATGGACTTGACATTTTTTTCCTTAGATCTTGTATCATCTCTCATGAATCGCCCTGGTCTCGTCCTTAATTAAGAACACAACCATTACAGTACTATGTTCTGTAATGGCCACTAAATCATACCCCTTTGCACTGATTTGTGTGATTTTGAATTTAGGATACAAGTTCACTGACCTTATTTTGAACACTTACGGGTATTCAGATTAAGTGCCCTTACTCTCATTATCCTTTTAGAATCTAATAGTCCGTGAGCCGGTAGGGTTGATCGGTACCATCTGAGGGGAACAATGCTCATAGTGATTTTTGGCAAGATATACATCTCTAGAGTTAGAAAATATGGGATAGCATTGCACCAGTGGTCGCTTTATTACTTCAAATAAGTTATCACTTTTTGTATATATTCTGTATTAACATCAGTATAGCAGAAAATGTTCCCCCCTCCCCAAAAAGGTAAAAAAGCCTCATTTGGAGAGATTTCTGGAGTTTTATCAATGTCATGATATTTTCCGTATTGTATCAAATCAAAGCAATCTTAAGCTTTTGTCATAGCATATAGAATTACAGTACAATAATTCAAATGTGGGGTTCCACACGGCCATATAACTTAGGCCCCATTTGGTTGTAAAATGTATATATTTAATCAAAGGCTGCTTTCCATACTTCCATAACTCTTAAGAATGTGTCCTGAGTTTCCCTGTTGTTGGTCAGAAGTTTTCGGGCACTTGTCTTCCCTTTGCCTTCAAAAGCGCTTACAGTGTCACATCCTGTATATGCGTGCAACCCAATGAGAGCCCTACAAACCTCTATGCCAACAGTGGCAGCAACCTTCCTGATGTCTACAAGCCTTGTATGGGTTCTAGTGCCACATTTCCGGAACAATGGGGCCTCAATCTTGTCACGAAATGCTAAAGACATGATAAAGACATCTGTGTCTTCTGAGCAGATCACTACAGATTGGTATCCCTCTCTTGTGGCATGGGCAGCATGGAGAAGTAGGCGGCCATCTGTTTCTTGTTGACACTGAAGAGCTGACACCTCGCTGTCTTGAGATGTGATTCTGTAACATTTGTCAATCACAGTTGTATACAGAATCTTCTCCTGTAGCTTTGCTCTGTACTCCGCCTTCCTCCATTCATGGACTATGAAGCCAATGAGACTATTTTTGTAACTGAATTTGGTCAGGAAGCTCCTCCACTACCTCACCATCTGTGTGCCTGTGATACCTTGCAACTCATGACTAGTCTCTTCACCCCGTAGAGATCTTTCACTATTAGATTAGATTATGAGAACACTCAGTCCTCTTTTATTGTCATTCAGAAATGCATACATGCATTAAGAAATGATACAATGTTTCTCTGGCGTGATATCACAGAAAACAAGACAGACCAAAGACTAACACTGACAAAACCACATAATTATAACATATAGTTGCAGCAGTGCAAAGCAATACCATAATTTGATGAAGAACAGTCCATGGGCACAGTAAAAAAAAATAGTCTCAAAGTCCCCGAGTCGATCGACTCCCGAGTCCCCGATAGCGGCGGCAAAAGGGAGAAACTCCCTGCCATAAACCTCCAGGCACCGTCAGCTTGCCGATACCTTGGAAGCAGCCGACCGCAGCCAACACTGAGTCCATCCATCCGAAAACTCCGAGCTTCCGAGCAGCCTCTCCGATACAGCCTCCCGAGCGCCATCCTCTGCCGAGCGCCTTCAACCTCTCCCCGGCCGTTGAAACACGCAAAGCTGAGGATTTCGAGGCCTTCAGCTGCAGAGATTCTGGTTACCACACAGTAGCAGCGGTAGCAAAGCAGACATTTCAGAAGTTTTCCAGATGTTCCGCTATGCACTCACGTCTGTCTCCATCAAATTAGAATTGTGCACGGTCCCCTATTCTTAATAGAGTTCTCCTTGTATGTGTTGAACACGACATCTGTTCTGCTACTCTGACTGCCTTCCCTCAGAGCCATACCCAGACTTGTTGTGGCAACATCTCTGAAAGTAGCTTGATCACCTTTCTCTCTTTGGTCCAAGTTCATTCCATCAACCACTGTAGCAGAGTTTCCTGGGAGTTGCTCTTCTACTGCTACACTTTTCTGCAAGGTTGTGGCTAATGTAGCTTTACTTGTCTTTCTCAGCAATCCTTCTGATGTGGACAGGGCGCAGGGCAATGGTCCAAGGGGATGAGAAAGGATATCCTCCATACGTAGACTGTGCCCTTGTGCCATCACTATGATGCGTCCAAACAAAGACCTGTCTGCTTTCAAGATGATCACCCTCCCATTTAATTTCATTTCTCTCTTCTTACACATATCACTGAATATTTTCAGCTTGTTGGTTTTCATTGGGTCATAGAATTTCTTTGCTGGTGGGTCTTTCTCTAGTCCCTCATCCTTGAAGGTTGCATAGCATTGTTCACCGATCTCATATGCCTTCATCAGGTTGGAGGCAATGTCTTTGGTGGCTGTCTTTGCCGTAGAGATGCTAATGAGGTCCTTTTTCTCTGCAAATGGGTTGACCCATTCATGTGTGAGGCTAACCACTGCTGAAACTGCTTCCTCATCTTTCTGGATTCTTGGCCACTGAAGCTCTGCATGACAAAGCTCTGATTTGTTGCCCTGCACCATCTCCCTTAACTGTCCCAGGAATGCACTGCGGTGCTCAGCAGTTATGTAGTAACGCTTGATAGCTCCAGCATTCAGGCTGAGCCATGATGTGCCTCCAGGAGTCTGTGTGCCTTTGTTCACTGTGGCTTCAATAGCCTGGTCCATAGAGATCTGCCCGAAGGGGTTGTTACTTGACAGCTGCACTGAGAATTGGCCTGTCTTGAAGGCCTCATACACAGAAGGGTTCATCATGTGAGCAAAGTAAGGGGACAGGTACCTGGCATAATTCATCTTATCATAGGCAAAGCACCATGGGATCATGGTTCTTATAGCATGGAGGTGCAACTCCCAGTCCCCCTCACAAGAGATGCGCAGAAGCCCAAGTACTACGTTCTCTACCATGTCAATGTATGATATCCAGAATGTGGATAGCTCTCTATTGTTGTGACCGAGGTGTTCCAGAAAGTCTGTCCACAGGGTTATCAGCTCGGCTAAGAGTGGACTTTGCAGCAGATTGTTCAACTTCTGTTGGTTCAAGTCACTGGCCATGTCGTTCACATAGAACATAAAACATAGAATAGTGCAGCACAGTACAGGCTCTTTGGCCCACAGTGTTGTGCCGACCCTCAAACCCTGCCTCCCATATAAGCCCCCATCTTAAATTCCTCCATATACCTGTCTAGTAGTCTCTTAAACTTCACTAGTGTATCTGCCTCCACCACTGACTCAGTCAGTGCATTCCACGCACCAACCACTCTCTGAGTAAAAAACCTTCCTCTAATATCCCCCTTGAACTTCCCACCCCTTACCTTAAAGCCATGTCTCTTGTATTGAGCAGTGGTGCCCTGGGGAAGAGGCGCTGGCTATCCACTCTATCTATTCCTCTTATCATGTCTACCTCTATCATGTCTCCTCTCATCCTCCTCCTCTCCAAAGAGTAAAGCCCTAGCTCCCTTAATCACTGATCATAATGCATACTCTCTAAACCAGGCAGCATCCTGGTAGATCTCCTCTGTACCCTTTCCAATGCTTCCACATCCTTCCTATAGTGAGGCGACCAGAACTGGACGCAGTACTCCAAGTGTGGCCTACCCAGGTTTTTATAGAGCTGCATCATTACCTCGCGACTCTTAAACTCTAGCCCTCGACTTATGAAAGCTAACACCCCATAAGCTTTCTTAACTACCCTATCCACCTGTGAGGCAACTTTCAGGGATCTGTGGACATGTACCCCCAGATCCCTCTGCTCCTCCACACTACCAAGTATCCTGCCATTTACTTTGTACTCTGCCTTGGAGTTTGTCCTTCCAAAGTGTACCACCTCACACTTCTCCGGGTTGAACTCCATCTGCCACTTCTCAGCCCACTTCTGCATCCTATCAATGTCTCTCTGCAATCTTTGACAATCCCCTACACTACCTACAACACCACCAACCTTTGTGTCGTCTGCAAACTTGCCAAGCCACCCTTCTACCCTCACATCCAGGTCGTTAATAAAAATCACGAAAAGTAGAGGTCCCAGAACAGATCCTTGTGGGATACCACTAGTCATAATCCTCCAATCTGAATGTACTCCCTCCACCACAACCCTCTGCCTTCTGCAGGCAAGCCAATTCTGAATCCACCTGGCCAAACTTCCCTGGATCCCATGCCTTCTGACTTTCTGAATAAGCCTACGGTGTGGAACCTTGTCAAATGCTTTACTAAAATCCATATAAATCACGTCCACTGCACTACCCTCATCTATATGCCTGCTCACCTCCTCAAAGAACTCTATCAGGCTTGTTAGACACGATCTGTCCACACATGGTCTAAGAATGATTTGATCATCCCGCACAGAGCACAGAAAGCTACCACCACTGCAATGCTATCACATATTTTCTAGCACTAGAGGTGTGTACCTTGCCAAAAATCACTATCAGACTTATTCCCCCCAGATGGTACTGGTGGCCCAAATTTGGGGCCCTGGCTCACGGACTATAATAAACTTGTGTCCTTTGGATTTGACTTTTCTGTACTCGACTCTTAACTTTACTCTTTGCATTGCTTCCCTGTGTTGTTCTGCCTGGATTCTAGTCCCCCTGCCATACTCCCTCCCCAACAGCATTAGCAAACAATTCCCCGAGCATATGACAAACAAGAGAAAAGCTGCAGATGCTGGAAACCCAAGCAACACACACAAAATGCTGGAGGAACACAGCACCTATAGAAAAGAGTACAGGTTTCCCCCGCCATCCGAAGGTAGAGCACTCCTATGAAACAGTTCGTAAACAGGAATGTCGTAAAGCGAAGAAGCAATTACCATTTATTTATATGGGAAAATTTTGTGAGGATTCGCAGACCCAAAAATAACCCACCAAATCATGCCAAATAACACATAAAACCTAAAATAAAAGTAACATATAGTAAAAGCAGGAATGGTATGTTAAATACACAGCCTATATAAAGTAGAAATACTTCTCTGCAACGATTGCCTACACAGATCTCTGTAGCGAAAATCTCACACAAGCGCTCTGGGCAGAAAATCTCACGCAGGCACTGTTGGCAAAAACACGCTCTCCAGTAACCCTTAAACTATGAAGCTGCCAAATCATACCAAATAACACATAAAAATACACAGCCTATATAAAGTAGAATCACTTACGGGAATCAGGAAGACAGCGAGCACACTTATGATGGTGTGTCAGACTCAGTCGTCGCAGGTTGGGGTGGTGCAGTGGCCCCCATCCTCCGGGCCGCCGACCGATACATTGCCGTGAAGAATGCAGGGGTACAGCAGTAGCCGGGAGGCATCCAGCACATCTTTAAGAAAAAAGCCGAAATAAACATGCTAATTAATTAGGTGCCGCCCGACACGTAAATGTCAGCCCAGATCAGAGGCGATTGCCGATTGCATCGCCTCTGATCTGGGCCGACAATTACGTGTCGGGCGGCACCTAATTAATTAGCATGTTTATTTGGGCTTTTTTCTTAAAGATGTGCTGTGTGCCTCCTGGCTACCGCTGCATTCTCCGTGAATTGGTATCTGTCCGCAGCCTGAGGGCTGGGGTGGTGGGACACTGGGGTGTCATCTGTTTCCATTAGGGCAGGCAGCTCACCTTCTCCTATGATTGCCCGCCTTGATGTCGAAGGTCGAGGTTCGTCGTCTGCTGTGGCTGATGTGGAAGGCTTGCTTGACTGCTGAGCCTCGCGCATTTTTCTACCATACAGTTCGTTGTAAGCACTCAAACCATCCTGCAAATATCCCCTAAACCTACGTACCCTTTCAAAATTAAAGTCGTACTTTATCATTGCAGCAAAAATCTCACGTAGTTGCTTCACTTTCGCTACTGCATTCGGTTCCGATTGTTATCCCTTCCTCTTCCAATTGCATCAGCTCTTCATCTATCAGTTCTTGGTCATGGGATGCCAAAACCTCTTCAGCATCGTCTTCGTCAGCTTCCACAAGCTCACTTTGTCCTTACTTCATCAGCTTCCTCACTTTGTCCTTACTTAGTTCACCACGATCGAAATGCTTAATTATGACTAGTTTTACGCTAAGTGTAACACCCTTACGCTTTTCCAACTCCTTAGAACTCATCTTGCTAACGGCTGCTCACAGGCACGTATTTGAACAATGCCGGCGAGCATGCCTTTCCGAATCCTGGGGAGAGCGGCTGCTCGGGGCGCGTGCTGCCGTTTATCGCACGCTGCTTTTCTCGCGTGCTGCTTTTTTTCGTAACAGTGAAAACACCTTCTGTTAGCGAAAACAGGGAACTAATATAGGTATTTCATAACAGCGAGGTTTCGTAAAGCGGATGTTCGAAAAGCGGGGGACACCTCACCTGTACAGTCTAAGTTTCAGGCCAAGTTGACATGTCCTGCTGAAGAGTCTTGGCCTGAAATGTGAACTGCATTCTTTTCCATAGGAGCTGCCTGCCCTGCTGATTTCCTCCAGCATTTTGTGTGTGTTGCCCCTAGGATATTGATTGCAGACCTCTCCAGGTGTAGACCATCTGGTTTGTCCTGGCTTCAACTCCCCCAGAGCCATTTCCAATGCTTCAAGAATCTGAAGCTGCACCACTGCTGAAGCCACATATTCATCCTAAGTATGGTGTAGTTCTATTTTGACGAGCATGTGGCAGAGGTATTGATCCTGAGATTATTACCTATGAGGTACTCCTTTTTGACATATGTCCTAGCTCCCTAAATTTGGCTTGTAGGGTCGCCTCCTGCTTTTTCCCTATATCGTTGCTACCAACAGGCAGCATGACAACTGGCTGTTCACCCTCCTCTTCCAGAGTGCCCTGCTGCCACTTGGAGACATCTCTGACTCTTGCATCTGGGAGGCAACACGCCAACCATGATCCTTTTTGCAGCTTCAGGCAGCACTTATTCTGTGCTATTGACAAACTGCTCCAATTCTATGGCAACATACAAAATGCTGGAGGAACTCAGCAGACCAGGCAGCATCTATGGAAATGAAGAAACACTTGCTTCAGGCCGAGAACCTTCTTCAGGACTAAGAAGGAAAGGGGAAGACACTACAGTCTCTTTTAGTCTCGAGCTTTTCTGCCTGCTGAATGTGATGGATCTTACTGTTTCCCTAACTCTCCCAAACCTCGTGCTTTGTGTTGTGTAAAGAACTCAATGCTATTGAGCTTGTTACCACACAGATATCTCTAATGTGGGCAGAACAACACAGCCAAAAAGAAAGACACACCTGTGTACAATCAGGAGGTTGAGTAGAAGTTCACACTGGGTTCCCAGCACCTTAGTTGCTAAAGGCTAGCTTCCTGTTTATGTCAGTTTCTGGCACAACACTATCAGCAACATTTCTGTATATCACATTGACCCCTTTTATCACTGGCCCATTGACAATCTAATTGTTGGGAATGCATTCAAGATGTCGAATAAGGGAGCAAAATATCTTCTTGTTTTTGATTTTTCTCTTGTTTATTTGTCATGTCATTGTTTATTTATTTGTCAAGTGAGAAAACCCTGGAAGTGCTGTACTTTTCACTGCATTATGCTATCATCATGAAGAATAACAACTAAAGCATTTTATTGGTTTCCATTAAATAGATTGCATCATGTGATATGTAAAATTAGTCTTTTTCCTTGCTGATACTTGTTAGGAATCCCTACTGCATCTCATTCTTTATGACGTCTCGGGATCTTGCTGTTGTTTGCACATTGTTTTTTTTTATGGAAATCTTATTGTAGTTCTCCTTCAATACTCCAGCTCCATTTATTCCTTGAAAGTTTATGTCCCTAATTGTGTTCCTACCTCATGGTATATGTAAGTTAATTTCATTCCTTCAAGTATACACTTTTCCTGTATATTTTTGTTTTGCCAGTTTTTAGCTGGTCTGAGCTCTCTGCTTACCCTATCTGTCAGTACACAAATCCCACTCTGGTTCAGCTTAGAGCCCATCTTATTAGTACAGCTTCAGCAGCACTCTTATCCCAGAAAAAGGTTTTGTACTAGTTTTTTGCCAGTGGGGGGGAAGGGGGATTGTTGCTCGTGGCCACTTACGCGTGGGAGGGGGAAGCTGGGGGGAAGACTTTGGGGTTCTCACATTTAACTGTTGTTCATTCTTTGGGGCACTTCTCTGTTTTCGTGAATGTTTGCGAAGAAAAAGCATCTCAGGATGTATATTGTATACATTTCTCTGACATTAAATTGGATCTTTGAACCTTTTTTTTTTACTTTCTTGAATGTTTTTTCATCACAGTATCTGGTTAGTCTAATGCCCAACTAATAATCTAGAGCAAGGATTCCCAACCTTGGGATCCCCTCAGTTAATGGTAAATCTCATTGGCATTAAAAAAAAGGTTGGAAACCCCTGATCTAGAATATATGCTTCGGGTCCTTTTAATTTAGGTTCCAGCATTTGATTCATGTGTCTTTTTATATAATTTGTTCCAGCATTAATCTTGATAGTTGGATTTACCATTAACTCAACTACTTCAAAATAATTGCCACGTGGTTTGCGATATCCCATGCCTAGAGCACACCCTTCTTGATTCCAATTCAGGGCTGTAGAGGGCATTGTCTCTCGAACTACACAATCCCCTTGCTCTGCTGCTTCTGTGTCGTTTCTCATCATGCACTACATCCACCTTTCGGTCACTCCATCCTAATATTCCTTGGGAAGCCATCTGAACAATGGTATTTTCATTCTCTCCCGTTCTTTTTGTTTTAGCATAACCTTCTAAATGGGACCCATATATGTGGGACCTTTTGGTTTGGAGTCACTTAGCTCTTTGACAATCACGCCACCGTGAGCCTGTACTTTCCTTAGATATCTGACTGTGTTCTAAATAAAACTATATAGAAATTTCTTTTCCATCCTCATGATTTAGAGTGTCTCGATCTTTGACTACAACTTATTCTAGTCAGAATAACTTAAAATGAAAGAGCTTCCTGTTACAAAAATTTAGTAGAGTTGCTGGCTGCAGTCTCCTATGTATTGTAGTCCTAAAGCATTATTGACTTTATTATCTATAATTTTTTAAATGTATTTGTTGATATTATGACTTATGAATAGTCTTTTGCATATAATATTAAAAATCTATTGATAATAGAACAATAATTAGCTTTGAAGATCATTTGAACAATTAATTGTGGGTGAGGCATTGTCAGCTGAGATATTTGTTGACATTGTGTTACTTCTTAACACAAACTCGCCACATTCTTTGTGTCTGGATTTAACATTATAATGCCCATTTATGGACCTAAGGCAATTGCAACTAATATGAATGTACTCAGACTATTTGCATTAATATTAAATTGATTCATCCCTTGAAATGGGGAACCGGTGTTCATTGCTTATTTTAAACCTAGTTTGTTAATTTCATTACATTAGTCCTATGCCTCTGAGAACCAAGCTGCAAGAATTATTTCGGAGGCTTGAGCAACCTGTCAAGCTATTCATGATGCAAGTCTCACCCATTCCCTGTGACAGTCTCTGCTCCATCTTCTCCTCTTTGACCAACCTCATCATCAGATATAGCTGTAAGACCAGGGTTGGAAAATTGGTGTTCATGCACCAGGTGCTTATTTTGATAATGCCGTTCAATGAATTTAGTTCAAACCATGGTTCCTTTTTGGCTAGGTAGATGATCCACACTTCATGGTGGATGCAATTTCACTTATGTCTGCATGTCATACCCTTCTCAGTCGTTCAGTTTGTATTGTTTTTCTTCAAGAATTTCTAAGCACAAGGGAACGGTATTTTCAAGGAGATTATCAGATATTGAAACTTTAAAAATTAGGAATGTTTTGCTCGTGGATCAATTTGGTCTGTTACATGTTGACTTTTGGCTTTGAGTGTGATAGCTCCTGGTCCCTCCATTTTCTTACTTTTTGTTTCTTGTTCACTGCATGTTTGGGCACAGGATATGTTTCAGCTTTGTTCCAATACTTGTTAATTTCCAGCTAGCTCTTGATATGTGGAAGAAGCTGATGATTGAGCCATTACAGACCATCCTTATCCGAATGCTTCTTCGTGAAATAAAAAAGTGAGTTTTTATTTACATGAAATTATTGTCTGGGATTGGTTATACCAGCTATTTAATAACAAATTTATATTACACTTCAGTGCAATTATGGAGAATTGTGGAACAGTAATCATTGAGTCATTTAGCTAAGAAATCATGTCCATATCATCTATTGAGTACCCATCATCGTTAATTCTAATTTTCAACAATTGGCCCATTGCCTTCAATGCCTTGGTGATTCAAGTACTCATCTAGATTCAATAATGTTGTGAAAGTCATTGCTTCTCCCACTCCTTTCAGCAAGTATGCCCCAGATTCCATTCAGCCTCTGTAAGGAAAATATTCTTTCTGAAAGCAACACACACACAAAATGCTGGAGGAACTCGGCAGGCCATGCAGCGTCTCCGGAAAAAAGTGCAGTCGATGTTTCAAGCGGAAACCCTTTGGCAGGACTCAGGTCCAGAGCACACATCATCTGTACTTTTTTCCATAGATGCTGCCTGGCCTGCTGAGTTCCTCCAGCATTTTGTGTGCGTTGCTCGGATTTCCAGCATCTACAAATTTTCTCTTGTTTATATACCTACTCAAATTCACTTTAAACCACGAACCTCTATGCTTTTTGGTTTTAAATCCCAAATTCTATGGGAAGGCTTCTTGCAATATTTCCTATTTATTTCCCTTTTAGCTTTACATTCTTTAGTTAGGTTCCATCGACCACATCACTACCTATCCAACTTTTATTTTAATTTACCAATTTAGCTTGGGTCCCATGGGGCCTAACTTTTTCGATCTGCCAGTCAGAAGACACCTTGTCAAGGACCTCACTGAAGTCCATTGAGACTACATCAACCATACTGCTTCATTTGATACACTTTGTTAACTGTTTGTAATTACTTACTGCCCGTTATGCGGCTGGCATTTAGGGCAGCAATGAATAACCTCTATCTCTGTATATGCCGTTGTACACAGATACAGAAGGACCTGTTGGCTATTTCTGTAACAATTTATTTGACCAGTCAGGATTATTAGCCCTGAGCTGAACCCCAAATCCTGTGGACCACTCTTAGTCTGACCGCTACCCTTTGATCTATTTGGCATGCGTGGCTCAGCCAAAAACCAAAGTATAAGGCCCTGACTCCATCCAACAAAGCTGTCCGAGCCATTGAGGCACGCAAGCTTCCAAACCAAGGTTGGGGTCCTCTTGGAGGACCTGTTTGAAAGATTCAGTCAAATTGGTCAGTCAGGATTTTTTCCTGAGAAAACTATGCTGAATATCTTGATAGGTCAAATATGATGACAGAATATAGTATTAATGGTAAGACTCTTGGCAGTGTGGAGGATCAGAGGGATCTTGGGGATGAGTCCATAGGACACTCAAGGCTGCCGTGCAGGTGGACTCTGTGATTAAGAAAGCGTAAGGTGCATTGGCCTTCATCAATTGTGGGATTGAGTGTAGGAGCCGAGAGGTAATGTTGCAGCTATTTCGGACCCTGGTCAGACCCCACTTGGAGTACTGTGCTCAGTTCTGGTCGCCTCACTATAGGAAGGATGTGGAAACCATAGAAGGGTGCAGAGGAGATTCACAAGGATGTTGCCTAGATTGGGGAACATGCCTTATGAGAAAAGGTTGAGTGAACTCGACCTTTTTTCCTTGGAGCAACGGAGGATGAGAGGTGACCTGATAGAGGTATATAAGATGACGAGAGGCATTTATCATGTGGATAGTCAGAAGCTTTTTCCCAGGACTGAAATGGCTCGCATGAGAGGGCACAATTTTAAGGTGCTTGGAAATAGGTACAGAGGAGATATCTGGGGTAAGTTTTTTACGTAGAGTGTGGTGAGTGCATGGAATAGGCTGCCAACAACGGTGGTGGAGGCAGATACGATAGGTTCTTTTAAGAGACTCCTGGACAGGTATATGGAGCTCAGAAAAATAGAGGGCATTGGGTAAACTAAGTAATTTCTCAGGTAAGGACATGTTCGGCACAGCTTTGTGGGCCGAAGGTCCTGTATTGTGCTGAAGGTTCTCTATGTTCCTATCTTTGGTTAAACCCTGCCTTTCAAGATTTGATAAATCCCATGCTTCAGAATCTTTTTCTATATTTCCCTGTCATTGCCTGAATGTTTGACAGTTAGGTGTGACAAAGCTTGCATTATTCTCTGGAGAAGGAACAATATTATAAGAGATAGTTGGCGCAGTGTCATTCTTACTTTTCAATGCTGCATGATCAGATATAAAATTGTCTGGTTGGTGTAATGTTTCACATTAGTATAGAAAGAAGTCCCCAAGGATTTAAACTAAGTCTCACTCACCAACTGCTTGTATCTTTTTTTGACTCATTATGTCCAGAAGTACCAAACAGCTCATAAGGGGCTTTCTGATGACAGTGCGTTCTTTGTTCCACTGTCGGGTTTTGTGGTACTTAGATTGTACAGGATAAGTCTCTGAAAACAACAATGAGAAAACAATTAACAACAACCTGTTTCAATGATGTTGGCTGAGAGAAAAATGTTCGGCAGTATTTGAGAGAACTGTAGCATTTTCTAGTAGAAAATGCAGCATAGAAGTGAGTGAGCTAGAATAGTAAGTTGAAAATTTTGAGGGGGCCATTAGTGAATGGACTACAATTTGCCAGGCAAAAGGAGTTCAATAGATAACTCCAGACTCAACAAGAGTAGGCTGGTATGAGTTGGGAGATGAAATGGCAGAAATTGTGGGGAATATCAGTGTGCAATGAAGTGTACCTGAGCATGGTTATTTGGACAACTTTTTTTGAGGTTGCTCAGTGACTGTGATGGATGATGGATTTAATGCAAGTTGAGGCATGGCAGGAGAACTTTGAACAGGTTTGACAGTAGTTCAGTCTGGCAAGGGGAGTACTGGGTAAGATTTGATAGGAAGCACTATTTTTGATGCATGCTTCATGGAAGCATGTTGAAGTGAGTTGATGATGGTTAGAACAATGAATCTGAAGATCTGGACAGAAACTGGACACAGGTTTGGATTGAATGCGAAATTAAGAAGGAGATGGAATTAAGAACCAAAGTCTGGAGATTGTGATTTTTGAGTTGGAAAAAGTTATCCACACCCTAGTATTGACTTTGAGTCCAACAGAAGGCAATGGTAGTGCAGCAGCTTTGAAACTTGGTATTGTTCCAGAAATATGGAAGTTTACTCTGTGAGGATACAATGATAAAATTTAGGCACATTGTTAGGATGAGAAGCGAAACCAATCTTGGAGCTGTTTTATTTTTTGGGTACAGGTGGGTTAAATGGTAGTGGAATCATATTGGGAATGTCTAGAGATTGATGTCAAGAAGCAATGGAGAAGAATGCACGAGCTGGAGTAAATAAGACCATAAATGATCATTGTATATTATTTTGCATGAAATATGATATATGTGGCCAAGTTAGGATAAACTAATTAAGAGGTGATAGTATTTGGATTTGAAGGAAATTTAGTCTGAGAATGAAGAAGATTGTGTCTAGTATAGCCGGAGAAAATAACGGCAAGCTATATCCATTAGCTAATGGTTCAAGGGCAAGTGACACAGATTTTAGGCAAAGAGATTAAATGTGGAATACAGAAAGCTTTTTTAAATTTGGTTAAAATCTTGACTTCCCTGCCTAGAAGATGGGTGGAAACAGAATCAACCATTAGCTCCGAAAGGGGATTGGATTGGAAACTGATGGAGAACAGTTTGTAGGACTATAACAGTGGATGAATGAGATTGATAGTATTGTTGCACAGGCGTAATTCTACGGCCAAAATGAAGATGTGGGAGATAGCAGATGCTGGAATATGGAACAAATAATGCTAGAAAAACTCATTGTGTCAGGTATTATCTGTGAAGGCAAATGGAAGTCGTACAGCAGGATTGAGGGAAGAGGAAAGGTTGGTAGTATATAATGGATGAATGGTTGGGTGGTGGGATTGAGGCTGCTGGATAATAGGTGGAACAAGAGGGGGAAGTGCATAGCAGTCAGATGGAGCCTGGGTGGGAGCAAGAGGTGGACAGGGGCTGGTAGGTAGCAGGTGAAACCAGATTGGGAGGGAATGATGGGCTGATGAAGCCAATTCCATTATGGGAAGAGAAAGTTGAATAAAGTGAAAAGAAAAATAGGTTGTCATGCGAGAGCATGTATGATTGTGTGTTTGTGGGAGGAGGATACCAGGGTGTGTGGGTTACCTGAAATAAAAAAGATAATAAGCAACATCATTGGTTTGTAAGCTGTCTGAGCAAATATGGCTAAATGTTCATTTCCTGCATCATAAAAAACTCTTTGAATCTTGAAATGATCTGGGTTTCAGTTGTGGTGGAACAAAACTCAAAGCTGACAATCTTATTTGCATAGTTTGGCTTGAGGAACATGAAAATGAAAATATGCCTTGTGCACATTCTCGTGCACTTTGTCATTGTGGAGAGTACTGTGGAGTGATCTCTGTGTTCCAGAATATGCTGGAATCAGTGTAGGATTTGACTGCGAGGAGAGTTTTGTTGAATTATCCAGTAATTTATTATTTTGGTTTTGCTGTGTGTATATGATCTCAGTTTATAGAACAACTATTTGGAATTTCTGCGGAGGAATAATACCAATATGAGTCAGGGGCCATTTCATTCAGAAATTGAAAGATGAACTGGATAGAGATAGAATGTTGTGGCTGGAGAAGTGGGAAAGGATGGGGGCCTGAAATCTAAAATGAAGAAGTGGTGCTGAGAAGTCTTCCTATCCTTAGGAATGTTTCAAAAAAGGCTCATTGGAGTAACCGATCGATGATTTAAACTTTTATCATATTCAAGAAACATCTTGAAGCACTTAGCATAAAATAAATTACAAGGAAATGCAGTTGATTTTTCTAATTTAACACAGCAGAATATTTTGAACATAAAATGAAATGAATAACTTGTCCCTTTTCTTCAGATAATACACTTAGATTTCTGAAGATGTTTTGTGTTACTAAGGTAGAGAGAGAGGTTGTGCAGACTGGGACATTAGAACACAGGAAAATGAGGGGTAATCTTCTGGAGGTGCCTAAAATCATGAGGGTCATAGGTAGGGTGAATGCACTGAGTCTTTTCCTAGGGTTTAGGAAACAAGAACTAGAAGACTTAGGTTTAAAGTGGGAGGAAAGACATTTATTTGGAACCTGAGGGGGACATTTTTCCATGCGTTCCATATGTGGAAGTGGTTGAAGCAGGTATGTTAAAAACATTTAAAAGACATTTGGACAGGTACATGGAGTGGACAGGTCAGTGGGCTATGGGCCAAACATGGGAAATGTATCTTGGTTGGCATGTACCAGTTGGGCCATAGGGCCTGTGTATAAGCTCTATGATACTAAAATATGAAAGCATACTGAACTGTGAAGAGAATTGTAATAGACCTGGAATAGGGTGTTGATAGGAACTCAGCAGGCCAGGCAGCATCTATAGAAAAGGATGAACAGTCGATATTTAGGGCCGAGAACTATTCTTATGAAGGGTCTCAGCCGGAAATGTTGACTGTTTACTCTTTTCCATAGATGTTGCCTGACCTGCTGAGTTCCTCCAGCATTTTGTATGTGTTTCTTGGATTTCCTGCATCTGCAGATTTTCTCTTGTTTGTGACAGGGTGTTGATACTCTGCGAAGAGAAGGATGAATTTTTTCTAAATGTAGATGCTAGAAATATTAATTAAAAACAAATGCTAGAACACAACTTAGGAAAAAGAAAGAAAGTTAACATTTCAAATCAAGACCCTTCATCAGAGCTAGTAAAGTGAGAATCCAAGTTGATTAAACTTTGTCAGAGGGAGGGGATGCTTGAGTAGGACCTGTGAGATAAAGTGGGGTGAGTATTGCTATGGCGATTGGTGAGGCCATCCAGTTGACAGATCAGGCAGAGTGGGGGAGAGAGAGAAAAAAGGAAAAAAAATCAAGTAATATTACAGGTGGATAGATAAGAGAAAATGTTAACTGAAATGATTAAGTTTGATATTGAATCCAGAAAATGGAAAGTCTGTAAGGTGCTATTCCTTAAGCTTGCATTGGGCTTTATTGGATGAATATCGAGAAGGGAATCTGGAAGAGTTATTCAACATCGTGAAGAGTACTGGTGAAGTAGATAGAAGGAAGCTTTCCCAGTTGTGGAAGGACTTAGAAAGTGATTGCAAAAGAACTATAAGTGTCATGTTCACACTGCCAGTTGTTATGGTGATGAAGGCACAAATAAATTAGTAGTGGAGGCAGATTCAATTTCTCTATTCTAAAGGGGGCTAAGGAAGGAGATGGATTGAAATGAGTTATTTACAGAGGAATTAACTGTACTATATTTAAATAAGTTCTAAATAAGTTTATTATCAAAGTACAGCTTTGTCAACATATACAACACAGATTCACTTTCTTGGAATATTTAATAAATCTATAATAAAATCAATGAAAGATCGCACCAACTTGGGAGTTCATCTGGTATGTAAAAGACAGCAAACTGCAAAGAGAAAAAGAAAAAAAATAATAAATAGATAAGCAAAAAGTATTGTGAACATGAGATAGAGTTCTTGAAAGTGAATCCATAGTTTGTTGGAGCATTTCAGTAATAGGGAAAGTGTAGTTGAGTGAAGTTATCCCCTTTGATTGAGGAGCCTAATGGGATGTAAAGTCAAAATGGGCTTAGTGGGTCAGTTGGCCACTTCCTTTGATGTAATCATTCTGTGAGGTAATAATGTTAATGGAGGAAGAAGTATCAATAATCACATCTTTTACTTTCAAAAATCATTTTTAACATACATTTTACGATACAGATTAATCCTTTGCTTAATGTTTTGTCCAAAAAGATGGGCGGTTTTCACATGTGGTACTTTTTAATCTCAGTGAAGTGTTATCTTAAGTTGTCTGCTGAAGTATAAGTATCGGAAGAGAGAAGGGAAGAGCACAATATCTAGCTCTGTATGACACAATGGTTATTTGCTCCTATCATTAAAGATTAACTACTATTGTGCTTAAAGTAGAGGATTGAAACCAAACAAATATGAAAAGACGTTTTGTTACATTTTACTTTCAACATTTTGTGACAGTGATCGTTGTGGAGAAAATCTAAATCAAAAAGTAATCCATGGGGTTATTAACTCCTTTGTTCATGTTGAACAGTACAAGAAAAAGTTTCCCCTTAAGGTAAGCAAATTTCAAAATTATCGATTGTAATTCTAGGAAACATTGTAATGGATGAATTTTCTGGGTTAATGAGGGTATGCCAGTGAAGTACACAGTTTTCAGAAATGGAGGAAAACTGATTTTTATATATACTAAAATAGACATAACTTTTTTTGTAATTCCTTCATTCACGCACCATCTGCAATTGTTATTCAGTTGTCATTTAAGAGTTAGTTATGTTGTGTGTAGGTAATCACATATGGGCAAGATTAAATTGGCATATTCCTTCTCTGAAGGATATTTGGGAACTGGAGATTGTTTATTGACAGTCCAGTGGTTTCAGAGTCATCACTGGTGATATTTTTATCCAGGTCTATTTAATTAATTTAAATTCCTCCAGGTGCCTCAATGGAACCTTGATTGTTCCTTGATTGGTACTCAATGCCTTCCTGCAATTTGGAGTGCATACATAATTTTATCTGTAGAAATCAGAAGATTGTCTTGGCAGTGAGATAGTGTGTAGTACTTTGATTCACAAAGCATTAACGTTGATAGAAGTAGAAGCTAAATGCAGCTTTGAATCTCACATATTTCCAGGCCACCTCTTCAAAATGGAAACTGATGTATCTATTAATTCGCAGTGTCAGTTGTAGTTCTGATATATGGTTTTAAAATATATTTGAAATGGAATCTACAGTCAAATAATATTCTGCTAATTTTTTTCTGCATCCTCCAACTCTTTGATTTTAACTTTTTGATGTTATATTTGTACTTTTTGATGTTATATTCGTGTCTTGTTAAGACCTCCAATAAAATTAAATGTTATAACTTTTTATTGCCCCTTGGAAACTTGTGATAATTAAAATATGGTCCCTTGCCTATGTGAGACAAAATTCCATTTTGTCAGACATAATCACTATTAGAATGTAATCAATTATTTAACTGGTAGAGATGTGAACTACTAGCCCACTGCCTGCAATTGCCACCCACATTCACTTACCGCCTGCTGACTGAGTTCTAAATCTGGAAAACTAATCTTGTTGGCCAAGATAGTACAAGAACTGAGTCATGATTTGGTCGGAACAAGCCCTGGCATAGGTGACAAAGCCTTGCCTCCATCTGTCAAAGCAGTCAAGTGTTCTCAATATCTGTAACATTCAGAAACTTACAGAAAGCAAATTAATGTTTAAAGAATCAATTTTAAAATATCAAACAAAAAACTTAAGAACACTGCCATATAATCTGAAACATTAGACAAAACATATTTTGTTCTTGCCCATAATCTCTACAGCTCAACAATCCTGATTCAATATTTGGTTTGCAGACAGTCTGAGAGCATTATTTTCAGCAGTTAATCTAAGTAACCACTGCTCTACGATGTGCATTTAGCAGTGGAGCTGGGCCAGAAAGTTTATCACATTATAGTTTCTGCAGGATTCTGAAAGCTTGCATGCACTTACTACATGGAACTACGAGCAAAACACAAGTAATTGCAATCCAGTATGTTGATGATAAAATGTTTTAAGTGCATTGTTTCCTATATTTCAATACATCTGTTTTTAAAAAATAATATAACAGTTGTCAAAAAAGAACAGATATGACCTACGGGAGGCAATCATGAGAGCAAAAAGGCAATTTTATATGTAGTTAAGGGCGTGATAGTTGAAGGAGTGTTTGCATGCCATTGTTTCTGGTAAGGTGAAACCTAACAGCATAAATGGCTATGATGATTCATTTGCTGATGTGATTCACTTCCTCATTACCATCATCAGGGAGGAAGTACTAGAGTATGTAGTGCCACACTCAAAATTTTAGGAACAGCTTCTTCCCCTCAGCCATCATAGTTCTGAACAATCTATGAACCAACCAACACTACCTCGCTAATCCCTTTTTTATTGTTTATTTATATTGTAATGATTTGTTTATGTCTTGCACAATACTGATTTTGATAGAACAATTATATGGCTTCATTTGTTTGACATTTTTATACAGATAACTATAATTCTGTTACTTAGCAATTGTCCTTCCAATATCAGTTTTATCAGGATCTCTTCGAAGGTCCATTTTTGCAGGAAACGGGAGAGTATTACAAACAAGAAGCTTCAAATTTCCTTCAAGAGGCAAACTGTTCACAGTATATGGAAAAGGTATGCAATAAGCTCATGATTATTTTCAGCTGCTTTTAATAAATATCAGTTGGACCTTAACTCAAAGATGAGAATGTTCAGTGCACTAATGTTACTGCAGGTTTTAGCAAGATTGAAAGATGAAGAAGTTCGATGCCGAAAGTACTTGCATCCTAGCTCGTATGCCAAAGTGATTCACGAATGCCAGCAACGAATGGTAGCAGACCATCTGCATTTTCTACATGGAGAGTGCCAGAATATCATTAAGCAAGAAAGACGAGAAGGTGAGTAATGTCATCAGTTTATAGTTACTTGACTGTCAAAAGGTTTTTGTTTTGTCATTGGTCTGTACAAAATAGGATTAGGATTTTTTTTTTTCTTACTTCCCCACCAGTTAGCTCACTAGGTCCATTTCTTTGCAATTAATTTCTTCCTCATCAAAGTGATTGCACAAGTAATTATGTCAGTGACATTACTTCCTTGTTGCAAGCTTCATTCGCCTCTCATTTTATTCTAACTTAACCTTACCTCTACTATTATATCATTAGGAGCTAATTTCAAGATTTTTCCAACTTGTAAACTTGGCCCACTCACCTGAAATTATTTAAAACTCCTTCCATATGCATGGGATTGATGCTAATAACTTTCAGTCCTTAAATTCTGCAACTCTGTCCACATGTCTGATAATCGGGCTGCCAGTGAACTGGAATTTTGCCCAGCAAAAATTTGAGACGGATCCAGTTTATTCATCTGGCATCACATAACTTCATCTGCTTTTTCATTGCCTTGCTCAATTGTTTTCTCAAGTTGAACTACAACTATCATGTTTTTATACTGTGTTGTTAATGTTCCAAAATATGCAATTGTATGGAGATGCATACACATATTTTGGATCAAGTGACCAAAAGTGCCTGCAGGAGGAACGTGAGATCATGAGGTGTGTGGCATGTTGCTACGAAGTTTTATTTTACACTAAGGTTGAAAGTGTATGTGCTGCTTATCATGAAGATCCCATGTTTTCATAACATTGCCTGTTTCTGCCATTACTCATTGATCAGTGTTTATTTCTTCTGTGCATTCCAGTTGGAACCTCCAAGCTTCAACATCAACAATAATTTTTCAAAGTTCTTCTGCCCTCACTTCTGTAGGAGCTTGACTTTAACTACTAGAGCTCAGCGGTTACTATCCTCAAATGTGTATTCCACGTATAACTTCTTTTTATTTCAGATTGTCGGCGTCTGCAGTTTTCACTCATTTGATAAAGCTTGACATTTATTATCTACTTCTCATTGACAAACTACTGTATAAGTGGCTGGAGAGGCCAGTTAGCCGCAAGGACGCTGTCCAGCTGGAATTTTGTGCCATCTTTTATCAGTATATTTTTAGAAATTAAAAATGACCCTGTGAACATTTGAGGTTAATATACTTTGAATTATTAATTCTAACAATTACCAGAGAGGCGACCACATTTTGATGTTTTGGACTCTATAGTAAACTGGTTCTTTTTGCTACTCATATTAGAAGTCATTTTCTCTCTTGTTGACCAGTAACAACTTATGCTTTTTCCCCACTCCATCTCCACTTCCATATTCAAGCAGATATGGCAAACATCTATATTTTACTTCGCGCAGTTTCAAATGGTTTACCTCACATGATCCAAGAGCTTCAGAATCATATTCATGATGAGGGCCTTAGATCCATCAGTAACCTCTCTCAGGAAAATGTAAGTATTTCTTGAGGATTCCTTGTCCTTATCATTAAAGCATATTGAGCTTTACTTGTTTACGGTTTGGAGACAATGCTGTGATGTGTACAATTTGCAGTCTCATTCATCAGATTGTTTGTAGCTTATGCATATGATTACAGTAGTTATGAATGAGATTGTTTCTCTTCCTGTGGTGTAATGGCCTTCTTTTCCATTAACAAGTTACTCTTTAAAAGAAAGCAAATCAGCTTGAAAAATAATACCATACACTTATCTGCAGTTGTCATATTCACTATTTTGTATTTCAGTGACTCTTTGATTATTCAGTCAAAAATGAAGCACCCATAATCCTTCCAAATATTACCTCTTTTAAATTCATTGATTTTTGGGAAGTTTTCATTGTCTTAAACAAAGAGGATCTAAGTAATTTGGAATAACACCTTGTAAAATCATTTAGTTCACACCCAAGGTTCTGTATCCAATCTCAGTTAAGGACTAGAGATTGAACATTCACTTGACTCTAAAGGGCAACACTGAGCTATATTCAAACCTCTTCCCAATTATGACATGAAATTCCATTGGGTTTTATTTCTGAATTGGCACAATGTGTTTGCCTACAATCATTCAACCAAAGCAAGTCACACATCTCTCCTGATGGTTACAAAATATTGCTCTATGCAAAATGGGTGTCTCAATTATCAATAAATATATAGCCAGCTGTCCTGTGGAAGTTGTGTGTTTTCAGAATGTCTTAGTTAATAGAAGATTTTATCAATATGTATGTAGATAAGTGTCAAAACTTTCACAGAAGTTAGATAGACTTTCAGGGAATAATGTGGACAGCTACAGTAAAATCTGAAACTGTCCCAACAATTGTAAGTCTTAACAGTTTTCCTTTAACAGATTTATTTTACTGCATGCAGTTTAGCCTCTTCATTTAAGCAAGAATATATCTACAATAAAGAGGGCTGAAAATAGTCTCACCATTGATTCATTGGGTTTAAAATTTTGTCCAATGTTCATTGTAGTTTAAGAATTGAATCTTTAAGGTTAGAATTGAATCTGCCTCCACGATGACCCCTGCTTGTACATTCCAGGCCCTCCATGCTGTGTCCTCATCACCTTGGGTTACTTTACCAATGATCTTCATTCTGTACCTCTTGGTCCTTGATCCTTCCATCAATGGAGACAGTTTCTCTCTACCTCTCTCTGTTCCAAGAACAACAACCACTGCTTCTTTAGTTTAGCCACCTAATGAGTCCCTCAACACTGAAATCATTTTGCGCCTTCCGTAAGGCTTTATATCTTTCTTTCTTTATTAATCTTTTTATTGATTTAGAGAAAACATATATACAGACAAAGGGAGAATTATCTTCAATATATATATCAGCAACAATATAAACAAAAGATGAAATTGATACTATCATAATCATAGTAATAAGCAAATATGCAATATATAATAAAAAAGGACAACTAATTCTCCTCTTATCAATTCATAAGGAGAGGGGAAAAAAGCTTTAAATTCAAAATGAAAGGAAAAAAACCCCTACTGCACTAAAAAAAAGGGGCGGTCCATTTGGAGGATACAGCCAAGAAAAAAGGAAAGACTTTCTGATCAAATCTAAAACTTCGAAAAAAAATAAAATAACTGGAAGAGTAATAAATCAAATCAAATGAAAATATAAAATAAAAGGTCGCCATATTTGCTCAAATGTAAAGGGTGTATCAAATGTCCGACTTCTTATTTTCTCTAAACGTAAACAGGACATAATGGAGGAAAGCCAATAAAAGACTGTAGGTGGATTAGAATCCTTCCACTTCAATAAAATGGCTCTCCTTGCCAATGAAGTCGAAAAGGCTATCATACATTGAGCGGAAACAAGAATATTTCCAGCTTCCGATGGGATAATCCCAAAAATTGCCGTAAGTAAATTAGGTTGTAAATCCAGATCCAAGACTTTTGCTAGCATTTTAAAAACACCTCTCCAAAAGTTACCTAGCTTTATACAAGACCAAAACATATGAGTTAAAGTGGCCACCTCAATATTACATCTGTCACAAACAGGATTAATATTGGAAAAAATACGTGCTAGTTTATCCTTTGACATATGGGCCCTATGCACTACCTTGAACTGTATCAAGGAATGACGGGCACAAATAGATGAGCTATTAACCAAATGAAAAATTTTACTCCATTGATTATCTGAAAATGACTCTTGAACTTCCAATTCCCAGGCACATTTAATTTTATTGTTAGATGTCATTCGTAAATTCAATATCCGTGTATAAATTATAGCTATCAGCCCTTTTTGAAGTGGTTTATGCTGAAAAAGAGCATCTGTCATATTAAGTGGCTAAACAGAAGGGTAATTTGGCAACAGACCATGTAAAAAATTCCTAATTTGTAAATATCTTAAAAAGTGTACATTAGATAAGTCATATTTATCCTCTAACTGAGAAAAAGACATTAAACAATCCCCTAAAAACAAACCTGAAAAAGTTATTATTCCCTTGGTTTTCGAAATTAAAAAGGCCTTATCCAAAATTGATGGTTTAAAAAAATAATTGAGATGGATATTACTAGAAAGAATAAAATTATTTAACTCAAAAGATCTATGAAACTGAAACCAAATTCTTAATGTATGTTTAACAATGGGATTAAAATCTTGTCCACTAATCTTAGAAAATAAAAAGGGAAGAGGAGCTCCCAGTAAAGAGGCCAAAGAGAACCCCTTCACTGAGTTTTCCTCCAAATCCAACCATGAAGGACATTCATGTATATCTGAATAGTGAATCCATAAAGTAATGTATCGAATATTAATTGCCCAGTAATACATTTTAAAATTTGGCAAAGCCGTACCACCATTCTTTTTTAATTTCTGCGGTAAGGGTGTACTCAATCTGGGATTTTTATTGTTCCAAATATAAGATAAGATTATAGGATCTATTCTGTCAAAAAACGTTTTCGGAACAAAGGAAGGAACTGCCTGAAATATATATAAGAATTTAGTAAAACTATCATTTTAATAGCATTAATTTGATCTATTAATGATAATATCATGGGCGACCATTTAGAAAGCATTTGTTTGGTGTATTCAATTAATGGGAAAAAAATTATATTTATAGAGGTCCTTAAAATTTTTGGTAATTTTAATACCAAGATAGGTAAAGTGATCTTTAGCAATACTACAAGGTACTTGATGATTTGGATCCAAGTAATTATTAATAGGAAATAATTCACTTTTATGTAAATTTAATTTATACCCAGAAAAACTACTGAATTCAGAAATATAAATAACATAAAAGGAATAGATCTTCTAGGATCTGAAATATAAACTAACAGGTCATTGGCACATAGCGAAACCTTATGTATTTTGTCACCCCTCTTAATACCCTGAACAGTATTAGAATTGCTAAGAGCAATAGCAAGGGGTTCTAAAGCCAAGTTAAATAATAGAGGGCTAAGAGGACATCCCTGCCGAGTACCCCAATATAATCTAAAATACGGAGATTTTTGATTATTAGTTATAACTGCAGCCATAGGGGCATGATAGATCAACTTGATCCAGGAAATAAATCCTGGGCCAAAATTAAATCTTTCCAAAACCTCAAATAAGTAAGACCACTCCACCCTATCAAAGGCTTTCTCTGCATCAAGAGAAACAACACATTCAGATTCTTTAGATGGAGAAGAGTGAATAATGTTTAATAGTCTTTGAATGTTAAAATGTGAATATCTATTTTTAATAAATCCAGTTTGGTCATTGGAAATAACAGTAGGTTATTAGCCAAGATCTTAGAAAGAATTTTAAAATCCACATTCAATAGAGAGATTGGTCTATAGGAAGCGCATTCAGATAAATCTTTATCTTTTTTAGGATAAGAGATTGAAACTTCTTAAAAAGTTTTCGGGAGAGTCCCAGAGGATGTAGAATCAGTGAAAATTTGACATAAATGAGGTGTAAGTGTATCAGTGAAAAACTTATAAAATTCCACTGTATATCCATCCGGTCCCAGAGCCTTAGCTCATTGGAAAGAGGATATAGCCCTTGCTATTTCCTCTTGTTTAATAGGTGCATCTAATGTATTCATATCTTGAATAGAAATTTTAGGTATATTCAATTTTTGCAAAAATCTACTCATAAAAGTAATATTGTCTGAAAATTCAGATTTATAAAGATTAGAGTAGAAATCCATAAATATCTTATTAATTTCATAAGGATCTACCGTTTCAGTTCTATCAGGTCTTCGTATTTTCAGGATCTGTCTTCTAGCCATATTTACTTTTAACTGACCAGCAAATAATTTGCCTGACTTGTCTCCATGTACATAAAATTGGTTTTGGATTTAAGAAGTTGCTGTTCAATGGGAAAAAGTCAAAAGCAAATCATGCTGTGTTTGGAGTTCCACCCTTTCCTTAAAGAGACCTTCACGAGGCATTACTGAATAAACTTAGATTAAATTATGAGGACATGCAGTCCTCTTTTATTGTCAATTAGTAATGTATCCATTAAGAAATGATACAATGTTCCTCCAGAATGATATCACAGAAACACAAGGCAAACCAAGACTTAAAAAAACTGACAAAAATCACATAATTATAACTTACAGCTACAACAGTCCAAAGCAATACTGTAATTTGATAAGAACGGGCACGGTAAAAAAAAAAATCTTGAAGTCCCATCATCTCACGCAGACTGTAGAAGGAAGAAAAACTCTGTTCCTGCCATGAACGTCCAGCATCGCAAACTTGCCGATGCAGCACCCTGGAAGCACCCAACCACAGCCGACTCTTGAGTCCGTCCGAAAACTTCGAGCCTCCGACCAGCCCTACGACACCGAGCACCATCTCTGCCGAGTGCTTCGGCCCTGGCAATAGGCAAAGCCAAGGATTTGGGGTCTTCCCCTCCGGAGATTCTCGACTGCACAGTAGCAACGGCAGCGACGCAGGCATTTCAGAAGTTTCTCCAGATGTTCCTCCGTGCTTCTTACGTCTGTCCCCATCAAATCAGGATTGTGCACGGTACCTACTTACAGATACAATACAATATCATTTCGGAGCAGCCGTGTGCACTCTTTATCTATTTCTTTAATCCTATTAGTACTCAGTAAAAGTTCTGCCTTAGTTTTCCTTCTTAAACCTACTGAGTATGAAATTTAAACACAAGGAATTCTGCAGATGCTGGAGATTCAAGCAACACACATCAAAGTTGCTGGTGAACGCAGCAGGCCAGGCTGCATCTCTAGGAAGAGGTACAGTCGACGTTTCAGGCCGAGATGCTTCGTCAGGACTAACTGAAGAAAGAACTAGTAAAAGATTTAAAAGTGGGAGGGGGAGGGGGAGATCCAAAATGATAGGAGAAGACAGGAGGGGGAGGGATGGAGCCAAGAGCTGGACAGGTGATTGGCAAAAGGAGTATGAGAGGATCATGGGACAGGAGGCCCAGGGAGAAAGAAAAGGGGAGGGGGGGAAGCCCAGAGGATGGGCAAGGGGTATAGTCAGAGGGACAGAGGGAGAAAAAAGGAGAGAGAGAGAGAGTGTGTGTGTGTGTATATAAATAATGGATTGGGTACAAGGGGGAGGTGGGGCATTAGAGGAAGTTAGAGAAGTCACTGTTCATGCCATCAGGTTGGAGGCTACCCAGATGGAATATAAGGTGTTGCCCATCCTCTGGGCTTTCCCCCCCTCCCCCTTTTCCTTCTCCCTGGGCCTCCTGTCCCATGATCCTCTCATACTCCTTTTGCCAATCACCTGTCCAGCTCTTGGCTCCATCCCTCCCCTTTCTGTCTTTTCCTATCATTTTGGATCTCCCCCCCCCCTCCCACTTTTAAATCTCTTACTAGCTGTTTCTTCAGTTAGTCCTGACGAAGGGTCTCGGCCTGAAACGTTGACTGTACCTCTTCCTAGAGATGCTGCCTGGCCTGCTGCGTTCACCAGCAACTTTGATGTGTGTTGCTTAAGTATGAAATTATCTGTCCCCTAAGAAATGATTTCGTAGAATCCCAAATAACCAAATTTGACATTCGCTCTGTTGTATTTAATTCAAAAAAATAGAGAAGTTTGCTCTTTAGTAAAATTTACAAAGGTTGCATCTTGTAACAACGAAACATTAAATCTCCACTGAGATAGCTGAATATTATCAGAAAACTTCAAAGTTAGTTTCATAGGTGCATGATCCGACAACGCAGTCACATCATACGCACGCTCAGCAATAGAGGGCACCAATCGCGTGTCCAGCAAAAAATGATCAATTCTTGAATATTTATGCTATACATGTGGGGGAAAAAAAATCTTTTTCTTTAGAGTGTTTAAATCTCCAAATATCTACCAAACCGTATTCTAATAAAAAAGAATTAATACAAGTCGCAGCTTTATTAGGAAGCGATGGATTGGTGGACGATCTGTCAATTGACGGATTAAGACAGCAGTTAAAGTCACCGCCCATAATCAACTTATACTCATTTAAATTCGGCAATACAGAAAACAGCTTCTTAAAAAATTCAGGGGTATCTGTATTAGGTGCATATACACACAACCAAAGCCACCCTTTGACCACATAACAGACCAGTGACAATTAAATATCTTCCAATTAAATCAGTAACAGTATTAAAATGAACAAAAGGGATTTTAGAATTAATAAAACTAGATACCCCTCTTATTTTATTTACTGATAAAGAATGAAATAAGGGTCCCTTCCAAAATTGAAAACAAAAAGATTTTCATCCTGCCTGCGGACATGAGTCTCCTGCGCAAAAGTAATATCCGCATGAAGTGTTTTTAATTTCTTAAAAACCTTCCTGCACTTAATAGGTTGATTCATACAGTTTAAATTCCAAGATATTATATTAATTTTATTAAGATTCATATAACCATATAACAATTTCAGCACGGAAACAGACCATCTCAGCCCTTCTAGTCTGTGCCGAACTCATACTCTCACCTAGTCCCACCGACCTGCACTCAGCCCATGACCCTCCATTCCTTTCCTGTCCATATAGCTGTCCAATTTAACTTTAAACGACAACATCGAACCTGCCTCAACCACTTCTGCTGGAAGCTTGTTCCATACAGCTACCACTCTCTGAGTGAAGTTCCCCCTCATGTTGCCCCTAAACTTTTGCCCTTTAACTCTCAACTCATGTCCTCTTGTTTGTCCCCCACTCTCAATGGAAAAAGCCTATCCACGTCAACTCTATCTATCCCCCTCATAATTTTAAATACCTCTATCAAGTCCCCCCTCAACCTTCTAGACTCCAAAGAATAAAGACCCAACTTTTTCAACCTTCCTCTGTAAATTAGGAGATGAAACCCAGGTAACATTCTAGTAAATCTCTTCTGTACTCTCTCTATTTTGTTGACATTTCTCCTATAATTTGGTGACCAAAACTGTACACAATACTCCAAATTTGGCCTCACCAATACCTTGTACAATTTCAACATTATATCCCAACTCCTATACTCAATGCTTTGATTTATAAATGCCAGCATACCAAAAGCTTTCTTCACTACCCTATCCACATGAGATGCCACCTTCAGGGAACTATGCACCATTATTCCTAGATCACTCTATTCTACTGCATTCTTCAATGCCCTACCATTTACCATGTATGTCCTATTTTGATTAGTCTTACCAAAATGTAGCACCTCACATTTTTCAGCATTAAACTCCATCTGTCATCTTTCAGCCCACTCTTCTAACTGGCCTAAATCTGGCTGCAAGCTTTGAAAACCTACTTCATTATCCACAACTCCTTAGTGTCATCTGCATACTTACTCATCCAATTTACCAGCCCATCATCCAGATCATTGATGTATATGACAAATAACATTGGACCCAGGTCAGATCCCTGAGGCACACCGCTAGTCACCGGCCTCCAATCTGACAAACAGTTATCCACCACTACTCTCTGGTGTCACCCATCCAGCCACTGCTGAATCCATTTTACTACTTCAGTATTAATACCTAACGATTGAACCTTCCGTGTGGGACCTTGTCAAAGACCTTACTGAAGTCCATATAGACAACATCCACCGCTTTACCCTCGTCAACGTTCCTAGTAACTTCTTCAAAAAATTCAATAAGATTTGTCAAACATGACCTTCCCCACACAAATCCATGTTGACTGTTCCTAATCAGACCCTGTCTATCCAGATAGTTACATATACCATTTCTAAGAATACTTTCCATCAATTTACCCACCACTGACGTCAAACTCACAGGTGGATATTTGCTAGGTTTACTCTTCGAACCCTTTTTAAACAATGGAACAACATGAGCAATACGCCAATCCTCCGGCACCATCCCCATTTGTAATGACATTTGAAATATTTCTGTCAGAACCCCTGCTATTTCCACACTAACTTCCCTCAAGGCCCTAGGGAAAATCCTGTCAGGACCCGGAGACTTATCCACTTTTATATTCCTTAAAAGCTCCAGTACTTCCTCTTCTTTAATCATCATAGTTTCCTTTTTTTTTGTGTTTTTTAAATTTTATTTTTATTTGGATAAGGAATTCACAAGTATCATGTACTTTTTTCACATGTATAACCTTTTCCATTTTTTTAATATGTATAAAACTATAATTATTTATACATTCTTAAGTACACACTGAGAAATTAGACACTTAGATAATTATGTACAGTGGAAATTCTAATCTATTAGGCTAAGTAATGGTATTAATTGTTAAGAAAAATAGTAATAATAGTGGATTAGTAATAGTTTCCATATATCTCTTCTGGATCATTTCTTCTGGTCCAAAATGTTGTATGTAAGCCTATGTAACAACCATTGTAGGTGTTTATATCCTAACTTGTTCATATTTGCTCCTGCCCCCAAACATAATTATCCAATCCCTATGTACTTATTTACTTAATTTTATCATTTTTTATCCCTTACCCAAATCTTTTCCTTTACTTGTATTAATTCTCTATTTTCCAAAAAATAACAAAAACAGTGAACATTTAGACTAGGGGTGCTTACGTTAGCAATATTACTGTGTTGATGAGAAGAGCAGTATAAATCATTAGGAGAGTCATCTAAAGTCTGCTCGCATTGGGGTTATATATTCAATCCATTTATTTCAGATTTGATAAAATTTTTCTTTTTGAATTCTCAGGGAGTAAGCCAACTTTTCCATTTTAAATATTTCCAAGATAATTTCGTGCCAATCTTCTAATGTAGGTGGTTTTGGATTTAGCCACTTTCTAGTGATTGATTTCTTACTTGCCGCTAAAAGGGCCTGCAGCAACTTTATATCTTCCTTCTGTTCAAGAAACAATACGTGCCCCAAATAGAGTGTCTCAAAGTTCAGAGGTATCTGGGTCCTAAGTACCTTAACTAATGTTCTATGAATACCTTCCCAATATAGACTTAATTTAGGACAATCCCAGGAAATATGGAAATGATTTGCCTCCTTGGAGCCGCACCTTCGCCAACACATCGTGTTTGTATCTTTATATTTTTCCTGATATGGGGTCTTGAAGTATCTTATAATATTTTTCCAACAATGTTCTCTCCAAGTCAAAGAATTAGTCGAGGACCACTGAAAGCTGCAGATTTCCCCCCAAGCCTCCTCTGAAAGTACCAACCCCGTTTCTTTCTCCCACTTCTCTTTAATATATAATGTGTTTACATTTTTAGCATGGGAGAGTGCATTATATAATCAAGAAACTGATTTACTAGGTATTGAACCGCAAGCCAAATTAAGAATCTTGAAAAATTCTAATTCTACTGTTGATAGGTCTGTATATCTACAACTCTGGTTAACATAATTTTGTACTTGAAGGTACCTAAAAAAGTCATTGTGTTCTAGGCCATGTTTGTCCTGCAGGATTTGGAAACTTTGTAAAACTCTTTTATTTATAAATGAGAGGTAGGTTGTAAGACCTTTCTTTATCCATAGTTCAAATCTTTTATCTCCTCTGTTGGGAAGGAATTCGGTATCATATGCACACCATCTGAAGAGTTTTAACATGTTATTAATTCCACATGAATTAACCACCTTCTGCCATACTTTTAATGTAAGATTTATCCAACTGTTTTTAAATTTTTCCAATTGGGCCATCAATCCTTTGTCAGCTATTGAGGCCTGTAGAGGAAAACTGTCAACCAATCCAAATTCTATTTCCTTCCATCTAGCCTTATATTCCCTATTACACCAATATAACAGAGGGGTTATCTGTGAGGCATAAAAATAATTTCTCAGGCAAGGAAGAACCATACCTCCTCCTTCCTTCCCTAACTGTAAGGTGTTATATGGAATTCTAGGTTTCTTTCCTTGCCAAATGAAGCGGGAAATCCATTTGTCCCATTCCCTGAATTGATTATCATCCACCTCCACAGGTAAAGTACGGAAAAGATACAGTAACCGAGGAAGAATATTCATTTTTATAATATTTATCCTTGAATTTAAACTTAAAAAGGGGATAAGATTCCATCTATGCATATCTGCTTTTATCTCTGAGATTAATGGGCCATAATTTACCTGTGACAGCGTTGAAAGATCCTTCGGCAGGGTTATTCCTAAGTATTTTAATGATTTAGCTTCCCACTTAAGATCATATGTATCCTGCAATTTTTTGGATGGTGTATAATTTAGGGACATAACCTGCGTTTTCTTTACATTTATTTTATAACCTGATATTTTAATCATCATAGTTTCCATAACATCCCTACCTGTTTCCCTTGTCTTACACAATTCAATATCTCTCTCCTTAGTGAATACTGAAGAAAAGAAATTGTTCAGAATCTCCCCCATCTCTTTTGGCTCCACACATAGCTGTCCACTCTGATTCTCTAAGGGACCAATTTTATCCCTCACTATCCTTTTGCTATTAATAGAACGGTAGAAACCCTTGGGATTTATTTTCACCTTACTTGCCAAAGCAACCTCGTATCTTCTTTTAGCTTTTCTAATTTCTTTCTTAGGATTCTTTTTACATTCTTTATATTCCTCAAGCACCTCATTTACTCCATGCTGCTTATATTTATTGTAGATATCTTTCTTTTCCCAAACCAAGTTTCCAATATCCCTTGAAAACCATGGCTGTCTCAAACTTTTAACCTTTCCTTTCAACCTAACAGGAACATAAAGATTCTGTACTCTCGAAATTTCACCTTTAAATGACCTCCATTTCTCTATTACATTCTTCCCATAAAACAAATTGTCCCAATCCACTCCTTTTAAATCCTTTCGCATCTCCTCAAAGTTAGCCTTTCTCCAATCAAAAATCTCAATCCAAAATCTCAATCCTAGGGCCAGTCCTATCCTTCTCCATAATTACACTGAAACTAATTGTATTGTGATCACTGGACCCGAAGTGCTCCCCAGCAAATATCTCCGTCACCTGCCCTGTCTCATTCCCTAGCAGGAGATCCAACACTGCCCTTCTCTGGTTGGTACCTCTATGTGTTGCTGCAAAAAACTATCCAGCACACATTTTACAAACTCCAAACCATCCAGCCCTTTTACAGTATGGACTTCCCAGTCTATGTGTGGAAAATTAAAATCTCCCACAATCACAACCTTGTGCTTACTACAAATATTTAAAGTTTAATTTAAAAATTTTATAAAGTAAACTCATGTGCAGGCGCAAACTAGATCCGAAGAAAGGGTGAAGCATGACTCGATCAGAAAGAAAGGCAAGGTGACTGACAAAAAAACCCCTCAAGATTACCCAGTCAAAAAAAAACTAATCTAATAGATCCCCCCCTCCCCCAGAAACCGTCCAATAGGCGAACGGCATGCTATTCTTATAACTTTTAACCCGTCTCCAGATAACAGCCCCTGCTTACAAAGTAATACGTTACCACCACCAAAAAGACATAACAAAGAATACATAAAGAAGTAAACAGATTCCAAATATTTTCATATTATGTCTAACAATAGTTAAGACCGAATTAATGATGGCCATCTTAAATCCATTTAAAATACGCAACAATGTATTCAAAAAAAAGGATAAATCCAACCAACTAATATTAAAGACTTATAAATCAAAGAAAAAATAAGTAAATATATACATGTTAAATTCAAAACTACATTAACTATTAAAGCAAACAACAACAGATCTAAGTAAGTCAACCAAATCCATGTCTAAGCACTCATAAAACATGGAGCGAACTTTCATCGAAACAGTAACAACTCCCAACTAAAGATTAACTCAAATCAAAGAAAAAAATAAGTAAATCTATATATATTAAATCCAAAACTATATTAACTGTTAAAGCAAATAACAACAGATCTAAGTGAGTCAATCAAGTCCGTGTCTGGGCACTCATAAAGCGTGGAACGGCCTTTCATCAAAGCCGTTACAAACAACTCCTAGCTAAGGATCAACTTTTCAAATTGCTTATGAAGTGGACTTGAACTCCTTTATAAATTTTCAACTGTCTTCTGAAGAGTCAATCCATTTTAGACAAGCATTGGGTGAGGTAATCATCAGACGAGCCGGATAACACAGAGAAGGGCGACAGTTAATCTTAAAAAGTTCCACCATAACTTCCCGATATTTAATTCTTTCAGCATAAATCTTTGGAGTAAAATCTTCAACTATACGAATCTTAACTTTGTTGTAAATTAGCTTATCCCTTTTCCTTGCATCCCGAAGAATAGCTTCTTAGGTTGTAAAGTAATGCATTCGCAGAATTACAGGACGTGGTTTCATTTCAACTGAAGGCTTAGGACATCGAATTCGGTGAGCTCTCTCCAATACCGGACAGGCTTCAAGAATGTCACTAAAGAGTGAATATAACATGTCCAAAAAGAAACTTCAATGGCTCACCGGTTTCTGTATTTTCAGGCAAACCCAGAATGCGTAAATTCATCCTGCGACTTCTGCTTTCCAGATCAATCGTTTTCTTCTTAATTCTTGATAATTCCGAAGTAGTCTCATTAATTTTCTTTTCCATAAAAGACATCTTCAAATCCTGCTCTTTAATAGTTGACTCATTAACTCCTGTTCTCTTTCAATTCTATGAGTGCTCTGCTTAAGCGTCAGATATCGATCTTCCAGATTCTTCTAAGATTCCTGAACAGCGAGAATAGTTTTTTCAAGCGTTTCATTAGCGTTAGTCAATTTATCAATTTTGGTATCCACTGTACCGATCTTTGCATTAATAGCTTCTATTAAAGAGAGTATTCTTTTTGAAGTAGAAACTTCCTCTGATTTCTTTGTTTGTTGAGCTTCAGGAAGAGTTTTGCCACTTCGGTTCCAGATCGAATGTCAGCCATCGTAATTAAATTGTAAATCCTTCAGCAAAAATAATAAATCTTCAAACTTGAAACAAATCTAGCAGTGGAAAGTAAGTTGTGAAAGATGGAGCTACAACAAAAATGTCTTACTCCATGAGCTGCCAAGTGGAGACTCCCTGGCTTTATATCTTTCTAAAGTGTGGCAGCCAGCACTGAGCATAATACTCCAATTGTGTCCTGCATACTTGGTTATCTGGAGCTCCAGGCAGGCCACTGCTCTCCCAGTTGAAGCCCTGGGGCAGACTATTGGTTTCCCAAACAGAGCCCTGGGGCAGGCCACAGCACTCCCAGCTGGAGCGTATTTTTAAATTATAGAACTTGCTTTTATGCTCTGAAAAATCCCCCTTAGTGGCATTGAATAAACAATTGAATAAGGATGTTGCATCACATTAATTACAAAATATTTTGCAGTACTGAAGCAACTTTTTCCATTTTAGTATCCATGTTACCACATTTTCTATGAAGAAGCTTCACTGCAATTCCCTTGGTAATTAAGTCAACTTTACAGGACAAAACCACACACCCAACTCTGCTGTCCAAAATGTTTGCTGGTGAATATTAAGCCCTTGATCACTAACCAGCCTTTGAGCCAATGCCCCCTGCAACAATTCTGCTATGACACCACACTGTGTATTACTTTAAATTGTGTGGCTGATATGGATTAATGAACTGATAAAGAAATATAGTAGTGAAAGTCTTTTTATCATTACTAGTTATGATCATGTAGAATAATTTATATTCATGACATTTTATTCAAAATATATTCATAAAAGAAAGTTTCCATAAAATACACCTTAAAAGAAAAAGTTGGTGGTTCAGGCATCTTATTGTCCAAAACATCTCTGAGTGTTTCCTTCAGAAGGGAATAAAAATGGATGTTTATTAAATATTTATTTGTTGCATCAGAACTTAAACTTGTGCATTTTCTATTTTGGCAGTATTAACCAAATATTAAATGATAGAGATGGTAGGAAGCAGCTTTGTGGTTAGGATTGGGTACGATGAGTACTGTCTGGAGACTAATCAGGTGATGGAGTGATAGGAATCAGCTTTGTGGTTCGTTTTGGTATGGTGAGTTGTGTCTGGAGACCACCTCAGTAAAAGTGGAAAGAACAAGAATGAGTAAGACTAGACAAATATATATACAGAAATTATATGTGAGAGAACATCACAAAGTTGATGGAGAAGAGAGAGACAGTGAAAGCAGATATAGAAAGAGTGAGTACATGGAAGAAGGTCAGAAACATAAAGTTTTTAAAAATCTTTTGCTCACAGGCAATGCCATGGTGGAGAGAACTGAAAGTATTAAATGTTTGTATGATTTTTCCTTGGGTGGTCGACAGTGCTGAGGGACACAATTTGATGTAAAACCCTCAACTGTTAACACTTTCATGTGATTTTCCCATCTGATAGTATTAATTCTTCTGTTTTTTTTAAAATCAGATGCCTACGCTGTTTGTGGAATCTGTTCTTGAAGTTCACGGTAAATTTCTTCAACTTATCAGCTCAGTCCTTAATGGTGATCAGCATTTTATGAGTGCACTTGATAAAGTAAGTTGCTTAAAATAGTGAATAATTTGTGTAAGGATTTTATCTTAGAGCATTATTATCATTAACATGTCTGATTTAAAAATCTTGAGATCAGTGTTAGCTTCAGCAAGGAGCTAAATCACTAAAGAATCCACTTTCCCCCATGCCTGTTGCTCAAGTGTATGGGGACATTCAGAAGAACATCATGTTCCACATTTACACTAACAACATCCTGCTATATTTCACTGCCTCCATCGTCTTGAAATTGTCAAGCTGGTTGATTGAAATTTTGTACTAGTTGAGCGGAAATTCTTTCCAACCATATTTGCTGCTTCAATCCCACTGTTGTCAGACTTTTGAACGAATAAGAAGATACACTGTTGACCTCACGATCTACCTTATTATGATCTTGCACTTTATCGTTTATCTGCACTGCACTTTTTCAGTAGCTTTTACCCTTATTTTGTACTGCTATTGCTTTACCTTTTTCTAGCTCAATACACTTTGTAATAATTTGATCTGTATAAACAGTATGCAAGACAAACTTTTCACTGTACTGTGACAATAATAAACCAACATCAGTACTCTTGTCCCTGGTCCCTTCTGTAATCTCAGTTTGACAAACTCCAATTCTGACACTCCGAGCAATTTTCTAGAACTTAATTAGAATGTAAGCAAACTTCTGGTTAATTAGTACACTTCGGGACCAGTACATTTTGGCCCAATTAAGCGGCTGCTCTGATTAGCCGAAGTTTCATGGAAATAGTTAAAAAGTTATTTTTTAAAAATAGACAAAACTACCCTGTGAATTGAGTAAATTATGTATTTAAATGCTTCTATCAGTACTACCACAGTACCATAAAACTGTATTGGTTCCAAATTGTTATTGATGGAAGAATTCATCCAGTGTATGCTGCTGCATTCCTTTGGTTGACTGTAAATGAACAGAATCAGCGCAGACACCCAGTGTAGATGATGGATTGCCTTCATACAGTGCATCCTTCAAATCTTCATTTTCAGTGTAACATTCAAGATGATTGTGAATACCATCAACTGCTTCTGGCATCTCAAAGTGCAGTGAGCAAAATAGTTCTGAAATATCTTTCTGCTCATTTCTCACCACCTATCAGTGACAAAAACCTCTGCTTTTTGAACACAAGTGCGCACAACTGATGCTATTTAAAAACTGTTCAGCAGCAGTTTCCTGCCCCAGTTCAGCAGCATAGTCTCCCAAATAAGCGAAAGGAATCCTGGCAATTTTCTCGATTTGTTTTTGCTCTGTAAGAGTTGTCTCAAATAGGCGGCTTCCCTGATTAACTAATGGTCAAATTAACCAGAATCTACTGTATTTCAGGCTGAATAAGATCCCAAATATGTATTGATACAATTGCTAAAACTGCCTGTTTTTAGCAGTTTAACAAAAATTGGGAACTTTTTTCCCTCAATAAGACTGGACAGATCATTGACCTCCTTTCTGTTGACTTGTTGATTTCTGGATTGGAGCTTTCCAAAGATTCACAGTCACCTATGAAAAAATGTAGAAGCCAGCTTCTTAGCTTGAGACCATACCTGTGAATTCTAAACTCACCATCATGGGGAACAGGTGACTACAGATGCAGGAATTTAGATCAGGTAGCAAACTACTTAAGAACTCAGTAGGACAGGTAGCATCTGCAGAGGAAAAAGAGCATTTGGCATCTGGACTGAAAGAGTAGAGGGGAAAGGGCCAGTATAAAAACATGATGGAGTAGAGTGGGTGGATCTTGGTGAAGGGGTTGATTGGCAGATGAAATCAGGTGGGAGAGGGAAGGGTAGAATTTGTGATAGAGGCTGGGAGGTAGAGGCACCCAAGGGCTGTCGATTATGGCATCTGATTTTAAAAAAAAGATGAAGAGGAGCTTAATAAGGAACATAAGATGGGTGATGGGAATAGTAAGATTCCTCAATTTTAATTGCTCCAGTGCTGACAGTTGTGGATTTAATTTCCAGGGTGCAAAACCTGAGAATTTCCACAGTAAACTCCAGAATTTCCATTCAAAACTCCTTGGCTTCTCTACCTTTTAAAATTATCATTCAAACTTATCCCCATAGCCAAGCATCTGCCCTAATATCCTGACGAAAGGGTCTCGGCCTGAAACGTCGACTGCACCTCTTCCTACAGATGCTGCCTGGCCTGCTGCGTTCACCAGCAACTTTGATGTGTGTTGCTTGAGTTTCCAGCATCTGCAGAATTCCTGTTGTTTGCCTTAATATCATGTTTCTCTGACAAACTAAATCAAAGCACAAAACAAACACCTGGAGGAACTCAGTGGGTCAGGCCGCATCTGAGAGGGAAATGGATAGTTTTTGTTTTGGGGTTGATACCTTTCATCTGAGACCAGATCTGACCCTTATCTCTGTCTGACTTACGGCTATTTTCCCTTCCAGCTGCTGGTTTTTTTTTGGTGATACAGTAGCTGCAAGTACGGTAGAATTCCAAAAATCCAGCACACTAGTGACTTTGATGCCAGATTGGCAGATTTTACAGGCTTATGGATGTTATTTCCATTAATACACCAATATGCTTTGTTCAGATGTTATGCAATAGTAAATTTTCTAATGAGCCATTGAAATCAAAAGGAGTGCGGGAACCGGACTCTTGAGTTTAAAAGGAGCCTGGGAATGGGTATTCCATAAGTGTAAAGAAACAATGGGAAGCAATCAGATGATCCAGATGCTGAACCACCAGTATTTCATAAAAATTGGCTTGCTGATAATCGGCTTGCTGTATTGCTTGAGATGAGTAAGAAGCCCAGGAATCAGATTTGAACCCATTCATTGAGCTACTACTTCTGTTGATGCTGTTTTGGACTGAATGAAGAATCATATGGCACCAAGTTTCTTTAAATTACTGCATGGAATTCCTCCCATTTTGGCTCTGAATGGTATTCTGAAACTCCAAAGATATAAAGCAGGAATTAAGAAAGTACCTCTTCAAAATATGTTTTGCCTTGGGTCTTGAGATGTTCTGATACTGTAACCAGCAGTTATTTGAAATTATCTGCTCAGGTCTATGGTGTGGTTGCTTTTGTACTCTAGCAAGATGTAAAATTTTAAACAGAAAATTCGGCTTCTCTCTGTGGAAGGTGTTTTAGTGACCTCTGGTGGTGGAATCCCAGACTGTTTTCCTTGGATTTGTGTTGGTCATGAAATCCTGCTTGCTAAAATAAATTGCAATTGGTCCTGGTCAGAGATTATGAACAGTTGATTTTTGTGTTTTCATCCTCTTTGACAGCGGTCCCCAACCACCGGGCCGCAAAGCATGCGCTCCGGGCCGCGAGGAAATGATATGATTTGGCGATATGAGTCAGCTGCACCTTTCCTCATTCCCTGCCATGCCCACTGTTGAGCTTGAATGCGCAGAAGGTCATTACACACGCATCATCCATGTCAGCGCGGGAAGGAGATCAACTCCTCGAGCTTGCAAATGACGGCGGGCTGAAAAGCATATTTGATATAACATCTCTGCCGGTATTCCGGATCAAAGTCAAGGCTAAATATCTTGAGATAGCCACGAAAGCACTGAAAATGTTGCTTCCATTTCCAACATATCGCTGCAATGAATGCAATGAAAACTATATTGCAGAATAGACTGGACATAAGGAACCCCCTTTGAGTATCGCTGTCTCCCATCACCCCTTGATAGGACCGTCTTGTTGCAGGGAAACAAGCCCAGGGCTCCCACTGATTCAGCGATATTGGTGTGTTGCAATGATTTTATATGTTCATACGGGGAAAATATGTGCTGTGTGTTTAATATCCAAACGTTACTTGAAATGCTATGATGCTATTGACTTATAAGTGACTTATATAACCATATAACAATTACAGCACGGAAACAGGCGATCTCTGCCCTTCTAGTCCGTACCGAACGCTACCTCACCTAGTCCCACTGACCTGCACTCAGCCCATAACCCTCCATTCCTTTCCTGTCGATATACCTATCCAATTTTTCTTTAAATGATAATATCGAACCTGCCTCTACCACTTCTGCTGGAAGTTCGTTCAACACTTACTTCAGGCTCCCCTGATAATTGACTTATCGCTATATTCATGCGAGGAAAATATGCGCTGTGTGTTTAATATTAAATTCGTTAGATAAACCCATTTAGAAACGAAATTGAGTGTACTAGCCACTTATCACCTATATTCTGGTGGTGATTAACCCCCCCCCCACCCCCGAACAGAATCGCCAAAAACGATTTGTAGAAAAGAATCGGCACATACACGCATGCGCACTGGTGCCCACGCAAAGCTTCATGGTCATTGTAGTCTTTCTCGGGGTAAACCCAACGTATTCGACTGCTGCTCTTGTTCGTTGGCAACCCTACGTTCCCCCGTCACCCCCGGTCAGCTGGTCCGCAAGAATGTTGTCAATGTGAAACCGGTCCACAGTGCGAAAAAGGTTGGGGACCCCTGCTCTTTGGCAAAGTCACTTGGTATGTTTAAATTTTAAAACATTTTCACAACAGAACCTATTGGAAATGGAGCATAATTTGAATGTGTCTGATGCATTACTCGAATGTTTGTTAACTCACAGTTGCATAGCGTACAACAAAATTTCAGTTGTGCGTGTATATCAGTGTATCTTAATAAGGTTTATTATCAGTTGAAGTTTTCTTGATGGACATTATGTATTCATCAAAGAAGAGCTATATATTTCAGTTTTGCTAGCTATTAGGTAATTGTACAAAGTTATGCAGTGCACCACATTTTCTATCTGAGCACTCATATTACTGGAGCCCTAAATACTGAGATTTTTACCCAAAACTACCTTGCTTTATACCTCTTCAAGGAATTCTTTAAACCTAGTTATATAACCAAGCAGCTGCCTAAAAAAATTCAAATGGCCTGATTCCACTGGCAGAGCTGGAGAGTGTGAACTGGATTTGCTTTTGGCCCTTAATGTGAAAACAATATGCTTTTCTCAATACGATTTCAGTAGCATTCTTCTAAGGATGATGGAGAAGTTTGATTATCTGCTTTCATGATCAAAAGAGCTTTTTTTAAAACTAAATTTACACATATCCCTTCTGTATGTTGGTTTGGATTTCACTGAGTTGTAACTTGATTTTTTAAAAGTAACAATGAAGGAAAATGATAGTGTTGTGTTCTTGTGGAAATATTCTCTGAAGCATTTATATTTGGTCTTGCAGGCTCTAACATCAGTAGTCAACTATAGGGAGCCCAAGTCGTCTTGCAAGGCTCCTGAACTGGTAAGTATGACGAGCATAAGAAACTACATTTACCTGTCACCTCTTTGATTGAATATCTGGAAGACATGTTTAAAAAAAAGTCTCCACGTTTTGCATTTATGTTCTGAACAAACATTGACAGTTGCAGGAAGGCTTATGTATCCTCAAAGTAATTCCTGATCTGGAGAAAATAAAATGTTGCAGATACTGGAATTCTGATGAATGAGTTCTGGGAATTGCCTGCAGATCAAGCACATTTGTAGTGAATGACCAACTGAAATTCAATATTCCTTTTAAGCAGGGGTTCTAACCTTTTTTGTGCCAATAACTGAGGGGTCTGTGGACCCCAGGTTGGGAACCCCTGCTTTAAAGCCATTTTTTTCACTGCCCTTCCAAGAATGCTGCAGCATCACATTTACCTGTTGCTGCAGGATCATGATGCCTTTGAGTTGTGTTTTGTCTTCTGCTTCCCTTATGATTTCGTCATTTAAAAATGGAGCTAACAGTCTTTAGTGGCAGCCATGAATTATACTTGACCCTTGGTTAGCTTTTCTCAGCCAAAGCTGCAAGGGAGACTATCTAATTTTACAGGTTTCCTGGTTATATAACTTTTTAGGAGCATCTGTTTACAGAAATTGCTGATGGTTGTGATGCAAACACGAGGAATTCTGCAGATGTGGAAATTCAAGCAACACACATCAAAGTTGCTGGTGAATGCCAAGATGGGTAAGGGGTATAGTGAGAGGGACAGAGGGAGAAAAAGGAGAGAGAGAGAGAGAAAGAATGTGTATATAAATAAATAACGGATGGGGTACGAGGGGGAGGTGGGGCATTAGCGGAAGTTTGAGAAGTCAATGTTCATGCCATCAGGTTGGAGGCTACCCAGGCGGAATATAAAGTGGAGTTCCTCCATCCTGAGTGTGGCTTCATCTTTACAGTAGAGGAGGCCGGGGATAGACATATCAGAATGGGAATGGGACGTGGAATTAAAATGTGTGGCCACTGGGAGATCCTGCTTTCTCTGGCAGACAGAGCGTAGGTGTTCAGCGAAACGATCTCCCAGCCTGCATCGGGTCTCGCCAATATATAGAAGGCCACATCGGGAGCACCGGACGCAGTATATCACCCCAGCCAACTCACAGGTGGAGTGTCGCCTCACCTGGAAGGACTGTCTGGGGCCCTGAATGGTGGTAAGGGAGGAAGTGTAAGGGTATGTATAGCACTTGTTCTGCTTACAAGGATAAGTGTCAGGAGGGAGATTGGTGGGGAGGGATGGGGGTGGGACAAATGGACAAGGGAGTCGCCCTCCCCACCGATCTCCCTCCTCTCACGATACCCCTTACCCATCCTCTGGGTTTTCCCGCCCTCTCCCCTTTCTTTCTCCCTGGGACTTCTGTCCCATGATCCTCTCATATCCCTTTTGCCAATCAACTGTCCAGCTCTTGGCTCCATCCCTCCCCCTCCTGTCTTCTCCTATCATTTTGGATCTCCCCCTCCCCCTTTCAAATCTCTTACTATCTCTTCTTTCAGTTAGTCCTGACGAAGGGTCTCAGCCCGAAATGTCGACTGTACCTCTTCCTGCTGCGTTCACCAACAGCTTTGATGTGTGATGGTTGTGATGTTTCCCTCCCTTCCCACTCTCACTGTCTGGTTTATTTTGTGAGCTTGCGTTTGAATCTAGCAACTAATTAGCAGTGACATGTATTAAAATAGAAAATGAGATACAACTTTCAGAGCAGATCAGGAGAAGGTGGAGTTGAAATCTTTTTTTACACACAAAATACTAGGTATGTGGAACAGGTGTCATTGATACTGGTGGAAGCAGATATGCTCGTGGTTCTTAAGAGGCTTTTCGAAAGACGTGAATATTCAGGGAATGGAAGGATATGGTTTATGCGGAGGCAGAAGAGATTTAAGCAATGCATACAAAATGCTGGAGGAACTCAGCAGACCAGGCAGCATCTATGGAATAAAGTACAGTTGAAGTTTCAGGCCGAGACATTTTGTGTGTGTGTTGCTTGGATTTCCAGCAGCTTCAGATTTTCTCTTGTTTGCAGGAAAGATTTAGTTTGATTGAACATTGTGTTCACACAGATGTTGTGGTCCTGTCCCTGTGTTGTCTACTAATTCTACATTTACTTCCCTTCTCATTTGGTTGAATGACAAAATAGTGAGAATGGATCAAACTAACACAAGGATAAAAAATAGTAAATCAGGGTTTATAATTTACACTGATTGAAGACATAATGAATATCTTCATTCAACTTTCTTCACAGCTAGCTAAATACTGTGACAACTTATTAAAGAAATCTGCGAAAGGAATGACAGAAAATGAAGTTGAGGACAAACTGACTAGCTTCATTACAGTTTTCAAGTACATTGATGACAAAGATGTCTTTCAGAAGGTAAGTGGTAGTTATCTTTGATAAATCGTGGAAGATTTGAGATTTTTCTGAATTCATAATCTACACTAGAGAAATTTACTTTTGTACTGAACAATTTGTACGTAGTGATTCATGTGGGATTTGCTGATCAGCACACTAAATAAGAAGAAAATTGGTCTTGTAAACAACTTAATGTTATTTCTTTCTTGCAATTTCCCACCTTTGAGCTCATTTTACTTATTCTCCAATCTCAGTTCTATGCCAGAATGTTGGCGAAGCGATTGATACATGGTCTCTCTATGTCTATGGATTCAGAGGAAGCAATGATTAATAAACTCAAGGTTTGTAACATATCTGTCTAGATTTATTGGACAAATATGACTTGTTAGAATTTAGAGACACGTTGGGGGAGGTGCCATGATCTGAGCAAATCACAAACTGCTAGAGGAACTCACCTGGGCAGGTTAGAAGAAGTGCATGAGAATCAGGGCGAGAATGATCCCTGCCAAGAGTAGAAAGGATGTGGGAGAAGATGTGATCGGTGGTGGGAAACCATTACAGCTGGCTGAAATGACAAAGGGTGATGTGCTGAATGCAAGTGCTCCTGGTCGGTGAAAGGTGAGGACCAAAGGAACTCTTTTTCTCTCCTGTCTGTGGGAAGGTGGGGTGAGAGTTCAAGTATGGGAAATGGAGGAAATATGACCGACGGCTTTATCAGCCACACTGGTGGGAAAGCCATGTTTCATGAAAAAGGAATTTCAGATGTGTTGAAATGAAAAGTTTAGTCTTGGGAACAGATAAGATGGATATAAAGAAACTGAGAAAGGGATAGTGTTTGTATAAAAAAAACTGAGTGGTAGGAGATGCAGTAGATGTCAGTATATAGTTTGTTTCTTGAAGTGGATACAGGATGCTCCAGCAAAGGAAGAAAGGTGTCAGAACTATCCAAGTAAATTTGAGTGCACAGTGGAAGTTAACTGCAATGGTGATAAAGCTGCAGATGGCAGCCATAATGCAAATACAGTCGATGTAATGGAAACGCTGTTGGGAAGTGGCGTCAGAATAGGTTTGCAACTGGAACTGTTCCACATATCCAGTGTGAAAGCAAGCATCACTGAGGCCAATTTGAGTACCTGCAGCAGAATGAAAGGAATCTAAAGAGAAGTTGTGCAGGGGAAGATTCTGAATGAGGATGGATGCTCATTGTGATGATGAGACAGTGGGACCCAGGGAATTGCCAGGTGTCAAAGTGATGGGCATGCAAAGTGTTCTGAATGTAAGTGGGAAGGGTCTCAACAAAGGTGAGACAGGATCAAGTTGAGGTCTGAAGTGATATGTTCAGTGGGGCAAGAGAAGGAGGAAGCCATAGGCCAACCACAATAGTGCTGTTTTGGAGGAAGTAAATATGAATCTTTACCTGATATGAAAGGGCTTTTTAGGTTTCTGGATAGAGTTAAGGGAGGATATGAGGGTAAATATCACACCTCCTACATCTGTTGGGGAAGGGAAAGAGTGTTGTGGGGTGGTTGTGAACCAAGGAGTCATGGAGAGGTCCCTGTGGATAGCAGAAAAAGGCAAGTGGGATCATAATTGTTGATGGTATCCATTTGCAGTTGGCAGAAATACAAAAGGATGATGTGCTGATTGTGGAGAATGACCACCATTCTACCTCTGTAGATGCTGCCTGACCCTCTGTGTTCCTCAAGCCATTTGTTTTTTGCTTTTGCTTTTACAACTCTATTTCTTTTCAGACCTGAAACTGTAAATTCTAAGAATCTTTAATTGTTAAGCTAATTGATACTATTTATTTTGAAATATTGTAAATCATTGTATTCATGTGAGCACAGAAAAATACAAACATTTGTGCATAATTGTGAATCATTTGTTGACTATTTTAAACCATGAATATGATTTAAAATGAAACTATAAATGTTTCAAAAGAAAATTTCTTTTTCCATTTTTCAATTGGATATTCTGGAAAATATATGTACCTTCCCTTGAAAACTTAAAAGCTAATTAAGTACTGGAACACGTGGATAATGATGATGCATGTGTCAGGATGCTCTTCATTGACATAAAGTGGTAGTCACAGCCCAGTCTATCACAGGTAAAGCTCTCCTCACCATTGAATATATTTACATAGAGCACTGCCACAAGGAAGCAGCATCCTTCATCAAAGACTCTCACCATCCAGGCCATGGCCTCTTCTCAATAATGCCATAGGGCAGGGAGTACAGAAGCCTTAGGTCCCACACCACCAGGTTTAGGAATAGTTATTACCCAACAACTATCAGACTCCTGAACAAGCATGGATAACTTCAGTCACCACTACTCTGAACTGATTCTGTGACCTACAGACTCACTTTTAAGGACTCTTTACAGCTTATGTTCTCGATATTTTTTACTTGCACAGTTTGTCTTTTGCACACTGGTTGTTTGTTAGTCTTTGTGTATAGTTTTTTTTGTAAATTCTATTGTATTTACCTGTAAATGCCTGCAAGAAAATGAATCTCAAGGTTGTATATGGTAACATGTGCCTGCTTCGATAATAGATTTACTTTGAACTTGAAGTACTTATGATTTCTGTTGTCATTAAATTTGTATTAGATTTATAACATTTCTTCTAAATTCTTGAATAATTTAAAGATGGTTTAAAAATTAATTGATCTTCAAAAAGAATGTTTTACAAAGTTAATATTTTCCCCTAGAAAATTACTTTAACCATTAATTTGGGTTGTTAACAGAGGAAAGTATTCTATGTCGCAGTGCGTTAAACATTTTCAGTATTTTAAAAGAATTGTGATGAAATTGAACGCCTTGAAAGACATCTCAGGAAATATAGTCTAGATATCGTTGCATGTTATTTGATGTAAGAGCATTTATTTCTGCTATAACAAAAGCCTTTATTCATTTTGTGCAGCAAGCCTGTGGATATGAGTTTACCAGCAAACTTCATAGGATGTACACTGATATGAATGTCAGTGCTGACCTCAATAACAAATTTACAGCCACTTTTTTAAGACAACAGGACACTGTAATAGATCTTGGAATCAGCTTTCAGATCTATGTTCTACAGGTAGGTTAGACTGTACAATAAACTTAATCTTCTACACAAGCCTTTCCAACTCCTTTATGAAATAATTCACAGCCACTTGTAAAGTTTGTACTGTCACATATATTTTCCAACAGGAAAAACATTTAATACCTTATTGATGTATTTCATTACAAATAAGGGATTGAACTGTGGATTCCTTGTCGGCTATTTGTTTTGCTGAGCATCAAAGAGAATAAAAGTAGTGAGAAAAGGTCATTTTTTAGCATTTTGCAAATCTGTTAGAAAATTAGATGATAACAAAGACTTGTGAGTTGTATGTGACTTGTATATTAACAGACTTTTTGCATCCTCTTAATTTTTGATACTGAAACACATTTTGAATTATATTAGGCAGGTGCATGGCCACTGACACAAGCACCCTCATCTACATTTGCCATCCCTCAAGAACTGGAAAAGAGTGCACACTTGGTAGGTTAATAGATAGCTTTTCATTTGAAATATAAAAATGGATTTAAATTGATGAACAAATTGTTTTTTCTATGCAATAGTAAATCTCTTGCATGATTGCTCATGTACAAGTTTGTTATGCCCATCTGCTAAGCTGGCTTGTCCTTTTAAAGAAAGTTGTAACTGGGACAAAAGTGAGGCAGTAGAAAGGAAATGAACTCAGGAGTTCACTGCAGTGAATTGTGTACATTGGCCATATGGGGGATGTTGTTATTGAGTTTAATGTTAGTGCCACAATTAAAACAACATGTTCTGTTTATTATTGCTATGTATACTATTTGCTCTGTCCTTCATGGGAGCAAGGAATTTCTTTGCATCTTGGCATTTATGAAAATAATCTTATTTTATCTAATATAGAAAATACTTGAGGTACTTATTGGGTCAGACAGCATCTATGGAGAAAGCAATAGTATTGAGAATTAAAGTTGAAAACATTTTGTCAGAACTGGTTAAGTTGGAAAGCATACAAGCTTTTGGACTCAAAAGAGGGAGAGGTAGAGAGAAGGAAGTATTTTGTTGCTATGTTGAATACAGCAAAGGAAGTGGACCAGCTTTGAGTTCATGATTTCCTGTCATTAGAAAGGAGGAGTTCAAGAGTATATGTTGATATGTAGCATTGAATGTGGAATGGCAAGAAATTGATTTGAGAAGTGTCAAATTCCTTGGTAGTACCTGTCATGGGTATACACTCCCACAGCTACATTTCTTTTCCCAGTCTGAAGCCAAGGAAAGAGACAGAAATGTGAGAATCTGCACCTTGGCAATAAAAAGGAGAAAAACAGAAATCCATTGAAGTGAACAGAGTAACAGATACAAGGAAACCATCTTGAGATGGTGGGGATGGACTTCTTCAACCAATGAAAGGGACACTAAACTAAACATTTCTTTACATTTTGTTGACCTGTTTTGTGTGGTTTCGAGTATTGTTCTTGCAGTAACTATTACACACCTTGTCATCTGCTAGTTTTCCTTGTGTTTCATGCTGGTTTTAGGAAAATGTTTGGAGGCAAGTCGCTTATTGAAGCCCACATACTCTGCTTTGCTTCTCTTAATTTGGATGGTTTAGTAATGTTTTTGATGACTGCTAGTAACATCTCCCTCCTATCCCCATCACCCCGACCTCCCAAGGCATTCATGAATGAATGGCAGTTATGAGGTTTTACATGGAGTAATAACATAGCCTGGCATATGGATCACAAGTTCAAGTTCAGTGATTTTGTTCAGGTCTGAATTAGGCACAGAATAAATCAGGAGAGACCCTGGTCAGAGACTTACTGGTGAATATTAATTCTCCAATTGTTTCTTTTGTCAATATATTAAAACCCTTCATGATTTTCCCCCTTAACTTTTTCTCTAAGAGGAACAATCCCAGCTTCCCTACTCTTCAATCATAAGTAGCATCCTTCACCTTTGATATGTCCCTCTGTGTCTTTCCTATGCCTGTGATGTACTTTCTAGAGATTTGCCACCATACTACTGCTGAGGTCAGACCTCTAATAAATTAATGCTTCGTGTAATTTCCTCCTTTTGTGGGTTATGCCAATATAAATCAGAGACTATATACGCCTTTTTCACAGCTTCATAAACTTGTCCTGCTGCCTTCACACAGATTTCGCTGTTCCTTTACTACCTCCCCCACTGCCTCCTACCCCTCTCTGAGAAAGGTACCTTTCAGTTTATATTGTCTCTTTTCATACTGCAGTACTGTACAAAAGTCTTAGATATATCTATCTATCCCAAGATTTTTGTACAGTACTGAAGTAATTTTATGTATTGCACTGTACTGCTGCTGCAAAACTAAATTTCATGATGTGATTGATGATAAACCTGATTCAATTGGGTTTCAATTGTGGACTGAGAGTGGAAAAGGGGGCAGGGAGATGGGAATCATAGTTGGGGAAGGGAGAGGGGAGGAAACAGGAAGCACCAGAGAGACATTCTGTAATGATCAATAAACCAATTGTTTGGAAATGACCTTGCCTGGTGTCTCAGGGCTGGGTGTGTTTGCACCCATGTCACACCCGACCCCCCCACCCCCCCCCGGCACTCCTTCTCTGCTATCTGTCCCACACTCTGTCCTGCAGTACTCCATCCTCGCCATTCCCAAAACCTTTTGCTCCCAACAGATTTACAAACTCACTCTCTGCTCCATGTTGACAAATACAGTACTGTGCAAAAGTGTTCGGCACCCTAGCCATATATGCGCCAAAGACTTGCACAGTACTGAACTTTTCTAATGAGCATCACAAAGAATTCTAAAATTGTTCATAGAACAACTACTAGAAATCCCAGAGAGGAACTAGCCAGTAGAGGAAGAAGAATGAGAAACACAAACAGAAAGTGATTGTTACAAATGGGAAGAATTAAAGCAGAAGATGAATTAAATGTTTCAAGAGTAATAGTATTGCATGTTATTGTGACAGGAGCAATACCATACCAAGACTACTTATCCATCTGCACTCTTTATACTTAGAAATTTAAATGTTTTGAGAGCATGGTGCTGTTGCAAGTGGCTAATAGATATCTATGGTAATAGATATTTAAGGCATTTTCCATTTTGCGTAAAAGAGCAGATCATATTAGGATTTTTTAATTTCAGTGTAAGTTACTCTGTAACAGTGGACTCAAACTTCTTCTGAAGGTAGAGATATATTTCAAAAAATTGTGCATCACCAGGGTGACTAGAACAAACTTTTATTACTATACAGAACTTAATTTTGTAGAGTCTGATCCAAGTTGTGGAATAATTCTCTCTCAGAAGTTTACTTCCCTGGCAATTCTTTACTGCAGTTATGTAGTCATCTCCAAGCTTTATCATCACTGGAAAAAGGTCATTGGTGGCAATTTTTGAAGTACTCAGTGGTATAATTCTTTCCTTGTAGTTTGAATTGTTTTACAATCAACACTTCAGTGGGCGGAAGCTTACCTGGCTGCACTACCTTTGTACAGGTAAGAATATTTCAAGTCATATTCCAACCTCTTGAAAAACCTCCTTTTTCTACTTCCAGAAGGAAAATAAATTTGGACAGAGGTAGATTTGGATTACTCTTTGTCAAATATATTCTAATTTCATAATTCAGGACCGAAATAAAACTTGGTCAGTTCAGTTAAGTACATGCATTTGTGTCTCCAAACTATTTATATACAATTACGTAACACATGTCATTTAAATAAAAGACAGTTCAGATTTACGGCATTTTTTTGTGTAGTGTGTAACTTTGGGAAGATTTTATTCTCATGAAATTATGATGTAAATTTTGCGGAAGAAAAGTAGAAATTGAAGCAAAATCTGAACCTCCTTTGACTTTTGCAAAATGGCACCTTCTTTGCCATTTATCTGAGCACTGCTTCTGTCAATATCTAAATGTTTATCTGTCTGTGCTTTGTATATATTTAGCAACTAAGCTCCATTTGAATAGTGAACTTTAAGGATTCACCACCCTTTGGGTGGCGAAACTTATTCATTTACAGTATCCTCTATTTTTCTCTTTAATTTTAAACCCTGCTAAAGAAGTGTTTTATCCTTTGGTTCATCCAGGCTTATTACTTGTCAAAACTGACAAATTTATTTTAATATCATATTCAAAGTGGGTGGTGTATTCCTTATCATTTTCTAAACTGGTCATGGAAATACAAGTTTTTAGCTAATTTGCTTAGCATCCTTCAAAGTCACAGACCAAACTAATCTCCATTTCCAACCTGTTAATATGCTTGTCTGAATGCTGCTTTATTATTGCTGTTGTATCTCCTTCAGGCACTGACCACCTCTCATGCAATCTGTTGCAGCTATGATGCTGTATACATTTTTAATACTGCAAAACATGTTTCCCTGTATAAAACACCAGTGGTAAATGGCCTCAGGCATTTGTAGATAACACCGTGATCTTGTAAGATGTGGAATTGGCTATTCAGGAACATGGTGGAATAGTGTTTCAAAAAGAAGCTTATGAGATGATTAGCAGAGAAAAAAATAGAAAGCTTTGGAGAAAGAGTAATGTGCAGTAAATATCAAATTCAGACTGACTTCAGTTTTCTGTCCCATTGCATACATGCTGTTATGTAAAAAAAAAGTACCAATCAGTTGCTTCCTACTCATGCCATTTAGTGTAATTGTGCTGGTAATTTTGTGGGTTTGTATTTTTAATTTATGTGATTGGATGAAATTGAAATGCATTTGAACAGTTATTAAAATATGAACACAGTAATTGCACATTTCATTTTTCTTTCCTTTTTTTTTTCAATGGGTGGAAAAGGTGAAGTAAAAATGAACTATTTATCAAAGCCTTACGTGGCTATGGTCACTACATACCAAATGGCGGTGTTGCTAGCATTTAACAACAGTGAAATCGTCAGCTACAAGGAACTCCAAGACAGCACACAGATGAATGACAAAGAACTTAGCAAAACCATTAAATCCTTGCTTGATGTAAAAATGATCAACCATGACTCTAGCAAGGCAAGTATGTTAATGAAATACTGGTGATATGATTAAGAATCTTGATGTAGAATGATGCTCTTATTTTCGTATTGTTTGGTGCATGTTAATGTATAATCCCCCCCACCCCATGCATTTAAAATGATGAGAATATTTTGAAGTGTGTGCAATATGGGAGGCTTGAGGGGAATGATCAAACCTAAATTAAGCAATGGAAAAATTAATTCATTTTCGATTTAGTTGTTCAATTCCAGAGACACTTTGGAATGAGGTTTTAACAGGAAAGGGAGTAAGTATAATGCCCCAGGTCATGGATGAACACACAAGTCAGGAAGTATGAGTTTGGAATTCTGCTGAGTTGTAGGAGGAGTGCTTTGAGTGTTCCCAGATTCCCGAGGTTGGGTAGGGAAGTAATCCAAGATGCAGAGTCCTAATCATTCTGTGACCCTGGTGGCAGTAACAAGCTTGTGAATGTTGGGCCATGTTATCAAAGGCTTCGGTGTTATTCCTTCATGACAGGTTAGCATTGCTGTCATTCAAATTACAGTGAATGTTGACAGAAACAGTACTTGCACATAGAGAAGGGAAATCGGTAACCTATTAAAGGCTCTGTAAGTAAAGTTTAATGAAGCATAGACAAAATCAGCCGCAAGGGTAAGCACAGATTTCCAAGTAGGTTCAGAACAGAAAGGCAAATCTTTAGCAACACACATAAAAGTTTCTGGTGAACGCAGCAGGCCAGGCAGCATCTCTAGGAAGAGGTGCAGTCAACGTTTCAGGCCGAGAAGGGTCTCGGTCTGAAACGTCGACTGCACCTCTTCCTAGAGATGCTGCCTGGCCTGCTGCGTTCACCAGCAACTTTTATGTGTGTTGCTTGAATTTCCAGCATCTGCAGAATTCCTGTTGTTTAGATAAATCTTTAGGTTTCTTCGTCTCAACAGGTATCTTGAGAAAATGCTGCTCAGGGGAAATTTTATTTGCAGTCATGCAGCCTCTTAATTTAGAAAGTCATGTTAGTGTATTTTCTTTCTGCAGGAAGATATTGACTTGGATTCAATTTTCTCTTTGAACATGGTTTTCAGCAGTAAAAGGACAAAGTTTAAAATTACAACCTCCATGCAAAAAGATACACCCCAAGTAAGATTTTTGTTGTCTTGAATGGGCATCTTTCATAGAGTTATTATATGCTTGAGACTAATCATAAAAGTGGAAGCATTATTTTTCAGCTTCAATTGTCATAGCAACAGGCCCTCCTGTGCACTATGTTGAAGTAGGCCATCAGGTCTCCATCAGTACTGATCCTACTTACCACCACTTGGCCCATTGCCTGTCTGCCTTGGTTACTCAACTGCTTATCTGGATACTTAATGTGTGAGGATTTCCTTCCACCACTTCTCAGGCAAGGCATGGTCATAATGGCTTTGACATTGCATCCATCCTCTAGGTGAAAAAAATTCCTCAGATCCCTCCCTTCCATCCCTTTAAATTAATTCAATGCCCACTAGTTTTAGGTATTTTTTTCTGAGTATTTTTCCTGTTAGCTACTTCAACAGTGCCCTTTCTTCAGTGTCTTCTCCACCAAGGGAGAGCAAACACTGTCTATCCATTCTCCTTCAGAACTGAAAAGCTTCATTCCAACCAGTGTCTTGGTGAATCTTCACTTCATGCTGTCCACTTTAATCACATCCTATAGTGACACACAGAAATCTAGCTGTGTCCTGTCCAGTGTTTTCTCCCCCAGAGTTTTACAATAAGGTCCCAGCTTTTATATCTTCTATCCTAAATAATTGAACACAAGTATCCCTTGTGTCTGTTTCAGTTATTTCTCTACCTATGGAATCCTTGAATTTGTACATCAGGATCCCTCAGTTTGTTCATAATCCTTGGGGTCCTACCTCTGTGTATGTAGTACCCCTATTTATCAACTTGTAATGAATCACTTCACATGCATCAGTATTAAATTCCATTTGTCATTACTCTGACCATCATACCAATTGATCAGTGGCATCCTGCAGACTACGACTGTACTCCTCACTATCAATACCATCACCAATGTTGTGTCATTTCCAAACTGTTGGATTAATATCCAGCACATCATTCCAGTTAGCAGCAACTCTTATGTAAAAAAAAATTGTCTCTGATCTTCGTCCATTTACTGTTATTATGATTCCATGTGTTATATTTCTGAATCTTAACTTTCTTGATGTAATTGTTCCTCTGCTTTATGTTTAGAATGTTTTTTGTACTGTCCCTAAGACTGAATAATGTTTTAGAAGTTTTCACATAGCTTCTTTATTTTATGCACCGTATTTCTTTATCAATAAAGCCAAAGAATCTGTTCTTTCATTGTCATATTTTGGGTATTTTACCTCAGTTTTCTACTCTTAATTGAAAGCACTACTTCATTCTTCCTACCAAAGTTTATCATTTTGACAACTTCCATTATATTTTCCCACTCTGCTGCTTCAGGAAGTCTGTTAATAACCTCATAATCGACTACAGTTCCAACTTGGGTGTCAAGTTTTGAAATCGTAACGCCTGCTCTGAATTTTTGTCCATCAATATATCTCAAACAGGGAGCCAGTCTAATCTCTGGAGAACACAGCTGTATATTTCTCTCCAGTTGTAAAATAATTGCTGAATATCATCTTCTGCACTGCCAGTTTCATGGGATTAAGGGGGAAGGGTGTTCTGGTGAGAAGTGTGATATCTGTTGAAAGCTGCTATGACTTGGTTCATGATACTTTGTTCTCTTTTTGCATGTCTAATTAAAGGAGCAATGCTTTTGTCCGATATGCCTCTTAATGTCTTGTAGGTGGCTGGTTTTCAAAGAACTATAATTAAATCTTTACTTAATTTTTGGTGTCCAGTTCTATTTTTAATTGAGTCATCGTTGCGGATGATTGCATTTTGAGTTGAATGAGCCACAATTAGAATAGATGTGATGTTTCAGACTAAGTTATATTCTAGTTCTGAGAGGAAATATTTTCTTCTTTTTTAGAAAAGATATAAAACAGGGGTTCCCAACCTGGGGTCCACAGACCCCTCGGTTAATAGTAAGCACAGCATAAAAAAGAGGTTGGGAACCCCTGATATAAAGGGTGACTTGAGAAACTCAACTTTGCAATTGTTTGCAAATGTAACCTGTTCTTGTCATACATCATTTCCTGGATTGTGAATATGAAACTGTCGTAATGAATTGGAACAGAAATCCTAAAAGTTACAAAGGATGGTTCTTGAACGTGGCGAATGAAAGTTGTTAATCGGTAGCAGTGTGTGGTGACTAGTCCACAATGATAGGAGAATCTTTTCTTCATTTGCAACAAGTGAAACAATAACTGATGAGATTAACAAACAAGAGAAAATCTGCAGCAGTACAATGCAATACATAAAAAAAGCTGATTTACAGTAAATGTATATATGTTAAATAGGTAGTGCAAAAAATAGAAATAAAAAGTAGCGAGGTAGTGTTCATGGGTTTAATGTCCATTCAGAAATTGGATGGCAGAGGGGAAGAAGCTGTTCCTGAATCGTTGAGTGTGTGCCTTCAGGCTGCTGTACCTCCTTCCTCATGGTAGCAATGAGAAGAGAGCATGTCCTGGATGATGGGAGTCCTTACTGACTGCCTTTTTGAGGCATTGCTCCTTGAAGATATCCTGAATACTTTGAAGGCTTGTACCCATGATGGGGCTGACTAATTTTACAATTGTCTGCAGCTTACTTCAATCCTGTGCAGTAGTTCCCTCCCCCCCCCCCACCGCCCCCAGACAGTGATGCAGCCAGTTAGAATGGTCTCCGCAGTACATCTGTAGAAATTTTACAAGTGTTTTTGGTGACGTACCAAATCACTCCAAATGCTGTCTTGTCTTCTTTATAATTGCATCGATATGTTGGGTTCAGGTTAGGTTCTCAAAGATATTGACGTCTAGGAACTTGAAATTGCTCACTCTTTCCATTTCTGATCCCTCTATGAGAACTGTGAGTTTCCTCGTCTTACCCTTTCTGAACTCCACAATCAGTACTTTGATCTTACTGACATTGAGTGCAAGGTAGTTGGTGCAACATCACTCAATTAGCTGGTATACCTCACTCCTTTACGCCCTCTCGTCACCATCTGAGATTCTGCCAACAATGGTTGTATCATCAGCAAATTTATAGGTGGCATTTGAGCTGCGTCTTGCCACACAGTCATGGGTGCAGAGAGAGTAGACCACTGGGCTAAGCACAGACCCCTGAGGTACACCAGTGTTGATTGTCAGCACTAAGCTTTATACTGGTTTGTTTTTGAAATTTTAGTTCATTATTTATTAAGTACAGCTGTACAGAACAATTAGGATCCCTGTGTTTAAATTTTGTACAGATTATAAATCACACATCAGAAGTCTGTTGAAACAGCTATATTGGGTTTCTCTTATTTTTTCATTACTTAAAGGAGATGGAACAAACTAGAAGTGCGGTCGATGAGGACAGGAAAATGTATCTGCAGGCTGCTATAGTGCGCATCATGAAAGCACGTAAAGTGCTCCGACACAATGCACTTATTCAAGAGGTAATGGTTAACTGTTTGTAGGTTTCCAGTGAGTAAGTAAAACCCACCTATGTATTTTCATGTCTAAATTAATTTTTGCTCTTGGTGATTTGAAGTACATTTCATGTAACAACTACAGTGGACTAGAACATAGTCCTTTCATTTCAGGACCAGGGCTTGTAATTAAATATAGTTGAGAAAATGAAAGTCTCCTTTAGTCTACACAAGCAAGTTCAAGTAAAATTACTTTGAACAGCCTCACCTAAGTTCCTGCTTAGTCTGTGTGTGCGCAACAAAATAACTTCAAATGTATAATTCGTTGTTTGATAAAAGGAATAATATGCTCATTCATCATTTTCTAAACAAGCCCAAGAAGCACTTGGTAAATTGGTTCATTTTTGTCACGTGTATGAGGTACAGTGAAAAGCTCTTTTGCATGCTATCCATGCATCTCATCAGTATATCGAGATAGCACAAGGGAAAAGCAAGGGCAGAATGCAGAATGTAATGTTACAATTACAGAAGAAGTGCAGAATCCTGTGGACATCAGATTTAAATGATAGCCAGTCCCCTTCTCATGTAATCATGTCTCCTCAATTGAGACATTCCCACTTATGGAAGCATCTTATTATTTACCCTGTGATGCTCCCTTGGGATCTCATGTTTCAATGCGATAACCCCTCATTCTCTGAACTCCAAAGAATGCAGATCCAACAGGACATACCTGTCAACTCAGCAATAAGCCTGGGTGAATAACTTTTTGGACTGCTAATGCCAGATTATCTATTCATAAAAATGGGAGTGAAATTGTGCATAGTATTCCAGGTATGCCCTCACTAGTACTCTCTGTTAATGTCAAATATAGAAACTGTAGTTGGTTTCACCACTTTCACTGGCAGTGGATATCCCAGATTCTATTCACTCACAGTGAAAAGCAAAATCCTTGCTCCCAAGTTATCCCCTTTAAGGATCCTGCTTCTTGCCTTAAAACTATGCCACCCTGTATTCGATACTCCTACTGTGGGAAAACAATCTTGACAATCTACCCAATCCATATCTCTTATAATCTTGTGTACTCTTATCAGGTGACCCCACGGCCTCCTTTGCTCCAGCAAATAGCAGTTGTTTAGTGTGATCTTCACTGTCAGTGTCATTCCAAGGAGGTGTTTAGTTAGCTAGTCAAAGGGAAATGAAGACTTGCAATTTCAATGTAAGAGTCATTACAGGTGCTTCATTCAAGTGCCATTATGCTCATGCAAGGAAATATAGGGGTTTTATGCCACTTTATGCCCAACTTAGAAAGGACTTGGAGTAAGAAATGCCTTGCCAATGTGGGCTGACTCTTACACAATCTAAAAAGTGATTGACTTCATCCTTGGCTCAGCACTTGAAAAACTGGTTGTTCATGTAAATTTTCAGTCCAGAAAAACTTAAAACAAAATTTAGATGGATAGTTCATCTTGTACATAGTTCATGATTGTACATAGCACTATCTTTTGGATGAGATGTTAAGCTGAACCCTAAGATATCCCTGTGAGTGGGCATAACTACTGACTAGTTAGGTCAATGGCACAAATTGCTAATAATCATTAATAAAATGGCATACTTCCAGTATCTCAGCCCATATTTATTCCTGGAAAAACATCACTGAAACAGATTGTGGGCATCATATCAATGTTGGTATGAGAGCTTGTGCACGTTATCTCTTGCCAAGTTTTGCAGTATATAACCATGCCTACACTTAAAAAGTACTTCATTGGAAAGCTGTTTGAATTATCATGAGGATTCATAGAAAATTGGAATTAGTGTAAGTAGACTCTTGACTCCTGAACCCTGTTCAATCACACATTGAGAACATGGCTGAATTAAGCATACATGGAAGGCTCTTCATAGAATGTAGTTGTTCTTTTGACAGAATGCAATGGGTTGGTATATATACATCTGTTAATGAAGGAAATATACGCCTGAAAAGATGTTGAATGTATGTAGCCAGTGAGTTAATATTTAAAACAGAAACGACAATTAAGATTTTTTTTGTTCCAGCATTAATCAAATTCAGTTTGTTTTCATTCTCCTTTCCACAGCCCTCAGATTATATTTCTCGATTATCTGTTTTAAAGACTTCTTAATGTTTGTTCACTTTTCAACAGGTAATAAGCCAATCAAGAGCAAGATTCAATCCTAGTATCAGCATGATCAAGAAATGCATTGAAGTCCTCATTGACAAACAATATATTGAGCGTAGCCAGGCCTCGGCAGACGAGTACAGTTATGTAGCTTGATCCAAACTGTTGGCATTTGGCTTTGTCTGAGTATGGTGCAAAGACCTGCTGTGTCACTGTTTGATGTGTTCCTGTGAAATGAAGCAGAGCTGTGCCTCCACCAGGTTTTTCAGCCCACCACCTGGCAGTCCTTTCTCTGCTGTTTACAGTCTAACCAGTGCCACATTGCAAGCGTCAATGCCGATAGATCTCCCAACTCATGTCATCACAACATTAGAGTAAAGTGGGAATATTCTGGGTGACATGTTAATCTCACCGGTTCAGTTGAAATATTTTAAAAGATAATTTAAAATTAAACTGTAATATGACAAATAATTGTGTTTACACTGTAAATTTTGCATCCAATATTGCATATAGCAAACATGGCACTGTTACTTCACAAATAAAGCCTGTATTCTACCTGGGGTTTATCTAGGTTTCAATGAAGTAAACCATTACACCAGTGTACTCTGCATATCACCCAGATGAGCAGATCTATGTACTTCATAAATACTGAGATTTTCCTGAACTGTCACTACAGGAACATCATGAGGAATGTCTGAACTGGTTTGCACTTCCATTAAAGGGATTTTTGTCCGGTTGATTTCTTTCAGTGTTTCTCGTGTGCATTGATGATTGTCATAAATCCTCCAAGCCTTAATTCTTTAACCTGGATGCTGCAGTGTTTTTTTTTTGTGGAGGGAGGGAATGTTTTGTGAACCTGTCAAAAAGGTCATGTCTCTAATAATATTTTCTTTTTTTTTCTGCCTGAATTTTATCCAACGTGATACAATGTCAAAGTCCAAGACATTTGAAAATCTGACTTAAGTTTATTTGGTAATTGATTGATTTTTACAGAACAAATTCCATCACAGAGCAGTAATGAAAAACTGTTGACCTTTGCTGCTATTGACCCACCATGGTAGGCTCTCATCCCCCACAAAAAATATACTTGTAAACAACCACACACCCTGCCCAGTGTCTTGCTTCACTGGGTATGACTTCTAAGAAGCAATTAACATGGAAATCTGTTTTTCACTGGTAATCCCCATTTGGTAACAGTTGTTGAACCATTATACAAACTGCCCCCAAGAATGATCCTGTCACAGCTTTTCTGATCTGATTTGTATTTAGCAACACCAGACTTATTTTTGGGAAAAAATATCTCTGTCAGTAAATTTATCTAATAAAATTATAGATATCTATTATTAGCACCCCAAGATGTTTAAATCAGGATCTTGCATAAAATTATTTTAATGTGTTAATTGATTAAATCAGATGGCTGGTTTGTTAATGAACTAGTAGTTTGAAGTTTTTGCACACTTTGAGCTCTTCACGGTGTTCACAATTGCAAGTTTTTAAGAAGATTGGCTGTCTCCATTCTTACCAGTGGTATCTTTAAAAGCTTATTTATTTTTTAACACTTTGGTGTGTCATTGTATTACCAGTAGCCGAGTGCAGCTGGAATAGTGGGGAATAAAACTGTTAAACTGCAGTTTGAGTTTTGGCTGTTCTTGCCCTTTGGTAAAATATTTTTACTACCATCACAGTTTTAAAAATCTGAATGTAATATTTTGCCTTTCAAAGTACGCATAGTAATAAAAAGCCCATTGAGATAAAAGGCCAACTTTCAGTGTCCTGTCCCATTTTCCCCTACCAGCACTCCCCTCCTTCCCCATTCAAGTATTAAAATGCTGGAAGGCAGTGCTGTGCGGGATTCTACTGCTCTGTTTATCCTGCGTCCCTCCATTGGCTTTGTCCCAATACTGTATAAAATTACCAGTAATAAAGGAAAGAAGAGTTGTCAGCCACCAGAAGGCAGGAGCCTACATTATGTTCTAAAACATTTTTTTTAATGTCCAGTGTTTTGACTATATTGCAATATCCCTCTTGCAATAGTCAAAAGTAGGCCACAATAGATTTTCCAAAATGTAGTCTCTCTGCACAATCACTCTTGGAAGCCTGGAAGTGGAGCAAGGCAAGAAATCCATTAACTTCACTTCCGTTAATGCCTGTCAACAAGCTTCAAAACTAGTGACAAATTCTGTACCAGGGACATTCCAGAAGATTCAAGGACCTTTCCATTCCCCCAGCCTCATGTTTGCTCAGTGATGATTCCTGCCAGCTTCAGGTGAGGAATTGTTGTCTTGTACGCAAAGAATGCACACGGCTCCAAGTGCCAGGTATCCCTGCTTCCCCAACCACCACTCCTGGTCCGAATTGAGCTCCCAATTAAAAATGATCCATTGCATTACAGTTTCTTCAAAAAATCTCAAAGGAATAGAGTTTGGTGGCTACAGAGCCAGATGATATTTTTGTACAGACTGTTTTTGTAAAACAATTTTTTTGTTGCTGTCATTTGACATGCATGTCATTGTCTGATTGGACTTTTGTTTAATGTTATCCAGTCATAGTGAAGATTGGAAAAATTATGTAACATAAACTTTATTTCCAAAATGGGTTGTTATTTCTTTAGTTTTATGGATTTGGTTAGATTTCAATCACCGAGCAGATGCTTTTTTTTGTTAGCTTTCAAACTAAACAAAGGCATAACCCTCATGTCTTAGATGAATGTCTTTGTAGGCAGTGAAGAATTGGAAACCCATCTTAATTTGAAGGTACCAAAATCCTCAGGATATTTTAATACAGCTTTTAAATTATGATGAAGTAATTCCTCAGACCTGTAAATGGAAGGGTTTCTTTAAATTTTCAATTACATTAATTCAAAAGCTTTTAGTGGTTTACTTCAATTTGCCTACCTGGTGATATGAATCTACTGCTTTTCAAAACAAAGGATCCCTTTGTATTGAGACAAATTGGATTCAGCTCAGCAAGCTGGGACCATCAATCAAAGATTGCAAACTCATAGACAATATAAACTGATGTTTATAATTAATGCAGCTACATACTTGCATTTCCAGTTAATTCAGTTCCTTACATGTTTTGATGACTGGATATTTTTAATGGAGGTGTGAAATATATTTTCATTCTTCCATCCTTGAGCAACAATTTTTCTTGCATTCAGGGTGTGTGAGGTATCTCCACACAAGTGAAGGGTGTCTTATTTCATAATACTACCAATAATCTGAGCATTTAAGGAATCTGTTTTGCTATTTGAGCTATCTGTTTTTCATCTTGCTGAAGAACAACAACATGAAGTTCAGGCTGGGAATTCATGGATATTCCTGAGATATTTTGATATCCAATGCCAAATTATGCATTGGGTTGAGATGTTTCAGAATTGAAGTAGTTTAAAAATGACTGCGGCTGAATAAACTTAGAATTTGAGGTGAAAAGTTCCTTTACTTTAATAATGTGATTGACATTGTGAGGGAAACCATTGCCATGCACAAAAAAGCTCAGAATACTTCTGGGTGAGTTCATGATACTGTTTTCATTGGTGGAGCTCGGAAGCAGCAGTCTAAGGCAATAAAAAGTTTGCCTTCAATCTGAAAGGATGTAGTCCTGGATATGGTTCTCTGAGCATTTCTTGTGGAAATGCACGTTAGAAAAAAAAAGAGTAGATAATCATGATCCAATTGGCTTTGAAGTCTGCGGTTGAATATCCTGACAGTTCACCTACACATGACAAATAGGCTTGGTTGTGTACAATAAGAAGGCTATTAACATCAATCGAACAATACGTAGCCAGATAAATGGAAGAATTGGTCAATGCTCAACAATCAGAAATGCATAGGAAAGACAATCTCAATTCCCTGGTACAGATGAGAAGAATCACACTTTACAGTTAGCTGAACTGCAATGTTTGTGATGTATATTTGCAAAATGAAATGAAGTTTATTTTTTAAAAAATTACTTGCTATTTATTCAATCTAGAAGTAGTCTAACTGTCTCCCATTGTCTGATGTGCTTGACCCCAAAGCATACAAATACGTATAAAGGTTAAGCCCTCAGCTGATTCCTCAAGTGTGAGTTCATATTTTACTTTGATTATAATGTTCCTACATATTCATCTGTAATAATTTGTTATTTTGTGTCGGTGACCACATTTTAAGTATTTTATTTGTGTTAAATCAATTTTAGACATCCTTATGTGAAAAGTATAGTATATGAACAAAGTCCCTTTTTAATGGTTCTGTTTTGTTTTTACTGATGGTACTAACATCTGTATTTTTTAATACAGAAAATGATGAATATGAAGACATTGTTGAATCTCCAACGTTATAGGGATTAGTTAATATAGCATTAGAATCCAAAATTCTTTAAGACGAGGCAAAGATGAGGTACTGGAGGAACTCAGCAGGTCGTGTAACATTTGTGGAGGAAGGTGGGAAATTGATGTTTAAGATGAAGGGTCTTGATCCAGAAAGTCCACTCACCATTTCACTCCACAGATGCTGCCTAAGCCACTAATTTTTTAAAAAATTGTATTTGCTCCATATTGCAGAATCTGCAGTTTAATCTGTCTCCATTATTTGAAGAGGAATGTTTTTCAAATATTTGTTGTCAACATCCCAGCATCCTTTATGGTACAGTCCCAAACAACACACCTGCCTTCTGGTACCTCATCACAATGGTTTATCTCCATTGCTGAGAGAGAAAAAAACAAGGATAGTCAACTTATTGTATTGTTGAACTCCTTGCTATGCCAGTTCCTGCCAAAAATATTGCAGCTAAATGCTTGCTGGTCTGAGGGTAATCAGAAGTTGAGCTGATTTATCTGTTCATCTGATGCTAAACCAAGAACATAAAAGCAGCTGCAGTGCCCAAATGCAAAGCAATTCTTTTATACCAATATTTGCCTTACATGACATCAACTAATTTAGCACAGGAGTAAAGCCTGAGCTGTCCCTGATATGCATTATCTAATTATGCAATGTATTTTTGGGATGCCTCAAAACATTTTAAAAGCTCAAAAGCTTGGCTGTTACATTGTTTGACAGTAGTTTATCCATGATAAACTTGTGCGAGCGCACAGCTCTAAGAGGAACATAGTGACACATATCGTGATTACTGATCAGCGTGTCTTTTGCAAGGTACAGTTTTATGGTATTGGTGGCAAAAACTGATGGAACAAACCACAAATGGTAAAATTGTATCATTTGTTAATGCATGTACATTATAAAAATCAAATTAAAGTTTGTTTTATTTTGTTATGGCTATTCTAGTAAATTGAATTATAAATGATATTCTTATGAAGTGCCATTTAGCTACTATGCAGTAAATCATGCTGCCCTATCTAGTGATGATCAAGTTTGCAAAAGTTTGTAACCTGATAGTGTGTTACAGATTGCCTCAAGAATTAATATCCAATAATGTGCTTATTTATATTGTCCCTGTGCGTCCAAAGAAATATTTTCATAAAGGTAGCTTATAGAATGCAACAGACTTCTTTAAGGAATATAATTTATAGAATTATGAAAATATATTCATAAATATATTTATAGATATCTATCCACATCTATATATAGATAAATAAAATTGAAGAGCAGCAAAATCATCCAAAACCGTGGAATCAATTTAAATGTTTGCTGATAGTTTACAGCAGTTCCTCTCTGTTGTCAGCTTGCTTTAACAAAATGGATATGAGTTCACACAGAAGCAAATTATCACGTTGTTAGAATTGGGAACATAAAATAATATCCAATCCACACCATGAATTTTTACTCCTGACTATTAATCCACAACTTTATATGAGCATATTGTGCTAATATATTTGCAACATCAGTATCTCAAGAAAGAAATACAGCTTAAAGTCAGGATAGCATGAGAATAAATTATTCAGGCCAGATTAAAGATTGTGTTCTGGTGTAAGAAAAGACGTAGCATTTCCAAGTTTGTTTAATTTTATTTACAAAGCATATTCTTCTTCATCACGGCCCAGACCTTCCTAATAAACAGGTTGAGTTTAGCTGATAAAGTAAGTCTTTGATTTGTGTACATTTATTGCCAAACAGTGGGAGTTGCAAACCGACTCTTGATGCAAAATTCATTGTTCTCCCATGTTTGGTTCTGTGTATCAAAGCTGAGGCATACTGTGATATACCTGGCTGGCATTCATGAACCGATTTGCTTCAACACGGGTTGGGGGGCTGCGGATATAACGAAGTAAAATTGCATTTAAAATCACTTTAGTTTTCAAATCCAGCAAGTACATACGTGTGAGATTTCTCCTGTAGTACAATTATGTAGTGAATTTGTAACCGTCTTCAAACATCCTTGGGCTGCAGAATCGACAATGGCCACAAGAGGGAGAGGTTCAACTGTAGCAAGCAAACAATAGACTGGGAGAACTCAGCTTTTAACATTTTTGTTTCCTCTCATCAGTGTCTCTTGATATGCAGAGTTCTTCTAGTAGATTGTATAATGCTCCAGATTCCAGTATTTGCAGTCTTTTCTGCCTCCAGCGGTTTAAAGGGGATTGCCATCAGTGACAGCATCATCTAATTAATTACTTTATTTCTGTTGATTCAAGTGCTCTGAGATGTATGGTCGTACATAACGAAGTGTGTTACAAGGATTAAGTTCTAACATCAGCAATTTATCTACCTGGATGAAGAGCACTTGCAAATATATAGTCAATGTAGTTACAAGATGCACATACATAATCCCAAACATCATTTTCCCAAAAGCCAGCGCTGTCAGCTTTGTCAGCTGATATAACCTTATAACAACCTAGAATAACCATGCGACTCAACTGGATTCTTGATATTTTTATTGATTAGTAACAAAGGTCATTTTGAAAAGTTACTGAACCAATCGCCTCTTCGCATACCCTGTGCTGCCACCATCACAAACTCTGAATTCTACCTCTTCCATTATTGCCTCCTTGGTGTTTCTTCTTGCCATTACTTCAGTTTACACTACTCTTATTTTGCACCATGCTGCTTGTGCTCATCACTGTCCTTATCGTTGTACATATTTACCATGACCGTGCAAACTACTCTGTGAGCTTCGTGCAAGCCAGGAAGTTCATTGCAGTCTGCTGTAAACGACAAACTAACCTGAGTCTGTAGTCTCAGATACAACTTTAAAGGGTGTCCAACCTTTCTGACCAGGACAGAAAAATGGGAGATATCGTTGGACAAGCGTGGGTTTTTTTTTCTCTGGAGCACCGGAGGCTGAGGAGAGACCTGACGGAAGTTTACAATATTACGAGGAATTGAGATAGAGTAGTCCCCAGTATTTTCTCCCTCATGGTTAAAACATCTACGACTAGAAGGCATCCATTTATGATGAGAGGAGGAAAGTTGAAAGATGTTAGGGCAAGTATTTTTTACGCAGAGTTGTGGGTGCTTTGAATGTTCTGCTGGCGGTGGTAGTGGAGACAGATATGATAAAGGTATTTCAGGGGCTCTTAGATAGGCATGTAAATGTGCAGAGAATGGAAGGATATGGACCGTGTGCAGACAGAAGGGATGAGATATCCTTAGCTTAATATTCACAATATCATGGGTGACAGGACCTGTTCTGTACAGTAAAGGGCCCGAAGGATCATTGGAAACCGGAGTCACCCCAACCGCAAACTGTTCTAGCTGCTACCATCTGGGAAATGGTACCGCAGCATAAAAGCCAGGACCAACAGGCTCTGGGACAGCTTGTTCCACCAGGCCATCAGACTGCTTAATTCATGCTGACACAACTGTATTTCTATGTTCTATTGACTATTCTGATGTACATAATATTTATTATAAATTACCATAATTGCACATTTAGACAGAGGCGTAACGTAAGGATTTTTACTCCTCATATTTATGTAACACGAGAGAGCACAGTTAAGGTGCTTGGAAGTAGGTACAGAGGAGATGTCAGGAGTGAGTTTTTTATGCAGAGAGTGGTGAGTGCGTGGAATAGGCTGCCAGCAACGGTGATGGAGGTAGATACGATAGGGTCTTCTAAGAGACTCTTGGATAGGTAAATGGAGCTTAGAAAAATATGGGGCCATGGATAACCCAAGGTAATGTCTAAAGTAAGTACATATTTGGCACAACACTGTGGGCCAAAGGGCCTGTATTGTGTTGTAGGTTTTCTATGTTTCTATATGTAAATAATAAAATCAGTTCAATTCCATTCAGTTCCATGTTCTACTTCTAAAAATAGTTTCCCCCACGTCCTCCCATAAAACTCAGCATCCAGTGCACAACAAAGTCGTACCTGCCTGTTTGCTTGCTCTTCCTACAACTACCTTGTTGGTGGTGACGTGTTGCCCATTGCAGCTGCTTCAGTTGTTGCTGTCAGAATCCTGCTGCTGTTGGCCTGTGACCTCCAGCCCTGCATCAGCTGCTTCAGGGTCTGCTCTGTGGCATTGATTTGCTGCAAAACAACAGCCTTTGGTCCCTAAAACCAATATGCCTCAGTTCACCTCCTACTCATGATGTTTCTTGATACAACCCTATCCATCTCCTGACCCTAATTTTATAATAGTTTAAGAGTACATGCTGGTAGTAAAATGATTGAATTACAGTATATCTAAATCAGCAAGAAGTTTTCTGTCACCTTCTAAGACCAATGAATTTGAGCAACTAAAATAATTGCTTTCCCATGTGTTCATTGACATGGATAGAGTCTTTTTCCTGGAGTGGTGGAGCTGAAAAGGCTGAGAGTGGAGTCAGTTATACAGCATAGAAACAGGCCCTTTGTCCCACCACATTAATGCCAACCATTATGCCTATCTACACCAATCTTACTTGCCTGCATTAATTCCATATCTCTCTATGGCTGGCTCATTCAAAGGCTTGTCCAATGCCTCTTAAATGTTACTGTTCCTGCTTCCATCATGTCTCTGCCAGCTCATTCCAAAAACTCTCATATGAAAAATGTACTCCTCAGATCTCCACCATCAGAGAGGAGGTACAGGAGCCTAAGACACCCACACAACGTTCCAGGAACAGCTTCTTCCCCTCCGCCATCAGATTTCTGAACAGACAATGAACACTACCTCACTGTTTTTGCATGACTTAATTAATTATTATCATTATTTTTAATTTACTTAGCGATAGTGCAGAGTAAGCCCTTCCTGGCCTTGGAGCCACATCGCACCAGCAGCCCCACAAGCCCGATGAGCCCTAACCTAATCAAGGGACAATTTACAATGACCAATTAACCTGCCCAGTACGTCTTTGGACTCTGGGAGGAAACCAGAGCACCTGGGAAATCCCACCCATTCCAAGGCGATACCTGACAGAATGAGGCTGGAATTGAACTCTGAACACCAGAATGCCTTGAGCTGTAATAGCATTGTGCTAACCACTACACTACTGTGGCATCCAGATATTATTTACTATATAATTTATGTATTGCACTGAACTGCTGCCACAACAAATTTCAGGACATACGTCTGTGATAATAAACCTAATAAAACTCCAATTCTCCTTTGAACTTCCACTTCTCACCTTAAACCTATACCGCAAACAACAGGAATTCTGCAGATGCTGGATATTCAAGCTAGTCCTGACGAAGGGTCTCAGCCTGAAACGTCGACTGTACCTCTTCCTAGAGATGCTGCCTGGCCTGCTGCGTTCACCAGCAACTTTGATGTGTGTTGCTTAAACCTGTACCTTCTAGTTTTTGACATCCCCACCATGAAAAATAGACTAATCTGACCTAATCTTGAAAGTTCTTGTTTATTCAAATTTGAACAAGAGTTTTTTTTCCCTTGTATTGTTTAGTTTTCATATTTGCAATCAAGTAGTGCTTCATTTGTATTTGCAGTTTTATTTATCAACCAACAGGACACTTACTGCTTTATTGTTGAACGGTCTTCAGGGCCTTATTGTACATGGTCAAATGAAGAAGCTGACATGAGGTCCCAAGAAGTTAAGAAGTCTTGTTATTTAATGGAAACTCAGCATGGGGGTGTGGTAAATTCCAATCTTCTCAGAGCCGGACTGATGGAAATCATTTTATAGCACCAACAAACAAAATTCATGAAGCACACATTGCAGAAAAATAATGTACGATATTTATAAAATCATTTTCAGACAATAATTAACAGGTAAGCATCTCAGGTGTAAAAAATTGGAAATGCAGTCAGAATAGGTAGTCAACAAATATTTACAATAACCACAAAAGAAGCCGCCATACGTGAATAACCAAAAAATTATGTCTGTTGAGCAAACAAACTGTTTCTCTTGAACATCTATTGAGCTCATGCAAGAAGAATGCCAACGAGCTTGAGGTGCCAGTACTGGAACCAGATATCAGTTTGTGCTGGGACCAGGAGCAAATGGGGCATTGAGAGAACAGAACAAAATCAGTTGAGTAACGTTCTGGAGATTAGCAATCCAAATCTGATAAGAATCTCTGTCTTTGAGATGGGAAGTAATTCATAAAAGCTTGGACGGCTGTGGCAGAAAGAATGACAGAACGTTCTAAAACCACTGACTACTGTTCTAAATGACTGTTTCTGCAGCAGTAAATCTGAACAATGATTCTATAGAAGAAATGTGAACAGGCTGTGTAAAAGATGACAGATTTTGTCAGAAAACCCAAAACCTTCCACCTGTTTCTACCGCCATCAGAAATAAAAAGTAGCAATCGCTCGACTCTATTTTTGAACAAAGAAATAGGTGACTGTAATAATAGTCTGCTCAGCATGTACATCTGTTGAAAGTGAATTTGACAGATGAGCAGGGATCTCAAATATCAATTACACTCAGAGCTTAATTCTGGTAACGGCATACACTCAGTTGGAAAAACTACATTACTTTAATGGTATCCTAAACAATTGCGAATTTTAAACACTCCAATGATTAATGCATAGATTAAAGAAATAGAATTTAAAATTTATCAACTGGGACAGAATGTAGCACATTGTATTCAAGACTAGCATTTTAGTTATATTTTCAAGAGCTTATTTTGATTCATACAAAATGAAACTATATACACCAGTAGATCTATGATTTTCACATCAGGTCAACAGAGAGATTGTTCCACTGAGTAAAGATATCATGCACAATATATTTACCAGAATTTCTGACATTGAGTGATTGAAGAAGTTAAATTATTATTTTCTATTCAGTATTCCAGGAATTTAACTTTACGTCTGCTCAGTTTTCTGTAGAAGTAACCATCAGTTTTCTATACATCAATGAATGGTAGTTCAGAAATATCCAATTGAATTTGTTTTGATTACTTACCTGTTTTAAAGCTGAAGATGGACAATAATTTAATATGTAGTGATGTAATAGGCACTGTTGTTACGAAGAAGTATGATGTGATGTACTGTATAGCAAGGGAAAGTCATTGCAGACATTACCAACTCTGCAAAAGCTCTCTATTGGAAAGCGCTTTACGGCTATTAAAAGAAAAACTTCACACCATCTTAAAAGTTTCTTCTCCCAGTTAGTCAACCTGATCAACCATTCCAGTTAGCAGCCTCCATTCTCACTCTTTCTATTACCCCTGTCACTGCACTGTACCGTAAACACTTCAGACCACTTTTTCCCTTCCTCCATCACTGATGCTGATCTCATCTGTATCTCTTCCATTTCCTGTACATCTGCACTCACCTCATCTTCCTGTAGCCTTAACAGTGAACGAGTTCCTCTTGTCCTTGCCTGCACATCCAAAACATCATTCTCCACAACTTCCGCCATCTCTAAATCTTTACCTCCCCACCCCCCACCCCGCTTGGCTTTCCACAGGGATTGCTCCCTCCATAGTTCCCCTGTCTATTCGTCCCTCCCCACTAATCTCCCTCCTGGCACATATCCCAGCAAATGGCCAAAGTGCCACGGATGCCCATTGACTTCCTCCCTCACCTCCATTCAGTGCCCCACAAAGTCCTTCCAGGCGAGGCAAAGCTTCACCTGCAAATCTGCTGGGGTCATCTATTGTGTCCAATGCGGCCTCCTCTGCATTGGTGAGACCTGTTGTAAGTCGGGGGACCACTTTGTCAAACATCCTGGCTCCATCCACCAAAAGTGGAAATTCCCAGTGGTCCAACATTTTAATTCCAATTCCTATTCCTGTTCTGATATGTCAATCCATGGTCTCATCTTGTGCCATGGTGACACCACACTCAAGGTGGAGGAGCAGTACCTTACATTCTGTCTAGGTAGCCTCCAACCTAATGGCATGAGTGTTGATTTCTCCTTCTGGGGAAAAAAAATTCCCTCCCCTGTTCTGTAATTCACCACACTGGCCTCTTATCTCTTCTCACCTGCTGATTACCTCCCCCAGATTCTCTTGTCCTTCTCTTTCTCCTATGTTCCACTCTTCTCTTCTGTCAGATTACTTCCTCTCCAGCCTTTTACCTTTTCTACCCACTTGTGTTCACATATCACCTTCTTCCTATACTCCTTCCCCTCCCCCACCTTTTTTTTATGGCAACCTCCCCCTTCCTTCCCGGTCTTGAGGAAGAGTTTCAGCCTGAAACATCAACTGTTTATTCAGTTCCATAGATGCTGCCTGACCAGTTGTTCTCCTCCAGCATTTTATGTGTGTTGCTTTGGATTTCCAGCATTTGCCAGAATTCCTCATTTTTATAATGCTGTTTACATTGTAAATACATGCTGGTATTTAGGTATTTATGCGCATTATCCCGTATCAATAATTTAACATTTAACTTTTTTTTTTGTTTTGTGGCATGTCGCACCCTGAAAAATGTATATGGCAGAACAATTGTCAAATATTTTCAGCTTTGCTCTAGCTGTATACATGGCACAAATTACAACCCACAATTTCGGCTACATAGAAAAAGTACAGCACAAAAACAGGCCCTTCAGCATATCTAGACTGTGCCGAACCATTTAAACTGCCTACTCCTATCGGCCTGTGCCAGGACCGTAACCCTCCATACCCCTACTAAACATTTACCTGTCCAAACTTCTCTTAAACTGTGACATCAAGCTCGCATGCACCACTTATGTGGGCAGCTCACTCCACACTCTCACAACCCTCTGAGTGAAGAACTTTCCCCTTGTGTTTCCCTCAAATTTTTCACCTTTCAGTTTTAACCCATGGCCTCTGGTTCCAACTTTTGTGGGAAAAATCTGCTTGCATTTACCCTATCTATACCCCTCACAATTTTGCATGCCTCTATCAAATCTCCTCTCAATCTTCTATGTTCCAAGGAATAAAGTCCTAACCTATTCAATCTTTCCTTATAACTTAGGTCCTCCAGACTAAGTAAATTTTCTCTGTATTCTTTCAACTTTATTTACATCATTCCTGTAGGTAGGTGACCAAAACTGTACACAGTACTCCAAATGAGGCCTCACCAATATCTTATACAACTTCAATATAACAACCCATCTCCTGTATTCAATACTTCGACTTATGAAGACCAATGTGCCAAAAGCTTTCTTTACGACCTTGTCTATCTGTGTCACCACTTTCAATGAGTTATGGACCTGTATTCCCAGATCTCTTTGTTCTATTGCACTCCTCAGTGCCCTACCGTTCACCGTGTAGGGCCTACCTTGGTTGGTTCTACCGAAGTGCAGCACTTTGCACTTGTCTGCGTTAAATTCCATCTGCCAGTTTTCTAGCTGACCCAGATCCCACTGCAAGCCATGATAGCCTTCATTGCTGTCCACTACATCCCCAGTCTTGGTGTCATCCACAAACTGGCAGATCATGTTAACAACATTATCATCCAGATCATTGATATAGATCCCTGCGGACCCAGCACCGGTCCCTGCAACACTCTATTAGTCACAGGCAACCATTCAGAGAGGCAATCATCTACTACCTCTCTCTGGCTTCTCCCACAAAGCCAATGTCAAATCCATTTTACTACCTCACATTGATTGCCAAACGACTGAACCTTCCTGAGCAGCCTCCCATGCGGGATCTTATTAAATGCCTTGCTACAGTCTATGTAGACAACATCCACTGCCTGCCTTCATCTACTTCCCTGGTAACTTCCTCAAAAAACTCTATTAGATTGGTTCAACACGACCTACCACACATGTTGGCTATCCTGAATCAATCCATATCTATCCAGGTATTTATATATCCATTCCCTTAGAATACCTTCCAATAACTTTCCCACTCCTGATGTCAGACTCACTGGCTTATAATTTCCTGGTTCACGTTTAGAGCCTTTTTTAAAGAGCAGAACAACACTGGCTATCCTCCAATCCTCTGGTACTTCACCTGTCACTGAGGACGATTTAAATATTTCAGCTCGGGCTGCTGCAATTTCTGCAGTTGCCTCCCACAGGGTCTGAGGGAACACCTTACCACACCCTAGGGATTTATCCACCCTAATTTCCCTCAGGACAGCAAACACCTCCTCCTCTGTAATCTGTATAGGATCCTGAAAGTCGATGCTTTCCCTCACTTCTGTAGACTTGTGTCCATTTCCTGAGTAAATGCAGGTGCTAAAAATTCATTTAAGGTCTTGCCCACCTCTTTTGTCTTCACATATGGATTACTACTCTGATCTTGCAAAGGACCAATTTTGTTCCTTGCAGTTCCTTTGCTCTGAACATAGCTGTAGAATCCCTGAGGATTTTCTTTCACCTTTTCTGCTAGGGCATCCTTGTGCCTGTTTTTAGCAATCTTGATTTCTTTCTTAAGTGTGCTCTAGCATTCCTTACACTCCATTTATTCCTACCTGCCTATACCTGCTATGCATCTTTTTTTTCTTAGCCAAGGCCTCTATATCTCTTGAAAACCAAGGTTTCCTACATTTGTTATCTTTACCTTTTATTCTGACAGGCAAATACAAGCTTTGTACTCTCAAAATTTCACTTTTTGAAGGCCTCCCACTTACCAAGTACACTTTTGCCAGAAAACAGCCTATCCCAATCTACGCTTACCAGATACTTTCTGATGCCATAAAAATTGGCCTTTCTCCAATTTAGAATCTCAACCTGCACACCAGACCTATCTTTTTGTATATTTACTTTGGAAAAAATGGCATATCCCTCTCTCTGAAAATCAGGTTTATTATCACCGGCATGTTTCGTGAAATTTGTTAACTTAGCAGCAGCAGTTCAATGCAATATATAATATACAAGGGGTGATTGATAAGTTTGTGCCCTAGGGTAGAAGGAGTCAATTTTAGAAAACCTAGCACATTTATTTTTCCTACATTTACACACTTAGTCCAGTGGTCGTGGAGCGTATGGATCCCTTCTTTGTAGAAGTCGGCGTCTTGGACCTCCAGAAAGTGGTCCACGGCAGGGGTGATTGATAAGTTCGTGGCCTAAGGTAGAAGGAGATGCGTTACTTACTTCAAACTTTCTGCATTTTCGCTCAAAGAGTTGAACTGCACACACATGCAACAAGAGCTGTACAACTCATCGCCTTCTACCTAAGGTCACAAACTTATCAATCACCCCTGCTGTGGACCACCTGGAGGTCCAAAACATTCTCGTTATATGCACGTGCAGTTCAACTCTTCAAGTGATGATGCAGAAAGTTTGAAGTTAATAACTCATCTCCTTCTACCTTAGGCCACGAACTTATCAATCACCACCCCCGTCGACGAAGAAAAAAAATAATAAAAATGAATACATAAATAAATTACAGTATACATATAATGAATAGAGTAAAACTCATACAAAAACAGAAATAATATTTACTTAAAAAGTGAGGTAGTGTTCACTGGATTAATGTCCATTTAGGAATCGGATGGCAGAGGGGAAGAAGCTGTTCCTGAATCACTGACTGTGTGCCTTCAGGTTTCTGTACCTCCTACCTGATGGTAACAGTGAAAAAACAGCATGCCCTGGGTGCTGGAGGTCCTTAGTAATGGAGACTGCCTTTCAGTGGCACTGCTCCATGAAGATATCCTGGGTACCTTGTAGGCTGGTACCCAAGATGGAGTCAACTATACCTACAACCCTCTGCAGCTTCTTTCGGTCCTGTGCAGTAGCCCCTCCATACCAGACAGTGATGCAGCCTGTCATAGAAACATAGAAAATAGGTGCAGGAGTAGGCCATTCGGCCCTTCGAGCCTGCACCGCCATTTATTATGATCATGGCTGATCATCCAACTCAGAACCCTGCACCAGCCTTCCCTCCATACCCCCTGATCCCCGTAGCCACAAGGGCCATATCTAACTCCCTCTTAAATATAGCCAATGAACTGGCCTCAACTGTTTCCTGTGACAGAGAATTCCACAGATTCACCACTCTCTGTGTGAAGAAGTTTTTCCTAATCTCAGTCCTAAAAGGCTTCCCCCTTATCCTCAAACTGCTCAGAATGCTCTCCATGGTACTTCTATAGTTTTTGAGTGTTTTTGTCGACATACCAAATCTCCTCAAACTCCAAATGAAATATAGATGCTGCCTCGCTTTCTTTGTAGCTGCATTAAAATGTTGGGACCAGATTAGGTTCTCAGAGATCTTGACACCCAGGAACTTGAAACTGCTCACTCTCTCCACTTCTGATCCCGCTATGAGAATTGGCATGTGTTCCTTTATCTTACCCTTCCTGAAGTCCACAATCAGCTCTTTTGTCTTACCAACGTTGAGTGCCAGGTTGTTGCTGCAACACCACTCCACTAGTTGGCATATCTCACTCCTGTACGCCCTTTTGTCTCCAACTGAGATTCTACCAACAATGGTTGTATTATCAGAAAATTTATAGATAGTATTTGAGCTCTGTCTAGCCACACAGTCATGAGTGTAGAGGGAGCAGAGAAGTGGGCTAAGCACACACCCCTGAGGTGTGCCAGTGTTGATCGTCAGTGAGGAGGATATGTTATCACTAATCCATACAGACTGAGGTCTTCCGGTTAGGAAGTTGAGTATCCAATTGCAGAGGGAGGTACAGAGGCCCAAGTCCTGTAACTTCTCAATGAGGATTGTGGGAATGATGGTGTTAAATACTGAGCTATAGTCGATGAACAGCATCCTGACATAGGTGTTTATGTTGTCCAGGTGGTCTAAGGCCATGTGAAGAGCCATTGAGATTGCATCTGTTGTTGACCTATTATGGTGTTACGTACCAGCAGCAATAGATCACAAATTGAGCCAGGTTTTAATGTTAAAGCCACTACTTTTGTTTGTGTCTACTCAAAATATAGAAAATTAAACAAAATAAACAGAAGTTAACAGTGTTATGCATGTGTGTGTGTGTGTGTGTGTGTGTGGTTCCCAAAGAGTCAAGTTTAGGAACAGTTCTTAAAGTCTTAAGATGGCAAAGTAGAAAAGGTCCAGTAATCCAGGGAACAAATGAGTGAGCGTGGAGATTTGTAAATCCACATTAAAATGCAGAGAGAAAGCAATTACAAAGAAATTCCAAAGGTTCCACGCTGGGTTAATGAAATAATAGTCGCCGAAGAGCTTAGCCGTCAAGTCGTTCCAAAATCCATATAGAAATATCACCAGGTGACAGTCACGGAATATCCCTTCTTCCAAGTGGTTACCACATAACACCCACGAATCCAGGTAAGGGTCAACAATAGTGGTCCCACAGGATATTCCAACAGACATCCACGTGTGGATTATACGAAGTGACAGTCCCACATCCAATGCATGGTATCCTGTTGAGCAATCCAATCTTTTGGGCATGGGAAAGTATCAGACTTTACCAATTTTACAGCAAGCTCCTACTGGCAGTTTGCAGTCCACAGTCCTCTTCTCTCTCTCTCTCCTTACCACTGAAAATCTCAGTGGTCTGTCGCAGCTTGTTATACTGATATCATAGTCCCGCCTCATCCAGGTGTCTCAAAGTGACACTCACAGTAAAAGAAACCCGTGGGCACGTAACAGTGGCGATAGGCAAATAGCAATGGGTCCAGGTCCTTGCTGAGGCAGAAATTCAGTCTAGTCATGACCAACCTCACAAAGCATTTTATCACTGTCGATGTGAGTGCTACTGGGTGATAGTCATTCAGGCAGCTCACATTATTCTTCTTAGGCACTGGTATAATTATTGCGTCCAACTCTAATTATGCAGTTGCGGTAACTACTGAGCCCCCCCTCATCTGCAACGAGGAATGTCTTCATCCAGTATGTTCCACACTGCCTCCTCCGAGTAGATGGAGTGCTGCTCCCTGAAATGAACAAGGAGGGCAGAAAAACAATCTCAGGGTTGTACGTGGTGACATGTATATACTCTGATAATAAATTTTACTTTGAACTTTGAAGGACTCTGTCCATCTATTGGTAGAGTGGCCTTGTTCTTTACTTTGCAACACAATCTATCCCAGAGCCATCTGGTGAAGATCCTTGTCAAATTAAGCTGCGTCATTGCCATGAAATTTTTCACAATTTTTCTCATTGCAGTGTTGCACCTAACTACAAACAAAGTTCCCATTAGAATGGTGTTAGTGTTCAGAAGCAATGGAAAACTTTTCATCTGTTAGTTACCACACTCTAGAACCAAGATCATCCAGATTAAGTCCAACTGCAGTCCTCTTAGGAAAGGCGGACATCAGCAAGAACTGAATTGAATTGATTTATATTTCTCTCATGTACTGAAGGAAAGTTACTTTTTTCCCTTTGTATGTTACCCATGAAGATCATTTCATGACGACCGCCAAATCAGTGGATGCATTTAAAACAGAGATTGATAATTCTTGGTAAGTCAGGACATCAAAGGATGTGGAGAGAAGGCAAGAGAATGGGTTTGAGAGGGAAGATAAATCAGACATGATTGAATGTTAGCATCTTAATGGGCTGAATCCACTGCTTTGATTGAAGTTCTAACAGTGTATTGAGGTAATACGAGGGAAAACCAACAGCAGAATGCAGAATAAAGCGTTACAGTTCCAGATGAAGTACAGTAAATCAATAAGGCTCAAAGCCATAATAAGATCAATTATGAGGTCAAAGGTCCATTCTTTTCATATTTATACCTCTGCTATTTTGCTCAATTGTCTTGTAACAGCAACATCACTGATTCTTATGAATCTGTGGCCCACGATGACGCAAAGTGGAGAAGGAGAAGCCAAGATGGTAATGAGAATCTTGAGAACTTTTAGAACAGAAGTAAGGAGGAAATTTTTTGCCAGAGGGTAGTGAATCTGTGGAATTCTCTGCCACAGACTGTGGTGGAGGCCAAGTCCATGGGTATATTTATGGCGGAAGTTGATGGTTTCTGGATCGGTCAGGGCATCAAAGGATATGGCAAGAAGGCATGTGTATGGGGTTGAGTGGGATCCAGGATCAGCCATGGTGGAATGGTAAAGCAGACTTGATGGGGCTGAATGGCCTAATTCTGTTCCTGTGTCTTATGGTCGATGCATTGTTGTGATGTGGATGTATGAAGCAGAGTCAGTGGTGGAAGGAGAGTACCACCTCATAAACTACTGCCCCCAATCCTGTCCACTCAGTCAGCCCACTCATGGCCCACCTGTGGCAGAGTCTTCAGTGTCTACACTGGCTTCGTCAGTCAGTTCAGAACCACAAAACCTAAACAAGTCAAGTCAACCCTGTTCCCCAAGGACTGCCTGAGAAGAAGAACAGAAAGAAGATTCACATCTTTGAGGTAATGATCTTGGAAGTTAAAAAAATCAGAAAGGTGCCATTCAGGATTAACTCAGTGCTGTGTTCTGGTTTCCCTTCTCTTTTTCTCACCTGCTCATTACCTCCCTCTGGCTCCTCTTCTCTTCCATTTTTTCCATGGCCACTGTCCTTTCCATTTAGATTTCATCTTTTTTAGCCGTTTACCACTTCCACCCATCCCCTCCCAGCTTCTAACTTCATACCCTCCCTCTGCTTTGCCCCTCACCTGGACTCATCTATCAGCTTCTATTCCTTCGCCCCTCTGCTGACCCCACACATTCTTATTCTGGCTTCTGCCCCTTTCTTTCCAGTCCTGATGAAAGGTATTGGTCTAAAATGCTGACTATTTATTCCCCTCTATAGATGCCGCCTGACTTGCTGAGTTCCTCATTTTGAGTGTGTTAGTCAAGATTCCCAGCACTTGCAGAATCTCTTTTGTCTGCGTTCATTATATCTCTTCGCAAAATTGTGGTGAAGGCTGACGGTTTCGTTTGGAGTCTGGGATCATTTGCATTGTAAATTCACCAAAAATGGCTTGGGGTCTCAAGAAGTTATTGATTCACTGTTGCTGCAAATAACCCGTGAACAATTACAGAGGTCACAAAATGTTTTTTTTTCACATTTGTCCTCAGTTATAAGAAGATTACATATGGTTAAAAAGAAGGCACTGTGTACGAAGAAACATCCAATTGGTTTATGGAAAAGAAAATTGCTATTTATTTAGAAGTCAGATCATACCAAACATTAAGACAGACATGGAGTAATCAATGGTGGACTATGAAGAAGGTCTTTGACAGTATGTGCTTGTGTGTGAAATCTCAGTGGTAATGTCCAGTCAGGGTTGGAAGCAACAAGAAATGTTATTTGAGTTGTTATGAGGTCAAAACGAATCTCAAATAATTGCCTTTGGTTTGAGTTATGGAAAGATTTTAGCATTTCTGATAAAGGAACTACAACTCTGGAGTGTTTGTTAACAGAGGACTGCTTTAAAAAATATAGACTTTGACTTTGACTGTTTAACAAAATCCACAATCTTTGCAACTTGACAATTGGCTGCTCATAACCAACTTTTTCCACGAAATGGCTGAAATGAGTTGGCTTGTTATTGGAAAATGTTCTGAGTCAACTTTTGGCAACTTATTTCCAAAGCAACTGTTTAGCATTTAATTTGTATATTCAGCCCTTAGCAGTTATGTAAATAGTGTTTAAATATTTATGTATCTTCAATTTACGAAAGTATAAAATGGGACATTTTCCTCACTTTTTCAATTTGATGCACTTCTAAAATATAAGTTAATGTAATTGAAAGTTTAGCTTGAAAATACACTTAAGTTTACTGTTATACTTGTAACCAAGTAATTTTCAAAAATGTGTGGCAAGAGCATACCAGGCACGAGACTATAGCTGAGAGGTCTTTCACAGAATGTCACATATTTCAGTGATGATAGTCTTGGAAAACCCAAGTCTGTGAATATATTGTTCATCAAAGAGGCCCAGATATATCTGAAGATGCTCTGTGAGTCACCTCTTCAGTAATGAACAGTTCTTTCCTTTCTGCCCCAAATTCCTCAACACACCTGAGTAACCACCAATAGCCACACCACCTTCTAGGGTAAGAATGAGGCATCCATGGAATAAGCATCCTGATTGTTAAGCGGCACAAAAAAAATGCTCTCTCTGAACTTAAGAAACTGTATGTGCAGCTTATAGCCTTGCTGGAGGGTGTCCCGCTTAGTCTCCTGAGGTCAAGTGTGTCCCTTTAAATCTCTAAACAGCAAATAAGAAAGCAGAAGTTTTGCTCCTTGTTTGTCAGAGCCTGTATCGTATTGGTCAGTGCAGATATACTGTGTGCTCACATACATGTTCAGGCTGTAAGGTTGCCTCCAGCTGAAAGGATAACATGTCAGGGCAACAGTAAAAAAATAATCTGCGTTCACCAGCAACTTTGATGCGTGTTGCTTAAAAAAATAATCTTCCGTTTTCAGGTGAAAGTATCAATTAAACAAGTTCACAGTAAACTTTCAATTAAGTTTTTTTTTGTTGCAAAGTGTTTCATAGCTATAGATGAGAATTTTGATGGACCATTGTAGAAGATTGGAATATTTTTGTTGTCTGAGATGCAAACAATCATTTTGGTCACAGGACCTGTTCTCTACCCTTCTACAGTTTCAAAAGCATCCAAGGTACCAGAGCTGGCGATGCTGTTTATTCTGTATGCACACCACAGCCAATAAAATAAGTCTTTTCATTCCATTCCAGAGAACAGAGAGGCCCAGCAAACATAATTTGGATCTGATTGGCTGTCACAGATTAGTGGCGGTAGGGAAATGGTTGGGTATCTAGTGATGCAACAGAGGGCTTGAGTTGTGAAGATTGGGATCTGTGTTTGGAGCATTAGAAGCATTGATGAGTGGTAATATGATGGACAATGAAAACATGTTTTTGACAGTAATACTCTATCCACTACTCAAATAGATAAACTATGCAAAAATTAAAAGGATTAATGAGGCAGTGTTCATGGTTTCATGGACTGCTCAGTAATTGATAGTGGAGGGGAAGAAACTATTTCTAAATTGTTGAACGCAAACACGAGGAATTCTGCAGATGCTGGAAATTCAAGCAACACACATCAAAGTTGCTGGTGAACACAGCAGGCCAGGCAGCATCTCTAGGAAGAGGTACAGTCAACGTTTTGGGCCGAGACCCTTCGTCAGGACTAACTGAAAGAAGAGATAGAAAGAGATTTGAAAGGGGGAGGGGGAGCGGGAGGGGGAGATCCAAAATGATAGGAGAAGACAGGAGGGGGAGGGATGGAGCCAAGAGCTGGACAGGTGATTGGCAAAAGGGTTATGAAAGGATCATGGGACAGGAGGCCTAGGGAGAAGGAAAAGGGGGAGGGGGGAAACCCAGAGGATGGGCAAGGGGTATAGTCAGAGGGACAGAGGGCCGTAGGGACAGACCTACGCTCTGTCCGACAGAGAAAGCAGGATCTCCCAGTGGCCACACATTTTAATTCCACGTCCCATTCCCATTCTGATATTTCTATCCACGACCTCCTCTACTGTAAAGATGAAGCCACATTCAGGTTGGAGGAACAACACCTTATATTCCGTCTGGGTAGCCTCCAACCTGATGGCATGAACATTGACTTCTCTAACTTCCGCTAATGCCCCACCTCCCCCTCGTACCTCATCCGTTATTTATTTATATACACACATTCTTTCTCTTTCTCTCCCTTTTCTCCCTCTGTTGAATATTGTTGAATATGGGTCTTCAGGCTCTAGTAATTTCTCCCCAATGGTAGTAGTGAGAAGAGGGCACATCCCAGATGGTGAAGGTCTTTAATGATGGATGCCTCCTTCTTGAAGCACAGTCTCTTGAAGATGTCTTCAATGATGTTAGGGTTGTGCTTGTGATGAAGTTAGTTGAGTGTATAACCCTCTGCAGCCTCTTGTAATCCAGTCCACTGGAGGCCCCATACCAGGCATTGATGCAACCAGTCCACCTGTAGAAATTTGTAATTGTGAGAGTAAAATACCACATCTCCTCAAAAACACCCATCCATCTCTATCCTCTACTTCTCATCACCCAACCCGTTTTGGATCCAGTTTGTCAACACACCTCAGATCCCTTGTGCATTAACATTCTGGACCAGCCTACCATGGCAGCTGGTGGTGTAGTGGCATCAGCACCAGACTTCGAGGTGAATGGTCATGGGTTTGAATCTGGCTGGCCCCTTGCACACTTTCCATTTGTGCTGAGTTGAGCTTCGAATGAGCAACTTGGCCTCATTAAAAACAGACAAATGCCAATGAAATGGCAAAAATGCTGCTCAATGCATCACAAGGCGCAAAAAAGAAACAACAACATCTAGCCTCCTATGCAGGACCTTGTCAAGGGCCTTACTGAAGTCCCTTTAACCCATATCTGCAACTCTGTTTTCATTCTTAGTCATCTACATTGGGAAAGAGTACCAAAACCTTGGTCAAAGAAGATGTTACAAGATATCTTCAAGGAGAAAATGAAGTTAGGGAGGAAGAGAGATTTGGGAGGGAGGGCAGCTGGATTTGGATCAGCAATGTTGGAGAGTCAGAATCTGGCTGCAAAAAGAAATTGGAGTGTTGTGTGCAATTCCAGTTGCCTCATGACAGAAAGGATATAAAGTCTTTGGAAATGACTTAGAAGGGATTTACCAGGATACTGATTGGATTAGTGCGTATGCGCAATAAGGAGAGGTTAGAAAACCTTTGGCTTCTTTTCTCTGGAGCATCAGAGGTTGAGGAAGACCTGGCAGGAGTGTATAAAATTATGAGGAGGATAGATAGGGTAGACAGTAAAAGCCTTCTTCCCAGGGTAGAAAAGCCATGTAGGAGAGGGCATGCATTTAAGGTGAGGGGGGAAAGTTTAAAAGGAGAAGCGTCAGGCAAGTTTTCACACAGAGAGTGGTGGGTGCCCGGAAGAAGTTTCCAGGGGTAGTTATGGAAGGAGATGTAATAGCAGTGGCTTAGATGGATACATGACCAACAGGGAATGCAAGAATGTGGATCATATACAGGCAGAAGAGACTTAATTTAGTTTGAAGATTAAGGAGGAGCTTTATCTGTCATATATACAGTGAAATGCATCGTTTTCAATGTGCTGGGGGCAGCCACAAGTGTACTCATGCTTTTGGCGCCAATGTAGCACCTGTTGCCTCTATAATCTAACTCTATTTCTGTCCATTTACTGACCCGCACCTTACAACCTCCTCAAGCTCACGAAATTATAAACACACATACACTATCATAGTCATTCTTCATCATCATCTTGACTTACATTTCCTCTAAGATGGATATTCTCTCAAATTTTAAAATAATCCTGTCCGAACCTTTTCCTATTCCTTAAATTTTCTTCAGACCAACTCCATCCAAGATCTCTTACATTCTCTCACAGCGCATGAACAGACCCTTTAGTCCACAATATCTGCACCAAACACAACGACAGATGAGAGTCCCCCTTCCTCCAATCCTTTATCCATTTCATCAACTGACTTCCCATCTCTGTTCTTCACCTTTCCCCCTCTCTCAGTTTCGCTTATCAGCTGCTACTTTGTATTTCTCCCTCCCCTCCCCCCACCTTCTTACGCTGACTTCTCATATATTTTTTCTGGTCCCAATGAAGTGTCTCATAGAAACATAGAAAATAGGTGCAGGAGTAGGCCATTCGGCCCTTCGTGCCTGCACTGCCATTCAGTATGATCGTGGCTGATGATCCAGTTCAGAACCCTGTACCTGCCTTCTCTCCATACCCCCTGATCCCTTTAGCCACAAGGGCCATATCTAACTCCCTCTTAAATATAGCCAATGAACTGGCCTCAACTGTTTCCTGTGGCAGAGAATTCCACAGATTCACCACTCTCTGTGTGAAGAAGTTTTTCCTCACCTCGGTCCTAAAAGGCTTCCCCTTTATCCTCAAACTGTGACCCCTCGTTCTGGACTTCCCGAACATCGGGAACAATCTTCCTGCATCTAGCCTGTCCAATCCTTTTAGAATTTTTTATGTTTCAATAAGATCCCCCCCCCCAATCTTCTAAATTCCAGTGAGTATAAGCCTAGTTGATCCAATCTTTCATCATATGAAAGTCCTGCCATCCCAGGAATTAATCTGGCGAACCTTCTTTGTACTCCCTCTATGGCAAGAATGTCTTTCCTCAGATTAGGGGACCAAAACTGCACACAATACTCCAGGTGTTGTCTCACCAAGGCCTTGTACAACTGCAGTAGTACCTCCCTGCTCCTGTACTCGAATCCTCTTGCTATGAATGCCAGCATACCATTCACCTTTTTCACTGCCTGCTGTACCTGCATGCCCATTTTCAATGACTGGTGTACAATGACACCCAGGTCTCGTTGCACCTCCCCTTTACCTAATCGGCCACCATTCAGATAATAATCTGTTTTCCTGTTCTTGCCACCAAAGTGGATAACCTCACATTTATCCACATTAAATTGCATCTGCCATGAATTTGCCCACTCACCTAATCTATCCAAGTCACCCTGCATCCTCTTAGCATCCTCCTCACAGCTAACACTGCCGCCCTGCTTCATGTCATCTGCAAACTTGGAAATGCTGCATTTAATTCCCTTGTCTAAGTCATTAATATATATTGTGAACAACTGGGGTCCCAGCACTGAGCCTTGTGGTACCCCACTAGTCACTGCCTGCCATTCTGAAAAGGTCCCGTTTATTCCCACCCTTTGCTTCCTGTCTGCCAACCAATCCTCTATCCACATCAGTACCATACCCCCAATACCATGTGCTTTAAGTTTGCACAGGTCCCTCTGTGGGACCTCGTCAAAATCCTTTTGAAAATCCAAATATACCACATCCACTGGTTCTCCTCTATCCACTCTACTAGTTACATCCTCAAAAAATTCTGTGAGATTTGTCAGACATGATTTTCCTTTCACAAATCCATGCTGACTTTGTCCGATGATTTCACCGCTTTCCAGATGTGCTGTTATCACATTTTTGATAACTGACTCTAGCATTTTCCCTACCACTGATGTCAGGCTAATGGTCTATAATTCCCCGGTTTCTCTCTCCATCCTTTTTTAAAAAGCGGGGTTACATTAGCCACCCTCCAATCCTCAGGAACTAATCCAGAATCTAAAGAGTTTTGAAAAATTATCACTAATGCATCCACAATTTCTGGGGCTACTTCCTTAAGCACTCTGGGATGCAGACCATCTGGCCCTGGGGATTTATCTGCCTTTAATCCCTTCAATTTACCTAACAGCACTTCCCTACTAACATGTATTTCCTTCAGTTCCTCCATCTCACTAGACCCTCGGTCCCCTACTTCCGGAAGATTATTTATGTCAGCCCAAGACATCAACTCATTTCCATAGATGCTGCCTGGCCTGCTGAGTTCCTCAAGCATTTTGTGTGTATTACTTTGATTTCCAGCATCTGCAGGTTTTCTCTTGTTTATATTCCAAAATTGGAATTGTCTTGTTCAAGTTTGAATCATCGTCGAAGAGAAGAATGTTGATGCTTAGTTAACAGTAGACACAGAAAACAATCAAATTGCCTGATAATAACTTTAAATCCATTTGCTTACGTGGAATGTGCTGTTTGGGTAACTTGGCAATTAAAAATAATTGTTTGAAAATGAAACAGAAGAGGTCAGCAACTGAGGATCTCTCTAAAGCATATGACAATTATTTGTTTTAAAATGATGTTATTTTAAAATACTGAGGGGGAAGAAATCATTTCCCCCTTGAGAAGATAGCTAGAAATGGGTGGGTTGTTAGTCAGATATTCTAAGAATTATCTAATGGTCAAGATATAAAAGGGAGCCATTTGGCCTGTCATGTGTGTGATAGTCATAAAAGGACAACTGAACCTAATCCCACCTTGCAGCACTTGCACGGAAGCCCTTCCAGTTGTGCTTCTCAGATACATCTCTGAGCTCTGTGCCTTGGGCATTTCTGTCTCTGACTTTCTTCTACTTAGTAAATTCAGCTTTGAGATACGATGGATTGTCCATTCCCTCCTTAGATGCTGCCTGATTCAATAGTTGCTTCAGCTTTTTGTGTGTTGTTCCAGATTCCAGCATCTGCAGTCTCCTGTGTGGACAAAATATTCATGATGAGCCCTGCCCTCATACTCTGCCTCAACACATAAGTATATTTTGCATAACTTCTCAGTTGAATAAAATTGGCCTTACCCCTTTGCAATTTTTCACTTTTGTTTCCTTTACTAAATCATAAATTGTATCCTTCTATTCTTATTCCTTAGTCCTTCTGTCAGGTTGCTCCACACTGGTTTAGAAACTTGGATATATCTTAAAATTTTGGACTCTTGGAACATGAATTGCTTTTTACGGTTGACAACGTAACATATTGAATCCAGTGTGAAGACGAGTGGCAGAATCTGGAGTCAGTTGAGGGAAATGCGGGAAGTAGAATAGGATATTAGTGAAGGTGATGCCGAAAGGCACGTTGCCGCGCTGTATGACTCTAAACCGCAGAATATCTTTTCCATTGGTCACCGGATAGTAACAATCAACTGCTCATTTTATTTCCCACTGGGCCAGGATACTGAAAAGAAACATCTTGTTTCTGAAACCATCCAGCACGTACTTCAGGCATATCGTAATATTAAATCTGGCCAAGTTAATTTTGTAAAATCTGCCCCCGAGAGTGCAACCTCGTTGAATATGTCTCCGGAGTGCGGATTGTCTTCCGTACAGATTTGGGGGCTGGCAATAAATGCATCGCTTTCATTTGTTTGGCTTTGGGAGGGTGGCAGTACAGGGAACGGCCAGAGTGTGGAGACACTGGGTGGCGCCCTGTCCGCTCCCTGGGCTCAGGCTCGCCCTGTGTGGGAGCTCTGCGCTTGGTTCCCACAAATAGGAACAGGTGGCCGCAGACGGGCAGGCAGAAGCGCCGAGCGCAGCCCTGCTTGCATACTCACCATGGACCCCGCTTCACTGCATACGCGGAGGGCCAGAGTGGACTAAACACAGGCTGTGCGCCCGCGAAAGCAAGGGAAGATCGTTCTCGTTGCTTATCTTTCTGGGGGACTTGGATTTACGGACCGAAGCGACCTTACAGATATAGATATTATTTATAGATACGTTTCTCTGGAAAGGGGGGAATGAAAGTGACCGTCTGCTTCGCGAGAACCAGGGTGGTTGTCCCTTGCGGAGATGGAGCCATCACCGTGCACAGCCTCATTCAGCAAGCCGTCACCAGGTATCGCCGAGCCATCGCCAAGGTGAGTGCGGGAGGAGAGAGGCGGCCGTGCGGCCGGACGGGGAGGCTCGGATCCGGCTTCGACACAATGTAGCGAGCGGCCGCACGGGCGGGTTCCTTCATGTAGCCAAGAAGCAGCCGGGAGCAACATGGCGCTCCTTGATAGTCAGGCTGGATACAAGGTTTCACCGTTTAAGGGCGAGTGGAGAATTAGAGGGGGGAAAAGTATAAACTGGAGATTTCAAATTTCCTCCCCATCCCCCCCCCGTCACCTCTCCCAGCCAAGTTTGAGACGTAAAGTTTTGGGTAACTTTGTCTCACGAATGGTTTTCCGTTTGCCCCCTTCAACTCTGCCTTTGCGAGTCTTTTTTTTAAAGTATACAGTGCTAAGAGGTGAGCAGTGTGGTTTGAGAATTGGGAATCGCAGTGAGGCTGACTCAACTCCAGCCCGAGGCTTTCCTGGGAATGGAGGCCGCGGAAAGTGCCTGCCAAGTGTTTTGACAAGAGTTTCTGGCTTGAACATTTTCAGGCGAATTATTAATCCTATAGTTCAATCGTAATTGTGAGTTAAATCAAATTGTGCGATGCCCATTGTGGTTACCGACAGGAACGAATGTCTTTTTCCCCCACATTTCGAAGGAAGCTTGTCACTGAGACGATTAGATTAGCTGGACCTCCCAACCTTGCTTCTTAGGAATCCAGGGCCACATTTTCAAGAGTTAAGTAAAATAATAAAACGGAAGGTTTATACTTGGTTAGCAACAAAATGAAGCCCTTAACGTGTTTTAATTTTAACTGGTATCGATGGGTAATTTACATTCATCGTATTAGTTAGTTGATTAGCAACACGGAATGTGTGCTGCTGCAAACGTTGTAGGCCGGGGTCCACTTTGTTATTAAAAAGTATGAAGAGAATAAACATGTATACACATCATTTTCAGGTCCATTAACAGACCGTAACTCTTGTTGCAGTTGCGAGACTTAAACGTTGTTGATATTTCTTAAAAATGAAATGCACTTTTATCCATAGTAATAATCAATATCTGTTCATTTTGGTGTCACTGTGACTGTATGATGAGCTGAAGCAAAGCTGAGACAAAGGTTGCACAATTTTCATGACCCATTCGATTATTTTGAAACACTTTGAAACGTTGTAATTTGATATTGCCATGATGTGCATTTAAAAAGAATCATTTGATGAAATAATGTTTTTTCATTGGGGCAATGCTTTTGCTTTACCATTGGCAGCAATCTTGTGTTTTTTTGAGGGAGAGTGGCATGAGATGGAGAGAGGAGGAATTTTTTATGTTGACCACTCAAGTTCTTTGTTGGATGAGGAAGTTGAGGTTTGGGTTTGGCTGAATTATTAATGGGAAGAATTAAATTGCTTTCTGAATGGTCTAAGACTTAATCAGTAACCCTGATCCAGAGCAGCCTATAATCAGATAAAAGTTGCAGTTTGATGTACATCTTTGTCACTGTTTATCAGTCAAAAAAGCTAATTAGCAAGCAATTATGTGTTATTATTCGTGGATGTAAATTGTACTTAATTTTGTCACTGTGTGTAGGAAGGCAGCGATTCTAGACTATACTAGACATTTAAAATATTTCCTCTGTGCAAGAAATGTCAAAAGTTTTAAAAATAATTGGCCCAAAAAGTGTTTATTTCGATTGTTTTTTAAATGTACCAACACCACCTTAATTTGTCACCCAATATGATTTGGCAGTACATGACTACTTCAGTTATTTTGTGAATTTAAGATTTTCCTCATGGAGTAGTTAACTAACTTATATTTTAATATCAAAGAACTCAATTCCTATTTGCAACGTGCAACAGAGCATTTTGCTGTGTCCTTCCAGCATTCTGTGTGTTGTTCAAGATTTCCAGCATCTGCAGAAACTCGTTGTATTTGTGATTTTTTAATTATCCTTCAAGATTTGGTGTGAAATAACAAAAGCTATGTTTAATGTGGTCAACGAACATTGAAAAATTATTGATTGCTGTTCAGGTAGAAAACAGGTTTTAAATCTAGATTTTTAATTGATGGACAAATTGATTGGTAGGGTTTATATGTAAAGGTAATGAAAATAAATGCAATAAGATGATAAATTGTGCTTAATATTGGCTTGGAAGGAAGGAGCTTGTTAAAATGTAATCTCTACATAAATACAGGTCTCCTGGGATGACTCCAAAACATTTTTCCAATATTATTACTTTTGCAGTACAGCCACCTTTGACAAGTTGGGAATGGTGGCAGTTTTGTGCACAACAAAATCTCACAAAATAGTGAAGTGTAGACTTTGTGGTGGTGATGTTGATGAAGCATTTTGGACACTATTGGTGACCTCATTATTGAGATTTCATTTATACAGATTTTCCCACCTGAAAATGACAGCTATTGTTAATTACAGCTGAGTGTATCTAAGTGACCATGCGAGAGTGAGTAAGCTGCAGGGCCACACAGAAAGGAGACGGACAATGGAAGTTGTGGAATGGATCTGCTGGACCAAATGGATTTCTATGTTGTTGAAAGTAAATCACATTTAATAATGCCGATTTGAAATCTTATCCAGGACAACCCAGAACTGTCCCAAAGGGAAGATTGAGTTTTCAGTAACTGATGGGCGCTGAATACAGTGAGCGTACTTTCTTACTATATGAAATGAAATAATTTGATCAAGGAAACAAATTCTGCTTAGATTTACTGGAATGCATTCAAGTTAGAAACTGTTAGAAATTGTTTCAATGGAACAAAAGGTTGCATGAGGGTATAATATTTTATAGTTTGGATGTGTAAATAGTTAAAGCCAATTTTCTTTGGTGAATGGTTTGCATGAAATAGTACTTAGTAATGGGGGTTGGAATGACTTTACATTGCTGCATTCTTTTGAAAGAAGACCTGTCAGGTTGACTGTGTGCTAGTGTTGCTGCACCCCTCTGACATTCCATCTAACCGCATTGCTATTCTCTTCAAGATGTTTAAACTGCTGAATGCCTTGCCAGAAAATAATTTTAACATTAATTCAGTGTCCTCACTTAAGTGAAAGTTAGATGAATGTTTAAAAAATTTGAAAAACTGAACACTCAATATGATATCCAATGTGTACATGTGTGGCCATTATTTTCCAAGGCCCACTTGGGTAGATGTCACCTCATCTACCAACATTATCAGTACCAACATTTTCAGAGAAACTACTCAAAGGTGGAGTGCCTTGCTCGAGTACACGCTTAGAAGAAAATTAACCTAAGACTAAGGCTATGTCCACACTAGACCGGATAATTTTGAAAATGCTGGTTTCATGTAAAAACGATAGGTGTCCACACCAAGCATTTTTGAAAATACCTCCGTCCACATTAAAACAGGTATTTGGGCGAATCCCCTCCAACTGGGCATGTGCAGGACACATCTACAGAAAACAAGCGACATGTTTGGTGTCGAATCTTGCTGTGAAAGTGTGCGTTTGTGCAGTTACAGACTAGAAAAACTTTAAAGGAAATTGCCAAACGATGGGCAGCTGTTGGCTCTCGTGCAGGAGGATTTACAATTTAAAAAAAACAAATACTGGAGTGTATGGAGGCAACCAACAGGGAGTTCACGGACAGTATGACCCAGCTGATGACGAACATTGAAAAACTAACTAACTCTGTTGCATTAATAAAGCACCTTGTTAAATGTATAAAACATGTCTGCATCAGTGTTATCTTGTATTTCCATACAATGTTACATTAGGCTGTTACACATCTATTGTCAGAGAAGTACTTGTATAAATAGGTAAACCACCTTCATACAAGCAAGGACAGAAAACAGGGTGAAGTGAGTATACTTATTTATTCAGTAAGCTATGGGTCAAAGTATTTGGTGAGTACATTTCTAACTATTCTGGCTTCAGTCTCGTTGCCGTCTGTTCTGAAATTGTTAGGTTGTGTGGAGGATTGCGTTCAAGAAAACAATGAAATGCTGCGCTGCCGCCATCTGTTCCGGCTCGTATTGACAGCGTGTTTAGAAATCTCTGGTTACCCCGTCCACAATACTCTGTACAATTGGTGTTTTCAAATTTACACATTCTGGAGGGCGTTTTAGAAAAGCTCCGTTTTCGGGGGAGGAAAACACCGTTTCAGTGTGGACGGAGGGTCAAAACAAAGAGGAAAAAGCTTCGGTTACGGATTATCCGGTCTAGTGTGGACGTCGCCTAAGTTATTTAGATAAGGAGCAAAGGAGATAATGAAGTGTATATTGTGTTAAAGTAGCGCATTTTTTTTTGCATGAGCACATAAATGACCACACTACTTACATTTTCAATCTTTTGTGATTTGGGGTGTAGCAGTTTGTTATTTTGGATTAAATGGCTAAAGACACAGCAAGCTGTTCTTGTCATTGTAGTGGTATTTTTAACTTGTTAGGCAGATCTTCAGTAATTTTTTTTGGAATTGATGATTAGCGTTTGGATCTGAGGCTCAGCTTTGATTTTACAAAATGATTTTAACTTCGAAACCCAGCTTCTCTGCAAAGAATACATAATTCATCTTAACAGATTAGGTTTACTTGCAATGTATGACTATATTATACCTGAACCCTTGTTCAAAATATATTGCTTAGTACATTGTTTTGATATTAATTATGTTTGAAATTGCAGCTCTGCAATATTGATTCATGGCAATTTCAAACTGCGGTCTTCACCTGCTAGATTTTCATACTTTACAGTCACTAGTAACTTTGCGTTTAATTCTAGGATGTGAAACATTTGGAGGGTTATCTTCGTTTGTGTCTTCTTTGTGCTTTAGTGTATCCTGGCTTCCTCAAACCAGTTGATTTTTTACATGTATACTTCCCCTGAAAAATTATTTGACCCTGTAATGAATGGACCACTGTTCTAACACATCTGTGCCCCAGAATTATATTTTAGTTCCTTCAAAACGTAGTCTTCTTCCGAGTTGATTTCTCTACTGGTAAGTTAATTTGTTAGCAATTAGTTGGTTCCAACGCACATACGTTATATTTGTCTCCTAATATCCATCAATACATATTACACATAATCAATGTCCACTTTACACAATACACCAACTGTTCGGAGTTGTATTCCAGTCCAGAGGGAAAGCTATAAGGCAAAATAACTGGGCATATTAATTTGATTCCCTGTCATTGTAGATGCATAGGATGAAATAGAGCAGTTCCATTCATTGGGGTCACTTTTTGGTCCTTGGGGGTGAAAACATAGTGATTAGCACAAACTGATGCCAAAATTGGTTTCTGTCTCTTGTTTTGCCACAGCTATTATCTTGATTGGATGGAGAACATGCTAACTGGGTAATTCTTGTACTCATTTTCACCTAGTTGACATTGCAGTAGCCAGAATCGTGTTTTAAATCACAATGATTGGTGGAAAAATACTTCCTTTTAATGTTTGAAAGGTTAACAGGTTGTTGACAATATGGATACTTCGCTTTATTTTGCTCCAGTTGCATGGAATTTCTCAGGCACATAATTATAGAACAACAAAAGTTAGTTAAACCATCTGTTCAATTGCTTCCAGTAAACATGTTTAATTTCAATCCAGTGGTCTATCCATACTGATTAAATGTCCTGAAAGCCTCATTAAACTGTAATGTATTTTGATACTCACCCCATCCATCCGTCTACTGCACAACACAATCGAAATGCTTGATTTCTTCATTCATGCTATCAAAATGTAAGTCCATAGACTTGCAGAAGGATTTGCGTGTTAAATCCTTAGAAAGAAGTGAAGTAGCATAAGAAGATCTCGAGTAATTGAGTGGAGTTTAAAAAAACTGCAAGGGAAGAAGACCCTGATGGAGTTATCTGTAGGCTTCGGAACTGTAGTCAGAATGTGATATACAAGTTACAACAGAAGATAGAAAAGACATATAAAAAAGGCAATGTTATGATTGTCTTGGAACATTTCAATATGCTGGTGGATTGGGGAAATCAGGTTGATAATGGATCTCAAGGTAAGGAATTTGTAGAATGCCTACAGGATGGCTTTTTAGAAGAGTTTCTGGTTGCACCCACTAGGTGAAGGGCAATTCTGGTTTGGGTGTTGTGAAGTGAACTACATTGGATTAAGGAACTTAAGAAAAGGACCCCTTAAGAGGCAGTGATCCTAATATGGAATTCGCCCTGCATTTGAGATGGAGAAGTTAAAATTGGATTATTATTGGTATTACAGTTGAGCAAAGGAATTACAGAGGCCTGAGTGAGGAGCTGGACAGATCTGATTGTAATGGAACACTATTATAGGTGATAGAGCAGCAATGGCTGGAGTTTCTGGGAGTAATTCAGAAGACATCCCAAAGAAGAAGTAGTGTTCTAAAGGGAGGATGAGGCAACTGTGGCTGACAAGTGAGGTCAAAGATTGTATAAAAGCAAAGGATTGCATACAATATAGCAAAAATTAGTGGGAAGCTGGAAGATTGGGAAGCTTTTAAAAACCAACAGAAGACAAAAAGAACAATAAGGAGAGAAAAGATGAAATAAGAAGGTAAACTAACCAATAATATTTTTTTTTGGATGTATAACGAATGAAAGAGGCAAGAGTGGACATCTGACCACTAGAAAATTATGCCAGAGAAGTAGTAATGGGGAACAAAGAAAGAGGGGACAAATACTTCAGTATTTTACATCAGTCTTTGCTGTGGAAAATACTAGGAATACTGTATGCCAGGAATTCAAGAGTGTTGAAGCAGAAGTGGTGTAGAAGTAGGAGAAGGTGGTTGGGAAGCTAAAAAGCCTGAAGCTAGATGAGTCACCTTACCAAGATGGACTACACTTCAGGGTTCTGAGCATGGTAGCTGCAGAGGTTGTGCAGACACTAGCAGTAATCTTTCAAGAATCACGAGATTCTGGAATGGTTCTGGAGGACTGGAAAATTGCAAATGTCACTCCACTGTTTAAGGTGGGAGGGAGGCAAAGGACAGGAAATTGTAGGTCAGTTAGCTTGATTTCAATGGTTGAGAAGATATTGAAGTCCATTATCAATGATGAATTTTCAGGCTACTTGGAGGCACGCAACAAAATAGGCCAAAGTCAGCATGGTTTCCTTAAGGGGAAATGTTGCCTGGCAAATCTGTTGGAATTCTTTGAGGATAGACAAAGGAGAGTCAGTGGATGTTGTATACTTGGATTGTCAGAAGGCCTTTTCAAGGTGCCACACATGAGGCTGCCAAATAAAATGGTCCGTGGTGTTACACAAGATTGACTGACTGGCAAAGGGCAAAAAGTGGGAATCAAGGGGCTGCCTTCTGGCTGGTTGCTGGTAACCAGTGGTGTTTTGCAGGGGTTGGTGTGGGACTATTTCCTTTCATGTTATACGTCAGTGATTTGGATGAAGAATTAATAGGTTTGCGGACAATGAAGTTCAGCTTTCCCTAAAGATTAACATGCAGGTTGAGTCAGTAGTAAGGAAGGTGAATGCAATGTTTGCATTCATTTAGAGAGAATTTATAACAAAGCAAGAATGTAAAGCTGAGACCTTGTAAGGCATTGGTCAGACTACGTTTGGAGTACTGTATTCTGAACAGTTTTGGGCCCCATTTGTAAGTAAGGATGTGCAGCATTGGAGAGGGTTCAGTGAAGGTTTACGAGAGTGATCTTGTGAATGAAAGGATCAACCTGTGAGGAGCATTTGACGGTGCTGAGTCTGCACTCAGTGGAGTTCAGAAGATTCAGGTGGGATCTCACTAAAATGTATCAAATTTTGAAAGGCCTTGATACTGTACATGGAAAGGATGTTTCCAGGAGTGCCGAGGACCAGAGGGCATAGCCCAGAATAGGAGGACATCCCCTTAGAACAGAACTAAGGGGACATTTTAGCCAAAGAGTGATGAATTGTAGAATTCATTTCCACAGATGTCTGTGAACGCCAAGTCATTGGGTATATTTAAAGCAGAGATGGATACATTTATTATTAGTAATGATGTCAAAAGTTACAGGGAGAAGGCAGGAGATTGGGATTGAGAGGGAAAATAAACCAGCCATGATTGAACGGTGGAGCAAACAATGGGCTGAATAGTCTACTTCTCGTATGTCATTATGGTGTTACTGAAACGATACAATTTACCAATTAAAAATCAATATAGTTTCAATTTAAGCTGTAACCAAGAATCTTTTGAATAAGCACAGTGTTCCAAACTGAGCATATTTCTGAATCATTTTAATGGTGGATTTGAACAGTGATTCAAATCGGGATGTAGCATTGGAGAATGAAGTCTGGTGGTCTTCAAGAGAGTCAACTAATTTTTGTCCCTCCTTTTTTACATAATTAGTGCCCCTTTCATCTTTGAGGTCTTATTTCTTCAGACAATGTATTTTAAGAGGTGTGGCTTTTCTATTTCTTTCATATATTATTTTAAAATGATTAATACCGAAACTACAAGGCAAATATCTTGCCTGTTTAAAAAAAAATGTTGCTTTTATCTTCACAAATCATGATCTCAGATCCATTACAGTGCATGATGTGTTAAAAATAACTAGTTGAATTAAATTGGCTTGTATTAGATATAGCTTAATTGGAAAATTACATGCAAGAGAGGAAATTCTTTTGCGGTGGTATACTGTCTTATTTTTTCTCAGATAACTTAAGATTTGGTCGTGTATATTGTTGATTGCTACAGGGAAGGAAACTGATTTCCTCTTCAGATCTTTTATCTTCACTTTCTGTGAGTCACTTGTTGGCTTTTTATCACAGGCTATATAGAGTTTAGTGATCATTGAGGACTGTCATTCCAAAAAGCTTATTCAGTGCCATTTTGTGGTGAGGTTGTTGCAAATCATATTCTATGTCTGGTTATATAATCATCAAAAGTACTGCACAGTGGGAGGCTACTTGGCACTTCGTGTCCATGTTGTTGGTGGGTTAAATTTGTACATTCATTCAACTGTATTTGTTGCGTAAAGAAATTAGCCGTTCATTATGCAGGAGTTAAAACATTTCAATAAACAGTGTTTAGGGCACGCAGTGTGAGCAGGAAAACAATACTTATGAGGAAGATGCTTTCAATTCATGTATGTACAGTATATACAGTTGGAGTTCTGTGAGAGAGCAGACCTCCTGAGCAGTGTAAATAGAGCTGGTTGCTAATGAAGACCAGGTTGTACTGCAAGATTGCATTTAGAGACTTAACTCTTTCCCTCCCATTTGCTGTCCCATGTAGCTAGAAGTTCACTCAAGGCCATTACTTTAGATTGCTTAAGGTTGATTTGTACTTCTGCGTCAAATCGACGCCGTAGGCTTCCCAGTGGGTGACTGAAGGGCAGGGAAGGAACTCTGGCCGCAATGCTTTCCATAAACCTTTACAGACCTCCAAAATTATGGAGGACACATTTCGCTTTTACGAAAAACGACGCTGGCTTTAAACTTGTTTACCCCAAGAAAGACTACCATGACCATGAAGCCTTGCACGGGCAGGTATGTGTGCATGCGCGACGTGCCGGAATTGCAGAGTGACGCAGACACACTAACGCACAAGTATAAATGCTCACAATGCACATAGGCCATTTGCGTAGGTTACAGCGTCCATTTGACGCATAAGTATAAATTGGCCTTTAAGCATGAGTAACAATGAAGGACGAGTAACAAAATGGGCTTGGCAAAATATACATCTGGCCATCACTGAAGAGATGAGGCGTATTCTTTGGCTTTGTTGGGACAAAAATGCAATGCTCGTAAACCGATACCTTGACTTTCCAGAGTTATTCTTTGAAGAATTTTGTTTAATCTTTTCATTTGAGATTTTTCAAAGTTCAAAATAAATGATCAAGGTACAAATGTATCACCATGTACAACCTCGAGATTCATTTTCTGCAGGGATAGTCAATAAATCCAATAGCCATAATATCAATGGAAGACTGTACCCAGCACAGCAGACAAGCATTGTGCAGAAGAAAACAAACTGTGCAAATACAAAAAGAAAGGAAAGAAGTAATAATAAATAAGCAATAAATGTCAAGAATATGACGTGAAAAGTTCTTGAAAGTGAGGCCATAGGTTGTGGGAATAATTCAATGATGGGTCAAGTAAATTTGAGTGAAGTTATCCCCCTTGGTTCAAGAGCTTGATGGCTGAGAGTAACAACTATTCATGAACTTGGTGGTGTGAGTCTAGAGGCTCCTGTTCCATCATCCTGATGGCAGCAGTGAGAAGAGTGCATGACTTGGGTGGTGAGGGTCCCTGGTGGTGGGTGCTGCTTTCCTGTGACAATTTTCCATGTAGAAGTGTTCAGGGGTGGGGAGCGTGTTAACCGTGATGGACTGGGCTGTATCCACTGCTTTTTGTAGGATTTTCCATTCAAGGGACTTTTGTGTTTCCATACCAGGCTGTGATGCAATCAGTCAATACACTCTCCACCACACAACTATAAAAGTTAGTTATTGTTATAGATGTCATGCCAAATCTCTGAAGGAAGTAGAGGCACTGCCGAGCTTTCTTCATAATTGTACTAAGGTGCTGGGTCCAGGACAGTTCCTCTAAAACGAGGAACTTAAAGTTTCTGACCTCAGGTCGTCTGATCGGATAACGCAGAATTTTAATTAATTTTATTTTCTGTGGAAGTAATGTTTCAGTGCCAAATTTCTGAAAATAAATCATATTTTGAGTTTTTTGTAAGCCAAGCTGGTAGCTGAAACATAGTTGGTTTGATATATAAGTAACACAAATGCTGGAGGAACTCAGCATGCCAGACAGCATCTATGGGAAAAAAGTGCGGTCAGTGTTACAGGTCGAGATGTTGACTGTTCTTTATTCAATAAATGCTGTCTGGCCTGCTGAGTTCCTCCAGCGTTTCCTGTGTGTTGCTTGGATTTACAACATCTGGATATTTTCTCCTGTTTGTGGTGTGATGTAAATGTTGAATACCCTTTGTCCAAAACACTTTGGGTTGGAAGTGTTTTGGATTTTGGATTTTTGGAATATGTAATAAGACAGCTTGAGACCGTCATAAATTCTGACTCTGAATTTATGTGCTACTGGTAAACGGTGTTTGTTCAATAAAGTAAAAATTATCTTTTCATGTATTCTTTTTGAAAATTCAATAAAAATTATATTAAAAAAAGTAAAAATTATTACATACCATTAATATAATGAAACAATAATATGTGCAGGGTAACAAAAGGAGCACAACATTGGGAGAATACCTGAAACAGTTGTTGAACAGCAGACAATAGCAGGCTTTCAGTCTCCATCTATGATGCCATGTTTCGATTAAAAGTCTTCAGTACTTTAGGTTTTTTTTTAGGTTTAATGTAAGGTATAAAAACAATTGGAATTATAGACTTGTTCTGGTGTTAGATTTTCATCTGCGACGATCTTCGCAAACTCATCAGTGAAATTCCTGCACTCATGCTGAACTCGCTGATTTCATCCACTTTGCCTCCAACTTCCACCCAGCCCTCAAATTCACCTGGCCCATTTCCGGCCCTTTCCTTCCTCGATCTCACTGTCTCTATCTGCGGAGACAGCTTATCCACCGATGTCTATTCTAAACCAACAGACTCTCACAACTATCTGGACCTCGTTCCACCCTGTTAGTTGTAAAAACGCCATCCCCTTCTCTCAATTCCTCCATCTCTGCTGCATCTGCTGTCAGGATGAGGCTTTTTACTCTAGAACAAAGGAGATGTTCTCCTTTTTCAAAGGGGCTTCCCTTTGTCCACCGTCAATGCTGCCCTCAACCACATCTCTTCCATTTCATGCACGTCTGCTCTTACCCCATCCTCCGGCTACACTACCAAGGATAGGGTTCCTCTTGTCCTCACCTACCACCCCACCAGTCTCCACGTCCAGCACATAATTCTCTGAAACTTATGCTACCCTCAACTGGATCCTACCACCAAACACCTCTTTCCCTCCCCCCCCCCCCACTTTCTGCTTTCCACAGGGATCGCTCCCTGTGCGACTCCCTTGTTCATTTGTCCTTCCCCACTGATCTCCCTCCTGGCACTTATCGTTGCAAGAGGAACAAGTGCTTCACCTGCCCCTACACCACCTCCCTCACTGCCATTCAGGGCCCCAAACAGTCCTTCCAGGTGAGGTGACACTTTACCTGTGAGTTTGCTGGGGGTCATATGCTGTGTTCATTGCTCCTGGTGTGGCCTCTTGTATATCGGTGAGACCTGACATAGATTGGGAGACCGCTTCGCCGAGCATCCACGCTCTGTCCGCCAGATCAAGTGGGATCTCCCAGTGGCCACCCATTTTAATTCCACTTCCCATTCCCATTTCGAGACGCCCATCCATGACCTCCTTCACTGTCGGGATAAGGCTGCACTTAGGTTGGAGGAACCTTGTATTCTGTTTGGGGAGCCTCCAATCCGATGGCATGAACATCGATTCCTCAAACTTCCGGTAATGCCTCCAACCCCCCTCCCTTCACCATTTCCCATCCCCTTGTCCCTCTCTCATGTTATCTCCTTGCCTGCCCATCGCCAATTGCTGGTACTCCTCCACCACCCCTCCACTTCTTCTTTCTTCCATTGCCTGCTGTCTCTTTCACCAAACAACTTCCTCGGTCTTTGCTTCATCCCTCCACTTTCAAGTTTCACCTGTCGCCTGGTGTGTTTGTCTCTCCCCTCCCCCCACCTTTTAAATCTACTCCTCAACTTTTTTTCTCCAGTCCTGCCGAAGAATTTTGGCCTGAAACGTCAACTGTACTTTTTTCCATAGATGCTGCCTGGCCTGCTGAGTTCCTTCAGCATTTTGTGTGTGTTGCTTGGATTTCCAGCATCTGCAGATTTTCTCTTGTTTGTCATCACTAAGTTTCTCTGCTGTGTTGATCACCAGACGCGTTAAAACCATAGAAACATAGAAAACCTACAAAAACAATACAGGCCCTTCAGCCCACAATGTTGTGCTGAGCATGTACTCACTTTAAAAATTACCCAGAGTTAACCATAGCCCTCTATTTTTCTAAACTTAATGTACCTATCCAGGAGTCTTTTAGAAGACCTTATTGTATCCGCCATTAAAAATTTAATGTTTAACAAATTTAATTCTGTGCCTGCTGAATATTCACAATGACCTTCAATGTTCAGTTTGTTGTGATAGATCTTTGCTTCTTTCATGATCAGCATACTGTGAAGTAGAATATGTTCACTCCGTTGATGAATCCATTCTTTCAATACACGATCAAGGTCTTCATTTTTTGCTCCAGGCAGTGTTTTACTATTTGTCATTAATTTCTGTTCATTACATAAGTGAAGTCACTTATCAGAGCTGTCTGTCATGTGCAGACACCTGTAGATCTCTTGGGAAACTTCTGAGCACCTTGCAGAATTTTCCATTTGCAACATCATTTCTGCGCTCGAAGTTTCGGTTTTTGAATTTTGGAATTTTGGATCAGGGGTACTCAACTTGTATTTTAGGGAAATCTTGTTCTGTTTGATTGTGATTTTATAATCACTATCCTGTTTACTTTGTTTTGTATTCAGTACTTTGACTAATGATAAACTAGGCAATGCATCACTTTAACAGTTATCTGATAAACAGATTATCGTTCAAGGGCAAAGAATTGTTCAGAAGTATTGGTCCATACACCTGTCACCAGGGCAAAATGTATAAACCACTCGCATGTAATTTCAGCTAAAGCAGTGACCGACATAAGAATGGGCTTAGCAAGACTCTTATTTTTCTTGGAGGACACAAGTTACCCCTTTGTTAACTTGTGTGTTTGAAAAAGAATTTGCATAAAATGCAACTGGTGGAGCTGAAGGGGTCTCGTTGGTTATGCATTTGCCTTAAACATGTCACTCAAGGGATGAGTACTTTAAAAGCAGACTTGGGAACAATACCTGAGCTAGCATTGTTGGGATGTGTACTTAGCCACAGGAAACTTGTTATTAATAAACTTGGAACTTTTAGCTTTGTGGACTAGTTCCTCTCACTATAACACCAAAATTGAGAGGGGGTTTAAAAGCAATTTTGTTCAGGAATTCAAGTCCAAGGATTTGGAAGTGAAGTTTAAGTTTAGCAGTTTGTGAGTTTGATGACTGAGTAACAAACAATATTGTGGAAGGATGGCTGGGGATGTCTTCAAGTGGTATGCTGTCTGTTGCTCAGTTTGAATGACACCAGTACAACTTAGTCCTAAACAAAAACTGGACATAAGAGTTTCTGGTGGAGGAGGGCAAGGATACCCATTCTCAATGAGAAAGCAGGATTTGATTTAGAGTATCCTTTAGGGACCCAATAAGAATGGAACGTGAAAACTCTAATTGGAGTTGTATTCAATTCAGAAAAGCCTTTTTTTGTTGCTGAAAATTGGTCATTGCAAGTTCAGGTCCCCTCTCTAAATGATCTAACTTCTCTCCTTGACCCTTTCACCTTCAATGCAATCATGCAAGAAGTATTGGTGTGTCCTGAGTGTTCAGCTGTATTCGGAACACAACCCAATGAAATGTAATGTGTCTGAGAGAGCAGGATGGAGATTGAGAGCCTCACCATCTAATCATTGAGTGACTCGACCTTCAACAAGTATTGAATATTGGTTTGGATTGATGCTGTTGCAGCAATACTCAAGTAACTTGAAACAGTTCTGTGTAACACTCACAACACGCTGGAGGAACTCAGCAGGTTGGGCAGCATCCGTGGAAATGATCAGTCAACGTTTCGGGCCAGAACCCTTTGTCAGGACTGAAGAGGGAAGGGGCAAAGGCCCTATAAAGGAGGTGGGGAGAGGGTGGGAAGGAGAAGGCTGGTAGGTTCCAGGTGAAAAACCAGTAAGGGGAAAGATAAAGGGGTGGGGGAGGGGAAGCAGGGAGGGGATAGGCAGGAAAGGTGAAGGAATAGGAGAAAACATAATGGGTAGTAGAAGGAGGTGGAACCATGAGGGAGGTAGTAAGCAGCTGGGGGAGGGGGCAGAGTGAAACTAGGATAGGGGAAGGAAGGGGGAGGGAATTACCGGAAGCTGGAGAATTCCATATTCATACCAAGGGGCTGGAGACTACCTAGATGGTATATGGGGTGTTGCTCCTCCAACCTGAGTTTAGCCTCATCATGGCAGTAGAGGAGGCCATGTATGGGCATATCCAAATGGGAATGTGAAGCAGAGTTGAAATGGGTGGTAACCGGAAGATCCTGTCTGTTGTGGCGGACGGAGCGGAGGTGCTCGACGAAGCGGTCCCCCAATCTGCATCGGGTTTCACCGATGTAGAGGAGGCCGCACCGGGAGCACCAGATGCAATAGATGACCCCAACAGACTCACAAGTGAAGTATCAGTTGTCAGCCTTAATTGGACATGATGAAGTGTAGCAATGCTATGGGAACGCTATCACCTCCCTGGCTCTGTTGCTACAATCCAACCAAGCAGACATGAATTTGAAATTGAATTTATTTAAACCTTACACCCATCCCACAACGTGAAGGAGTAAAAATCTTTGCATTATGACTGTTGCAATGTACAGACATGTGAATTTATAAGTCTAATGGCTTGTAGAAAGAAGTTGTCCTGTAGCCTTTTGGTCCTGGCTTTAATGCTGCAGTACTGCTTGTCAGTCGGAAGCAGCTGAAGCAGTTTATGCTGTTTATGGTTGGCGGGGGGGGGGGGGGGTGACTGGTGTCCCTGATGATCTTCCAGGCCTTTTTTATGCACTTGCTGCTGTAGGTGTCCTCAGTGGAAGGAAGTGCATGTCCACAAATGTGCTGGGCTGTCTGTACCACTCTCTGCAATGCCCAGCAATCCAGGTTTGGTGCAGTTCCCACTCCAGGTGTTGACACAGACAGTCAGGATGCTCGCAATGGTGCCTCTGTAGAAGGTCTTGAGGATTTGGGGGCTCATGCCAAACTACTTCGGTCGCCTGGAGAGGAAGAGATGCGGTTGTGCTTTTTTTTGCCACATAGCTGGTGTGTACAGTCCAGGTGAGATCTTTGGTGATGTGTATACTGAGGAACATGAAACTACTCACCCTCTCTACTGCAGTCATATTGATGTTGACTGGGGCAAACCTGTCTCTGTTCTTCCTGTAATCCATGATCAGCTCCTTTGTTTTTTGGACATTGAGGGAGAGGTTGTTATCTTGGCTGTACTGTGTCAGGGTGTTAACCTCTCCTCTGTAGGCTGTCTCGTCACTGCAAGATGACAATGTCGTGTCATCTGTGAATTTGATCAGTAAATTGGAGCTATGTGTGGCAACACAATCGTGGATATAAAGAGGGTAGAGGAGGGGACTCGGGACACAACCCTGGGAGGCATCTGTATTGAGGTTCAGAGAGGGAGAGGTGAGGGAGCCCATCCTTACCATCGTCAGCAATCCGGTAGGAAATCTGGGATCCAGCTGCACAAGGTGGGGTGCAGGCTGTGGTCTTTGAGCTTCCTGTCAAGCCTGGAGGGAATTATGTGTTGAATGCTGAATTATAGGAAAACCGTTCTAACGTATGAATCCCTCTTCTCCCAAGTGAGTGAGTGTAGTGCTGCGGCTCTGGTGTCATCGCTGGACTGGTTCCATTGGTAGGTGAATTTTAGGGGGTCCAGTTTGGACGGTAGCAAGCTGCAGATGTAATCCTTAACCAGCCCCTCAAAGCATTTGTTTATAATTGAGATGAGTGCGACAAGGCGCCAATAGTTCAGGCATGCTACCTTGGTTTTCTCAGATACAGGACCAATGACAGATGATTTTAAACAGGAGGGCACTACACACTGGGAGAGGGAGAGATTAAAAATGTCCGTGAACGCACCAGCCAGCTGTTCCACACACACTTTGAGGACCTGCTCTGGGATGCCAGCTGCTTTGCGGCTCTTGACATGTTGGAATGTTCGATGAACCTCAGGCTTGGAGGTGACCAAGCGTCAGGTCTCGTAGGTAGCTGTCCTCAGGGGTTCAGTCGTATCAGCCTCAGATGGAGTGTAAAAAACATTCAGCTTATCCGGGAGCAAGATGGGCAACTTTGGCTGTACTGCTGTGTTTCCTCTTGAAGTCAGCGATGGTGTGCAGTCCTTGCCATGCACTGCGTATGTCATTGTCACAGAATTGTGACTGGATTTTGTTCCTAAGTTGTCATTTTGCCACCTTGATGGCGCTAAGTAAAGCATAGTGGTATCTCTTGAGCTCCTGTTGCTCCTAATGCATATTTATGGCTTTTTATTTGTCTTTGTTTCTTGGAAGTTATTCAGTGTAGTTTAATACAGTGTAGCTACAAAGAAGGTGCACTGTAGATATATTATGCTGAAGCCCCCAGAAAATTCATCTTTGATGAGAGGCATTGATCATGTGGATAGTCAGAGGCTTTTTCCCAGGGCTGAAATGGTTGTCACAAGAAGACACAGGTTTAAGGTGCTGGGGAGTAGGTATAGAGGAAATGCCAGGAATAAGTTTTTTACGTTAGAGAGTGGTGAGTGTGTGGATTGGGCTGCCGTCAACGGTGGTGGAGGCGGATATGATAGGGTCTTTTATGAGACTTCTGGATAGGTACATGGAGCTTAGAAAAATAGAGGGCTATGGGTAAGCTTAGTAATTTCTAAGGTAGGGACATGTTTGGCACAACTTTGTGGGCTGAAGGGCCTGTATTGTGCTGTAGGTTTTCTATGTTTCTATGAAACTGTTGTCACCCTCATTAACATCTCTGTAATTATTCAGACAATTTGATGTGAAATTTCAGAAACAACAAATTTTACATTTTTGGTTGGTTCATTTTTCTTTTCATTGCTTTTCCTTTATCAAGAATCATAGTGTATTTTTTAGTGGTAATCAACCTGAAGCCATTCAACCACTGAAACAGAAAATACTGGAAACATTCAGCAGGTCGAGACAGCATCTGTGGAAAAGGAAACAGTTAACATTTCATTCAAATACCTTTTATTGGGAACTGGAAAATTTAATTTTAGTACACAGTGAAAGGGAGAGATGGGTTAGGATTACTATGGTGATATGACCTTATTAAATCAATTGATTGGAAGGTTAATGAAATTGAGAGGGAGAAAACAAAATGGTATGTGGAAGCTGTGAAATGCAGGACAGAACTATTGTATGGAACACAAATTAAAGCAATCTTGGAAATGCCCAGCCGACAAGTCAATTATGGTAAGAGAAAACTTTAGATGGATAACGTTACAGCAAGAAGTTGAAGAGCACCCTTGTGGCCATTCCTCTCAATAATAAGTATACCGTTTTGGATACTGTTGTGGGGTTGACCTCCCAGGGGAATACCACGGAGATTGGGTTATTGGCACTGAGCATAGGTCCTTGGTGCAGAAGGGAAAGAGAGAGAAAAGGAGAGCGGTAGTGGTAGGGGACTCGGTAGTCAGGGGAACAGAGAAGAGATGCTGTGGACGTGAATGGGACACCCTGAATAATATGTTGCCTTCCAGGTGCCAGGGTCAGGGACTTCTCGTCTCGGATCGCATCCACAACATTTTGGAGAGGGAGGGAGAGCAGCCAGATGTCTTGGTACATATTGACACCAATGACATAGGAAGTAAAAGCAAAGAGGTCCTGAAAAGAGAATTTAGATAGTTGGGTAGAAAGCTGAAAAGCAGGTAGTAATTTCTGGATTGCTGCCTGTGCCACACACTAGTGAGCGTAGATACAGGATGATTTGGCAGATTTGTGCGTGGCTGAGAAGCTGGTACAGTGGGCAGGGCTTCAGTTTCTTGGATCATTGCGATCTCTTCTGGGGAAGGTATGACCTGTTCAAAAGTGATGGGTTGCACCTGAACCCAAGTGGAACCAATATTTTTGTGGGCAGAGCTGTTGGGGAGGGTTTAAACTAATTTGGCAGGGAGGTGGGAACCAGAGTGAAGTGACTTGGGATAGGACGGATGGTAAAAAAGCTAAGATAACATACAGTCAGACTGTCAGGAAGAACAGGCAGGTGATAGGACATAATTGCAGCAAGCAGGGTGAGTATCTGCCTGAGAGATGCAGAATCAAAAAGGGGAGCAAATACAGTTTTCAGTGTTATATCTTTATAAGAGAGAAGGTGGGTGATCTTGTTGTACTATTACAGATTGTTAGGTATGTTATTGTGGCCATCACTGAATCGTGGCTAAAGGATGGTTGTAGTTGCGAGCTAAATGTCCAAGGTTATACTTTCTATTGGAGGAATAAGAAGGTAGGCAGAAGGGGTGGTGTGGCTTAGCTGGTAAAGAATGGCATCAAATCAGTAGAGATGTGACATAAGATCAGAAGATGTTGAATCCTTGTGGGTTGTGTTAAGAAACTGCAAGGATAGAAGGATCCTGATGGCAGTTATATACAGGCCTCCCAACAGTATTGCAACAGGAAATAGAAAAGGCATGTCATAACATTGCCCTTTTGACAGTCATGAGAGATTTCAACGTGTAGGTCGATTGAGAAAATTAGGTTGGAAATGACTTGATTTTGTTGAATGCCTACGAGATGGCTTTTTAGATCAGTTTGTCATTGAGCCTAAATGGGGATCAGCTATACTGGATTGGGTGCTATGTAATGAACCGAAGGTGATTAGGGAGCTTAAAGTGAAAGGACCTGAGGAGGTAGTGATCACAATATGTGACCGAGTTCGACTTGAAATTTGATAGGGAGAAAGTAAAGTCTGACATAACAGTATTTCAGTGGAGTAAAGGAACTTACAGTGGTATGAAAGAGCAGTTGACCAAAGTAAATTGCAATGAGATGCTGGCAGGGATGGCAGCAGAGCAGCAAAGGCGTGAGTTTCTGGGGAAAATGAAGAAGGTGCAGGATAGAAGTAATCCAAAAATGAAGAAATACTGAAAAGGCAAAATAGGACAACTGTGGCTGACAAGGGAAGTCAAAGCTAATGTATAAGCAAATGAGAGGGCAGACAACAAAGCAAAACCTAGTGGGCAGACAGAGGATTGGGAGAGCAACTAAAAGAATCATCAGGAAAGAAAAGATGAAACATGAAATCAAGCTAGCAAACAATATCAAAGTGGATAGTAGAAGTTTTTCAGACGTAAAAAAAACAGAAGAGATAAGATTGGACCATTAGAAAATGAGGCTGGAGAAATAATGGGGGCCAAAGGGATGGCAGATGAACTAATTATTTTGCATCAGTTTTCACTGTGGAAGACTCTGACATTGTGCCAGATGTTGAAGGGTGTGAGAGAAGAGAAGTGAGTGCAGTTACTATTACAAGGGAAAAGGTGCTCAAAAAGCTGAAAGACCTAAAGTACATAAGTCAGCCAGACCAGATGAACTACACCCTAGGGTTTTGAGAGAGCTAGCGGTAGAGAATGTGGAGCCATTAGTAATGAGCTTTCAAAAATCACTGGACTCTGGCATGGTGCCAGAGGACTGGAAAATCCAAGAATCTGAGATACAAAGGGACTTGGGAGTCCTTGTGCAGAAGAACCTAAAGGACCAACTAGAGAGCAGGCTACTCTAGACTGGGTTTTGCGCAATGAGGAAGGGTTAATTTGCAATCTTGTCGTGAGAGGCCCCTTGGGTAAGAGTGACCATAATATGGTGGAATTCTTCATTAAGATGGAGAGTGACATAGTTAATTCAGAAACAAAGGTTCTGAACTTAAAGAAGGGTAACTTTGAAGGTATGAGAAGTGAATTAGCTAAGATAGACTGGCAAATGACACTTAAAGGATTGACGGTGGATATGCAATGGCAAACATTTAAAGATTGCATGGATGAACTACAACAATTGTTCATCCCAGTTTGGCAAAAGAATAAATCAAAGAAGGTAGTGCACCAGTGGCTGACAAGAGAAATTAGGGATAGTATCAATTCCAAAGAAGAAGCATACAAATTAGCCAGAAAAAGTGGCTCACCTGAGGACTGGGAGAAATTCCGAGTCCAGCAGAGGAGGACAAAGGGCTTAATTAGGAAGGGGAAAAAAGATTATGAGAGAAAACTGGCAGGGAACATAAAAACTGACTGTAAAAGCTTTTATAGATATGTAAAAAGGAAAAGACTGGTAAAGACAAATGTAGGTCCCCTACAGACAGAAGCAGGTGAATTGATTATGGGGAGCAAGGACATGGCAGACCAATTGAATAATTACTTTGGTTCTGTCTTCACTAAGGAGGACATAAATAATCTTCCAGAAATAGTAGGGGACAGAGGGTCCAGTGAGATGGAGGAACTGAGCGAAATACATGTTAGTAGGGAAGTGGTGTTAGGTAAATTGAAGGGATTAAAGGCAGATAAATCCCCAGGGCCAGACGGTCTGCATCCCAGAGTGCTTAAGGAAGTAGCCCAAGAAATAGTGGATGCATTAGTGATAATTTTTCAAAACTCGTTAGATTCTGGACTGGTTCCTGAGGATTGGAGGGTGGCTAATGTAACCCAACTTTTTAAAAAAGGAGGGAGAGAGAAGCCAGGGAATTATAGACCGGTTAGCCTAACGTCGGTGGTGGGGAAACTGCTGGAGTCAGTTATCAAAGATGTGATAACAGCACATTTGGAAAGCGGTGAAATGATCGGACAAAGTCAGCATGGATTTGTGAAAGGAAAATCATGTCTGACGAATCTCATAGAATTTTTTGAGGATGTAACTAGTAGAGTGGATAGGGGAGAACCAGTGGATGTGGTATATTTGGATTTTCAAAAGGCTTTTGACAGGGTCCCACACAGGAGATTAGTGTGCAAACTTAAAGCACACGGTATTGGGGGTAAGGTATTGATGTGGATAGAGAATTAGTTAGCAGACAGGAAGCAAAGAGTGGGAATAAACGGGACCTTTTCAGAATGGCAGGCAGTGACTAGTGGGGTACCGCAAGGCTCAGTGCTGGGACCCCAGTTGTTTACAATATATATTAATGACTTGGATGAGGGAATTAAATGCAGCATCTCCAAGTTTGTGGATGACACGAAGCTGGATGGCAGTGTTAGCTGTGAGGAGGATGCTAAGAGGATGCAGGGTGACTTGAATAGGTTGGGTGAGTGGGCAAATTCATGGCAGATGCAATTTAATGTGGATAAATGTGAAGTTATCCACTTTGATGGCAAAAATAGGAAAACAGATTATTATCTGAATGGTGGCCGATTAGGAAAAGGGGAGGTGCAACGAGACCTGGGTGTCATTATGCACCAGTCATTGAAAGTGGGCATGTAGGTACAGCAGGTAGTGAAAAAGGCGAATGGTATGCTGGCATTTATAGCGAGAGGATTCGAGTACAGGAGCAGGGAGGTACTACTGCAGTTGTACAAGGCCTTGGTGAGACCACACCTGGAGTATTGTGTGCAGTTTTGGTCCCCTAATCTGAGGAAAGACATCCTTGCCATAGAGGGAGTACAAGGAAGGTTCACCAGATTGATTCCTGGGATGGCAGGACTTTCATATGAAGAAAGACTGGACTCGTTGGAATTTAGAAGATTGAGGGGGGATCTGATTGAAATGTATAAAATCCTAAAGGGATTGGACAGGCTAGATGCAGGAAGATTGTTCCCGATGTTGGGGAAGTCCAGAACGAGGGGTCACAGTTTGAGGATAAGGGGGAAGCCTTTTAGGACTGAGATTAGGAAAAACTTCTTCACAGAGTGAGGGCTGAATCTGTGGAATTCTCTGCCACAGGAAACAGTTGAGGCCAGTTCATTGGCTATATTTAAGAGGGAGTTAGATATGGCCCTTGTGGCTAAAGGGATCAGGGGGTATGGAGGGAAGGCTGGTGCAGGGTTCTGAGTTGGATGATCAGCCATGATCATAATAAATGGCGGTACAGGCTCGAAGGGCGGAATGGCCTACTCCACCTATTTTCTATGTTTCTATGTTTAACTTGCAGGTAGAGTCGGTGGTGAGGAAGGCAAATGTAATGTTAGCATTGATTTCAAAAGGTCTAGGATTCAAAGCAGGGTTGTGATGCTGAGGCTTTATAAGGTGCTGGTGAGGCCTCACCTTGAGTATTGTGGACAGTTTTGGGCTCCTCATCTAAGAAAAGATGTGCTGGCATTGGAGAGGATTCAGTGGAATTTCACAAAGATGATACTGGGAATGAAAGTGTTATTATATAAGGAGTGTTTGACAGCTCTAGGTTTGTACTCTCTGGAATTCAGAAGGATGAGGGGGGGATCACATTGAAACCTTTAGAGTGTTTGAAAGACCTAGACAGAGTTGATGTGGAAAGGATGTTTCCCATGGCGGTGGAGTCCAGGACAAGAGGGCAGAGCCTCAGAATAGAGAGGTGTCCATTTAAAACAAAGATGTGGAGAAATTTCTTTAGTCAGAGGGTGGTGAATTTGTGGAATTCATTACCACAGGCAGTTGTAGAGGCCAGGTCGTTGGGTGTATTTAAGGCAGAGCTTGATAGGTTCTTGATTGGACACGGTGTCAAAGGCTGGGGAGTTGAGCTGAGGAGGGGAAAAAAGGATCAGCCATGATTGAATGGTGGAGCAGACATGATGGTTTAGTTAACTCTTTAGCATGGGTGAAATAACCTTGTGTTGGAAGTGTTAGATGATGGTGTAATTAATAATCTATCATCTGCTGTGTTGCTGAGATTTTCCAACATCGGCATTGAGATCAAAACTGCAACATCTTGCCAATGGCAAAGAGTGTATATTTTGGATTTTAAGGCTTCTCAATGTTTCTATTTGTTTCCTACTTTTATATCAGACTAGGCATTTGCATTCTATTGATTTTGAAATTTTACACCTTTTGAACAGTTGATAGTAAATTTGTCAATTCTGCTCTCTGACAGTAAGCTATGCCCAGTGATTAGTTTGCAGTGACTATTATACTGGGTTTAAATGTCTCAGAGAGAGGACATTAATTGTCAAGCCAAAAAAAGGCAATTATATTTGGTTACAGTGAAAATATAAATGGTATCTTTCTTTGCGCCTACTTGCATGCCTCTATCGTTGTTTTATCTTTTTGGAAGTTTCAGTTAATACACTGTATTCTCAGCAGAAGAGGCTGAGAAATTGAGGAACAATGTTGCTATTCTTATGAACATTTTGCAGTTCTTTGCAGAATTTCTGGCAGTTAAATGGAGGTGCTTCAGTGAAATCTGTGTTGAATGCCCTCTTCTGTTGCAAGTTTTTTTTTGTTAACAATTGGATGATTTGTTGTCTGTCTTCTGTGGCATTGTGCTGATTTCCGGTATTACTGGTGCAAGGGACTTCTCATGATTATTTTGCCTATGGTTATTTCATATTTTAATCGATACAGATGAAGCAGCAAGTGAAATAGAAGGATGATTGTCGCACAATAAAAATGTAATATATCGATGATTATTGATATTTTGTAAAGGAAAAACCCTGAAATTTTTGTTTGTTTCATAACGCAGCAACTAAGTGCTTTTGGGCCACTTTTTAGATTAGATGTGGACAAATACAACATGAACACTGGAAATCACATCTTGGTGATTTGGGCTGAGAAGCCCAATGGGCAGAAGGTGATTAAAGATTAGCCTTATTTGTCATGTATATCGAAACATGAAGCATACACTGAAGCACATTGTTTGTGTCAATGACCAACACAGTCTGAGGATGTGCTAGGCATAGGCCACAAGTGTTGCCATACATCTGGCACGGACCTCGCATGCCCACAACTTAGTAATGTGCATGTCTTTGCAGTGAGAAGGAAACTGGAGCACCCAGAGGAAACCCATGGTCAAGGGGAGATTGTAAATTCCTTACAGGAATTGATCTCGGATCGCTGTCCAGCAAAGTGTTACATTAACTGCTACTGAACCATGTTGATATTTGACTAGTGCTGAAGCATAGTATTTACATTCATTTGAGAGGGGAGTTTGGCGTGAAACACCCTCTCGGGTCAGCTAAGGTTATTTGCTGAAGTATTTGGCACATGATGTGACCCCACCATTTTTTTTGATACTGTGCGAAAGATGTCACTTCAGCTTGTTAAAAATAGTTAGGAAACCAAGTGATTACAGTGCCCTTGTAAATGATTCCTATTTTACTGCAATGGAGGGAGGATTGTTTTCTGTAGAGAGGGTAAAGACAGACTTAATTCAAAATCAAGTTTCTCATGGCTGAATTTTCTGAAATTCTCTTCACTATTTTGAGAACTTTAGGGTCATATTAGATTCTGTGCTTACTGCATGTGAGCAATGTTACATGACGGAAAGGACAGAATAAAACATTCAATATTTATCAGTGGTGAGATTCTGCAGTGTGTTAAATAATTCATTAGGCAGTTCATTCCAGGTGCTCCCAAGATTGGCACACATTTTGCTTTTGTATCAGCATGGAATAAGGAAATAAGTTGAAACTCTCTCAATAACAGCAGGCCTTAATTAACCATATGTCAGCAACATTTAAAATTAGTTTTTTTTGCCTTAGGCTAGGTCAGAATAATTTTGCTGCAGCTAGAATTACTTCACCCACAAATACAAAGGAAAGTTCGACAGAATGAATTGCCTGACCAAGTCTTCAGTTTGGGGGACAAATTATAATATAAATATTTGGAACTTTTCTTGATCAGCAAGGCAAATTTGGATTTTGTTGTACTTAAACAGAGAAGTGAAAATATAAATGATTCACATTGTTTAGTAAGGCACGAAGACTCAATATTTTGACTCCAAAATAACGAGATTACTTCAAAGGAGGTAGGATATTTGTATTTTTGAATTCTCCCAGTACAATTGACAGACTTTTCTTGTGCAGAAGCACTCTGAGCTATACAGTGAGGAATTTTACAGTCCTAAAACTATGCTTAAGCAATTGTATATTGTATTGAAAGACCAAGTATTTGTATGTTTTATCCAAAAAGATGTTCATTGCGAGAATAATTAGAAGGTTCGTTTCAAACAGGACCATAATCATCGTTTTGTAAAATACTTTTTTTTTGCTCTTGTGCAGCTTTAATTAACTTTAAAGAAATTTGATTTACAGCTAATAGCCTTGCTTTGGTTTCATCTTTTGTTTGTCTCCTCCCTTGTGGAGGACTTGGGAATGTTTTATTTTGCCGAAAGTGCTGTAAAAGTAATGTTGCTCTATGATTTATTTAATCAAATAAGAGTTTTTAACAAGCTGAAGGTATTGAACAAAGTTGTCCAATAAATGCTGACTCCCAGTGTTGCTTTCTTCTTTCAGTGAGATTGCAAATTGTATTAAGTAGATAACGCAGGGTGGTGAAGAGCACATACAGTTTACTTTGTGTAACACGCTGTAAGGTTTCACTGCTAAGGCTAATGTAATGGCTTCTATGTAATGTTCCACTGTTAAGGTAATTGTTTCTTTGTAGCAGCAATGTTTGGGTTATGACTAGAGATAACGGGACTGGAATTCAGTGGCTGGCTAATAAGAGATGGTTGCTGTGTCTTCTGATTCTGGAAGCTGTTGGTTTCTCGGGCTTTCACCAGAGGGGGAGAGAGAGGTGAAGAGAGAAGATGCGAATGGAGAAATTTGGTAGACTGCTGGATAGGGTGGACATGGAGCAGGGGTCCTAAGGGCAGCAACGCTCGGAGGAGATCGATGGTGGAAGAAGAACGACTGAACTGCATGAGCTCGAACTTTGTGTGCACAGACTGTTTAATAAGATTTGGGCTCTTTTTCTTTTATTTTGTTTCTCTACTAACCGTATAGTCAAAGCAAGAGTTATAAAGCTTAATTGTTTAATTACATATTGTGTACTGTCTGTTATTTCAGGGTACTGATGTGTAACCTGGGATACATCACGCAGCATCCACCCAAACGAGATTTCTTAAGTTTGGCCAGGCAGGGGGTTATCACCCCCTATATTAAGCCGCTAGGCGAAGCGCGTGTTACACTTGCTTCCCTTCAACAGCCATGGCATTGAGTGCAAGACATGGGACGTCATGTTACAATTGTATAAATCATTGGTTGGACTGCCTTTGGAAAATTGTGTCCAGATTTGGTCACCAAGCTTCAGGAAGAATGTCATTAAGCTGGATGGAGCAGATGTACAAAAATTCTTAAGGATGTTGTCTGGACTGGAGGTCTTGTGTTGTAAGAAAGATTGGAATCAACTTTCCAGCTCTTGGCTCCATCCCTGCCCCTCCTGTCTTCTCCTATCATTTCAGATCTCCCCCTCCCCCTCCCACTTTCAAATGTCTTACTATCTCTTCTTTCAGTTAGTCCTGACAAAGAGTCTCGGCCGGAAATGTCGATTGTACCTCTTCCTAGAGATGCTGCCTGGCCTGCTGCGTTCACCAGCAACTTTGATGTGTGTTGCTTGAAATTCCAGCATCTGCAGAATTCCTCGTGATTGGACGACTGACACTGCTTCCTCCGGAGAAAGGGAGGCTGAGAAGTGACCTTGTAGGAGATTTGAGGGGCATAGTCCCAGAGTTGGGAGGCTAAAACTAGAGAGCCTCGCTTTAAGGTGAGAGGGAAGAGTGGTGAATATTTGAACAAGGTGGGTACATGGATTAAAAAAAAACATCAGTTGAAGGCAGGCAAATGGGATGATCTTAAAAAGCCATTTTTGTCAGCCTGGGTGTATTGGGGTGAAGGGCCTGTTATGGTAGGTCTTTTCTGTCTCATGCGCTCTCGCACTCTTCTGCACTTATTTCGAAAGGAGAATGGGTTTCAGAAACTAATATCTAATGTCCTTCAGTGATCAGTGCAAATTACTGTGTTATGCAAGGTAAATTATGTTTGACAAATTTGCCAGAGTTGTTTGTTTCCTGTTAACTGCCATTTCTTAATTACATGATGAACTGAGGAAACAGCTACCTGAAAATGCTTTGCTATCTTCATATTGCCTTCTCCTGCTTTGTAGGCTTAATTTATTTTAATTTTCAGAGTACTAGGCAGCTGCTTAGAGGAGCCCATGGCTGCTGATTGTTGGGAGAAGGTTTGAGGAGTCTGGGTATTTATAAAGCTTTGAAATTTGCATCACCTGGTCTTTCCTAATGATGAGTGTGAACAAGCCATAGCCCAAACAAGCTAATTAAGGTCTGAGACCTTGGTAAAAGTTATCTGAGAGCTCAAATCTCTTGGGGTGCCCAAACTTTTGCATGGTGCTCCTTTCTTTTTTTTCCACTCTAAAATTATACAAAACAAAAATAATACACTAATCTTGCTTAAAATGTTGAAAAGAATGTTTCATCTTTAACTTTGACTTTTGGAGATCAGTTCATCTTCCACTCACTTAACTATTCACAGTAACAGAAATTTTGACCGGGGTGCCCAAACTTTTGCATGCCACTGTATTCCCACTAGTGGCAGGATCGCAAACAAGAAAAAGGAGATACAAAATAAGGGTATGTTCACTTTAAATTGATGTGTGTTGAAATAACTTAGTGCAGAGAGTGGTGAATCCACAGGGGTATTTAAGGAGGTGGGTTACTACTTGAAAGATCAGCGAATTGAGGCCTATGGTGATCAGGCACAGAAAAGGAAATGATGCTTTTAGCATATTATATATGGTCAGAGGGGTTGAGTGTCTTACTTCATGCATTTTCTTAAGTTAAATTATTTCAATTAAGTCCTTTTAAGAAAATCTAAACAGTGGGAACATGACAAGAATTCTTAAGACTGCATTGTGTTCAGAAGTATCCGGTGAAAAACTGCATTTGATATGGCATGAGTTATATGTTGAAGAATTACTTGTAATTTAACTTTGGGATTCATTTGTTGATCTGCTACTAAGTACATGAATGGTACGATAATCTATGTTTTCTTCTTGCTTGCCATGCTTGAGGTTTGGGTGGCAATGTGTCTCTGCAGCTGCACAGCTGCCTTGCCTTAGGTTTGATTCTCTTGCACTTTCGCAAGGGAATTCACATGTTTTCCTCCTGACTGTGTATCCCTGAGGATTTTCTGTCTACACACAACTATATGCTGATTTTCAGGTTAATTGACAACTGTAGATTGCCACTGTTGCAGCAGAGCTTTTGAGAAAATGAAAGGGATGTGAACAGAAGGTATGATAGAACAGATTTCAGGGAAAGAAAAGTGAAAATGGAGTTGATAAGATTGGTCTGACAGCTGATTATACACTCAGTGGTCTCTTCTATGTCAAAAGAGAATAGATGGGAAAATATGACAAAGTCATGGGTGTAGCTAATTCTAGTTTGATGTGAATCTTTGTTTAAAACTTGTCAGGAAGTTTCTCGAATCTCCTGCCAAGTGGTCCAATGAAGTGCCTCATTTTCAAAATGAATTCAGTGCAGCGCTGGCCTCTCCTGCTCTCGGTAATTTAAGCAAATGGAACGCTGTGTGTACGTCAAAGTGTACATGGGAAGCCTGCTCTTCATGAGAGCTGGGTTCAACCTGCAGCCAGTGCTTTAATTTGAATCTGTTGACAGCACATTGCAGCACGGTATATAGATATCATAGCAGTGCTGCCGTCAGTAACACAATGGCAGCTGTAGACAGACACTCAGATGGAGGTAATTCCAACAAAAGATCATGATATACTCTTAAACTGCCAAGGATAAAATAAGAATGCTTCAGAAATATCCTTGTAATCTGGGGATTGAATTACTCAATCCATTGTAAGTGTCCCCTGCAGGGCAATCAGCTGCTGAAACTCAATTGTGTGGACGATTGCAGAGTGTGTTGTTGTGGAGGGCATGTATGCTCGTGGAACAGTGGTAGCATAATTTAAGAACCTATGGATTACAACTATTCCCTGGTCGGGAGACTGGGACAGCTATATTGATGAGGTACTCGGAGAAGGTTGGCTTGCAATCATGAATTGTTGTTGATATCAGTCACAGAATAAGAGGAAATGTAATGTTGAAGTAAGTTGATTGTGGCGTGAGATGTACATGAATATTCAAATTAGCCTTGTTACAATTCATGGCAACCTGCTTCACTCGCAACAGGACCTCCGAATTCATCAGCAATTTGCTAATCGTGCCATCCATCTGCATTCCTATCTGAGCCACAACTGAGCAGGTGCGTGGACGTCAGCAAGTCCGAGCAGTGGGAAGAATTTAAAAAAAAAGACAGATTTATAGAGCGAGTACAAGAGTGGAGGGAGTCAGAGTAGGAGGACTTTGACTCAACGGGGCTTCGGCAATAGTGGGTCAAGGCGAGGTAAGTTACTTGTGAAGAACAGGAATAGGAAGTATGTCTGCAAGGCCGGTGTTTTGTACTGGGTGTGGGGTGTCCAGGAGACTCTCAGCCTCCCGGACGGCCACATCTGCGCCAGTTGCATTGAGCTGCAGCTCCTTAGGGACCAGGTTAGGGAACTGGAGATACAGCTTGATGACCTTCGTCTGGTCAGGGAGAATGAGGAGGTGATAGGAGCTATAGGCAGGTAGTCACACTGGGGCCTGGGAGACAGATAAGTGAGTAACAGGAGAGGGAAGAGCAAGTCTGATATTAAAGAGAACTCATGCGGCTGCGCCCGTTAACAATAAGTCCTCCACTTTGAGTACTGTTGGAGGGGGAGGGGGATGGCCTACCTGGGGGAAGCAACAATGGCTGCGCCTCTGGAACAGAGTCTGGCCCTGTGGCTCAGAAGGGTAGGGAAAGGAAGAGGATGGCAACAGTGATAAAGAGGGTCAGACAGGCGATTCTGTGGACACAGGAAAGAAACACGGATGGTAGTTTGCCTCCCAGCTGCCAGGTCCGAGATGTTTCTGATCACGTCCATGATATCCTGAAGTGGGAAGGTGAACAGCCAGAGGTCATGGTACATATTGGTATCAATGACATAGGTAGGAAAAGGGAGGAGATCCTGAAAAAGACTACAGGGAGTTAGGAAAGAAGTTGAGAAGCAGGATCACAAGGGTAGTAATCTCGGGATTACTGCCTGTGCCACGTGACAGTGAGTATAAGAATAGAGTGAGGTGGAGGATAAATGCATGACTGAGGGATTGGAGTGGGGGCAGGGATTCAGATGTCTGGATCATTGGGACTTTTTTTGGGGCAAGTGTGACCTGCACAATAAGGATGGGTTGCACTTGAATCCGAGGGAGACCAATATCCTGGCAGGGAGGTTTACTAAGGCTATTGGGGAGTGTTTAAACTAGAATTGCTGGGGTGTGGGAACCAAACTGAAGAGACTGAGGAAGGGGAGGTTGGCTCACAAATACAGAAAGCTTGTAGGCAGTGTGAGAGGGAGGATAGGCAGGTGACAGAGAAGAGATGCGCTCAGACTGATGGTTTGAGATATGTCTATTTTAATGCAAGGAGTATCATGAACAAAGCAGATGAGTTTATAGTGTGGATCAGTACTTGGAGCTATGATGTTGTGGCCATTACAGAGACTTGAATGGCTCAGGGGAAGGAGTGGCTACTTAGAATGCCAGACTTCAGATGTTTCAGAAAGGACAGGGAGGGAGGCAAATAGGTGGGGGCGTGGCACTGCTGATCAGAGATAGTGTAACAGCAGCAGAAAAGGAGGACGTCATGTAGGGATTGTCTACTGAGTCACTGTGGATGGAAGTTAGAAACAGGAAGGGGTCAATAACTCTACTGGGTGTTTTTTATAGACCACCCAATAGTAACAGGGACATCGAGGAGCAGATAGGGAGACAGGTTCTGGAGGGTTGTATGATGGGAGATTTAAATTTCCCCAATATTGATTGGCATCTCCCTAGAGCAAGGGGTTTAGAGTTTGTTAGGTGTGTTCAGGAAGGTTTCCTGACACAATATGTACATAAGCCTACAAGAGGAGAGGCTGTACTTGATATGGTATTGGGAAATGAACGGTCAGGTGTCAGGTCTCTCAGTGAGAGAGCATTTTAGAGTTAATGATCACACTCCTATCTTTTTTACCACAACATTGGAGAGGGATAGAAGCAGACAAGTTAGGAAAACGTTTAATTGGATTAAGGGGAAATATGAAGCTATCAGGCATGAACTTGGAAGCATAAATTGGAACCATGTTCTCAGGGAAATGTACAGCAGAAATGTGGCAGATGATCAGGCAGAGAATATTTGTGTGATGTTTTGCATAGATACGTTCCAATGAGACGGAAAGGATGGTTGGTACAGCAACCATGGATTACAAAGGCTGTTGAAAATCTGGTCAAGAAGAAAAGAAGAGCGTAAGAAAGGTTCAAAAAAACTAGGTAATAATAGAGATCTAGAAAATTATAAGGCTAGCAGGAAGGAGCTTAAGAATGAAATTAGTAGAGCCAGAAGGGGCCATGAGAAGACCTTGGCGAGCAGGATTAAGGAAGACCCCAAGGCATTCTATAAGTATGTGAAGAGCAAGAGGATAAGACGTGAGAGAGTAGGACCAATGAAGTATGACAGTGGAGAAGTGTGTATGGAATCGGAGGAGGTAGCGGAGGTCCTTAATGAGTACTTTGCTTCTGTATTCACTGTGGAAAAGGACCTTGGCTATTGTACGGATGACTTACAGTGGTCTGAAAAGCTTGAGCATACAGACATTAAGAAAGAGGATGTGTTGGAGCTTTTGGAAAGCATTAAGTTGGATATGTCATGGGACCGGACGAGATGTACCACAGGCTACTGTGGGAGGTGAGGGAGGAGATTGCTGAGCCTCTGGCGATGATCTTTCCATCATCAGTGAGGACGGGAGAGGTTCCAGAGGATTGGAGGGTTGCAGATTTTGTTCCCTTATTCTAGAAAGTGAGTAGAGATAGCCCAAGAAATTTTTGTCCAGTGAGTCTTACTTCAGTGGTTGGTAAGTTGATGGAAAAGATCCTGAGAGGCAGAATTTATGAACATTTGAAGAGGCATAATATGATTAGGAATAGTCAGCATGGCTTTGTCAAAGGCATGTCATGCCTTACGAGCCTGACTGAATTTTTTGAGGATGTAACTAAACACATTGATGAAGGTAGAGCAGTAGGTGTATTGTATATGGATTTCAGCAAGGCATGTGATGAAGTACCCCATGCAAGGCTTGTTGAGAAAGTAAGGAGGCATGGGATCCAAGGGAACTTTGCTTAGTGGATCCAGAATCAGCTTGCCCACAGAAGGCAAAGAGTGGTTGTAGATGGGTCATATTCTGCATGGAGGTCAGTGACCAGTGGGTGCCTCAGGGATCTGTTCTGGGACCTCTACTCTTTGTGATTTTTATAGATGACTTGGATGAGGAAGTGGAAGGATGGGTTAGTAAATTTGTTGATGACACAATGGTTGGAGGTGTTGTGGACAGTGTGGAGGGCTGTCAGGGGCCACAGCGGGAGATCAATAGGATGTAAAACTGGACTGAGAAGTGGCAGATGGCATTCAACCCAGATAAGTGTGAGGTGGTTCATTTTGGTGGGTCAACTATGATGGCAGCATACAGCATTAATAGTAAGACTCTTGGCAGTGTGGAGGATCAGAGGGATCTTGTGCTCTGAGTCCATAGGACACTCAAAAGCTGCTGCACAGGTTGACTGTGTGGTTAAGTAGGCATAGAGTGTATAGGCTTTCATCAACCGTGGGATTGAGTTTAATAGCCGAGAGGTAATTTTGCAGCTATATAGGACCCTGGTCTGATCCCACTTGGAGTACTGTGCTCAGTTTGGGTCACCTCACTACAGGAAAGATGTGGAAACTACAGAAAGGGTGCAGAGGATATTTACAAAGATGTTGCTTGGATTGGGGAGCATGCCTTATGAGAATAGGTTGAGTATAGTCAGAGGCTTTTTCCCAGGACTGAAATGGCTAACATGAGAGGGCACAGTTTTAAGGTGCTTGGAAGTAGTTACAGAGGAGATGTCAGGGGTATGTTTTTTCTACGCAGAGAGTGGTGAGTGCGTGGAATGGGCTGCTGGCGACAGTGGTGGAGGCGGATACGATAGGGTTTTTGAAGAGACTCTTGGATAGATACACAGAGCTTAGAAAAGGCTATGGGTAACCCTAGGTTATCTCTAAATTAGATACATGTTTGGCACAGCATTGTGGGCTGAAGGGCCTGTATTGTGCTGTAGGCTTTCTATGTTTCTATTTACACAAATGAATGGCAGAAGTCTCAACACTGACTGCGGGGCACCCCAATATTCAGACGATCCTCCTTCAACCATCATCCACTGTTTCCTTCTGAATCCACTTCACTAGTCCTTCTGAATCCCACAGAACCTAATGTTCCATATCCGCCTATCATACAGGCCCTTGTTCAAGGTCTTAGTGAAGTCCATATAAGCAACATCCTCGGCTTTACCATCTATCACCTTAGTTACTTCGGGAAACTCCAAACGGTTCATCAGACACGACCTCCCAAGCACAAAACCATGTGCTGAATATACTTGATCAGACCTTGACTATCCAAAATTTCTTCCATACTTTCCCTACATCTGAAGTCAAATTCACTGGCCTGTCCTTGCTACTATACTTGAATCTGATCCACTGTCCTTTAAAGACTGTGCAATTAAGATCATAAATTGTTGCATACAATTTGCTTTACTCCTGTTGTTGACATGATATCTTTTAGCCAATTATTTATTTCGCAACTCTGTCACTGTGAACACATTATCCTTATTTTGAGAGTGCTTTAATGGCTTTGAACAGCTCCAGCAAATTTCCACGAGCTTGTTCTTTTCCAAGAAGAAAATGCCCAGCTCTTTAGTCACTCTGTTTAACTAATATTATCCCCAGTTCTTGCCTGGTGAACATTTGTCCTTCCCAAAGCCTTCACACCCTTAAATTGTGATGCATAATATTCAAATTGGTGTTTGCTTGTGTTTACAAAAACAGTTCATCACCGCTTCCTTGCTTTCCTTTTCTTTGTTTCCATATTTGCAGCCAAGGCTCCAGTTTGCCTTTTTAACAGCAGTCTCAACTTGTCACCTGTTCAGCAGCCATTGTCCTTTTGTTCTGTTATCACCATTGTACCATATAACCTACTGTATAATATAGGACTACTTTATGTTGTGCTAATACATCGTATTGAGCATGCGCTATTAGAACATAGAACATAGAACAGTACAGCACAGTACAGGCCCTTCGGCCCACAATGTTGTGCTGACCCTCAAACCCTGCCTCCCATATAAGCCCTCACCTTAGATTCCTCCATATACCTGTCTAGTAGTCTCTTAAACTTCACTAGTGTATCTGCCTCCACCACTGACTCAGGCAGTGCATTCCACGCACCAACCACTCTTCTGAGTAAAAAACCTTCCTCTAATATCCCCCTTGAACTTCCCACCTCTTACCTTAAAGCTATGTCCTCTTGTATTGAGCTGTGGTGCCCTGGGGGAGAGGCGCTGGCTATCCACTCTTATCTATTCCTCTTATTATCTTGTACACCTCTATCATGTCTCCTCTCATCCTGCTTCTGTCCAAAGAGTAAAGCCCTAGCTCTCTTAATCTCTGATCATAATGCATACTTTCTAAACCAGGCAGCATCCTGGTAAATCTCCTCTGCACCCTTTCCAATGCTTCCACATCCTTCCTATAGTGAGGTGACCAGAACTGGACATACTCCAAGTGTGGCCTAACCAGAGTCTTATAGAGCTGCATCATTACATTGCGACTCTTAAACTCTATCCCTTGACTTATGAAAGCTAACACCCCATAAGCTTTCTTAACTACCCTATCCAACTGTGAGGCAACTTTCAGGTATCTGTGGACATGTACCCCAAGATCCCTCTGCTCCTCCACACTACCAAATATCCTGCCATTTACTTTGTACTCTGCCTTGGAGTTTGTCCTTCCAAAGTGTACCACGTCACACTTCTCTGGGTTGAACTCCATCTGCCACTTCTCAGCCCACTTCTGCATCCTATCAATGTCTCTCTGCAATCTTTGACAATCCTCTACACTATCTACAACACCACCAACCTTTGTGTCGTCTGCAAACTTGCCAACCCACCCTTCTACCCCCACATCCAGGTCATTAATAAAAATCACGAAAAGTAGAGGTCCCAGAACAGATCCTTGTGGGACACCACTAGTCACAATCCTCCAATCTGAATGTACTCCCTCCACCACCACCCTCTGCCTTCTGCAGGCAAGCCAATTCTGAATCCACCTGGCCAAACTTCCCTGGATCCCATGACTTCTGACTTTCTGAATAAGCCTACGGTGTGGAACCTTGTCAAATGCTTTACTAAAATCCATATAGATCACATCCACTGCACTACCCTTATCTATATGCCTGGTCACCTCCTCAAAGAACTCTATCAGGCTTGTTAGACACGATCTGCCCTCACAAAGCCATGCTGACTGTCCCTGATCAGAGCATGATTCTCTAAATGCCTATAGATCCTATCTCTAAGAATCTTTTCCAACAGCTTTCCCACCACAGACGTAAGGCTCACTGGTCTATAATTACCCGGACTATCCCTACGACCTTTTTTGAACAAGGGAACAACATTCACCTCCCTCCAATCCTCCGGTACCATTCCTGTGGACAACGAGGACATAAAGATCCCAGCCAGAGGCTCAGCAATCTCTTCTCTCGCCTCGTGGAGCAGCCTGGGGAATATTCTGTCAGGCCCCGGAGACTTATCTGTCCTAATGTATTTTAACAACTCCAACACCTCCTCTCCCTTAATATCAACATGCTCCAGAACATCAACCTGACTCATATTGTCCTCACCATCATCAAGTTCCCTCTCATTGGTAAACAACAGGAATTCTGCAGATGCTGGAAATTCAAGCAACACACAACAAAGTTGCTGGTGAACGCAGCAGGCCAGGCAGCATCTGTAGGAAGAGGTGCAGTCAACGTTTCAGGCCGAGACCCTTCGTCAGGACTAACTGAAGGAAGAGTGAGTAAGGGATTTGAAAGTGGGAGGGGGAGGGGGAGATCCAAAATGATAGGAGAAGACAGGAGGGGGAGGGATGGAGCCAAGAGCTGGACAGGTGATAGGCAAAAGGGGATACGAGAGGATCATGGGACAGGAGGTCCGGGAAGAAAGACGGGGGGGTGGGGGACCCAGAGGATGGGCAAGAGGTATATTCAGAGGGACAGAGGGAGAAAAAGGAGAGTGAGAGAAAGAATGTGTGCATAAAAATAAGTAACAGATGGGGTACGAGGGGGAGGTGGGGCCTTAGCGGAAGTTAGAGAAGTCAAATGTTCATGCCATCAGCTTGGAGGCTACCCAGAGGGAATATAAGGTGTTGTTCCTCCAACCTGAGTGTGGCTTCATCTTTACAGTAGAGGAGGCCGTGGATAGACATGTCAGAATGGGAATGGGATGTGGAATTAAAATGTGTGGCCACTGGGAGATCCTGCTTTCTCTGGCGGACAGAGCGTAGATGTTCAGCAAAGTGATCTCCCAGTCTGCGTCGGGTCACGCCAATATATAAAAGGCCACATCGGGAGCACCGGACGCAGTATATCACCCCAGTCGACTCACAGGTGAAGTGTTGCCTCACCTGGAAGGACTGTTTGGGGCCCTGAATGGTGGTAAGGGAGGAAGTGTAAGGGCATGTGTAGCACTTGTTCCGCTTACATGGATAAGTGCCAGGAGGGAGATCAGTGGGGAGGGATGGGGGGGACGAATGGACAAGGGAGTTGTGTAGGGAGCGATCCCTGCTGAATGCAGAGAGGGGGGGAGGGAAAGATGTGCTTAGTGGTGGGATCCCGTTGGAGGTGGCGGAAGTTACGGAGAATAATATGTTGGACCCGGAGGCTGGTGGGGTGGTAGGTGAGGACCAGGGAAACCTTATTCCTAGTTCGGGTTCTGTAAGTAAAAGCCCCTGTTAACTTAACTCCAGTCTATATCATTTTTATTAATGATACTGTTGTGTAAACGACCACATACACAACAAATTGGCGACGAGGTTAATGAACCTGCATCATATCGGAACGCTGTGTTTTAATTGATAACAGCACTCAGAAGAGGCAGAGTGAGGCCGCGAGTCTGAAAAGAAGCGGGAGTTCAGCTGGAGTCGGGAGACTGAAAGACACAGTCGGAGCTGCGGCGCGTCCAGGCGAGATCACAGCCGGCTCTGAACCACAGGGTTGAGGGTCTGCCTGCCTCAGAAGGGAGATAAAAAAGAGTGACACACACGTCTAGCCAGAGTCCGCTCGCAACGCAAGCAAAAAAAAAAAGTCACGTGAATCAAAAAAGAAAACAAGGGACCAGGGTTAAATTAACAAGGGACTGGGGCTAAATTAACATAACAAGGATAAAATAACACAACAAGGATGGCGTTAATTGGAACCATTACAGCATTTGATATTGGCATTGAAGACCGGGCAATTTATATTGAAAGAATAGAGTTATATTGTGATGCTAACAATGTTAATGCAGAAAAGCCAGCGTTTTACTTAGTGTAATTTCGCCAAAACATACGGTCTACTACGGAGCTTGTTAACCCCTGAAAAGCCAGCTGACAAAGCTTTCAAGCAAATAATAGACACTCTCCAACAGCATTTAAACCCCAAACCGCTGGTCATTGCTGAAAGATTTAAATTCCATAAGCGGAATCAGAGCAAAAATGAAAGCATTTCTGAATATTGTGCTGAATTTTGCAGATTATCAGAGCATTGTCAATTGGAGCTGGTCTATCAGACGCATTGAGGGACAGGTTAGTGTGTGGCATGTACTGTGAAACCACACAGAAGAAGCTCCTGTGTGAGAAAGACCTTACAGTAGAGAAAGCGCTAAACATCTCAATATCATTGGAGTCAGCCGCATGAGGTGCTTCAGAGATACAAAAAAAATCTCTGGAATATGCTACGAATAAAATGTCACTGCGCAGACATGAAGGAAAGAAATGTTACTGTTGTGGGAACAGGTCACATGACCCTGATTGTTGTTGGTTTAAAGATAAAGAATGCCAAAACTGTGGCAAACAGGGCCACACTGGCAGAGTATGCAAAGCTAGTAAAAGCAGGGAAAGGGCAAAATACAGAGAAACAAGAAACCCCAGAAAGGAAAATACAACGTGCACAAAATGAAAGAAAGCAATTCTGATGAAAATGACTCAGACAAAAGTGAATTGTCTTGTCTGCCATTTCACAGCGTGGAAGAGACAGATGATCGAAGAGCAATATGGATCACTCCACAAGTGGCAGGTGTGAGACTGAAAATGCAGTTGGGCACAGGCTCAGCCTAGAGGCCAATTTATACTTCTACTTCGAATCTATGCCATAGGTACGGTGTAGCCACGTGCCCTACACTGTAGCCTGACATGCACCTCCCCAAAAATGTAACTGCGTTGTGGCGACGCAGACTGCAACAACTGTGATTGGTCCACTTGGTAGCATCGCATTTCCTCCTACACATTTCCGGTTACTTCCACCTGAATCTAAAACTCGAATGGTGATTGTCAGTCTCTGAGTAATGTCTATAGGCATACTGTGCGTACACTGATGCAAAATAAATGGTTGGAGGCGATGAACCAAATCGTCAAATCTACCTGCTGACATCCAAAAATATTTGAAATGCATTTCCTCGTCCATGTCTCTCAGTGGCCGGATAAGCACAGAAAATTCACCCTCCTTCAGCCTCAATCCGTTCAATGGTCGTACACACCATCTCCTCTGACGTCTTCTCTTTTCTGCGTTGCAGTAATTTTCAATAAAAGTAACTCTTGTTCAACATTTACTAGCTCCAACTCCAACATGATGCACTCAGTTTCAGTCGCTATTGTTTGAAGTACACAAAGAAACTCAATACAGTGGCATAGAAACCCCACCGCCAACTAGCGTTTTGGTGGTGAGTTGCAGAGTGAGGCAGACACGCCAACGCACAAGTATAAGTGCTCACAATGGCGTAGGCCACTTGCGTAGGCTATGGCGTAGAGCCTACGCAGAAGTATAAATCAGCCTTTAACAGTGATCTCTGTACACGACTACAAACGACTGTTTTTGCACATACCTCTGAGACAAACTAAACTACTACTAAAGACTTACACAGGATAGAAAGTGCATCCTGAAGGCAAAATTAAAGTGACAGTGATCCACGGAGGTAAAACACAGCAACTGAACCTTTATGTACTGAAAAATGGAGGACCACAGTTGCTGGGACGTGAATGGCTCAGGAAAATCCAGTTGGTTTGGCACATCATCAAGGCACTAGATGTGTCAACAAAGGAGGGCAGCTCGGTGGGGATGATGTCTGCAGCTCTCCTCTCACCCACTGTCGACTATTACAACAACGAGTAGGAGCTAGACAGCGTCGACGATGAGGACGAATGAAGTATCTGTGGCTGCGACTCGGATGAAGATACCGAGGATGCAAGGGAGACAGTTATTGCTAATAAGCAGGATGATGAAGACTACCTGAAAGTAAAAGAGCAGATGTACCAGGAGAAATTGACTTCTCTCAAAAGACAGCTACAGCAGTTACAGGAAGGCACTTTGCAGGAGTATCAGAAAAGGATGAAGAAACTAGATCAACAATACAAGTAAGGAATATGAAATGCAGAGCTTTTTCTGCAACTGGAGACAGGAAAAGTGGAAAAGAATTATATTAGAGAAAAGAAAGAAGCGGAGAGAGCGCAGGAGCCCCCACCTCAGACCGGCCTGAGCCGCAACCACCTCACGCAGCCTGTCAACACCATGAGCGAGGCCGAGACGGAGCAGCAACCCGAACAGCCAGACAAACCCAAATCCCCCCGGGGAGAAGAATGTCATCGCAACAATGGTTCATGGAACAGTAAAGTGGTTCAACATACGAAATGGATACGGATTCATCAACAAGAATGATACAAAGGAAGATGTGTTTGTACATCAGACTGCTATAAAGAAGAATAATTCACGGAAATAGCTCTGCAGTGTTGGAGACAGTGAAACTGTGGAGTTTGACGTAGTGGAAGGCGAAAAGGGTGCAGAAGCAGCAAACGTAACTGGTCCTGGAGGAGTTCCAGTCCAAGGAAGCCAATATGCCTGGGACAAATCGTTATTGTCGCTACAACCCTCGCCGCTGAGGTCCACCATGTAACTACCAACAGAATATTGAAGGTGGAGAGAAAGGAGACGGAGCAGAGACAGCAACAGATGGAGAAAACCAAGATGATCAAAATCAGCAACATCGCCCTCCTTACAGAAGACAGCGTTACTCACCTTACTTTGTTCGTTGTCGCTATGGTCGCCACCCACAATATAGCAATCAGCCTTGGAGAAATTACTGAGGGTGGTGAAATAAATGAAACCAGGTTGCTGGGGGAGAAGGTAAACCTAACAAAGAAAAAAGTCATTTCCATTCAAACAGAACAGCTTTCGCACAAGGTAAATCTTGAACCAATCATTTCCTCCATTGAAAATCATACACTTAATCCTTTGCAGGAAAGTTTCTTTTGCACGTATATATTTTGAATCCTCAGCCAATATCTTGTTTTGTTCAAAGAAGTTGGGAAACAGCATCAGAGCAAGCGAATTCTGGCAACAAACTATATGGTTCCTATTGTATTTTCACACTTGTACTGATCTTTCTGTGAGTTATTAGATTGCCCCAACTTTTGAATAACTAGCAGAGACAGCAGATCACCAACCACTTCTTTTGTTGGTGACAAGTCACCTTTGAAGTAGACCATGGAAACTCCCTATGCTCAGAAGTCAACTTTCATGACTTTTATATGGAACTCTGTATTAAAACAAACAAGTTTATGGTCAGACGTTACCCGGAGGAGTAGAGAAGACTCCCTCCAGAGACTTGAGTTATAATGATTATAATTATTATTATTATTATATTACCTTATAATTTGATATTAGTAAGTTACTAAGTAAATAATTGGTAAGTGTTTGTATGTTAAGGGTACACGTATTGTTTAGCATAGTGCCCCCAGTAAGAAAAAAACAGTTGATACACTATTAAAATAAAAGTGGAGGAGTGTACCATATAACCTACTGTATAATATAGGACTACTTTATGTTGTACTAGTACATCGTATTGAGCATGTGCTATTAGGCGCGTATGGATCTGTATATATGTGTTCAGTTTGGGTACTGTAAGTAAAAGCCCCTGTTAACTTGGCTCCAGTCTCTCGCGTTTTTATTAATGATATTGTTGTGTAAACGCCCACATACACAACAACCATTATTGCTGGTTTACCATGTTGCTAAATTTCAGGTCATCTGCAGATAGAACCATAGAAACTACAGCACAGAAACAGGCCTTTTGGCCCTTCTTGGCTGTGCCGAACCATTTTCTGCCTAGTCCCACTGACCTGCACACGGACCATATCCCTCCGTACACCTCCCATCCATGTATCTGTCCAATTTATTCTTAAATGTTAAAAAAGAACCCGCATTTACCACCTCGTCTGGCAGCTCATTCCATACTCCCACCACTCTCTGTGTGAAGAAGCCCCCCCCCAATGTTCCCTTTAAATTTCCCCCCCTCACCCTTAACCCATGTCCTCTGGTTTTTTTCTCCCCTTGCCTCAGTGGAAAAAGCCTGCTTGCATTCACTCTATCTTTACCCATCATAATTTTATATACCTCTATCAAATCTCCCCTCATTCTTCTAAGCTTCAGGGAATAAAGTCCTAACCTATTCAACCTTTCTCTGTAACTAAGTTTCTTAAGTCCCGGCAACATCCTTGTAAACCTTCTCTGCACTCTTTTAACCTTCCTGTAATTTGGTGACCAAAACTGAACACAATACTCCAGATTTGGCCTCACCAATGCCTTATACAACCTCATCATAACATTCCAGCTCTTATACTCAATACTCTGATTAATAAAGGCCAATGTACCAAAAGCTCTCTTTACGACCCTATCTACCTGTGACGTCACTTTTAGGGAATTTTGTATCTGTATTCCCAGATCCCTCTGTTCCACTGCACTCCTCAGTGCCTTACCATTAACCCTGTATGTTCTACCTTGGTTTGTCCTTCCAACGTGCAATACCTCACACTTGTCTGTATTAAACTCCATCTGCCATTTTTCCAGCTGGTCCAAGTTCCTCTGCAGGCTCTGAAAACCTTCCTCACTGTCTACTACACCTCCAATCTTTGTATCATCAGCAAATTTGCTGATCCAATTTACCACATTATCATCCAGATCATTGATATAGATGACAAATAACAATGGACCCAGCACTGATCCCTGTGGCACACTACTAGTCACAGGCCTCCACTCTGAGAAGCAATTCTCTACTACCACTCTTTGGCTTCTTCCATTGAGCCAATGTCTAATCCAATTTACCACCTCTCCATGTATACCTAGCAACTGAATTTTCCTAACTAACCTCCCATGTGGGACCTTGTCAAAGACAATATTCACTGCCTTCCCTTCATCCACTTTCCTGGTAACCTCCTTGGAAAAACTCCAATAGATTGGTCAAACATGACCTACCATGCACAAAGCCATGTTGACTCTCCCTAAAAAGTCCCTGTCTATCCAAATGCTTGTAGATTCTGTCTCTTAGTACTCCCTCCAATAACTTGCCTACTACCGGCGTTAAACTTACTGGCCTATAATTTCCCGGATTACTTTTCGATCCCTTTTTAAACAACGGAACAACATGAGCCACTCTCCAATCCTCTGGCACCTCACCTGTAGACAGCGACATTTTAAATATTTCTGCCAGGACCCCTGCAATTTCAACACTAGTCTCCTTCAAAGTCCGAGGGAACACCCTGTCAGGTCCCGGGGATTTATCCACTTTAAGTTTCCTCAAGACAGCAAGGACCTCCTCCTTTTCGATCTGTACAGTTTCCATGATCTCACTACTTGTTTCCCTTAATTCCACAGACTTCATGCCAGTTTCCTTAGTAAATGCAGACGCAAAAAACCTATTTAAGGTCTCCCCCATTTCCTTTGGTTCCGCACATAGCCGACCACTCTGATCTTCAAGAGGACCAATTTTATCCCTTACAATCCTTTTGCTCTTAATATACCTGTAAAAGCTCTTTGGATTATCCTTCACTTTGACTGCCAAGGCAACCTCGTCTTCACAATGTACAAGATGTACAAATAGCTTTCAGGTGCCTTGTCAGAATTATTCCTATTTCACAAAGAAATATCTTCAGCACAAGCATAAATTCATGGGGGAGGGAGGGGGCTCTGTGGTCATCTCGACTCACTTTGGCTATTGTCTCTCAGCCACTTTTGTATTATCACTCGTCACTTGTCACTCATCAGGGATCGGTATTGGGACCACAGCTGTTTATGATTTACGTCAATGATTTAGAGGAAGGCATTGTGAGTAACATCAGCAAGTTTGCTGATGATACTAAGCTGGGTGGCAGTGTGACATGTGATGAGAATGTTAGGAGAATTCAAGGTGACTTGGATAGGCTGGGTGAGTGAGCAGAAACTTGGCAGATGGCATTTAATGTGAATAAGTGTGAGGTTATTCACTTTGGGAGCAAGAACAAAGGCAGATTATTATCTGAACGGTGTGGAGTTAGGTAAAGGAGAAATACAAAGGGATCTCAGAGTACTTGTTCATCAGTCTGTGAAGGTGAATGAGCAAGTGCAGCAGGCAGTGAAGAAGGCTAATGGAATGTTGGCCTTTATTACAAAGGGAATTGAGTACAAGAGCAAGGAAATCCTTTTGCATTTGTACAGAGCCCTGGTGAGACCACACCTGGAGTATTGTGTGCAGTTTTGGTCTCCAGGGTTAAGGAAGGACATCCTGGCTGTGGAGGAGGTGCAGCGTAGGTTCACTAGGTTAATTCCTGGGATGTCCGGACTGTCTTACGCTGAGAGGTTAGAGGGACTGGGCTTGTACACGCTGGAATTAAGGAGATTGAGGGGGGATCTGATTGAGACATATAAGATTATTAAGGGATTGGACAAGATAGAGGCAGGAAATATGTTCCAGATGCTGGGAGAGTCCAGTGCCAGAGGGCATGGTTTAAGAATAAGGGGTAGGTCATTTAGGACAGAGTTGAGGAGGAACAACTTCTCCCAGAGAGTTGTGGAGGTGTGGAATGCGCTGCCTCAGAAGGCAGTGGAGGCCAATTCTCTGGATGCTTTCAAGGAGGAGCTAGATAGATATCTTATGGATAGGGGAATCAAGGGTTATGGGGACAAGGCAGGAACTGGGTATTGATAGTAGATGATCAGCCATGATCTCAGAATGGTGGTGCAGGCTCGAAGGGCCGAATGGTCTACTTCTGCACCTATTGTTTATTGAGTTAGTCCTGACGAAGGGTCTCGGCCTGAAACGTCGACTGTACCTCTTCCTAGAGATGCTGCCTGGCCTGCTGCGTTCACCAGCAACTTTGATGTGTGTTGTTCGTATTATCACTGCTGGTTTACTTTAATCTCATTGCCTTCAAATTTGCTAGTTTTCAAACACGTATGATTTTAAATGCCAACGGAAGTTTATGTACACGACCCTAAATGCAGAAACCCCTCCTGCTTATTCAATAAACTGAATCACTTCAATTGATTATAATTTATTGAGCCCCATTTCCAACATACTGCTTCCCATGTTGCACTGTTATTTTCGATCCTTTCTATTTTTAAAATGATCTTCTTTGCTATGGTATTTGGAACTTAAAGTGAAGGTAGGCCAGGCAGAAATGAGATATTAACACCTCACCTCTGCTCTCTTTCACCTTAAAACATATCATTTTTGTTGTCAGTTCTGCCCCACCTTTCAAATACTTCTGTTTCTCTTCTTCGTTTCTTTTTAAAGTCTTGCAATTTTATTGCCTTCATTTCTGTTCTTCTCTATAGTGGGGTTTATTATTCAATTAGAAATCCAGCCTGAAAATCTCCCATTGCTTGCTTATGGTTTGACCTGACGAGCTTGATTCCAGAGTACTTGGATTCTTTCCAGCTGATTGAAGTTAACCCTCTTCCACTGTCTTGCATTGTTTTATTGTCCTTTCCTGTAAAATTCTAAACCTAATCTTATGATTACTGTTTTGTCCCTGCTTCACCCGACTTCAGTTCCTTGGAACTAGTTTCAGCATCAATTCCTTTATCCTTGTCCTAGAAACATTGATCAGGAAGCTACCACTTAAAATGTTAGAGGAACTGAACGAATCAGGCAGCATCCTTGGAGGTGAATAAACAGTTGACATTCCAGGCCTAAACCCTTCTTTAGGACTGTGAAGGAACCGCGAAGATGCCAGAATAAAAAGGTGGGAGGAGGGGAAGTGGGATAGCTGAAGCCAGGTGGGAAAGGTGAAGGGATGGAGATGAAGCAATGTGATAAGAAAGGAGAGTAGACCACAGGACAAGGAGAGGTGGGGAGAGACGCAGGGGCAGGTGAGAAGAGGTAAGAGTGGGGAATAGAAGAAGAGGGGAGGGAGAGGGAAATTTTTTTTTACAGGAAGGAGAAATCAATATTGATGTCATCAGGCTGTAGGCTACCCAGGCGGAATATAAGACCTTGCTTCTTCACCTTGAAGGTGGCCTCATCGTGGAACAGGAGAAGGCGATAGATTGACATGTTGGAATGGGAATTGTAATTGAAATGTTGGGCCATTTTTGGTGAATGAAGTGGAGGTGCTTGATGAAGTGGTTCCCCAATTTACAACGTAGAGGAGGTAGCTTCGAGAACACGGGGTATAATTGACAATCCCAGAAGACTCATTGGTGATGTGTTGCCTTACCAGGAAGGACTGATTGGGGCCCTGAATAGAGGTGAGGGAAGAAGTGAATGGGCAGGGATAAGTAACACACATCAAAGTTGCTGGTGAACGCAGCAGGCCAGGCAGCATCTCTAGGAAGAGGTGCAGTCGACGTTTCGGGCCGAGACCCTTCGTCAGGACTAACTGAAGGAAGAGCTAGTAAGAGATTTGAGAGGGGGAGGGGGAGATCCGAAATGATAGGAAAAGACACGAGGGGGAGGGATGGAGCCAAGAGCTGGACAGGTGATTGGCAAAAGGGATATGAGAGGATCATGGGACAGGAGGCCAAGGGAGAAGGAAAAGGGGGAGGGGGAAAACCCAGAGGATGGGCAAGGGGTATAGTCAGAGGGAAAGAGGGAGAAAAAGGAGAGAGAGAAAGAATGTGTGTATATAAATAATGGATGGGGTACGAGGGGAAGGTGGGGCATTAGTGGAAATTAGAGGAGTCAATGTTCATGCCATATGGGACGTGGAATTAAAATGTGTGGCCTTTTTTTTTCTCCCTGGGCCTCCTGTCCCATGATCCTCTCATATCCCTTTTGCCAATCACCTGTCCAGCTCTTGGCTCCATCCCTCCCCCTCCTGTCTTCTCCTATCATTTTGGATCTCCCTTCCCCCTCCCACTTTCAAATCTCTTACTAGCTCTTCCTTCAGTTAGTCCTGATGAAGGGTCTTGGTCTGAAACGTCGACTGTACCTCTTCCTAGAGATGCTGCCTGGCCTGCTGCGTTCACCAGCAACTTTGATGTGTGTTGCTTGAATTTTCAGCATCTGCAGAATTCCTCGAGCTGGTATAAGTACTGGTGGGGGTGTTAGGAGATTAGGCTGAAGGGATGAATGGACAGGGAATCATGGAGGGAGAAATGAAGGAGCTGCTGCTTCACACATTACAGGACTTACGTCCCTACTTTGGACCATTATCAAATTGCAATGTTAGTGCAATTGATGTTGGCATTGTGATTGTTTGTTTCTGCACTCTGCTTATAATCGCACTCTATTCATTTGACATTATTCGATATCAGAATGTAGCTCTCTGAATATCAGCTTCTCTGATGTTGAATCTAATCAAGTTCTGAAATGATCTGTTGTACATTGTTCTTTTGTGAAGGCTGTCATGCTATTTATGACTTATTCCTTCATGTCCCTGGTTTGCATCAGATAATAATGTTGAATGTCAGTTCCTCCTTTTGAGCCAATCACAAATAAGAAAATAAAGTGGGCTTTTTATTATTCTCTGCAAAGATTTAGAGACAGCTTAACAGTAATTTCTTTTTTAAAATTTGTTTGCCTTCATTTCCCTACATCAAATGAGCAACAGCTGTCAAATTTGGAGTGCACCAGTGAGCTTGTAGAGAAGATGCAATTTGCCACCTTCCATTGATAGATACAACATTAACAAAAGGATTCATTCATGGATAACTTCCTGTAATGCAGCTTGGGTTTTAATCTTAGGTTTTGTGCCAAGGCCCCGAGCACTCAACAACATAGGTATTATAGAAGCAGTTTGGAAGTATGAAGTCTTGTTCTTCTGCATGTTGTGGGTGGCGGGGTGGAATGATATCACAAATAAAAGAACCAGTCTTCTGTATCTGTATTCTGTAATTCCCTGTCAGAAGCACTGAACAAAATCGTGATATTGATTAAACACTATCCATGTAATGGAGCAGTCAAAATGAGTAATCTATAAACCCTTATCTGAGGGATACATCAGAACATTTTCATTAATATGGTGTCTTTCACAATTCATGCTTATTGATGCGTGTTTTCCTAACAGTGCCATATTTATTGACAGTTGGTGCTGCTGTGTTGTATGGGGCAAGGACTCAATTTTGCAAATTGATTGAAAATTACTGCACAAGTTGAAAGGGTCATAAAGAGGGTGAATGTCATACTTGTTTTTATTGGCTGGATCACTGAGTTCAAGTATCAGGAATTTGTAAAACTTTGGTTCGGCTGCGTCTGGAGAATTGCATTCAATTCTGGCCATCCTGCCACTTGCAGGATGGAGGAGCCTTGGTGGGGGGGGCGGAGGGGGAGAGGGAGGTGTATGTATTTTACCAGCATACTGCCTGTATTACAGGACATGTACTATAAGAGATTGGACAGACTGGGATTGGTTTCCCTGAAGTGATGGCAGCTGAGGGGAAACCTGATATAAACTTATAAAATTATGAAAGGAATACATAGTGTAGACAGCAAATCTTTTTCCCAGAGCTGAAATATCTCATACAACAGGGCATGCATTTAAAGTGAGTGGGCAAAGTTCAAAAAAGATGTGAGTTTTTTTAAACCTAGTGCCTGGAGTGCACCTCCTGGGGTGATGGTTGAAGCAGATATGTTACTGGTATTTAAAAGGCTCTCAGATAGGCAAATGAATGTGGAGAGAATCCAGGGATATTGACTGTTGCAGGCAGAAGGGATTGGTTCAATTAATTTGGCACGATGTTGTGAACTGAGAGATCTGCTCCTGTGTTGCATTGTCTGAAGCAATTTTGTGCAAAGGTCAGAGTGAAAATGACCTGCTATCTCATGGATACTGAGTAGTGGATAAATATTGGCAAAGGTATCTTGGATAATTCCCTTAACATCCAAAATGTTACCAGTAATTTTAGTGAAAATTCTATTTTGATGTGTCAACAAATAAATTGTAATTTGTTTCAGGCAGCATCTATTGGCGGGGGGTGGGTGGGGGGGGGCGCGGGAGTACAGTCAATGTTTCAGGCCGAGACCCTTCATCAGGACGGGGAGAAAAGATGAGTCTGAGTTAGAAGCTGGGGTGGGATGGGGGGGAAGGGGTGAAAGAAACACAAGGTGATGGTGAATTACAAACGAGAAAATCTGCAGATGCTGGCAATCCAAGTAACACACACAATGTGGAGGAACTCAGCATCTAAGGAAAAGAGTAGTCGACATTTCGGGCCATAAGACAAAAGACATAGGAGCAGAATCATCAAGGCTGCTCCGCCATTCAATCATGGCTGATCCTTTTTTCCCCTCCTCAGCCCCACTCCCCGGCCTTCTCCACGTAACATTTGATATTATGGCCAATCAAGATCCTATCATTCTCTGCCTTAAATACACCCAATGACCTGACTTCCTCAGCTGCCTGTGGTAATGAATTCCACAAATTCACCACCCTCTGGCTAAAGAAATTTCACTGAATCTCTGTTTTAAATGTTTTCTATCCTGAGGCTGTGCCCTCTTGTCTTAGACTCCTCCACCATGGGGAATATCCTTTCCACATCTCCTCTGTCTGAACCTTTCAACATTCGAAAGGTTTCAATGAGATTTCCCCCCCCGCCTCCGAAATTCTGAGTGTGACCTCATCATGACTGTAGAGGAGGCCATGGATTGACATGTTGGAATGGGAAGTGGAATTAAAATGGGTGATCACTGGGAGATCCTGCTTTTTCTGTCATATGGAGCATCCATGAAGCAGTCTCCCAATTTACGTTGGGTCTCGCCAATATACAGGAGGCCACACTGGGAGCACTGGATGCAGATGACCCAAAGAGACTCACAGGTGAAGTGTTGCCTCACCTGGAAGGACTGTTTGGGCCCTGAATGGTAGTGAGGGAGGCAATGTAGGGGCAGGTGTAGCAGTTGTTAAGGCTTGCAAGGGTAAGTACCAGGAAGTCCCATAGGGAGCGACCCCTGTGGAAAGCAGGAAGTGTGTGTGGGAGGAGGGGGTGGAGGATGTGCTTGGTGATGGGGTCCCATTGGATTTCTAGATGGACCCTGAACTCATTAACATTCTATTTTCTCTCTAATTGCATTATTTATTTTTTTAAAAAATATTTCTGATTGTGACCATGTGGTTGTTTTATGTATTATACTGTACTGCTGCTGCAAAATGACAGAATTTCACAACATGCAGCATGTGAGTAACAATAAACCTGATTGTGATTCTGTTTTGCTCTTTGTGGATTTTTTTATCATGCTGTTTGTATCTTTTGTTATTGACTCGGGTTCAGCATTCACTTGGGATGAAAATGTCATGTTTGGCCAGGACGTAGTGGACTAGAAATGCTGCCTGGAACTGTAGGCATGATTCCCAAAAGCTTGCATACACCTGGGCAGGTTGCTGAGGATCTGGTTGGTTGTTCTGACACTGAAATGAGAGGTGTGTTACAGATGCCAACTTGGGCCTCTGGTGCAGTTGTGGAAGACCCAATGGAATTGATAGCCTTTGTCAGTAGCAAAGCTGGAATTGGGGCTATGCCAGTTGTGAAACCTACAAGCTGTTTTCATAGTTTTTATATTTCTGGCAGAGATAATTGAACTTGAGATACATAATCAAAACTTATTAAAACTCTTGCAAATAATTAAAATGTTGAAAGTCTTACAAGGCTACATTTAAATAATTGAGAACATTAAATGAAAAAAATATTTTTTGCTCTTTGACTCCAGATCTGTTTACAAACTCAGTTAAATCAAATGGACCTTGTTCTTGTGCCACGTGAGCTGACATTTGATCTGAGAGTAAATTACCCTCAGTGAATGGTGGGGAATCCCAGGAAACAAACTTCAGCTGCTGCACACCATGGGGATTTTAGTGCAGGAGCAAACTGAAAGATTTGGCCAAATCATAAGTTCAAAGTACATTTATTAGCAAAGTATGTGTACATTATACAACCTTGAGATTCGTCTCTTTACAGGCAGCCACAAAACAAAGAAACCCAAAAGAATCCATTTAAAAAAAAAGGCCATCAGACACCCAATGTGCAGAGAGAAAAAAAAATAGATCATGGAAACAATATAAGCAAGCAAATACCATAAGTCCACGAAAGAAAGGCCATTTACCCATCCATGGACATGAAGCCACAAACCCTCAGTTCAGCACAGAGCTGAGTAAATGTCGCAGAGTAGTGAACTGAACCAGATTGTCCGTTGCCTCAGACCCAGAGCTATCAAACGTTTCTCATATGATAACCCTTTCATTCCCCGAATCATCCTTGTGAACCTCCTCTGAAGCTTCTCCAAAAGCAGCACATGTTTTCTTAGGTGAGGAGCCCAAAACTGTTCACAGTACTCAAGGTGAGACCTCACCAGCACCTTATAAAACCTCAGCATCACATCCCTGTTCTCATATTCTAGACCTCTTGAAATGAATGCTAACATTGCATTTGCCTTCCTCACCACTGACTCAACCTGTAAGTTATCCTATAGGGTGTTCTGCACAAGGAGACAGGCTTGCCCCAATCAACATCAATGGGTCTGCATTTGAGAGGGTGAGTAGTTTCAATTTCCTCGGTATACACATCACCGAAGATCTCACCTGCACTGTACACACCAGCTGTGTGGCAAAAAAAAAGGCACAACAGCGGCTCTTCCACCTCAGGCAACTGAAGAAGTTCTGCATAGGCTCCCAAATCCTCAAGACCATCTATAGTGGCACCATTGAGAGGATCCTGACTGGCTGTATCACCACCTGTTACAGGAACTGCATCAACCTTGATCGCTGGGCACTTCAGGGAGTGGTACGGACAGCCCAGCGCACCTGTGGACGTGAACATCCCTCCGTTGAAGACATTTACGTTAGCAAGTGCATAAAGAAGGCTTGGAATATCATCGAGGTCACCAGTTACCCCAACTATTAACTGTTTCAACTGCTTCCATGTGGCAAACGGTACTGCAGCATTAAAGCCACGACCAGTAGGCTGTGGGCCAGCTTCTTGCTACAAGCCATTAGACTTGTAAAATCACATGGCTGTACATTGCGATGGAGTTTTAACGCGAAGATTTATATTCCCTCACATTGTGGGATGGATGTAAGATTTAAATAAATTCAATTTAAGTAAATTCAAAGTCTGTTTTCAACTCAGATTCTCAGATTTTCTTCCCATTTCGAAAGTAGTCTGCGCATTTATTTCTTCTACCAAAGTTCATGACCATACAATTTCCAACATTGTATGATTTGCCAATTTCTTGCCCATTCTCTTTGTATAAGCCCTTCTGCAGCTTAGCTGTTTCCTCAACACTATCTGCCCCTCCACCAATCTCCATGTCATCTGCAAACTTGGCAACAAGGCCACCTATTCCATCTACTAAATCATTGATATACAGAATAAAAAGAAGCAGTCCCAACACCTACCCCTGCAGAACACCACTAGTCACTGGCAGCCAACCAGAAAAGGATCCTTTTATTCTCACTCACTGCCTTGTCAAAGGTCTTCTGAAAGTCCAAATGTACAACATCCACTGCATCCCCTTTATCTATCTGACTCGTAATATCCTCAAAGAATTCCAGCAGGTTCATCAGGCAGGATTTTCCCTTTAGGAAATTATGCTGACTTTGTCATATCTTGTCCTGTGTCACCAAGTACTCCATAACCTCATTCTTAACAATTGACTCCAACATCTTCTCAACCACTGGGGTTAGACTAACTGGTTATAATTTCCTTTCTGCTTCCTTCCTCCTTTCTTAAAGAGTGGAATGACAATGGCATGGTGCCAGAGGAGTGGAAAAATCACAGGAGTCCAATGATTTTTGAAAGATTGTTACTGTTGCCACCACAATATCTACTGTTGCCTCCTTCAGAACCCAAGGGTACAGTTCATCTTGTCCGGGTCTTTCAGCTTTTTGAGCACCTTCTCTCTTGTAATAGTAACTGCACTCACTTCTGTTCCCACGCACCCTTCAACATCTGGCACACTGCTAGTGTCTTTCACAGTGGAGACTGATCCAAAATACTGATTTAGTTCAGCTGCCATCTCCTTGACCCACATTATTATTTCTCCAGCCTAATTTTCTCGTGGTTCTATATCTACTTTTATTTCTCTTTTTTTTACATACTTGAAAAAGCTTTTCCTATCCATTTTATCATTGTTAGCTTGCTTTCATATTCCATCTTTTCCCAGTTAATGGTTATTTTAGTTGCTCTCTGTAGGTTTTTAAAAGCTTCCCAATCCTCTCTTCCCAATAAATTTTGCTTTGTTGTATGCTCTCTTTTGCTTTTACATTAGCTTAGACTTTCTTTGTCAGCCACTGTTGTACTATTTTGCTCTTTAAGTATTTCTTCGTTTTTGGAATACATCTATTCTGCACCTGCCCCATTTTTCACAGAAATTCACGCCTTTGCTGCTCTGCTGTCATCCCTGCCAGCATCTCCTTCCAATTTGCTTTGGCCAACTCCTCTCTCATATCACTGTAATTTACTCCACTGAAATCCAACTATGTCAGACTTACTTTCTCCCTATCAAATTTCAAGTTGAATTTAATCATACTTAAACTGAACTCATACATACTTTTATACTTATTATTGAATGGCTACAGTGGTGTTTGGCACTGGCTACCTATTCCCTTTCCCTCTCCTGAACTACTTTCCTGTAGTTCCTATTTCTCACTTCATTCTACCATATGAGTTGAAGGTCATTATGCTGCTGCAGCTCCAGTTCCTTAAATAAGGAGCTGCAGCTTGATGCACTACATTCAGATGTAGTTATCAAGGAGAATGGTGATCTCCCAGAGTTCCCACATTTCACACTTTCCTGGATCCAGTCTCAACACTCTATCTAGATAATTACAAAGAAACAAAGAAAGAGGGGGAAAAAGCTCATTGAAAACTTAAAGTATCCGCCTATTCTTGCTGAGGCTTTTGACCTTTGGTGTTTCGCAAAAGATGTATGCAAGTCTGTGACTTTGTGGCCATTTAAATGGTTGAATGTCAGCAGTTCCAACAGAAAAACTCAGTGCAGTCTATCCCATTGAAAAAGAAGGTAAGCAACTTAGTTTTTTTTAGACTTTTTGAATTGCACAAGAAATTTACATCATTTGTTTGCTTTCACTTGCACTCACTTTGGAAAAACTGGGTAATTTTACAGACGAGTCGTTGAAAGCATTCGATCCAGATGCATTTCAGCTTGGTATGTTAGCTGGTCTACCCAGGTCTGCAAAAAATTAGAGAGATGTGGACACAGCTCAGTAAGTCGCAAAATCAGCCTGCTTTCTGTGTATTCTGTCCATATTTCTCGCTGCCTTGGAAAAACAACCTGTGTGATCGCAGACCCTTCCCACGCTATGTGTACTCTTCTCACCCCACCCCCCACCCCTTCATTGCGCAGAAGATTCAAAACTTGAAAATAGGCACTACCAGGCTTAAGAACTGCCTTGGTCCTGCTGTTATGAGATGATTGAATGGACCTCTTGTACCTTAAAGCCGAACTCATGATCTCACAATCGTGGCTTTTGAACTGTGTTGTCTGCCTGCACTGCCTCAGTAATTGTTGTCATTCTGTTATTGCTTTTGTCTTATATGACCTGAAAGTTCTTGAGTTTTGAAATGATCTGTGTGGATGGCTTGCAAAACAATGTTTTTCACCCTATCTTGATGCCTGCAAAAGCAATAAATTAGTACCAATACTAAACTGTTGCAATCAAAGCAGCAATCTACTTGGATTGTGCTACTGTGCCCCTAAAGAATGGTCACAAGGTTCTCAGTTACAATCTGAATGTCTCATCTGAATTTTGAGTGATCGAGGCTGGAGATTCAAAGGATTAAATGGAGAAATTCCATTTTTCCAAGGAGGTTTTGAGCACATCTTTGAAGCTTTTCCTCTGTTTATCTAATGATTTTTTCTTGTGACAGAATTTGGAATTGAGTGGATCTGGTCCTACATGATTTGTGAAAAGTGAAAATCAATCAGAGAATCTGGCCAATGATTTTTCTACAAAAATGTTATATATATTAATGGTTGGAACATGTCAATTGCTGTCACATTTTCCACACACATACAGTGGAGAGCTTTTGTTAGCACGTCATTGAGTCAAAACATTTGTACATATTACACAGAGTAATGAAAAGGGAAAACAGTGCAGAATATAATGTTACAATTTTGGAGTAAATACATTGCAGGTAGACATCTCAATTGCAAAGGTCATAAAGAGGAAGATTTGAGAGTTCATCTTTTTGCATCTGGGAGGTCCCAAGATCATGACTATTTGGAGTGATGTTCCAGAACATAATTTGCACCAGGATATCTGGCAAACCCCTGGAGCCTTTAAAACTTGGAAAGCCTTGCTGAATAATAAAGTCTCTTTGATAGCTGGTATTGTATCTTGTTTGCCATATAAACGATATAAGACCATAAGACATAGGAGCAGAAGTAGGCCATTCAGCCCCTTGAGTCTGCTCCTCCACTCAATCATGGGCTGATCCAATTCTTCCCATTATCCCTACTCCCTGCCTTCTCCCCATACCATTTGATGCCCTGGCTAATCAAGCATCTATCTATCTCTGCCTTAAAAGCACCCAATGACTTGGCCTCCGCAGCCGCTCGTGGCAACAAATTCCACAGATTTACCACCCTCTGACTAAAGTAATTTCTCCACATCTCAGTTCGAAATGGACGCCCTTCAATCCTGAAGTCGTGCCCTCTTGTCCTGGATTCCCCTACCAAGGGAAGTAACTTTGCCATCTAATCTGTTCTGGCGTTTTAACATTCGGAATGTTTCTACAAGAATCCCCCCTTATTCTCCTAAACTTAAGGGAATACAGCCCAAGAGCTGCCAGACGTTCCTCATACAGTAACCCTTTCATTCCTGGAATCATTCTTGTGAATCTTCTCTGAACCCTCTCCAATACTTTATACTTTTACACTTTATTGTCGCCAAACAATTGATACTAGAACGTACAATCATCACAGCGATGTTTGATTCTGCACTTCCTGCTCCCTGGATTACAAATATTAAAAATAGTAAAGCTTAGTAAATTAAATTATAAATCATAAATAGAAAAATGGAAAGTAAGGTAGTGCAAAAAAACCGAGAGGCAGGTCCGGATATTTGGAGGGTACGGCCCAGGTCCAGGTCAGGATCCGTTCAGCAGTCTTATCACAGTTAGAAAGAAGCTGTTCCCAAATCTGGCCATACGAGTCTTCAAGCTCCTGAGCCTTCTCCTGAAGGGAAGAGGGACAAAAAGTGTGTTGGCTGGGTGGGGCGTGTCCTTGATTATCCTTGAATATCAGTATATTCTTTCTAAAATAAGGAGCCTGAAACTGCACACTGTACTCCAAGTGTGGTCTTGTGAGTGCCTTATGGAGCCTCAACATCACATCCCTGCTCTTATATTCTATACCTCTAGAAATTAATGCCAATATTGCATTTGCCGCCTTAATAACCAATTCAACGTGGAGGTTAAATATGCTCGAATATTCACCTTTAGACTTCACGTGCAAGTTGTCGCACCATTTATATAATCTTGCCAGCAATAACAACTTAAGGGCACAAGATATTGAAGCAGGCTCTTGAGTTGCACTGCCATTTAATAAGAACTGATAGGCATAGTCTCACAGCGCAGAATTGGAGCCTTGGCCTCTCACTTCCAACTCGATATTTTTGCCCATTTACATTAATCTCATTTGCCTGCAGTAGGTCCATTTTCTTTATGCATTGCCTGTTGGATGTCTATCTAAATGCCTCCTGAAAAATCAGAGATTGTCTGACTGCGCCATCTCCAGATATGAGCTTCACTGTCCAGAAAAAAAAACTTCCCCCAAATCCCCTTTTAAACACCTTTCTGTCACATTGTCTGTTTCTGCTTCTTTTTAATAGTTTTACAGTGGCATGTTGATTCTGACTATCTTGTCTATACTTTTTAAAAAAAAATAAACATATGTATCTCTCTATTTGCTCACACTCCACTCCATGGAAAACTATCTTGGTTTAACTAACTCCAAATCACCACTGGAAAAAAAATACTAAAATCTGTCAATCCGCGCAGCATCCTGATGAATCACCTCTGCACTGACTTGCACAACCATATCCTTTCAAAAGTGTGATAGAAATTACATGAAATATTCTCAATGCAATCTAACGAAGTGTATTGTAAAGGTGCAACAGGACGCCTCAACTTTCATATTCTGTGCCCTGTCTTGTGAAGGCAAGCACAAATATTTCACCACCCTATCTACCTCTGCCACTTTCAGGGAACTATGGATTTGAACCTCCAAGGGGTTGTAAATATTCATCAGTGCCCTTCCATTTAAAGTATATGTCCTACCTGTCCATTGACTTTGTAAAATGATGTTCTTGCCTCACTGTCATTTTCTTTCAGTATCTTTTGAAGCTCAAAATGCAAAAAAGAAATCAATAAAACTACTTTAAAATTGCACTGTAGAAGCAGATTCTTCAGTTCGATGCGGAGATGTTTTGTTCATGTAAGCCAGCCTACCTCATTTAATGCATTTGACACGTCCTTTACTTCCTTGTATTGTGTATTTTTTCGTAAAAGGTTAGTCATTGTGTATAGATCAAAAGAATACTTTTTGAGTCCTTGTGGATAATTGATTTTAATCACTAGTTATGGATATAAGATATATCCATATAAGGATATAAGTTATGGATATAAGGTTTGAATATTTAGAAGAGGTATTTGTTAGGAGTTGAATGGTTTTTAAAAAGGTAAAAATTTGGCTCAGAGACCTGCTTGCAAAATATGGTATATAATTGATTTGAAAAGTTAGTTACCATTTTCTATTATGAAATGATAGTTACATTTCAAGGTTTCAAAGGTACATTTAATGTCAGAGAAATGTATACAATATACATCCTGAAATGCTTTTTCTTCATAAACATCCATGAAAACAGAGGAGTGCCCCCAAGGAACGAATGACAGTTAAATGTTGGAACCCCCATTTCCCCTCCCTCCTGTGTGTAAGCAGCAGCAAGCAACGATCCCCCCCACCAGCATGAGCACCCACCACCGAGCTCTCAAGCGTGCAGCAAAGCCATAGCGAAGACACAGACTTGCAGTACTCCAAAGGCTACTCGTTCACCTGATGTTCGACATACCACAGGCTCTCTCCCTCCCGAGTAAGGGAGAAAGAGATGTCTTCATCTCACAGTGAGAGGGGAGACATAACAAACAACTCGCTGGTTTATGATGTTAAAAGTCCATTGCGTCGCTTTTACCGAGCTCTGTGCCCAAAGATCTCAGGTCTCTGGGCACACAGCCAAGGATCTTCTGACTCCTACAACACCAATCTCCTGCTGTGACACCAGCCTTCGAACCGCCTGTCTCCAAAGCCACAGAATCTTGGACCTGCGAAGGCGAGTGAAGCTTTTTGGCTGCACTCTTGGCATGTCAAATAATGGCCAGTTGTGGTCCCATTCCCACAAAGAACCATAGTCAGTGTGTAACTCCAGGTCAGGGTCTTCAAAAGAACCCTGAAAGGGAAAAATAGAGATATTAAGGATAGAAATAGAGCTGTTTCTGAATTTGCAAGCAAAGGAGTCACCATTAGGCGCCATTGACTCTCCGAAGCTCCTTCTTATATTGATTGATAATTAATATTAATATCTTGGGGAGAAACGAAAATTGCTCAAACCTACCAAATGCAGAGCTATTTTTAAAGCAAAGCTTGGTGCACAATTCAACAAGCATGCCCATATCCAGTAATCTTTTCCTCTACTCCCATTACATCATTTTCTCAATGACAAATTTGCATCCTCATTGCATGTTTTGAAATGCTAATACAAGAGATTTTCTGTGAACTCAAGGTATTCTACAGATTCCAAAAATCTTAAGAACACGCACAAAATGACTCTTGACCAAGACTTGTCTCAGAGCTTCACTGAATGCTTTGAGGGTCTTCAAATGATTTACTTGGAGGTTCAGTCTCGAGCATCATCATAAAACCACATGTAAAGCAAAGAAGGATTGCCTGGCGAAGGTCATGCTGGGGAACAGTTCAGCTGCAGTTCTGAGTTTCTCTTGCTTTATCACCTCTTTTGTAGGGTAGTTCATTTCTCCAGAGAAATAGATAGATAGATATATTTTATTAATCCCGAGGGAAATTTGGTTTCGTTACACCCGCACCAACCAAGAATAGAGCGTAAATATAGCAATACAAAAACCCCCCAACAATCAAACAACAAAATGCAAACTATGTCAGATGGAAAATAAGTCCAGGACCAGTCTATTGGCTCAGGGTGTCTGACCCTCCACGGGAGGAGCTGCACGTTCGATGGCCACAGGCAGGAACGACCTCCCGTGCCGCCAAGTGTTGTATCATGGTGGAATGTGGCTGAAGTCCAACAGTAAAAAGTTCAATATCCAGTCTGCAAACACGTTCCTCGATCATAATATACCCCGGATTGCACCATCGGTTGTTAGCCAGAACAGTAAGCACCCAGCTCCTTTACGCTTACCGCTCTCAGTGCACTTCCGGTCAGCCGGAATGGTATTACCCATCGAACTCCTCTTCTCCAAAAGTCTCTGTTGTCTCGACCCGGTCCTCTTTCCTCGGCCTTGTGATCCCCCTCTGTGTGCTTTCCTCCGCATTTCAGCAGGGTTGTCCGCCGCTTTGCTCGCTAAGCTGGCCGGTATTTGCTGGTCCGTGGAATACACAATGCGACCTTGCTTCTGTCCCGTGTGTCGGGATGTAACCATTTCCAGCGCTAAAGAAAACCCAAATAAACTCTCTCTACCAGCATGTTAGAGAGGGTGCAGCTTCAATGTTTTAACATGAGAGAAAAAAATACAAAAGATAACGTAAATTAAAAAGAAAGTAAGAATAGATCGGAATGGCTGTACCAGGCTGCGTGCACAGCCGGCGCATGCGCCCTAATGGGCACCAAATGTGCACCAGGTTTGCATTCGTACCTGTTAAAATAGTTTGGGGGAGAAATGGTTCGAGCTCATCAAATTTTTGCTTAAAAATTGTAAAATCTAAATTGTTTGTTGAGCGAGGCAATGCTGATAAGCCAGTGCAACGCACACAAAATGCTGAAGAAACTCAACAGGTCAGGCAGTGTCAATGAAAATAAACAATCGACATTTTGGGCTGAGACCCTTCTTCAGGACTGGAGAGCAAGGGAGAAGATGCCAGAATAAAAAAAAATGGTGGGGGGGAAGGAGGGTAGCTCGAAGGTTGGGAAAGGTTAAAGGGCTGGAGAGGAAGGAATCTGTGAGGGGAATTGAATGGACCACAGGGGAAAGAGAAGCGGCAGGGGCAGGAGATGATAGGCAGGTGAGTAGAGGTTAGAGGCCAGAGTTTGGAGTAGAAAAAGGGGGGGGGAGGAAAATTTTTTACTGGAAGGAGAAATTGATATTCATACTACCCAGGCAGGAATATATGGTGTTGCTCTGACACCCTGGCCTCATCGTGGAACAGGAATAGGAATCAGAATTAATATGTTTGGGCATAGGGAATTTTAGCTTTTGGCAGATGGATTGGGGATGCTCGATGAAGTGATCCCCCAACTCATGATGGGTCTCACCATTGCAGAGGAGGCTTCGTTGGTAGCACTGGATATAATGGACGACTTCATCAGATTCGCAAGTGAAATGTCTCACCTGGAAGGACTCTGGGGTCCTGAATGGAGGAGGTGAAATACAGGATTAAGTGCCAGGAGGGAGATGAGTGGGGAGGGGTGAATGGACAAGAGAATCACAGAGGGAGCAATCCCTCTGGAAGGCAAAGAGTGTGGGGGAGGTGAAGGTGTGTTAGGTGGTAGGATCCCTTAGAGGTGGCAGAAGTTGTGAAGGATGATGTGCTGGATGTTAAGGATTATGGGGTGGTAGGTAAGGATTAAAGGAACTCTATCACTGTTAAGGCAGCAGGAAGATGGAGTGAGCATGGATGTCCTGGTAATAAAGGCAGTACAGGTGAGGGCAACATCAATGGTGGAGGAAGGAAACTCTGATCTTTGAAGGAGGAAGACTGGAAGGGAAGGGGGAAGGCACAGGAATAAAAAGTTGTGGGGAGCAGAACGGGGATAGCTGGAACTGATTCCTGGAAAGGAAAGCCTCATCTTGGGAAAATTTGTAGTGGAGACTAAGGAGCTGAGAAAAGGGAGTAGCATTTTTACAGGAGACAGGGTTTGAAGAGGTACAGTCAAGATAGCTGTGAGAATTGGTAGGTGTATAAGATATGTCATTGAATGTTTCTCTCCAGAGATGGAGAGAGAGAGATCAAGAAAGGGGAGGGAGGTGTCAGAACCAAGTGCACTTAAGGACAGAATGGAAGTTGGATGCAAAGTTTATGAAATTGATGAGCCCAGCATAGGTGCATGAAGCAGCACCAATGTGGTTGTCAATGTGGCAGAGGAATAGTTGGGGAGCATGAGCAGGAAAGGCTTGGAACATATACTGTTTTATGTAGCCAACACAAATTTGGGCATAACTGGGGCCCATGCAGGTACCCATGGCTAGCCTTTGAGTCTGGAGAAAGTGGAAGAAGCCGCAGGAGAAATTGTTGGAGGGTGAAGACCAGTTCGGCCAGATGGAGGAGGGTGGTTGTGGATGGGATCCGATTGCTTTTATTGAGAAAGAAGCAGAGAGCTTTAGGGCTGCCTTGATGGGGGACAGAAGTGTATTGGGATTGGATATCCATGGTGAAAATGAAGTGGCCAGGGCCAGGGAATTAAAAGTTAGTGAGGAAATTGAGAATATGAGAAGTGTTGTGGATGTAGGGGGGTGGGGGAATGGGACTGAACCAAGAGAGAAAGAATTTCTGTGTGTATTTTGTTGCTTTGGATTTGTAGCATTGGCAGAATTTCCTGCATTTCTGATAACCCAGTGTTTTTGTTTCTGTATCATTTTCAAAATTATAGCTGAAATTCATTTTGGCTGTTTTCTGTTTTCACAGTGAACAGGAATATTGAGAGGCAGCCCATGAGATGTTTGGGGCATATGGTTTAATAAAACAAGTTCATTCCTTTGGCTCCCAATTTGGCAAATATAAGTGCCAGATCTTAATCTTTAGTAAATGCTTCTCAATGTGTATGCCAATAGCAGCAATTAGCAGACAAAATTCTGAATTATGAAAGTGAGCATACTGATGTATGAGAAATATTCATTTCTGTATTATACAAGGTTTTTGTATGAATAACTATCTGAAAATCTGATGGCATATTAGTTTACCCTGCCTGGGCTGAAAGATGGATTGCTTGTGGCAGTATTTGATTTGTGCTGTGTATCACAGTAAATGAAGATAGTGCTGCAGAAACAGCAGAGTAATTGCCTGTCACTCTAAAGGGGCATTAAGTGTGGCCCCCAGCAGTGTTCAATAAACTAGGTAAATCATAATATCTAGAAATAACATGTTACCCCCATTGGTAAACACAAGTATACACCTTATCACTGAGTAACAAGAAGATGCAAAATAGTGTTTATTTAAAGATTGAACTTTTAAATGTGTTCTTGCTTTCCAGTCTGTGAAATATATAAAATTGACTCTTAGCTGTTGGTACCGAGAAGTACTTGAGATAATTCACAGGCAGGTATAGAGAAGCAAATGACGGTTCACACCCATGCACTCTCATCATTTCATTGTCCCTCTTGCCTCTTTATTTGAAATAACTTGGGTTTGCAAAGTAATTGCAAATTTTCCTTCAGATCCATTCTGAGATGTGTGTATTTTCAATCTGTAGTTGACTGGCACTGACAAGTCACTTGAGAGAGGTGACTTAATTCACAAAATGACCACTGGCTTTACAAAAGCTTTCCTGATTCTATAATAAGCACTGCTGTGCTGGAGTGATGAAATAAATTGAGGAAAAAAAATCTATCAGTTGTGCTAATAGAGTGTACTTTCTCATATATGCTTCAAAACTGGAGAATTGTTCCTTTGTCAGACTACCTTCTTGAGTTATTTTGTCCTGTGACAAAAGCTGAAATAATATGCAGTTGATGTATTTTTAACTTTTTTAATAGCATGCAGCTCATCGTGTTGCAATTTTAAATTAATGATAGGCTTTGGGATCAGGTGTCTGTTTTTCTTGCTCATTTTTTTCCTTTTGAGTCATTAAAACTCATTCAGCAGATTGATTTATGCCTGATTGTTCTGCCACTGAGAAACCCATCATTGAGGTTCAGAACAGTGACCCCCACAAAAGCTGCTGGCTAGTTGCAAGGTTTTACATGAGAGCCAAAATAATGGTGATTTAAAAAATCTCTTCATGTTTTGATGCGATGAAGAAAGGAAAAATCCTGTGCGCTGCTTAATTTGAAAGATAAGTTTAGGGTGAACCCCATGCAGGTTGACATTCAAAAACAGACTGAGGAACTGAAAAAAAGGCACTTTCACATCTGAAAACATTGTGATGGTATTTTGCTGTTTGCAACCAAATGACTTAGAGCACTTTAGATCCACTCAGGTACTTTTTCTGTTATAGTCAAAGAGTGAAGTGCAGTATTCTGTAGGCAAATGTCAGCATCCAATTTATGCACTGCAGTATTCAACAAACAAAGGTGAGATAAATAATCTCTTTGAGTTTAAAGTATTGAGATAATATTGGCCGAGGCGACTTCCCTTCTGCTGTTTTGAAAGCACCATGGAATCTTTTACATTAGTTGGAGTCACAACAGTTTTGCATGAGTGCATCCTTGATGTTGCAGAGCATTATAATTGAAAGGTTTGATGTTGATCCTCAACAGTTGGTATTGGGGCACAAGATCAAAAATAAGTTTAAGAAAAATGAAGGTTGAATAGTTTAGGGTATACAATACTCAAGGTGAGAGTCGTAGCTGCTAAAATTGTAGCTGTTAATGTCAGAGCAATGAAACTGTGAGATGATTGGAGGCTTGAATAGGTCCACATGGTTGTTTTGGGGGTGTACAGACTTAAGAGAAAAAAAATCTAGTGTGTGGTGAGCATGAGCAAGGATTTGGAAATGTGGATAAGAATTTTACAATGGAGGCATTATTTAGCCCAGGAGTCAGTGGGAGGTTAACAGGTATACTGATCCTGGGTGAATGAGATGATGTAAGGTGAGTAACAATTGTGGTTTTGGATGGCTTCTTGTAGATGAAAATGATTTGATTCGGGCTGCAATGAAGAAGGTTGGAAGGAATGCAGTACATAGTCAAATCTTCAATGGATGATTCAGTTCCTGACTTACTGTGCTCGTTTAACTTGCAATATAACCTCCAACAAGAAAAGACTCTCTTGGATACTTGAAAATTATTTGGTACTGACATGACACCTGAGTCTGTATGTAGGATCTTTCCTGGAAGACTCTGTGTATTTGGGCTGTTTGAACCAATATCCTTAGGAGACCAGGAAGCACACCAGCAGATCCTAGAGTATCATTTGTGCATTTCTTGTTGAGGAACAGAAGGTGGTGAAGCTGCTGAAGGAACAAACACAGCCAGAAATTGAAGTGAAACATTTAATTTTGCATGCACAAGCATTTGAAGTGTTAATTGAGGGGAATAAAATCAAGGTAAACTATTTTAGCAGAAGATGATGATGAAAATGGATAAAGTTTTGATGGTACAGTTATGTGGTCCAAAGCTCATGTTGAGTTGAGTGATGTTGCAATAATCTGCTTTACTTTCATGCAGTTGTCACAGGAGGATAACGTTTTTGCTTGGGAAACAGGATGTGACAGAGCATGAACACAGTGGCTTAGGTCTTCTAGATATTTAGTTGGAGGAAGCTTCTGTTCTGAAGTTCAGGATAACTTTGGAAATGCAGACGTGATTAGGAAGGGCTTAAGTGAGATTTGGGATGCGATTGAGCAAATATTTACACAATTTACGAAATTAAGCTGCTGTTGTTTGTTGTTTCAGAAGAGGTGTGTGATGAGACAAGGATAAAATCCTGTGGCATACCAGAAATCAAAGTGCAGGAGTGGGGAATGGGAAATGCTGTTGTTTTTGTGTTACAGTTGGATCAAAAAAAGAGAGAACCAGGAGACTGAAGGTGAAAAGCAATAGTGAGCCATTATTGTAGAATAGTATGGGCCTCATTGGTGCAGAATAGCGATGCCTTCAGTGATTGCTAGTAGAAGGATTTGCTATGTAGTTCCCCGCTAGTATTCTGCAATGGCATTTGCAGTGCTTCATTGTCTGTTTTTCAACATGATTGTGGGTGACCATGTCCCTTTAGACTGGTTCATTTTGTCACTTGAATTCTAGTCTGTCAAGCATTTATTCTGTGGTTAGAAAGTGAAGGCAAAATGCTTAACATGAAGCAATTGAGGCCATTTTGCAAATTTAATGTTATGGTAAGTTTAGCCATCAAAACTTAATTGAAATTTAATGAAAATTGAGTTAACAATGGGAAAGAAGAGCACTTGATGTATTAGATCATTTAATATGCAGCCTAATTTATGATTTGTATTTGAAGATGACAAGTTTATTGCAAAATTTCAAAATTAATTGGTTTTGGTGGCAGTGGGGCGGCGGGGGGAGCGCACTGCTAACATCAGGATCCTTTTTTGGTAAAAGATCCATTCAATTAATATGATTTAGTATAATCACTCCTTGAGCATGCATGAATAAAAATACCTTTGCATCACAAAACTTAAGTGGCTCATATATCCAAATAATCATTTTTTCAATGCTGATCAATGTTTTCTGTTGCTGGTATTAAATGTATTTAAAAAGGAATCAGATAATCATTAAACAATAGCAGTAGTTTTAGTCTACACTGGTTTCCTAGATTGCTGAAGAAGTATGGAATGCAGTGAAAGTGTGATCCTTCAATGAATTTGGGTGCATTGGCATATATTATTAACAAGTGGGAAAAGCAGCAGACCACTTTTGTCAAATTTGTCTTTAAATTCCAACTATATTTTGAAATACACTATCATTATTTCTCTAGGTTTGTATTTTACATTTAGATGAATCCAGGTTCTCTTGGCAAAAGCAGTTTTAAACCATGTGTCTGAGATCTGAGTATTATGTTAACTTGTGGGTCTTCCATTTTGAGGAAGTTGAAGACCACCCAGACAGAGATGCTTATTGCCTTCGGAGAAATTTGAGGCAAAGCTCTCTCCTGAGATCTAAAGGGGGAAGAAACTGTTCCTAAAACATTGAATGGGTGTCCCCAGGCTCCTGTACCTCCTCTCTGATATTTGTAATGAGAACCCTGAGATGCTTGCCAGACCTTTTCTGTTAATTTTTCATTTTTCTCCATTTTCTCTATTCCCATATTGTCTGAAAGTTTACTTTTATTATTTCTCCCCTTGAGTTTTCAGACTTTAAAAATTCCGGACTTGCTGTTACTAAACCACAGTTATTTTGTTTACTTTGCCTGGATTCTATTCAGCCTTGATGGTATTCTGATCGAGATGCTTGAGTAGTAGGTAAAATTAAAATGGAAAATTGTGGTCTTATGCTGTCATAAGAAATGGATACGTTAAATAAAAATGTTTCCAGTAAATTACATTTTAATTATGTGAACATATCAACTACTTTATAAATCAGGCTGGACAGAATTCTGGACTTGTAAGTGAACTTAAATAAGCACTGACAATTTTATATTTGTATAAATGGTAAAAATAAAAAGGATGGCTTGAGGTTGATAACCAGTCAACAGATGAGAAAAATAAAACAAGTACTATAGATCTGGAGATCTGGAAATCTGCAAAGAATAATGGAAGCCGCTGTTGGCAGTCACGAGGTCAAATAACACCTGCAGAAAGAGAAGCAGAATAAATGTTTCTGATTGATGGCTTTCATTGGAAAGATCTGCTGTAAAGTGTTTACTCATGTCACTCTTCATTCTCTTCATTTTGTGCCTGTGGTTTTAGTCCTCCATCCCCTCCTCCAATGTGTGGATAGCCTGATACTATCCACTCTGCCCAGACATATCTCGTAGCTTAAATAAAATCTGCCTTCATACTTCCCCAAAGAAAACAGTTCCAAATCCTCTCATCTACCCTTGAAACTGTAGTCTCTCAGACTACTGAAAAGGGAATTGAATGTAGAACATGAGAGGTCCTGTCATGGTTTATTTTCCATATGCATCACTTTGCACTTGTCTGAGTTAGTCCACCTGCCTTTCCTTGGCCCACTCTCCCAGTTGATATTGATCCTGTTAAAACCTTTGACAACCTTAACCACTGTCCACCACACATCAATTTTGTTGTCAGCCGCATACGCATGAATCATGCCATTTACCTTCTCATTTAAGTCAATAAACAGCAGGCTGATGGTGTAGTGGCATTAGCACTGGATTTTGAGGTGAATGGTCCCGAGTTCGGATCTAGACAGCTCCTTGCATGTTTTCCATCTGTGCTGGATTGAGCACTGTGCTAGTAGTTCAACCTCATTTAAAAAAAAACAGTCAAGTGCTACAGAAACGGCAAGAATGCTACCGATGCGCCATAAGGCGCAAGAAGGTACTGAGTCTGTAAATGCATAATGCTGTGGGTTCTGGTTAATTGGTCCAGATTGGTACGAGTACATTTTGGCCCAGTTAAGCAGCTGCTCCAATTAGCTTAAGTTTCAGGGAAATAGTGAAAAAGATTTTTAAAAAATCTTCTATTTAACTGAGTAATAAAATTGTGTATTTAAATAAAATACACAAATTAGAACTATCAATATTACTACAGTACTACAAAACTGTAATTGTTCCTAATAGCTATCAACGAAGGAATTCATCCAGTGTATGTATTCTTTTGATTGACCATAACTGAGCAAAATAAATGCAGACACCCAGTGTAGATAATGGACTGCCTTCATGCAATGCAATTGATGATTGTATCCTCCAAATCTTAATTTTCATTATAACATTCAAGATAATTGTTGATACTTTCAAATTCTTTGTGGGTTTTTAACTTGTAGTATTAAAATAATTGCATGTTCACTGCCATCCTTTTTCTGGTATCTGCAAGCTTGAATGCTTGAAACCGTGGTGAGCAAAGCAGTTCTGACTTGTCTTACTGTTTATTTCTCTCATACTATCAGTGACAAAAGTTACTGCTTTTTGAACATAAGCACACATGCAACTGGCACAATGTAAAAACTGTTCGCTGTAAGCACAATGTCGTCTAATGGCCCCACAAGTGCTCATGTCTGATTCTAGTTAGAAATAGTTTTGCAACAAACTTCTCACCCAATTAAGCGCCAAATAAAGGGAATGCTGGCCTTTCTTGATTAGTTTTTTTTAAAGAGTCATCTCAAATAAGCAGCTTTACCAATTAACTGATGGCCCAATATCTGGAATCCACTGTATATGACTAGCAACTGTGGCTTAGCTCTGATCGCTGCAATGTACCACTGGTTTCTTCTCCTAATCTGAAAAACAAGCTTATACTCCAAATCTCTGGCTGCTTCCACCAAGTCAGTATTGTCTAGAGTTAATGAGTTTAGCTTCAATCCTAGACGTTGTCAAAAGTTTTGCTGTCCATTTTGATACCATTTATAGTACTGTGCAAAAGTCTTAGGCACATATATATATAGCTATGGTGCCTTGGACTTTTGCACAGTACTACGGTAATTTAATGTATTTCACTATACTTCTGCAAAAAAAATATTCATGACATAAGTGGAGTGATGATAAAACTGATTCTGAGATGGGTCTCCATTGTGGACTGAGAGTGGGAAGGGGACACGGAAAGGTGGAATCATGGGAAAAGGGGAAGGGAGAGGAAAGGGAGCAGGATGCACCAGACACACATTCTGTAATGATCAGTAAACCAAATGTTTGGAATCAGATGACTTTGCCTGGTGTCTTGGGGCTGGGTGTTCCTACACCCGTGCCAACCCCACCTTGTCAGCTCCTTCGGTCCCACACACCTGCAGTGGCGCTGCACCCTTGCCATTCCCAATATGCTTTGCTTCCACCAGATTTACAATCTCGCCTCCCTGCTCCATGTTGACAAATTCAGCACTGTGTAAAAGTCTTGGGCAGTTTAGCACTACACTCGGCCCTCCTTATCTGTGAAGGATTGGTACTGAGACTTCTCGCGGATGCCCTAGTCCCTTATTTAGCCTGTCTCAGTGTGGGTGGACGTTAGGACCCAGGGCAGCACAAGACCTGCCGCCCACAGTGTTTCTGTTCCGTTGACTTATAATACCTAATACAATGTAAATGCTATGTAAATAGTTGTCATACTGCATTGTTTAGGGAATAATGACAAGAAAAAAGTCTGTACATGTTCAGTAAAGACGCCACCATCGTAGCTCTTCTGGGAACGCTGATGCTGATTCTCCCGTGATCTTTAAGTTCTTGAGGCTGTAGCGCTTTACATAGCCAGCCAGCCATCCCTAGCACTAACACTTCCACGAATTTCAGCTTCTTTCTGCTTTATTGTACGAATGCTCGATTTGCTCTTACTGACCTTACGGCCCACTTCGGAATGCGACATGCCATTTTTCAAAAGATCTAATATTTCTAATTTCTCGGTGAGAGATAGCACTCTTAGCCTTTGAGGAATTGCTTTGACCACGAGGAGCCATTTTTTTCACAGAAACAAAGTAGCAAACAAATGAGATGCGAGGCGAACAATGCTCGAACAACGAGTGCTGTGGAGAGAACTTCCGGGTTTTCCCAATTCGCGGTTGGTTGAATTCGTGCATGCGGAACTGGCAGATAAACAGGGCCGACTGTATATATGTACCTAAGACTTTTGCACAGGACTGTACTTTAGCACATTAGAAAATCAGTGCAATGATGTAAATGAATGGCAGAGCAATCTTTGGGTGTGGGGTGGGATCTGGATAAATGACCTGTTTCTGTTTCTTATGTTCTTTGATATTCATGCACGGTGACACCCAGATGATCCTGAACATTAACATGTTATAATCTTTCTTGATGCACTTTAAAAAAAAGGTCAATTCGGTATTCTCCAGGATTCATGTATAGACATCATACAGTGGAAAATAAATGGGAGCAGGAGTATTAAATCTTGATCTCTTTGTTGAGCTATCCTTCCTAAATGGACACAGAAGGTGTTTTTCAGCCTGAGCTTTCTAAGCTGAAGCAATCCGTTTGAGAGCTAAATAGAGACGTGTGATGCTCTGGTCTGAATAGTGTACAGCACTCAGCTTCATAGACTCAATATAATCATGATTATTTGTTGCCAAATGAGACCCTTTAACTGCTTGTACCAGACTGTGGTTCAGCATTGAAGATGCCTGAGGCTATTGCTCGGCATGCTTCTGCAACATTTGAGACCACAAAAGACAAGTTGTTCCTAATGGCAAGAGTTTCTGGTTACAGGTATGAGTGATTCTGAGCAGATTTCAGTGGTGTATTGCACCTGACGATGAGAAGTGATGGAGCAAAGTGACTTTTTAAAAATCCAAAGGTGTCTTTGTAATGTGTTCCCTGAGTGACATTGAATGGAGAAAATCAAGGCAACTATTGCTCAGCGACATTAATGGAAAGCGCTGCAATAGGTGTGAAGACCTCAAAGGCACTCAGAGGTTGTTGCTGCTTGACTTTGATTCTGGTTTTGGGTGGAAATCCAGCAAGGAAATAAAAGTGACAGAACCAATCTAGGAAAAAGGTTGTCAGCGCTCAACAAGCCAAGCAGCATCTCTGGGGAGAAAAATGGTTCATGTTTTGAGTCAGTGGTGCTTTGTCCAAACGCTATTCTGAACCTAGTCATAGAGCTATATTAAGAAGAAATCAGCCCTTTCAGCCTAACTGACCCTTGCTGTCCAAGATGCCCATCTAAGCTCAACCTATTTGCTGACATTTTGGCCCATGTCCCTCTAAATCTTTCATATCCATGTACCTGTTTGAATATCGTGACAAAAGTTTATCAAAAACCTAAATCTGTTTCTCTGCTCCATCAATCCTGCCTGATTTAGCTGTTAATTCCAACCCTGTTGCTAATTCATTTCACTCTTTCTGAGTTCACACCTTTTCATTTTGAGAATTGGAGTGCAGCTTGGCCGTGTTGCAGCAAAATGTTTCATTGGTGAAGCACAGTTCTTCAAAATTATTTTTACATTGTGCACCATGAGCTAAAAAATCATGAGCACAACAGAGACCTGGGTAGGCAACAAGGCCCAAAATGCTCTAAGTAGTCAGCAAGTCAGGCTGCATCCAGGAAGTGAAATAGAACTAATCTTTTGGGTCAAAGACCCTTTGTTGGAACACACTTGAAATATCAGCTTCACCTGCTGAGTGAGCAGTTACATTGTTCTGGTTTTCATTTCTGATTTGCAGCACCTGCAGATTATTTTTTGATTTTCACTTATCTGTATAGGCCACAATCTTTCTCTGAGTAGAAAGTCTGATGTTTGGCATGATGTTAGTGATCATGCTGTGTCAGGTTAATGTGTATATTTTAGTGATTGTACTTAAGACAACAGACTTGTGAACTGCCAGACTTGCATTGAATGTTGGTGCTTGTGTTCCTGTTCAAACACCCAATATATCACTTGGCTCTGACCCCACCCCTTCCCTGTTTATTGACATTTACTCTTGGAACTGGATAAGGAGAAGGGTCTCGGCCCAAAATATTGACTACTGGTTCATTTCCATGGATGCTGACTTGTGAGTTCCTCCAGCATTTTGTGTATTTTGCTTTGGATTTCTAGCATTTGCAGAATTTCTTGTGTTTATGAATAGGGTAGTGTGGCACTTTTAAATGTGATGAACTTGTAGAAGTTGCAGGACTAGTTTTCCATGTATATTGAGATGCCACTCCAAACAGAAAATAATAGAGCAACACACACAAAATGGTTGGTGGAGGAACTCAGCAGGTCAGGCAGCATCTATGGAAAAGGATACTCTTTTCATAGATGCTGCCTGGCTTGCTGAGCTCCTTAGCATTTTGTGTGTGTTGCTTGGATTTCTAGCATCTGCAGGTTTACTCTTGTTTGTGAGAGAATAATAGAGGTGTGAAATTGAAAAGTTTCCACACTGCATAATGAATTAGTGCATGATCCTTGTTTTGAAATTTTGGAGGATACACTTGCTGCCTGTCTTCTGGCTTGGCATTTATGTATCAAGGGGTTGAAAAGGAGCAAAATGCTATATTTGTTGGGCAAGTCACAGGCACAGTGAGCTTTTATGATGCAGTTTTGAGCTGTTGATGGACAAGCTAAAAAGGTGCAATTGACACTGCACCCCACAAAAAAAAACCTGTGCTTGAATGTGTGTAAACGGCATTCAATGCAGCACAGAGTGAGTTCACTGATTTGTAGCGTTCAGTCAAATCTCTTAAATTGTGCTCCATATTCCATAGTTGACCATTTCAATTTAGTTATTGCTGTTGAACTATTTTGGGCTCTAAAACGAGATGCATAATAAGCAGTTTGGGCATTATTGGAACAGCACTGTTGTGAGGATACTGTTTGCAGCACAGGGCTGAGAATGAAGGGACTTGCATCGAAAGAGCATCTTAAGATCACATTTTGTATGTAGGCATTGTAGCAGTCAAGTATACACAGGCAAGTTCACACAAAGAAATGAGATGAATCACCAGATAATTATTTTTTGTGGCATTGGTTGAAGAAGGAATGTTGGCTCCGGTAAGAAAAGTTAACTAAATGAGTTTAGGAATACGCTGAGGAAAACAAATAGTTCATTGGCAATTTTTGCATTGTTTCATTTAATTATCTGTTAAAAAATACAGCGTTTTGAATATTCATGTTTAAATGCTAATGTATCTGATTGGTTTTAGTGGCATTAAGTTTGCTGCAGTGATCTTTTGATGCATTGCAAAACTTTTCTACAAATATTCTGTTTCATGGAAAGAATTTATGAATATTTTCATGGCCTTTGTGAAGGCTAAAGGTTTCATTGAAGGGCTGGTAATTTCTCCAACCCATCAGTCAGTGATCAGACAGAATAGGTAGCAATTGCTTTTATACCTGACACAGAGTCAGCTCAACAATAGGACGATACTTAGGAAAATATTTTGACTCGTTTTCTCTATTTGAAGTTTAATCAGTTTATACAGCTGTAATTTAGTGTTCACTGGCTTTTAACCCATTCTACCTTCAGAATGGAGTGAACACTATACTGTAATTTTGTATCAGGAAATTTCCATTTCCTTTTTTGTTTGTTGATAGTGTGCATAACTTGTCTTTTCCCACTTGCAAATTTAAACTTTGATTTCTGAAAATTGAATACAAGACAATGAAGATTAAAGCGAATATTTGAAACCTGCTTTTTCTGAATAAATGGAATTTTTTTTGCGTGTGCTTTTTTTAAAAAAATGGAATTGGATTTGGTGTAAATAAATAAATGTTGACACACGTCAGCCTGTTATTTCAAGCAGAGTTACAACTTTTTGAGGTCAGTTGTGCTTCTAACACTGAAGCCGTTCATTAAATTTCTACAGGTCGACCTTCACTAATCCGACTACCTGTAATCCGGTTCCTTTGATAATCCAGCACTGATTATGCTTAATGTGATCCTTCAGTAATTCGGCATTTTCACTGATCCAGCACTCCTCAGGTTCCAATGGTGCTGGATAGGTGAAGGTTGACCTGTACCAAAAACATTCTGTAAGAAACATACTGTTGATGAACGCTGAACTGATTTGTGCTCCGCCTCTTTTAAGCAGCAGTAGAGTTATCTTGAGTATTTAAAAAAAATATGCAAAGTTTTCTTTATTGTGCTCATATCATCTGCATGCATTATTTTGCTGGTACATTTAAATGGAGGTTACTGTTTGTTGGCACAAAGAACCAATATTTTGGTACATGCAGAAACTTAACTACTGGCTTTCCTAGAGAAAATATAATCTATGTACTGGCCAATGAAAATGGAAGTGACTGAGTGAGCACTTCAAGAAGTGCCTACCATGTCACAAAATCAGGCAGCGCATTCTCTATAACAGTCTGGTCAATGCAACTTATACAACTTCTGATGACCAGAGAAGTGCTCATTTTCACATCTCACAATCGAAACAAAATATTGATATTATTTTTACAATATATTTTCCCAAGACGATCTTCTGTTTGACTCTTCTAAAAGTCAGTTTTAGAGTGATACAAGCAGATATCTAATCAAGGTTAAATAATCTATGAGGTCTACAATTGTTGGAAAAAGTGTTAATATTTGAACAGTACAACACTACATGGATTTCTTAATTATATTCTCAAGATCAAAGTGAAAGAGAGACATCTTACCACAAATATTGCAGCTCACTATCATGTGGACACCACATGCAAAAATTACAGAGGACAGAAAACACTCTTTGAAAAAATTAACAATTTAAAATATAAAAAACAAAAATACTGTGGAAACTGCAAAATCTAAAATAATATGTAGAGTTCTCAGTAATATTAACTATAATGTTAACTGTTAACTGCTAATAATGAAATGGCTTCTCTGTAATGTTAACTGATGAGGCTATGTTCTTTGTTGATGTGTAGCACTGCCCATTAATCAAAGGAATCATCAAACGCACTAAATTCTGGGAACACACTTCAGAAGAGCATATTGACAGATATTTGCAGACAAATGCACCTTTTGAAAACAGATGTTGGATATTTTGTACATGACTTTGTAAAAAAAATCCGACAAGCGTTAGAGCAAGTTGATAACGCAGGATTTTCATATCTTGTCTTTCAGATATGGTTAATTTCCTTAGTACCTCAGTGTCTTCTGTGTTACGCTGTCACAAATTTATCAAGTTTGCAGTAGTCTTGGTGTGTTTTGAGCAACTGGCAAAATGACAGGTTTTGCATCAAAGGAAATTTGGTTTTCCTTGAAAGTGGTTGTTCAACAAAGAGCACAGGGAGAAGGTTTTGGCAGGGAGTGAAGGCCAACATCTTTTTGGCTGACATTGTAGGTTTATTCGAATGCATGAAGAGTTAAGTTAAAAGGTTTCCTTTGAACCATGTTTTCTTAAAACCTTGTTGCAACAAATCTGAAGTAGTTTTAAAAATCCTGATTAGAAATAAATCAGTTTCTATTAATTAAATTATATTTTTCTGCACTGGACAAATATTGACAAGTAATTCTCAGTGACTGTTCATATCCCAGCCCACCACATATTCAAGACTAACAAATACAAGGAAGAATAGTAAACACAAGAGATTCTACAGAAGTCAAAAATCCAGAGCAATAAACATAAAACGCTGGAGGGACTCAGCAGCTCAGGCATCCACAAAGAGGAATAAACAGTCGACTTTTTGGGCTGAGACCTTTCATCAGGACTGGAATGGAAGGGGGAAGAAGCCAGAATAAGAAGGTGGGGGGAGGGGAAGGAATACAAGATGACAAGTGATAGGTGAAACCAGATGAGGGACAAGGTGGTTGGGGGAGGTAGGTAGTGTAGTGAGAAGCTGGGAGGTGATAGGCAGAAAAAGTAAAGGGCTGAAGAAGAAGGAATCTGATAGGGGAGTGGACCATGGGAGAAAGGGGAGGAGGAGAGGCACCAGAGGGAGGTGATGGGCAGGTGAGAAGAAGAGAAGGGGTAAGAGGGGAGCCAGAATGGAGAATGGAAAGAGAGAGAGAAGGGGGAGTGGAGTGAAATTAATGGAAGTTAGAGGAATAGATGTTTATGCTGTCAGATTAAGACTACCCTGAAGGAAAAAATTAGTCAGGAAAAACAAATCCAATTTAACTTAATTCAAAATAACTTGTAATTAGGTTTAAACCTTGAAGCGTTAGTATGGTAAACTGTTAAGAGTATTTCCTGATTATGCTGCAAGAGTGAATAAGCTGCCTTGAGGTGCCGGTTCATTTTAAGTGCTGTCGTAAATAATACGCGGTCAAATCTTTAACATGTTGAATGCATAGGTTGAACAATTTCTGTCGCATCTTTTCATACATGGCAAATGCAATATGCCTATTGATGAGATGCATCCTGGCGGAGACAGGTTCAAAATAAAGCTAATGTTAATTCTTATTGTGTGGGCAGAACAGGAAACGCTGAACTCCAGTTATCTTTTCCAAAAGCTACAAATTGTGAATAAAACAATGCTGGAAATAATCTGCAGAGAGAAGCAGCAATGAAATGTTCTGCACTGTTCTATCAAATGTTATCTCTGCTTCTCTCTACACCAGGGGTTCCCAATCTGCAGTCCGCAGACCCCTTGTTTAAAGATATGATCACGGCATAAAAAAAAGTTAGGAAATGCTGCTCTACACAAATGCTTGCTGACCTTATTTTTTTTGTTTACCTTTTAATTTTTTTTTGTATTGTTGTATTTAGCTCTTAATCTGGAGTTGTGTGTTTTGCCCAAGTCATCTAATTTGTGTCCTCCCAAAAACTATGGCACTCCAGTGCATTACTAGGGGAAGTGTTGCTTGGTAAAGATAAGCATCTACTAGGGGTGTTTTGGTTTATATTTATACTTTCAGCACCACTGGGTCTTGCCCCAAAATATCGACTGTACTCTTTTCCATAGATGCTGCCTGGCCTGCTGAGTTCCTCCAGCATTTTGTGTGTGTTGCTTGAATTTCCAGCATCTGCAGATTTTCTCTTGTTTGTAATAGGCTGTGAACTGATTTGGGCATAGTTTGATCATCAAAGACACTATGGGTAATTTACATATTTAGTAGTTTACAATTTACTGGCATAATTTACATATTACTATTTAACTATCTATTCTATTACTATTTATTATTTATGGTGCAACTGTAGCGAAAACCAATTTCTCCTGGGATCAATAAAGTATGACTATGACTAATACAAGACTAATTTTTTCGTCAAAATACAAGACTAATTTTTTCGTCATTTGCCTTGTGATTCTGTGAAGTCTGTACAGGAACCATTTGAAGTTAATGAAAGTTACATTCAGGGAAGTGCCAACATGGTGATTATAAAGAGCCATTCTTCAGTGGGTGAACTTTTTTTCCTGGACATTTGGTGTCACTTTTCTCCAGATGGTAATGGAGATCATTTTTAACTTGAAGTTGCTCCAAGTACTTTGGCAGGACTGATTAAAGGTACCTGCAAAAGAGCTATGCTGAAATTGTAATATTCTCATTGACAGAAACAGCATAAATGTAGGCAGATTTTATTCAAATACATTTAAAAAAGCGTTCTCTTTTGTCTAACTGCCTTAAGATCACGGTGTATGCTAATCTGTTGGCCTATTCAGAGTGAACTGACAGGCTCAAATGGAATGCCAGAACATCCGAGATCATTTGCTGCAGCTCCAATTTACCTCACTATTTACTCTCTTTTACCAGTATTTTTATATATATTTCTTACTGTAACTTGCAGTGCAAATTATGTTGCTGCAGAACAACAAACTTTGTGATGTTAGTCAGTGATAATAACCCGAATTCTGATACTTAAGTTTTGTTTTCATGAGCACTTTCTGGCTGTGCAATAAAAATGCCATCAGTTTTGAGATTTGGATTTTATTTTAAACATGAAAGTTGCACAGATGGTAATTAGCCAATTTCTGGCCTAACTCTGGTGAATAATAGCTCAAATGTTTTGAATAATATTTCATGTCACTAAGGAGTAAAGGGTAACACACATAAAATGCTGGGGGAATTTTGCAGGCCAGGCAGCATGTTGTGTGTGTTGCTCAGATTTCCAGCTTCTGCAGATTTTAAAAACGCAAACAACAGGAATTCTGCAGATGCTGGAAATTCAAGCAACACACATCAAAGTTGCTGGTGAACGCAGCAGGCCAGGCAGCAACTTTGATGTGTTCTGCAGATTTTCTCTTGTTTGTGAAAGGAGTGGAGAATTTTTCTTTTTACAAGTATACAATCTTTACAAGTAAACTGAGTTGCTGAAATACTAACAGAATTGTGGCAAATCTATTAGTACTTGTAAATAGAATTCTATGTATCCTCTTAATGGAGATCATTTCTTCAAAAAGAGATTGATTAAGCTGTAAATTGAAAAGATTCTGCAGATGCTGGAAATCCAGAGTAACACACACAAAATGCTGGAGGAAACCAGCTGGGCAGCATCTATGGAGAGGAAATAAAGAGTTGACAATTTGGGCCAAGAACCTTCTTCAGAACTGGAAAGGAAGGCGGAAGAAGCCAGAACGGGAAAGTTCAAATGCAAAGTAAATTTATTATCAAAGTGCATTTATGTCACCATATACAACCCTGAGATTCATTTTGATATTACTGAGTGATTTTCCATGGTTTAATCATGTTTAAATGAATGGAAATGCCAAAGTGGAATTTTTCTGAAGGACTGTTTGCGTACAGTTAAAATCGTTAACATTCTCTCCAAATTTTTAACAAAGGTATTGAATTGAGCAGACTGAATTCTATCTTGTCATAATTTGTTATATTATGGGTCTCAGACATTACATCAGTGACTCACTGAGATGTGCAAATCAGTAGTGTAATCCTGAAGTGTGTTGAGGTAGCTTCATGGGTATTGTACTGTTGCCATTGACTGTTCTCACCAAGAAAAGGACGTAAAAGCTGAGTCACCCAGTTCAGATTTGCCACATTAACAACCTATTCAACACTCTGTTATAACTTAAAGATGAAGCGCATGGAAATAAAACAACAAACAAAACACATTGATCAACTTTACAAAATCTCATTGCCCTCATTGATGAACTGATGAGTTTGATTGTTCATGTTGTTCGTCCATCATTGATGTTGATGAGGACCTCGACACCATTATGATGGTGTCGAGACTAGCGCGTGATTTGGATTTAAGTGAGGGAGAGTTGCGCAGTGTCAGCCTCACTCTCTCTTCCCAATTCCCATCTGGATCCAGTGGCAAGACAGAGTCGAGATGGCTGGAGATGGGATTAGGCGCAGTGGATGACCAGGACATCTTCTGTGTCTTGTCTTGCTCTACACGTTCCACGACGCTTGCAGAGACCGCCTTCTTGACCGTTGGACCTTCCATTGGTCTCGTCCGCTCAATCCGCCGGAGTCTGTCTTCACATGCTGGGATAGACAACTCCCTATCTCACCGAGGGTTTGAGACCCGTCAGCAACCCTCACCTGGTTTAGCCGGCTTGTCGAAGTCGTTGCCTGGGGTGTAGCCGCTGTCGCATGCAAACAGCTACGGGGAGCCACAGGTGAGAGCGGAGTGCCAGGTGGGGACCAAAGGTGGACTAACTGCCCTGAAAAGGACACGACATGTTCCCCCACCAGAGGTGCTACCCCTCCCTGACACCCCATACACCCATTTCATAAACTGTTGTTAAAGCTCACATGAGGTATGTGCAATAGGCAAAATTACCAGAAATTCAACGGACTGCTCTGGCCCCAAGACTAAATCTAATGCTCTCGGGGGGAGAATTCACCATTGTATTCTACAAAACAAGATGTTGCAGTTGTATGAAAAGTTTTAAGTTGTAAGCCATACACTTATGCTTAAAGTATAAAAACAAAACAGTCAAAGTCACGCAACATTCAAGGAGTGAGCAACACAAAAATATCCGGTGTGGTGACTGCATGGAGTATGCCACTGGGGTGGTGGTGAAGGCAGATGTATTAGGGACTTTCCAGAGACTCTGAGGCACAGGGGTGAAAAACAAATAGATGGCTCTCAAGGAGGGAAAATTGGTTAGATTGATCTTGCAGTACTTTATAAGGTTGGCACAACATTGTGGGCCAAAGAGTCTGTACTGTGCTGTACTGTTCTGTGCAGAACAGGAAAAATGTTGTTGGTAAACACAGATGCGGAGGGAGTGATGGAATAAAAACCTCAAGTTCTCTGCCTAGTTAGAACGTAGCACTCTGAAGTTTTTAAGCATGGCCTCATGCTTCTGATTGCATGTCACTTTAATCTTTCATCCTGTTTCTATTTTTTACCTCCTGGTCCTCTGCCTCCAACATAAATCCTTTGAAATTTAATGTAAGCAGGAACAGCAGCCTCTCATTTTCAAACATGGCGCTGACATCCTTTACAGTCTCAACACTGAGTTCAACAAAATCTGATAATGCTATGTCATTTTTGTTGGCTCCTCCATTAAACCTATCTTTTGTTCTCTTATTTCTGCCCTTCTGCGTTGCAACATGATCTCAATTGTCCCAGAGTCATACAGTATAGATACAGGCCCTTCATCACAGTTTGCCCTGGCTAACCATGTTGGAAGTCCCATCTTTTAACATTTGTACCATAGCCTCTGAACCTCTCCTATCCTTTCACTTGTTTGGGTGGCTTTTAAAAGTTAATGTGCCCTCCTCAACAACTGTTTCAGCAAGTCATTCCAAATACACAGCAGCGTTTGCATGGCACATCCCCTCGTGTCCCTTTGAAATCTGAAGCTCAAACCTCTGATCTTAAACCTGTGACCTCAGGTACCACCACCCCCCGCCTTCAATATGTCTACCAGATCAGTGAATATACTTATCTGATACAGAGGTTGTCAGAATCTCTTTGGATGTGTACTCTTGGAATAGCTGAGATCCATCTAGAGCCATACATTGGAAGAGATGACCTGGTGGTTGATTTTGTGAATTACTGGAGAATCACTGAGAACGTTACATTGAAGGTGGGCTCCTGATTCCATCTAGACAAAAACAATAAGCTGCTTTTTGGGCTGAGGTCAGCAGGATTTGCTGAATTGCCGGAGTGCCTGTCAATTTTTCCGCATTTCCCACAACTTGGAATGAAGGTATATAACTTTTTTTGTAATCACTTCATTAGATCAAAGATTACCAGTACGCTTGAATAGAAAGAACTTGGAACTCAACTCATTAACGCGCATTTGTCCAAACAGTGCCATCCATCATTGCAAATGAAGTGGTATTCGTTAAAGTCTAAATTGAAGCTGTAACTTGACAGGCCTCTGATGGATTTAAAATGTTGGACATGGATAATTGTTGGAGAATATGGACAGGAAGAGAATGGGCAATAAATAATGTTTGAATATATCTCATCAAATATAACTGTTTGAGAACCATCATTGACTGATGCATGACATCAACTCACAGGGAGAGGTGCCTCTGCCTGTATTATTTTAGTTTGGATTTGTATTAGTTTAGGTTGGGCTGTAAACAAAAAAATTCTGTTCTGAAGGTCCCTGAACTAAAAGTGGACTGCTTTCCACAGATCCTACCTGACCTATTCAGTGTTTCTGCAGATTTCCTCGTGTTTGCTGTTCAATGTTTCTGCCATTTTATGTTATGACTTCTAACATGTGCAGCTTTTTTCCTCTTATTTTATCCGCTGTATTGTGCTTCCTCCTTCTCATCTTCTGTAATTCCTGACGGATGAAGCTTCCTTCTGCTATTTATGTTTCTGTGCAACGTTAGTTGCTGACAGTTTCTTGTTTCAAAGAACATGGAATCATTTACAAAAAGGGAAGGTGCATGGGTGATTTGAGTTTGACTTCCTTCTGAGGCGGTGATGATTTCTGATCAATGTTCAGCGATGTATGGAAACGAGTGAATCAAATGTATATTTGAGAAAATGTCAAGTTAAGAAAGGAAGTTGATTGTTAGTAACTTAATAAATGATTAGGATTTAACTTTTATCCTCCACTGAGCAATGAGATTTCAGCAATTAGGCAACTAAAAACAGGAACCTGAAGCTTCATTATACTTGCCTGTATTTATTGTGTTTACCTCTGAGTTACTTGCCTTTATTGTTTGACCTGCCAAACTGCTAAATCCTCTCTCTTTGACGTCCTTTGTGACAGGTGACACAAAATTGGCATTGTTTCTGAGCAAGTGGGAGGCACCTGTCTGTGGAGACTCCGTGCACTGGGCAGTATGTAGCTTAATGATTAGCATAATGCTTTACAGCACCAGCGAGAGGAGTTCAATTTCTGCTGGTGTCTGAAAGGAGTTCGTGCAATTTGCCTGTGGCGGTGTGTGTTTCCTCTCGGTGTTCTGGTTTCCTTTCACATTCCAATGACTTGTAGGTTAGTGTTAGTAAGTTGCAGGCGTGTTGTGGTCATGCTAGAAGCAAGTGGTACTTGTGGGCTGTTGCCATCACATCCTCCAATTGTGTTGGTCGTTGATGCAAATGATGCATTTCACTGCAAGTTTAAAAGTACATGTGACAAAGGGAACCTATGTCTTCAGTATAAATATAATACAAAGGTGTTGAAATCGTGAACTGGATTGTTGAATTTCTATTGTGTTGCACAAATGAACTGTTTGTTTAATAATTTGAACTGCATTTCCAGCAGATTACTGTGTAGAATAGCAAAATATTTGCCAGAAAGCATCTTATCTCATTAGCAACTAAATCGAAAGCCCAGTCCAAAATTGCTACAGTACAGAATCAGTGCAATTCTGGAGGACTTTTAAACCAATGGATCTCATAGCACCATTCAAAGTTGAATTTGGAGTTCTTCTGGTTTTCTGCTTAATCTGGTTTCATTAACTTAATATCCAGAATTGATCAATTAATTATTTCTGTATTTTCTAAATACATGATCACACAAAGAGTTTACCTAAATGATGCACGTGATTGGACTACAAAAAAAAAGATACAATCCAAAATTCTGATGAAGCAAATTCCTTTTTTCTCCTGGTTGTTGGAAAAGTTCTAACCAATTCCACCCCTTTCTTTTGTTTATGCTTATAAAAAAGGGATTTGTTTTTGCAGAACAGGTATGTGAAAGAGCTCCTTCTCCTCTGCCACCAGATTTTTGAGTGGTTCACAAACACATAAAAGCTATCCCATTCTTCCTCTTTCATGCTATTTATTTATTTAGTGACTTAAAATAATTATTCTGTGTTGCAGTGAACTGTTGCCGTAAAGCAACAAATTTCACAACTTAGGTCAGTCATAATAAACCTGATTCTGAATTGCACATGCTTTATTTCCAGATTTCTAATAGTGGAACTCGTAGTAAAATTAAAAATATTCTTATAGCTGACATCTGTTAGGCGTACTGAGCCATTTTGATATTGTGTCAGTGTAACGGGTATTGGTCAGTGTTCTTGGCATGTATCCTTGAATTAACTATGACTTGGTATTTTTTTACTCTAAAAGAACATCTTTTTGTGTTTTGGATCTATTTGCTTGCCGATAGTCAAGAATCATGCAACAAAAGCTTGATGGTTGAACAATATTCCTTTACTGGTTATGTTAATGTATGTTCATGAAAATAAGACTCTTTCAAGATTTAAAGTGCAGTTATTAATTACACTGGACAAGAAATTTTTTTGAAATTATTGTTTCCTTGAATTTGTTTATGATAGCTGCTTGAAGCTGAACACAAATATAATTTTTGACTACTTGTATCACGTAAGAATTTGTAGAAACAAGAAATTAATTCTTCTTGAATATAATGCATAACGGTGCCATCACTTTGCCATAGTTTAACTAAGCTAAAATACTTTGATAATTTTCATTTGTACTCAGTGTCTGAGGCTTCTCACTTAAGTGTCCAACAATAATCAACCAGCATTGATAGATTCCAGTTGCCGTGATACCATTTCTCTGTTAGGGCAATGTTCTGGTGAAACTTTTCACCATGCTCGTCACTGACAGCACCAAGATTTGCAGGGAAGAAGTCCAAATGGGAATGCAGAAAATGAATCTTTAGTGATATGTTGCACTTCATGGTTTTGTATGCTTGAAGCATGTTGTCAACCAGCTGCATGTAGTTTGGTGCTCCCTAGTTGCCAACAAAATTTTCAACAACATCCTTGCAATTTTCTCTTGTCTCACTGGAAGTTTTTTGAATTGCCCATCATTGATGACCTGCTTGGTTTGTGGACCGACATAAATGCCCTAGACCATGAGACATTTGAGCAGAATTAGGCCATTCAGCCCATCGAGTCTGCTCCACTATTCCATCATGACTGAGCCCGGATCCCACTCAACCCCATACACCTGCCTTCTCGCCATATCCTTTGAAGCTGTGACTGATTAGGAACTATCAAATTTTGCCTTAAACATACCCATGGACTTAGCCTCCACTGCAGTCTGTGGCAGAGTATTCCACAGATTCCACAGACTCTGGCAAAAAAAAATCCTCTTTACCTCTGTTGCCCCTCAATTTTGTGGCAGTGCCCTCTGGTTCAGGATGCCCCTACCATAAGAAACATCCTCTCCACATCATCCTTATCTAGTTCTTTCAACATTCGGTAGGTTTCAATGAAGTCACCCCTTATTCTTCTAAATTCCAATGAGTACAGGCCCAAAGTTGCCAAATGCTCCTCATATGTTAACCCCTTTACTCCTCATATGTTAACCCCTTCATTTGCATCAGATTTTCTTCACATGATAACATTATCTTCATTTTGTGGAAGTCCAGAAGCAATCAACCAGGAGGCAAAAGTGGATGTTGGTGATAAAACAAAATGTTAAAGAGCCATATTCATTGGATCTGGATATTCAGATTTTAACATTGTCCTGTTGGTTTTGTTCCTTGGCTTGTTCTGACATCAAGAAGTAAAGTGTGGAGACTGGTTCTTGGCCCAACTTATTTCTGCTGACCATAGTGCCCTCCAACCGTGTCCTATTTGCCTGTGATTGGCCCAGATCCCTCCAAACTCCTCAGATCGATGCACTTATCCAAATATTGAATTGAATTGACTTTACTACTTACACCCTTCGTATACATGAGTAAAAATCTTTACGTTATGTCTCTGTCTAAAAGTGTAATGTGCAATTATAGTAATTTATAATGAATATTTTGTACAACAGGACAGTCAATATAACACAGAAATACAGTAGCATCAGCATGAATTTATCAGTCTGATGGCCTGGTGGAAGAAGCTGTCCCAGACCCTGTTGGTCCTGGCTTTTATGGTGTGTGGTACCGTTTTCCATATGGTAGCAGCTGGAACAGTTTGTGTCTGGGATGACTGGGGTCTCCAGTGATCCTTCGGGCCCTTTTTGCACACCTGGCTTTGTAAGTGTCCTGAAGAGTGGGAAGTTCACATCTACAGATGCGCTGGGCTATCCGCACCACTCTCAGCAGATTCCTGTGTTTGAGTGAGGTACAGTTCCCATATCAGGCAGTGATGCAGCCAGTCAGGATGCTCTCAATTGTGCCCCTGTAGAAAGTTCTTCGGATTTGCGGGGGCCATACCAAACTTCTTCAACCATCTGATATGAAAGAGGCAATGTTGTGCCTTTTTCACTGCATAACCTTTAAATATATTTAAAATTGTTATTGTACTTGCCTAAACCACTTTCTCTGGCAGCTCATTCCATATGCATACCACACACAGCATGAATAAGTTTCCCCTCAGTTTCCTTTTTAAACCTTCCACCTGTCAGCTAAACCTTAAGTTGCCCTTCCCTGGGATAAAGAAGATGTGCGCTCAACATATCAATAACCACCATGATTTTATACACTCTATAATGTCACTCCTCAGTCTCCTGCATTCCAAGCAATAAAGTCGAACCTACCCAACCTCTGCCTATAACTCAGACCCTTGACTCCTGGCAGCATTCTCATAAATCTCCTCTGCACTTTTTCCGGTTAATGATATCTTTTCTCTCTCACAGGACAACCAAGTCTGTACACAATACTCCAAATGTCTCATTAACGTCTTGTGCAACTGCAACAGAATGCCTCAGCTCCCATACTCAGTGCCCTGACTGATGAAGGCCAGCATGCCAAGTGCGTTCTTCACCACCCTGTCTAACAATGACACTGCTTTCAGCAAACTATATTCTTGTACTTCAGTGGCCCTCGGTTCCCCAATACTCCTCGAAGGCAGACAACTCACTGTCTACAGCTTGGCCTAAACCATGCCCCACACTCTCAATTTGCTGGTGTTCACTTTGGAGACAAAATAGAAGGATCGGAGATATCCTGCCTGATGTATTTCTTCATTTAAAGGCATGAGAAATACATTAGAAACAGCTCCTCTCTAATGAAGTTTTTCCCAGCCCATTCTGAAGCATATCTATTGCTGTAATCTTCATTCATGCTGTTAATACTGTCTTGACTCTTTCAGTGTGCTGTTGGCCATCATCCAATCTCATATGCTTTATAAACCAGGAGCATGCCAAAATTGTGATCTAATTCAAGACCTTTTATTTCTTGTGTTCAATGACCTGTATTGAATTTTGGTTAAGTAGTCCACTGCTTTTCAGATTCTTTCATGGTCTCGTGCCTCTCTGTCTACCTCTGATTTATCTTTGCTGCAATTCTGGTTGCTTTTACATCTCCTGCCATTAATCACTCCATCACCGTATCTGTGCTTTCAGTTGATGAGGCTCTAAGTTTTTGAGCAACATGCACAAAACGCTGGAGGAACTCAAGAGGTGTAGGGGCAGGAGTGGCACTTGTTCTGCTTGCAAGGATGGGCCATGAGAGAGATCAGTGGGGAGGGGCAAGTAGACAGGGGAGTGATCCCTTTGGAAAGTGGGCAGCGAGCTTGGTGGTGGGATCCTGTTGGAGATAGCAGAGGTTACAGAGAATAATGTGCTAGACGTGAAGGCTAGTGGGGTGGTAGGTGAGGACAAGAGTTCTTGAGTTCTTTCACTAAACTGCTGTCTCTCCATTTCAGTTTCTTTTTTAAGACCCCATAAGCTACACTTGAAGTCAGCATTCCTTTCTTATCATTTTGTATGTCTTAACGTCCATTTGAAATTGTTTTGGAATTTTGATGAAAGGTCATTAATATAAAATGTTATTGGGATTTCTTACTTCATTGATTTGCCTGACTTGTACTATTCTAGCATTTGGAGTAAATGTCAACATGATTCTTGTTTGCTGATATTGGTGTGAAACTTTTTGAGGCCTTTTGGTATGGTACTAAAGTTATAATCACCTCTTCAGTTGCTCTATTTCTTAGCTTCAGTGATGGAAGTAGCTTTATTAGAACAGAGAACAGTATAGCACAGGAACATGCCCTTTGTCTTGTAATGTTATGCTAAATTAATTAACCTAGTATTACATGCCTAACCAAACTAATCCCTTCTGCCTACACAATGCCCATTCTTATGCCTATCTAAGAGCCTCTTAGCACAATCATACTTGTCTCCACTACCACCCCGGCAGTGCATTCCAGGTCCCCACAACTCTGTGTAAAGAAACAACTTACCCCACGCAGCTCCTTTGAACTTATACCCTCTCACCTGGAATGTGGTGGTGATTGTTTCTCTATAACACACCTCATTTCTCAAAGGTAACAGAAGTGTTTCCTTGATGATTTCATGCACTTCTTATTTGTAGAGATTTGTTGTGGGTGTGTAGTTAACGGTGATTCAGAGACAAACTCGTTTTGAATAGATGAACATGTAAAGAAATTAAATAGTTTATCAATCAATACTCAAGATTGTTATATTGTGAAAATATGAGATCTCATGATGGTGAGTACATGTTAATGTAGATGGGGATTCTCTTAATGAGCAAATCCCAGTTGGGTATACAGTGGTGTCTGGTTAATCGGGATGCACTGGGACCAGTTCATTTTGGCCCAACTAGCCCAAATTTCATGGAAATAGTTAAAAAAGTATATAAAAAGAACCACAACCATTTAACTGAGAAACAAAATTAAGTATTTAAATGAAATACTGAGCAGATTAGAACACTACCAATGTTACTACAGTATGATAAAACTGTATTAGTTGCTAATAGTTATTGGCGGAGTAATACGTCCAGTATTCGCTGCTGTGTATGGGTGTCCAGTGAGGGGTAGCACTTCTAGTGAAGGGGCTTCACTTGTCCTTTCTGAGGCAGCTCACTTACCTTTGATCCTCAGACACTCAGCTCTCACCTGTGGCTCCAAATAGCTGTTTGCACGTGACAACAGCCACACCCCTGTACACTGCTTCGACAGTTTGGGGAAACTAGGTGAGGGTAGCCGGAGGGCTTCATACCCTCGTGAAATAGGGGCACACTTGTCCAAGCATGTGAAGTCAGCTCCAGCGAACTTGGGTGGATGAGGTCAACAGTGAGATCCAGTGGCCAAGAATGCTCTCCTGCAATGCTTTGTGCAGAGCAAAGGATGTGATGAGGCACAAAAGAAATCTTGGTAATCCACTGCAACCAAGGAAGATCCCAGCTTGTGATGATTACTTGTACTACTGGGCGCAGACTTCCGAGGTCAAGAGAGCGGAGGTTTCACTGTCATCGTCGCATACACCAGGCAGCCAACACGGCGCCCTGTTCTTTTGATTGACTGTAATTGAACAAAATTAGCTCAGACATTCAGTGCAGAAGTTGGACTGCATTCATACAATGCTTTTGACAGTTGCGTCCTCCAAATCATCTTCTTCATTGTAACAAGATGATTGTTGATACCTTCGTACTCTTTGTAATTCCTAACTTGCTGAAGTAGAGAAATCATTTCATTTTCACTGTTGCCCGTTTCTTGAATGCTTGAAACCGCAGTGTGCAAATCAATTCTAAATTGCTTTACTGCTTATTTCTCGCCAACTGTCAGTGACAAAAATCACAGCTTTCTGAAAAGCAACTGATGCTATGGTCCTGACGAAGGGTCTCGGCCCAAAACGTCGACTGTAGCTCTTCCTAGAGATGCTGCCTGGCCTGCTGTGTTCACCAGCAACTTTTATGTGTGTTGCTTGATGCTATTTAAAAACTGTTCGCAAGTTCAAGTGACTGACGCTAGTTAGAAACTGTTTGACAACAATCTCCTGTCTCAATTCAGCGGCATAGCCAAATATATGAATGGAATCCTGGTTCTTGATAAGTTTTTGTTCTTTAAGAGTTGTTGCAAATTTCTGGCTGTCCCTTTTAGCCAGTAGACCAATTAACCGGAATCCACTGTAATAGTGACTTCAGAACTCTGCTGCTTCATTTTGTTTTGGTAATGGCTCAATTAGTTCTGTATTTGCATTAGTACCAATATGGAGGTGCTGTGGGGTGAAATGTATAATAATTCCGAAAATTCTGCAGGAATTTCTTGGAAACATATTAAAAGAGACTGTAGCTGCTGAAAATTCCAGGTGGAGCTGGGACATTTGGTCATGAGTGTATTTCTTTTGGTCTGGAAGACCGTGCTTTTTAAAATGGTGTCAAAGAATTGTTTTTGCAATGGTTGGGTTTTGTCTTACTTAGGCCATTCTGTTCTGTTCTTGTGGAGAGATTCCTTATTTCAATCATAAAATGAAAAGAGAATTCAGCAGACCCATCTGCGACTGTGGGAAGAGAAACAGTGTTAACGTTTTAGGATTCTCTCTGATCATATCAGCCATTTTACTTAGTGATATATTACTCTTAAACCAGCATTGTTAACAGCTTTGTGATTTAGCCCAGGTTCAAAAGGTAAAATAAAATATGTTAGTAATGCTGAAAAGATTGAACAGAACTAATGTTGAGAGGAGACAAGGAAATTTTAAATGAATGACCTGCAGAAGTTTGTGTTTTTCAAATTTCTGGCATTTGTAGTATTTCTGTTTTCACAAAAATGGGCTGTGTCCAGTTTAGCTTTTAGTCTGTATTGAATATCTTGCTTCTTCTCTGGTGACTTAGAACCACAATGTTTGCATTGTTTCTGCTGTTTGTATAATCCAGTTGTGTAAAACCTTTTGTGATTAACAAAAGAGCTCGTGATGGAGGTTTAATTTTTGAGCAGCATCATTTGATCCTCCACTTGCGTTTGAAAGTGTAATCAGTGCTGTCGGGTCCCTATGAAACGTGTACATAACTAAGGGGGAACTGGATCCCTTGACCAATTCACAGAAGCTCAACTGGCTGAGCTGCATTCCAAATGTGATACAAAGCCTGGAGCCAGGTGAGTTAAGGTCCTGTTCATTTTTTACGTTCTCCCCACACACCAGTTACTTTGCTGCTTTTCTTTGGAGCCTTTTAAATAAAATTTATAGTCTTTTAAATATTAAGGCCAAAGCAGTACTCAGGACCCTAGTTGTGGTCTGTAAATGCTGTGTAAAGTTGAATCAAAACTACCCAACTCAATTATGCACTGCACTGAAGTTCAACAAAAAACAGAGAAATGTCTGATCTGCACAAGGCAGTGACTTATTCTCATTTAGAACTGATTTGGCATGAAGTCATGTTAATGGAACTTTATAAATATGAGAAATGAAATTAAGAGTGTTCCTTTTAGACTATAGAGAGCAGTTAATATCTCTACGTAAAAACAATCAGATTTTAGATTGACACTGGGCAGTTGTTCCGATCTAAGAAGAGTCAAAAGGGACAAAGTGCTTGGCTTAGAACTTCATTTGTCCCCATTTGACTGTCAGCTCTGTCTCATTCCAAACATTCAGTTCACTTTGGCTTCTGTTCCAATTAAACACCAAAGATATACTACACCGTCAGTGTACTATCTTCCTAAAGAAGTTAATCCAGTGTGTTAAATTGTCTCAGATGTTTGTGTAAGATCCAGTGTAATGACCTGCCAGGTTAGCCTTGGGTTATTCAAGATTTCTGAAAGAGCACATGAAATACATATTCTTGGTTGTTACTACATTGCTATTTATATAGGTGTGCTTTTCATCTTTTATAACAAGAATTATACTTCAGAAAAGTTTGATTTGTTGTGAAACATTTGAGAATATTCTGAGAGTTTTATGATAGCATGCCTCCTACCACCCAGGTCATGTTCTCTTCTCACTGCTGCCATCAGGAACAAGGTACAAGAGCTTCAGGACCCACACACCAGGTTCAGAAACAATTATTGCCCATCAACCATCAAGCTCTTGAACAGAGTGGATAGCTTCATTCAACTTCACTTGGCCCATCACTGAACTGTTCCCTTTCAAGGACTGTTCATCTCATATTCTTGATATTGCGTAGTTATTACTAATTCTTCTCTCTTTTTGTATTTGCACAGATTGTTGTCTTTTGCACATTGGTTGTTTCTCTTATTGGGTACAATTTTTCCATTGATTCTATTGTGTTTCTTGGATTTATTTTGTATACCCACAAGAAAACATATCTAAGGGTTGTATATGGTGATGTATATATACTTGGATAATAAACTTACTTTGAACTTGAATGGAGATTACTAAAATATGATCTTCATCATCTTAGGGCTCTGCAGCAGCTATCATTAAAAAAACAAGAGCAGGAAGAGACTTGACCCTGCATTGCCTTTCATTGAGATCACAGGAGCTGAACTAAATTTGACATTTATCATTTTCCGTGCCCTGCTCATTCCCCTTGACCTCTTTGTCTTAGATTTGTCTTAATCACTGTCTTTAATATATTTAGTGCCTCTGTCCTCACAGCTCACTTGGAGACAGAATTCCAAAGACCCTCACACGAAGAAATAGTCATTATTTCCATCTTTAACAGACAAACACTTTTTCTGAAAGATACCAGCAATGGGGAGAAACATCCTCTTGGCATTTGTCCTGTCAGTTTCTTCTTTGAGATTTTGTATTTTTCAATATGGTCACCTCTCCCTAAATAATCCAATGTCTGTCGACTCCTTCTGCTTAACTTCCTACGTAACCAAACTAAGCCAAAGAATCAGCTGAAGCCAGTGTTCACAAACTCCAAAGCAAGAATACTCAAAGGTAGAAAGGCTACAACCATATGCAGTACTCCAGTTGTGGTCCCTTGAGCACTATGTAGAGTTGAGTCAGAACAATACTCAATATGCATTAAACAGGAATTCTGCAGATGCTGGAAATCCAAGCAACACACATCAAAGTTGCTGGTGAATGCAGCAGGCCAGGCAGCATTTGTAGGAAGAGGTGCAGACGACGTTTCAGGCCGAGACCCTTCGTCAGGACTAACTGAAGGAAGAGTGAGTAAGGGATTTGAAAGTTGGAGGGGGAGGGGGAGAGGGAGATCCAAAATGATAGGAGAAGACAGGAGCGGGAGGGATAGAGCCAAGAGCTGGACAGGTGATAGGCAAAAGGGGATACGAGAGGATCATGGGACATGTCAGAATGGGAATGGGATGTGGAATTAAAATGTGTGGCCACTGGGAGATCCTGCTTTCTCTGGTGGACAGAGAGTAGATGTTCAGCAAAGCGGTCTCCCAGTCTGCGTCGGGTCTCGCCAATATATAAAAGGCCACATCGGGAGCACCGGACGCAGTATATCACCCCAGTCGACTCACAGGTGAAGTGTTGCCTCACCTGGAAGGACTGTTTGGGGCCCTGAATGGTGGTAAGGGAGGAAGTGTAAGGGCATGTGTAGCACTTGTTCCGCTTACACGGATAAGTGCCAGGAGGGAGATCAGTGGGGAGGGATGGGAACGAATGGACAAGGGAGTTGCGTAGGGAGCGATCCCTGCGGAAAGCAGAGAGGGGCGGGGAGGGAAAGATGTGCTTAGTGGTGGGATCCCGTTGGAGGTGGAGTTGGAACTTTCATCCTGCCCTCAAGTTTACCTGGTCCATTTCCGACACCTCCCTCCCCTTTCTAGATCTTTCTGTCTCTGTCTCTGGAGACAGCTTATCCACTGATGTCTACTATAAGCCTACTGACTCTCACAGCTATCTGGACTATTCCTCTTCTCACCCTGTCTCTTGCAAAAACGCCATCCCCTTCTCGCAATTCCTCCATCTCCGCCGCATCTGCTCTCAGGATGAGGCTTTTCATTCTAGGACGAGGGAGATGTCTTCCTTTTTTAAAGAAAGGGGCTTCCCTTCCTCCATTATCAACTCTGCTCTTAAACTCATCTCCCCCATTTCAAGTACATCTGCTCTCACTCCATCCTCCCGCCACCCCACTAGGAATAGGGTTCCCCTGGTCCTCACCTACCACCCCACCAGCCTCCGGGTCCAACATATTATTCTCCGTAACTTCCGCCACCTCCAACAGGATCCCACCACTAAGCACATCTTTCCCTCCCCCCCCCCCCGCATTCCGCAGGGATCGCTCCCTACACAACTCCCTTGTCCATTCGTCCCCCCCATCCCTCCCCACTGATCTCCCTCCTGGCAGTTATCTGTGTAAGCGGAACAAGTGCTACACATGCCCTTACACTTCCTCCCTTACCACCATTCAGGGCCCCAAACAGTCCTTCCAGGTGAGGCAACACTTCACCTGTGAGTCGACTGGGGTGATATACTGCGTCCGGTGCTCCTGATGTGGCCTTTTATATATTGGCGAGACCTGACGCAGACTGGGAGACCGCTTTGCTGAACATCTACGCTCTGTCCGCCAGAGAAAGCAGGATCTCCCAGTGGCCACACATTTTAATTCCACATCCCATTCCCATTCTGACATGTCTATCCACGGCCTCCTCTACTGTAAAGATGAAGCCACACTCAGGTTAGAGGAACAGCACCTTATATTCTGTCTGGGTAGCCTCCAACCTGATGGCATGAACATCGACTTCTCTAACTTCCGCTAAGGCCCCACCTCCCCTTCGTACCCCATCTATTACTCATTTTTATGCACACATTCTTTCTCTCACGCTCCTTTTTCTCCCTCTGTCCCTCTGAATATACCTCTTGCCCATCCTCTGGGTCCCCCCCCTCCCGTCTTTCTTCCCAGACCTCCTGTCCCATGATCCTCTCGTATCCCCTTTTGCCTATCACCTGTCCAGCTCTTGGCTCCATCCCTCCCCCTCCAACTTTCAAATCCCTTACTCACTCTTCCTTCAGTTAGTCCTGATGGAGGGTCTCGGCCTGAAACGTCGACCGCACCTCTTCCTACAGATGCTGCTTGGCCTGCTGTGTTCACCAGCAACTTTGATGTGTGTTGCTCAATATGCATTACATTGACAGTCAACAGTCCATCAGCATTTCTAAGAAATTTACATATCTTTTTGTTGGGGTGAATTGGACTCCCACATCCCTTTGTTCCCAGCATTTTGGGGTATGCTATTTGAGTACTGTTTCTTTAGGAATCATATGATTTGTTCATTTCTATGTTGTCTTTTGGCAGATTGTTCTGCATCCACATTTTAACAACGCTCATTTGGCTTCATCTCGAGCCATTTGTTTTAACCCTGTGGAATGCCTGCTAACAGCTTATGAGTGTGATTTCATGTCGTCTGTGCTTTTGGTGTTTGTTGCCAGGTCGAATACAGAGAAAACTCTCTATATAAAAAAAAAACTGCATTATCCCCAGAGAAATATTAATGGACTCAGATGTTTATGCTCTGGAACAGGCATGCTCCTGACTTTAAACAACTTCTGTCAAATGCCATACCTCAAATTCATTTGCTTAAACAGTGCTGTGGTTGCCCACATTGCAAAATTGCTGTGACAGAGTTGGGGTTTATGTTACGGTAATTTGATAAGAACAGACCATGGCACAGTAAAAGTCTCGAAGTCTTTCGAAAGTCCCATCATCTCATGCAGATGGTAAACCTTCAGCGCTGCCAACTTGCCAGTGCAGCATCCTGGAAGCATCTGACCACAGTCCGACTCCGAATCCATCCGAAAAACTCTGAGCCTCCGACCACCTATTCAGCACCGAGTGCCATCTCTGCCGAGTGCTTCAACCCCGGCAACAGGCGATACGCAAAGCCGAGGATTTGGGGCCTTTGTCTCCGGAGATTCTCGATTGCACAGTAGCAGCGGCAGTGAAGCAGACATTTCAGAAGTTACTCCAGATGTTCCTCTGCGCTTCTCATGGCTGTCTCCATCAAATCCGGATTGTGCACATCCCTAGTTACACGTACGATATCACTCGGAACGGCCGCACGCTCTGCATTGCGCCGCCATCTTCTCCTCCCTCTTCCAATGGGACTCTTAGTCCCATTATTAACATTTTGGGCATTTTTGCATTCTCATTCGACGTATAGATCTTTGCATTTGCAATTGTCTCAGCTGCCTCATGCCACCGACAATAGTTTCACATGTTTTAATAACTTTTCAACATACTCAGTATTTTCTGTTCTGGATTGAATGGATTCCATAGTTTCTTTACATAAGTGAAGAGGCATAATAATTCCTGATCTTTTTAAACAAGAAATTACAGAGCAGTTATGAAATATGAGCAGTTATGAAACTAAATCTGTGCCAGATAAAACCATGAACTTTTGATGTTTGAAGCTGTGGAACATATAATGGTGCTAGAAAGTTTGTGAAACCTTTAGAATTTTCTCTATTTCTGCATAAATATGACCTAAAATATGATCAGAGCTTCATGCAAGTCCTAAAACTAGATAAAGAGAACCCAATTAAATTATTAAAACAAAAAAATATACTTATTCATTTGTTTATTGAGAAAAATGATCCAATATTACATGTATATTGGAAGTATATAAACCTCTAGTATTATTGGTTCATTTATAGGGGAAATTAGAATCCTGTGTTTCAATCAATGGGATGACAATTAGGTAAGTGTGGAAGGCCCTGCCCTATTTAAAGAACATAAACCTGGGTCTTTCTAAAGAGCTTGGACTCCACCAAGCCACAGTCAGACAGATGGTGCACAAGTGGAGGAAATTCAACACTGTTGTTACTCTCCCCAGGAATGGGCAACCAACAAAAAAAAACACTCCAAGAGCAAGGCATGTAATATTCCAGGAGGTCACAAAGAACCATCGGGTAACATCAAAGGAGCTACAGGCCTCTATTGCATTGGCTAACGTCAGTTCATGAGTCTAATATCAATGGTGCGCATGACAGGATTGCAAGGAGAAGGCCACTGGTCTCCAAGAAGAACATTGCTGCTGTCTAAAGTTTGCTAAAGACCACGTGGATAAGCCAGAAGGCTACTGGAAGAATACTCTGTGGACGGATGAGTCCAAAATGGAACTTTTTGGCTAAAATGAGAAGCGTTCTGTTTGGTGAAAAGCAAACTCTGCATTCCAGCATAAGAGCCTCATCCCATCTGTGAAACATGGAGGTAGCAGTGTCATGGTCTGGGCCTGCTTTGCTGCCTTGGGACCAGGATGGCTTGCCATCATTGATGGAACTATGAATTCTGAATTGTACCAGAAAACTCTACAGGAAAATGTCAGGGTATCCGTCCGTGAACTGAAGCTCAAGAGAAAATATGTCTTGCAGCAAAACAACAACCCTGAACACACCAAAACAGTCTACCAAAGAATGGTTAAGGCAAAAGAAAATTTGCATTTTGGAATGGCCGAGTCAAAATCCTGAGCTTAATTGTATAGAAATATTGTGGAAGGACCTGAAGCAAACAGTTCATGCAAGGAAGTCCACCAACATCCCAGAGTTGAAGCAGTTTTGTAAGGAGGAATGGCCTGAACTTCCTCCAAGCCGATGTGCAGGACTGATCAACAGTTACTGGAAACGTTTGGTTGAAGTTATTGCAGTACAAGGAGGTCACAGCAATTACTGAAAGCAAACGTTCACATCTTTTTTCCAACAAATACATATAATATTGGATCATTTTTATCAATAAATAAATGAAGAAGTATAAAGTTTTTTTGTGTTATTTGTTGAATTGGTTTCTCTTTATCTAGTTTCAGGACTTAAGTGAAGATTTGATCACATTTTAGGTCATATTTATGCAGAAGTAGAGAAAATTCTAAAGGGTTCACAAACTTTCTAGCACCACTGTATTTTGAACAGCTGTGAACCAGGATCTCTTGCACCTAATTCATTAAGAGCAAAATTAATATCACATCATATACTGAAAGTAACTTTTCCCTCATTTGAGTATTATAGACCACACAAAATGTAAGGAATTTCTCAAAAAAGTGCCACTGCGTTTTGTCTGCTTGTGGATCCTGTGCTGTTGTTTTGATGGGAGAGCATCTGGAAGAGTGGTGTTCCTTCTGCATATCGGCATAAGGTAGCGAGTGCTAGATTACTGATACAAACTAAGTTCATGTGATATGTGCCTCAGAGCATGACTCAGAAAAAATACCAAAAACTTCATGCTTAAATCCTTTGTGATGGTAGAGGAGTGCTTTTGCAGTAAGTTTGTGTGAAATTACCTTAGCACCATCTGAGATGCTGTCTTAACACCACCTGAACATTGAGCTGTTGGAACCAGAGTATTGCTTCTCTGTGGTATTCAATTTGTTATAATATTAGGAATTGAAATACTCCCTTGAGATTTGCCACAGGCGCTAATCATGATATACTGACACAATTCATCTCCTTGGTAACTGTCAGAGGTATAATGAAACTTTAAGACATCTTTTGTCAATGAAATAAAAACAGAAATGTGTTGGAATTACTCAGCAGCTTAGGAAGCATTCATGAACAATGAAATGAAGTCTACCTTTCAAATGACCTTTTGAAAAGTTCCCTGTTGAATTGTATCTGACCTTGATTTAGATTTCGGTTATGCTGTTGATTTGACAATGGTAATTGTGTAAGCGGTGCCTTTAGAAGGCTAACTAGTCTGTCCCATTTACTGATTTGTATAGGTAGCTGTCCAGGTGTAAAAGTAGAGTATTAGTTAATTGAGCTTTTTATATGTTCAATTTGTATTTCATATTTTGGTACATACAAAATGGATTTAATATGTTCTCTTTGCAATTATTCATACCTTCTTTTCATTATTCAGAACTTGGACCTCATGGAATGTTGATGTGCTTTCTGACGAACAGTTCTGTAGTTGGAATGATGGGATAAATGGTTTAAGAATTTATGAATATGATGCAGCAAATCCCATTGTTTGTATTTAGGAGATCAGACTGTTAGATAATGTGTTTTCCTTGATACCTGTGCTTTCACCAGTAATGGGAGGAACTTGAATGAAAGTGTGTAGTTGTAGGAATGAGAGACATCCGTTTAAAACAAAGGTGTATAGAAACACCTCACAGGATGGTGAATCTCTGGAATTCTCTATCCTGGAGGAGAGATTATTAGATGTATTTAAATATAAAGTAGATAAATATTTGAAAGATGAGATTTTGGGGTTCCAGTTAACAGGCCGAGAAGAGAAGAGGCTTGGAGTCCATCAGCCATGATCTAATTGAATGGCAAAGATGGACTGAGGGGCCAAATGGCCTAATCTTCTGTTTTCTTATGAGACTCTATGATGAGAAATCATTTTTGTGCCAGAATATGCCTGGGATTTGATTGAATTTTTAAAATAACTCATCAGTGCTTTCTACTGAATAGAAGCAGGCTTCTTCAGCCCAACTCGTTTATGCCAGCCAGGTTTCTTAATTAAGTTTATTCCTGTCGGCTTGTGTTGGTCCACATCCTTATCAGCCACACGCAGCTGTCTAAATGTCTTTTATATGTTATTATTGTGCCCATCTCTACAACTTCATCTGGCAGTTTGTTTCATATACCCGCCACTCTCTGTGGAAAAAGAAATCCCTTTAAATCTTACTTTGCTTCATTTAAATCTGTGGCCTTAAGTTTTAGACTCTCCCATACTGAGAAGTAGACTTTTATAATTACCTCATACATGCCCCTCAGAATTTTATACACCTCTATAAGGTCACCTTTCAGCCTTCTGTGCTTCAGGGAAAAAAGCCACAGTTTATCCAGTCTCTCCTCATTCAAGCCCTCCAGTCCTGGTGACATTCTTGTGAATCTTGCCTGCACTCTTTCCAGCTTGTGCTGGATATATAATGGTTCTGAATGCCTCAATCCCATAATTGCATAAATGTGCATCATTGTTATAAGAATGCTAGCATGTCTCTGCTGGATTGAGGTATATGGCACTATTTTTGTCAGGGGAAGATTTGAAATCGTTAATGCACTTATTAATTTGTATAAAGTTAACTTTTCCTTCTTTCTTCATTCCATCTCTTCTATTCCCTCCCCTCAACCTAGCCTGGAGAAATTACTTGAGTCAGAGGGTGGTAAGTTTGTGGAATTTGTTGCCACCAGCAGTAGTGGAGGCCAAGTCAGAGATAGGCATTTAAGGCAGAGATAGATAAGTTCTTGATTAGCCAGGGCATCAAAGGGTATGGGGAGAAGGCAGGGTAGTGGGATGACTGGAGAATAGGATTAGATTGAATGGCAGAGCAGACTCGATGGGCCAAATGGCCTACCTCTGCTCCTATATCTTATGGTCTAACCCACCCAGATGAACCCATTTCTGATTAAGTTCAATCAGACCTCAATCAATTGGCTGCTGGAGGAGCTTTGACCACTTTTGTGAATGTAGAGCTGTTTATTTTCTCTGCACAATTATTGTGGCTGATGGCAAAATATTCTACTGTATAGAATGTATAATCCTCTACTGTAAAGATGAAGCCACACTCAGGTTGGAGGAACAACACCTTATATTCCGTCTGGGTAGCCTCCAACCTGATGGCATGAACATCGACTTCTCTAACTTTCGCTAATGCCCCACCTCCCCCTCATACCCCATCCGTTATTTATTTTTATACACACATTCTTTCTCTCACTCTCCTTTTTCTCCCTCTGTCCCTCTGACTATACCCCTTGCCCATCCTCTGGGTCCCCCCCCCATCTTTCTCCCTGGACCTCCTGTCCCATGATCCTCTCGTATCCCTTTTGCCTATCACCTGTCCAGCTCTTGGCTCCATCCCTCCCCCTCCTGTCTTCTCCTATCATTTTGGATCTCCCCCTCCCCCTCCCACTTTCAAATCTCTTACTAGCTCTTCCTTCAGTTAGTCCTGACGAAGGGTCTCGGCCTGAAACATCAACTGTACCTCTTCCTAGAGATGCTGCCTGGCCTGCTGCGTTCACCAGCAACTTTGATGTGTGTTGCCTGAATTTCTAGCATCTGCAGAATTCCTGTTGTTTGCAAAATATTCTGTGATTTTTCACCCCATCTTTCTACTTTTTCTGTATGTGAGGGAAGGTGAATTTGGGGGTTGATGTGCCTGTTCCATTTTTGTTTTTTTTTGTACGTGGAGGGGGATTTGAGGGTCAGTGATTGTGCTGCTGTTCTTTCTTGGCTTCGTGGCTATCTGAAAAAGAAGAATTTCAGCGTTGTGTACTTTGATAATAAATGAACTTTTGAACCTTAACATACGCTGACTTGGAGTTATTTTTCTTTTCAAAGGGCAAGTTAGCCTGAAGGAACAGTAATAAGTTGGACATGGGTTAATGACATTTGTTTAAGATCTCAAGTCTTAGTTTGCCCTGAAGAAAACAAATGAATATGCATAATGAAACACATTCTGCATGTTAAACTGGTTGGTTTAGTAATCGGGGGAACTTCTGCTTCATCTGTGCTTGTGTCCTTTTGCCTTGCATGTAGTCACTGTCTGTCTGAATGATGATTTGTTATCAGGTGATAAACAGGTCCAACCAGATTCTGCACAGTTTAATTGGTCTGTCATCTTTTTCAATAGTTTCTGAAGCAGGTTTAAGTGGGAGTGGAATCAACAACAAAAGGTTCATTTATTGATGATGGCTCTATTGTCTGTGCTTTAATGTGCTTTTACATGATCTCTTTTCCTTTACAGAAGATGCAGTCTAAAACCAGGTGCCTCAATTAGCAGTACCAGCAAAAATAAACAAGATTAATCCTTTTCACCATGTGCATTCATTGCAGAGATATATATTTGCCACCAGTTCTTGGGCAGGGTTTCAGATACTTACTCTGAAAACTATTACCATTCAAGGTGAAAACAATGAAAAGTCTTGAGGGAAGGCAGCATGATTCTTGCTTACCTGCCTACATACCCCTGCCATCAGATTTTTGAACGGCTCATGAACATTGACTTGTTATTCCTGTTTTATGAACTATATTTTTGTGATTTACAATAAAGTAAAAGCCAATACTTACAGAACTGTTGCAACAGAGTAAAGTTGGGGCCGGTGGCCAATACTTAGCTATAGGCAACAGTTCATTTTTGCAAGTAATCTACAGTAAAGTAGATTGCATTTTTGTTTGACTGTTGCTCCTGAAACAATGTGCTTTGTTGGAACAAGGAAAGACAGGTGAGTCCACAGTCTGGGGATTGCTGGTTGGTGTGGCTCGAAGGGCCGTGTTGCCCAGCAATAAAATAAATAATTAAAAAGTGGGGGACAATCTTGCCTCCCAATCCAATTTCTTGAAGTCAGTCTTTAACAGATGGATTTGTAATTGAAAATCCATTCATTTTCATGTCTGCACAGTTGAACAGTATGGTGAAGACCTGGATCTAGAGACTGTTAAGCCATCTTCTAAGGTTATATTGTCATGTGTATCAAGGGACAATGAAAAACTTTGTTTTGCCTGCCATCCATACAGATCCTTTCAGTATAATAATGGTTTGTTTTAAACTTCATTCTTTTTATTTCTTCCCAAGTGAAATACCCAAAGATCTGTTGAGTAGATGTTTACCAGTTGATGGAGCTCTATTCTGAGCACAGTAACGATGTATTTGTGGTCTGGAATATACCCTCCTAGCAAGTGTGCTTCCAGAAACTTAAAGTGCTAAATATTAACACCTTGAAAACTTCTCAGGGTTTCAGCATATCAGGAATAGACGATAGGCCAAGATGTGAAGACTATTATTGTGATTGGGTCAGAGAATGTAAGAGTTTCACGGTCGCAAGTATGTACAAATACCTTATAATTGAGAGTGGATTCTGATCAAGTGAGTCAGGAGCTAGGGCTCCTGAGAGAAGGAGAATGAGAGGAGACATGACAGAGGTGTACAAGACAGTAAGAGGAATAGACAGAGTGGATAGCCAGCGCCTCTTCCCCAGGGCACCACTGCTCAATACAAGAGGACATGGCTTTAAAGTAAGGGGTGGGAAGTTCAAGGGGGATATTAGAGCAAGGTTTTTTACTCAGAGAGTGGTTGGTGCGTGGAATGCACTGCCTGAGTCAGTGGTGGAGGCAGATACACTAGTGAAGTTTAAGAGACTACTAGACAGGTATATGGGGGATTTTAAGGTGGGGGCTTATATGGGAGGCAGGGTTTGATGGTCGGCACAACATTGTGGGCCCAAGGGCCTGTACTGTGCTGTACTATTCTATGTTCTATAGAACTTTGGCTTTGCCATTAGGAGATGATAAAACTGCATCTGTATGCAGCAACAGAGAACAATACAGCACAGGATCAGGCCCTTTGGTCCACAATGTTGTGCCAAACCAATTAAATTAGCAATCAAATGGCGAACTAAACCAATCTCTTCTGCTGACACAATGCCCATACCCTTCCATTTTCTTCACATTCATATACTTATCTAAACATCTCTTAGAAGTCCCAAACATGAGGAAATCTGCAGATGCTAGAATTTCAAGCAACGCACATAAAAGTTGCTGGTGAATGCAGCAGGCCAAGCAGCATCGCTAGGAAGAGGTACAGTCGACGTTTTGGGCCGAGACCCTTTGTTAGGACTAACTGAAAGAAGAGCTAGTAAGAGATTTGAGAGGGGGAGGGGGAGATCTGAAATGATAGGAGAAGACAGCAGGGGGAGGGATGGAGCCAAGAGCTGGACAGGTGATTGGCAAAGGGGGTATGAGAGGATCATGGGACAGGAGGCCTAGGGAGAAGGAAAAGGCCACACATTTTAATTCCACGTCCCATTCCCATTCTGATATGTCTATCCACGGCCTCCTCTACTGTAAAGATGAAGCCACACTCAGGTTGGAGGAACAATGCCTTATATTCCGTCTGGGTAGCCTCCAACCTGATGGCATGAACATTGACTTCTCAAACTTCTGCTAATGCCCCACCTCCCCCTTGTACCCCATCCATTATTTATTTATTTATATACACACTTTTCTCTCTCTCCTTTTTCTCCCTCTGTTCCTCTCACTATACCCCTTGCCCATCCTCTGGGCTTCCCCCCTCCTCCTTTTCTTTCTCCCTAGACCTCCTGTCCCATGATCCTCTGATATCCTTTTTGCCAATCAACTGTCCAGCTCTTGGCTCCATCCCTCCCTGTCCTGTCTTCTATCATTTCAGATATCCCCCTCCCCCTCCCACTTTCAAATCTCTTACTAGCTCTTCTTTCAGTTAAGTCCTGATGAAGGGTCTCGGCCCAAAACATCAACTGTACCTCTTTCTAGAGATGCTGCCTGGCCTGCTGCGTTCACCAGCAACTTTGATGTGTGTTTCTTAAAAGTTCCAAGTGACTTTTAAGACAAATTTTATGACATATGCTGGTGATATTAAACCTGATTCTGATTAACGTTTCTGTCTTTACCACCACCCCATGTATCACATTCCAGGCACCCACCACTCCAGTTTGAAAAGAAAACCTGCTCCTCACAACTCTTTTGAAATTACTCCCTCTCACCTGAAATGCATGCCGTCTGGCATTATATATTTCAACTGTGGAGAAAAAGATGCTGTCTATCTACTCTAAGATACAGTACTATAAACTTATTGGAGCAGTGAATGGCCAACCTGCAAAGAGGGGTTAAGAAAATTTGATGTTCGAACAAGATAATGATGCAATTTTGGTCAATTCCATAGGGCAATTCCAGTCAATATTTGATACTACACTTGCGCTTGCAGCTATAGGTTTCTTGCAACAAATGGTTTTCCCTACCTCTTAACTTTCTAACAAGTATAACATGGTGCGAATTAGAAAATGTTAATAATTTTACTTGGATCAAACTGGATTGTCTATCACTGTGATACAGTAAGAGTTTCCTGTCATATATTTAAAAGTTTTGGTAATTTTATGGGAACTTGAGATGAAAACAGAACAGCTGTATTTTATTTGGAAGCTGAATTGAAAGTTGTACATTGTAAATTCATAATATTTGTGTTTTACCAAACAGTTTGGACACAATCAAAACAGAGTTTTGCCTTTGCAGTTTTATAGTGTTTCGTGCAGTTAAGTTGATAGTTGTGATAGTGGTTTAAGCATTTGAAATGGAATGAGACTACGAGACATTGCTGCAAGAGGTGAGTGTCATGGTTTGGGATGTTTTGAAAGAGAGGGAAGTGCCTCAGGTATGAATGTGCATGTTACATGGCTAGAATCAGTGAAGTCCATTAAGCTTGCGTAAACTAACTGCTGCTGATTTTGGAAGGTGAGATATCCAGTGGACTCAAACTATGGGGCAGAGAAGATGGCTTTGTTTTGCCCTGCTTGTGTATTCGGACAACATATAGCATAACCAGTTTTATGAATATAATTAATTTCAAACAAGAGAAAATCTGTAGATGCTGGAAATCCAAGCAATACACACAAAATGCTGGAGGAACTTAGCAAGCCAGGCGCCAGAAGGGTCTCAGCCTGAAATGTCGACTGTACTCTTTTCCATAGATGCTGCCTGCCTGTTGAGTTCTTCCAGCATTTTGTGTGTGTTGATATAGTTAATTTGGCTTCTTTGGTTGTTTGTATAGAACACAATTTCAGTGGCATAATTTCAGAACCACCACAACAAATTGACTGAAATCTGAATCTTCCATCCAAGAACACACAAGAATACCAGAAAATAGAAGCCAGAGTAAACCACTCAACCCTTGAAGCCTGCCCCATGATTCAACTTGGTACAAGCTGGCCTCAATTCCTCTTCTGTGTGAATTCTCCATACCCTCAGTTGCTTGAGCTTTCAGATATTTATTGATCTCGACGTTGAATATATCCAGTGATCTGGCCTCTACAACCCCAAGGGCAGAGAATTCCAGCAGTTCAGTATCCCCCCGAGGACAGATTTTTTAAAATACACCTAAGTTTTAAATAACTAGACCCATTGTATCCTCGGGTTAGTGATTTTCCCACTAGTGGTAGCTTGTCAACATCTATCTTGTCAAGTTCTGTTCTCCCCGACCCGGCTCCTGCCACTTGTATGTTTGAATAAGATGAGCCCTCATTCTTGACTCCAAGGGATACAGAGTAAAATTGCCCAACCTCTCTTGATGTGACTATGCTCTTATCCCAGAAACTAGCCTGGTACATTTTATTTTATAATGCTGCTATCTCCATGTTTATATATGGGGACCAAAACTATGTGCCGTATTTCTGGTGTGGTCTTACCACACCCTATACAATTATAACAAAAGCTCCCTATTCTTAAACTCTGAACCCTTTGTAAGAAAGGCCGCTATATAAGTTGCCTTCAACTACTTGTTTAATTTTTTAGTTATTTATGCATGAGAATACCTAGATTTCTCTGAATCCAGTGATGAAATGCGTTGCTGTTTCACACCAGCAACAAAAAACTTCAGAAGCTTGAGAGGGTCAAGGATACGGGGGAGATAAAACCAAGAGTTTGACAGAGCAACAAATATGTTTCAACCAAGTAATCACAATATTAAAGCTATTTTAAACTAAGACTTAAAAGCTGGTGGGATTGATGATTTCTTTTATACAAAGATCAGGATGACCAAGAAGCCATCCTGATAGCACTTTCAAAATTATGGACAGGTTAATTGTGGAAAAATATATGGAGTCATTGTTGGAGAAGTTAGAACTTGCTGCCATAAATATACTTCCAGGGGAACAAGGAAGCTTTTGTTACTTCTGTGGTTAGAAAGTTAGAACCATTACCACAGGAAGTTGTTGAGGCAAACCGTTTCAGAGCCCACAGGGAAGTTTAATGCATGAAAGGTATTGAATAGTTAAGATGAGTTGTATGGAGCAGGAAGTAGTGTGTAAGCACTGACACAGATCTGCCAGCCCAGAGGACCTTTCTCTGAATGTGTAATGCAAAATAACTTGATGTTGAAATGATCTGGACATGAAACCCTGAAGTTGATAGTAATTGCATGACATAGTTAAAAAAATGTATTTTGGATTTCTCTGAGGGCAATGGAGAAACTTTAAAGATAATTGTTAAGGCGTTCTGACAATCATGAATTCCGTTTTACTGGTGTTTCATTTCAGTCATGGAGTGCAGACAAGAGTGATATCCTCTTCCACCTAAGTCACTACTAGGATATTTGTTCCACACACAGTTTCTGTGGCACTCCGTGCAAAGTCATGAGTGTTTCCTTTTGTTTCTTCTGCATCTCATGTACTTTTTTCAGCTTCTGTGTTTTAAATAAGTAAGTTTTTCTTCGGTCTGTTTTTGGATTCATTAATGACCAAATCTGTTCTTTCATGATGAAGACCTCTCATTAGAACTGACCTGCTGAGTATTCAAATTATTTATTTTAGATTTCCAGCACTGAAATTTTAATTATGTTCTTGATGATTATTAAACCTTCACTGTATGTTAAAGACTTATCCCTGAACCTTTTGGTTAGTTAAATGGTGATTTCAGGCTGAATAGTGTTTTACCGGAAAGGATAAATGCTTTTTTCTGGTATCACCCAGAGGTATTCTTTTCACCTTCCCTAATTTCCCAATATTCTGAGCTATTTCACACCCAACAGTTAGAATACTGCAAATGTTTTTAGTGCCTTTGTGCCAAACAGTGGAAAGATATTCCATACACCATCACTGAACTGTATGCCCTTGCAGACCTGATGAAAAATGGGTCAAGTTCAGGAGTAAAATTGAATGCTGCAAACCATTCTTTCACAAATGAAAACTCATCACTTCCCATTGCCTGTGTTTCTGAATTCACAACAAGAATTGGGATTTTTAAGAGCAAGGAAAGAAATGTAGTTGCATCACGAATGCAGAATCAGAATCATGTTTATTAATCACCGGCATGTGTCATGAAATTTGTTAACTTAGCAGCAGCAGTTCAGAGCAATACATGATATCGAAGAGAATGAAGAAGACAAAAATAAATTAATAATAAATAATTCAAGTTGCAGTATACGTATATTAAATAGATTTAAATCATGCAAAAACCAGAAGTAATTGTATATTAAAAAAGTCGGGTAGTGTTCACGAGTTCAATGTCCATTTAGGAATCAGATGGCAGAGGGGAAGAAGCTGCTCCTGGATCGCTGAGTGTGTGCCTTCAGGCTTCTGTACTGATGGTAACAGTGAGAAAAGCACATGCCCTGGTTGCTGGAGGTCCTTAATAATGGACATTGCCTTTCTGAGACACTGCTCCTTGAAGATATCCTGGGTACTTTGTAGCTAGTATCCAAGATGGAGCCGACTAAATTTACAACCTTCTGCAGCTTCTTTTGGTCCTGTGCAGTAGTACCCCCCCCCCCCCATACCAGACAGTGATGAAGCCTGTCAGAATGTGGTCATTTGACTGTATACTGCAGTTGGTGGGAACAATGGACATTTAACAAATCTTGACACATTGGTTTAATGAGTAAACTTAATTCAAATATAACAGTTTACCAATTTATTCATTAACTTAAAACTTTAACAAGATTGATTTTTGTAAAAAAAACACCATTATTCTCCTCCCATTTACTTCTAAATAAAGTCTGTTAACCTCTGCACAAGCATATTAATAGCGTTGCCTTGACTTTGTGCTGCTTGTGATTGATATGTACAAACATGAGGAGCAGCAGGGCAGTGTCTACATTATTGCGTGGTTATCCAGAGACTTTGAGCCAAAAACAGGAGGTTAATCTCTCAGAGAAGAAGAATTTAAGAGACTAAGTAATCTTGAATTAAACTTCTGCTGATATTGGTGCTCACATCTGACTTTTGTTTACTTATCTCAATCTGTTCAGATTTTGCTGACTAACAATTGCTTTCAATTAAAATAGTTTCAAAATTTTCACCTTTGTTTTCAAGTTCATATTTTTGCTCCTCTTTATTATTGCCATGATTTAAGTCTGGTGACCCAGGTCTGTACAAGAAATGTAAACATCAGGAAACCTGCAGATGCTGGAAATTCAAGCAACACACACAAAATGCTGGTGGAACGCAGCAGGCCAGGCAGCATCTATTGGAAGAGGTACAGTCGACGATTCGGGCCGAGACCCTTCATCAGGACTAACTGGAAAGAGAGATAGTAAGAGATTTGAAAGTGGGAGGGGGAGATCTGAAAAGATAGGAGAAGACAGGAGGGGGAGCGATGGAGCTAAGAGCTGGATAGTTGATTGGCAAAAGGGATGCAAGGCTGGAGAAGGGAGAGGATCATGGGATGGGAAGCCTAGGGAGAAAGGAAGGGGGAGGGGAGCCCAGGGGAAGATGGAGAGCAGGCAAGGGGTTATTGTGAGAGGGTCAGGTCTCCACCCGCTCTCCACCCTCCAGGCTCCACTCCCCCTTCTCTTTCTCCCCAGGTTTCCCGTCCCATGATCATCTCCCCTCTCCAGCCTGGTATCCGTTTTGCCAATCAACTTTCTAGCTCTTAGATCCACCCCTTCCCTCCTGTCTTCTCCTATCATTTCCGATCTCCCCCTCCCCCTCCCATGTTCAAATCTCTTACTATCTCTTCTTTCAGTTACTCCTAGTGAAGGGTCTGGGCCCAAAACGTCGACTGTGCCTCTTCCAATAGATGCTGCCTGGCCTGCTGCGTTCCATCAGCATTTTGTGTCTGCACAAGAAAATCAGGTATGATTGGTGGAGGGCTATTTCAAGGCGAAGAGACAATTCCGAGTGAGGTTGGAGCCGAGACCGGACTCTGGCAGGGTTTGCAAGACATTACTTCCTACAAAGGGAACTCATTAGCATGAGTGGCAGCGATGCTCTACTACCTAATGAGCTCAACGTCTTCTACGCCACTTTGAAAGGAAAAGTAAAACTACAGCTGTGAAGATCCCTGCTGTACCGCAGTGACCCTGTGATCTCTGTCTTGGAGGCAGATGTTGGGCTGTCTTTCAGGGGGGTGAACCCTCGCAAGGCTGCAGGCCCTGATGGAGTATCTGGTAAGGCTCTGAAAACTTGTGCCAACGAACTGGCAAGAGTATTCAAGGACATTTTCAACCTCTCACCACTATGGTTGGAAGGAAGTTACCACCTGCTTCAAAAGGGCAGCAATTATACCAGTGCCTAAGATCAATAAGTTACAGAACCTGTGTCTCTGTACCTCCCTCTGCAATTGGATCCTCAGCTTTCTAACCGGAAGACCACAATCTGTGAGGTGATTGACATTAATATCTCCTCCTCACTGACAGTCAACACTGGTGCACCTCAGGAATGTGTGCTTAGCCCACTGCTCTACTCTCTCTATCCCCAAGACTGTTTGGCTAGGTATAGCTCAAATACCGTCTAAATTTGCTGATGATACAACCATTGTTGGTAGAATCTCAGATGGAGACAAGAGTGTGTACAGGAAGGAGTGAGGTATACCAGTTAGTCGAGTGGTGTTGCAGCAAAAATCTTGCACTCAACGTCAGTAAGACAAAAGAGCCAATTGTGGACTTGATGAGAACACAAACCAGTCCTCGTAGAGAGATCAGAAGTGTGAGAGCGAGCAATTTTAAGTTCCTGGGTGTCAAGATCTCTGAGGATCTAATCTGGTCCTAACATATTGATGCAGCTATAAAGAAGGCAAGACTGTGGATACTTCAATAGGAGTTTGAAGAGATTTGGTTTGTCAACTAAAGCACTCAAAAACTTTTATTGATGTACTGTGGAGAGCCTTCTGACAGGCTGCATCACTGTCTGGTATGGGGTGTTACTGCACAGGACTGAAAGAAGCTACAGAAAGACGTAAAATTAATCAGCTTCATCTTGGGTACTAGCCTCCATCGTACCCAAGACATCTTCAAGGAGCGGTGCCTCAGAAAGGCAATGTCCATTATTAAGGACCTCCATCACCTAGGACATGCCCTCTTCTGATTATTATTGTCAGGTAGGAGGTACTGAACCTGAAGGCACACACTCAGCGATTCAGGAACAGCTTTTTTCCCTCTGCCATACCACTCCTAAATGGACTTTGAACCCATGAACATGATCTCACATTTTAAAAAATGTGTATTATTTGTTTATGCACTATTTTAATCTATTCAATATATATACAGTAATTGATTTACTTATTTTAATTTCTTTTTATATTATCATGTATCACATTGAACTGCTGCTGCTAAGTTAACAAATTTCACGTCACATGCTTGTAATAATAAACCTGATTCTGAATCTGACTTTCAGCAGCCAGACCCTAAGCCTGCAATTACCTTTTGTGACACAACTTCATTTTCATCCATTCAGTTTAACGAAGTTCCAACTTTAAAAAAAACTGCTCATCTGATGAGATATCTCCTTCACTTGCTTGGCACCAGTTTTTCTTTGGTCACATGTCTGTGAAAAACCGGGGTACATCGTGATATTTAAGGGGCTAAATTTATAGTTAGGAGTAAATACTGTCTTGGGTATATTTCATCATATGAAAGAATATTATCTAGTCCCGTCTAAGTTCACTCAGTAGGCCAAGATGAGAAAGGGGTAAATAATTGAGTTGGTGAAATATGTAGGACAAAAAGGCCTTTTGGTCCAAATCTATGCTTCAGTGGGTTACTGAGAGACTACTGTATTGTCAAGGGTGCCGTCTTTCAGATGTTAGTCAGCTCAGCTACATTTGTTAGCCATAACATAAGAAAGACAAAGCAACATTTATAAGGAGTTTCATCTGGTATACTGGAACACTCCTTATGCAGCTAACACCAGAACACCATAATTAATAGCAATCTTCAAAAACATTTAATTAACTTGGAAATTCTTGTTCTATATTAGTCACTGTTAAACTACTGAGTAGAAATCTTTGATCTCACTGCTGGTCAAAGTGGGTTGTTTGCATGTCCAATTAAGCTTCAGGTCGCATCTTTTGCCCAGTTAGACCTTAATTTCAAAATGTATAGTCATTATTGCTGCATGTTTGGTTTAGTATTCCATGAGCTGTAGCTTATCACCTAAACTGCTGTTATGTGAGAAATTCCTTTGCTATTTGGAATAATAGTTTTCTTTTATTTGCCTGACTCAGTTTCTTTACATGGTGACTAATATCTGTGAATCTGAAATGAAATAAGAAAATGTTGGGAGTATTCATCAGGATGAATATAATCTGGGGAGGGAAAAACAAGTTGATTTGCTTGTATCTCAAAAATAAGATTGAGAGAGTGGGTTCCAAATTGAAGTTTCAGTACATGCTTGAATAACCATTCATTAAATGTCATGCATAAACTTTGGCCATCAGTAATTATCTGCAGAGCTTTATTCTGTCTCTTCTCATATACTCACATGCAAGTTTATCATGCATCTCAAATTAAAATTGAATTTATTGTCAAATGCACAATGTATTGAAAAACATGAGATACATAACAATCAAAAGAAAAACATGCATTAAATAAATTATATGAAATTATAATTTCATATAATTTAAAAACAGTATTGTAATCCGGAGCAGGAAGTACAACATCTATCTTTATTTCTTCTCCTTTCCTTGGGTATGCATTGAGTGTCAATAAAATAGCTTTCAGCTGAAACTAGATTATAATTTTGTATAATTTAAGAACAGGATTGCAATCAAGAGCAGGAAGTATAGCACCTTGCTTTATTTCTGCTCCTCCTTTCCTGGGATATGCATTGAGTGTCAGTAAAATAGCTTTCAGTTCAACGTAAGCACCAAGCTGTGTGACCATTGAATGATCTTTTTACAACACTTCCTGATTTGTTACTCTGTCCTTGAACAATATTTCCATCTTTCTCAAAAAACACATTTCTGCAGCTTTTAGTCTTCCCTCATTTTGCTTTGATATTGTCCAGCATTCGCTTCCACGTGTTAGCATGGAATGAGCATAATACCACAACACTGAGTTTCACACCCATAGAAATGTTATTCATAAGGATCTTGCTCAAACACTTAAGCATGCATTTAATAATCCCAATCATCCTCCTAATTGCACCATCAGCCCTACCATCAGATGTTATTGTGCTCCCGAAGTAATTGAACTTCCCATGTTTGTTTAATTGTTTTTTTGCGCAATTTTGATTCGCATTTCTGTATTTAATTTTTCTTTGTGACAACCAGTCTCCTTGCAGTCCTCTCTTTGTACTTTCTTCAACTTTATGTAATTTCTTTGGAGCTTCACTTTAGCAGTAGCTATCAGCACAGTGTCGTCTGTGTATCGGAGGTTGTTCAACTTGTATCCACTAATTATCATGCCTGGAATACTGCTGATTTCTCTTAGAATCTTCTTGCTACAAAGGTCAAATAGGTCGGTCGAGAGGATGCAGCCCTGTCGGACTCCCCTCCTAATCTGAACAAAATCACTTGTCTCATTTTGAATTGTCATTTTACAGGTTTAGACATGTAAAATGAAATGTAAAAATGGAGAACAGCTTATTACTTCAGTAGAGTAATGAGTCTGTGATACTAAGTTGCTGGAATGTCTGGAATTGGTTGTTTTGAAAACAAAGTTAGTTCTTGCAGTTGATGCAGTGTAGGAATTTTTGTTGTCGGACTGAACTAAATTGCTTTACTGATCTTCACAATTTGCTTTCATCTTCTGATAGCAATACCCAGTTACCTATGGAACTCATAACTATTATGCATGTGCAAGTTAAATGACAAATGTTAATTGTTTTCTGACATTAAAAATATACCAGTGATTCTTCAGGTGATTGAGCTAAAACACAACAGGCTAAAAGGTCCTGAGTTATGAACTTGATATTTTGCTGATTCTCAACTGTGCGAGTTCATCACTTCTCCTTATTTTTGTTTAAAATAAACTTTGACTTGTGAAGTTACTTTCTTTCCTTTGCTCACTTGCTGAGAAGTTTTGAAGTTGAGATTTGGCTTTCATGAGCCAAAGAGAAGTCAACCACATTGCTGAGAGTATGACAGATGATACTGGTGCTCTCAGAGGAGGAAGGGTTTTTTGCAAGGTAGAATTTGTTGATGTGTAATTTTGAAAACTCCGATGACAGACTGCATGACCATGCTTTCTGACAATCCATTTGCCATGTTAATTCACATATCAATCTATATGTCTAAAGTCATGGCTTCTGGTATGGATACTGAACTATCCCAGTTTCCCATTGTTGTGACCTTTTGGAAGCCGAACCATTTTGCTTTCCTATACTAACAGGACTCGTGTAATTTATTGCTTTTGCAGCAATAGTTAGCAATTTACTGAACCTGTCCTTGCTGCAATCCATGAAAATTATTTTTTCTTGCCATGGACCTTGCTGCAACTTTCTGTCTCCGGAGTATAGCTTGCCGGAGTAATCCATTTGTGAACAAAATTTTGCAGAATTCTTGAATGCCATTTCCATGAATCCAGCAATTTTCCATCCAAGTTGAAATGTCAAGATTTGTGTGCTTATGAGTTTGACCTCTATTTGCTCTTTGCCGTCAGTGCAGGAAAGAATTGCCGAGTCTGTTATCTAAGAAGACACCCTAGCAATAAGTCAAACGCTGTTCTTGAATGAAACAACATTGTCTATATTTTCTTTTCTCTGCTGTGGCTCATTGGCTCATGCAAATAGTATTGAGTAGTTTAAATAATTCCATATTAAAGTAATCATCCAGTTTTGGTCAATAACTGCAAACAAGATGTCTTTAATCTTAGTGTAAGAAAATTAGTCCATGTACTGTATGTTTGAAGCCCAATCTCCATCAGTGGCTTTCTTTATTTTTGGGTTCATTGGATTTTTCTTTTCATTCTGCAGGACAGGGTTAGCCTTGATGGACATTGCTGTTAGTTTGATATTTGAACTGAAAGTTCTTGAGCTGAGTTATATATACATGCTGAGGCTCCAGGTAATTAGCAGTTTAGGATACTATTTGTGCTAATCCTTTAAAACTGAAACACCTTAATTTTGCATGAGCTTCCGGTGATGGTGCCAGTGAACGTTTCTGCTGTGGTGTGCTGCGCAACACATTGCTGTCAATATTCAAGAAGATCTTAACCAAGCATGGTTCCTTGTTGCTAAGGAACATTTTCAGAAATATCTGTTGTGATGCCAGAAACAAAGGGACGCAAAACTTGACAAGCAAGAGGCAAAAGGAGCTTTCAGTAGTCCTGAATAGTGCCTGGGATCCTATCAAGTTTCTGGTTTGCAGTGCCTGTCGGAGATGTTCTCTTGGTCAATATATGTACATGAAAAAAGTCAGAGATGTAGCATGGAAACAGGCCCTTAGTACTACCAAAACTATGTCCATCCCCCATCCATTTTACTCTGTCTACATTAATTCTGTTTTTATTCCCTGCACATTTTCAAAGTTAAAATCAAAATTGAGTTATATACATAACACAATTTTTCCAAGAAAACAGATGGAGCAAAAAAAAACCAGTCCATTTTCGATCAAAGTGGTCAAAAGTACAGATAATGAACTGCTTCAAATAATGCTTTCGATGATGCATCCTCCAAATCTTCATGTTAATTGTGACAAAGGTTCAAAGGTTCAATTTAATGTCAGGGAAATGTATACAATATACATCCTGAAATGCTTTTTCTTCGCAAACATCCACGAAAACAGAGGAGTGCCCCAAAGTATGAACGACAGTTAAACGCAAGAACCCCAAAGTAGCATCTCCCCCCAGCTCCCCTCCCTCCTGCGTGTAAGCAGCAGCAAGCAACAATTCCCCCCTCCACCCACTGGCGAAAAAAGCTTCAGAACCCGCCACCGAGCACTTAAGCCTGAGCAAAGCAATAGCAACGACACAGACTTGCAGTTACCCCAAAGACTTTGCATTTCACCTGACATTCAACATACCACAGGTTCTCTCTGTCCTTGAAAAGGGAGAAGGAGGTGTCTCCATTTTCGCAGCTTGCTGGTTTATGATGTTAAAAGTCCGTTATCTTGCTTTTTCTGAGCTTTGTTCCGAAAGGTAGCAAAGATCCCAGGTCTTCGGGCCCACAGAAGTAGATTTTCTGACTCCCCCAATGACACACGGCTCTCCTGCCGTTACACTGACATTCGAAATGCTGGTCTCCAGAGCCCTGAGATCTTAGGCTTTCTAAATCCGAGCCGGACTCTCAGGCCGAAATCTTGGCATGCCAAACAATGGCCAGTCCTGAAACCCCGAGAACAGGTCCCATTCCCACAGAGAACCAAAGTCAGTGTCTAACTCCAGGTCAGGGTCTTCAAAAGAACCCTGAAAGGGAAAAATAAAGATATTAAAGATGGAAATAGAGCTGTTTCTGAGGATACACGGAAAGGAGTCACCATTTAGTGCCATCTTAACATTCAATATTATTGTCAATACCTTAATTCTTCATAGTTCCAAACTTGTTGAAGTAGTAAAATTGTTTCATTTTCACTTACGGCCATTTTTGGCATCGCTAAGCTTGAATGCTTGAAATCATAGTGAGCAAAATGGTTCTGAGTTTATTACCCACCAACTATCAGTGACAAAAATAACTGCTTTTTGCACACAAACATGCAAATGATGCTATTTTAAAAACTGCTTGCTCTAAGCATAGTGTAGTGTGTAATGGCCACACAATGTGCACATGACTGACTGGAGATAGAAGATAGAAGATGTTTTGCAACAGTTGCGTAGCCCAATTAAGTGGCACAGTCTCCCAAATAAACAAAGGGAATCATGGCTATTTTCTTGATTTGTTTTTGTTCTTTAAGAGTTGTCCCAAATAAGTAGTTCCACTTATCAACCGTATTCCACTGTATTTGCAATTCAGATTATTTATTCTTGTTGAGTCTTTGAATTCCTGCTTGGGTTGCTTTTTTAGGTCAGTGTTACATTGTAATGAAGCAGGCACACCAGGTTACACTCCTGCCCAACAGAATCATGGTTTGTTCACATACAATACAAAATGAGCAGGTACAGTAAAATTCCAATACTGTAGTCCACTGTCAACTTTTCCAGAAATTCTAGTGGTTCAGCATTGGGCTTAATGGGTGCTCCTTCTGTGGTTCCTTTAACCTCACTGGGTCTGAGTCTCACATATTTAAACCGAATGGATCTTAGTTCCTACTTTTTTCAATTCACTGGGACCTCACTTCCACACTTTTTAAGCTCACATGAACCCTGTTCCCAGCAGCTCTTACGAACTCTCCAGGGCTCATTCCCATGCTTTCTTTAAATTTATGACAGCCTCTTCTGAGGCTCTTTTTTCCTTTTTAAACTCAGCAAGGCCTTGTTCCTTGGGCTGTCTTTAAAACTCTCCCTATTCACTGAAATGTTTCTTATACTGCTTTGTAATAGCTAAATCAAAAGTGAATGCATATTGTGGATTAGTTTATCAACAAGAATGCGTTGAGTTGTCCAGTAAGTCTGCATCAAAGTCTTGTGGGTGCAGGATTATAGGAATTTATTGAGTATAGTTGGGCTGCAGAAGTTAAGCAGTGTTCCCATTCTTCACTACAACCTAGACAATACACGTATCTGGATAGTGATTGCAGACTAGTTTTGGATATAATGCTGAACTGGTGCATGTTTTACACAGGAGTGAATTAGTTAATTGGTGCTTGTGGGGGCAGAAGATGAGTTGGTAGAAGTAAGGTTCAGTTGCTGGGCATGTCAGAGGGAGGTGATTATAGTTCATTGATTTTTTAATATATAGAACAGTACAGGCCCTTCAGCCCACAAAGATACTGACCCGCGAATATGCCCCAAGATGAATCTAACCCTTCCCTCCCAAGTAGCCTCATTTAATTACTAAGGAAACAAGTGGGAGAATAGGATTCATGGGAGACCTAACATTGGATTGATGGATTGAACATCAGCCTCCAATGTTCTTCAAAAATATTATGTAAATAATATTTCCTCCATGATGCAAAACTGTCAGTCTGAGGATGAAAATCGGATGAGGTAATGAGGGTGTTAAAGAGCAGTGTTTTGAACAAAGGAAAATGCAGTCCCTCTGAGGTGCGTTTTGTTGTGGTAAACATTGCCTCATACTTTCAGCCATATGTTTTTTATTTAAGCCTGAGATTTTCTCACACGAATTATTAGTTGTAATTTGAAAACCATGCAGTGCTGACTGATGACTTCACTCTGTATTTAAGGTGATTTGGTGAGATTCAGGACTGGTGACAGTGATGGCCCACGATGTTAAATATTTCTTTGTTTGAATCCCTTTTCCTTAATTTGTGCTGTTAGAGGAATAAAAATATGTGGTCCTGAAAGTAAAGTCAGTTCATTTTGTGTACAAAGAAGCAGAATTTTGTACAGTGCTCAATAAAATGGTCAGTATTGATTGAATTTCCTTGTGTTTGTTCGCTTATTACTTGCGCTCCAGTGCAGTGCCTAATTCATGAAATATATAAAATCCTTGGCATTAACACCATGGTTAAAAAGAATGTTTGACCGATCATATCTTTATGGTGATGAAAACTCATACTAAGCTGTGAATTATTGGAGTATTCTCCCAGCTGGAATCCCAAGGTATACTTAAGGCTGAGACTGATTATCATGTAGTCCAAAAGTCTACGATATTGTAGATTAGTTTGGAGAACGGAGGTGAGGATATTAATCAGATGAATGACAGAGCAGATGCTGGCTCTGTGATGAAGCGAGTAGAGCTGCTTGCTGCTCTCTGTGTTGAATTGCCAGGTTCTCTGCTTGTTTCCTGGCCTCATTGCTCAGGTGAGAGAGACATGGGTTGTTAGTTAATTGACTACCGAATTGTCCCAAGTATGAGTGGTTGAATCTGCTGGGAGTTGATGGTGCTTGATGGTCAGCATGGATTTAGTGGGTTGAGTGCTCTCGTTCTGTGCTACATGACACTGATCTACTTCTTAATTTTTTAAAAATTTCTTGTTCCTTCTTTCTGTAACATTTCAGATTCCCCCTCTGATGCACCAGGCCAGCTTCATTTCCGAATAATGTATGAAACAACTCTTTGGGGCAGCATAGTAGTGTAGCAGTTAGCACTATGCTTTAGGGCACTAACGTCCTGAGTTCAATTCCCATCACTGTCTGTAAGGAGTTTGTACTTTCGCCCAGTGACACGTAGTTTCCCCTGGGTGCTCCCGTGTCTTCCCACAGTCCAAAGACATGCTGGTTGATTGGTTAATGGACTAAGTGCAACAGTATAGAAAGGCAATCGTAGATGTCAAATGAGCAAACAATCTGCTGGAGGAAATAACAGGATGAGCAGCATCTGTGGGAGTAAAGGTTAATTGGTCATTGTACATTTATCCTGTGATTAGGTGAGAATTAAATCAGAGGTTGCTGGGCTGTACTTTCAAGAAAATAAAAAAAATAAATTAACTACATTGTAAGCTAGGGGGTCTTGGATCCTAACGGTTCTTGCCCTTTTAAGCATTTTGTACTATCTACTTGATCAAAGCATTATCGTCAAGAATACACCACTCTTTGTTTTCATTGGAATAGAGGAGATGAGTGTGTTTTCTAATTTGATCTTCTGATGATTTCAGGCTTGGGATGCAAACTTCAGGTGATGGTGTTTACATTCTCTTGCCGCCCTTTTTCTTCTAACTGGTAGAGATTGTGTATTTGGAAGGTGCTGTCTTACAAGTCCAGATATATTGCTGCAGTGTATCTTGTAAGTTGTAAAAAAAAATCTATAAAAGTCAGTCATATTGATTGATTGAGATACAGTTTGGAATAGGGCCTTCTGGTCCTTTGAGCCACACTGTGCAGCAACCCCCAATTTTGCCCTAGCCTAATCACAGGCAATTTATAATGACTAGTTAACCTATTAGCCTATCTTTGGACTGTGCGAAGAAACCTGAACACTCGGGGAAAGCATTTACTCCCACAGAAGCTGCTTGTTCTGTTATCTCCCTCTGGCAGAATGTTTGCTGCCCTGGTTATGATCATTTGAGGTCAGTGATCACCTTTCTTCACTGTCGCACTCAGTGAACTCATTAACAACAACATGGACAGCACCAACAGCAGAATAAGACATCTCGAACTAAGTCAGGGCTCCTTGACGTCACACCAGATCAAATGTCACCTTAAAATCAAGGGCCGTTACTGCCTTGACATCAAGGTAGCATTTGGTGTAAGACCGACAAGAGCCTTGCAGCTCTGGTTTTAGGCTGAGGTTTTCAGTAGCTGAGGAGAAGGAGTAGTTTCCCTTTGAGCAGAGGAAATAATGAAGGGTTCAGGTAGACTAATCTGTTTCCAATTGCTTTCAAGTACAAAGGTGTTGGTAAAAGGACTAGAGACACCATGGAAAAAGACTATGTTGTTTTATATGGGTTTCAGATTTGCAGTGTAATTTCATAGGATGGTGGCTACAGATTCACTAGTAACCCTGCAAAAGAAATTTAAGGAATTTGTTTAAGCAAAATGAGGGTATTATTAAGTGATCAGGAAAAGGCCGAAGAGCCTTTCACTGCATTGTATTATTTTCTGATTTTATCCAGAGTGCTGAAGATGGGGAGGCTGTCATCTAATGCTCATCACCAACAGTGATGAGCTGGCCTCCAGAGAGGAGATGGAGGAGCTTAATGCCTGGTGCCAGACAAATAAACTCTTCCTTATTGTCTGTCAAATATCTAGCTATCTTACGGTGTTTTTATTTTTTTTTTAATTTAATTTTTTTTTAATTTTATTTTTATTTGGATAAGGAATTCAGAAGTATCATGTACTTTCTTCACATGTATAACCTTTTCCATTTTTTTATATGTATAAAACTATAATTATACATTCTTAAGTACACATTGAGATGATATAAAAAGAAATTAGACACTTAAACAGATAATTATTTACAGTGGAAATTCTAATCTATTAGGCTAAGTAATGGTATTAATTGTTAAGAAAAATAGTAATAATAGTGGATTAGTAATAGTTTCCATACATCTCTTCTGGAACATTTCTTCTGGTCCAAAATGTTGTATGTAAGCCTATATAACAACCATTGTAGGTGTGTATATCCTAACTTGTTCATATTTGCTCTGCCCCAAACATAATTATCCAATCCCTATGTACTTATTTACTTAATTTTATCATTTTTTATCCCTTACCCAAATCTTTTCCTTTACTTGCATTAATTCTCTATTTTCCAAAAAAAAACAAAAACAGTGAACATTCAGACTAGGGGTGCTTACATTAGCAATATTACTGTGTTGATGAGAAGAGCAGTATAAATCATTAGGAGAGTCATCTAAAGTCTGCTCGCATTGGGGTTATATATTCAATCCATTTATTCCAGATTTGATAAAATTTTTCTTTTTGAATTCTCAGGGAGTGTCAACTTTTCCATTTTAAATATTTCCAAGATAATTTCGTGCCAATCTTCTAATGTAGGTGGTATTGGATTTAGCCACTTTCTAGTGATTGATTTCTTACTTGCCGCTAAAAGGGCCTGCAGCAACTTTATATCTTTCTTCTGTTCAAGAAACAATACATGCCCCAAATAGAGTGTCTCAAAGTTCAGAGGTATCTGGGTCCTAAGTACCTTAACTAATGTTCTATGAATACCTTCCCAATATAGACTTAATTTAGGACAATCCCAGAAAATATGGAAATGATTGCCTCCTTGGAGCCGCACCTTCGCCAACACATCATGTTTGTGTCTTTATATTTTTCCTGATATGGGGTCTTGAAGTATCTTATAATATTTTTCCAACAATGTTCTCTCCAAGTCAAAGAATTAGTCGAGGACCACTGAAAGCTGCAGATTTTCCCCCAAGCCTCCTCTGAAAGTACCAACCCCGTTTCTTTCTCCCACTTCTCTTTAATATACAGTGTGTTTACATTTTTAGCATGGGAGAGTGCATTATATAATCGAGAAACTGATTTACTAGGTATTGAACCGCAAGCCAAATTAAGAATCTTGAAAAATTCTAATTCTACTGTTGATAGGTCTGTATATCTACAACTCTGGTTAACATAATTTTGTACTTGAAGGTACCTAAAAAAGTCAATGTGTTCTAGGCCATGTTTGTCCTTCAGGATTTGGAAACTTTGTAAAACTCTTTTATTTATAAATGAGAGGTAGGTTGTAAGACCTTTCTTTATCCATAGTTCAAATCTTTTATCTCCTCTGTTGGGAAGGAATTCGGTATCATATGCACACCATCTGAAGAGTTTTAACATGTTATTAATTCCACATGAATTAACCACCTTCTGCCATACTTTTAATGTAAGATTTATCCAACTGTTTTTAAATTTTTCCAATTGGGCCATCAATCCTTTGTCAGCTATTGAGGCCTGTAGAGGAAAACTGTCAACAAATCCAAATTCTATTTCCTTCCATCTAGCCTTATATTCCCTATTACACCAATATAACAGAGGGGTTATCTGTGAGGCATAAAAATAATTTCTCAGGCAAGGAAGAACCATACCTCCTCCTTCCTTCCCCAACTGTAAGGTGTTATATGGAATTCTAGGTTTCTTTCCTTGCCAAATGAAGCGGGAAATCCATTTGTCCCATTCCCTGAATTGATTATCATCCCTTACGGTGTTTTTATATACTTGTGTTTTTTATTATTATTCTGTGCTTTTTCTTTTGTGTATATTTTTAGTGCTGCATCAGATCTGGATTAACAATTATTTTGTTCTCCTTTACACTTGGGAAAAGGAAATGACATTAAACAATTTTGAATCTTTATGCTTAGTTGACATCAATGGCTTTTAAGATGAAGGGATTAAGTTCATGATGGATAAAGGAATAGTTCTGCTTGGGGTGTTTGAAGAGCATTATGAAAGGCTCGTGAGGCATGAAAGACATTTAGTTTGACAAGACTTATGTCTGCATTGTTAAATTCTGTCTGGTTGTATTTAAGTATAAGTTGTTGATAAAGACATATAACATTGCTAAAAGTCCTGAAGTTTCCTCAGTTACACAGAGAACCTGGAGAAGATTATGAAGCAAATTAGTTCTGCTTTGCTATTCAATTTAGGTGAGCGCTCATTTGCATTCCTTCAATTATCTGATGATACTCTTAAAATTATAGAAGAACAATGTTGTCAAGACTTATCTGTGGCATATTGGCGTATCCTGTCAGAAAAGTCTCTGAGAAAAACACCTAATCATATTCCACTCTTGCTCCGTCCTATCTTGTGCAAATGAAGTCAGCTTTTACCCAATTCAAAACATTGTCCTCTTCCATAACTACCTCAAACTTGCAGAATTATGCTTACTGCATCACGTACCTAACTTAATTTCCAAAGATAGATACAGTGCTGTTTTGTATCTAGTAGGGTCCAATACATGATATCTCAAAAGTTTTTCTTAGATGTATTGTATAAATTGCACTTTAGGTCCTTTTTAATTAAGTCAATCCCAGTCAATACTAAGAAAATTAAGTGTTCTCTTTAGTCAGTATTGAAGAAACCAAAATTTTAATTTGGAAAAGACCACAGAGAGGAGATTAACCCGCATAATGGGTCCAGAGCATGCAGGAGGCTGCTTCTCCTTGTGGCTACATTAATTGTGCTGTTGGTTGAGCTTTGTCTAGATCCAGACTGCACATGACTGTCTGTGGTCTTGCATCAAGAACAGCTGTGTACTTGATGCATAATTTTTAAAGACTTGAGTTCATTTTAAAATGTCTAAATAAATGAGCTTTAGTAGCCTTCAGTTGTGCCACTTTATCTTTGCATATGCATTTCCAAGAATTGAGTCCTAATCTGCATCTTCTAAAATGTTATTCATTCAACCTTTCCAGAAGTTAGTAAGGGGAATAAAGGTTGATTTGAAACAGATAAAAATCAATTGATAACTACAGCAAAATATTTTCATTGCAGTGGTCAAGTAGCACCAGGAAAAATGATCTGAATTGTGAAGCATTGCTTTCACTTATTTGAATTGCATCATTTTCAGAAAAAGGGGTAAAATATTTTATTGAGATTTCCCCTCATGTCGTTTTCTTTCTTCTTCTCATCACTTTACCATGTTGTAATTCTGAACTCTGTTGTCAAGTCTTGCTCTCCAATGCTTGTTGGAACTTTGAAATCTTGGGTAACTTAATAGAGTAGAATGATTGTAATAAATGTAATGAATAAGTCTGTTGAGATGCAAGGCTTCAATGTCATTCTGGAAATATTGGCAGGGTTGGTGGTGTGGAAGGGTTTGATTCTGGAAAAATTGAACTGACATTAAACATGTGCAAATAGTGTTTTACTTTGGTCTGCAGTTGAAGGAGTGCAAAGAAGTGACAACATTTCGCTTCTTTACTCATTCAGCCACTGCCATGCAGGTTATGAAATAGCAATTTTACTGTTTATCCTTGAAAATTCAAGTAAAAACTAGTTCAATTAAACTTAATATTTTAACCAGAGTTCTTCTATAATGAGTGCTAATTCCACAGCAATACGTTTGTGGCTAATTTGACAAAACTATGTGAAAATTATGCTTGAGCAACACAGTTACAGCCAGAGGTTAGTCTCACTTTACCCTTGACTTCATTATCATGCTATAGTCATGCTTCAAAGCTTGCATTGGTTGCATTAACAGCCTGCAGGTTTTAACATGCATGTCTTCAACTTTCAAACAGGTCTATTTCTTTGCAAAGCATATGGTTTAATTTTGAATGATTTAATCAAGAATGAGGATGAAAACAACATGTAATTCCTTTGAATTATATAGTAAAATCAAGCTGGGCCTGTATGACATTATTGAGTTAGTGATCAAGTTTCACAGGAAAGAACCTTATCTCAAGCTAAATGATTAAGGGGTAAATTATTTCTTTGAAGGGTAGTAATTGTATTTACAAATTGCCAAGCAGCCTATTCACAGAAAAATACCGAAGAGTGTCAGCACTTGGTTGATTTTTTTAAAAGTATTATTGCCTGAACAAAACCGAGCATTTTTTTGAACTTATGCACATATAGGTTATGATATTTGGGTCATGTGATCTTTACTGAAATTTTTCATACAAATGTTCTTAATGACTGAGTTTCAAGCTGGTGCTTTGAGTTGTGTTGATGTTTGTTCAGCAGTTTGTGGTAACCATTTCGAATTCAAGTTATCCTTTTATCCTTGTTTCTTGAACTCCTGAAGGAGCACGGAAGCTGGTGATCTGATCAACATTTGTTGAGCATTTCTGCCTGAGAATAATATCAATCATTGCCACTTCATTTCACTTTTTTCAAATCGCTTCCTATCCTGCACTTCAAGGAAATCTGTACATGCAGGAATACAGAAAATATTGGAAATACTGAGCAGGTCAGGTAGTATTCGAGGCATGAGAAACAATAAATGTTTCAGGTCGGGGACTCCTCATCAGTTCCTTCTATTTCTTTTTCTTTGGTGATCTAAATGATCTGAAGATTGATTTGGAGCAGGCTATGATTCCTTGAATGTATTGAAAGTAAGAGATTTGCACTATTAGGACTAGACTTTACCAATACTGTTTGACAAGGAATCACATCCTGACCTTTAATTTTTGTAATATATAATGACTGAAATAGTCATAGTCATACTTTATTAATCCTGGGGGAAATTGGTTTTCCTTACAGTTGCTCCATAAATAATAAATAGTAATAGAACCATAAATAGTTAAATAATAATATCTAAATTATGTAAATTATGCCAGTAAATTATGAAGTAAGTCCAGTACCAGCCTATTGGCTCAGGGTGACTCAGAAATATAGCAGACATATCAGGTTTGCAGACAATAAGGAAATTGATGGTGTAGTTCTGAGGGCATTTTTTTCCTATTTCAGCACGGAATAGATATTATGCACGTTGGGGTTGAGAAATGGCAGATAGATTCTGGAGTACTAGATTTAAGGAAGTCCAAAAAAGCAAGGGAATATGAATGGGAGAATATTGATAAATAGAGGAGCAGAGGAACCCTGATGTGCATGATAATTAAATACAGCAGGATGGGGAGATGATTGTGTGACTTCAAGGATATGTGGGATAGTTTCTTTTATTAGCTCTGGCATAGAACATATTTGTTGGAACTTAGAGTGGAATTGTATACAATGCTTGAATACTGTCCATAGTTCTCATTACCACATGATCGGAAAGATGTGATTACACTCGTGGTATTGTAGAGGTCATCTGCATGGGTGTTGACAGAATTGGAAAATTTTACCGTTGGCCAAAGTTTGGATAGTCTGTGCATTTGAGGGACATATGAGGTTGAAGAGAGATATAAATTTTGAGCAATGCTTACATTAAAATTATGAGATCTATGTTCTCAAGGGGTCAAAAGTCATCGGAGTGTTGGAGAGGGTGAGGTGGTTGGATAATCAGTTGAAGGAGGGAAAGGGAGGATTCTTTTAATTACCTCCTGGAAGTCTGCCTGAAATAATGACCAAGGCCAGGTCCTTGCCAGCTCTTAGGGAAATAAACCCACTTAGATGTGTAAAGGGGCACATAAAAAATGCTGGAGGAACTCAACCGATCAGGCAGCATCTATGGAAACATTTCTCAACAGCCTTTCAAATGAGGAAAGGTCTCAGTCCGAAATGTCAACTGTTTATTCATTACCAGAGATACTGCCTGACCTGCTGAGTTCCTCCAGCATTTTATACTTTATTGTCACCAAACAATTGGTACTAGAACGTACAATCATCATAGTGATATTTGATTCTGCGCTTCACACTCCCTGGATTGCAAATATTAAATATTATAAATACTAAAAATAGTTAAAATTTGTAAATATTAAAAATTTAAATTATAAATCATAAATAGAAAATAGAAAAATGGGAAGTAAGGTAGTGCAAAAAAAAAACCGAGAGGCAGGTCCAGATATTTGGAGTGTACGGCCCAGATCTAGGTCAGGATCCATTCAGTAGTCTTATCACAGTTGGAAAGAAGCTGTTCCCAAATCTGGCCGTATGAGTCTTCAAGCTCCTGAAACTCCTTCCGGAGGGAAGAGGGACAAAAAGTGTGTTGACTGGGTGGGTCCTGTCCTCCGACAGCGTGCGATGTAAAGTGAGTCCACGGACGGAAGATTGGTTTGTGTGATGTGCTGCGCCGTGTTCACGATCTTCTGCAGCTTCTTCCGGTCTTGGACAGGACAACTTCCATACCAAGTTGTGATGCACCCTAGAAGAATGTTTTCTACGGTGCATCTATAAAAATTAGTGAGGGTTTTAGGGGACAGGCCAAATTTCTTTAGTTTTCTCAGGAAGTGTGAGTTGCTCTGGATTTCCAGCATCTGCAGACTTTCTCGTATTTAGATATGTAAAAAAAAAACCTGTGATCTTCAGTGAAGTGCTGGTAAAGGGGACTGAGTTGGGCAGAATGAGTCAAATCTCTACCATTGGTGCAATTTTTTTTTTACTTTAGGCCATTTCATCAGAACAGAGGACTCCAGGGGTGTGGGGTGATGGAACAGATGCTGAGCTATTGTAGTGTCAAGCTGGAGAGGCTACAAAACATAGACATAGAAAACCTACAGCACAATACAGGCCCTTCGGGCAACAAAGTTGTGCCAAACATGTCCCTACCTTAGAAATTACTCGGCTTACCTATAACCCTCTATTTTTCTAAGCTCCATGTACCTATCCAAAAGTCTCTTAAAAGACCTATCATATCTGCCTCCACCACTGTTGCCGGCAGCCATTCCACGTACTCACCACTCCCTGCGTAAAAAACTTATCCCTGACATCTCCTCTGTACCTGCTCCCAGGCACTTTAAACCTGTGTCCTCTTGTGGCAACCATTTCAGCCCTGGGAAAAATTCTCTGTGACTATCCACACGATCAATGTCTCTCATCATCTTATACACCTCTATCAGGTCACCTCACATCCTCCGTCACTTCAAGGAGAAAAGGCCGAGCTCAGTCAACCTATTCTCATAAGGCATGCTCCCCAATCCAGGCAACATCCTTGTAAATCTCCTCTGCACCCATTCTATGGCTTCCACATCCTTCCTGTAGTGAGGCAACCAGAACTGAGCATAGTACTCCAAGTGGGGTCTGACCTGGGTCCTAAATAGCTGCAACATTACCTCTAGGCTCCTAAATTCAATTCCACGATCGATGAAGGCCAACACACAGTACGCCTTCTTAACCATAGAAGATGGGTGCAATCTCAAGTTGTGGTTTCAGGGTTTCAAAGGTACAAGCACCATCTATAGGAAGAGGTACAGTCGACATTTCGGGCCGGGACCCTTCGTCAGGACTAACTGAAAGAAGAGATAGTAAGAGATTTGAGAGGGGGAGGGGGAGATCTGAAATGATAGAAGACAGGAGGGGGAGGGATGGAGCCAAGAGCTGGACAGGTGATTGGCAAAAGGGATATGAGAGGATCATGGGACAGGAAACCTGGGGAGAAAGAGAAGGGGGAGGGGAGCCCGGAGGGTGGAGAGCAGGCAAGGAGTTATAATGAGAGGGACAGAGGGAGAAAAAAGAGAGAGAGAGAGAGAAAAGGGGAAAAATATATATAAAGAAACATATTAAATCAATAAATAAGGGATGGGGTGTGAAGGGGAGGAGGGGCATTAATGGAAGTTAGAGAAGTCAATATTCATGCCATCAGGTTGGAGGCTACCCAGACGGAATATAAGGTGTTGCTCCTCCAACCTGAGTGTGGCTTCATCTTGACAGTAGAGGAGGCTGTGGATAGACATATCAGAATGGGACGCTTGCAGTACCCCAAAGACTACTCGTTCACCCAGTAATTCAACATACCACAGTCTGTCTGTGTGTGTGTGTGTGTGTGTGTGTATCTATCTATCTATCTCTCTCTCTCTCTCTCTCTCTCTCTCTCTCTCGCTCGCGTAAGGGAAAAAGTAGTGTCTCCATTTTACAGTGAGAGGGGAGACATCACAAACAACTCACTGGTTTATGATGTTAAAAGTCTGTTGCGTTGCTTTTTCTGAGCTCTGTGCCCAAAGACCTCAGATCTCTGGGAGCGCAGCCAGCTTGCTGCTTTCGATCTTCTGTCTCCCACGACACACTGATTTCTTGCAAAGGCGTGGACCTCGAGTCCGGTCACCTCCAGAGCCACAAAATCCCGAAACTCCGAAGACGCGCTAACCTTCTAGGCGTCCTTGGTACATCGAATAACGGCCAGTCATAAGACCCCCAGGAGTGGGTCCCATTCCGGCAAAGAAGGAAGTCAGCATGCAATTCCAGATCAGGGTCTTCAAAAAAACCCTGAAAGGGAAAAATAGAGATGTTAAAGATGGAAATAGAGCTGTTTCCGAAGATGCAAGCAAAGGAGTTGCGGTTAGGCGCCAATGTCTCCTAAGTTCCACCCCATTTCTGCACATGGAAATTTGTGAAGCTTTGGAAGATTGCAGATGCTGAATCGCTGGACATTTTAATATTATGTTTGACAGATGTTTTTGTTTGAAACATCCATCAAACACAACCTTAAAAATGTGAAAGGTTGAGCAGGAATGTGGACTTGGGACTTGACCAGGTTAGATGATTGAGCAGTATGTGCAAAACCTTGTGCAGCCACCTTGGATGGCATTTCACACTTTGGGTGTAAGATGTTTCAAATTTGACAAATAAGTTTGAAATCATACCCAGCAACTGTGGTATATTGGCAAAAGAAACTTAAGATGGAGAATGCTTAGGAAAGTATTAACATATCTTAAGTTATAATATTGGCTCAACTGATAATACTTCAATGAAGTAGAGTCCAAAAGAATTTATAAGTTGCGCTTCAAGATTAAAATGTTGATTTATTCCTTTGTTGCCGTAGATTCTATTTTTCTTGATGTCTCTGTCAGGATTTTTACTTGCCTTTTGGTCTGGAAATTAAAAAAAACTTTTCCAAGTCCCTTCAAGGATTCTGTAATCTCCTCCATCCTGTATCCCTGAGTCAAGTATACCGGTGCTCTTCTGAGTCAAGCCTTTGTGCTTTCTTGGTTTTACTGCTTCCATCACTTCTGGCACTACCATATGCAATTGGATCAAATTCTCTGCCGAAGCCCCTTATGTATGACATTATGATCAAGCTGTATCTATTCTGGAATATAATATAATATGGAAAATGTGACCAAGTCAAATTTTGTTCCATAATGCTCCTTTGAAGTGTTATTGGACATGTAAGGACCCCATTGCTTTGTCACTTCACGAGAAAAGAAGGCAAAATATTCTCAGACAGGAAGTCCATTCTTGGGTACTCTGAGTTTTAGGTTGAAGAGAGTATTAAATATACCACAGATAGGCTGCAGAATCCATGTAGAAGAAGAGAAGGTTGGAAGGGGAAACCCATGATTCTGAGAAGTTGCATGAAGAAGAACTTCAGATTGAGTTTTTGTGGAATCAGTGTGGGCAATTGGCACAGTGATACAGAAACAATTTTTGGTGTATACTGCAGTAAAAGCATGAGAGTTTAGCTGTTATTTAGGCACCAGCGAAATGCTGATGATTCAGATGTAGTTTTCACTATCATTTGAGCCGATATGGGTCAGAGAGGGGGTGACAGCACTGAGCTTGGAAGTGTCATAATGAGCCAAATGTGTCTTAAAGCTCAATTTGGGTTGTTGTCAAGGTTGCAACCAATTTGCCTTTGACTTGAGGCTGTTAATTGGAAGGGAAGTAGAACATGTGGAAGGAATGGGTTTAAATGAGTATTGAGTTGTGAGCAATGAGCAATTGTTTAACTGATGAAAATGTGTCTGAGTAGATTTTAGTTGAGCAGGCTACAAAGACTTGTAGTGAAGGGTGTGTGGATTGAAAGAGGAACTGAAGATGAGTCTACAATTTTAAGTTGTCTTTGGACAAGTGACCATGGTGTCGTATGTATAAAAGAGTATTTGCGTGGCAGTGAGAAAAGCTATTGGAAGTGATTGCCCACACTGCTTCCGAGAGAAGCCTGGAACCAGTTGAGACTTAAGGAAGTTGCAGTAAGTGTTGTTATAAAGCAGGAACCTTGTTTGCTCATTTTCACTTCACTATGAGCTGAGGTGAATTGAAGGCATTTACGAACACATTATTGTTGAATATTCACTAAAGTAGAGTTGCACAACAGTGGGTTAACCAGTGGTATTCCCACTGTTAGCAGGTAGATTGCTGTTCCTGTTGATACAGAGGTAAAGTTAAAATCCAGTGGCAGTCCTGTTCATATTCAGTGGTTCTAACTGTTCTTTTAACATGGATGTAAACTGGTTGATCAAAACTACTTTGTGGTTGAGACAAGTGAATGTTAAATATCCATGATGGGGGATGGGATTGGAAGTTTAAGAGCTGTACCTTTTTAAGACTGAAATATAATAATGCTACAGATTCAGAAACTGAAATTGCATTAACTTTGGATAACATAAAGTTCATTTTTAAAAGCATTTTAAAGACTGAGGCCATATGGCCCAGAGTCTTTGCTGGTTTATAGAGTATTCACTTCAGTTACATTTTCCCCCTTCATTTACTTGCAACTTACTTTTACCTACCCATTAAATATTTCTTGATTCTCCTGCTGCCATCTTACATTAGGGGTAATTTATAGGAAACAGTTAACTCACCTCCTTGGTATCACTGATGACCATCTCTAACTTCCTTTGGGATGTAGCAGAAACCGAGAGCATTCAGAAGAAATCCAGGTTATTACAGGGAAAATGTACAAGTTCCACACCCACAGCAGTGAAATTTGGGGAAAGCATCCCTGTTAGAATCAATATCACTGTTTTATATGATGTGTAATTCATTGTTTTATGGCAGGAATACAGTGCAAGAACATAAAATTGTTATAAAAGAAAATTCCTATACAGTAACACCATGCAATAACAATTACACGAGTAGCCACTTTTTAATGTATACCTTTATACCTGCTCATTAATGCTAATATCTAAGTAGTCAATCATGTGGCAGCAACTCTATGCATAAATGCATGCAGGTATGGTCAATAGATTCAGATGTTCATACCAAACATCAGAATGGGGATGAAATGTGATTTAAATGTGACTTAAGTGACTTTGACCATGCAATGATTATTGCTGCCAAATGGGGCAGTTTGAATATATCAGAAAATGCTGATCTCACACAACAGTCCCTAGAGTTTACAGAGAATAGTGCAAAAAAAACAAAAAAAAACAAAAAAAATCCAGTGAGCAGCAGTTCTGTGGACAAAATTTCCTTGTTAATGAGAGACATCAGAGGAAAATGGCTAGACTGGTGTACATCAAATAACCACATGTTACAACAGAGGTGTGCAGAAGAGCATCTCAGAACACACAGCATATTGAACCTTGAACTGGAGCAGCAGAAGGCCACTGCTGAATATTTAAAAAAAAAGTAGCCACTGTGTGTATCTATTAATGGATCTGTTTGGTGGTGGTAAAAAAGTCTTAAAAACCATATACTAGTGGTTGCAAACAAACTTTGTTATTTTACATTTCGAACATTTGCTTGATTCCATGCTTTGCTGAACCCATGGTGTTTCATGTACAAAGTTCCTAAGTCTGTCTGCATCTCCAGAGAGAGCCAGTGTAAGAAATTCTGACCTTTAATTATAAAGTTTTAAAATAACTTTGTTAGTTCAAATTAATGAGTATTTTGATTGGAAACATTTTCCAGAATAAAATGAGAGACTAGGTATCTCATTTATATTTGTGTGTGTGTATAAAAAAAGAGAAGCAGAGTTTTAATTTGAAGTATGGCATCTTCATATTTCATATGAATTGGAGATTGAGCACCAATGTGCCTAGATTATCATTCAGGATCTTGCAAAAACAAAATTGATGCTTAATTGTTTCTGTCATTAGATATATCACTTTCTGATGTCTTGGTTGGTTTAGCTATGTCAGTCTCTGATAAATATATAGCTTGTCATGGTCTATTGTTTCAATTTAGTTATGTCATTCTAGTGTATTGTGGGTTCGCCTGATCTTGTTTCTGGAGTTGGTTTGATGTTGAGCTTTAAGGGTGTACAACAGTTAATTGTAGGAGACCCAGTTACTGCAGGCATTGGAATCGAGAGATGAAATTATAGACAATAGACAATAGGTGCAGGAGTAGGCCATTCGGCCCTTCGAGCCAGCACCGCCATTCACTGTGATCATGGCTGATCATCCACAATCAGTATCCAGTTCCTGCCTTATCCCCATAACCTTTGATTCCACTATCTTTAAGAGCTCTATCCATCTCTTTCTTGAAAGCATCCAGAGACTTGGCCTCCACAGCTTTCTGGGGCAGAGCATTCCATACATCCACCACTCTCTGGGTGAAAAAGTTTTTCCTCAACTCTGTTCTAAATGGCCTACCCCTTATTCTTAAACTGTGGCCTCTGGTTTTGGACTCACCCATCTGCGGGAACATGCTTCCTGCCTCCAGCGTGTCCAATCCCTTAATAATCTTATATGTTTCAATAAGATCCCCTCTCAGCCTTCTAAATTGCAGAGTGTACAAGCCCAGTCACTCCAATCTTTCGAGATATGACAGTCCCGCCATCCCGGGAATTAACCTTGTGAACCTACGCTGCACTCCCTCAGTAGCAAGAATGTCCTTCCTCAAATTTGGAGACCAAAACTGCACACAGTACTCCAGGTGTGGTCTTACCAGGGCCCTGTACAGCTGCAGAAGGACCTCTTTGCTCTTATACTCAGTTCCCCTTGTTATGAAGGCCAGCATGCCATTAGCTTTTTTTCACTGCCTGCTGTACTTGCATGCTTGCTTTCAGTGACTGATGTACAAGAACACCTAGATCTCGTTGTACTTCCCCTTTTCCTAACTTGACTCCATTTAGATAATAATCTGCCTTCCTGTTCTTACCACCAAAGTGGATAACCTCACATTTATCCACATTAAACTGCATCTGCCATGCATCTGCCCACTCACCCAGCCTGTCCAAGTCACCCTGCATTCTCATAACATCCTCCTCACATTTCACACTGCCACCCAGCTTTGTGTCAAAGGCAAATTTGCTAATGTTACTTTTAATTCCCTCATCTAAATCATTAATATATATTGTAAACAGCGATTGATTACCAATGTGTCCACGATTTCTAAAGCCACCTCCTTAAGTACCCTGGGATGCAGACCATCAGGTCCCAGGGACTTATCAGCCTTCAGACCCAGCAGTCTATCCAACACCATTTCCTGCGTAATATAAATTTCCTTCAGTTCATCCATTACCCTAGGTCCTTTGGCTGCTATTATATCTGGGAGATTGTTTGTGTCTTTAAACTGCTGGAAGAACTCAGGAGGTACAGTACTATTTGTGGAGGCAAAGGGATGATTGATGTTTTGGGTCGAAAGGGTTGCATTAGGACTGAGATATTGAAGTAAGAGGGATTAGTGACATAACTGGTGGAAATGTAAGAAAGGGGAAAAAGCAGTTACACAGCAGGAGTGTGGGGGACAGGTTGGTAGGTGATGGGTGGCACCAGGTCAAGAAGGACCAATAGTTTTCCCATTGTCTCTGCCATTGTTCACCTTATCTACCTGTTTCCCCCCTCTCCATAATTACCAAGACATTGCTGTCCCCATCTGCTTCCATTTGCCCTCCATCCCCCCCTCAAAAGTTCCACCTTTCATCTACCACCCTCTACCTTGCCTCACCCTGTGACATCTCCATACTGACTATCTTCAGTAGCAAAAAGTGAATGACCCCTCTGTCTCCACAGATAGTGTGGGATCTGCAGAGTTCTTCCCACGGAGATCTGACAGTTAATCGGCATACAGCAAAATGACAAGGGAAATATAGCAATGTTACCAAGATATAGTCATGTAATCTACTGTTGTTGAGGGAGAAACAACCCATCAACTCAGAAATGGCAAATTTCCTTATCTGTTGTTAGTTCAACTTTGAATTCACATGCGGTAAAGTAATCAGAATGTGTACAGGAGGTCTGATATATTGTAGCCAAGAGTGAGTTTTGTCCAACTAACAACAACTTCATTGTCTGATTACTTTTACGATACTTATATTGCATAATTATAATAACCTTATCGTATGAATTGTTTTGTTTTCATACCAAAGGCTAAAGATTAGCTTTATATGTTGTATATTTTGAAATACCAAAACATTCAGTGAAATGTCTCATTTGCGTCAATGACTGTCACAGTCGAAGGAAGTGCTGGGGGCAACCGGCAAGTGTTGTCATGCTTCTGATGCCAACAAAGCATGCTCACAAATTACTAATCCATATACCTTTAGGATGTGGGAGGAAACCAGATCACTTGGAGGAAACTCACGTGGTTACGGGGAGAACATACGGACTTCTTATTGACAGCAGCGGGAGTTACTTTGAGACAGAAGAGAAATTATGATTCATGTCGGTTGCCCAGTGAAGTCCTTTCAAATAATATTGAAGATGTGATGCCATTTTCTGTGCATTTATTGTTCATGCACTCTTGTCAAAATGCTCAGTGAATATTCTCATCCACCTCACTTCCTGAGCCGACTGGTGGCGTAGTGGTATCAGTGCCGGACTTTGGAGTGAAGGCTCCCGAGTTCGAACCCGGCCGGCTCCCCAGGCACACTTTCCATCCATGCTGGGTTGAGCGTCGAGCTAGCAACTCGACCTCATAAAAAAGAAATTGCCTGCTACAAAAACATCAACAGCAAAAAGTTGATGGCCTATGCTCTCTCGTGAGTTTAAAAGGCAGTTTCCTTCCTTCACTTACTTTGGTAGCAAATATGGATGCTCCACTTCCTTATGCGACATTGATGATGATGGTGTGGACTCAATGAAACAGAATTATTAACAAAATACTGTAGTTGTTATCATGGTTTAAATTGTATTCAACTGCCCACTTAAAAGTAATGTAAAGCAGTTAATTATGACAGTTGTTAAATCTGCTATGATATGGTTAAAACATGAATTGGTAATCATTGTATGAGAAGATTGGTTATCACGTTCAATACTGTCTAAAGATCATCTACAGGTTCCAATGACCTGACAAGAGCTCTGAGCATCAGTACTTGCCAGTCAATTTTGAGCGGGCAGAATCTAAGTTATTAAAATTTGCTGATGACTCAACATTAGTTGGAAAGGCCTGTTATGATTCAGAGTATTTAGACTCTGTGACATAAAAGTCTTGGCAGGTGGGGTTTAAAGAGTGAAAGTATGAGTTTGTACCCTTGAGTAAGTAGAATCTAAAGTCAGAGTTTTACTTAACTTGAAAGACAGTGCAGGATACAGACATATTTGTGCACAGCACAGATCACAATAGGAAGGCAAATGGCACCTCGATGGCACTTTTCTGTCAGAGTTTTGGAGTTTAGAAAGAGGAAAATACTGTCTGTGGTTGCATTAGGTATTGGTGAGGGTGCAATCAGAGTACTAGCTACAATTTTGGTTCAATTACTTCAGAAAGCATAAGCTGACATTTGAGGCACTCCAAAAGAGATTCACTAGGCTGATTATTACGAAGAGACTGTTGTCCTTTTACCATTGCTGTATTCCATGGTGTTTGGGAAAATGTGTTGTGATCTTATTGAAACATTTAAGATCCTTGGGAGGCATGATAGGATAGATGTTGAGAGGTTACAACCAGTGGGACAATGCCAAATGGGGGGACATATTTATAGATTTAAAATGGGTGCATTAAAAACTTCTTCATACGGAGTGGCAAATCTCTGGTACTCTTAACTGAAGCATTGTGGAGAAGAAATCATTGGAGGAATTTAAAGAGGAGGCTGAATTAAAAAAAAGATGAGGTAATTGAGAACTAGCATGGAAGATGAGATCTGGGAAAGATCAACCAAGATCAGATCATATTACAGAGCAGCTTGAAGGATGGCCAGCACCTGCTCTGATTTGAATATGTTTTTATGTTGAACATTTTATGGTAAAGAATTGGGTGAACCTAATTGGATGTACTTCCTGGTTCGTTTTTGTGAACATTCCCCCATCTTCAAATTGCTTCCTCTTCTGAGTTAATAAATATCAGAAATGACAACTCTAATGAAATTATTATAGATTCATGGAGTACTATAGCCCAGAAACAGCCCCACTCATTCATGCTGTCCATGTTCTTTTTTGATAAAGGTAGATCAGGTAATCTTGTATGTTAGATATGAATATGGTAGATATAATAAGACTTAGAAGAGATGGATAATTTAATTGGACTTCAGTTTGATTCTTCATTGGAGACCTATGAGAATATTGAGATGGTGCCTCATTGTTAGCCACCTGGTAAAATTGTTAGGAGCCCATATCTGAGCCAAGGGCCTGACTTCACTCTTCAATTGTACAAATGCTGCTCTTGTATAGCAGAGAACTCTTAATCTGAAGTATTATAAATTTGACACCACTCCATAGGTAAGCATGTAAAATTAATACATTTTTATCTGGTTCATTTTTTACTTTTGATGCATTCTGGAATGCACTGACTGAATAAGATGTGCTTAAAAATTCAGAAACATTTGGATGATAGGGGGAAATCAAAGCATTTTTGGGGGAACAAACTGGAGAGCTCTTGGAATTGGTCTGTTGCTTGCCTGTTTTACTGCTGATGCCTCTGCAATGCCTGAGCTCTTGCCCGGAAAACTCCTTGATGCATTACTTCCTTCAGATGGTCACATGAGGAAATAAAATTTGGCAGACAATGTCCACCTTGAGAGCTTGACCAGAATTATGTAAGTTTCAAAGTAGATATAGAAAGAGATGAGGCTGGTCCTCAATGTTCTCAATTAGGGAAGTCAGATTTCAATTGTGTGTGTTTGAGAGGGTTGGAGTCAGGAAATATGGGAGAGGTCCGAAATTAATACTTAACTATTATGTTCAAGTTTAATTGTCATTCAACCATACACAGGTATACAGCTCAATGAAACATCATTCCTCAGTACAAACACTCAAGCACACATAGTCACGATAGCATATACGGTCACTGAATGGCATGACCTGAAGACTGATGGTGCGTGAGATTCTGTCTTGGAGCCATGTTTCTTCAAGAACAACTATGTAGCAGTTCCTCATCTTGTGCTGGGTTAGCCACAGACAAGGCAATTCAACTTTACTTCCGGGAGCAAACACTGGAGAGCAGCACTGTTGGGAGAGCCGGCGAGCAGGGGCCAGCCGTCAACCCAACACAAATTCTTTGTGCCTGTTGCACTTCTGTTCTGTCCCACAGTCCAGCGCCTCCTTCCCAGCTGGCTGTAACAGGTGATGCTGCGGCATGAGGGTCTGGTCTGCACAACAACCCAAGGTGAAGCAGCTCCCATGCTGCCAGTTTCGCCAGTGAAGTAATGAACCTGACTTGCAGTTTGTTTGTTACAGCACCAGTGTCCAACTAATCTTGTGATCACAAGAAGTTAAGACCAACATATGCACCTTTTTTTACGGCCTGAAGAAGCCGCTGTGACCAATAGTGCTGCCATCTTGGAGAGCCACGGTAGCTTAGTGGTTAGCACAACACGATTACAGCTGGGGGCATCGGTGTTCAGAATTCAATTCTGGGGTCCTCTGTAAACAAGATTGCATGTTCCTTCATGTGTGGGTGTTTCCTCTGGGTGCTTCGGTTTCCTCCCACAGTCCAAAGATTTACTGGTTAGTAGGTTAATTGGTCATTGTAAATTGTCCCGTGGTTTAATTATCCAGCAAGGGTTAAATCAGTGGGTTGCTAGGCAGCGTAGCTCAAAGGGCAATAAGGGCCTGTTCTGTGCTATATCACTAAGTAAATAAAAAGCCATATTCCTCACTGGAAACCACTGTATATTCATCAAGGGGAAGGACAAGAAGACCCATGAGTTCATGGAGAATAAAATGGATAATTTAGAGCACATCAGTATTAAGGCACAGGAGATGTTAGTTATAAATGTTGATTAATCCTCAGGGCTGGATGAGATATATTTTATGTTGCTGTGTAAAACAAGGGATATCTGGGGCACTGTTCAAGGTGCATGTGAGGTGCCAGAAGACAGGAGGATAGCTAATGTTGTTCCTTCATTTTGGAAAGGCAGAAAAGATAAACCAAGTATGCTACAGGCAGGCAAGCCTTTGATCAGTGACAGGGAAATCATTGGAGAAATTTTTATGCTGTTTGGAAAAAAAAATTGACTCACTCATTTGATGACAGTACGAGAGATTGCAGAAGCTGGAATGTGGAGCAACACAGAAAGTGCTGGAGGAACTCGGCAGCCCAGGCAGTGTCATAGAACATAGAATAGTACAGCACAGTACAGTACAGGCCCTTCGGCCCACAATGTTGTGCCGACCCTCAAACCCTGCCTCCCATATAAGCCCCCCCACCTTAGATTCCTCCATATACCTGTCTAGTAGTCTCTTAAACTTCACTAGTGTATCTGCCTCCACCACTGACTCAGGCAGTGCATTCCACGCACCAACCACTCTCTGAGTAAAAAACCTTCCTCTAATATCCCCCTTGAACTTCCCACCCCTTACCTTAAAGCCATGTCCTCTTGTATTGAGCAGTGGTGCCCTGGGGAAGAGGCGCTGGCTATCCACTCTACCTATTCCTCTTATTATCTTGTACACCTCTATCATGTCTCCTCTCATCCTCCTTCTCTCCAAAGAGTAAAGCCCTAGCTCCCTTAATCTCTGATCATAATACATACTTTCTAAACCAGGCAGCATCCTGGTATATCTCCTCTGTACCCTTTCCAATGCTTCCACATCCTTCCTATAGTGAGGTGACCAGAACTGGACACAATACTCCAAGTGTGGCCTAACCAGTGTTTTATAGAGCTGCATCATTAGATCGCGACTCTTAAACTCTATCCCTCGACTTATGAAAACTAACACCCCATAAGCTTTCTTAACTACCCTATCCACCTGTGAGGCAACTTTCAGGGATCTGTGGACATGTACCCCGAGATCCCTCTGCTCCTCCACACTACCAAGTATCCTGCCATTTACTTTGTACTCTGCCTTGGAATTTGTCCTTCCAAAGTGTACCACCTCACACTTCTCTGGGTTGAATTCCATCTGCCACTTCTCAGCCCACTTCTGCATCCTATCAATGTCTCTCTGCAATCTTCGACAATCCTCTACACTATCTACAACACCACCAATCTTTGTGTCGTCTGTAAACTTGCCAACCCACCCTTCTACCCCCACATCCAGGTCGTTAATAAAAATCATGAAAAGTAGAGGTCCCAGAACAGATCCTTGTGGGACACCACTAGTCACAATCCTCCAACCTGAATGTACTCCCTCCACCACCACCCTCTGCCTTCTGCAGGCAAGCCAATTCTGAATCCACCTGGCTAAACTTCCCTGGATCCCATGCATTCTAACTTTCTGAATAAGCCTACTTTCCATATAGATCACATCCGCTGCACTACCCTCATCTATATGCCTGGTCACTTCCTCAAAGAACTCTATCAGGCTTGTTAGACATGATCTGCCCTTCACAAAGCCATGCTGACTGCCCCTGATCAGACCATGATTCTCTAAATGCCTATAGATCCTATCTCTAAGAATCTTTTCCAACAGCTTTCCCACCACAGACGTAAGGCTCACTGGTCTATAATTACCCGAACTATCCCTACTACCTTTTTTGAACAAGGGAACAACATTCGCCTCCCTCCAATCCTCCGGTACCATTCCCGTGGACAACGAGGACATAAAGATCCTAGCCAGAGGCTCAGCAATCTCTTCTCTAGCCTCATGGAGCAGCCTGGGGAATATTCCGTCAGGCCCCGGGGACTTATCTGTCCTAATATATTTTAACAACTCCAACACCTCCTCTCCCTTAATATCAGCATGCTCCAGAACATCAACCTCACTCATATTGTCCTCACCATCATCAAGTTCCCTCTCATTGGTGAATACTGAAGAGAAGTATTCATTGAGGACCTCGCTCACTTCCACAGCCTCCAGGCACATCTTCCCTCCTTTATCTCTAATCGGTCCTACCTTCACTCCTGTCATCCTTTTTTTCTTCACATAATTGAAGAATGCCTTGGGGTTTTCCTTTACCCTACTCGCCAAGGCCTTCTCATGCCCCCTTCTTGCTCTTCTCAGCCCCTTCTTAAGCTCCTTTCTTGCTTCCCTATATTCCTCAATAGACCCATCTGATCCTTGCTTCCTAAACCTCATGTATGCTGCCTTCTTCCTCCTGACTAGATTTTCCACCTCACTTGTCACCCATGGTTCCTTCACCCTACCATTCTTTATCTTCCTCACCGGGACAAATTTATCCCTTACATCCTGCAAGAGATCTCTAAGCATCGACCACATGTCCATAGTACATTTCCCTCCAAAAACATCATCCCAATTCACACCTGCAAGTTCTAGCCTTATAGCCTCATAATTTGCCTTTCCCCAATTAAAAATTTTCCTGTCCTCTTTGATTCTATCCTTTTCCATGATAATTATAAAGGCCAGGGAGCGGTGGTCACTGTCCCCCAGATGCTCACCCACTGAGAGATCTGTGACCTGACCCGGTTCATTACCTAATACTAGATCTAGTATGGCATTCCCCCTGGTCGGCCTGTCCACATACTGTGACAGGAATCCATCCTGGACACACTTAACAAATTCTGCCCCATCTAAACCCTTGGAACTAATCAGGTGCCAATCAATATTAGGGAAGTTAAAGTCACCCATGATAACAACCCTGTTATTTTTGCACCTTTCCAAAGTCTGCCTCCCAATCTGCTCCTCTGTATCTCTGCTGCTACCAGGGGGCCTATAGAATACCCCCAGTAGAGTAACTGCTCCCTTCCTGTTCCTGACTTCCACCCATATTGACTCCAAAGAGGATCCTGCTACATTACCCACCCTTTCTGTAGCTGTAATAGTATCCCTGACCAGTAATGCCACCCCTCCTCCCCTTTTTCCGCCCTCTCTATCCATGGAGGGAAATGAACAGTCCAGTTTTGGGTTGAAGTGGGAAGAAAGTCTGGTCTGAGTCTGGACTGGGAAGAAAGAGGGGAGATAGGTAACATAAAAAGATGGAGGGAAGGGGTGGAGGTATAACCAGGCTAAGTGGGGGGGGGGGAAGAGGGCTGATAGGGAGATGAAGGAGGGGAAAGAGTTGGAATGCGGTCAGATCTGGAAAGTGACAAAGTGATGAAGGTGATGGGGCAGTGGAGCATTTGAATTTAATGAAGAGAAAGTTTTGAAGATTGATATACTATGCTCATGTAAACTTAAGTTAGTCATTTGACAAAGTCCTGTGTGGTCAGCTGATTGGTTTAAAGCACGTTGGATCCAAACTTGACTTGGCAATATGATGCAGACTATGGAAGTACTGGAATGCTTTTCTGACTGGAAATCTGTGACTGCTGCTATCCCTCATGGATCGGTGCTGGGAGTCTTCCTGTGTTTGACATAAATTTGAATACTGGAGGTAAGTTGAGTACATTTGCCAATGGCATGGTGGTGGACACATGGTGATATTATGGTATGTAAGGAAAGCAGTCTTAAGCCACAGCAGGCTGGAGATCAGGTGGAATGCTGGTAGGGCATGGCAGAAGAAATTTAATCCTGACAAGTGTGTGGTGAGGTCATATGGGGCTGGGACTTGCACAGTAAATGTCTGAGTGGTACGGAATCTTAATGATCAGAGACCTCTTATGAAAGATAGGCCAGGCTTGTTTTCCATGGAACAAATGAAGCCCTGTGGGTACCTTGATCAATGTGTATAAAATATAAGAGACATAGATCATCAAAATGTTAATCCCTTGGGAGAGGAATAAAAAAAAATGTGCATGATTTAACTTGAGAGGAAGGAATCTGAAGGGAAAGTATTTTCACAGAGTGTTTAATATCTGCAACACCCTAGTAGAGAAGGTAGTCAAATTAGATGTGATGTACAATTCCATGACTCAAAGGTAAGTTTTAATTGGATGGATAGATGGCTGGTTCTTCGCTTGTGAAGATCAGGAGGGAAGAAGAGTCTTCAGGAGCGACGGCAGACTGTGGAGCAGTAGGAACATGGGAACAGCTGGGATACTGGCACTTGGGTAGTGGGACGCTTCCTGTGTATCCTCTTCTCTTCAGCAGTCACTCTTCCGGATTCCTCAAACTCCTTGGCTGCTCCATGGATCAACGTTCTCCAGCGGCCTCTGTCATAAGCCGGCTGCTGCCACGTTTCGATCTCGATATTTGCCTGACAGAGCTGCTGTTTAAGTTGGTCTTTGTACTTGTGCGGAGCACCACGATCTCTCTTGCCCTGAGAGAGTTCTCCGTAGAGTACTGCTTTCAGTAACCTCAGGTTGTCCATATGAGACACGTGACTGACCAGAGCCACTGCTTGAGCAGCAAGGTGGCTTCAATGCTTAGAAGTTGATCCTTCTCCAGGAGAAACGATCCTGCCATATGATACCCATGATGGAGGCACCATATGAAACCCTGCACACCTAGATTTTTGTGGACAGATGCAGAAGGTTTAATTAAGATATCAGGATATATCATATTAGATTGCAGTACTAGCCACATAATGAGATCTGTTTAGTGTGGTTTCTTGCTTTTCTCTCTTTTGGGATATTGTAAGTAAAAGCATTCAGCAATTCTTCATGTGAGCAAAACCCACATGACAGGCAATGATCTCTGTGCAGTCAATTACCATTAAAATGCATTATTTATTAGACCTTTTTGAAAAGTACTTGAATGCCGCTGTCTGCTATTATCCTCATGATAATGATTTATGCTCAGCAGTATTTGGTTTTGGACTTGTGATTTATCTCTGCGGACTGCTCTCAATCATCCAAGTTCAAAAAAAACATCACTTGCAATTGCAGATTGGTATAGAGATGTTCGTATAAGTCTTTATATTAAATGAATTTGTATGATTATATCTGTGTTAACTGGTATGTGTTATATGCAAGCACCACTTTTGATAGTTTTTCATAAAGTCATATCTGTGGGTTTGCTTCTTAAGGAGATGATTGAATGATGAACTGAAAAATTAATTTTCTTTAAGGGTCTTTCTGGAGATGAGCATCTACACTTTATTCTACCCAGCTGCTAGTGTGCCATGCTTGGTTGTGATTGGAAAATGTGCTGGGCTTGTACTGCATTTCTCCATTTAGTATGATAAGGAACACCAGTTTTGAATTTTTTCCCCCTTTATTTCGAAATTGTTAAGTGTATTGCAAAATGTGTTATCAGTATCACACACTTGGTTATCAAAACAACAGGAATGCAGGTGCTTGGCTTACTTGGCAGCTCCCTGACTTTTGTGTAAGCAGTTGCATGTTTACCACTTGGAAGTATTTGAGTGGGTAAATCAGATGATCACTGAAAAGTAATTTCAACAGTTAAGGAGAAGGAAAAAAACAGATGACAACTTGGCAGAATACATCCATTTATTCTACTTTGAACTTCTAGTTGTCTGCCATTCAAATTTTCTGTCCCACTTCAAATCCAATCCCTCATTACTCCAGACTGCAATGAAGCTCAAGGGGAGCATTTTACCTTCTGTCTGGGCAAGATGCACCCTTGGGAGTTCACATTCAATTTACTAATGTTTAGTACCACCTCAACTTTCCCCCATTCTACAAATGTAACTGTAGAATTCTCTTTCAGCCTGTTCCATTTTCTTCTATTTGTCTTTTTTGTTACTTTGACTTCAGCACTTGCCCTCCACTTCCAGCTCTGCAGCTTGAAGCATACTGGTTTCTGGGTTATGAATGACCTCACATATAGGAATCTGATTTTATCGGCATTATCCCACAAACTTTTAAAGCATTTTTTCAAGTAAGGTATAATAAAACATTTCCTGATTGTTTATTAATGACTAGAGGTAATATGTATTTCATCAGTTTATTTCTGGGTAATGTCAGACTGAAATTTCAATGAAATGAAAGAACTTCAGTGAGTGTAGAGAAAGCAATATGTTATGGGTTGCTGTCGAAAACAGATGTTTGAGATACAGGAAGAAGCTGACTTGTGGACGGTTCTCAGGAACAGAACCCTTATGCAACCTGTAGACTGTCTGTACTTGTTTTCTTGTAATTCCAGTTCTTAAGAGGTCTTCAACTGCCATATCTACTCTGTTGATTATGAACTATTTTACTATTTTATTTACACCCAAGAACTTAATTAATCAGCCAGTAAAAATGTTAAATACAAACAAGTGGGAGGATTTGTGGAGAGCCATTTTATTGCCATGTATAGTGTATTTAAAACTTTGGTATTTAGTCTCTGCATATAAGCTTTACTGTACTTTTATTCAATCAGTGAGGTGGAAAATGACATGAAGGGAATTGGATGATTAGCACTGGCAGGCATTGGGTCAAAGTTTGGATACAACATCGGGTTCTTGATAATGAATTCGACTTCATCACTACTTGCTTCCAGATTTACTTCAAGTTGTGTATAATGTGGGCAAGCACACTAAAAACTCAAAACACACAAGCATCTACAAAGTTTTTAGGGTTGTGCGAACCATCTTGCAAGGTTTTTCTTTGTCGCAGTAGCCTGGCATATTGATCACTACCTTGCTGAGGCCCAATGCCAAATCTCAGACACATCCCCTTGAATAGGGACTCACTAAGACACACCAGGCCATCGTCTCCCACACCATCACCAACCTTATTGACTCTGGGGATCTCCTATCCACCGCCACCAACCTCATAATTCCCACACCCCACACCTCCTGTTTCTACCTCCTGTCCTAGATCCACAAACTTGCTGTCCAGGTAGACCCATTGTTTCAGCTTGTTCCTGCCCTACTGACCTCATATTGGTTTACCTCGAGTCTGTATTATCCCCCCCCATTTCAGTCCCTTCCCACCTACATCAATGCCACCTCACTCGCTCTTGATCTTTTCAAGGATTTCAAGTAACCTGGCCCCCATCATCTCTCTTTTACTATGGATGTCCAGTCCCTTTACACCTCCATCCCCCACCAGGAAGACCTCAAAGCTCAACATTTTTTTCTGGACACCGGACCTAACCAGTTCCCCTTCACCACCACTCTCTTCAGCCAAGTGGAACTCATCCTCACTCTCAATAATTTCTCCTTTAGCTTTTCCCACTTCCTTCAAGCAATAGGGGTAGCCACAGGCACTTGCATGTGTCCCAGCTATGCCTGCCTGTTTGTCAGCTACGTGGAACAGTCTTATGTTCCAGGCGCACACTGGTGGCTGTCCTGCACTTTTCCTATGCTACATTTCAGACTGCTTTGGTGCTGCTTCCTGCACCCATGCTGAACTCATCGACTTCATTCTTTTTGTCTCCAACTTCCACCCTGTTCTCAAATTCACCTGGCCCATTTCTGACACCTCCCTTCCCTTTCTTGATCTCACTGTCTCCATCTCTGGAGACAGCTTATCCACCAATGTCTATAACAAACCCACAAACTCTCACAGCCACCTAGACTACACCTTGTCCCACCCTACCACTTGTCAAAACGCTATCCCCTTTTCTCAATTCCTCTGTCTCTGCCGCATCTGTTCTTGGGATGAGGCTTTTCATTCTAGAACGAAGGATATGACCTTTTACAAAGAAAGGGGCTTCCCTTCCTCCATCATCACTGCTGCCCTCAACCACATCTCTTCCATTTCACACACGTCTGCTCTTACCCCATCCTTCTACCACCCCACCAGTCGCTGCATCCAGCACATAATTCTCAGAAACTTCTGTTACCTCCAACGGGATCACACCACCAAGCACATCCCTCTCCCCCCTCCCCCCCCAACTTTCTGTTTTTCGCAGGGATCACTCTCTACATGACTCCCTTGTCCATTCGTCCCTCTCCGTTGATCTCCCTTCTGGCACTTGCCCTTGCAAGCAGAACAAGTGCTACACCTGTCCCTACACCCCCACCCTCACTACCACTCAAGGCCCTAAACAATTCTTCAAGGTGAGACGACACCTCACCTGTGAGTCTGTTGGGGTCGTTTACTGTGGTCAGTGCTCCTCATGTGGCCTCCTGTACATCTGTCAGACCCGATGTTGATTGGGAGTCTGCTTCGCCAAGCACCTACGCTTCATCCGCCAGGTTAGGCGGGATCTCCCAGTGTCCACCCATTTCAATTTCAATTCCACTTCCCGTTCCCCTTCTGATATGTTCATCCTTGGCCCCCTCTACTGTCGTGATGAAGCCATATTTAGGTTGGAGGAACAGCACCTGAAATTCCGTTTGGGTAGCCTCCAACCTGATGACATGAACATCAATTTCTCAAACTTCCGGTAATCCCCCCCCCCCCCCCCCCCCAATTTCCATTTCTCATCCCCTTTTCTCTCTCTCACCCCAGTGCTTGCCTGTTATCTCCCTCTGGTGCTCTTCCCCCTTTTCCTTTCTCCGATGGCCTTCTGTCTCTTTCACCAATCAACTTCCAAGCTCTTTACTTCATCCCTCTCCCTCCAGGTTTCACCTTTCACCTGGTGGCTCTTTCTCCCCCTCCCCACCTTTCAAATCTACTCCTCAGCTTCTTTTCTTCAGTCCTGCCGAAGTGGTTTGGCCTGAAACGTCGACTGTATTTTTTTCCATAGATGCTGCCTAGCTTGGTGAGTTTCTCCAGCATTTTGTGAGTGTTGCAAGGTTGTTCTTTAACTGAGATCTGAGTGAAAATTTGCAATAAAATTGGATGGTCATTGTTAGGCCTGAGAAGACTTGACATGTGGCTCTGGAACAGGATGTCTTGTATTTAAAGTGATGACTGATGTAAGTTTTTACAGGATGCCAAAAAGAAAACAATTATTTCATGGTTTGTGGTGTGTGCAATGTTTCCATGTCATTCGATCAATTGAACATTAAAAAGAAGTATTTTGTTGCATGCCTTCATGCAAATTAAATTCTGTTCCATGATTTAAGTGTACTATTACTGTATCTAATTAACAAAATAGAGAAAGTTCTTGGGGAAACTGAAATATCTGAAGGTAGATAAGTCACCTGGACCAGATGGTGCACACGCCAGAATTTTGAAAGAGGTGACTGACAAGATTGTGGAGGCATTAGTAATGATCTTTCAAGAATCACAAGATTCTGAGTGGTTCCGGAGGACTGGAAAATTGCAAATGTCACTTCACTCATCAAGATGGGAGAGAAGCAGAAGAAAGGAAACTGTAGGCCAATTTGTCCGGAAGATGCTGGAGTCAAACATCAGCGATGCAGTCTTAGGGTACTTGGAGGGACATGCTGTCCTCAAGGGAAAATCTTGCTTGCCAAATCTATTAGAATTCTTTGAAGAAGTGGCAAGCAGGATAGACAAAGGAGAATCAGTGGATAGGAAGAAGGATTATCAGAAGGCCCTTGTCAAAGTGTAACACATGAGGCTGCTTAATAACCTAGGAGCCCATGGTATTACTGGAAAGGTCCTAGCATGGTAAAGTAGTAGCTGATTGACAGGAGGCAGAGTGGTAATGAAATGAGTCTTTTCTGGCTGGCTGCCGGTGGCTAGTGGTGCTCCACAGGGGTCTGTGTTGGGACTGATACTTTTTACATTATATGTCAATGATTTGGATGATAGATTGTATCTATTGGAAGAGTTTCAGTCGATGTTTCAGGCCGAGACCCTTCGTCAGGACTAACTGAAGGAAGAGTTAGTAAGAGATTTGAAAGGTGAGACCTGACGCAGACTGGGAGACCGCTTTGCTGAACACCTACGCTCTGTCCGCCAGAGAAAGCTGGATCTCCCAGTGGCCACACATTTTAATTCCACGTCCCATTCCCATTCTGACATGTCCATCCACAGCCTCCTCTACTGTAAAGATGAAGCCACACTCAGGTTGGAGGAACAACATCTTATATTCTGTCTGGGTAGCCTCCAACCTGATGGCATGAACATCGACTTCTCTAACTTCTGCTAGTGCCCCACCTCCCCCTAGTACCCCATCCGTTATTTATTTTTATTCATACATTTTTTCTCTCACTCTCCTTTTTCTCCCTCTGTCCCTCTGACTATACCCCTTGCCCATCCTCTGGGTGCCCCTCCCCCTGTCTTTCTCCCCTGACCTCCTGTCCCATGATCCTCTCATATCCCCTTTGCCAATCACCTGTCCAGCTCTTGGCTCCATCCCTCCCCCTCCTGTCTTCTCCTATCATTTTAGATCTCCCCCTCCCCCTCTCACTTTCAAATCTCTTACTAACTCTTCCTTCAGTTAGTCCTGACGAAGGGTCTCGGCCTGAAACGTCGACTGAAACTCTTCCAATAGATGCTGCCTGGCCTGCTGCGTTTACCAGCAACTTTGATGTGTGTTGCTTGAATTTCCAGCATCTGCAGAATTCCTGTTGTTATGGATGATAGATTTGATGGCTTTGTTGCAAAGTTTGCAGATGATATGAGGATAGGTGGAGGGGCTGTTGGTTTTGAGGAAGCAGTGAGGCTACAGAAGGACTTAGACAGATTGGGAGAATGGGCAAAGAAGTGATTGATGGAATACAGTGTCGGGAAGTATATGATCACGCAGTTTGTTAGAAGAAATGAAAGGTTTGACTATTTTCTAAATGGAGAGAAAATTGAAAATTCAAAAATCTGATATGCAAAGGGACTTGGGACCATGTGCAGGATTCCCTAAAGCTTAATTTGCAGGTTGAGTCTGTGGTGAGGAAGGCAAATGCAATGTTATCATTCATTTCAAGAGGACTCGAATGTAAAAGCAAGGATGTAATGTTGAGACTTTAAAAAGCCCTGGTTAGGCCTCACTTAGAGTATTGTGAGCAATTTTGGACCCCTTATCTTTGAAAGGATGTGCTGAAACTGGAGAGGGTTCAAAGAAGGTTCACAAAAATGATTCCAGGATTGAGTGACATGTTACATGAAGAACGTTTGATGGCTCTGGCCTGTATTCGCTGGAATTCAGAAGACTGAGGGGTGACACTATTGAAACCTATCGAATGGTGAAAGGCCTTAATCAGGTGGATGTGGAGAGGATGTTTCCTCTGGTGGGAGAGTAAGACCAGAGGATAGAGTCTCAGAACAGAGGGGTGTCCTTTTAGAAAGGAGATAAGGAGGAATGTCTTCAGCCAGAGAGTGGGGAATCTGTGGAATTCTTTTCTTTTTGCTACAGCCAGCTGTGGAGGCCAAGTAGAGGTTGATAGATTTTTGACTGGTCAGGGCATGAAGGGATTTGGAGAAAGGGCAGGAGATGGGTGCTGAGAGGAATATTGTATTATCCATGATCAAATGACAGAGCAGACGAGATGGGCCAAATGAGCTAATTCTGATCCTATATTTTATGGTCTGATGGTCAAAAGCCATTGCAACCAGCATGTTGGAGAATAGAAGATCACAATTAAATTTAAACCAATCTCCAATTGATTTAACAGCATTCAGAAATGAATATGTAAGATTGAGGTGGTAATAGATAGGAGCTACAAGGAGGGTGGTTGTCATCCCTAAATTGTAGGAGGTAGGTATCTGGGTATAAGCAGAGGGAAAGGGAATAGGCAGTCAGTGCAGAGGACCTTCTGGCCATTCCCCTTGATGATAACTATACTGTTTTCGATACTGTGGGAGGGGTCGGGGGGTGATCTACTAGGGCGAAGCCACAACGAACAGGTATCTGGCACTAAATCTGGCTCTGTGGCTCAGTAGGAAAGGGGAGGCAGAAGAGGTGAGCTATAGTGACAGGGGATCTGTTGGTTCGGGGAACAGAAAGGAGGTTCTGTGGATGAGAATGAGATTCACACATAGTTTGTTACCTCAGATCGAGTCCACAGCATTCTTAGGAGGGTGAGCAACCAAAGGTTGTTGTCCACATTGGTATCAATGACATGGGTAGAATGGGTAACAATGTCCGGCAAGGTGAGTTCAGGGAGTGAGGTGCTAAGTTAAAGGTAGGATCTAGAGGGTTGCGATGTCACATTTGCTACCCATGCCACGTGCTAGTGAGGCCAGAAAGATTAAGATTATACACGTCAACATTTGGCTAAGGAGTTGGTGCAGGAGGGAGGACTTAATAATTTTCAATCATTGGACTCTCTTCCACGGAAGGTGGGGCCTGCACAGAAGGGACACTTTGCACCTGACTGAAGGGGGACTAATATACTAGCGCGAAGTTTTGCTAGTGCTGCTGGGGGTGTGGGGGGGGGGGGTTTAAATTAGAATTGCAGGAGGATGGATACCAGAACACGACATATAGTGGAGTGATTGTGGAGAACGATGTTGTTAAGCCTACATGTAAAGTTGGGGAGCAAAAGGTTGAGCATGTTGGGACTAACATTCTGAGCTGAGTATGTTTCAATACAAGGAGTATTGTTGGAAAGGTGAATGAGCTTAGGGCATGGATCAGCATGTGGAATTATGACATTGTAGCTATTAAGTGAAACTTAGTTATAGGACGGGCAGGACTGGCAGCTCGGTGTTCCATTTGCTTTAGATGTGATAGAGCAGGAGGTATTAAAGGGAGAGGAATTAAAAGAGGGGGGGTGGCATTACCAGTCAGGGAAAATGTCATAGCAGTGCTCGGTCAAGACACTCTGGAGAGCTCATCTAGTGAGGTTTTTTGGATGGAACTGAGGAACAAGAAAGGTGTAACCACGTGAATAGGATTACATTATTGACCACCTGATAGTTTGCAGGATTTAGAGCAGCAAGTTTATAAGATCACAGACTGTTGCAAGAAACAATGTTGTGATAGAAGATGATTTTAACTTTCCACATGTTGACTAGGGCTCGCTGTAAAAGGGCTGGATGGACAAGAGTTTGTCAGATGTGTTCAGGAGAGTTTCTGTAATCAGTACATAGAAGCTCCAACTAGAGAAAGTGTGATACTAGGTCTCTTATTAGGGAATGAGACAGAGCAGGTTACAGAAGTTTGTGTGAGTAAACACATTGTATCACGTGATCAGAATACCATTCACCTCGGCAAATATGGAAAAGGATAGGTCTGGCCCACTGGTTGAGATTCTGAATTGGAGAAAGGCCAATTTTGATGGTATCAGAAAGAATCTGGATAAACGTGGATTGGGACAGGTTGTTTACTGCCAAGGGAGTACTTGGGAAGTGGCAGGCCTTCAAAAGCGAAACTTTGAGAGTACAGAGTTTGTATGTTCCTGTCAGAATAAAAGTCAAGGATAACAGGTTTTTGGAACCCCCATTAAAGTTGCATCTGCAGAATTCCTGTTGTTTGAGGTTTATGAAACCTTGTTTTTGAAACAGATTGACGCCCTGATTATGAAAGAGAAGAAGGTGCATAGGAAGTGTAGGCAGGTGGGAACAAATGAGGTACTTGAGTATAAGAAGTGCAAGAGGACACTTAAGAAAGAAATCAAGACGGCAGAAAGAAGTCATGAGGTTGCTCTAGCTGACAGGGTGAGGGAGAACCTTAAGGGCTGATATTAAAGCAAAATATAGCAAGGGACAAAATTGATCCTCTGGATGAACATTGTGGTAATCTATGTGTGGATCCAAAAGAAGTGGGGGAGATCTTAAACGGATTTTATGCATCTGTGTTCTCTCGGAAGATGGATACTATGTCTATAGCTGTGAGGCAATGCAGAAGTGAGTTCATGGTTCCCATACAGATTACGGAAGAGGATGTGTTCGCTGTCTTGAGACGAATGAGAATGGATAAATCCAAAGGTCATGACAAGGTGTTCCCTTGAACCCTGTTGGAGGCTAGTGCAGAAATTATAGGGGCCCTTGCAAAGATATTTAAAACATCCTCAGCCACAGTGAAATGCTAGAGGATGAGCCGAGAGCTAATGTTGTTTCATTGTTTAAGAAAGGCTCTAAGAATAAGCCAGGAAATTATAGGCTAGTGAGTTTGACATCAGTTGTGGGAAAATTATTGGAAGGTTTTCTAAGGGACTGAATATTTGGCTAGACAGGGACTGATTAGGGAGAGCCAACATGGCTTTGTGAATGGTAAGTTGGATTTATCCATTCTTAAGAGTTTTTTGAGAAAATTACCAAGAAAGTTGATGAAGGCAAGGCAGTAGATGTTGTCTACATGATTTTAGCAAGGCCTTTGACAAGGTCCTGCATGGCAGATTGGTCAAGAAGGTTAACTCGCTCGGCATTCATGGAGGAAGCCATGAGAAGTTGTAGATGGTTGCCTCTCTAACTGGAAGCCTGTGACTGGTGGTGTGCCACAGGAAATGGAGCTGTGTTCATTGTTTGTCATCTTTATCAATGATCTGGGTGATAAAGTAGTAAACTGGTTCGGCAAATTTATGGATGACACCAAGATTGTGGGTGCAGTGAACAGTCAGGAAAACTACCAGAGCTTGCAGCAGGAGGTGGACCGGGTGGAAAAAATGGGCTGAAAAATGACAAATGGAATTTAGTGCAGACAAGTGTGTGGTGTTGTATTTGGGGAGTACCAACATCTTACAAGTTGAGATGTAGGCCAGTGAAGAGTGTGGTAGAATAGAGAGATCTGGGAATACAGATCCATAATTCTTTGGAAGTGGTGTCACAGACAAATAGGGTTGTAAAGAAAGCTTTTGGCTCATTGTCCTTCATGCATCAATGCATTCAGTACAGGAGTTGGGATGTTATGTTGAAATTGTGTAAGATGTTGGTGAAACCTAATTTCGGCATTGTGTGCAGTTTTGGCCACCTACCTGCAGGAAAAATGTAAATAAGATTGAATGAGTATTGAGAATTTTACAAGGATATTGCCAGGACTTTGGGACCAGAGTTATAGGACAAGGCTGAATAGGTTAGGACTTCATTTCCTAGAACCTGGAATATTAAGGGGAGATTTAATAGAGGATTACAAAATTATGTGAGGTATAGACAGGGTGAATACAAGCAGGTGTTTATCACTGAGGTTAAGTGAGACTACAACAAGAGGTCATGGGTGGAGAGTGAAATGTTTAAGGGATACATAAGGAGGGGCGACTTCACTCAGAAGGCGGTGAGAGTGTGGAATGAGCTGTCTGTGCAAGTGTGGGTGTGGTGTAAATTTCAACATTTAAGAGAAAATTGGATAGGTACGTGGATGGAGGACTGTGGGCTGGGCGCAGAACAGTAGGACAACATTGATTCATGGTTTGGCACAGATTAAATGGCCTGTCTGTTTGCCGTAGTCTTGTATTATTCTCAGTTGGTTTACAACCAATTAAGTGATACTGAGATGGTGTACTATAGAATAGTTAAAATTTGTTACACTACAGAATCTGACCAAGGCAACACAAATGATGGAATAATCCGCTTAAGTGATATAGTATTATATTAATGGAATCTTTAGTGCCTCAGGTAGAAATGGTTGATTGACAGGTAGAGTAGAAGGAGGTAGGTTGTGCTGCTGGCTCCTGTGGCCATCCCCTTCTCTTGCAAAATCCTGATCCAGGATCTCATCCCGAGAAATCAGTCCTCATTTAGGCTTTGCAGATGCTGGTTGACCACTGAGTTCCTCCCTCTTTTTTTTTCACTCTCCAGGTTCTAGCATCTGCAATCTCTTTTGCCCTCTCATATCTTTGGATGGCTTCTCAGGAGAACAACAGCAGCAACAGTGTTTGTGGCATGGTTGGAGGGGGAAAGTGAGCAGGAACCCTTTAAGAAATCATTTGCAAAGGGAACAAATGGTATTTCTGGAACTGCTAACCAGAATACTGGATGACATACTGTTTCCCTCATGTTAGATCAAAGGATACCTTGGAGCAGTGGTGGTTAGGGTGAGCTACCGGTTGTCATGTTTCATATTGGTGCAAATGATTTAGGTTTAAGAAAAGGGATGAGCTCCTACAAATTGAATGTGAAGGGTTAAAAAGAAAAATAAAAGTTAATACCTGAAGTAGCCATCTCAGGATCACTGCTTGTAGAAATGGAATATATTGAGACATTTGCAAAGGGAGAAAATAAAATTACTAGCATGGACCCTAAAGGCTGAATGGCAGCATGCAGCATCCTAAGTCTAGAGCCAAGAGTCCTGTGCATCCGGGTATGTCTTGTAGCAAATCTGTAATAGAGGCCATTCTTATAGGTGTTGACTCACCTGAACTCAAATTAGGTTCAAACTATTAAGTTCCATATTTCCAGTGTGCTGAGAGTATCAGGTAACAATTTCTTACACGGCTTACTAGGCCTGTCGGACGCATGCTTAAATTAGCCCACATCTATTTAATTGTTGTCTATATTTCGGGCAGTAATAGCTTCCCTACAATTTGGCCTAATAACAACTTAAAGCTTGCTTTCCCATGGATTTCTGGTGCTGTTCATAATTTGCAGTCATATAATAAAATTGGCTAAGTGAGAGAAATTGAACATGATTATAATATATTGGATATTTAAAAGAATTAAGGCAGAACTTGTTGGCTTGACAGGGGATCTGAGTATTTCATCTGAGGTGACGCCTGTATGCAGTATTAACACAGTTCTGCATTGCCAGGTGTGCTGTATTTTAGAAGCAACATTAGACAAAAAGTTGTTAACTAACATGTCTGGCTCAACAAATAACAGCAAAACAAAATAAAGTGACCTTTACATTGGTGCTGTTCGTAATGAGAATTAACTGCTTTAGTATCCAACACAACAGCATGAATTCTTCTCAAAAGAACTTATTTATTGAATATTATATACTTAGAATTCAGTGGGGAGTGGGTGACGTTGGCAGCATTTCCTGATGCAGGAAACAAAAGCTTGACTTGAAAGGCAAGAACAGTTATCTTTGTTATAATAGTTTGTATTTGCATTGAACTTTTGTAATAGAACCAATTTTTCCAGTGATGTAATTACTGAAGTTATTGGGATATATGACTAAAGTTCGTGTTTTAAAAAGACCCTTCAAGGACAAGCAGGATATTAACAAGCACTAACCTCCCTGGCATTCAGGACACCTTCAAAAGGTGATGCCTCAAGGAGGCAGCATCCATCATTGAGGACCCTCATTACCCAGGACATGACCTCTACTCATTGCTGCCATCAAGGAAAATGTACAGGAACCTGAAGACACACACTCAATGTTTCAGGGAGAGATTCTTCCCCTCCACCATCAGATTTCTGAATGGACAATGAACTAATGAACTTCAACTCAGTTTTTTTCCCTCTCTTTTTGTACTACTTATTAAATTTAATCTTACTGTAATTTATTGTTATGTATTATGATGTACTGTTGCCACAAAAAAAATTTCATGACATATGACAGTGGTATTAAAACTGATTCTGAAGTGGAGGTTCAGTGAGGTAATGTATCAATAGCCTGTTGACAAGAGTTGAATTCACAAGTACTGGCTGAGGAACATTGAGGTCTGGAGCCTGGGATTATTAAGCCAAAGGAAGTTCCGGATGAGGTGAATGGTTTGCAGTAATAAAGTTAATAATTAAAAATGCAGTTATTTGCCAACTGTAAGGCTAAGAATTTCTCTCTCAATGCAGTGCAACTTACTGAGTGAGTGCTGCTCTGTCTCTTTCCTCTCTGTACCTCTCTCCTTTGCTCAACACTTCCTGAGTGAGCATGACGTCCATTTCACAAAGGCAAAGTCTTGGCAACTTGATCTATGAATGCTTTAAATACAGCTTCACGTCCATTTTAAGAGGCATATTCCACAATATCAAATGTGGATGGAGGATGGTCATGCAAAGCTAATCAGAGATAGGATTTAAGGAAGATTTAACAAACCAGAGGCAGTTTGTTCATACTGAGCTAAAAGCAATTGAAGAATGGCATCAAAAAGCTGTGAACTGGAGATAAATTTTGAAATCTTGTAATAATAATATGAAACAAAGCATGTCAGTTTTGATATTGGTGGAGAAAGGTTTTGGAATACATTGGATTCTGATTAACTGGTACAGATCGGGACCCATACATGTTGGTCCAATTAAGCAGCTGCCCCATTTAGCCAAAGCTTTGTGGAAATATTTAAATGCTATATTAAAAAAATGACAAACTAACGCTTAACTGAGCAACAATTTATGTATTTAACTGAAATACAGAACAAATTAAATCATTACCAATCCCTCAGCAGTACTATAAAACTTTATTAGTATCTGATAGTTATCAGCAGAGGAGTTCAAAGTAAGTTTATTATCGAAGTACATATTTGTCACCATAGTCATCCCGGAGATTAATTTCCTTGCAGGCATATCAATAAATCTATTTAATAATAACCATAACAGAATCAATGAAAGACAGCACCATCATGGGTGTTCAAGCAGTGTGCAAAAGAACATAGGAATATAAGAAATAGGAGCAGGGGTAGCTCTCTGGCCTGTCGAATCTGCTCCACCATTCAATAAGGTCATGGTTGATCTGGTCATGGACTCATCTCCTCCTGCCAGCCTTTTCCCCATGACCCTTAATTTCCTTACTGTGCAAAAATCTATCCAACTTTGCAACAAAATATGCAAACACAAAAAGAAACAACAATAATAAATGAATATGCAATAAATAGTAAGAACATGAGATGAAGGGTGCTTGAACCTGAGTCCGTAGGTTGTTGGAACATTTCAAAGTTGGAGCAAATGAAGTTCAGCGAAGTTATTCTTTTTGTTCAAGAGCTTGATGGTTGAGGGATGATAACTGTTCCTGAACTGTTGCTGAGAATCCCGAGACTCCTGTGGCACTTCCCTGATGGCGATTAGTGTCCCTGATGATGGATGTTGTTTTCCTGCAACAGCGTTTTGTGTAGGTGTGCTTAATGGGGAGGGTTTTATTTGTGCTGGACTGAGTCATATCCACAACATAGAAACATAGAAAACCTGCAGCACAATACAGGCCCTTCGGCCCACAAAGCTGTGCCAAACATGTCCTTACCTTAGAAATTACCTAGTGTTTCCCATTGCCCTCAGTTTTTCTGAGCTCCATGTACCTGTCCAGGAGTCTCTTAAAGGACCCTATCGTATCCGCCTCCACCACCGTCGCCAGCAACCCATTCCATGCACTCACTACTCGCTACATAAAAAAAATTACCCCTGACATCTCCTCTGTACCTACTTCTAAGCACCTTAAAACTGTGCTCTCCTGTGCTAGCCATTTCAGCCGTGGGAAAAAGCCTCTGACTATCCACATGATCAATGCCTCTCATCATCTTATACACCTCCATCAGGTCACCTCTCAACTTTTGTAGGATTTTCCATTCAAAGGCATAGGTGTTTCCATATCAGGTTGTGATACAGTTGGTCAATATACTCTGCACTACACAGCTATAGAAGTTTGTCAAAGTTGTAGATGTCATGCTGAAACTTCACAAACTGCTAAGGAAGTAGATGCGCTGCCATACTTTCTTTGTAATTGCACTTGCGTGCTGGCCCAGGACCAATACTCTGAAATAATATCACTGAGGAATTTAAAGTTGTTAACCCGCCATCTCTGATCCTCTGATGAAGACTGGCTCATAGACCTCTGGTTTCCTTCTCCTGAGGTTAATAATCAGCTCCTTGGTCTTGTTAACATTGAGAACAGGCTGTTATGGCATCACTCAGCCAGATTTTCGAGCTGATTCATCACCACCTTTGATTTGGCCTATGGCAATGATGCAGTCGGCAAATTTGAATATAGCATTGGAGCTGTGCTTGGTTGCACAGTCATAAATATAAAGCAAGTAGAGCAGGGAACTAAGCACTCAGCCTTGTGGTGTACATGTGCTGATGGAGATCGTGGAGCAGATATTGTTGCCAATCTGAATGGATTGGGGTCTGCAAGTGAGGGAATCAAGGATACAATTGTATAAAGAGGTACAAAGGCCAAGGTCTTGGAGCTTATTGATTAATTCATCTGCTGTTTTCTTTTGATTGACTATAAATGAACAAAATCAGTACAGATACCTAGTGCAGATTATCAAGTGCCTTCATATAATGTGATTGTATCCTCCCAACCTACATTTTCATTGTAACAACACACACAAGATGCTGGTGGAATGCAGCAGGCCAGGCAGCATCTATAGGAAGAGGGACAGTCGATGTTTCAGGCTGAGACCCTTCAGCAGGACATTTTTTTCCCTTCGTGTTTGCATTTCATTTTCATTGTAATGCTCAAGATGGTTGTCGATACCGTCAAATTTTGACCTAATTCCTTTTAACTTGTGGAAGTAGTGAATTATTTTCAATTTCACTCCCAGCTGTTTTTGGCATCTCCGATCCTGAATGCTTGAAACAGATCTGAATTGTGTTACTGATAATTTGTCGCCAACGATCAGTCACAAAAATTGCTACTTTCTGAACGCAAACACATGCATCTGATACTATTTAAAAATGGATCACTCCAAACATGTTGTAGTGTCTAATGGTCACGCAAGTGCACATGACTGACACTTGTTAGAAACTCTTTGGCAACAGTCTCCTGCCCACTGAAGTGGCATGGTGTCCCAGATAAACAGTGGGAATCCCAGCTATTTTCTTGATTTTGTTCTTGTTCTTGAAGAATTGCCCAAATCAAATGTCTGCTCCAATTAACCAGAATCCATTGTGTAGTAAAACAGAAAGGGTTAATTGGGAACCTTTATGAATTATTAAAGTTGAGAATGCTTTGAAATGACTTAAGGTGTCACATGCTGTTTAGCGATCCTTAAAAATTAAAACTTAATTGCAATAGTCTGGGCAACTTTCTGTGTGAAGGTATTTAAAATGTGAAATTGCAAGTACAGCAGACCCTTAGTCAACCTTGCTTGACAAGTTTCCAGTTACTCCTTTCAATGCATTGCAAATCTGGTTTGGTTGATGGAAAATAATTGAGACTAATGAAGCCCTACTATTGAGATTCTTTATGAATCTGTACTAATTGCTTCCTTCCCCGGTTAGTTTTTGTTTTCCTTACCCTTCCTCACCAAACGTTGTCTTGCTTGGGTCAATGGATATCAATTTTAATCAGAGATATAAATTTTTAACAGTCATTGGATAAAGTGTACATTTAGTCTAAGATTGAGCATATTTGGTGATATCATCAGCTTTAAGGAAGGAAATTGTAAGAGGGGAAATGGTGGGTATTTGAAAGCAGTTCCAGATTGTTGGATATAAAATGCACAACAGCTATAGACTGCAGTGAATGGAGAATTCAGGAAGCAACTTTGGATCTGGATGAGAATATGGAGATATGGAGAGACCAGGGCAAGAAGGGATTCAGAATATGGAAAGCTGTTTGCAATGTGCAGCGCAGGAAGACTGGGGGCCTGGAATCTTGCTGTGTGCTACAATGATACCATTTGAAAGATAATTTTCTGGAAATGGAGTGCGTAAGTTTTGTTTTTAATCTGAATGCAGTAGTTGGCAGAGGAGTTGGGGGAATAGGGCAAAAGAAAATGACAAATAGAAACAGCAGTTGGATCATTTATTCCCATGTACCTGCCCCACCATTCAATAAGATCATGACTGATAGTCATAGGATCATGGAAACGATCCATTCAGCCCACTTCATCCCTGCTGACCCTTGAGTACCCTTGGGTATTAATCTTGATAGGGGACATTCTGGAGTAATTACATAAGAGATAGCATGGATGACACATAGTTGTAAAGCCTTCCATATTTCTTGGGGTAGCACAGCATTATAGTGGTTAGCGTAATGCTGTTGCGACAGCAATCGGGGATCAGATCTGTTGCTGTCTGTGAAAGTTTGTGTGTTCTTCACGTGGCTAAGTGGGTTCCCTGCAGGTGCACTGGTTTCCCCTCACATTCCCAAGATGTACAAAGTAAGTGTTGGTCAGCTGTGCTCCGCTGGCGCTGGAAACATGGCTATACTTGCGGGCTACCTTGGACTGTGGTGGTGGTGGATGCAAAATGATGCATTTCACTGTATGTTTCGATGTACATGTGACAATTAACACTCAACTTTAATTGTGGATTAATTAAAAATGAGAAGCAGTCTTAAGGAAATAAAACCTGTACCCAACTTAACTTCCAACTGATTCCAAGTGGGCGTGGGATGTATTGATTTTTGTCCCATTAAAACCACAATGGGGACGATGAATATTCCTGCTTTTAGCACATTGTTAAAGTCCTATCCCTGCCACTTAATGCACAGTTCAGGACTGATCTGTTTTGTCACTTGATCTTCTGGTTAGTTGTATTTACATGAAGCCATCCCTCAACACTGGAACAAAAGGGGTATATATTATGGGTGTAAGTTTGTAGTCACACTTTTGGGACAGACACCAATATTGAATTTTCAAAGGGGATCTGCTATGATTGTAAAGGTGTAATTCTGTAAGTTTACCTGACTATATGTTTAAAATGTTGAAGTAGGTGATTATAGCAATTGAAACTGAAATTAATCATTCATTCCTATGTTCTTATTGAAGTATAAAACATTGTGGTAGGAGAGTGAGATTCTCTTGCATTGTCCCGGACAGATAATATAAATGTAATTTATCATATGTTTAATTACAAAGAAAGCATAACAATGCCTCTACTTCCTTAGGAGTCTGCAGAGATTTGGCATCAAAAACCCTGACAAACTTCGATAAGGTGTGCTGACTGGCTGTGTTACGGCCTGGTATGGGAACACAAATACCTTTGAGAGGAAAACCCTCCAAAAGGTAGTGGATTCAGTCCAGTACCTAACTGGTAAACCCCTCCCAACCATTGAGCACATCTACATGAAATGCTGCTGTAGAAAAGCAGCATCCATCGTCGAAGATCATCACCACCCAGGCCATGCTCTTTTCTCACAGCTGCCATCAGGTTGAAGGTACAATTGCCTCAGGCCATGCACCACCAGGTTCAAGAACAGTTACTACCCCTCAACCTTCAGGCTCTTAAACAAAAAAGGATAACCACACTCACTTTACCCATCCTTTGAAATGTTCCTACTACCTATGATCTCACTTTAATGACCCTATCTTGTTATTTCATGCTCTTTTTTTTATTGCTATTTATTTATATCTGCATTTTCACAGTTTGTTGTTTTCTATGCTTTTGCTCTTTCATTGATCCTGTTTACAGTTACTATTCTATAGATTTGCTGAGTCTGTCTGCAGGAAAAAAAGTCTCAGTGTTGTATGTGGTGACATGTATGTACTCTGATAAATTTTACTTTGACATTCTCTCTTCTGGAGGTTTGCTGTGTAATAAAGACATATTTCCCAGTAACAGCTTCTTTGTGGCTCAATCCCATCTCCCAGGTACCTCTGCTTAATTGATTCAGCTTCTCATCTTCACAAAAGCTGTCAGCAACTCACCTTCAATCTCTCTGTTTGGCAATGATCTGTTAGCTTCTGTGCCACTGTCTACACTAACCCCAAATTCTTTGATTCACTTCAAAAATATACTGATTTCTGTTCTGAATAAACTCAGCAACTAAGATTTAAGAAACAAGTTTCTCTGTTCTTTAACTGAAAGAATTTCTTCATATCTTTGCCCCGAGTGACTGGCCACTTCTTTTCAGATAGCAACCCCTGGTTTGACGCTATCCATTTACATTGTCAAATCAAAGAAGAGTTTTGTAATTTTTCATGAGGTCACTTCCATGCCTCATAAGCAGAGACACATTTTGCTTAATCTCTCCTTAAATAACAATTCCATTATGCACACATACTCGTTATTCTCTATCCCAAATACAGACTTACCAGTGCCCAATTTTTAAATCCTCAGACTTTTACTCTGCGTCAATAATGTGCAGTAACACAGAAGGCATCCATATACAGTATCTTGCTGTACTTTTATGTTAACTTAAACTGAAACACTGACCATACAAATTTATCACCTTTTAAACAAAAAACACGTTTTGTCTATTTGCTTTCAGGGTGGATGATCTCACCTTTCTCCACTTTAAATGCAGTCTGCTGTGTTCATTCCTATTTAGTGAACCAATCTATCTTCTTGAAGTCTCTTTTACACAACCTGCGTACCACCTAGATTTGTACTACTGTAGGAGCTGGATGTATTGTACTTCAACCCTTTGTTCTGATGATTGATCTAGATTGTGAATAGCAAGGCCCCAGAGGATTACAGCATTATATTTCACTTGAAATTGACTACTTCCAATGACTTTGCTTTCTCTAATTGTCATTGCATGCTAGCATGTAATCCCAAATATTGAACGGTGTAATTTTATTTAATAACTTGGTGAGAGTTATCAAGAACATGCTGAATTTCCTTAGCCAACTGAGGAAGCATATGCATCAGTGTACTTTCTTGACCATGACATTAATGTGTCTGCACCAGAACAATTTGTTGGTGACATTTACACTTTGGAAGCTGTCAACCATCTTCACCTCAGCACCATTGATATCTTCTGTGTTTGACAATGAAACGTAGCAGCAGTGGCAAGGCATTAGTCACAGTGAATATTCCCAAGTTTTTTGGCAAATGAAGTATATTGGGTAATCTGAGTTGACTGTTTTTCTTTATAGTATAAACATTGATCAGAATTGGGTTTTCAAGTATACCATTGAGTATACCAGTAATCTTCTCAGCCACTGCACCTGTCACTGGTGCTCACGGCGATGTCAGTAAAGTTCAAGCACTTTGGAGGAAATTCCTATCCCAACTACTTTTGGTTTTCATTATGTGTGGAATATTGCTGTGTTGCATCCATATCTGTCACTGTACCCCTCCCCCCCACCTCTCTCTGGCTATCCATCCCATAGGATGATGATGGTTCCTTTCAGTCAGTTAGTGGGGTGGTATGCCACTCCTCAGAAAGGAACAGTGTGTGCGTGAGTGGATTTTAGGTGAGTAGGGGTTTGCACAGGTCCAGACCCACCCTCTCGACATCCCCTCCCAGATCCAGCGGCATGGTGAGGTCCAAGACGGCTGAGGGAAGTTCTGTTGCAGTGAATGGCCAGACCAAGTTTCGATACAAGGGATGCCCTTTCCGTGCTTCACGGCACGTGTTTGCTAGATGGCTGTTGACCCTACGAGAGGGTTCATCCGCCTTTTGACAGGTCTTGTTTATCGTCCTGCAGGGTGTCTAGCCACCCTGCTCACCAGGCAGGCCTGTTGGGGGAGCTGGTTTAGTCGCCAACCACCCAACCACCCGACAGGTAGTACTGGGTTACATGGTACCAACAGCACTCAGACAAGTGACCTGACCAGAGTGTCACTGTACCACGCAGAAATTGAATGTGTTGAATCTCTGCCATGCATTCTGGTTGGAAATGAAGTACTGTTGTTAATCTGATGGAAAGGTGTGTCTTGGAGTATGGGAACTGATTGGTTTCACCTAAAGTAATGGAGTTTTGTTTGAATAATTCACTGCTTTATTAATTAAGTACCCACAGAATATTAAATCTTTGCTCTTTTCTTGAGTAATAGACTAGCTAATATTTAATTCTTTATTAAATATGCATGCTTTATGGTAGTTGGTAACAAATGCTATTTAAATACCTAATTATACATAATATTGGGTTTGAGTCAATAACTGATTTCATTCAGTAACAAGAATTCTCTTATATTCATAATGTGTGATCCTTCAGCATTTTTCCATTCTTCCCTTCCTGTGCTGTACACATCCTTTCCTTGCTTTCATTGCCTTTGCATCTTTTTCACAATAGTTATTTACTCCTTGTAAAATTTAAAATATAACATGGGGCACCCTTTCAAAAGTAAATGAGTAAGGGGCTGCTGATTCAATTTGGTAACAGGTGATTTGTTGACTTAAACAATTTTAATACGAACATTGATTTTATCAATATTTACTCCGTTGACTGATTTATGAAAGAATTTGCAGATCTAAGGAATGTTTTGTTGAAAATGTGCACGTCTTTGAGCAGTTGAACAAAGAATGTGGATATTGACTGGTTTTATTAATTAGCTCGTTAGCACTGTATTCATCACATTTCTGTTTGTCGTCCTTCTAATCCCACATTCACCTGCCATCATAACTCCTTCATCACAACTGAGATGTGATTATTGTTTGCTACTGTGGAAGTAATCATTTTTGGATGCTTCTTCCCTGTGACAATTTATCTACTCAATATTTACTCCGTTGACTGATTTAAATCCAGATGTACTTTTGTTTTGCACCTTCCTGGCTCTGTGGTTCTGTCCTCAAACTATGGACACCCAATTTGCCAAAAGATTGATGCCCTTAATATGTCGATTACAGAATGACTCCAGTGCCTTTGATGTGCTATTTGGGGGAAAAAACTTTTGAATACTATGGAACCAGAAAGATAATTCTTGGGGATGATGTCACCTAAAGTGTTATTGCCTTAGCACTCACAGATGGCCATGGGTACTGATTCAAAATATCCAGCTGCTTCAAGGAATAAAGTAATCAGTATTCAGTGGTATGTGGAAATGAAGAAAACGACTTTCTATTCTGCCATGATTTTAGGGAGGAAAGACACAATTGAAGCTAGCAATTACCTTCTATGCTGCTCATTAGTATGCTGACTGGAAGTACGCCATGCAGACTGCACACAAACAAAAAAAGAACAATTCGAATGCTACACTGCCTCAGCTTTGTGCATCATTCCACAGTTCGGTCAGACTTGCTTGCTAATCCATGTGTGCAGTGTACTTCGATAAATTGTGACAAGGAAGAACCATCCAAAGATGATCATTTCCATAGCAGCAAACAATAACGAGCCAGTCTTCTGTATTGTGGTACATCTCAATTAGCTAGATTGATCGTCTGATGCTTTAAATATTTTTGTCACTTCCTTTCAGCCTTCATTGTTTAAAATTCAGCTGGCATGAATGCAATTATGCTTACAGATTTAGACAGTGGTAGTTTGTGGATTCTGCTTTTGCCTTAGGAGCCAGTGTTTGAAATGTGACACTCATTGTTCAAAATAATAGCAGTAGTCTGCAGCACTTGCCTAGCTTAGGCTTTGCAGCCACTTTCTCAGTCCTCTTCCTATTCTACTAATTTGACGGATGCAATTGGAAATTAGCCTAATTTGGTGTCGAACTGTGTCGCCTGTCAAAGCAATAGTGTATTGTCAAATGTCGTCAACAAACTGTTCAATGAAGTGATCAACCTGTGCATCATCTAATAAAGATGCGAATAACAAATTGTCATGTGCCTGAAAACAAGGCGGGGCGGGGGGTATGTTCTCTTTGTACTCACCTACACTCCCCATACGTCCTCCACAATAGATCCCCACAATATAGACCAATTCACCTGGCACCCCACCCCAATTTGCAAGTATATACAAGGTAATTTGGTGTTCTAGGGCACCCGCTCCCCAAGCAGGTGAGGCAAAAACCCTCTGCCCACTCCCTCTCCCCCGCCAGCAGCTCCTTGCTCCTGCCAGCACCCCTCTTTTCCACCCCCTCCCTTGTTGTCACATAATAACCTTTGGCTCACATGCAGTTTGGAGATAACTTTACTGCCAGCTGATGCAGGGGGCTGGATTAGGGTAAGCACAAGATCCTACAGGGTTTGAGAGATGATATTGAAGTTGTGCATCAGGGTAAGTATGAGCCAGTGCAGATTAATGTGCACAATGCTGGCATTTGAACAGGATCTTATGGTATGAGTTGAGGTGTAAGTGTTTTTGAAAGACTCAGTGTAGATTCTTGATCCTGTTTGACAAACTTATTGGAGTTCCTTGAAGAATATTGAGTGCTGTGTTTAGAGAGGAACAAATGGATGTTGTATGCTTGGATTTCCAGAAGGTATTTAATAAGGTGCTGCATAAAAGACTTAACCATAATATATTATGTTGCATGGAGTTGGGGGTAATCTATTTGCGTTGAGAGGATTGATTAATTAATAGAAGGCAGAGAGTTGGGATGAATCAGTGTTTTCTGCTTGGCAGTCAGTATTGAGGTAGAGGAGATGAGGGCAGGGCTTGGTACTGGGCCTGCATCTGTTCACAATATAAATTTGTGATTTGGAAGCGGGGACCAAGTGTACCATATCTAACGCTGACGACACTCAATTGAGTGGGAAAGCAGAGAATATGGAGAGTCTGCTGAGACAAATGGATAGGTTAAGTGAATGGGCAGCGGTCTGCCAGATGGAGTGCAACATTGGTAAATGCAAGGTCATTCATTTGAAATGAAAAGTTGATCAGATTACGATTTAAATGGTGAAAGGTTGCAGCACGCTGTTGTGCAGAGGGACTTGGGACCGCTTGTGAATGAGTTGCAAAAGGTTGGTTTGCAGATCCAGCAGGTCATCAAGAAGGCAGATGGAATGTTGGCCTTCATTGCTCGAGGAATTAAATTTAAGAGCAGAGAGGCTATGCTGCAACTGAACAGGGTACTGGTGAGGTCACACCTTACTTTGAGTCTGTCTTTGGAGGCAGTGCAGAGTTGGTTCACCGGGCTGATTCCAAAGATAAGGTTATCAATCTGTGAGGCAAGATTAAGTCAGCTGGGACTTTACTTGCTGGAATTCAGGAGAATGAGGGAGGGGGTCTTATTGAAACATAAAAATTTCTCAAACCAATAGATAAGATAGAGGCAGGAAAGTGAGACTAGAACAAGGGGGCATAACTTCAAGATCTGGAGGAATAAATTTAGAATGGAGATGAGGAGAAACTGCTTTTCCCAGATTAGTGAATCTGTGAAATTTTAAAACACATTTGAATTTTTGCATAGCAGGGGGATTAGGGTCGTAGGAAAAATGCAGATAGGTGGAGTTGAGTCCATGGCCAATTCAGCCATAGTCTTAGTGAATGGTGGAGCAGACTTGACAGGCCACATGGCATACTCAAGATCCTATTTCTTCTATTCCTGTAATGGGCATGCATGTATCCGAAAATGTTATCATCGATGTGCGTATATGTTGCCAGATGCCACCTTGAGATTCATTTTGTTGCAGACATTTACAGGAAAAAAAACCATCGCATTTTATGGAAAAATATACATGAAAACTGACAAACAACCAATGTGCAAAAGAAGGTTCACTGTGTAAATAAAAATAATGCTGTCAGCACAAGTTGTAAGAGGTCCTTGAAAGTGAGTGTGTTGGTCGTAGTGTCAATTCAGAGCAATGGTGAATGAAGTTATCCGCACTGGTTCAGGAGTCTAATAATTGTAGGCAAATAACTGCTCCTGAGCCTAGTGGTATGGGATCTTAGGCGGTTGCCTCCTGCCTGACGGTAGAAGTGAGAAGAGGTTTCTGTCATTCCTTCTGATTCATGAGTTGTGTAGAGAGGGGGAGCCTGTTGTATGGGCAACAGCTTGCTCTCCATATTGTACTGTCCTGGCTTGCGTATCACTCACACAGCTAGGATGTATTATCCATGCTTGACCCCGGCTAACAGAGGGCCTTGATCCTCTTTGATTGAAGAGCCTGTTGTATCTGCCCAGCTGGGCTTCTGAGAGAGACCAGTGCTGCAGTTAGTGCAGTGCTTCTTTATAATATGGACCATTAACTTGAAATGAGTGTTAGTTTATCAACCTATTTTTAATACTGTCCCTGCAGCTAGTTATTTTTAATGTCTCAAATAAACTGTGTGTAAAACAAAAAAAAGTCTGCAGATGTTGTAAATGTTGAAATAATTATGGTCATATCACGTCTTATCCCCACACCTTATGTCTGATCTGTTGCATATCTCCAGCATTTTCTGTGTTTTTGGATGTAATTTCGAAGCAGTTCTTAATTGCCGCACTGCTATCTTTGCAATTTGTTTTTGAATCAAGATGATGCTTGTCTTGCTTTAGTTTATTCAAGTTGAAATTTTTAAAAAACTGCTCCTGAACCCCACTGAAGTCTCTCTTCTGGGTATTCTCTGTACACACTTCAGTAGTGAAAATTCCATTTTGTGTGTGTGTGTTGTGAAGTCTGACTGATCACATGTTTGGTGATGATGATGAAAGAGAAAAGAACAACATACTTTGCGGACTGATAAATGAGATCAAAGCAAGTATTCTGGGAGTGGGGGGAAACACTGATGATCACCTAACTGGAAGACCACTCAGGCTTGTAGATGGTAAACAATTCTGCTGAAAATGTTTGATGGCTTTTTCTTGACCTGTGAAGGTAATATAGTTTTATGTGGTGAATGTGGACTGTTGTTGATTAGATAATCTGACTAGAAAAATTTTGCTACTGTTAAAATGTCTTTGAATCTGGCCTGGAGCTTGTGAAAGTCTAATCAGACCACCCATGAGTACCTGGGTTTAGCTGCAGTTCCTTGGCACTTGTTAGATGCCAGCTGTTAAGATTTCAGTGATGTATTCCACAATTGCAGGCAAAGTAATTTGATGTGATAAAATTTTAAAATATGTGAATCTCCTGCCAAATGCAGCAACAGCTTTGAAATTTGGAAAGCTGACTTGCGAACAAACTGTGATCGCAAGATCCAGTGAATGCCAGCTTTACGAAGCACCTGTCAGTGAGTTATAGCGACCAGGTACCACATGTGTCTGGAGTTACTCATGTGATCCCTTCTCTTGAAAGGCACTAACTTTAACTTTGTTCAATATCAATTTGTGCTTGCAGGCAACTTATTATTCTAAAGAAGTATAACAAAGGAAATAATAAATGCTAATTTTGTACTTTACAGTAAAATGGGTCACGAGAAGAGATCCCACTACCAGTCACATTTCCCTCTCTTCTCCTTTCTGCTTTTCTGTGGGGTGACTCAATTAATTACTGATGTGCTCTTCAATCTCCACCTACCCTTCCCAGTCCCATGGCACCTATCCAGTCAGCTCTTCCTTTCATGCTGTCAGGGGACCTATTAATCATTCCAGGTGAAGCCGTGACTGACTTTCACTTCTCCCAATTGAATGTACTGTGTTTGATGTTCACAGTGCTGTCTCCCGTACATTGGAGGATTTGCTTCGCAGAGCACCTGTGCACACTTGGCAATCCTTCTATTTCCCTGCCATTTTAATTTTCCAACCCAGTCTTACTCTACCCTTTCTGTATGCAGACCTCTGGACTGTTACAGTAAGGTCAGTGCAAGCTCAGTCTGGACACGCTGCAGTTAGTAAGATTTAGCATTGAATTCTCCATTTTCAGGTAACTTGCTCTTTGTGTTTGTTATCAGAGCTGGCCATTTGTGCTTGCTATTCTTCTCTGTAGATGCTGCCTGACTGGCTAAGTTTCTCCAGCATTTTCTGGGTGTTGCTCTAGATTTCTAGCATATACAGAATCTCTTGCGTTCATTCTTCGCTCTTACTTTTTCTTTTGTAAGTATATTTGGGCCTGTTCAACACATCCCAGTAGGCCAGTTTTTGCATTAGCAAGATTTCATACCATTAACAACTCAAACAAACAGAGGAGTTTAATTGTCCATGTAATAGTTATCCAGTATTTTTACCCTTGTACGGATGTGACCTTTGTTGTACCCATTGCTCTTTTTGTGTAATTTGTACCAATTGGCTTTCTGTCTGTCTTAGTTCTCATTGGATCTGTGACTTCAACAGGTTCTCTTTCCACAGATGCTGCCTAACTGGCTCAGGTCTTCCAGCATTTCTGTATTTATTGTAGATTTCAGCATCTGCACTGAAGTTGACCTTATTGGGCTAATTCGTTTTTTAAAATTTTAGACCACTGCTGAAGCAGAGTCTGCAACATAGGAGGAGTTAGGACTATTCAGATTTTGAGGAGATTTGATATGTCACCAAGTATCTCTCAATGAACCGTAGAGTGCATTCTGACTAGTTGCATCAACTCTTGGTGGGGCACAGGATCATAAGAGGGTTCATAGGGTTGCAGGCTCAGCCAGCTCCATCAAGGGCTCAAGCCTCCCCCCCCACAATCCAGGACATCTTCAATAGCCGGTGCCACAAGAAGGTGGCATTCATCATTTGGGACTCAAAAAAGGTCATGCCTTCTTCGCATTACTACTGTCAAAGAGAAAGAACAGAAGGCTGAAGTCTCTCACCCAGCATTTTAGGAATAGCTTCTTCCCCTCTGCCATCAGAATTCTGAATGGTCTGTGAACACCACTTTACATTCCTCTTTTGAACTATTTATTTGTGTTTCTTTGTTTTGTTTTGCCTGCACTGTACTGCTACCATAAAACAATGAATTTCAAGACTGATGTCATTGACTATAAATCTGATTCTGATCCTGGTGCTGATTTGGAATTTGAAACTGAAAACTATCATGAGCAACAAATGATATTGAACAGAAATGGAGAAGGGCAGGAGTGGGATTCGGATGGCACAAAGTGCTACTGTAAATGTGTTCATCAGTCTACATTGCTCCCTATTTCAAGCATTGCAATCACTCCAAAGGAAAATCTGTTCCAATGTATGTTAAGTTTGCACAAGTGTCAGAAGACGATTTGCAGAATATCAAACAAAAGAAACCGAGCACATAATAATTAGAACCATGTGACCAGAGGCCAGATGGCCAAAACTGTGTGGTTAAAAAAGGTAAGCTTTAAGCAATCTTTAAAGATGAAAAAGGTGTGGTTGAGGGTTCCAAGCCAACAATTCCAGAGACTTGAGCCTAAGTCCTGGGCAGCATGCTCATCAGAGGTGGAGAAATTAGATTCAGTTTGTGTAAGAAGCCAGAGGTGATAAGTAATGATTTTTTAAAGCATTAAGCTGGATCTCCATAAATATCATATAATTTTATTTGTATCTTCAACCCTTTCTCTCTGTGCAAATTTTGAGCTTACCTTTGAGCCCGGACTCAGTGGATTTTGGTTGAGTTTATTCAGCTTAAACTTCCTACCGACGTAAAGTCATTTTCAGATTGTCTCTGGGCCTGAACTTGTTGGAGTTTAGAAGAATGGGGGGCGGTGGGTGTAGACCTTATTGAAACCTATTGAATCTTGAAAGGCCCAGATAGAATGAATGTGGAGAGGGAGTGAGGGAAGTCTCAGCCTCAGAATACAAGGATGTCCCTTTAGAACAGATATGAGGAGGAATTTCTTTAGCCAGAGGGTGGTGAATCTGTGGAATTCATTGCCACAGATGGCTGTGGGGCTAAGGCATTCGGTGTATTTGAGACAGGGGTTGATAGGTTCTTGATTAGTAAGGAGTCAATGGTCGCGGGGAGAAGGCAGGAGAATGGGATTGAAGACATAATAAATCAGCCAGGCTGGAATGATGGAGCAGACTTGATGGGCTGAATGTTCTATTTTTTTCCCATGTCTTATGGAACTGAGTACAGTAACACTGTGCTAAGGATTTAATCCAGAGTCTGTATTTAAATATCTGTCTTATTCAGTAAATCTGGCAACATGTAAGCTTGTAGCAAAGGTAATAAATATGTATTGAGGTTTGCATTGTTGACGTTTTAAAAAATAAGTATCTGGTTCATTGATACACTTCAGGAAAAGAGATCGTATTATTTCCCCATGGTCCATCAGCCCTGCATTGGTTTGGTTAGGCTGCACTTGGAGTCTTATGTATAATTCTGGTTGCCCCATTGCACGAAGGGAAGTGGAGGCTTTGGGTGCAAGACAGATTTACCAGGATGATGCCTTGATTAGTTTTTAAAGAGTTTGTACATCCTCCCTGTGACCGCTTACATTTCTTCCAGGTGGTGTGATTTCCTCCCACAGTCCAATGATGTACCAGTTGATAATGGTAGTTATGGGAAAGATTGAAGGGAAAAAGCAAGAGGAAGGAAATGACAGATGATGGAGACAGCAGCCAGAGAACTGGAAATGAATACCAATGAATTGATCCACTTGACCCAAAACAGGAGTGTGGGCCATGGCAGTTAAAGCTCAAACTGGGCATGGCACCTGATGATGGTGATGACCAGTTGATAGGTTAATTGGTCATTGTAAATTGTCCCGTGATGAGGCTCCTCATGTAATTCAGACCATTACATGGTGCATTTAGACAGAACAAGGTAAAACAATAACAATACAGAATAGAATGTAACAGCTGCAGTGAAAATGCAGAGCAGGTGAACAACTAGGTGCAACATCACGAGGTAGAGTGTGAGGTCAAGAGTCCATATTTGGGATCTATTTCATGGTGTTATAATGAAGCATCCTTTGTAAACTCAGCATGAATTTTCTTTACAAAAAACATAAATTTGATAAGGACAAATCATGAAAAGGAAGGGACTGGTATTTTTATGTTGTTTCCATATGAGTTGTATTGGGAAGATGGAAATAAAAGAAGACATGTAAATGCCCAAAATCCTCAGATTTGGTTGCTTACTGAACTACACTGATATGTGTCTCAAGTCTATTCCTACAGAGTTGAATAGCTTTGGATAGCCTGCATTTTCTGACTTGAACAATTTTTGTTGTTCCTCATGAAAACAAAAACAGCTGTACTAAAGTTTCATGTTTTTAATGGTAATTCATTACCGATTTTATTGATAGACAACTCTGTTTATTTACGGTGCTACAAATATATTTCCTTCAGGGAAAATATCATCACGAAATGGTTGTGATGGTAAGTTTCTTGCATCTTTTCAATTGCTGGAGTTATGTTTGGATTTGGTGTTTTTGTCAATACTCTTATACTTTGGTTTGAAAACTTGTACTACATTATTGAATGTGTACAGAAAAACTGGATTCTGTTTATTGGACTATTGGTTAATTCGGGCAACTGCTTATTTGAGCAAGGCCAATTGAATGGGTTGGGTATGGTATAATTACAAACTCCATTTCCAGAAAAGTTGGGATATTTTCCAAAATGCACTAAAAACAAAAATCTGTGATATGTTAATTCACGTGAACCTTTATTTAACTGACAAAAGTACAAATAAAAGATTTTCAATAGTTTTACTGACCAATTTAATTCTATTTTGTAAACATACACAAATTTAGAATTTGATGGCTGCAACACACTCAACAGAAGTTGGGACAGAGGCATGTTTACCATTGTGTTACATCACCTTTGCTTTTAATAACACTTTTTAATCATTTAGGAACTGAGGATACTAATTGTAGTAGATTTGCAATTGGAAATTTTGTCCATTCTTGCTTGATATAAAACTTCAGCTGCTCAACAGTCCGTGGTCTCCGTTGTCTGATTCTCCTCTTCATGATGTGCATTTTCAATAGGAGATAGATCTGGACTGACAGCAGGCCAGTGAAGCACGCACACTCTGTGTCTACAAAGCCACACTGTTGTAGTCCGTGTAGAATGTGGTCTGGCATTGTCCTGCTGAAATAAGCATGGACGTCCCGGGAAGAGACGTCGCCTTGATGGCAACATATGACTCTCTAAAATCCTAATATATGCTTCAGAGTCAATGGTACCTTCACATACATGCAACTCACCCATGCCATGGGCACTGATGCACCCCCATACCATCACAGATGCTGGCTTTTGCACCTTTCGCTGATAACAATCTGGATGGTCGTTTTCATCTTTGGCACGGAGAACTCGACGCCTGTTTTTTTCCAAAAACTAGCTGAAATGTGGACTCACCTGACCACAGCACACGGTTCCACAGTCTTTCGGTCCATCTGAGATGAGCTCGGGCCCAGAGAACTCGCCGGCGTTTCTGCATAATGTTGATGTATGGCTTCGTCCTTGCGTAATACAGCTTCAAGTTGCATTTCTGGATGCAGCGACGGACTGTGTTGAGTGACAATGGTTTTCCGAAGTACTCCCGAGCCCAAGTGGCTATAATTGTCACAGTAGCATGACGGTTTCTTAGGCAGTGCCACCTGAGGGCTCGAAGATCGTGCGCATTCAACAGTGGTTTCCGACCTTGCCTTTTACGCACTGAGATGTCTCTGAATTCTCTGAATCTTTTCACAATATTATGTACTGTAGATCTTGAAAGACCTAAATGCTCTGCAATCTTGCATTGAGAAATGTTCCTTTTGAACTGACTAACAATTCTCTCACAAATTTTGGCACCAAGGAGTGAGCCATGACCCATCCTTGCTTGCAAAGACTGAGCCTTTGATGGACGCTACTTTTATACCCAGTCATGATAATCACCTGCTACCAATTAGCCTGCTTAATGTGGAGTATCCAAACCGGTGTTACTTGAATATTCTGTGCACTTTTCAAACTTATTTTAACTCTGTCCCAACATTTGTTGAGTGTGTTGCAGCCATCAAATTCTAATTTTGTGTATATTTACAAAATACAATTAAGTTGGTCAGTAAAACTATTGAAAATGTTTTCTTTGTACTTTTGTCAGTTAAATAAAGGTTCACATGAATTAACGTATCACAGATTTTTGCTTTCATTGCATTTTGGAAAATATCCCAACTTTTCTGGAAATGGGGTTTGTATGTTAAATGTCCTTCTACATGTGGTGAATTTTAAAGTGGTATCTGTGTCGTGGTATCCTGAGTACAGCTTTCAATTGAAACTTGCGTTTTCTGGAAATAAGGAAGGTATTTAGATTGAAAAAGGAAGTAAGAACTCTGTACAGTGATTCACACAAAATTATGACATTGGCTTTCCTATTCTCTGAGTACACAAGTATAGTTGGTATTTAAGCGATGGTTTCTGTTTTTTAATTGGTTATTCTGCTGCTAGGTGAAAAATGGAAATGATTTCAGCACTCACAGCATTATAAATTCTGGGAGTGGTGAGAAAATAAAATATTTGTAGTGTATAAAACATCAAATGTTTTTCTTGCAGATAAATTTAAGGGTGCCAGAGACTAGAGCAGGGGTTCCCAATCTGGGGTCCATGGACCTGTCAGTTACAGGTCCATGGCATAAAATGGGTTGGGAACCCCTATTCTAGAGAACTGCTGTTTGCCTGAATAGTCAAACTGAAGTATTGCAACTGCCCCCGTCTGTATGCCCACCATTAACCCAGGCAAGGTGGTGGAAAATTGATTGTGAAAACCTGTTAGTGCACCTGTGATTCAAAATGCAAACCTCTGGCCTTTTTATTCCTTTTTTTTTGTTCCTGCCCAGTAGGGTCATGGAACCCAGGGTTGGAGAACAGACGTCAATGGCTTGAGTACACAAACTGTGTGTCGTTGCCCTCCATTTTGACTTTAGTTTAAAGCTTCACTTCCCACAATTGGTGTGAGGGTTAATTTGTGTTTGCTGTGTGAAATTTCCTCCTTGGACACAGTGGCTTTATTGTTGTGTATTCTATTGACTGGCAGATTTTAAAAAACTTCCTGATAAATCAGTCTCATTTACTCTGCTAAATATAATCACCAATGTTTATTATTTACTTCAAACCAAAATATGAGTCAACTTAGACCTTAAGTCATGGTGGAAGAATTTGGTCTTACAATCTTGTGTTAAATTGATTCCAGCATCAGAAACAAAATTGACATGGACACTTGTAAAAAAGATGAATTTATCTCCACAGGGGCAATTGAAGTTAATGATGCACATGAAATATGCATATTGTGTGGTCGTATACAACATGAATATTTTTCTGAGTGATTTTATTGTACTATCTTTGAATCCTTTGTTTATGTCCGTGGCATTTTATTTATTGATGCCAACTACTTGTTAATTTTAGCCTTTTTCCACTCCATTTGATGTTTCAGCACTGGTAACTTTATATAGGGCTGCGATGTATGCTTTTATTTGTCTGATGAATACCTTGAAGAAGTCAGTTTACCCTTGATCTTTTAGAAATGTGATTGATCTCTCCTCAGTGATTACCAAGACTTGGTAAAGTTGTGTTCGAGCAGCTCACAGCCAGTAGTTTTCTGATAAGATTTCCCTCTGAAATAGAGTGCCTCCTGTTATTTTAATCTAATCTTTTTGTGGTCAAAAGAATTTCAGTGTACTGATAAGCTATTGGAGCTGTAACTGCTGCCGCTGATATTTTTCTTCCCATCCCTTTCAGGATCCAGGTTACTGGGTACAAGTACATCGCCTGGAGCACAGTGATGGTGGCATTTTGGATCTCGATGACATCCTCTCTGACGTTGCTGACGATAAGGACCGAGTGAGTAACAAACCAACACTTCGCATTCATAGTTTGCCACTGTGGTGCATGTTAGAAGCTTTAGGCAGCATTATGAATGTGGAAAATTCCAGAAGCATGTGATAACTTTGAAAAATAAAACAGGTTCGTTGCAAATCAGTCTGACAACTGAAACTCATCTTTTCAAGTTGGCTCGCCAGACTTGGGAGATGTGTCCTGGAACCTGGTTTATGCTCAGTGGTCAGATTCATCCTGAAGTGCAGTTTACTTTGGTTTTGTCTGCAGTGAGGAGTTTAATCTGTTGATGTTTATTTGAAGTACAGTTAGTGAATTGAAAATATATTAACGTGATTGACTTCCAATTCCTGTGATGCACCCTTGTCTGCATCTCGCCAGTGAAGGGGAATTCTACTGTCAGTGGCTTTTGTAATTTGGGAAGATGGGAGAAAATGAGAATAGAACACTGAAGTGTGAGTGAAAACAGAAACACTTTAAGGATGGAGCTCTCCTTATCAGTGGCAACATCTATGGAGTAAAGCAGGCTGGGTTAAAATTTCAGTTTGACTCTCTCTCAACAAAGCCAAACGGTGTCTACAGAATCGAGACACCTAGTGGTGAGAAACAACATTTCAAGCCTTTCCCAGAGGTTTGTTTCCAGGCAGACTCTTTTTTGTTTTCAGTTTCTCATTTAATTTGTGGATACTCATTACAGGTAGTTGAAGGAGCATTGTGTCATGTGATGTATTGTATGAATGTGGGATTTCAAATCTTTGAACTTGCTTATAATAGTGTGGGGAGGTGAAACCGAATAATGACATTTTTTGACTCCAGATTGATTGGAAATGTTTTAAATTGTATTTTTTTCTCTCTCTGGAGTGAGATATCAAAAAACCAAATTTGTCCATCATTCTCACAACTGTTACTATTGCTTTGCCTGTGAAGTATATTTGCTTGAGAATTTTCAAGCTGTCAACTGCTCTGTTAATTTATTACTGTCCTGGATTTATTTTAAATGTCAGGATATGTGATGGGTTGATACCATATTTTATCTGAAGTATCAATCCTACCCAGTTAGGCATTGGAACTTTTCAGAGGGGTGGATTTTGAGTGGTCTTGAGGGCTTATGGTGAAAATTGAGCCTCAGAGTGTTTGGAGTTGATCTCCTTTGAGAAAAAACATCTACTTCAATAAGATTCCAATAACACCTCTAAATGGTAATCTTTTGTAGTAATTACTTGCTTATGCTGTCCCTCAAGGATCTTTTAATTCCTCTGTTTCCCAGTGCACTATGATGCATTATCATTGGTGATTTCAGTTGTAACATTAGCTCAATAAGTCATTGCTTCCCAAATCTCATGCTTCCTCCCCCCTAGTTCCCCAGTATTTGGTCAAGCGCCACTCTATAGATAATGAGTCTCACTACACAGGGCCAAGGAGGTAGGGAGCAGTGTAGATGTTTGCTCAGCTACAAGGCACAATGCTTCCTGACACAAAGACATGCTGACAGGATGAGGAAAATGCATTCTCACAAATATTAGCTTTATGGTAGTCTCATTCACAGTTTTGGTTAATGATTTCATTTTGAGAATCAAGCATGCTTTTCAGATTTGCAGACAAAATCAAGTCAGTATGGTTAGTCAGATATGAAGAGAACTGACACAAGTCAGCAGAAAGATATTAATAACAGAATAGGCCCATTATTAGCAAAACATTATTTGATGATAGAAGTAGTGGATGGCTGCTTTATTGACTGAAAGTCTGTTATGAGTAGTTTACTTCAAGGATGGGTTTTTGAGACCTTGGTTGATTATACACGTATAAATGACTTAGAATGTCGACAGTGTGATTAAAAGGTTTTGAAGATCTGAGAAGTAAGTTTTTCATACAGCAGGTGGTGGACGTCTGGAACCAGCTGAGATAGATGAGGTATATACGATTACAGTGCTCTAGGAATTTGGACAAGTGTCTGGATGTGAAAGGCTTAGAGCAGGGGTTTCCCAACCTCTTTTATGGCATGGACCCCTGTCTTAACCGAGGGGTCTTTGGAACCCCTGGCTTGGAGGGATATGAACCTAATGCAGGCAAATGGGATTAGCATTGATAGGCATCATGGTCAGCATGGATGGAATGGGCAGAAGGAGCCCATTTCTCTGCTATACAGTTTGAGGAGCATTGGTAAGTGTGAGCTGTCACATTTTGATAGGGCAGTTAAAGAGGTAATGTGTTTGGAAAAGAACCAAGATGTAGAGTGATTTAGAGTGAGTGCCGTAGAGTGATATAGTTTTAGAAGCAGGCTCTTCAGGCCAACTCATTCATGCCGACCAAGTTGCTGATCTAAGTGAATCTGTGTTTGCCCCAGATCCAACGGGCCTATTGACAAACATATCTAACTGTCTTCTAAATACTAATTGTACTCATCTCTACCATTTCCTCAGGCAGCTCATTCCATATAGCCACCACCCCTCTTGTGTGGAAAATGTTGCTTCTCAGGTCCCCTGTGGCTCCCTTGCTCCAGGGAAATGACCTTTTCAATGCTTTTCCTGATCTTTATACATTTCTGTGAGATCACCCCTCAGGCTACACTCCACAGAAAAAAGCCTCAGTCAGTCAATGAAGTCTTTCCTTGTAACTCAAACTCTTCAGTCTCAGTAACATCCATGTGAATCTTTTCTGCTCCCTTTCCATCCTTCATCTTGAGCTGCATGCAGTACTCTCCGTGTAGTCTCTAATACTTTTATAACATCCAGTTGCAACTTGACATCCCACTCTTGAACTCACATTTTGCATAAAGATTTGGGCACAATGATCCCAGAGAAGTGGATAAGACAAAGCAATAAATGAACATAACCAGAGACAGTTCATCTCAAATCTTTCTAGACTTTTGCTGGACTGTAATTGGAGTATTATGTGTACTGCTCTGATCACCGTACTATATATAGGACTTACTTTGAGGAAATGCGCAAGATGTGATGTGTTTATAAGGATGATATCAGTGTTGCAAAATTATACATACTAAAAAAAAGGATGAGTAAAACTGAGTGTTGTCTCTCAGAAAGTAAAGGCTTGAAAGATGATCAAATCAAGTGCTTTATACTTATGAACCACAGAAAGACTATTTTAACTTGAATTGAAGTGTAAAATTGGAGTCTATCAAAATAAGCTGGTAAGCATGAAGTGTAATGGGCAATTCAATAGAATGTGTTACTCAGGACAGTGAGAAAGTGGAACCTGAAGTGTTCAGAAGTGGCAGAGTTAGTTTTGGTGAGGGTAAAGGGATTATTCCTGAGTGTATTTATTCTCATGCACCTGTCATTAGCCAAAACTGGCATTCATTGGGCATACCTGATTGCCTTTTGGCCAGTTCAGAGTGCAGTTGAATGTTAATTTGATGATCTGACTTTTCGATAGTTTGCAGATGGAAAGGAAGGTGATGAAGTGAAGCATAAAAAAAATTAGGCTCAGTGTTCCATGCAAGTCTCTATCGACAGTGTCATCACCCTCGCAGATCAGATTAACTTCCACTACATTTTTGCAAATTTCATTCTCTTCATAACTTTACCTTCCTATAAGCATGCATTCTTTTTATATTTGTATCTGGGAGCAGAATGTTCTTCTCATTGTCTTTAACTCTTAACACCCTCCATTTGTCGCAATATATCTGCACCTGTTTATCTGTTCAAGTACTCAATCACCTGAGTCTTTCATGATTCGGCTCTGTACCCAGCTAAACCTTTTCTGTCGTGGATAGCAGCTTCCCTTCCATGGTCTGTGTTGACACTTCTTGCTTCCTCAGTAGTGCAGCCAACACAATTAACCCATCCAGGACTTTCTCTCTTGTCCACTGCATGTTTTTGGTAACAGTAAAACTTTATTCTGCATTCTGTTACTGTTTTCGATGCACTGTTAGAATGGAGTAATCTGTGTGGATGGTTAACAAGACAAGTTTTTCGCTGTACCTTGATACATTGGAAGATAACCTACCAATTTACCAAAAATTTACTTTTTGTTTTGAGCACCATGTTAACAGAACGTTTCAAGTTGGCACAATTAGAAACGTATCCAGTACCAGGTGGTGGAGCTATGCTTTTCTAGAAGTGGCCAAACCGAATTCAAGTATGTGAACATCACAATCCCCAGACAGAACAATCAGCTGGATTTCCATGATATAACATACATGCATACAGAAAGATATCTTTCATCCAGGTATCTTCTTTATCTTTGTGCTGGATGTATTTATGCAACACTTGGGTATATGAAGAAATCATCACAGAACACCTGCAGGCAGATATGCCATTTCAATTGGCGCCTGGTGGCATGGACAATATGATCTGAAAGTCCCATTGTGTCACTGTACTTTTCATCTTCTATTGAGTCATGTCCCCTTGAAATGTTTGTTTATAGATGCTCTGAAATAAAGCAGTTTTTATTGCTGTTTGTAAGTATTGTCAGGGCCTTAAATGACAATATTTATGGAAGTGTAAATACAGTAGATTCTGGATAATTGGGCCATCAGTTAACCAGGCAGCTTTTTTTTTGGAAAACTTTGAAAGAACAAAACTAATTGAGGAAATAACCAGAACTCCCTTAATTTTTTTGGAGCACTATGCCGCTTAATTGAGACAGGAGACTGTGGCCAAACAGTTCCAAACTAACATCAGTTGTGTGGCCATTAGCAACTACACTGTGTTTTGAGTGAGCAGTTTTTAAATTTAAATAATGTCAGTTGCATGTGTTTGTCTTCGAAAAACAGTGATTTTTGTCACTGATAGTTGTCAAGAAATAAGCAATAAGACAATTTGGAACAGTTTTGCTCACTGCAGTCAAACATTCAGGCTTGGAGGTGCCAAAAATGGCTGGGAGTGAAAATGAAATGATTTCACTTAGGAATTATGAGGAATTTGAAGGTATCAACAATCATCTTAAATGCTACAATGAAAATGAAGATTTGGAGGGTGCAATCATCAAAAGTGTTGTATGAAGGCAGATTGGGTGTCTGCACAGATTTTGTTCATTTACAGTCAATCAAAGGAACACTGTGTATACTGGATGAGTTCCTCAGTCAATAACTATTAGGAATTAATACAGTTTAAAAGTATTGTAGTAGTATTGGCAGTGTTCTATTTGGTTATGTATTTAATTTAAATATATAGCCTATTACTCAGTAAAACAGTAGTTTGTCCTTTTTATACCTTTTTGACTTTTTCCATGAAACTTTCACTAATTGGGCCAAAATGTACTGGTCCTGATGTGTCCCAATTAATTGGAATCCACTGTATTGAAGAAAAATTGGTAAATTAGTTTATTATTGTCACAGACTCTTGGGTACAGTGAAGGACCTCTCTTTCACATCATTTGTACAGATCAATTAATAACTGTGCATTGAGGAAGTTCAGGGTGAAAGAATGATATAATGTAGAATGAAGTGTTACAGTGAAAGTGCAGGTCAACATCTGAGTGTAAGGTCACAAAGCAGTAGGTTGTGATATCAAGAGTCACTCTTGCTGTACTTAGGAAGCATTCAATGGTTTTATAACAACAGGATAGAGAATCCTCAGACTCCTCATCCCCAGTAGAGAAAGATTCTATGGTTGATAGCAAAGAACTTGTGTATGAATAGGATGAATATTAGTTTTAAAGGAGAGTGTGTCAGACAGGTCAGCACAAGAAAGCTATGTAATCTGCATCTTTCAATTGGTTATTAAATTTTGAAGTAAGATTCCAACCCCACCCAATTCCAGTCCAATTTTATTCTTAGTCATAAATTCAATGTAATCAAAATCCGAGGTTACGATTTCATTTCAGAAGCCATTAAATTTTTGGGGGAATTCTTGATGGTATCTGTGTGTGGAGCTTGAGGGAATTGTTGTACAGATCAGCTAATTTGGTCTGATTAGTTCCACTCAGTTGTGGTTCTTGGTTGCCACTCTCATTTTCCTGATGGTGTTAGGCTTTATATATTTGAGTTTTTAGGAATCGTTGCAGCAATGCCCATTTATTTTCACCAATGCCTACATGTAGTTATAATAACCAGGTTATTGTGAAAATGGGAGCTCCTGCAACTGATTGGAAACTGAGAACAGTTCAGAACCTCACCGAATTTGTGTATGTGCTCTGCCCGGTATGGTTGACGTGACCAAGAACTGAGCTTGGAACTTTGCTGATTGCATGGTATGTTGCTCATGGTGCATTCAACAAAATAAGTCTGCAGCAGCTTTAACTCAGAATGACAAACGTGGTGCAGAAAGTTGAATTACTAAAGAAAATGTTGGGGCGATTTATTTATGACTTTCATTGGGATGTTTCTGAGCAATTTCTCACCAATATAGTCATGATTTTCGTGATGCATTTGCTTGGATTTAATGGTAATTAGTAAAATTCAGTGCATGTACTACTCTCAGGACCCTTGATCATTATTACAATTACCATTTGATGTGTTGAAATATAAAAGTAAGTTGCTACTGAAAGACAAGAAGTATGAGCAGTTATAAAATAGCTGGAAAGTGACATTTTGACATCTGTCAGGTGTCACAGATTCATTGCTTGAAATATTCATATCAAGATTTGGAGGTTAACTGGGAGGCCACAAGAAACCTGATTTATAAAACCAAAGAGTCCAATAAGGCTGATAATCATGGATGGTAGGCTTATTTTTTAAAATATTTAAATATATAAATGTCCTCAGCCTGACACTCAGCAGATAAGCAACCTGACTAGCGGGCAGCAGAAGATATTTGCAACAATTTCCAGGGATGTTCACTTGCACTTCAGGAGCAAAAGAGTTAAGATTTTGGGCCTGAAATGGCTCAGGATTGATAGAGGTAGGCAGACTTCCAGATCAGTCTCCAGCGCTACGAGCAGCTTAAAACCAGGCAGAGTTCTGAATTTGATGCTGACTTTTCCTGATACTGGTGATGCAAACAGATATTCTATGAATGAAATATTTCAACACCAAGTTGCTTGAACCAAGTGTTTTGTTAAATAATTTGTGCAACTCGAAATATTTCCTAAGTTACATTCCAACTTATTTTACAGATTTAAGATAGAATCTCTGGCAGAAGAAATGCTTAATTGCCTTGCATGTTTCTGGATTTTAGATTTCATTTCTACTGTACGCCAAGGTAATTTGAAGGGTATAGCTATGCAGGAATGCTCTTTAGGTTTGCTAGTTTTCCTGTTGTCTGGATCAATTGTTGAGAATGGTTCGCAAAACATAAGGGATTTTGGGATTCATAAATAGGGACAAAGAGTTCAAGGGCAAAGGGATTTCTGTTCAAATTTCTCAGAAATAAAAATCAGTCCACAACTGGCATGTTATGTCCAGTTCTGGTACAGAATGAAAGAGGAAGTTTCAGAGGGGGATCAGCAAAGGTTTACAAGAATGGTCCCAGGGATGAAGGCTTTCCAGTCAAAAGAAGGCATGCAGGCAGCTTGAACTGTCAGAGACTCCAGATCTTGGGACAAGATGATTTAGTTAGCCTATATCATTATCTGATCTTTTCTAAAAATTGTGATCAGCCTTAAGCATGGATTAACTGTACTACTTTAACCCTGACATCAAAATCAAAATCTGTGCTTGACTGAAAAGATGCTCTTGCATCTTATTCAATCCAGTTTTCACTTGTATAATTACTGTTGTAATTATCAGGTAGTTTGTTAATTTTAAAGGGGCTTCCACGGGTTTCCACTAAGTTACGACATTCTATTAATAAAGTTGTAAAACAACAAGAGATTCCCTCTCTTGTTACTCTTCACGTGAGCTGGAGCAGCAGCTTGGAGCTTTGATTTTGCATGGAGAAATTTTGGTTTGAGTTTAAATTAACAAATGTATTTTATGTTTAGAAGGAATAGATTTGGGTTTAAATTTGTATTTAAAGATTGTGGTTAAAAGGAATTGTGTGAGTTGTGAAGAAAAGAAACATTGATTGGGCTAGATGGAGAATAATTAGTGGAGGTCCTTGTGGAACATAAATTCAATGCTTTAACAAACAAAGGGTGAGTTTTGCAGTGCAGTGATACAGGAAGCTTTGGATTAGAATTCAGAAAGGCACCTTGAAAGATTGCTTCAACAGCATACAAGTGTTCAATCATGCTTAACATGTGTTACTGTTGGGTGATCTAATCAATTCCGGCAAAATGAATTATAGATTCCATTGTGTCTTGCAACTTGATGGGACTGGGAGAAGCAGCTGATTTGATTGGCATCTCTTCAGCCCAGGCCCCAGTTTAGAGCTGGGAAAGGGTCAGAGCTCAATCAGCAGACCTGCTGGGAATGAAAGACAAAGCTTGGCAGTTGGGTCTGTGATGGCCTGTGATGCCGATGGTGGGGGGGGGGGGGGGGGGTGCAGAGTTTCCTTAAGACAGTCTTCCTTTTAAATATGGTTAAAAGGAATGCAGTGTAATCTGTTGATCAGATTATTTCCTTTATTGTGAATCTCACTACAAGTTTGAGATTTACTATCTTGTGTTCATTTATTGATGGTAAAAATAAATGAGATTGACAGATTCATTTGACTGAGGTATTGATTTGTTCACCTTTTGTATCAGAGGAGAGGCTTGTTTTGCCATTACAGCACTCAGTGACTGGAATCGTGCTGCAGCAGTGCTGGAATGTGAGACAGTAAATTGCTGAGTTGTTTACCAAGACTTGGGCTGGGAGACGTGAAATATGTGGCCAGTGTTTATACTAAATGGCCGTTATATCAGAACAGCAGATTTACATTTATTAGATAAGCCAAATTTAACTGTTTTTATGGGTTCTTTGGAGACTGAATTCTGAGACTCTTGTTCTTTGAAAGAGTGACTTGTTGCTACACATCTGTTTAGTGTTACTTATGATTTGGGTTTCTTTAATTTATTTAATCTTGAATCTGATTGCTCATTCCTGATTGCTTCTTCCTAGTTGCCCTTGTAGTTGGTGGTCTTGAAGCGCAGCTATTCTATGTTGAAATTACTCCCATCTTGCTGAGGGCTTACCAGGGTTTTGACTGAATGACAGTGAAGTATTGCTGCTTTGGTTGAAATTAGAGATGGTGGAAAGATAGGGTCGTGAAAGACTACAAGAAGAAATGTCCTTTTTAAAAAAAATTGTTGCACTGATGAGCTGGGATCCAATGGAAGGTCATAAGCAGGAGATTGATTTGCCTCCTGTGATTAGAGTAAGACTGCTTTGATGTAGGATCCTAACAATCTGGAAGCAGTGATCCATTCACTCAACACACAACCTCATTATTTCTTTATTGATACTGTTTATTTCATTTGTAATTTGTAGTAACTTTGTACCTTTAGACTGTACTACTGCTACAGGTTTCACATCATATAAAGCAGTAACAATAAACCTGATCCTAACAGCAGGAGAATGAATGAATGTGTGATCTGTGTGTTATTGGCATTTATCTTTGAGGTGCTCATCATGGGCACACAGCTTCTGGAGAAGCTTTGTCAAGTCATGTCAAGGTAATTGTCACATGTATAAATAGGTAATGAGTGTGCCATTCTTCATGGTCATAACAAAATAATTATAACTATACAGGTAGGTGACATGCAGTCATTTGTTTTGTGGTTTGGACTTGCGCTTGTTTGATGTGGTCTTAACGTTAAATTACCTGTCGTGACTTGGTACCTTTCAACCAAATAAACCCACCCACTTCCAGCATGTCATTATCTGCCCTGGCAAGTATTCTCCATTTGTTGACCCGTGTTTATGATGGTGCTGAATTTCAAGCGCATTCCGGAGCTTGCTATTCTGCATGTTGGCACTTTTTAAAAATTGGATTGAGAGTCTGTGATTGCCACTGACGCAACTTGTATTGACCTTTGTAAGTTGTCACAAGGAAACTGTAGCTGCTGTTTGGTTCAACAGCTCTATGTTGTAGTATTGTGCATTTTAAAGTGCTAAAATTGTGCTAGGTTTCTTAATCAAGTCACCTTTCCACTTTATATGTAGATATTAAAAGAAAGCTTTGCAGATAATAGAAATCCATCACTAAAACTGAAAAGTTTCGAAATCTTGAGCCCATCAACCAGCTTTAGAGGAAGGAAGGGTTAATGTGTCAGGTTTTGTTGTTCTGGCATTTTTGATTTTCCTTGAGATTAAATGGGAATGCTCTTTAATATTGCAAAGATGCATTCCATTCTTTCTGAACGTTTTATTAAAATACATTTCTGAAGGTGTTGTGTAACTTTTATTTAGGGAGGAAATTCATTGTAGAGTCAAGAAGTGAATAGGGTCCTGCAATCACTCTGGGTTCTAAAAATGAATAAAGTCAAGAACTTAGTGCTTAACAGGCATCAAATGATTGTGGTGATAATTGTTCAGCAAGGCATATTCCAGGTGGCAATCTGTCCAGGTGTATAAATGATTTCCAAATCAGCAGGATCTATCCTTTGATCCAGGGATGCATTTTTTCTAGTTAAAGTGGCGATTTACTGCCACATCTTCCAATCTAGTGACCATGTTTGTCTTCCTCGACATTTCCTTCACTTTTTATTATTTCACAACTAAAATTGGTTCATCGAAAATTTTAAAGAAAAAAACATTGCATGGTTTTCTTTACATTTAATGTTGTCCAATCTGTACATTCATAATGCTGACAAGTCAATGCAGTCATACATTCATGCACCCCTCTAAACAATTAAATAATTTGTGTTTGATGGTGGGGGAGGAAGTGTGTTATTTATGTGAACTGGACCTTTAGTGACAAGGGGTGGAAGGACCTTGGAAGGAGTAATATCCTTGCTCACAAAGCCTTTGCATTGGGATGCCCCAAGGTTCAGTATGTCTCTTACTCCCGTAGCCTAGAATATGCCAGGTTACAGCATTCATCCCTTGTTTTTCTGGAAGGCCAACAAGTTTTGGGCAGCGTACCTTTCACTGAGTTGCTGATCTGAAAGGAGCATGATGTTTGTCTTGGCTGATGTCTTTGTGAAAAGCCCATAAATCAGAGCGCCCTCTTTCAGGCAACTGCTTGACATGGACCATTGCATTCTTTTCTCGACGATCTTTGTAATCACAGACCATAAAGAGATAGACAATAAGCCTCATCCTTATCACAGTTGTGTCAAGGGTAGTGAACATTGGACTTAAGACACTGTGTAGGAAGAATCTGATGGGCTAGATCCACTTCATTGCCAGCCAGGTGAGCTCCTGGAGCCTGTGGGCAAGTGTTGGTTTTGGGATTCTCTTGAAATTGGTTTTGACAATGTTGGTGAACCAATTAGCTAAATTGTTGGGCAGCCAGTAGGACATTCTGTGCTGAACTTTGTCTGAGCCGTAGTCTCAGTTTGCCTGCCATTTTAATTCACCATCCCACTTCCACTCTAGTTTTTTTTATCTGTGGCTTCTTGCACTTCATAATGAGGCCCAAAGCGAACCAGAGGGAAGACCTTATTATGTCTGAGCATGTTACAGCCTGCAGGACTCAGCACTGAATTTCTCAATTTCAACTAACTTGCTCTTTATTATTGTTTGTTTCAGGACTATCCATTATTCCTCTCCTCCCTCTTTCATTTTTCACACTTTATTCCCTTTGATTTGCATATACAGGCCTTCTCAGCACAACCCAGTAGGCTGGATGATTGAACACCACCCATGTTTCACAATATGAGCAACACAATACACAAGATCGTTTCAAGGGCTGCATCATGTCACCTCATTACAGACATTCCCTTTGTTCCACCCATTTGCCTTCCACCTACTCTGCTATCTTTGATCTGAAACATGAAATGTTTCTCTTTCAACAGAAGACACACAAGAGGCTGCAATTTGGAGCAAAAACGCTTTGCTGGAGGAAATGAGTGGGTCACACAACATCTGTGGGTGAGAGTGGAGGTGCTGATGATGAAAGAACTGTTGGTGTTTCAGGAGAGGGGAAACTGGCCTGTATAGAGAGAAAAAGGGCCGTGGGGGATTGGAGTCTGAGTTCTAGGCATACTTCACCCTTTTCCAATTCACCCATCACCACTTTCCCCCTCTATACTGGCAGTCAATCCTCTGCACTCCCGATACAGGGTTACAATCTGAAACTTCGGCAATCCTCCCTCCCCACTGATGGTCCTTCATCTGACTTCCTCCAACACAGGGGTTCCCAACCTTGGGTCCACGAACCCCAAGGTTAATGGCAAGGCTCCATGGCATAAAAAAAAGGTTGGGAACCCCTGATCCAGCAGATTGTTTATTGCTCTTTCCATAGATGCTGCCTGACCTGCTGAGTTCTTCCAGTGTTTTCCGTTTTTAATCTTTGAAGTTCGATTTTATTATCAAGGTATGTACATATATCATATGCAATCTTGACATTCATGTTCTTACAGACAATCACAAAACAAGGAAACACAATAGAATTCACTAAAAAAAACACAAGCAATAAGGCCACCACATATCCAGTTTGCACAAGAGGACAAATTGGGCAAATAGTGAAAAAAGGAAAAGTAAATGAAAAATATGTGGAACATGAACTGCAGTGTGCCCAAAAGTGAGTCCACAACCATGGAGCCCATTCAGCACCGAGGTGAGCGAAGCCCATGCAGCAGCCCAAGGACTACAGGGCAACAACTGTCCCAAACCTCGCGGCGTGTGACCCAAAACTCCAGCACATCCCACCCAATGGTAGTAGTGAGAAGAGAGAGAAACTGGTCAAATGCAGGCAGATGTCTCCAAACGCCTGCTTGTTTTCCACTCTTGTTAGCTGACTCTTGTCTGTTGTAAGCTGGCCGATCTCTGTCTCTGAAATAGATTTTTAAATTTGACTTTTTCCTTGGGTGTTGTAACTTGGTGGGAACATGGAATTTCAATTTATCTGCTCCCTTATGAAATTCAAATAGATCTTTCTTTGGACCGTCCATTTAGAATAAACTGTCACTGCCCCTAAGGCAGGAGTTCCCAAACTTTTTAATGCCATGGACCCCTACCATTAACTGAGAAGTCTTTGGACTCCGGTATGGACACCCATGCTCTAAGAATCTTTTAGATCTGCCTGATAGATAAACAAATCCCTGGTAACTCTTGACTGGCAAAGGAGATCTCCAATTCACTACTATTTTAGGAAATATTGCAGGGAGATGCCGGCCAAGGTCATGTTCTCAAATATCTGGGCAGCTTTCTGCTTTGCAATAGGGATCAATTTTGTGACAGTTTTAACATTTACTCGTTTTCACCTTGTTCCCTGAAAAGTACATGGCAATGGATTTGAGTTTTAACATTGGCAAAAGAACCAATTGACAACTTATCGTGGATGTATACCTCAAAGTTCAGAGTACATGTATTATCAAAGTGTGTACATATTAGACGACCTTGAGATTCATCTCCTTACAGCAGCCACAAAGCAAGAAACCCAAAAGAGCCCATTTTTAAAAAAATGACAAACAACCAAAGTGCAGAGAGAGAGAGAAAACTTTGGTCAGGCCCCACTTGAAGTACTGTGTTCAGTTCTGGTCACCTCACTACAGGAAGGATGTGGATACTATACAGAGAGTGCAGAGGAGATTTACAAGGATGTTGCCTGGATTGGAGGGCATACCTTATGAGAATAGGTTGAGTGAACTCGGCCTTTTCTCCTTGGAGCGACGGAGGATGAGAGGTGACCTGATAGAGGTATATAAGATGATGAGGGCCATTGATGGTGTGGATCGTCAGAGGCTTTTATCCAAGACTGAAATGGCTAACACGAAGAGGCATAGTTTTAGGGTGCTTGGAAATAGGTACCGAGGGGATGTCAAGGGCAAGTTTTCACACAGAAAGTGGTGGGTGCGTGGAATGCACTCCCGGCAGCGGTGGTGGAAGTGGATACAACAGGGTCTTTTTAGAGCCTCTTAGGTAGGTACATAGAGCTCAGAAAAACAAAGGGCTATGCGCTAGGGAAATTCTAGGCAGCCTGAAGAGTAGGTTACGTGGTCGGCACAACATTGTGGGCCAAAAGGCCTGTGAGGTGCTGTAAATTTCTGTGTTCTATGTTTAAAACAAATTGTGCAAACAATAACAGTAAGCGAGTAGCATTTAAGAATAAAGTGAGTCCTCAGACATGAAGCCCACAGCAGCTAGAGCAGGCCCACAGCCTCAGACTCAATTCAGCACATAAATGGAGTAAACGTCACCAAGCCCTGAGCAGGGCCTCAGCCTCAGTGTAGTAAACATCATGGAGCAGAACCAGCCTGCCCCTCACTTCTGGTCCCAGCACCCGGCTTTTTCAGACTCTGCCTCCTGAGAGCAAAGGTCCCCACAGAAACCCTGGAAAATGAGCTCCACTGGTGGTACCTTTGAAGCCTTCTTGAACCGTAGAATGTGGAAGTAAAACAGAAGCTGGAAGGCACAGAGGTATCAGTAATTTGATTGACTTGTTTTCTGACAGCCATTGCTTTCAGTTTGTGAGGTTTGAAGAAAAAAGTGAGCATGTTGATTGGATTTGCGGGTGTTGCTGGTATGAAATTAGCAGCATTTACCTGCCTGTCTAGGTTCATTAGTGTGGTCATATTAACAATGGTTATTTGAACTATTCAGCTGTGAATGGGATTTTGCACGTGTTGCACTTTGAAGCAGAATGTACATTATGGTTACATACCAGCTGCAAGATATTAAATTACTAAGATAAACACAAGGCTTAAACAGAATTAGTGCAATTGGGAGTAACAAAATCCAGTTTCAGGTTGAAGGTTGCTTTGCAACCAGACTTGCAGAAAATCTTAAACTGTTGGTTTCATGTTTTCATTGCACGTTCTCTGTTTCAGAGTTCTTGCAATGGTCTTCTAAGATTTCCCCTTCTTTCTGCATTTCATTGAATCTGCTAATCAGATCCAACTGCAGGGTTTTTCTGGCTTGTGCATTGTACAATGGATGAACAAAGGCTATCATGTGTACTCCTCTTACAGCTGCAGCGCCTTAAGTGTGGGTCCTTGGAGTCTGACCAGGATCGCAGTGTTTGGTACTTTAACTTTTGTTTGGATAGAATGTCCTGCTGCAGATTTGTAATGATAAACACTGTTTAAAGGATTAATTTTGAAACCACTCTTTAGATTGTGGAGCCATATTGCAGAAATCTAAACTTACCTCATGAATTATGGGTATAAGTATTCCATTAGCTGTTCGGCATCTAATCTTTGCCTGTAGAATAAACCATCATAGGGATTAACTGCAAAGAGAGGTCCTTCATAGCCATGCCAAATCATATGCTTGCTTCGTTGCGTTCCAGTTATTGATTGAATGGACAATTGATAATGAATCTCTAATGTTTTCAGTCTTTGTTGTACTTTTGTAGCAAGTCAAGAATACAAAATTCTTGAAGTTATTTGATAACTGCATATGCTGATATACAGTATTTTGATAGAATAATGCTGCTCTGGTTCTCTGTGTTAGGAGGGTTTTCAGGATAGCTTTTGTTATGGTCAATTACCATGCCATGGGTAGACTCTGTTGCCATGAGGGAGTCTAATCATAACTGTTCAGCTCACTTTCACACAGGAAAGCCAGTCTGTCTAGCTCTGAGTGGTGAACCCAATCCAGTTCTGCCATTTACTTCAAAGCAGTTTTAAAAGCACCAAGATGGAGTGAAACTGATGCATCTCTGAAACGTGAAGTCAGAGGAAGTAAATAACATTGCAAACAAAGCCGGCTGGATATAATTTGTTTATATTATCTACATTAAAGGCATATGTTACATTAATTAGATTTGAAAGGCTATTCAGGAAATTGTAGCTGCCATTTAGCTGTATCTGGGCTGATCCGCAGCATAATTTTGCAACTTTTAAATCGGTAGTGCAGAAAGTGGCTTTACCATTTATCCTAATGGAAGGCCCCCATGATTGCCAGTGTTTACTACCGGATCATGTCATTTTGTATACTATCAACTGGTGGTGCAGGAGATGCAAGGACTGACCTGATAGGCTGGGACTGTTTTCCTTGAGTGAAGGGGGCTGAACGGTGACCTTGGAGAGGTTTGTAAAATCATGAGGGCTGAGGGCATAGCTAAGGTGGATTGCTGCAGATTCTGCCTTCCTCCCCTGTAAGGGAGGTCTTAAAATGAGAGGGTATAGTTTCAGGTGAGGGGAGAGATTGAAAGGTGACCTGAGGAGCAGGCAAGGTACATGGTAGGTACATGGGATGCACTGCCAAAGAGGAAGTGGTCGAGGGGGGTATAATTACAAAGCTTCAAAAACATTTGGGCTGATTTGTGGACAAGAAGGACTTGGTAGGATGTGGGCCAAATGGAGACAAAGGGGTAAGTTCAGGATGGCACCTCAGTCAGTATGGATTAGTTGGTCTGAAGGGCTGTTTAAATCTCTGACTTTATTTGCAGATGACGTGAAGATTTGTGGTGTTGGTGTAGACATTGATCCTGGTAGATAGGATGCAGAGCTGGGTTGAGAAGAGGCAGATGGAGATCAGTCTGGAAAAGTGTGAAGTGATTTACTTGGAAGGTCGAACTGAAAGTGAGGGTATAGGGCTAAAGGCAGGGTTTTTTAGCAGTGTGGAGGAAAAGAGGGATCTTGGGGATCACATCTGCAGATCCTTTAAAATTGCCATGCCCAGTGATATGGGCGGTGAAGAAGGCGTATGGTGTGTTGTTCTTCAATAGCCAGGGGATTGGGTTCAAGAGCCACAAGGTAATGTTGCAGTTACGAAACCACACTTGTGCCTCAATTTAGGAAGGATGTGGAAGTTTCAGAAAAGGTACAGAGGAGGTTGACCAGGATGCTGATTGGATTAGAGAAGATAATTTAAGTGAACTGGGGCTTTTCTCTTTGGAGCGAAGGAGGATGAGGGGCGACTTGACAGAGGTGTACATGATGATAAGAGGCATCAATCAATTTGGTGGCTAACCAGAGTCTTTTTCCCTGCGTGGAAATGGCTGATATGAGGGGGTCATAATTTTAAAGTGATTGAAGGAGAGCACGATGTCAGAGGTAGGTTATTTGCACAGAAAGTGATGGGCATGTGGATTGCCCTGCTAGGGGTGGTAGAAGAAGTAGATGCATTTAAGAGACTCTTGGGTACATGGATGAAAGAAAAATGGAGGGCTATGTGGGATAGAAAGGTATATTGATCTTGGATTGGATTTAAAGATTGGTACAACTTTGTGAGCTAAAGGCCTGTGCTGTGCTGTACAATGTTCTATTTCATGCTGTAACATTTCGAAGTGCTGCCCCATTGCTTGCAATTTTAAGATTTTAAATTGCTTGAGAATCTTCTATAACATTACAGTTAAGTGATCCCTGTATCATTTTTCATTTAATGGAAAAACATCTGTTGAATGTTTGAAAAAAAATCTCCTTGAAAAGTAACAACAGGTGGACCAAGTCACATTTTTATTTGGGAAATGCTTTAAAGTTTAATTTATTTTCCTCCTGAACTTCCTTTGTCAGTTCCAGCGTGCAGAATATTTTCTATTCCTAATGGTCCATTTTCACAACTGATTAATCTTTCATCTCTGGATCAGTGATGGAAATAGATTTTGAGTTGGCCTGGTTACAAGACGCTCTCTGCATTGTGGTTCAAAATTGACCAGGATGTCTTTGACTTCACCTTGTCAGCGGGGGTCTTGTAATGCCAGTCACAGTGTGGTGGTGAACAACCTTCAGCAGGCCCTTGGCAAACAGTGTTGGGAATGTTTTTTTTGTCTTTAGGTTTAGTTTGGGATCAGAACATTTTCTTCTGCTATCTTTCCACCTTTTTGGTCCTGTTTATTAAGGCTGCTTTGTAAGTCTAAGTATGTCTCTTATTAGTCTCTGAGGTGGACATGCTTGAGTTTTGTTTCGGTTTTAGCAAAATTGGAGATTTTTATTCTCCCTAATGCAGACAAAGTTTTCACCCCAAGTAGCCAAAGAGTAACTGAGAGTCTTCTGTCCCAGCATTGTCACTCCATTCATACACAATGTTGTGCAAAGATCAGCTGAAATAGTCTTCCTTTCACAAGTTAAGAATAAGGCACTTCTGGGTGCCTTTTCATTTTGAGAATGTGAGTTGATGCATGCAAATAGGAAGCCAATTATGGCCTTGCCTTAAAAAGAAGTTAGAGAAAAAAAATCAACTAATTTTGGCTTGATCTTGGTTTCCTTGAAAACTCTTAGTTTGTGTAGAGTGTACAGACAAAACAAAGCACATCAAATCTGAAAGTGATTCTTCAAAAATAAACTACAAGACTGAATGCATGTTATTTATCCTGTGCCTGCAGACTTTGCCAGTTTTGAGGCATGGTTTGCAGAATGGGCGAGCACAGTCTGTACTGCATTAACTCCAAAGTAAACTTCGCAGTGTAAACTCCAACCAGTCCTCGTTCACAAACCAGACAGAAGATGAAGATTGAGGGAGTGGTTGGGAAAACTTAGTGAGAAATTGTTTTGCCTGTTGGGGAAGTTTACAAAACAGTAAATTTATGTTGTGATTTTTGGAAAGTATTCTTAACTGCATATAATGAATGGATTATACACAACACAATAAATCAATAAAGGAGCAGTTTTCTTGACAAGATGAGCTGCAGGGAGCAAAGTGACAACAATTGTAATAAAGGACTCATTCTCTTTCAGAGCTAATGAGGACATAAATATTTTTGTCTTGATTATTATTGAACTGTTTTAATTTGCTGCACTCATCATGAGCTTGAGGGAGAAATTATGTTGCATAAACATATGTTGTGAAACAAATTCCGATTGTACTCCATTTAAGTTTTATAAGTTTTTGCGCTGTCAGAAAGGAAGCTTAATAATTAGTTGTTCAAACTTGGAACTGTGGCAAACAGCTCTGGGAAGTGAAGTTCATTGCTGCTTCATGAACAAAGTGTAGGTTTATGGTGCCCTCTTGTGGTGATAAGAAAATATTGTTGATGCAAACTGAAGAAGAGGATCAGTTGAAAGTTGATGAAATCATTGTTGCCTTTTCAGAAAAGTTATAAGTATTGCATCATAATCTGGAGTTTGAAAGAATCTCCTTTCCACCTCCCTGCCCCCCATCAATTTCCCCCACAGCAAACCCCTATGGGGCTGACAACTGTGGGACAAACTTTTTTTTATCTGACCTATCATGTCTATGCCCTTCATAGTTTTGGCTACTTTCATCAGCTGCCCCTTTGACCTCCTCCACTCCATTGAAACAAACCCAGGCTATCTGCCATCTTCTCGCAGCTGGTATGTTTCGTCCTCTTGTACCTCCTGTGCACCCCTCAATCACATCTCTTTACATGCAGCAACAAAACATCTACAGATTTGTCCTAGCTAGCATTGTACCATAATCACCCTATTGTTATTTCTATACCTTAACTGCTCAGATTCCGATTCATCACTTTGTCACCTGTATATTGAAACACAGTGAAATGCATTGATTTTGTTCATGAGATTATCAGCAAGAACATTGTCTTAACATTCTCTTCTACCTGTGCTATCATCTTCAAGGATCATGAAGAATACACATCACATGTCCTAGCCTTATAGGTTCTTCCAGAATGCATCATCTCACATTTAGCAAATTCCATCTCTCATTCCTCTATGTCACCAGCTCCAGAAGATACTGCAGCCTCAAACTACTTGTCTCTCTCTGACCAACACCTTGGGATGTCATCTGTAAATCTGATAGTTGGACCTCCTTTATGCACATCAGCATCTCTTAACAGACTACACAAAAGCATTTGGTAAAGTGAAGCACAATGAGTTATTGGAAATATTACAGGAAACTCTAGATCTAGATTCGAAAGACCTCCGCCTAATCAGAAATCTGTACTGGGAACAAACTGCCGCTGTAAGAATAGATGGAGAAGTGAGTCAGTTTACAAAAATCAAGAGAGGCATTAGACAAGGGTGTGTTTTCTCCCGATTTGTTTAATATGTACAGTGAAACAATATTACAAAAAATAAAATACATCCTGGGAGTCAAAGTTGGCAGTGAAAACATCAATAATTTCAGATATGCGGATGACACTGTGTTAATTGCAAGTATGGAGGAAGAACTACAAAACTTAATTGATACAGTTGTTGAAGAAAGTGTAAAAATGGGTCTATCTATCAATTGCAAAAAGACAAAATGCATGGTGATATCCAAAAAGAAGGAGAATCCTATCTGCAGGCTGAGAATAAACGGGGAAGACATAAAACAAGTACAGAACTTTTGCTACTTAGGAAGCTGGGTGACATCAGATGGCAGGTGCAACATGGACATTAAAAGAAGAATAGGGATGGCAAAAGACACCTTTACGAGAACGAAGAGTATACTGACCAATACTGAACTAGGCATGACAACCCGCCTCAGAGTACTGAAATGTTACATTTATCCAGTTATGTTATATGGCTCAGAATGTTGGACAATATCTAGTAACATGAAGAAACGAATTGAAGCAGCAGAGATGTTGTTTTTGAGGAGGATGCAAAGAATATCATGGACGAAACGAATATCTAACGAGGATGTCATGAACAGAGCAAACACAAAAAGAGAAATAATGTATGAGATCATGTAAAGGCAACGTGACTTCATTGGACATGTGTTTAGGAAAGAGGAGTTAGAATGCACGGTAATTATGGGAAAGATTGAAGGAAAGAAGGCAAAGACTAATGATGATGGAGAGAGCAGCCAGAGAACTGGAAATGAATACCAATGAATTGACCCACTTGACTCGAAACAGGAGTGTGTGGGCCATGTCAGTCAAAGCTCAATCTGGGCATAGCACCTGATGATGATGATAATGATGATCTGTTAACAAATGCTCCAGGCCCCAGCACCGAATTCTGGTCACAGGTTTCCAAGCACAAGAATAACTCTTCGTCATTCTCTGCCTTATATTACCAAACCAATTTTGAATCCAATTTTTCAATCTGCCCTGGATCCCATGGAGTCTAACTTTTTGGACCTGCCTCCCATGAGGACTTTGTCAAAGACACGATTCAGTTCCATGTGGGTACATCAACCACAATGCCCTCACCATATATCTTGGGTTACTTTTTTGTAAAATTGGTAGCTGGGATCTCCCTGAACAAAGCCACTCAAATTATTCTTGACTAATCTATCTTTTCCAAGTGTCAATTAACCCTGTCCCCACCCCCTAAATTTTGCCCAGTAACTTCCCAAACACTTCCTTTTGTTTGGGAATTACTTGGCATATCTCCGTTGTCGTTCCTGAACAATGATGTTGCATGAGCTGTCCTCCAGTCATCTAACATCTCAGCTGTGGCCAGCAAAGATTTAAAACTTCCTCAAGGAAGGCCCCAGCTGTCTTTTTTTCTTGCATCCTCTTGGATGTCCTCTTTGGCCTTGGGTATTTATCAGTCTTGGAGCCTGCTTAAGGCATTTGGTAAATATTTTTGTTGGTAACTTGTTCCAGAATTTCATCAGCCCTTCCTTGGAATTTCCAACTAATATTCCCTTCTCCAGATGAACACTTGATCATCAATTTCCATCTGGTGCTAGCGTTTGTGAAAAGCAGAGAAGTTTTATTCTCCAAGAACTCTCTTGAAACTGGTTGACTTAATAGACTCTTCAAATTTGAACACTATTTTACGTACTTATTTAAAAAAAAGTATGTGGGGTTTGCCAAAGGAGATTTTTTGTTTCAAGAGAAATTTTGTTTTGGTCCAGCTGGATCACGTGGACCAAGGATGCAAATACCCTCCTGTGAAGTCTTTACTGCCGAGAAAAGTGATTAAAATAAACTGCTGAAAAAAATCAACAAAATCAATCTGCAATTGCTTGCTTTACCATTAAGTGAAGGATGATTTTTCGAGTCAATCATCAGCAGCAATATTGCACTGAATCACATAGTGGGGAACACTGCAGTGGACAATTTGCTGGTAACTCTTGACTGAAGTCAGATCAATTTTAGGACAGAGGTGCTGTAGTAGTGTTCAGTAACTGTGGTTACCAAGCCTGCTTTCAATGAAGGAAAGGAGTGCAGGGGTTGGATTAGGGTCAGCATTTCATGCTTCAGCTAACTATGTCCTTGTCGCATTGAGTCAAATTGTGATTGAGTTAGTTAATGATTAACCTGAGCCACAGATGAAAAGAATACTAACAGTAAGGAATTCCCGAAACATGGGGTGTTTTGTCTTTGTCTGAGCAGCACATTAACATGAGAGATATTGTGCTGATGCATTTTCATGAGCTCAAAACATGTTTCCATTATTTTCTCTCAATTTTTTTATAAGTGAAAAAAACTTCTGGGACTCTTCAGAATGCTTGTGGTAAAATATTATAGGGGAAATTTTCCACCTCCCACTCCCGAGTGCACATGATTGCCTGGAAGCTTTAACTTGAAGTGGGTGAACGGTTTTGTTGGTTCCTTTGTGGGCACTTGGCTGGTGTGCCACTGTGTCCCAATAATATATTTCTCAGGAGACTGGAAGAACTGTTCAAGGAAGGATTGAGACAATGTCAAAGCTTTTGTTCGTTTAGCCCTGAACTGTCATTGGGGTCCTTTATTAAGGAGGATATTAAAAGCAGGATGCTGAGAAAACTGTATGGCTATCAAACAGAATCAATGCGGTTTTAGGAAAGAAAAAGCACGTTTTTAAAAAAAAGATCAAAAGTACAAACGTTTGTACATATACGCATACAAAGTTCATATATGTCACCATATACAACCCTGAGATTCATTTTTAAAGTTCAAAGTACAAACCCAGATAAGTGCGAAGTGGTTCAATTTGGTAGGTCAAATATGATGGCAGAATATAGTATTAATGGTAAGACTCTTGGCAGTGTGGAGGATCAGAGGGATCTTGGGGTCCGAGTCTATAGGACACTCAAAGCAGCTGCGCAGGTTGGTTCTGTGGTTAAAAAAGCATACAGTGTATTGGTCTTCATCGATCGTGGAATTGAATTTAGAGGTAATGTTGCAGCTATATTGGACCATGATCAGACCCCACTTGGAGTACTGTGCTCAGTTGTAGTCGCTTCACTGCAAGAAGGATGTGGAAACCATAGAAAGGGTGCAGAGGAGATTTACAAGGATGTTGCCTGGATTGGGGAGCATGCCTTATGAAAACAGGTTGAGTGAACTCGACCTTTTCTCCTTGGAGCGAAGGAGGATGAGAGGTGACCTGATAGAGGTGTATAAGATGATGAGAAGCATTGATCGTGTGGCTTTTTCCCAGGGCTGAAATAGCTGCCACAAGAAGGCACAGGTTTAAGGTGCTTCGGAGTAGGTACAGAGGAGATGTTGGGGTAAATTTTTTACGCAGAGAGTAGTGAGTGTGTGGAATAGGCTGCTGGCAATGGTGGTTGAGGCCGATATGATAGGGTCTTTAAGAGACTTTTGGATAGGAACATCGAGCTTAGAAAAATAGAGGGCTACGGGTAACCCTAGTAATTTCTAAGGTAGGGACATGTTCGGCAGAACTTTGTCGGCCGAAAGGCCTGTATTGTGCTGTAGGTTTTCTATGTTTCTATGTACATTTATTATCAAAGTATGTCTACTTTAAACAGCCTTGAGAATTCATCTCCATGCACAGGCAGCCAAAAAACACAGAAATCCAATAGAACCCATTAAAAACAAAAGAAGACAGTCAAGCACCGGGTGTCCAGAGAGAGGGAAAAACAATCATGCAAACAATAAATGCAAGCAGACCATATTCAGAACTGAAGTTTAAAAAGTCCACTGCAGCCTATCCAGAAGTCCGCTAATTGCACGGAGAAGTCCAACACAGAAACGATCAAACCCTGCCACAAGGTCAGGCATCCATTCAAGGGCTCAATACCAGGCTGTGAGGCAGCCAATCAATATACTCCACAACACATCTATAGAAGCTTGTCAAAGTTTCAGATGCATGCCGAATCTTCGCAAACTCCTAAAGAAGTAGAGGCGCTGGTATACTTTCTTGCTCGGGACAGATCCTGTGTAAAGATATTTCCAAGGAATTTAAAGTTGCTGACCCTCTCCACCTCTTATCTCCTGATGAGGACTAGCTCATGGTTCCCTCCTCACGCCTTGGTCATGCTGACATGGAGTAAGAGGTTGTTGTTCTGGCATCACTCAGCCAGATTTTCAATCATCTTCCTATATGCTGATTCGTCACCACCTTTGATTCGGCCTACAATAGTGGTGTTGTCGGCCCACTTAAACATGGCATTGGAGCTGTGCTTAGCCACACAGTCATAAGTGTAAAGCACATAGAGCAGGGGGCTAAGCACACAAACTTGTGGTGCATCTGTCCTTATGGAGATCATGAAGGAAATCTTGATGCCAATCTGAACGGACTGGTGTCTGCAAGTGAAGAAATCAATGATCCATTTGCATGGGAATGTATTGCTAAAATAGAGGATTTAACAAATGGGGTAGATAATGGGGAACTGTTAACAGCAGTGGGTTTAGCTTTCCAGTGGCCATATTAGCATGTGTCATGTAAAGGATTACTGTTGCATGTGGTAAAAGTGCACACAGGTGAGGGTAATGTGTGGGGGAGTGGTGAAGAAACAGTAAGCATACTATGTGCAATTTATTTTGATGGTTTCAATGAAGGTGCCAATTGCAGTGCAACTGTACTTGCTGCTGATAGAAAACTAGACAGGGTTGTAAGTTGTGAAGAGGAACAAAGAGCCTGAAAGGATTAAGGATAAATTAAGTGAGTGAGCAAGAAATTGATAAATGGTTTACAATGAGGGAAAATATGAGTTTGTTCACATTGGAAAAAAGAATTTTAGAACAAGTTTTATTAACATGGAGTGGGAATAGTAAATGTTGCCATACAAGGGGGCCTGAACATAGTAAACTTAAATTGATCATGAGATCACAGTAAGTAGTGAGGAAGAATGACAGCTGACCTTTATTGCAACGGGAATGTTGCAGAAAAGTATGGAAACTTGGATGCAAATTTACTACAGGCTTCTGGTGCGAGGGTACTTGGGGCATAGCATGCAGTTTGTGTACTTACATTAGAGATAGGATATGCTTCCATTGGAGACATGTGGAGGAGGTTCACTGGCTTGATTCCAGGGATGTAAAGGCATGAAGAGAGGTTGAGAAAGTTGGGGTGACGTTGAAAGAAGAAAGAGATCAACCTGAAGATACCTAGGGAATTGACGTGGTGATGCTGTTATGTGACTTCTCCTAGTGACGTGTCCCATCAAAGTAACGTTGTTTCAAAATGGGGTGCCACAGTAGCAAAGTGATTAGAGCGGTGCTTTTACAGTTGGGGGGATGGGGGCGTTGAAGTTTGGAGTTCAATTCCCGCGTCATCTGTAAAGAGTCAGGATGATCCCCCCCCCCGGAATCCCGAATGCTTGTTTTTTTTTTCTCTCCACACGCTCCAGTGCCCTCCCACAGTCCAGAGATGTACTGGTTAGGAGGGTAACTGGTTGGTGTTTGTAAATTGTCCCATATGGCTAGGGTTAAATTGGGCACCCCGCCACGAAGGGCTTGTTGCGTGCTGTGTCTCAATAATTGAATAAAAACAAACTGTAGCCCATTTTTCTGAGGATTGTAACTCTTTGGAATTCTACTGAGGGCTCTGGAAACAGAATGATTGAGTTTCTTCAAAGCAGAAGTTAGGAGTTGTGTATGTAGGGCCTAATATCTGACGATGGAGGAGCAGAGTTAGGCCATTCAGTCCCTCAAGCCTGCTCTGCCACTCCATCATGGCTGATATATTATCTGTCTCAACCCCATTCTCCTGTCTTCTCCCAGTAATCTTTGACTCTTGCTAATCAACTTTGACTTTAAGTATAGCCAATAACTTGGCCTTTGTCGCCATCTGTGGCAAAGAATTCCACAGATTCACTGACCCCTCACTAAAGAAATTCTTTCTCATCTCTATTCTAAGGGTAAGTCCTTTTGTTTAGAGGCTGTGCCCTCTGGTTGTAGACTCCCCCACTGTGGGAAACATCCTCTCCATATCCACTCTGCCTAGGCTTTTCAATATTTGATATGTTTCAATGAGATTGGCTCTTATTCTTCTAAATATGGAGACTTTGCAGGTTGCTCCTGTGACTGCACAGGTTTAATCCCCAGTGAGTTGCTTGGTTAAATTGAGTTCTGTAAATTGCTGCTTGTGTGCAGGTGAGTGATAGAACTTGAAGTGTATGAGCATGCATTGAGAATAAAATTAGTAATCAATGTGAATGAGTGGTGATGGTCAGCATGGACTTGGTGGACTAATGGGTAGACTTTGTTTCCATGCTGTGTATCTCTCATGACAATATGAGAGAAATACTTCTTCATAAAGTAACGCGTATTGATGAAAATCTGGTCAAACTTTCAAATATTCAATTTTTTAAAATTACAGGATTTTGTCATTTCATTGTGTTTTGGAACTGATTTTCTTTCACAGTTGTCTTAAATATTTGAGGACGTTTTCACTGAAGTTGGCCATGAAACGTTCTGTGAAACAATGGTGTAAATGTATTATGGTGTGGCTCCTTGAGCAGCAATAACCTCCACCAAATATTTCCTGTAGCTGCTAATCAGACTTGCAGTATGGCAAGGTGGAATTTTAGACCAAACAAAACTGTTCCAGTTCACCAATATTTCTGGAATTCCTTGCATGAACAGCCCTCTTAAGATCACATCACAACATCAACATTGGGTTAAGGTCTTGACTCTGACTTGGCCATTCCAAAACTCAAATTTTCTTCATTTTGAACCATTCTGTTGATTCACTCTTGTGTTTCAGATTATTGTCTTGTTGCAGCATACAACTTCTATTAAGCTTTAGGTGACAGACCGCTACCCTGACATTCTCCTGTAAAATGTTCTTGATACAATTTTGAATTCATAGTTCCCTCAACGATTGCAAATTGTCCAGGCCCTGAGGCAGCAAAGCAGCCCCAAACCACAATGCACCTTCCACCATGCTTCAGAGTTGAGGTGAGGTTTTGGTGTTGGTGGGTAGTGCCCTTTTTCCTCCAAACATAGTCTGAATTTCTGCCAAAAAGCTCAATTTTGTCTTGTATGTCCACAAAACATTGTCCCAGAAGCGTTGTGGAACATCCAGGTGGTCTTTTGCAAACTTGAGTCATGCAGCGGTGTTTTTTTTTAGAGCAATTGTTTCCTCCATGATATCCTTCTATGAACAGCATTCTTGTTCGGTATCTTTCATATAGTGGACACATGAACAGAGATTTCAGCAAGTTCTAGAGATTTCTGCTGGTCTTTTGCTGTTACCCTTGGGTTCTATTTCACTTCCTTCAGCACTGCACTTTGTGCTTTTGGTGTGATCCTTGCAGGACACCCACTCCTAGGGAGAGTAGCAACAGTACTGAGTTTCCTCCATTTGCAGACAATTTCCCTTGCTGTGGACTGACTAGCACTGAGGTCTCCAGAAATGCTTTTGTAGCCTTTTCCAGCTTCACGCATCTCTACAAATCTCCTAAGGTCCTCTGAAAGTTGTTTTAATTGAGGCATAGTGCGCTGAAACAGATCTTTCTTAAGAAGAGCAGGCTTTGTCAGTAACCTGACTTTGTATGTCTTTTTTATATAGGGCAGGGCACCTCTACAACCCATACCTCCAACCTCATGTTGTGGAACAGCTGAGTTCAAACAGCTTTTGTAGAAGGCATTAGCTCAGAGGTTCACATACTTTTTTTGAACCTAGACTGTGATTATTTAAATGGTATACTCAGTATTGACAAGAAGAAGTAAAATTGTTCATTATTAGTTTAGACAGATTGTGTTTGTCTGTTATTGTGACTGAGATGAAGATCAGATGACATTTTATGAGTAATTAATGCAGAAAACCAGGTAATTACAAAGGGTTCACAAACTTTTTCTTGCAACTGTATTTTAGCCTTAGGATTCAGCACATTCTTGGCAGGGGTTTATTTGCTTAGCAGTAAATCTAGTTAGTAGTCTGTGGCTTAGAACAAAAGTGAATTAGTATTTTAAGCATGATTTAAATTGGCATTCCGCTAATACTAAAACTAAGCTCTCCATTTACGTACAGCCTCCTAATTTCATGCAAAGCTGCTTAAAATGACCATTCTGACTCTTAGAAGAGAATAGACTAATATAGCATGTTCTTTACATGAAAACTAAAAGATTCTTCACATAATTTGTGTGCATGGATTGTAAATGGTAAAGGTTAGTTGCCACTTGGTTTTGCTTCGGAGCTTCTATCTGTGTGGTTAATTTTTCCTTTAATCCTTCAAACCAAAATTATATTTGAGATTTCGGTTTAAAAAAATAAGCAGTAAGGTAGTGTACATGGACACATTGTCTGTTCAGATATCTGATGACAGAGGGGAGGTTGCTGTTCCTAAAACATTGTGTTTGTCTTCAGGGTCCTGTACCACCTCTTTGATAGTAGCAATAAGAAAGTGATGGGGGGTCATCAATGATGAATGCTGCCTTTTTATGGCATCGCCTTTTGTAGATGTCCCCATGATGGAGCTGACTGAATTAGCAATTTACTGCAGCCTTTTCTGATATGTGGTCCTGTTGGTTTAACAAAATGGTCATGTTGTGCTGATGGCAGTCATAATATTGTACAGGAATGGATATGAAGAAATTATACTTCAGTCTACATTTACATCTAGCTGAAGCATCTGTTTGTTCTGCCAGGACAAATAAGAGACCTGAGACTTGGTGCACAGACATTGATAAATGTCATTTATGCTGGATCATGAAAAATCAAGAATTACTCAGATTCAGCATCATTATTAAACTTGCAATAAAATGCCTCAGACAACTTGGAATCAGTGCTTTGCAATGTGGAGTGGACTGATAGTGTTCATGGGAGCAAGCATCTCAGTTGTAGCTGAGGCTTTGTAAAAATATATGTATGCATCTCTTCCACCAATGTACCCAACATGAGAAAAATTCCTGCAGGTGCTAGCAAAATTGTGATTTATGAGGTTATTCTACAAAATATTTGTACATACACAGTTAGGAATATGTTACCTAAAATGATATTTACAGCTTGTCTGCAATGATTTCTTGTTGTTTTTTGCACCAATGCGTATAGTTGTTAGAAGTATCTCCTGGGAATAGGAGTGTTGCCCATTTGTGTGTGATGAGCCTTTCTTGTCTTCAAAACAAAAGCTTTCCTCTTAAATCATTCCTGATGATGACTCCGTATGTTGCCTGCCAAGTTAAGGTAGTCTCGTGTCCGCCTTTGTTATTGATGTGTACTATAATTTTTGGTTTCTTCACCGATCACTTGTAATGGGAAATTTAATTATATGATTTGGAACTTCTTTTTCCAATGTGGAAGAAGTGAGCTTTTGAAGCATTTGACAGCCATTTGGCAGTTTTGGTGCGAGCAATCTTAAGGACAATATTTAGGTATTCTTTCAAATGACATATCCATAATTGTGCATCTGTACTTTGTGGCATGACTGCAAAAATAGCCATTTTGATAGCAAAGGCAGAAATTTTTCTTATGTCGAGTACATTGGTGAATGCATATGTTTATTTTTCTGAAGCCTGTGCGACGACTGAGGTGCCCATGAACACTATCAGTCCACACTGCACTTCAAAGCACTGATCCCAAGTTGTCGATACTGAATCTGAGTGATTGAACATTAACTTTATTTAGCACAGGTACATCAAAACAAAGAGTGAATGCGTCATTTGCATGTGAGGTTGTGCTGGGGGCAGCCTGCAAATATCATCATGCTTCTGGCACTGACACAATTTATTCACCCTAACCCATACGTGTTTGGAATGAGGGAGAAAACCTGGAGGAAACCCACGCAGTCACAGGAAGAGCGTACCAATTCCTTACAGACAGTGGCAGGAATTGAAGCCTGATCTTCCAGTGAAGTGCTGCTCTAACCACTGTACTACACTGTGCTGCCCCATCCTTGATTTACAACTTGCTTGCAAGGGTAGTGGTCAATGATGACTGCTTTTGGAAAATGTGATGAAGAATGAATGAGTGGTGTCTTTGCATCGTAAACACCATCATAGCACTGTTGAGCAGGGATATCAAGGAATTTGACCACGAATGGTCAGTGATGTGATTGCAAGTCAGAATTCTTTGGAAGAAGACCTCGTCTTATATTTTGGACGAAGGTAATTGATGAGGAGCTTGTTGTTGAGGTGCCAGAGTGTTTTCTAGAGTTTGTAGAATTCAGTCACAGCACAGCATTGATGAGCAAAGTTGGCCATTTAATTATTCAAATGATACTTCTAATTACTAACATATACCTATCCTAATACCTAAGACCTTGTAATATGATTTCACAAATCGATGAATAAACTCTATTGATCCTCTTTTCCCCATTCCCCATCTCTTCTTCCCTTTCCCAATGTTTTTTTGTGATGGAGCTGAAGAATTAGGTTTATGAGACACCCTCCCCCCTTTGTCCAATATATTGATGGCTGAATGGTGCTGCATTCAGCACCCACCTAGAACTCATATTTCATTGCTTTTGCTGTCAAGTTTCCATTTCCTGAGCTGCTTTTCCCTTGTGGTTCTCTGTCTCCATCTCAGGAGATAGACATGCCACTAACATATCTCACAAGCCCACAGCTATCACGGAGTGTGCATCCACTCACTCTGCCTTGTGTCAGGATATCATTACTTTTTTCTACTTTTTCTGCCTCTGTTATATTTGTTCCGATGATGAGCCCACCCACTCTTCCTGTCTGTCAAATATCCTTCTCCTTCCTGAAATATGACTTCACTTCTGCTATAGTGGATGGAACTTTCAAACTCTCTTCTATTTTTTATATGTGCTACCCACCTCTTTCCTGGGACAGAATAAAAAGTATCATGCCACCGATCCCATTTGCTTCAGATTCAGAGTATTAAACATTGTGAGTTCTTTGAGCTTCAGCTTGATTCCACCACCTGCACTTCTCCTTCCATTTTTGCATTCCGCAGTCACTTCATGTCTCCATAGTTCACTCTAACCTCTCCACTCACCACTCCCCACTCCCCTGACCCAGAAGAGGTGCAATACCTATCCATTCACCTCTTCCCTTCCAGACATCCTGGAGCTCCAAATAATCATTCCAGACGAAGCAGCGATTTAATTGCATTTTGTCCGATGTATTACATTCACTCTTCACAATGCAGTTTGCACTTCACTGGGAAATCTAAATGAAGATTGAGTGATCACCTTGGCAGAGCTTCTGTGCTCAGCTCACGGGTTGCCTGCTGTCTTTATTTTCAGTTCTATTCCTGGCATGTCTTTCTGCATTCCCTTCCCTTGCTATCCTGAGACCTATTGTAGTCAAGAAGAACACTTCATCTTCCATCTGGGTGCTTTGAAAACTTCTGGAATGAACATTAAAGTCTCCTGCAGCAACACAAATTGCTGGAGGATCTTAGCAGGTCAGGTAGCATCTGTGGAGAGAATTGGGCAGTCAACACTTTGGTCAAGACATGCCTAAACCTATCTCCATATGGGCTTGTGTTTCCTCACCACCCCCTCCCTACTCTTGTTTTAAACTGTAAACCCCTAATTCTTCTCCTTGTTATGAGGAAGAATCACAGAACCAAAATGTCCAACTTTTCCCCTTTGTGCAGTTGCTGCAAGGCTGAGTTCTTCGAACATTTCTGTTTTTACTATTAAAATCTGAGTTTTTCTTGATGTATATAGAGCAGAGCAGTAAGTTAACTTGGAGCTGCAATTTAACTATTGTTCTCTCTTTGCTACCTATCCTAAATTCATCTCTCCACTTCACATATGTATGCTATATAATGCCAATTTATAAAATATAAGTCAATAGGTTGTTTGTATTAATGTCTCATCTTAAAACCATTATTCAGCTTAAATATAGAGAGGAAAACCGAGAAAAGTTCTGTGTGAGTTCACTCATTCAGAGTGAATTCCCTCTCACTCTGAATGAGGTGATGAAGGTGAATCCTGTTAACCTGCTTTTGCACTGAGTCGCCATCTCCTAATTTTCAAAAGAAGTGAACTGGAGGAGGATTATTTTTATCATCTGAGTTTCTTGATTCTCATGCGGTGCCCCTACAATGTATAATGAAGCCCTGCTGTGTTGGCAGGTAGCCAGTGTGCTTTCAGGCATCTTGTCAGCAACACTTTTGTCACTGATTGCTTGGAAATGCACATTAGCCCAGGGTGACTTGCCCTTTGGTCTTCTCACCCTCCCTGTGGAGATGCATCTGTCTTGCCCTTGACAGTACAGCTTGGAAGGCAGATCTGCTGCATGGGGAGTTGAGACTGTGAACTACTTTACAAACAAAGGATTATGGCTTTATTGTACTGCAGAGTCACTTCAGTCTTTGTTTTTGTTCAGATTGGAACTGTGGGTTTGATTGAAAGTAATTTTCCTGTGAAATAAGGGATTTATTCCTAAATTTAGCCATATTAATAATTCCTTGTGCAGGGAGTGATCATCACTGACAGTGTTCTCTGAACCCCATCCCCGCAAAATATACTTTTATGTCCAAATCGTCTAGAAATCTGCTCTGCATATGTAGTAAAATCCTTGCCACTTGAGTTGAAACACTATTGTTTTTCATTAGAAAAAAAGAGATGGTGGTGTAGATTAGGATGACTAGAGGTATCGGAAACTATTGCTTGCCCCAGTGTACCATTGCACAGCACGTTATCTTTGCCGCTCTGAGAGCTGTTTAATTCTTTGAAGTTGAGCCGCTAATTCATTTATTTTAATTGAGAAACTGAGTGTCAATGAAAGATGTTGAATGCGATGGTTGGAATTAGGGTCAAATACATCAAGAAAGGGAGAAGAGAAAGTAAAGAAAATGGCAGCATTAGTTTGGTGAAGACCTTTGTTTCAGTGTGCCTTTGGATAGAATTGCAAGTTAGAACCTTTGCTTGGGCACAGCAGACAGGTGGGAAATTAATAGACATGTACATTCTTATCACTTGCTGTGAAGCTTTTCTGAGCCAGCTGGTCCCCACTTCCCCTCGCAACAGCAGGGGATGCAAACAGGATAACACTGCATCTGTCCTATGTGAAGTAAGGGTGCTTTGTAAATTTGTAAGATCCAGACAAGCTTGCTTTTCAGTTTTCTTATCATTTTTCCCCTCTCAGTCATGGGCAATGTTGGATTCTGGCATTTTGTTTAGTGTGAATGTTGTCAGACAGTTTGTTGAGTTAATCATGCAGAACCATTGGCATGGAGCTCAAGAACGAACTGTCCTGTGAAAACCATGGAAGTGTCATTTGGAACTGGAGCATTTGCAGATGTCTTTCTCCCTACTTATGCATGCAACGAGGTGATTAAGTGGAGACAAGAGAGTCTAAACACGAGAAATTCTGTAGTTGCTGGAACTTCAAAGCAACACAAAATGCTGGAGGATCTCAGCAGGTCGGGGAGCACTCATGGAAATGAACAAAGAGCCGATGTTTCCGGCCAAAACCCTCCTTCAGGACTGGAAAGGAAGTGGGAAGATGCCAGAAGTAGTCTGCAGGAGGAACTCAGTGGTTCGAGCAGTGTCTCTGAGAGGAAAGGAATTGTCATGTTTGAAACCCTGCATCAGGAGATTCAGTGGTGGGACTGACTGCAGTTAATCATCATGCTCTCCTCATCTGTTGTCCACATGCACAGTTAGAGATTGGATCCTTGTCTGGGAGTTGGAAGTATAGTTCATCTTGTCCCCTTTTCTGCTCAGTGGTCCTAAAGGCAATTGTGACAACTTCCTTATCATACTTTATCAATGAAGTGGTCTTCTCACCAGACTGGATCCCTTTTGTGGAGCTGGGCAACAGACACATAGTTTCAAACTAAGTTTTCTGCACTGATAGTGAACATCATTGTGATACAGTGATGTTGTTTATTTTCCCCATCCTACCCCCAGGTTTTGAACTGTGACAATGAATTCTCAGTTGCTTGATTGATATGGGTGTTTGTTCCCCACACGAGCTTCATTTCATGTTTGTACCAAAACATTTTTGTAGCAAGGAGATTCATTGCATATTTGTCTTGCAGATCTACAACGAAATGTGCTAGATTTTTGATCACCCAATGTAGATAACAGTGGTAATGCAATGTCTGTTGTCTGGTTGCAGTGTTGGTGACTTGTATTCCTTGTTGAGATGCTGCTACTGCAGTTCCTTAAGTAGGCAATACCAGGGTACTGAGCCTGCAACGAGAATAGCAAGTCCGGAGGATTAAGTTGGGAGTGAAGGTAAAATGAATCTTAGCATTGCACAGGATAGATTCCAGACTCGGTCTGCAGAATTCATTTGAGAATGAATGCTGAACAAGGTACCACAATTAGCTAATGGGCCTCTGAGCTGCAGGGGAGAAAACAGTAGTGTTCTCACTCCCGGTCACTTTGTAGTGATCCTTGCTGGAAGTAGTGCTCTTATTTATTTATGAGGGCAATGAAAAAAGTTCAGTTCTCAACAGAATATATTCAGTAAGCACTAGTTGAACATGTGTAACTGATTGGAAGTTTGCAGACTCCATTGCATGTTGTAAAGAGATAATGAAGTAGTTTTATTCATTATTATCTCCTCAAAAGCAAGGTCCCTATCATTCTCTTAAACGTGAATGCAGGGCAAATGTTGGATTCAAGTTGCTTCAGGTAAAGCTATCAACTGAGCATAGGTTTTATCTTTAGTTAAGAATGCTGTTGCTTTGACAGTGTATGAGTATAATTAGCTTGCATTATGAATATATCCTTTACATTTGCACAGAATTCTCCAAAGATAGGTTTAGATTGGCTTGTAATTTTATTTAAAATTCATGGAATTTTTACCTTTGCTTCCTCTGCTAATTAAAAGGAAGGGTTAGGACACCTTTAATGACATTGTGGAAATCTAATTTAAAGTCAGCTCTTGAAGTCCTTCAGAAATGTTCACCTACTTAACATTAAAAATATAATAAAATGCAAAAGCTTTAAAGACTCTTCAATGAATTTGGAAAAGGAGTTGGGGCTATTTCATAATCTCAATATCCCAGTGCACTCATAACCTTTGAACTGTTGTAGTGCTGGGGAATGTGACAGGCAGTTCATACAAATGTACCACAAGCATCAGTGAATTAATAAACAATAGATGTAGCTTTGATGAAGAATAAATGTTGGACAGGACACTTAGAGAGCTCATCGCTTCTGAGATTGTTTTTCCAGTTTGGTGAGGAACTGAAGAGTGCTGCTACTAAAAGGGCTTTGTCTTAAATGACATATGATCTTGTGCTCCTGCCAGAGCACAATTGTTTGTCGTGATTTTGGTCGGGAGACAGTTTGATTGGTGTTAAGACACAGTGTTCATTGTTCAGATGTAAGTCCAGCTGGCTGGTATCTGTTCATCACTGAGTAGTGTGTGGGTGGCATCACTTAGCTGTTCCATTATAGTGTAACTGTTCCAACACAAGAAGTTGTTGAGTTTTGCAGCACTTGTTGGACATGAGGGTATTGAATACTGAACTTGGAATTTCAAATGATTCTCTGAGCAGAGTTCAAAAAACCATCAAAAATGGCGCAACTAAGGACAGCCAAACATAGTAGCAGGCACTGTTAACAAAGGGTTAATGATGGAAAAATATTTCTGTTCAGGATGAAAATGGACGTATTTTACATGATGACGCAAAGATTGTTTGGATTAAGTCCTTAGAATGAGTTAAGTTGTTCCTGGATCAACTTTTTCAATTATACTAATGAAAAATAATTAGGTTTTCTACTTACTGTTCTCCGTCTTACTGTGCTCCAGAATGTGGCTGGAGAAATGTAAATAAAAAGAAATCAGTAAAGTGTGCAAAGTCACACTTTTATCTTGATGCTGTTTGCTGTGTGGGGACTTTTCTCCTTGAATACAACAGACTATTCGTAAACGGTTGATGTTGAAAACAAAATAAACTCGCATATCATGTAGTTTTCAAACAATATTCACAAAGACATTGTCTACCTTCCCTGAGAGCTCCCTCTGGTGGAAATGTAGGACTTGTTTTTGGGCAGTCACAAGTCCCAAATTCTAAGTTCCCCTCTTTCCACAGCAATTCCCTTTTCTGTCCTTGTACATTTTGAACTAATTAGATATGGTGGTCTTAATTTATCCAAAAGCAGTCTTGTTAAGATTTATTTTGACAATAGCTTGGAGCTGCAGAAATGCTGTCAAATTATTTTTAAACAAATTATCTGATTGAGAGAGGAAAACTCCACTCACTTGCCAAAAAGCAGCCTAAGACCGGCTGTGATTTTTCCTGAAAGATACGGTTACCCTTGTAGCATTTTTAGCCAAGGGCTATATTTCCTGTCTGCCTTTGTCTCTGCTGCTCTTTTGCTCTGTTAACTCTGCCCTGAAAATTGTGCATTGAATAAAGATGCCTACAGGGGTAATTTCGTCTGAATAAAAATTGTATTCCCTGTTCCTGTACTGACTAATGATCCTAATTTTGTGCCCTTTGAATTTTAATTACCAGGCAGTTGTCCTCTATCTTTTGCCCAATCACCCAAACTACTTGTGCACTAGCTGGTTCCATCCACTTGGTGGAGCACAAGAATACTGATTGGATTATTTGAGCAGAGCCGCTCCTTTCATTTAAGAACCCCGTTAACATTGTAGAAACCTCAGGCATTTCACAGAAGTGTCATCAAACAAATACTTCTGACTTGGCATATGAAGACACAGCTGCCAGTTGTGGAGCAATTAAATTTGCGAATCATTCGGCCGCCAGATTTGGAGGAGGGGAAGTGCCTTTGCAGGAGGGAATTGTGGTGGGGAAATAGACGGAATACAAGGTGATTACACCATTGTGGGAATTCATTTTAAAATATTCATCCTTGTTTTCAAGTTGCTGCTTAATTGTGATCTGCTGTAATCTGTTATCATGGGTGTGATCAGATGTTGTAAATGAAGACATGATTAGCTGAGGTAGAAATGACCTTAGTTCTTGAGAAGTTGGCAGCTAAGACTACATTGGAAAAGTCAACCCGAGAGGATTAAAAATGCTGAAAGTTTTAATCAAAGATGAGTAAAGGAATAGTCATCACCATGGACATTGTGCGGTGTTAGTGAAGTCTTGGATATTCATCCTGACTCACAAGTGAAACCAAAGACTGGAATAGTCTAGGTTTGGAATAGTTGCAGAAGAAGAGAATGGAGTCAGTCATTTATCAACCAGATTTGTAATGGGGATTGAAAGCAATACTTTGTTTTCCCAGTGTTTATTTGGAATACATTTCTGCTGAGCTATTGTTGGGTGGAGCATTTGATGGCTCTAGGCCTGTACTCACTGGAGTTTAGAAGAATGTGGGGTGGGTCTCACTGAAAGACCTGGATAGAGTGGATGTTAACAGGATGCTTCCTTTTGTGGTGGAGTGCAGGATGAGAGTGCACAGTCTCAGAGGAATGGCAGTTGGTGATGTTCACTGCTAGGAATTTCAAGTTCAAATTTATTGTTACCTAACTGCACATACATACAACCAAATGAAACAGTGTTCCTCCGGACTACAGTGCACCCGCAAATGTATCACCCACAACACATAAAACAAAACATTACCACAAATCAGTTAGTAAAATACAAATCAAAATGTATGTACTGCACAGCACAGTTGAACTGTATTGTAAATTTGAAGTCCTCGACCCTCTTGACCCCAGCATCACTGATGTAGACAGGAGCAAGTGCACCACTCCCTTTCTGAAGTAATTGACCAGCTTTTATAGTTGTGTTGATAAGTTTGTTGTCATGACACTCAGCTCTTTATTTCCTTTCTTGTGCCTGGACTCATAATTATTTGAACTATGGCCCACCAGAATGGTATCACTTATAAACTTGTAGATGGAGTATAATCTGACCATGCAGCCATGAGTTTTTGGGAGTAGAGTAGAGGACTTTGGATATTTGTGGACTGCCAGTGTTAAGTTTAATCATGATGGAGTTGTCCTTAGTGGTTTATGTTTATTGGTCAGGAAGTCAAGGGTCCAGTTGCAAAGGGAGATTTTGAGTCCCAGGTCTGGGAGTTTGGAGATGATTTTTCTTAGAATTACTGTATTGAAGTTGGAGCTGTCAATAAACATGAGATGTAGTTGTCTTTACTGTCCAGATGAGGTGAGTGTCGGGCCTTGGAGATGGTGTCTGCAGAAGAGCTTTTTCAGTAGTAGGCGGACAGCAGTGGATCAGGGTTGTCTGAGAAGCCAGATTTAATATGTGCCATGACCAGCATCTTGTTATGGCAGATGTCAGAGCCTCCAGGTTTTAGTCATTAATGCATATTACTTTGTTTTATCACAGGTTCTGGCATGACAGTTGTCTTCTGAAAGCAGGTGGAAGCCTCAAATTGAAGTAGGGAGCAGTTAAAAATGTCTGCAAATGCCCTGTTGTGATCAAAGGATATGGCCAGAGACGTCACCCATGCCTGATGCTTTCTGCAGGACTAGTCTCATATGCAGCATGGTGACTGTGGGTTCAGATGCAGTGAAGGCTGTTAGACTGATATTCTAATCTCCTTCTGTTCAAAATACACTTAGAATGTGTTAAGCTCATCAGGAATGGATACACCCATGTTGCCAATGCTGCCTAACTTATTAAGGTTATAGCATGTTTATAGCACGTAAGCCCTGCCACAACTCATGGGATTCAATTTTGGATTGGTATTGTCTTTCTCTTGGCATCCTTGATAGCTCAATAGAAATTGTATCTCAATTTCTTGTAATGGTCAGGGTTATCTGATTTGAGCACTGCTATCCTTGGCTTGAGGAGGAAGTAGATCTCTGGATTCATCCATATGGTTTCTTGTTTGGGATCACATGGATTAACAGCTTTGATACATAGTTCTTAACACACACTGATAATATCATTGAAGGTGGTGACACACTTATCTTGGCTATCTGTTGCATCTTTGAACATAGTGAGGTCTACTGATTCAAAGCAGTCATGCAGAAGTTCAAGACCAGCATTGTACAACTTTCTGTATTGGATCCTCCTGTTTCAGCTTATGTTTGTATGCAGTGAAAAGAAGCACAGCTTAGTGATCTGATTTACCAGATTGTGGGTGGGTATGGGCAGTGGCTTGACAGTTATCTTTAGTGGTTATATAGCAATGGTATAGGGTGTTGGGCTCCAGTGGAACAGCAGACATGCTGGTTGTATTTTGCTTACACGCTGTTGAAGTTGGCCTAATTGAAGTCACCGGCAGTGGCTCAGGGTATCCCAGTTGAAGGCTGTCGACCATAGAATATAATTCCCTGAGTTCAGGCTTCACATCCACCAGGGGTGCAATATAGATGGTAGTCAGGATAGCTGATGTGCACTCCTGGGGAACATTTCATTGTTGGATATTCCAAGCTGGCTGAGCAGAAACTCGGCAGAGCCATCATGTCCGACCATCACAAGATGTTAGTTAAGAAGCAGACTCCTCCACCAGTAACTTTCCCCAAAAATGCTGTACGGTCCGTCCAGTAAACTGAGAAGTCTTCAAGCTCTCAAGAGCATTCAGGTGAAGCAGGTACAAGCCAGATTTCGGCGAAACCGAGCACACAGCAGTCCCTCACTTCTCTCTGGTAGGTCAATCTCAACTCTTAGTTCATCAACTTCGTTCTCAGTCATCATGGTGCTTGAACCATGCTTTGCCTGCAGCCCAGCCATTTTTAACCACACTTTTAAGGCAAGTAGCTATGTCAGGTTGGTCAGAGAGCAGAGGAATCTAGAGGCATGTTTTAAATGCACTTGGAGAATTAAATTTTAATTAAAATTCAATTACTTGTTCTGGCCTGAGTGGAAAAAGAAGTAGTGCATGACCATGAAAATGCAAACATACATCTGGTTGTCCTGGACCAAAGGTGATTTCAGAGGCACACTGATGTGGCTGACTTTAAGCTGACCTCTGAAATGAGCCAACAAGCCTGCTCAAGGAGTACTCAAATGTGCCCTGCAGTTGCAATTTTCAATCCATGACCCAGTTAAGATAGAAGTTATTTTTGTGTTGGCATTAAATTCAGTGGATAATAGAAAGAGAGAACAACAAAATTGATGCTGGATTTTTTTCTTAAAGGATTAGTTACTAGGGTTACCATTTGCCAATGAGGAGTGAGAACTGAAACTATTCCCTTGGGATTTATGTCGCCTTGCTTTCACTGTGGTTATTTGTAGAGTTTTAGGTGGCTGAAAAGGCCACTTGTAAACAATGGGCTCTCTCACTGAAGGGGTAGGTGGGGTGGTGAGCCTTTCTGCCGCTTCTGTAAGACTTCAGTGGTTTCCCAATGCATGTTTCTAGAGGCTCAGTGACATCCCAAATACTACTCCTCCACTTTCCTAAGGTCAAGGGCCAGTGATTCCCAAGAGTCATTAGGATTGTCATATTAATTTCCAGGTTTTGAGCAGATTTTCAAATCTTTTACTTTGCAAGTTCTATTTTGGAAATAGTGAGCAGTGGAGCTCGAGGAGCCTGGAACTGAGTGTGAAAACGAAATGACCTGCTCTGTGGAGCTGGCTAGATAATTGGAGCTGGATGTAGGCCTGTGAGAGGAATGTGCTTATCTTCCACTAAATGTGGAAGATTTTTCAGAGTAGCCGTGGTAGTATCTTAAATATCTCGTGCTGTAGGATACCTAAATCTCTGAAGCATACAGAAAGACAGAAACCATTCCAACTGAATGGACCGTGATTTTTTTTTTTTTTTTGCAGGTTTAGATCTTAATCTTCAACAGTTCTGTCCACACTCAACCAAAGGTATGCTGAACACATGGAAGGCCTTGATGTCTAATCATTGATGTCTGCCTTGACTAAGAATTGGCTCTGAGAAAGCAAGTGAAAGTGGTCTGCTTACTTTTTGAACCTTCATTGTCAGGGTGTGGATATTGTGGAGTGGATAAGTAAAAGATCCTTATCATTTGAATGTTGCCCAAAACATTAGGTAGAGGCCTGTTTTTGTGTACAGACAAATATAAGGAAGGGCAGGGTAGGTTTCTGTGGTATGGAGACAAAGGTAGTCATGTAAACAATCAAACTGCTGCTCGAGGAGGAGTTCTTCAAAATGTTCTTCCCAATGGGCATTGACTTCTTCTGTGACCTCAATGAGTTCACCCCCTTTCTTAGCACTCAGTTGGGTGGGGCATTGGGTGTTTGCACTGTGAGTTGCTGAGCCTTGTATACTTTCTGCATATGCTATTTGTTCAATAAATCTTTGATTTCCAACCTGGAGAGTTGGTTTGTTTCCCCTGATTAAAGATTGAGCTATCATTCCAGAAGCATATAACTAGCTCTTTGAGAATGTTTTCTGGTTGACCAGATATTAGCCAAGGTCAAATGGCGTGTTGAGGGTGTTGGAGCTGTGTGTTGGTGTTGGTAGGAGCAAATGACCAGGCAAGGTTGCTGAAGTGAACGAAACCAGTGGAACAGTTGGACTTACCTCTGGATTTTGAAGGGATAGAGGAAAAAAGGATTTAATCTGCCAAAATGAGCCAGGCATATTGATTTCATAATGGTGACTTGCTTAAAATGGTCACCTGTGTGCAAAAATTGATTCCACTGAAACTTTTTCTGGCTCATTGCAAAATATTTAAAAGTATCTCGTGGTAAGCAATAAGTGATTGAGATAAAACTTGAGCTGAATTATTCTAAATCAAGGTATAGATATTGAAAAGAAAGTGAAAGGCAAGTGGGGCACCACGGTAGTGTAGCAGTTAGTGTGACACTACTACAGCTTGGGGCATCGGCAAGCTGGCTCAGAGATTGGCTGTCAGGAACCCAGTAAATATATTTACAGGACAACTTACAATTTATGGCAAAATCAGCTTCCTTGAACTCCACACTCCTTGAAAAGCACATAAAAATTTTTCAAGATAAAGTCTCAGCTAACCTTTTACTGGGAAGGTTAGCTGAGTCGTCACCTTGAAAAATGTTTCTGAGACTAAAGGTGAATCAGTGTACATTAACAAGGTATACATCATTTTGACCTCCACTGCAATTGCTTTCGTCTATGGTTGCTTGTGCTGTTCATATGTTGTTGAGCTGCAGGTGGTGACAGAAGAGCAGCGAGGATTTCTCGCTCTAAGCCCTTCATGTGTAGTAAAACAGGAAGAAAAACACTTCTTTGCAGATATCAATATCTTGCTCTTAAAGCAGTTAATTGTGTATTTGCTGTGTAAATCCATTCTCAGTGTCAGATGCTACACCTATGGGCAACGAATCTTAGCATGTGTTGTTGCACAATACAGCATTTGTAGATGGGCGTTAATTTAAACTTTGTGCCACTGCATAATAACATAAGATTTCCCTTGTGATTGTGATAGTAAGTGTTCGTGGATATTTTTTTTCTATAATGGAAGTGGTCCTTCAACCTATGAATAATGGTCACTCTTTCAATTAAGTGGATGAAAGGAAAGGAGAAGTGTCATCTCCCTTTTTCTGTGCATTTCTGCACTTCAAATTTTGAGGCAGTCTGGATATCTGAGATTGTTTCTTCATGTTTTCAATTTGTTACACAGCACGAAGCTTATAATGTTTGATTAAAGGATTATTTTTTTTTTGTCTCTTGGAACAAGCTTTTAACACTGCTGCAAATGAAAGTACATCTCAGTTTATTTTAGGTGCTGTGTTTTTCATGTTTGCAAGTCTGGTTGCCCCACAGGCTCAGATGTGCAGATGGTTGAGTATTCTGAGAAAATGTGGTGGAACTTCCAGTCATTACTGTTTTCAGCTGGTATGGATGCTTTATCATAGTGAATAGAAACCTTTCATTCTGACTTCATGTAGATCTTGCACAAAGTTATCAACTTCAGATTTGGTTTGGGTGAAAATATTATGCTTTTCCATGAATAATATTCAGAATTTGATTATTTGTTGCAATAATGAATGGACATACAGAATTTTGGCTTACTTGCATCCATGAGGAAGCGTGTTGGATTTGCACTGGAAACTTACCTTAATTGCCCAGATTGTGCCGTTATCCAACATGGTGGAAGTCTACGTCTCAATGAGAATATAGAGAAAAAGGAGAATTGAATGAACTGTGCAGCAATATTCTCACTATACATGTCATCTCATTCTATCCCCCGATCCACTCCGACAAAAGAAAGTAATGCATAAGGAAGGCGGAATAAATGTCAGCAAAGTATCTGGAGAAGCAGGAAGTTTGAAAGACAATATAGAAGGTCTGTCAGCACCTTTGTGATGAAAATGTTGTTTTTGCATTATTTTCAAATAACAAGAGATTCACGGTTGTCACACTCACACAGTTGTCACTTTATTTACTTTAGTAGGTACAGGAGTGCGTCTGCTGCTGTAGCCTATTCACTTCAAGTTTGACGTATTGTGTGTTCAGAGATGCTTTTCTGCACTCCACTGTTGTATCGTGGTTATTTTAGTTACTGTCACCTTCCTCTTAGCTTGAACCAGTCTGGCCTTTCTCCTCTGACTTCTGTCATCAGCAAAGCATCTCACCCACAGAACTGCCGCTCACTGGCTTTTTTTTTTGCTATTTGCACCATTCTCTGTAACCTTGAGAGACTGTTGTGCATGAAAATCCCAGGCGATCAGCAATTTCTGAGATACTGAAATCACCCTGTCTGGCACCAATGGTCAAAGCCACTTGAACACTTTCTTCTCCAGTCTGATGTTTGGTCTGAACAACAACTGAACCTCTTAAAAACGTCTGCTTACTCTTATGCATTGAGTTGCTGACACGTGATTGGCTGATTAGATAGTTGCATTAATAAGCAGGTGTACCTAATAAAGTGGCCACTGAGTGTATGTCAGCCTGTTCTTTCAGTGGATGGTTCACATTAGATCTCCACCAACAGACTTAAGCCAATTGATGAATTTCATGTAATGTCAGGAACTAGCTGTGCCTCCAGCCAATCTGCACCAGTACAGTTTCAACATTGGCAAGCTGCTCTCTGATGCACAGTTTGGGATTTAACCATGACCAACTGGCTTTAGAACTTAGTACTTAGGAAACTTTTATCCAGATGTGAATCCAAAAGTGAATTTCAGATCTGAAGTGGAAATACTGCCTGGACATTGGGAGTAATCAATGGGCAACATGGAGAAAGCTCGCCAATGGTTTGGGTTGTTGAAGGTCAATTTATCCAGCCTCACAATATCAGGGGGTCCAAGGTATCTGTGCAGGGAGTCCAAAAGTAAAACATCTTTGATTTTGAAACCTGTGGTGTCAGTTGATATGTTTTTCACTGAAGGGCAGCAGATGGAATTTGTATTGCTGGATTTGGCTAGCATGATTGACAAATAGCAGTGCGGTTCCACTTTTCTCTCTTTCCTACATTATCTCCCGATGTTCATGAAACTTATTGGCTTTTCCCTTTTGTGTTCTTAATGCATAAAGAGTTTTGAACTGCTAGAATTCAGACACACAATTAAAAGTTTTCTTTTCAAATAAAAGTTGGTTTGCAAAGTTGATGTTGTTTTACAAGTAATGGTGATTTTTAACATCTCTTTTGCTCCCCTCCCCCCTTGGTATTAAAGATGTATTGATTCAAGGCCAATATCTAAGCTTCTTTTCTATTAATGTAAAACAGAAGACTGTATGGCCAGCATCTGGAAGCACTATTCGTTCTCAGTGAATGGGAGTAGAACAACTTTATGAGAACCAGCAGGATGTCATGTCATTAATGACTGATAGATAATTGTAGACTTTGATCTTAATCCACTCACTGATTTCTGGAATAGTTATTTAATTTTTCTCATCCTTGGAGTAACTGTGATGGTCTACTGCTCATTAATGTGGGAGCATATATGCTACCTTCTGTCAGTACCATTTTCTCAAGCTTTCTGCTCCTTAGAGTGTCAGGACGGTGACTGTTCACGGATTACTTCAATGTGGGAGCTTCAGCAACTGAAGCACATTGTGACTTTCCACCAGGAATGACTGGATATCGAATGAAGAGCGAGGCCAGTTCTCTCAAACTTCAAGTTTAGCAACATTGAGCCAAATGATGTAACTCAGCTACACCAGCTGAGCTTGTCTGACTCTGTGATTGTGGAGAAGTGAACTTAAAGATTTTGTTTCTCTGAGCAAAGGAAATTTGTAATGAGTTACGAGAAGTACAATGTTTGTATCAAAGTAATCCTTTCAAAATGTGGATCCATCTGTTTATTTATTTACCTGCCTATTTATTAAGATAGCAGAATCAAAGGTTATGGGGATAAGGCAGGAACTGGATATTGATTGTGGATGATCAGCCATGATCACAGTGAATGGCGGTGCTAGCTTGAAGGGCTGAATGGCCTACTCCTGCACGTATTGTCTATTGTCTATTTACTTGTTTACATATTTACTTAACTTGCATGCAGCATGGAGAACACCTTCTGGTCCTTTGAGCCACGCCGCCCAACGGTCACCCAATTTTAATCCTAGCCCAATCACGGGACAATTTACAATGATCAATTAAGCTACCAACCAGTACATTTTTGGACTGTGGGAGGAAACTGGAGGACCCAGAGGTAACTTATGTGGTCACGGGGAGAATGTACAAACCCCTGACAGGCAGTGGCGGGAATTGAACCCAGGTTGCTGGTACTGTAAAGTAGTGTGCTAACCATTATGCTACCGTGTTGCCATGTGGATTATGAAGCCTAGCATAGTCAGAATTCTGGGTATGGCTTATGATGCAGAAGTGTTCAAGATTTTGAAGATATTAATTTTTTAAATGGTAAAAAAACCTGTTTGTGCTGGAAAACAGAGCATGACCAGAAAATAGTAGAGGTAGAAAGTCAAGCATCATCTGCGGACAGAGAAATTAAGGCATTTCAGGTCCAGGAATATTCATTAGAAATAGAGAATTGAGAATACAAGTATATTTCACATTGTAGACAAGTTGTTGAGTGGAGAGAACAAATGGTATGTCAGTGATCGGTAGCGACCGAGAGAATTGAGATGAAGCAAACACTGTGCATGTCATCTAAAAGAGTGTGGCAAAGGCTCCTTCATCAGAGACAAACTTTTCTAAGGAGATGTAAATGATTGAGAACAAGAGAGAAAAAAGTTACACTGGACCAATGAGATTTGGGACATAGTAGTTGCTGTAAACCTGAAACAAGAGAGAGAGCTTTGACTCTATCGCACTTGCCACTTGATCCAGCATCTCCAGTTACTTTGCATCTTTTATTCAAACTCAGAAGGTAGATTGCCATATTCAAACTTGTTTTTGATCAGTTGGTATTCTGAAAGGCAGAGACAGGGTATTGCTTTCCATTTTTCTATTGAAACACATTGCATCCTGAGCTGCTCTACTATTTGCTGGAAAAGACGCAAATTGCACTCCCCCTTTGTGTGATGTGGCACCTTATCAGTATGTTGGTTATTGATTGCAATGGATGCACCTGCCCTGCTGACATGCCTAAAAGTTCCTGTACTGGATTTTCACAGTTTGGTTAACGAGATTACCACAGGATGTATATCAGAGCCCTTAAAGGTCTGAGCATGATGGGTGCAATTGCATGTTTCAGATTCTTGAGAATAGGGAGGGGCATATTGGGCAAAGCATGCTCAAAAGCATGATCCATTGACTTGCACTGGGAGGGGGTAGTGGTGAACGTGCACAGCTGTATGATGTAAATTGGGACTGGCTGTGAAGTGATGCACAGTGAATAAAATCATTGCTCGAGGAACTGGTTTCCATGGATCCATAGCTCAGTCAGAAAACCTGCGCAAAGGGCAAATTGAGAAATAGAGTACAAATAATATACTCGGGTAAATTACATTTGACAAGTTCAAATTTTTTTCAGTTTTCTCTGAAAGATGCTGCTTTGGGATATCTGTTTCGTCGTCAGTCTCTTTTGGAACATTTATTATTCAAACAGGTTTTTGTCACAAGATTCAAGTTTGAGTTGTGTTAATTTTCAGAGAGCAAAGTGTTAATTACACTTTGTCTTCCCTTTATTTATGTTCTCTGCTGCCCTGCCTGATTTATAACAAAATTTTTGATACGTAAATGGTTGATGGATTTCCTGTATGAATAACATATTTGGAATACACAAAACATTTAAGACGTTGGGGTAATGTTCACACTAACCTTGGAGTGATGGGCAAATGGCAGTATGACAAACAGCCAGGTGACAGTGATTGAGCAAGTTTGCAAGGTTCAGGAGGTTATTATATTGAAGGATGAATTGGAAAATATGAATTATCCTAGATCTTTTAATTCATTCCAGATTTTTTTGAATTGAAAGAACATATGCTGCAGATCTTTCAACCCACCATGTTGTCCTGATCTTTTAATTGACTCTAAGATTGTTCTAACCCTTCCCTCCCAGAGAGCCTTCCATTTTTCTATCATCCATATGCATATCTAAAAGTTTTTTTTAATGGCCCTAATGTATCTGCTTCTACCAAGTCAAGTCGCTTTTATTGTCATTTCATCCATAACTGCTGGTACAGTACGCAGTAACAACGAAACCACCACCCTTGGGTGAGCATTCCACTTACCCAGCACGCTGTGCAAAGGACTTATCTCTGACATTACTCACACCCCCCCCCCCCCTTCCTCCTCGTATTAGCTATTTTCTTCCTGGGGGAAAAGTTTCTGGCTGTCTACTCGATTCTTGCCTCCTATCATCATGTACACCTCTATCAAGTTACCTCGCATCCTCCTTCAGTCCAAAGAGAAAAGTTCTAGTTCACTCAACCTAAAGAAGTGTATTGTTTGTGTTTGTCTTCTTGATGAGATTTGGGTCAAGAAATGTGATCCTGGCTTTCCACACTAAGCGATAAGCTCTTTCTGGTATGATAAGTGAAAACCACAATGAAGTGTCAGCTCTTCCTGGTTTGGGGAATTAGAGAAAGCCATTTGGCTGCATTTGAAAATTACAAAGTGTGACTGTGGGAAGATGTCAAAGATCATGCTGGGAGTTCTCAAAGGCAATCTGTTACTTTAGTGGAGAGTAATAGCTAATTTATTTTTGTGAGGAGACAATGTCAGAAGCGTTCATCGTGGTGTTCTTCATTCTTTCCTGGTGCTGATGTGTTCAGGTAAAAGGGTTAGTTAATCAACAGTAGTTCAAAATGAGTTCAGGGGTCGTAGGTTGGACGTAGAGCAAGATGACAGCATGTTTCATGTTAAATGAAGGCTTAGTCATCGACTTTATGGATGGAATTTAATTAAAGCAGTGTAAAGCACTTGTAGTGATCATTTTTCCCATGAAGTGGATTTGAAAAATCCCCAAAGCAATCTACTACAAAGTTCATGCTGCAGTCGATTCAGTCTGGGTTACATAGGACTTATATGACTGATTTCCACTTAAAAAGGAAAGAGGTTAGGTATGGCCAAAAGAGTCTAGGTCGTTTTTTAGTTATGAGGACCCCAGTGGATTATTCCCTCTGCAGATACTGCCTGACCTGCTGAGTTTCTCCAGGATCTTGTTTTTTAATTGTTCCAATGTATCTGTCTGCTTTCTGTTGCTTATGCTGAAGGTCAAGGAATTAGTCAGGTGAATTATTGACATGTACAAAAATCAGCTAGCCAAACAGCATCCATTGTACAATGTTCAATGTTTACCTGAAGTACACCATGCACGGTTGGTTCCAGACCTGTTGAGCATTTCTGGCATCTTGTGCCCCTAATTCTGATTCGCAGCTTCGGTTATATTTTGCTTTCGTGGTTAGGAATGAGGGTGAGAAAAGGGGATTGCTTGTGCTCAGCCTTTCAAACTGAAAGACTTGCAAGCTTGTGCTGTGGCACCAGGACTTGCTGAACCGATCACTTCACTCCAGCTCATAGTGCAGATCCAAATAACTTTCACTTTCTTCTGACTATTTACTTAAACTTCAATAACTTTGAATGTCAGGAACATGGAAATTTTCAGGATTTCATCGGCACCTTTGACAGAGGGTATAGGTCCACACATGATGTTGCTCTTAATGAAAGCCAATTGGGAACACACTCTCTTGACCTAACTGTCTGAACCTTGCTGCTCAGCATTAATGTGTAAAGCCAGTGATGATGGCCAACTTCATTCTGTCCAATTAAGAGTAGACGTGCATCCATTACAGGGCTGAGCCAGCACAACTTGGGTTCTTGGACTTGAGTGAAGAAAGAAATTAGACCACTTTGGTCAGTCGTCAATAGCGTATTGTGCACATATTTTGATTTGATCTAGATAATTCAATTGATTTTAGATATTGTAAAAAGCCATCAAAGTCATCTCTGCAACCAAGAGTGAAGACTTTGACCTTCTCACTACATATTCTGCCAGCAAGTGGTTTCAGTATAGAAATAAAATGCATTTTGCTCTATGGTTAGCTGGTGTTTCTTATAGAAGATGCAAAAACTTCATCAAGGCTGTCTGTTCCATGAAACACTAATAGATATAGAGTGTAAGCAACTTCTCACTTTATAAAAATAAGTGAAATGTCAAAATGAAGCGTTCATATCGGATGTATTAAATTCATATGTGTGGTTTGCATTACCCACTAGTATCATAAGTTCCTCGTCATATCTGGACCTGAGCATTTTTGTCTCAGCCGAGACCTCCAGATAGAAATTCCTGCCGCTGTCACTAAGGAGTTTTGTTTGTTCTCCCTGTGATCTTGCTGGTTTCCTCTGCATGCTCTGGTTTTCTCCCACAGTCCAAAGCTGTACTATTTGGTAGGTTAATTGGTCATTGTGAATTGTCCCGTGATGAGGTTAGGGTAAAATCGGGGGTTGCTGGGTGGAGGGGCTTGAAGGGCCTAGTCTATGCTGTATCTCAATAAATACAAAGGCACTAAAGACTGGAGATTCTGGAATCTGGAGCAACAATTTACTAGAGGAACTTAATGGGTTCAGCAAAATCTGCTTGGGTGGGATGTGTGGGGGGAGGGGGTGGTAAAATTGTTGACCTGCTGGGTCAAAATCCTGCATCTGAACTGAGAATGGAGAGGGAAGGTAGGTAGATTGGTTTATTGTTGTACCATTGTAAAGTGAAAAACACGTTTTGCTTGTTGTCCATGCCGATCATTTCATCACATCAGTGCATTGAGGTAGGACAAGGGAACACAATAACAGAATGCTGAATAAGGTGTTATAATTGCCGAGAAAGTGCAGTATTGGTAGACAATAATTTGTAAAGCCATAACAAGGTAGATTGTGAGGTGACAAGACCATAATGGACAGTATATTAGAGTAAAACCAGTATGTCTGTCTACACCCTCTCTCCCCTTTATATTGGTGATCTTCCCTCTCCACACTCTGTCCTGACACAACATAAAATGTTTTCAACCCTTCGCCTCACCCCAGTCATCACGAATGTTGCTTGACACAGAGTTCCTCCAGGAGATGGCAGGACATTGTTTGTTGTGATGGAAGTACCTGGTACTCAGATTGAGAAATAAACTTTAGTAACTTCTCTTTATGTTTGGGTAAAGTTACAGTTGCTACACTGATTAAGATTGAACTTGCTATGCTCTGTCAAGCCATTTTAGAGGACATTCCAAAACTGATTTAACAATTTGGTGTTTGATGAAGTGACTGGCTGATGCACATTACCATAGTTGCATACGCATTTCGTTTTGTAGTATGAGCTCCTTTTGGTAAACTTACAACCCACCTGTCAGTAGAATGGGAAAAGAAGAACTGTGCTGTATTTAGATTGAATATTTGACTGTAGGGAGTAAAGTGAAATCTAATCTTCCATGATTTATGAAAATGTGCATTTTTTTGTGCAATTTCCCATATTTGTCAGGAAGAATTGGCATCACTATTTACTTTTTGTCACATTATGCTTTTGGTATTATTATTATTATTATTATTATGAAGAACATGTTGAAACGAGCAGAAATCTGATATCCCTTAGAGTAAATGTTCATAGTAGGTGGGGAGAAGATATTTGTGTGCTCCAGAATGTATTCAGTGTGGCAATGGTATAAAAATGAACAGAGTGGAGGATAGTAAACCAGCAAGTTGGCATGGAAGTGAGAGTGACATTGGTCATTGTGAAAAGAGACCTTTGAACAACACTGAGGAAGATGGAATAAGTGTTGGCAGTCAGAAATTTTAGTGGCTTGGAAAGAACTGGAGACCAAATATGTGGGAGTGGAAAAAAAAGATTTGTTGGTTTGAACTGAATGAACTTGTGGCTTGAATTTCTTAAGGGCTATATTTGACAAAAAAGGGAATATGATTTTGACAAAAAAAAGCTGAGTTTTTTGGGCTCAAAATGCTAAATGCAGAACAGAATATTCAATAAATAACTGTTGATCTTCCTTTTAGGTATTGATGCAGAATTTCATATTTAACAGCTGACAGATTGTAGAAATATTCAGGATCAGACTTGTTATCACTGACCCATGTTGTGAAATTTGTTGTTTTGCGGAATCAGTCCCAATCTTCTTCCTTCTAGTATGGATGGTTTGTTCAGACTTATACATGTTAATTCTATTTCTTTCCTGGCAAGTGATTTTGATATCTTTTCCCAGTGTTTGAGATTGATGTTTGTGTCTGATTAAATCAATTGGCTGTCGATATTCAGCTTAATGACTATGGAGCAGAATTGTGATTGAATGTTAGTGAGTTAGTTTTCTGAACTTTAAATATGAGGAGAAATGAGAGTCGGCTCAAATTCTGAGATAATGCATCATGGTTCCTGTCAGAGGTTATTGTAGTGTGTGGGGTGGGTCTTTGAAATTTAAGAACTTTGTGTAACGGATGTTCATTTTTATTCACAGCGAATCCTTTTTAAAGGGAGGCTGAGCTGAATTTGCCAGTTAATTTGTTACTGCAGAAAGTAGGGCACCTACAAACATTCTCTGAATGCTTTAAATTATTAAAGCGATATTCTGCTGATGTTCTTGTCTGTTTCAAGTTGTGCTGGATAGCACCATGGATCAGCAGGAGGTATTTCAGAGACTGTCATTGAAGAGGTGATGGGGTAACTAAGCTTCGTGAGGGAAGCTCTCAATAAGTTAAAAGCCAATGATGTCATGGAGCTACTGAATGTCCTTTGACTCTGCCAGTGTGCAGCGAGACAGGTCTAATTAGTTTTTAAAGTTTAATAAAATGCCTCTGTTGCTTTGTCTTTCTTCCCTGCTCACCACCAATCCCTCACCCTCTCAGTTTTTTAAAGTGTCCGAAAAAAAAATTAACTAATATCACCATCTTGCTTCTGTTGCAATTTTTATGGAGCATCTGCTCACAGATATGAAGCTAGAGATACGACCTAAATAAGTGAATCAGTTGATTCAGCAGGGTGTAGCTCAGATTGGTTACTGTCATCTTTAGAAGTGACTTATTATTCAAATTTAAATCTGTGGCATTATCCCCTATGTACATAATTAATGGCAAAGAGAAAACAGAAGTAGCTACAGTAGTGTGAAGATCCTCATTGCCAGTCATTTAATTATTGTCATTATGAATAATTTGGAAACACCTACGGTGCTCTATAGAAGCAATGAAAATAACAGACTGAGTGCTGATTGACAGATCGATTTTGAATGTATAAAAATGGTCAAAGTTATTACTTGCATCGCAAGTAATTTGATTCTAAAATTAAGAACTCACTCCAGTCATGCTCTCACAAGCTTGCTCGTGTCCTCTTCCTCCTCCTTTCCCCTCACTCATTCCTGTTTGATCCCCATTCTCATTATCTTTCATGATTGAGGAAACTAGGGTTAAAGAGTTGTTTGAATTTTCTGGGAACTGAAGATGCATTAGCTTCATTCCAGGTTGAGGCGCATTTAGTCAATATATGCCTGCTCATTATTGAGTCCAGTTTGTGCTAATGGATTATAATACTCATTGGGAATATATCAGTGTCCATTTGCTGCTTGACTATTTATTGTGTCCTGGAGCATAATAATGGCAGGGGCAAGGAAGTCTTGTTTAATTCTTGAGCTAATGAAATATTGACCTTTGATCTTTATAGGAAAGGCAAATTGAATGTGTCGATGCTTTAGGAATCCCCGTGTCAAATTTTATATTGAAAACAGCTCATTTATCATTTTGAGAGTGAGTTCTAAGTATGATGCAGCATGCTTCCTTCCTGCAGTGTTTTAATCATCCAGTTTTAGTTACTCAGTGAAATGGAAATTGATATGAGGAATAGAAGACTGTGTGGCCATGACTTAAAGACAACAGAATGTCAAAGTATTTACAACTTTAAATGAATTGACTGAACTTTTAACTTGAGTGATTGCTTCAATCATTAAAGTGATTTTACCTGGTTAACTATGAGAATTAAGATGTAAACCATTCAAATACTTTGCATATGGAAATAACTGCTCCATTCCCCAAGTGCACCAGTTTGATCATTTGCCCACTTGTGCAGATAGTCTCTTGACAACAGTAAGAACCTACAAGTTAGCAAGGATGAGGCATAAGTATACTTTGGATATAGCAAACAAAATTACTCAATAAGAAAATATATTTCAAAAGGCTGAGGAAACAACCCATGACCAAAACAGAAAAGCAGGGATAATTTAATTAGGAAGGTGCATGGTATGTTGACCTTCATTAATTGGGGCACTGAGTTCAACAGCTGCGAAGTAATATTGCAGTTCCATAATACCCTGGTTGGACCACACTTGGGATATTGTGTTCAGTTCTGGTCACCTCAATATAGGAAGAATGTGGAAGCTTTAGAGTGCATGCAGAGGAGATTTACGGCGTGTCTTATGAAGCAAGCAAGGGCTTTTCTCTTTGGAGTAAAGGATATCCTTCACTGGAAAAAGCTACAAAAAGTAGTGGATACAGCCCCATCCATCACAGGTAAAGCCCTCCTCACCACTGAGCACATATACAAGGAGCGTATTAAAGCAGCATCCATCATCGAGGATCATTTAGGCCAAGCTCTTTTCTCACTGCTGCCATCAGGAAGAAGATACAGGAACCTCAGGTCCCACACCACCAGGTTCAGTCACAGCCCTCAACTAGCCCTCAACTACCAGCCTCTCGAACCAGAGGGTATAACCTTACTCATCCCAACGCTGATCTGATTCCACAACTTATGGACTCACTTTTAAGGACTCTACAGCTTGTGTTCTCAATATCTATCTATCTGTCTATTTATTTATAATTATTTTTGTATTTGCAGTTTTGTCTTTTGCATGGTTTTTTGTCTGTATCTGTCATGTGTAGTTTTTCATTAATTCATTTGTGTTTCTTTCTATTTACTATGAATGCTCACAGAAAATAAATCTCAAGGTAGTATATGGTGAGATAGACCTGTATGCACTTTGATACTTTTTGTACGTACTTTTTGAATTTTGAAGGATGAGAGGTGACAAAGAGAATATAGATGGAGTGAGTAGCAAGAGACTTTTTCCCAAGGCGGAACTGGTTAATGCAAAGGGCATAATTTTAAGATTATTGGAAGAAAGTATAGAGGGATTGTCAGAAGTTAAGTTCTTTACACAGAGTGGTGAGTACTGGAATACCTTACCGAGGTGGTGGTAGTGGCAGATACTTTTGGGGTATTTTAGAAACTTTTAGATTGGCACGTGAATGACAGGAACATGGAGCATTATGTAGGAGGCAAGGACTGGGTTAATCTGAGACAAGGTTGAAACATCATGGATCGAAGTACCTGTATGTACTGTGCTGTAATGTTCGAAGTTCTCTTTTCTAATTTTACCAGTAAAAGTGCTATGAGATGAATATAGCTACATTAAATTTGCTTAGACAAAACCAATCAGTCCGTTTTAGCTGTCTGGCAACGATCTGGATTGACTGTCGTCTTTAACAATTGGCAGGTATGTTATTGTAAGAATAAGCATGATTTAGTAACTGATGACAAATGAACAAATCATATTTATCTTTTTCAATATCACAAACAAAATTATCCTAAACTCATAAATAATTTAAGTGTCAGTTGATATGAATAAGCAAAATCTTTATAACCAGATTGACTTTGTAACTGAATTACATTTTGTGGAGACAAGTTTGGTGATTGTCTGAATCTTTGGAGGCGATGTCTGGATGATAGTTGCTGTGGTTTTGAAGTAGAGATGTTACTATCTTTTGTTGTCGTGTGTGGTAGTTCTGTTATTCCTTGTGCTGATCTGAGGAAGATATAATTAAAATGTAACTCGCCTTCCAGACGACACGAGGGCACTGTCTGCCTATTTCTACTGCTGTGCTCATCATATTTCTTGTTCATGAATGTGAGTGTTTTACCCCCCAACTGTGTGCAATTAAATCTAATTAAATCCTTACATCTAATCATTATTAGCCAGGTGGGCTTTGTCCGCATTCGTCATGTTGCTCAATAAGTGATGAGTTTTGATGATTGCTTTTGGTAATTGCTGTATTTTGAATCTAGCTTTGTGAGGGGTTATCTACTTCACTGCCTGCAACTTGCAACATTTAATGTTTTATACTGATCCGATTTCACCATTTTATTTTTCAGTATTGCAATATTTTACAGTTGCTTCACTAATGTCTAGCTTTCAGAGTAAATAAGCATTCTTCTTATTTCGACTTCCATGGTAACACCCATTTGCAATCCTGCCTTATTCCTTAAGTCCTGAAACACTTTGAGACATCTCTGTTCCTCTAAGTTTGATACATTTTCATTGTTGAATGTAATCTTGTGTTGTTAAATTGTCAGCTTTGGAATTCCTCTTTCTTATTTCACCCCTGCTCCCAAAACCCTCTCATTATCAATTTGCATTGATTTCCTCCTATCAGTCATCTATCCTTAAATATCCATATGTGGTAACCAGAGAGAAGGAAAGGCAAGAAAAATAAATAAGCCAATATTTCAGATTATTTTGATTTTTCTTTTTTTATCCATTAGCATGGTTTTAAGCCGCTTTTTGCAACATACCACAACCCTCTGCAAACAATCCCCCCCTCTTTTAACAACTGATCCCCACTGCAATCCTGGCTTCAACTAATCACAGATATTCCTTTGTCCTCTCCTGATCTACTCTGCAATTTATTACATCCTTCTCTCTCTCTCACCCCAGCCAAAGATGTTTGGCATTTGTTTCTCCAGCCGCAGATACAGCCTGATCTTCTGACTGCTTCTGATATTTTTTTTTGTTTTTGTTACAGGTTTCAGGCATCTACAGTTTTGATTTACCAGGAAATATTATGTTTTGTGTCTCGCGCGCGCGCGCACACACACACACACACACACACACACACACACTCACACTGGAGGAGCTCAGCAGATCATGCAGCTTCTATGCAGAGGAAGAATTTAATTCCACTATCTATTTCGATTCCAACGTGTCATCCAAGACACCTACTACCAGAACAGATGAGGCCACCCTCAGGCTTGAGTAGCAACACCTCCTATTCGGTCTGGGTAGCCTCTGAATTGATGGTATGAAGATTGATTTCTTTAACGTCTGGTAACTTCTTCCCCTCCCCCTTCTCTCTTTTTCCATTCTGCACTCTGGCTTCCCTCTTGCCCCTTCTCTTCTCCTCACCTGCCTACCACTTCCCTCTGGTGCCCCTTCTCCTTCTTTTTCACCCATAGTCCATTCTTCCCTCCTATCAGATTCTTTCTTCTTCAGCCCTTTACCTTTTCTGCCTATCACTTCCCAGGTTCTTGCTTCATCTACCCTTTCCCATACATGTACCCTCTCCCACACAAGGCTTCGCTTATCACCTGCCAGCTTATACTCCTATATCTCCCCTCACCTTCTTATTTTGGCTTCTTCCCCTTCCTTTACAGTCCTGATGAAGGGTCTCAACCTGAAATGCCAGCTGTTTATTCCAGATGCTGCCTGATTTGCTGAGTTCCTCCATCATCTTGTGTGTTATTTTGGATTTCCAGTATATGCCGAATCACTTGTGATTCGGTTTTGTAATCCTCTTTGGAAATTAGTATGATTAATCAAATGGATGGTTTAAAATTTGTTTTAAAATTGCTTAGCATATTTGAAATTTGTGCCTAAAAATTGTTAAGGGTTGATTGTTACATGCCAAATTTCTTTAGCTTTCTGAGGCAGTGGATGCATTGGTGATCTTTCTTGGCCGTGACATCAATGAGATTAGACCAGCACATTCCCATCTTGTAACTTAAATCTCTTAACCCTCTGAACCTCAACACTATTGGTAGATGTAAGCATGTGCACGGGCCCCTTTATTGAAGTCAAATAAATACCAGCTCTTTTGTTGTGTTGAAATTGACGGAAACGTTGTCATGACACCATGTTACTAAGCTCTCCATCTCTTTCCTGTACTGCGACTAGTTGTTATTTGAAATATGCTCCATTATGGAAGTGTCATCTGCAAACCTGTAGTTGGAGTTAGAGCAGCATCTGGCCTTGCAGTCTTGAGTATACCGAGCAGGGAGCTGAGGAAGCAGCCTTGTGGAGCACTAATGTTTAGAATAATTGTGCCGGAGGTGTTGCTGCCTATTGTTACTGATTGTGGTCAGGAAGTCAAAGATCCAGTTGCAGCAGGAGGTATTGACTCCCAGAGTCTGGAGTTTAGTTGCCTCTTTGTCAACAAGTGGGATTAGCTTCCTTTGATAGGTTAAACATTTCGATTAATTCGTTCCAATGCTGAGAATCTTCCAAGGAAAGCCACCTCAGCAAATCTTTCCAGGACACTGGTGCCCACGGGTCACATCAATAAAATTGTAATGAGCAAATCGACTGCGTCTGTCTGGCATGATTTTTTTAAAAGTAGAAAAATAGTGGAGTGAAAGGGGAATACAAAATAGAAAGATTGGAAACAGGTGTGTATTTTTTTTAAATCAAGAGGCAGGTTTAAATTATTTCTCCATTATCTCGTCTGAGTGATGAGGATCAGTATCCATACTATTTTGCTTGTGCAAAGGTGAATTCCTCTGATAGTGATTATGTAGAGTCAGTTCTTCGCTGTTGGCATGTATAAATTAGGTCTTGGTACTCTTGGTTTATGTAACAGGTGCTCCGATGATCTGTGTGCTCCGTGCCCTGTAAAAGTTGACTTTTTGGAATTAAAAATGCATGTTTCTTAATTGACCCAATCAACTTATGTTAATTAATGTCATTTTTTCATGAGGTATCTTTAATATAATAGAATTTACAAATGTAAGTAAAATATAGCTTTTTAATTTGCATATTAATTAACATTTTGCTAGATCATTTTTGGCTAATAACTACAGAATTTGTGTTTGGAAACCTGGTGGAAAAGCTTTTCCTTCTGTTTCTGCACTGTGCCTGGTAGCGTCAAAAGAATCAAAATGAGCTGTGATGTCACAACATGATTCTGATCGGTCATGCATGGTGACATTTGAGGACACTGGTTAAATGCACTTAAAGTATGTTTAATCTGCTTGGTATCCATTTCCCTCCTCAAAGAATATGTTGGAACAGGAAATGCAGCGTTGTCTTGTTGTTCTTTAAAGAATTTGACCTGAATTATGTGCCAGGATTTTATTCTGCTTTTTGTTTTACTATCTATCCTGACCACCTTCAGCTTTTTGCCTTTGGGATTCCCTGGTGATGTAGAGTCTTGTCCAAAGGACAGGGCCACGTGCATGTGATATATTATTCAGTGGTAACTTAATCAAAGCATTAGGCAAAGTAAGGAGCAGAAGTCAATCCTACAGTTCTTTGAATGTGCTTCGTCATTCATCAAGATAAGGACTCTCCACAATCCCCATATCCTTGGATTCCTTTTAGTATTGAAAAATCCATCATCTCTCTCTTGAAAAAAAAACTTAATGATTGAGTTTTCACTGCTATCTAAGATTGAAACTTCCAAAGATCATCCTCTGAAGAAACTTCACTTCCTCTTGGTCTTGTACACTCTCAAGTTATGCCAGTAAAGACCCACTGGAACAAGTCAGTGACATTGCACAGCAGGTTGCGATGTTGTGAGGCATTTCTCTCCGATTACTGTACATGAATCATTATTGCAGGAACAAAGTGGCTCCCATGTTCTTGGTATTTATTGCTTATTTATTATTAATATTTATTTTTGTATTTGCAGAGTATGTTGTCTTTTGCACACTGGTTGAATACTCCAGTTTCATTGATTCTACCATACTGAGAGACCACAGTTCATGCAGCTTCAGAGCTGTTTGTCAGACATGGTTATAAGCAGCACTGGGGCCCCACAGGGGACTGTATTGGCTCCCTTCCTGTTTACTCTGTATACCTTGGACTTTAGATACAACACTGAATCATAGCATCTGCCGAAATTCTCTGATGACTCAGCAATAGTTGGGTGTATAAAAGGGGGATGGGAGGATGAATACAGGGCCCTGGTGGAGGACTTAGTTGAATGGTGCAAGCTGAATCATCTGCAACTAAACATGAGTAAGACAAAGAAGATTATGATGGACTTTAGGAAGTTCAAGTCTGCACGGCTCCCTGTTATTATTGATAGTGAAGACGTGGATGTGGTGAGGACCTACAAGTATCTGGCGGTTCACTGGATGACAGACTTGAGCGGATCACCAACACAGAGGTTCTGTATAAGAAGGGCCAGAGTTGCCTCTACTTCCTGAGGAGACTGAGGTCCTTTGGTGTGCAGGTCTCCCTTTCACATGTTTTACCAGTTTGTTGTCGCCAGTACAATCTTCTATGTGTGGTGTGCTGGGGCAATGGCATCAATGTGGGTGATTCCAACAGGCTCAATAAACTGATTGAAAGGCTGGCTTTGTTACAGGAGTCAAACTGGACTCACTGGAGGCTGTGTTAGAGCAAAGGATCCTCCGGAAACTCCTGGACAATGTTTCTCACCCACTGCATGCCAACTTGGCTGAACAGAGGAGCACTTTCAGTAATAGAGAAAGACAACTAAACTGCTCCAAGTAGCGCTATATGAGATCATTCTTACCTTCGGCTATTAGGCTCTATAATGAGTCAACCTACAGTTGGGGAAGTGATGACCACCCCTCCCCCTTCTGTTAGACTGTTAATAACCTCTGTTTAAGCGCTATTTAGCTCTGTTTACCACACCCTGCTATTGCGGACAACCTGTGCAATACTACTTATCTGAAGGGTGTGAATGTGCATCCATTAGTATATAATATTATGGTAATTCTTGCACTACCATCTTATCAGTGTGAACCTGAAATCTTGTAATCTTTGACATTTAAATCTTGTACATCTTATTTTTAAGGTAACTTTTTGTTCTTTCTTCTCTTCTAATATTTGTATACCTGTGCAGTTGTAATGCTACTATGACACTGTAAATTCCTTTGAGATCAATAATTTATCTATATTATTATTTTATTATGGAGTTATTGAGTATGCCTGCAAGAAAATGAAATAGTAACTTTACTGAGAACTTTGAAGTATCCTGGAATCATTCTGTATCTCCTTGTAAAATTGGTTTTCTCATTTTCTCTTTCTGATGATGCTCCCCTCCATCTGAACAAGGAGCTTTGGTGAGTATCTGTGTGTGAAGCTTTCCTTTCTCTTTTCCCTTTGTGAGTATACCCATCCTGAAACCTTGTGCACCATTTATCTCCTTGTGAAATGAATCTTTTAACTATCTATAAATTGATTTCTCTCCGGTGAGCTCACCATTATTTATTCCTGAATCAGCATGGCTTAAATAGTTGCAGCCCTTTATAACATTTCTGTTGGTTGGAACTCTGTATCTCTTTGTCTCTGTCTCAAGCAATACCACATTTCTTTTGAGTGTCCATCCATTCAGCCTCAATTCACTCAGATGATACTTTCCCAGCCTTGTTCTGTACCCCCACCTCCAACTTCAGCCTGGTGACTCCCAATTATTGTCAGCACCAGGTCATGATGTTATGGAAGGAGGAGGATCTGGACATGTAGGTGGACACGTAGCAGTTTCATTTATTCAATATCTCATGGCATCAACATGGAGGAGGGAATGCATTTTCATTGCCAATCAGTACGTGTGTTTAATCTTGTTATGAGGAATTTTCCTGTGGTTCTTACAAATAGTTCTGTGAAATGCAATTACATTGGGTATCTTTCTTTTGCACTTCCGTAAAGTGAGAGAAATTACACAAAGCAATGATTGGTCCAACAGGGTTTCTCTTACTGACATGAGACTTCTTGAAAACCAGGGCATCATTTCCTGGCTTTGTAACCTTTCAGGCTCCCAGCAGCTGAGAGACAGTAACTGTTCCAGCAACTGTCACCCAGGGTCCTACTCCATGGAAACATTTCCAGTCTCCTTGTGGGGATTCAAGATTTTGTCCAAATCCACAAAATTGTGAATTTGGCATTAGAATGCTATTGTTTCTGATTATCTTTTTGCCTGATTATGTGTGATTTGTCTCTCATAACTTCAAAATGAAACTGAAGACAGGATTTTCACTTTTGCAAAGTGAGAATTTTGGCGTAGATACACTATTGCCCTCTCTTGGGATTTGTTAAGATGATGCTGGTAGTTTCAGGGGGACTAACACTTGCTTCATGAATCACAGCTGGCTAGTATTAGGAGAGTTGTTTGTTAACAGACTGAACAAAAGAATCCTCCACAGCTGTACGCCTCCTTTATCTCTTCTCACTTTTTCATTTAATGAAACTTCTGCTGTTGGGACAATTGTATTTAGCTATTGATGCCAGGTTGTTGTGGTTCCAGAATAAAAGTATGAATGTACTTAAGTAACATATTAATTTTGGAACCACATAACCCACGTACATTTATTCTTTAATGAGGTAATTACAAACGCTGCTTCCATATCAAGTTAATGCTGAGGGAATTAAGTTGATTGTGCAGCAAGTTCATTTAGGTCTTGTGGGAACATTTTGTGTGAGATTATTAGTTAATTATATTTTTGCAGAAATTAAGAGCACTCATTGAAGTTCATTGTAAATGAGAAATTGTAGCTTTTTTAAATGAATGGGTTTATGGAGTAGTAGATGCATCGAACTGTGTAAAGTGTTTGAAGCGATATTTTGCAAATGCAAAAGGGCAATTAATATTTCACCGTGACAAAGACAATTTATTGGTATGATTAAGGGACACCCATTCTACTTGCCACCACTAACCAGTCTCCTCATGTACCATATTTGGGAGAATTGCTCTATAGAGCACTTAAACAAAAACCCTAAATCATACTTCCTCTGCTCCATCTCCACTATTTTATGAATGTACGGGAAGTTATACCAGAACTGTCTATATTGCGAAATAACCTTTGGAATCTATTTTTGACTCAGTGCCATGAAACCTTATGGGAATCAGAGCTAATGATCACCATTTCTGGGGATTTGTGTCAAAAATACATGAGAAAAATAACACCTTGTATTGCTCTTTGGCAGCCAATGATCAATGGTATGAGCACTGAATTTTCTACCTTCAGGTAATGCTTGTGTTGCTTTCTCATTTTTACTAGTCTACCAAGGCTCTCTCTCCCTTGGTTTACTGTTTTTCTTTCCAGCATGATCTCTGTTACTTAAATACATTACCCTCCTCCACCTGGTTCCATCTGCCTTTTACCCACATACCTGTCTTGGCCAACTGGTCCTATCCCCTGTCCCAGCTGCTCATTATCCCTTCTGTATCTGGTTCCACTTTGCACAGCATTGCCTGTCCCTCCTTTCCCCCTCACTTCCACTCACCTAACTGCATCACCCCAATTTCGTAAGACATGGTCACAGAATTAGGTTATTCAGCCCATTGAGTCTGCTTGCCATTTGATTATGGCTGATTTATTATCTCTCTCAACCCCATTTTCCTGCCTTCTTCCTGTAACCTTTGATGCCCTCACTGATCAAGAGTATTTCAACCTCCACCTTAAAAATACCCATTACTTAGCCTCCAAAGCTATATGTGGCTGAAGAAATTCCTCCTCATTTCTTTTCTAAGTGGACGTCCTTCCGTTCTGAGGCTGTGCTCTCTGGTCTTAGACTCTCCCACTATCACCAACATCCACTCTATCTCAGCCTGTTTGATTCCTCTCTCTCATGTTTTAGACTGGCTGTCTCCCCTCTCCACCGTAAGTCCTGATACAGGGTCTCAATCTAAAATGTCACCAAACACACAGGTTGCTTGACCCTCCACCAGTTTGTCTGTCTGTCTGTTCTGGCTCATTATCATCTGCTGCTCACAATGTGCAGGAGCACGTCACCTCACCTGACTCCTTGAAAAATCTACCAAAGAACACTTGAGTCTTTGAACCATGAGGCCTGGAGCTGTTAAAAGAGTCAATTCAGCATGTATTGTCTTCTGGAGGGCGTTTCGGGATGCGAGTAATGGTGTTTTTCAACCATGGCTACAGTTAGTCAATGAGTAAATATCAATATTATAAACAAGTATTTAATCTCCATCAGTGCACAGACACAAAAAAGAACTTCATTTCTCCAACTCATTTGGAGCATGGTACAAAGGGAAAGTCATTTTCAGAAACTTTACTTGGCAGATTGTACACACGAAGGAAAAATTGATGCCACAAAGAACTGGACATTGGGAGGCATTTAGTAAGTTATTCCATTTACAACTGCATTCATTTGGTGAAAAACATCCCCTACATCCTACCCTGGTATTTAAAAACTTTGTTTTGAATGCAAAACCCATGAGTGCTTGTTTTTTATTCAATCTATTCATTCGTAATAATTTTAGAAGCTTTCAGTTTATTTCCTTTCTTCTTAATATTTAATTTCTAATGTTGATTAGGAGGCTATGCTCTGCTTAACAGGATGAAAGAGCTGAATTAACACGCAGACAGCTGGAATGATGCACCCCATGAAACATGCCGTCCTGACAATGATATCTACTGCTGTTAATACGTCAGACTCCAAATGCTCAGCTCACTATCTAGTTAAACCTATATTGCTAATTGATTTAAAATATTGAGAAGTATCAATACAATTTCCATTTTAAAACATGCTTGGTGATCACTGTGCCATTTTTTGGCGATGAGTTTTCCCAAATGATTGCAAATAGTACACCTGCATTTTAGATTTATTGCACTGCCCTTTGTAAGCTGAAATCAGATCTGGCCTCCAGTGAAGATGTATTGTCAAACCAAACAATTTTTTGTTTTGCTTAATTTATTTCCCAACAGATGTGGTCTTGGTGCTCAGTTTGATGTTTCCCAGAGGTTGAGATCATAAAGCTTTGTGCTCACAACCAATTCAGTCATGCAAAATTAAGCAACTCAATGCTTCTACTTAAAAATGACATCTGTTGCTGCCTCTATGAATAATCCATGAGATTTCATGAAGAATATGATAATTTGTACTATCACTCACCTTTTAGTCCTAACTACTTGTATTGCTGGTTTAAATGAAGTTCAGACCTCATGATTGTTTCATAATTATTTAAAATATAGTGAAGATACTTGCAGGTATATAAATATTTAGGTTAAGCACTCCTCCTTGTAATTTTAACTTGTCAGCTTTGGAATTTTGAAGTCTTGGCGGTTTCTGACTTCATCAAAAGTCTTGACACTCCTTTCATTTGGGGCCAAATTAGACTTCATTGAAGTTCAATGTGTGATATTTCGGTTCTGCAGTGCGTTATACTGCAGCATTGCTGCCTTAATTTTGAATATTATTCTCTCCAAGCCTTTCACCCTCAATATTTTGAAGTCTCTGATCCTCTTGGTCTAGCATATTGTATTCCAACATTCTTGTTGCAAATATATGCCATTGAGTTTGGTTAGTCTGGTACATTGAAGAATTCCTTGGTGCCACAGTCAATTTGAACATTCAACTTGCATCATGAGCAAACAAAACCTATTATCTAATTGATATTGCATTTTCATTAGACATCTGTATGAGAAAGGCCCATCTTTTTCATGCCACTGACTACACCTGGTTAGTTTGTTACCAATCTGAAGCTCCCTGGCATGAGTTTGTGAACCACTGAGCTATTTTAGGCAACTCAGAGTATTGAAGAGAAAACACCAATGCTATCTCTGCAAAATCCATCAAATTTATGTCATCTGAGTTAGGATAAAAAGACAAAGAAAATTAAGATTGAATATTTGAAGGACAAGAGGAGACGGGGCTGGGTATAACTCATTAGGCAATGAAAAGAGACAAAGAGACTGATGTGGAGTGAGAAGGATGAGATTTTGTCCTGTGTGTCAACCTGAGGGTAATGGATGATACACATGAAATGCTGCTACCTATTTGCCTGCACTGATGCTGTATTGTTAGCTAGAGTTGGTGTTCTCTCCAAGGCCAGCATATTCTGTAACCAGCAATGAGGCCATAATTACACCTTGCCACTCTGATGAACTGGACTGATTGTTTGCATGCCTGGCAACTTTTGAAATTCATTATTTTTACCTTGGTCTTGACAAGAAATGACAGTATGGTCAAATAGTATTCATGAAGTTACCTGGAAAAAGAATGACAAACCTAACCAGCTACTGACAGACTTCCTGTGACACTTGTCTATCGAGGGCAGGTCAGTGTTTAGTGGAGAAATCCCATCATTCACATTGTCATCTGCCCAGTTGAGCTTCAGCCAATATATGATGTCATTATCTGAGAAGGGTTACCTGGAAATATTGTGCATTCTTGGACTATTCATTATCCCTGAGTTTTGGCTGTAAGTTGGAGATCTCTGTATATAAACACAAAGTCAACTTTATTAAAATTGAAAGGCCTTGATAGAGTGGATGTGGAGAGGATGTTTCCTGTGGTGGGACTGTCTAAGACCAGAGGAGACAGCCTCAAAATAGAGGGGCATCCTTTTAGAATGGAACTGAGGAGGAATTTCTTTCGCCGGAGCGTAGTGAATCTGTGGAATTCGCTGTCACAGGCAGCTATGGAGGCCAAATCTTTATTTATATTTAAGGCAGAGGTTGGTAGATTCTTGATTGGTCAGGGAGGGATACAGGGAGAAGGCAGGAGATTGGGGCTGAGAGGAAAAATAGATCAGCAAGATGTGAAACGGCAGAGTAAACTTGATGGGCCAAATGGCCTGATTCTGCTCCTATGTCTTATGGTCAAACGTTCTTTCATTGTAAATTAATATTAAATGCAGAAATCGGGCCTATAAACCTTTCCTTAAAAGCCGGAAACAGACCAAAGGATTACTGGTTTTGTAATTCAAATTCTGATTGTGTATCCATGTATTCCAGAAAATAAATATTGTGGTTTAAAAAAAAACTGAAGCTCTGTTTGATGGGGAAAGAATGCCAATCTGCTTACAGAAATAAAGTCTTGCATTTATACAGTGCCATGTGCGATTTCTTTATCAGAATAGTGTGATGGAATCTGTTGCGTCCATCTGAAAGAGCAGATGGGGCTTCAGTTTTAACATCTCACCCAAAGATGGAACCTTTGAAACATTAGTCGAACACTTGAACCCACCATGTTTGATGAAGAGGTGACAAGTACGTTAAAACCAAGCCACACCTGACATTTGGGGTTGTTGGCGCCTTTCATTTAGATTGCCTGAGTTGCATGAAGCTTAGTTGCTCTGCATCCATTATTCCTTGCTTATTGCTTCTTTTACACCTACATATTAACTGTAAGAATTTTAGGACAAGCTCTTTCAGGTGAAAGCATTGGTGATGTAGCTGTTGAGTTGTATAAATGCTGCTTCAGTGTGTTGCCTTATTCACTTATTCAAAAATTAGTAGATTCTCTGTTAGCAGAATTTACATTGCCACTGAGATGTGAGGAATTATTATTGGTGCATTGCCAGAGTGAGAACTTGTTCCTTTTTTTTTAAGAAAAAGTATGTTTCATTAAAAAGATGATGAAATAAACAATTGAATATTCACTGTGATACTAGATTCTTTTTATAAGCTGCTCCTGATTGATTTCTGGATGTGCAGAAGCCTAGAAGAGAATAAGGTGTTCCATTGCAATTTGCAATTGATCCTCAAAATTACTGCTTGCATATTTAACTGCTTTATATGTACTCAATTGATTATACATAAAATTAAGTGTCCCCTCAGTGTGAAGCACTTTAGTGTCAACAGGATTGTAGCTCTCAATTGCGAACAGGATGGATAGAGTTTAGCAATTTGCCATGGTAGCCTTCCTAGTGGCCAATTGATAGCAGCGATGAAGAAGGCCCTTGAACAGTGACATTTTCAGATCATAACGATTCTATGCAGGCTCTGGGCCACAGGCATAGTTACCGAGTGTTCCTATTGCTCATATAAAGGAAGAAAGGCATAGAGTATTTTTTACATGGGGAGCAAATTCAGAAACCAGAGGCCAGAAGGGACTTTGGAGTCCTCATGAAGGATTCCCTAAAGTATAACTTGCAGGTTAGTCATAGCAAGGAAGGCCGATGCAATATTAGCATTCATTTCGAGAGACTTGAATATAAGAGCAAGGATGTGATGCTAAGGCTTTATAAGGCATTGATAAGACCACACTTGAAGTATTGTGAGCAGTTTGGGCCCTTTATCTAATAAAGGATGTGCTGGCGTTGGAGAGGGTCCAGAGGAGATTCATAAGAATGATCTTGGGAATGAAAGAGTTAATATATGAAGAGCATTTGAATGCTCTGGGCCTGTACTTGCTGGAGTTTAGAAGAATGAGGGGGATCTTGTTGAAACCTATTGAATTTTGAAAGGCATAGATAGAGGAGACATGGAGGGTACGTTTCTGACAGTTGGGGGATCTCGGACCAAACAGCACGACCTCAATGTAAGGACGACCCTTTAGAACAGAGAAGATGAGGAATTTCTTTAGTCAGGGAGTGGTGAATCTGTGTAATTCATTGCCACAAATGGCTTTGAGGTCAAGTCATTGGGAGGAGGTTGATAGGTTGTCAATTAGTAAGTGCATCAAGGGTTATGGGAGGAGGTAGGAGAGTGGTGTTGAGTGGGACATGATGAAATGACAGAGCAGACTCGATGGGCCAAATGGCTGACTTGTGATCCTGTGTCTTATGGTCTTATAAAGAGTCAAGAATGCTACATACTTATTGCTTGAAATTTGTTCATATTCCTTGTCATTAAAACTCAGCCTTTAAGTTTCAGGTGCTGATGTTGAGGCATTAAATGGAATTACTTAAATGTCAGCTGTGTAAAGATGTGTGGTTGTGTGAAGGCCTGAAGTGAACATCTAGCCTTGAGTCAGGATAAAAAGAGGGCAAAATAAGATTGAATGTCCTAAGGCACAGAGGAGACAGCACTGGATATAACTATGAGTAGGCAGTGAATAGAGAAATTGATGTGTAGAAAAGATGAGATATTTTTCTTGTGTGTCAACCTGGGGGTAAAAGACGACACTCATAAAATGGTACTTAAGCTGCAGCTTGATGTAGATTTTTGTGACCTGTGACTGATGCCTCCCCTGTCAGTCTGGATGAATATCACAACTGCAATAGGATTTTGCAATAAGTGCTATCTAGCAGAAGATACATTCCTTGCGTGTTGAAACAGCAAAATCTGCCTCCAAGGCACGGAAGAAAATCCCAAAATTGTTTTAGCTTTCCAACATCTGCAGTTTTTTTTTTGATTTTTTTCAAAGTTCCAAATTCAATCTTCTGTCAATTTTGAGTTAACTGGTTGCACCTGGAGCCATCATGTTGGCATTACAATTAGATTTGGCACTTCAGGACTGGCAAGAATGAAAATAAGAAAGGAAATTATTGAAAAACAGAAAAAAAAACCTCAGATGCTGTATGTTTGAAATAAAAAGAAATGATGGAAATTCTCTGCAGGTCAGACAGCAGCTTTGGAGTGTGTAAATGTTTTAAGTTTGTTGACCAGAACTGTTAAATGTTTATTTCTCCATGATTGTTGGCCTAACCTGCTGAGTATTTCAAACATTCCTTATTTTTATTTCTTAAAAGGATAGTTAGCCAGGAGCTCTAACTTGTGAGTGAACTTGTTGATTGAATTAGATTTGCCTGCTGTTGTTATCTTGTGCTTTGGTGGAGTATGACTATTTGTGGGAAATTGTCAAAAAGGGAAGATAATAATTTGGAACAGTACTGAGGAATTAGTTTCTGCCTTTATGAATAACCACATTGTTGAGAAGGAAATCAGAAAAGGGTATTGCGTACACCTGTGCGTTATGCTAGTAAAGCTGTGTTGACAGGTCTGCATTCATGCCAATTTCTGGTTGTCACAGTCTGATAGGGCCTGATGTGTGACGTTTGCTAAAGCAAGTGATTTTTGGCTATTCTGTGTGTATTTTTGGAGAAGTAGAAAGAGAATTTGGATTTTGTCTACCACAAACTTGCACTGAAGCATTTGGGCTCCCACTGGAAACTATTCAGCAAAGATAAACAAGCCCACAGGCGTATATAGATTTCTCATTACCTTGAATTAGAGGCTATTGAATGTGCTGATGGATTTTCATGTGTTTCGGATAGCTGGCTGACCAAATGAAACACCAGTACATTAAAAACGCTATCACTTTGAAGAATGATTGCACTGCGGTTTTGGCTTCAGTATTAATAACAAATAAGGAATCTCTCTTCAGTTATTTTCTTGAATTTTGGTTATCTTAAGCGCAATACATCACAATGAGTGATAAAGCAATTCCACTGAGATTGCAAAGAACATTGGATCTCATGCAAGTCGGTAGCCAGATACTGTAGATGCTGTAGGTCCAAAAATATTGGACATAGTTATGAGCAATTGTAGGTATTTTTTTCACTCTGAGAACTGGATCTGGACTCCGCAAGCCTATTATGGACTGCTGTACGGTTGCTTTGTGTTACTTCACTTGGAGTATTGTGAGTTAGTTTTGGGCCCCTTATCTTCGAAAGGATGTGCTGAAACTGGAGAGGGTTCAATGGACCCTCATGAAAATGATTCCAGAATTGAATGGCTTGTCACATGAAAAGCATTTGATGGCCCTGGGTCTGTATTTGCTGGAGTTCCAGAAGAATGAGGGGGTGACCTCATTGAAACCTATCGAATGGTGAGAGGCCTTGATGGAGTGGATGTGGAGAGGATGTTTCCTATGGTGGGAGAGGGCACAGCGTCAGAATAGAGGGGCTGTCCTCTTACAACAGAGATGATGAGGAATTTCATTCACCAGAGAGTGGTGAATCTGTGGAACTCTTTGCCACAGGGAGCTGTGGAGGCCAAGTCTTTATGTATATTTAAGGCAGAGGTTGATAGTCTTGATTGGTCAGGGTATGAAGGATTACGGGGAGAAGACAGGAGATTGGGGCTCAGAGGAAAATTGGATCAGCCATGATGAAATGGTGGAGCAGACTGGATGGGCCAGGTAGACAAATTCTCCTCCTCTATCTTGTGGTCTTATGAGGGAAATTGAGACATGGATAGGACTATGATGTGATGTGTTATGACGTTCTTCACAGTGATGTTGCCTGATGAAATAAATTGCAGAAACATGAATGAAATTTCAGTCTATTGCACAGGAGAACGGATGCAGTGTTTTTGAGTACAGTTTTAAATATACCAGTTGTGGGAATGGAAACTTGATGAGAGGAAATCAAATTGAGTCTCCTAGTGCATTGTGAACTGGATTAATTTTATTTCTGTTGAATTTCATTACATATTATTTTATGCATTGGGTCTTATTGAGTTGAGTAGATCAGTGATCAGTGAGTTTTGAGGGGAAGGATCACTCTACTTACAGTAGTTAGAGTTGAAATAAAAACAGAAAATGCCACAACATCTTGCAGGTTAAATAGCTTCTGTGGAAAAATGAACAGCGGTGATGTTTGAGTTGAAGACCCTTCTGTCGGAAGTTAACATGATATTTCCACGCATGTCTCTGACTTGCTGGATATTTCTAACATTATCTTTTCATGGTGCACATTTGCAGTATCTGCAGTTTTTCTTGATTTTAAGTCAAAATTGAGTTTAAAGTCAAATTTATTGTCAAAGGCACAGGTACATGTATGTACAGGTGCAATGAAAAATTTGCAGCAGCATCACAGGCACATATTATCAGAATCAGATTTATTATCACCGGCATGTGATGTGAAATTTGTTAACTTAGCAGCAGCAGTTCAATGCAACACATAATCTAGCAGAGATTGAAAAAAAAATGATAAATTAAATAAAACATAATCAGCAAGTAAATCAATTATGTACATTGAATAGCCTATTTAAAAATGTGCAAAAATAGAAATAATGTACATTTAAAAAAAAGTAAGGTAGTGTCCAAAGCTTCAAAGTCTGTTTAGGAATCAGATGGTAGAGGGGAAGAAGCTGTTCCTGAATTGCTGAGTGTGTGCCTTCAGGCTTCTGTATCTCCTACCTGATAGTAACAGTGAGAAAAGGGCATGCCCTGGGTGCTGGAGGTCTTTAATAATGGACCCTGCCTTTCTGAGACACCGCTCCCTAAAGATGTCCTGGGTACTTTGTAGGCTAGTGCCCAAGATGGAGCTGACTAGATTTACAACCTTCTGCAGCTTCTTTCGGTCCTGTGCAGTAGCCCCTCCATACCAGACAGTGATGCAGCCTGTCAGAATGCTCTCCACGGTACAACTATAGAAGTTTTTGAGTGTATTTGTTTGCATGCCAAATCGCTTCAAACTCCTAATAAAGTATAGCTACTGTCTTCTTAATGACTACATAAATATGTTAGGACCAGGTTAGATCCTCAGAGATCTTGACATCCAGGAACTTGAAGCTGCTCACTCTCTCCAGTTCTGATCCCTCTATGAGGATTGAAACAGCATTCCCAAGAAAAAAATAACTTGCAAGAGAAATATTAAAAGATTGCATTAAGAATTGAACTGTTTTCAAAATAAGCTTGTGATAGCTTTATGCAAGACCAGAACTACTGAATGACATCAAAATACGTAAAAGTAATAGATCAGTTAATTTGTGCAAATCTTTACCTGCAGCTGTTGGAAATGAAACACACATTGTGTTTGGGCAAATTAACCAGTAGGGGTCACTGTAGGGTTATTGAATGGAGAGAGGTTCCTCCCAGAGGCAATATTCTTACAGCCGTTACTAAGCAACAGCTTCACTTTGCTCATCTTGGGCTTACTCTAACAAAATCTCAATGTTTTTGGTAATTTTCAGCTTGAAACACAGCTTTATTAGTTTTATTAAGTGTCCCTCAAAGTGACTGCAGCAGTGATGTACATTGAATGATTTGAATTCAGAGAGGACCAGTGTTTGCTTTCTAATCCCTGCTGATGACACGTGGGGACTGCTTGCTCTGGTACAGGGCTAGATGACAGCCAGTGTCTGGAGTACGTGTCAATAATGCACACAAAGTATGGAGGTACTAATTCTGGGAGAGTACAGTCTCAGCTGTGACTACTTCTCCTGTCCACCATCTTTCCCCACAGTGATGGCTGATCACAACTTAGAATGTATGTGCATCTGTTAAAAAAAATCATGGGCGAGGTCTCTGAAATGATCTGCGCTGTAGGATTATGCCCTGAAGAATTTTTGAAGGAAACAATGCTGTGAAAATGGTGCACTTGCATTGAAGGACAGTGATAGGTTTCAGAGTGAACACCTATCACCACCCAAATAAAACGATAAATATGAACTTTGTTGAAGATGTAATTTATTTAAGACAATTTCCCCAGTTGGTTTGAGTAAAGCGGGGTAAAAGTTGAAAACAAACATACTGTTTGAGTGAGATTTCATTCCTCTGATGACTGAAAATGTATGCTCATGTTCTAAGGAGAACTGTTAATTTGCTCTGTACCTTGGGAGTCTGGAAAATCTGTTGACAGATACAAAGAACCCATCACTTGATCTTGTTCAGCTGTATTGTTTCATTGAGAAGAAGATGGACTGTTATTGTCTGTGCTTCTGGTTTATCAAATATTTTGGAGCAGCTGATGCCAATTCTGCTTTTTTTGCACAGTTACACAAATTACGGCTTGAACTGTCTGAAATTTGCAGAGGGATTATAGAATTGGGATTTTTCATGCTTTGTTAAACACTGTTGCTGGAACTGACGACTTGTATTTCATGGGTTACTCTGCCTGGGAAGCAACTGTCACTGATCTGTTTTTATATTTTTATATATATTTATTTCTGGTGTGTGTATGTATGTGTGTATATATATATATACACACACACACACACACACACACACACACACACACACACACACACACACACACACACACACACACACACACACACACACACACACACACACACACACACACACACACACACACACACACACACACACACACACACACACACACACACACACACACACACACACACACACACACACACACACACACACACCAGAAAGTGAGTTGCTTGCAGCGTACATGTTGCAAGACCACAGGACTTGATTTCTTTAACCGGTAACTGATCTGCTAACATTTTAGTGACAGCAATTTGAGATAATTGGATACTTTTTGCAAATTTCCAGCTGGGTTACAGAAATTACCTCAAAAATTGATAATGATATTCAGGTTTTTAGGGGGATGGTTCTGAATTATGGAAGATTGTATTTAAAATACTTTGTTTCAAATTGAGTAAAGCCGATAATGCTTTGGCGCTATTAAGTACTTAAGTCAAAAGCTCTGAAACAAAACATACTGAGGATATTTAACATATGGCACAGCTGGCATATTAACTTAAAATGTCCTTTCTTGTTTGTCTTGAGTAGAGGAAATGGACTGACATGCCAACTGAATGTCAACACTTCTCATGAAGTCAAATAAACTTGTATTGCCAAGCCAAAACGATTATAATAGTACTTCAGCAGACTAATGAGAAATGTAATGCTTATGTCAAGGAAAGGACTTGATCTAGGGACATTTACATCTCTCAGGTGAAGGCAAGCAAACAAATGGGGAAAATACAGACCAGAAACACAGACACATGGAGTGAATTCTGTCTTCTGCAGGGAACAGCAGGTTTGGTCGAGTCTGCTGTGGTGAAGATTATTGATCATCTAATTTTTGTAAGAGCCTGTTACACAGATGAGTAGACCTCAGCAACCCCATTTTTCAATGTTCTGTGGCTGTCTCTCCCTAGATTAACTACGACTTTAATTTCCGCATACTGCAATCTATCACATGTTGGCACATATGAGACTTTTTGCAACCACGCTAATCACACCCATCCCAGTACCAAACATCTGTACAGAATAATGTATTATGCCCCCACATGAGGTCCTAATGATATGAATTTGACTGTGTTGGGAAGGCCATTTCTTTGGTACACCTGTCATTTACTTTGTTCCAAGGTTGCAGCAAGGGAAGAGCTTGTCAGACATACAGCTCCATGGATGTGCTCAAAGCTCTGTGGAGAAAATGCAGTGTCCTCACTAGTTCTTAAGGAGTCTAGATCCATCATAACTCAGACTAAAGAAGGAGCATTGGAATAATGATGTTCAGGGTAAAGAAAGACTGTGACCATTCACCTTATTTGTGTCCCTGTGGATTTTATTAGTATCTATCTGGTCACCACTCATCCTTCTTCAGTCCAGGGAAAACAATCCCAACCTGTCCGGTCTTTCCTTGTAATTTGAGCTCTGTAGTCCCGGAAACTTGGTAGGAGGAAGTAAGGCAACAATTTTTCCTGATTTAGTGTCATAGTTGATTTAAGACAACTTGTGATTTATAATGGCTTCAAGATGGTGAAATGCGCTCTGTTTTCCGCACAGAACATTAGCTGCCAGATCTTTCCAGTTATTTTTGTTCAGCTCTTGTTTGTTCAGATAGCCAGTTCGTTTCAAGCCCTGCTGATTCATCATGAAACATCTCCTGGTGACAATTTCCCTTACAATTATTGTCTCATTGTCTTTTGAGGTGTCTTGTTAGATGCATTTCTTGGCAAACTCAACCTCCCAATGTCAAAAAGTTAATTTTCCACAAGCTGTGGCTCATAATCTCAAGCAATATGGTACTTTCTAAACGGGGAAGTTTTCTATTCAAGTAAAGGTGCAACCCACATTGCTTATATTGGTTGGTGCACATGTTTTCAGGTGCATGTTGGTAAACAATAACGCTGATGAGGTAACCAGTTTTTGTAGAGAAATCTGAAAGGTGCCCTCAAAAATTTGTGGTTTACAGGAAAGGCACATGCACTTATTTAAAGTTGCTTAAAAAAGCAGTGCAAGTCCATGAAATTGACTGAAGTATTATCAAGCAAAGACTCTGAACCAGATATGGACTTGAGAACAGGTTTGATGAATGACAAAATCACATTCAATAAATACGAGTTCATAAAAATATCCTTCGGAGACCTTGGTTTTAGATTGTACGCAGCAGAGCTTTGCCCTCCATTCTATCTGGTTTGTTGTGCTTGCACTGATTGAAGGAGCAGTGCTTAGCAGCAACTTAGTTTGGAGATTAATCCTGCAGAATAGATGTTGATTCTTGCAGAATGGACGTCAAATCTTGCGGAATGGATGTCGAGTCTTGCAGAATAGACACTGAATCTTGCAGAAAAGATGTCTAATAGACTGGTAATTCAATCTCTGTAAGCTAAAGGTTTGTACAAGTATAGGAAAGGAACAGAAAAATAAGAAAGCTGTCATGAGCTAATTAACAACTCCTTGCATGTCTTATATATATTTGCTGAATGTATGCTTTGTTCAGTCAGATGTACAGTCTAATTATTTACAATGTTTCTGTTAATAAGAAGAGTTTTCTATTTCTTTGCCAGACTGCCTTGCTGATCATAATTGATCACATTTGAGCAAGGACAGACTTTGCTGCCTTGTTTGCTCTTGAGTGACTCTTATCACCAGGTCCCAATAAGAATATGACAAGTTATTCCAAGTAACTCTTAGTTGTCGGGGGAGGTAGAGGAGATATTCTGCTTATAATGATTGAAAAGGAGTGTATTTTGGATCCAGTCTCTTTGCAGTGGAGGACAAAAAGATGCCATCCTTGAAGAAATGAAGCAACACACACAAAATGCTGGAGGAATTCAGCAGTCCAGGCAGCATGAATGGAAACGAATAAACAGTTGATGTTTTCAGCTGAGACATCTTGGCCTAAACACGTCGACTGTGTTGCACTGGATTTCCAACATCTAGACAAGTTATTGTTTATGTTAAGAAATTAATGCATTTTAAAAAATCTGATGTAACCAATGAAGTCAACAAGATGGGTGCTAATTACAGCCAGGCTTGAATGCATCAGAGAGCGTTGAATGTATGAGGTTTTCATTGAGATTTTTTTGGAGTTCATTGGAAGCTTATCTTTCAGTGTGGCACATGGCATGCTTTGACCTTTCATTCTGGAATGACTGGATAGATAACAGAATCAGTCACGTTTATCATGTTGTTTTTGTTTCCATTAATCAGATGAACCAAAGCTTGTTTTCTCAATTCACACACTGGAGTGGGACACTTCAATGGTGGTGGGGGGGTTGGGGGGTGGGATGGGTTCAGCAAGGATGCTGACTATATTGAGTTCCTTCCCACATACATTCATAGGATTTCCTCCCCAAATGCAGTGATTCTCCTCATAGTGATTTGAGATAAACACAATGTAGTCATAACAAAAGACTTTGAAACATTACTGAAGAATGGCTACTCATTATTCACAGGGAGGAATATGGAAGTAGAATCACAATTGGGACACGGATTTATTTCTCTGGGAAAAGGTCAAATGTCACCCCAATTTGGACTGATTTAACGTCTTTTGTTTTAAGTCAGAGATCCTTAATAGATAGTGGGAATTTCATTTCCCTGGTGGTCCACAAATGACCTACATCTGATTCTGCTGATATTCTAAAACAATTGACTACTTCTTACTGCATCTGACCTAGTCTGCTTCGTTTGACTTGAATTGAATTTTAGATAGTTTGAACTTGAACATCTAAGACATGAATTCTGTATTAATCTTTGAAGTGTGGAGTAGATGTTCATATTTTGACTTTGTAAAATGTAATACGGAAAATTAATAATGGAAATAATTCTATCCATACAACAGTATTTGTCAATTGTAGTGTGAATATTATCTAAAATTTTATCAAGAAACAATATTTCTGAATTGAGCCACAAAGTTTTAAGATCTTTTTTTAAAATTTGGCCTTATTTTAAAAAATGTTCAAAGGCCATTGTATAACATTTTATGGCTTTACATTTCATTCTTCTGTGCTTCAAGGTTAAGTGATTTCACTTCCAAAGTATTAAGTTTCCAACAATCTAGTATTTTCCTCCATTTGTTTTCTTAACATCAAGAGATTGGAATCAGTAGTCACAGGTTCATTTAGCAATGGCACTGACCCATGCTCTTTAACCCATATTCAAGGCTCCCTGATTGACAGGAACTAGAATGGAAGATTATGGGCTAGTATTGAAGCAAATCTGCTGATTAAAAATAAGATATTTCTCAGTCTGGATGATAAAGGATATGATTTTGGAATGATACCATTTTAGCATCTAATTTTTTGAGAATATTAAGGCTATAGGCTTTGTAAATCCTATGATTCTGTTTCATTGAGGGTAAAAGCAACGATAAAGATGATAAAGATACATTGTTAGAAGAATATTTGAAATGTTGGTGCTCTGTTTATATTATACATTTAACATTTAATATGTATTTACACTAGTGATTTGCAGTTTAATGTACAAGAATGTGGAATAGACAGCCAATATCGTTTTGTTTGGGTTAGAATGTCCGTCACGGAGGGCATGTGTTCAAGGTAACAGGGGGTAAGTTCAAAGGAGATGCACAGGGCAAGTTTCTATCACAGAATGACAGCTGCCTGGAATGCATAACTTGGGGTAGGGGCAGTGGCAGGTAAGATAGAGAGGCATGTGAGAGGCTCTCAGATAAGAAGTGAACGTGCCGAGAAAGTAGGGATATAGACCATATGCAGACAGTAAGAATTAGTTCAATTAGGTATCATTAGCTTAGTTCGGCACAACATCCTGGGCCTATGGACCTGTTCCTGTGCTTTAATGTTCTATGTTTTATTTCTGCTTGACTTGTTTTATCGTTTGCAATAGCAACGAAGGCTGTCAATATATTCAGTGCTATTTGTTGCAAAGAATGATATAAACAAAACAGGTACTATGTCTTAAAAGTAAATTAAGGTACTGTAATAATTTTGGCGAGATTGAAGAGAATTTCCAGCTCCTTTTCAGATACTCTTGTGTTTTTCAGTTAAGAGCCAAGATGAGACTTTGATCTTGAAATTTCTTTTGAGTGATGACTAGTTAAACACCCCATTGCATCTTCAGTTCTAAAAAATAATAAAATTCATAGAGTGATACAGCATTGCAATATACATATTGTCTCTCCATATCTGTACTGACAATCAAATACCTGCTTACCAGCACTTGGTTCATAGCTTTCTGTGCTTTGGTGATTCGAAAGTGAGTCTAGATTCTATTTAAATATTGTGATGATACCTTCTTCCATCATCCACTCAGGCAGTGTGTTTCAAATTCCAACCACCCTCTGGATGATTAAGTAATTGTATTAAAAAGATGGAAGAATAACACTTGAAGACTTCAAGTTGTGATTTGTTCCAAAAAAACCTCATGAATCTTCATAACTGCTAATTACAAAATTCAAATTGTAATCTCCAGTTAAAATATTCCAAAGAATTGCAAAAAAACATTTTTTCTTGTTGCGTGCCGAAGTTTTGAGCAACTTTGTCCTCCTTGCTAAGTTTTAAAAAAAGGCTCGGAGCATGGTTGCTATCTTATACGTGCATAGCAGATTTCACACTTGATCCTACAGCATAGTCCGCATTCTGATGGCTATCCACTGTTATTTTGCCATTCTATGTGAAGATGTAACGATGTAAAAGAATGTCTTATGGAAAAATAAAGATAAGGGCACAATAACTACATTGTTACCCAGTGCTTCACATAAAACTCCACATCCAGGCAAGGGTTGTAATTGGATACATAGCCAGAACTGGGGATTTGGAATGTGAAGTGAGAACTAAGGAACAGGATGGTATGTTGATGGATTTAGAAGCATGTGCAAAATGATGGTGGACAAATACTCCTACGCCATTGCCCACACGTCAGTCTATACACACATATGCACCCACAGAGAGGATTTATATCCATATCTCCAGTTGTCTTTGGCCCCCTTGCTATCAGATCTAAGCTTTGCTCTGTGAAACTTGAGAGATGAGCTGGTGTCCAGTGGCTACCACGTTTTAAAAGCAACCATACACAGATGACCTCTCTACAACATGAATTTCAGCAATTGGGCACCATGATCTTCAGGCGACATTGATAACAACAGACCCTAACTGTACTCTTCTGTCATAGCTTGCAAAGTTAGAGGATTTGACAATGCCTTTGCCACTCTGTGAGACAGGACGGTATAGGCTGGAGATGGTCAATTTACAGAATTAGACAGTGAGTGCACCTTATTTGGAGAGGAAAATCAGAAGAGGAGCTATATTTTAATATAGTGACCTTTAAAATGAGCTGGTCTGTTGCCAATGATGTGAAATTAGCAAACATTTTTACAACGATCGACTTGCTTGCAAATGGAGCCAACATTCTACTATCTGCAATGCAAGTGGCATGTTCCTTGAAACTTGGGATGATGCCAAGGATGATTTCTCCTCAAAACTGAAGAAACCTAATCTGCTTTGCAAAGGAAGATAAACTAATACTCATGAGTAATTTGAATATAGGGGTAAAGAGAAAAAATTAACTGGAAACCTGATGAATTTCTGGATTGAAAGCTCTGCTTGTGCTCCAGGGAAAAGTAGTAGCTTCACAAATATTCGGAGGCAGAGGTCCACTAGAAAACCTGGGGCCTACAACAATGGTACTGTCGACCTTCACTAATTCGACTACCTGTAATCCGGTTCCTTCGATAATCCAGCACTGATTATGCTTAATGTGATCCTTCTGTAATTCGGCGTTTTCACTAATCTGACACTCCTCAGGTCCCAATGGTGCCGGATTAGTGAAGGTCGACCTGTATGTGAATGGAGTGCATGGGCTTCAGCGAGACATTGACAGCCTTGACAGACATGGGTTCTTCAAAGCTGCAAAAGCCACACAAGTCCCCTTACAGTTTTTGTTACTAAAGTTGTAATATCAAAAGAGGCTCTGGTGTGAAAAGCTCAAAGTCTCTTTGCAAGTTAACAATTACTCAGTTAAACTGCAGGAAAAGATGAAAAGTGGGGTGGGGGGGGAATGGTCTGAGCTAAAAGGAGAAAATCCTGGAAATTTTCAGCTAGTCAGTCAGCATTCATGAAGAGGGGAACAGATATATAATGTTTCAGTGTGAAGCTCCTCCGACAGAACTGAGAAAGAGATTATGTAAGGTTATTTCATGTTGTAAAGAGGTGGGAAGGGATGTGTCAGGCAAAGTGAATGCCTGTTACTGAATGAGGTTAGGTTGATGAGACACGAAGTTGTCAAGGTTATTGAGGGCAGTGAGAGAGGTGGGGAAAAATAGAAGGAAAGCTATGAAATGAGAACACTCATCTCACTCAACAAAGTGAAACATGACACGGTCCCATATGGTAGGTTCAGTTGCTTGGCATTCAGATGAGATAGTAAATTGGTTAGACAATAAATTTGCAGGAGAAGCCAGTGATGAGTGGTAGTAGATGGCTGCCTCTGTAACTTGAGTCCTGTGACAAATGGTGTGCCACAGGTAATTAGTGCTGGGTTCATTGTTGTTTGTCATCTATATCAATGATCTAGATGATAATGTGGTAAACTGGATCAGCAAAGTTTGGAATTACACTAAGATTGGCAGTGTAGTGAACAGCGAGGAAGACTATCAGAGCTTGCAGCAGGATCTGGACCAGCTGAAGAATGGCAGATGGAATCTAATGCAGATAAGTGTGAGCTGTTACACTTTGGGAGGACAAACCAAAATAGGACTTAAATATTGAGCGGGAGGGCTGTGGGAAATATGCTAGAACAGAGGGAGCTGGGAATACGGATCCATAATTCCTTGAAAGTGGTGTCACAGATTGATAGGGTCATAAAGAAAGCCTTTAGCATGTTGACCTCATGAGTCAAAATACTGAGTACAGGGAGTTAGGGTGTTAAATTGAAATTGTATAAGATGCTGGTAATGCCTAATTTGGAGTACTGTACTGTGTGTAGTTTTGGTCACCTCCCCACAGGAAAGCTGTCAGTAAGAGTGAAAGACTGCAGATAAAACTTACAAGGATGTTGCCAGGACTTGAGCTGGAGGGAAAGGTTGAATCAATTAGGACTTTATTCCTTAGAGTGTAGAAGATTGAGGGGAGATTTGATAGAGGTATACAAAATTATGAGGGTTTAGATAGGATCAATGCAAGCAGGCTGAGGTTGGGTGAGACTGGAGCAAGAGGTCATAGCTTAAGGGCGTAAAGGTGAAACGTTTAAGGGGAACATGAGGAGGGAACTTCACTCAGAGAGTAATGAGAGTGTGAAGTGAGCTACCAGCTGAAACAGTGGATGTGAGTTCAGTTTCAACATTTAAGAGGAAGTTGGATTGGTACATGGATAGGAGGGATACGGGGGGCGGGGGGGGGCTATAGTCTGGCTGTAGGTGAATGGGACTAGGCAGATTAATAGTTTGACAAGAACTAAATGGGCCAAAAGACCTGTTTCTGTGTACTGTAGTGTTTTGAGACTAAATTCAAGGTTGCAGGACGTGCACAGTAGTTCAGGTGGTGCTAATGGAATGAGAAAAACTGCACCATGAGAATGAGACAAAATGCTTTTATCCAACTGTTTTGCAACTAGTGACTTCTTCTGGGAGACACTGAGTCAGGCTGACTGGGCACCATGATAGATCCTGGACAGTAATTTCCAATTGTCAAATCACCACTAGTTTTTTGAATTATTTCAAATAACTTGGTTTTCAAATGAAAACTATTATAAATGAAGACAAGTAATTTCTTTTTACAAAAGTGTCATTGACTATCTTTTTAAATGTCAAATGCAGGAACAGTCTATTACTGCTTTTGTAGTTACTGCCATTATGATGTGCATTAAAGGTTACAATTCATTTAGTCATTCTTTAACATGATTAGTCAGCCTAAGGATGTTATGGAAATTGAATATTTCTTTTAATAGAAATGATTCTAGCTATGACCATCAACATAACTATTTCTTTGCCTTACTGTCCCCCTATTGCATAAACATTCTCCTATAGGGCAGTTTGTATCCACCCTTCCTTTCTTACCATTCACCCATACTTGTGGACAGATGATGAAACCTCTGCATCTATTTAGTAAACTTTGAAGTGTAGTTTTGTGGTAGATTTCCCTGGAGCTCCGAAGTGTACAGTGGTATAACTATATATTTGCACTTCCAGTCTTCGTTTTAAGCAGTTACAAATCGAAAGAAGATGTTTGCTGCAAGTCTGACAGCCAGAAGTAAGCAAGGTGTGCTGTACATGGGAAAATGAATAACTGAAATTCTTTCACTGTCAAATGACAGAAACATAGATATTTTTGCAACGTAATCCATTTTTAGTAAGGGTAGGATTTCATTATTTCCACCTCAGGCCTAGGTAAACAATTCACTCTTCATTCCCACAAATTACGACGGCTCCACCTGGATTCGAAGTAGTTGAACAATATTAGAACATAACCAGTTGCTGGAAAATCTTTATTTTTGAAATTGGAAGCATTGGGACAAACTCATTGGAAAAAATATCCTGGAGTCTTGAATTCTGTGTGTGTGTAGCTATAATTTTTCTCCTCTCCACTAATGTAAAATACATTTGGTAATTTCTGTTAAAAGGAGGAAGGAAAAGCGAAGCCAGGCTAATTGAAGATGCAATGTTGTTTTGACAGTAATAGAAACAACCTGTTTTGATTTTAAATTGCATGGGAAATTGCTCAGCAATGAAAGCTAAGAGTGGAAAAACTTCTTCAACCTGCGTTGCAGAGTAAGAAAATGCAACCGTAATATGTTAAGTGTTGCGCTTACTGAGAATAGCTGAGGGAAAGCACTTTTATGTTAAGAAAAAGTTTGTCGGCTATATTCATTGCTATTACTCTAAGCATAGTCATGTATTTCTTAAGATGAGCTGCTTTCTCACTTATTTATATAATCACTTAACATTTTTGCAGTCAATCTATGCATGCTATTGAATGAATAGCAATGAAGTCCCCTTGCGATGACTATTGAGAAGCTGGTGGTGGGCTGTTACCTTAATCGCAGGATTCCATCTGGTTGTGATGAGAATTTCACAGTTTTAACCCTTGTGAGTTGTGCTGGTTTATGAGCTTGAGAAAAACTGGCAGGATGCATTTGTAATTTTTGTCTGAATTGTAGAGGCTGAAGTTCATATTGTTTAAAAAAAATTGGAGATATTACTGTATTATATTGGAAGGTGATAGAGCTTAACAGCAACGGTGGACAGAGTTAAAGTTTGCGATGGTACACGAGGTCCCAGCTGAACCTCCGCCGGTTGGTTTCAGACTGTAGATTTTCTGGACCTGCATTTGATGCAGTCTGTATATCTAAGGGATTGACTGTGATCAGAGCCTTGATACTATGAATGTTGATCCAGAAAAGACCAGCATCCCGGTAAACATTCACAGCCTCACTAATCCTCCCCAATTGGGATTGGAGGATTTTGAAAACACAACACAGCAATACTGTTGCCTCTCCAGTGCTTTGATGTGCCCTCACAGAAGTGGCATAATTAAGTACTGTATGTGTACATCTTCAAACACCATGATCCATCCTGGCACATGTCAAGGGAGTGGCGCATTTGTCATTAATTTCTGTCATTCTTGGAAGATAGCCTCTGAGATTTGGAGACTGACCCAGGATAGCAGGAATTCTGCATGGATCTTGATTGTTTGGGTGTGATGTTCTGTGACGGATGGGTTGATGAAGGACCTCGATCTTCAGGATATTTTGAAGAACCAGCCTTTCCATTCTGAATCAGAATTTGCTGCTCCTGATGAAAAGTCATAAACTTGAACTGTGTTTACGGTTTTTCTCCATGCTGATGCTAGTCTCTCTTTCTGGCTATTTCTCACATTCTTGTTTCTTTAACACTTCTAGGACCACATTATCATAGATATTTCCTTTTGCTCATGGCATCTTAAGTATGTGTGGTTTCTAAGTTTTTCTGGTTCTAATAAAATATTGCTGACCTGAAATTTCTTCTTCCCCTCAAGAAATGGTATCTCATGTACTTCAGCCATTTCTGTTCTGTACTTTTATTTGCATTTGGCCTACCAGACATTAAGTGCAAGGTCCGGTAATGTTTCAGTAAAGGAATAAATTATAATTAAAATCTTGACCTCTGTAAGTAAGCAATTGCTGGTCACATTACCTCTGACTGAATTCATGTAATCTTGGCTCTGAAATGGTAATAACAGTTGGAAGATCTCCCATTTATTTGTCCCACAATTATTTTAAACAAATTACGCCAACTTGGCATAATGTTACAAAGAAAATTAAATTCAATTAGATAGCACAGGTTTGGGAGTCTATATCTCTGTTCTTTTTCAGTCAAAACAGTATTGTGAATATTTAGTATTAGCGAAACAGTCCCTTAATGCTATTTCCTGTTGAATTGTAATGATAAGATTGTAATTTATGATGACTTGCATCCAGTCTGATTTGACAAACAAAAATAGTCCACAGTTTCATTTTAGAACAGGATATTTGGTGAAGGTGTCAATCAGTCTGCAGCCTTAACAACGTCTTAGTGTGTTTTGAAACTTTAGTGAGTGATTTGTGATGTTCAGTCTCAATACCACGGCAGTAATTGTCTCTATAATAAAGCTTGGAGTTGCTCTTTGTTCTTGCTGACAGTTGACACGATTTATCAAGTGTTCAATCGGGGAGCAATGGTATTATGACATGTCCACCTCAGAATACTAATTGTTGTAATCAGTTCAGCCCCGATGACTCATCAGACTGAATTACCAGATGACAAATCTCATTCAGTGCAGCAAACAAAATAAAAAAAATTCATGCAAACTTATGCAAGCATGTAACCTGGTCTTAATACTCAGGAAATTATATTAAACTTTTTTAGAGTAAATTCCCACCAGATGTGTGTGTACTTGCATATGGCCATATCCCTAAAACTTAAGGAAAACTGTCCACTTAATGACCCTTCTGCCTCAGTCATGCAGAGTCATGTAACAGATAATAAGCCATTGATTTGTAACCTAGAAAACAGGAATTTAAGTCCCAAGAAATGTCAGAAACTGATTTTTTTTTTCAAATTGAAACTTGATGTCAACACAGGTAATAATAAAGTTGAATGCTGGTCAGAAACACATGACTGGTTGACTGATTGAACTTCAGGAAGTTTGTAGTCCTAACCTAGTTTGGCCTATATGTAAGTTTGTCACAGACCAACGTGGCTAAAGGCTGATTTGTACTTGTGCATCAACTTGACACCGTAACCTATGCGCGTTGTGAGCATTTATACTTGTGCATTGGTGTCTCTGTGTCGCTCTGCAATTTGGTCATGTCGCGCATGCGCACACATCTGCCCGCACAAGGCTTCATAGTCATGGTAGTCTTTCTCAGTGTAAATAAGTTTAAAGTGAGCGTCTTTTTTTCGTAAAAGCGAAATGTGTCCTCCATAATTTCAGAGGTCTGTAAAGCTTTATGGAAAGCACTGCAGCCAGAGTTCCTTCCCTGCCCTTCAGTCAGCCAATGGGAAACTATTGCAGCATAGGAGGAAATGCGATGCTACCAGGCGGACCAATCACAGTTGTTGCGGTCTGCTTTGCTGCGACGCGTAGTTACATTTTAGGAAAGATGCGCATCAGGCTACGTTGTAGGGATCCGCGTAGGCACTGTGTAGGGTTCACGGCGACGCCATACCTATGGCGCTGGGTTGACGCACAAGGATAAATCAGCCTTACTCTTAACAGCCCACTAAAATGCCTAAACAATACAGTCAGTGGTATCAAACTATTAAAATATAGTGGATGAAGAAAACTAGCCATCAATTTTGAGAAACTAGAGATAGGCATTTAATATTGGCCTTGCAAGAATTATCCAGAAACCAAGCTTTACGATGTTGTTCAGCTTGAGAGGGCACAGTTTATTCTGGGACTGGAGTGTTTCTGTTACAAGGAGAGACTGGGCAGGGTGACACAGTTTTCTAAGGAGTGAAGGAAGCTGAGAGGTGACGTTATAAAATGAAGTTGGATGGTTGCAGTCTGTTTTCCTGGGTTAGGAGAGTCTAAAACTAAACAGCATAGTTTTGGGGAAGAGTGGAAAGATTTCAAGGAGACCTGAGGGGCAAATTTTTCATACAGAGGACAGTGGGTATAAGGAACATGCCATCAGAGGAAGTGCTGGAGGCAAGTACAATTAAATCTTTTAAAGACATTTGGACAGGTACATGAATAGGAAAGGTTAAGAGGGATGTGGGACCAATGCAGGCAACTGGCATTAACTCAGGAAGACATGTCAGTTGGCATAAGTAAGCTGGGTGGAAGGGCTTGTTTCCATGCCGTCTGACTCTACCTCTCATATCTGTTGTTAATAAGACTGATTTTTAAAAGATTTCAGTGTTTGTGATTCTGCTCTTGACTTTGAAATCTTCGGATTACTGAAGTGTTTGTTAATTCTTTCCATTTGTTTTTATTATACTTGGTATTTCTTGTTCAATAACTTATTTAACCTTAGCTTGATGTGATTTGTAAGTAAAATATTACAGAGTTGTAATTTTTACTGGTGCCTGTACTGTACGTTGCCTGTGGGAACCTGGAAAATGCATTAATCATTTGTGATTTACAGTCTAATTCTGGAGCAGAAAGACAAAATGTAATTTAGCTTTGAGACTGGAATTAATGTTTTATAATGGGTAAAATGCTTGGAAATGATTTATTTGTTTTACTGCTGGAGATTTTGATAAACATAATGGGCACTTACAAGTGATGGACTGATAGGACTGGAACCTAAAATAATATTCTCCTTAGAAGGCTACAACAACTTTTATTTGGTGTGTAACTGCTTTTTTTTTTGCTCCTGGGTGAAAACTATGGGATAAATATGAAAGTGCAGCTGAACAGAAGTTGCATTTCCTTCTAACAAATTCTGAACATCTTAAACATCCAATAATTTGAGATATGGCAACTGAATGCTCTTCCAAAAGTAACTTTGCTGTTTACAATAAAATAAACCTTTTTTAAATGGTCTTATATAAAAAAATACAACCTGTCTTCTCAAGCTCATTGCTATTTGAGGTGCTTAACTCTTCTTTCATTTATAAGAATAGGAAATCCATGTTTTAAGGTAAATGCATCATCTAAAGAACTGCTGATGCTGATAAAACTAAAATAATAAAATATAGAAAATGATGGAAATCTATAAGGATCAGATAGAAACTGTGGGTAGAAACACCAAACTGATATTTCAAGTTGAAAACCCTTCATCAGAAGTCACGTATTTCATTGTCTCTCTCAAACAATTTGTTTTTTCATTTATGTATCAACAGTATTGATGCAAAGGAGCTGTATTTGTGACTTTGAACTTCCAAGTGCAAATTTTGGACACCAAGGAAATGCAAGAGAGCAAATGTAATTTTTCTGGCCACAAACATCCATTGTCGTTTTTCTCAAGTGATACTTTCATTTTAAAGTCCCTTAGAAACAAAACTGTTGTATTTTTTTGTGTTATGAGCTCAGATGATTTTGCTCCTGAATTTAGAACTGTAACAGATGATTGAAGTTTTATTTTTATGGAGTGTTATTTAAGTCTTTGCACATCATTCTTTAGTGTTGCTTTGAAGCTTGTAACATCAGACCAACAAAAGTTGATTGTATGCAATCTTACCAAAATAACCTGTTGTGTGTTAATTTCTTTTTGCTTCATAGATGTTCAGGTTGCACACTTGACTTGCTGGATTTGTCATTGGCTTTTATGTCCTCCGTTTCTGTTGAGTTAAAGTTGTGCACCTCTCTTAAGTATATTGCAAACAACTGAAAGACTGTTGGAACAATTTGTATTGAAAACCAACCAATTTTGAGACCAGTGTTGTTGTGGAAATAGATTAGTAGGTTCATGAGTGAGATATATGTTATGTTGCATGCTGCAGAGTATAGGAGAAACTAGGTCACTTATTTTAATGATTGTTTCCTACTTCTGTTTTGTAAGACTGCTCTCAAATTAAATTTGTAGAACTAAGCAATGACTAACTCCATTTCTTGCTGAGTGTGGCAGAGCTGACAGATGGAAATGGCAGGGATGATAAGATCTGTCCCAGGCTGAAAGACTGCAGTCTGACATGTACTAGACAAGATGATAGCCCTCTCGGAAGATCATTTTTCATGCAATATGTGGCTTTATCCAATTACATTTATTTATGCTCTTTAGAAATATGGTTTTGAAAAGGAATTGGTCTTGAGAATGGGACATGTAAAATGATTAGACTTCTTGCAGCATTCATTCTATTCATAACTAAAGCAAATAGAGGTCATTGCTTAGCTACCTTGAGGCAGTTAAAGATGATTACCAAGCCATTCTCCTGCTTTTCAATTTGAAGACGAGAGTATTTGTAACAGAAATATAGTTCATTATAATGATGTGACAGAAGTAAACACATTAGAGTAACAAAAAGAACAAAGATGCCATATTGAGCAAAAGCACTTGGACATAATTTATAATAAGCTTCATTTTAAAAGTGCACGACTTCAAATTAATCTAGCTTTTGCACTGAAAAATCTTTGCTACTTGTGTTTTGTATCAGCTCAGATGGAAAGTATCAAGGAACTTGTGAAACGTATATTTGATTATAATATACTTTTGACAAATTTAAGTTTAAAAAGGAAAAAGAAAATTGTTAGTTATCAGTTAGAATCCTCGGCTGCTGGCTGCTGAATCTGTACTGCTAGTTCGAGATTTTTGTTTCCAATTTGGATTTCACATTTCAGTTTTATTAATCCTTCTGAAAATTTGAATATTATGTCTTTAGTGTGGAACTCTCATGAGATATTTGTTATTGCACATGAAGATTGCTGCTGTATTATCTTTTCAATTTCTACTCACCATTTTGTAGTTCATGCAGAAAGTTGCCACTAAATATTTTTGCAGGCCTCCTGCTTCCTTTGCTTAGTAGCCAACAACCACATTTTAAAATGTATGTCAAACTAAACATTATTCACAAAAAAATTACAAGAATAAACTGTGCTATCTGTTTCGTTCTTACATTTGTAGTCAATACTTTCAGTACTGTTCTATTGCATTAAGATGAATTAGATTGTTGCTACAGTCACAGTTAGTCTTAGGCAAGTTATCTTTTCACCTTCCAATGTATCACAGCATTAGGTTTACAATGTTAAGGCTTGTTGGCCTGGAACCACAGTTCCTGTTGATTCAGAAGAATGAAAGGAATAGCATTTGTCTGATTGGCTCCATGCACCTGCTCCATTGTTGACAGTGACTGAATTTTTTCCATCTCAGCAACATTTTCCTGCACCGGGTCCATATTGCTCAATTTTTTAAAAAATTCCAAATACTCATGGATTTTTTGACAATCAAGCAGATGAGCTTTCACAATGATTCCCCTTCCTCTGGGTGAGAAGATTGCTTCTCATCTCTGTTCTCTAAGGCTGACTGCTTATTTTGAGATGGTGTCCCTGGTTCTCCAGGCACTCCAGCCAGGAGAAACATCAACCCAGCATTTACTCTATCGAGCCCTGTCAGTCTGAAACATCGACAGTGTATTCCTCTCCAGCTGTGCTACCTGAGTTCCTCCAGCATTTTGTGTGTGTGTTAAGCCATGTTGACAATTATCTACATTATAGAGAGATTCCATATTCAAACATTTTAAAGATTCAATACTCCATGTTGCTTAGTCTTGCATTCCCTTGCCTCATTGATCAAGTTCAAAGCCCCACCTACCTCCCTCCACATCATCCCAATGATTTGATCTGCTGAATCATTGTGCCAGTTATCAATATTGGTTGCACCTAATATTGCAGGTCCTCTCTCCTCCAGGGCTCCATATACCGTAACTGTAGTAGCATATTATTACTCTGGCACTCAAATTCTGGTTATTTATTACAGCTGCATCTCAAGCTGTAGTGATTTGTTTGCCTGGACATTGAGGGCTCACTTGAAAATTATCTCCCCACCCCAAAAGGTGAATGACCTTTCATCTAACAATTTAGTTTGTACTGTCCTCGTCCATTAACTCCGCCTCCATGCATTTTTGCATTCTGTCTACATCCTCCTCATTATCCACACTGTGACTCAGATTTGTATCATCAGGTCAGTTATCTGAGACCTCCCCTCATCTATATGATTAATATAGATTGTAAACAGCTGGGGCCTCAGCACTAATTCTTTCAGCATCCTACTAATTGCAGCCCTCTCATCCAAAAGTGAGCTGTCTGTTCCTACTCTGTTTGCTGTCTGATAACCAACCCATAATCTGCACCAGTCCCTGTACTATCGTCGTCATATGTCACCTTATTGATGTTCAAATACAGTCCATTCACTGTTTTCCCTCATCTATTCTTCTCATTAAAACCACAATATGATGTAATATGATTTACTGAATGCTATTTACGCTTCTTAAATCCATGCACAATAATAATTACTTCTCTTATGGTCCAACCACTTCTTTCTGAGTAAAAGATTCCTGCATTTATCCTACTCCTGTGGTCACCCATTTTCTCTGTGCTGTTTCTGAAGCAACGGAGTTAAATTTTCTACCTTCCCAATTGTGGGAACCATTCTGGTATTTGTGCAATTTTGGAAGGTGGGAACATGTGAATCCAGTATATCTAAAGCTACCTCTTTCATTGTGTTCAGATGTCGTTTATCGGATCCTGGAGTTTACCAGCATTCTGCATTATAAATTTTCCCTGGAGCTCATTACCTTAGTTTCTCATTCACTCTGGACTATTTCTTTGCCATTCTGTCTGGAAGCTTTTCTGTGAATACAGATACAATACTTGTTTAGTTACACAGATGTTTTATCATTCTCCAATATAATTTCACTTGTTCCAGCCAGCAGGATTTCATCCAGTTATTTTCACATAGCTTTGTAAACTTTTGCAAGCAGTTTTTGCATATTTGTTGGGCTACCCATGTATTCTACTTTACCTTGTCAATTAATTGCCCCTGCTAATCTGAATTCTGAAATTTTCCTGACCCTTCGTCTTGTTTGTCTTTTTAACAATATGATGTCGAATTTTCTTCGATCTAGTGCTGCCTTTTAATTCCGTCACCCATGCATTGACCGCTTCAGTGTAGTTTGTGTTTCTTGTGCATGAATGATGCAATCTCTGCCAAAGAATGGAAATGATTTGGCAAATCAATTTTTAACAGGAGATCATTGAAATGCTCGAATTAAATATGCACACAAGCAAATAAACTTGATTTCCTCACTTAAAGAAATGTTCTGAATGCTTGGGTTTTGGAGGCTGCTGCACTATTAATTTCTTGCAAATGTTTGAAAACTTGACGGAGGTTGCCAGCACCAAGAGAAAATAAATAAAGCACGCATGCATGCATGGTCAGGCCGCATCAAGGAAGAGAAACAGAAACAAAATTTGAGGTTGGAGACATGACATTCTGATGAAGTGTCTTCCAACTGTAACATTGACTGTTTCTCTTCCCACAGATATGGTATAACTTGCTGAGTAATTCCAGCATTTACAATTTTTTTCAGGTTACTATTGCCTTGGTCTTTACACATCTTTGTGATGTGCCTTTATTTTGACATCAGTCTATCCAGACTAATGTGCCAGTCTGTGTATTTGTAGAGAAAATGTGTATTTCATTCAAAATCTGAAGTTCACAGGATATCAAAATTTGGTGAATTTCATGTGCAGCTTGCTGGCAAGCATTTGAGTTCTGGCCATTACAGTGCCCTGCAATAAAGTTCATACATGAAATAGGTATTTTTAGTTTTTGTTGAATCCTCGATGCGTATCATTTCTGGCTCCCGGCTTCAAAAATCTTAAACAAAAAATGGGGTTTATATGTTGGGAGTATGCTGTGAGAAGCTCAACAGGGAAATGACAGTAAGCAGCTGAGACTCGTAATGACTGTGTTTCAGTCATTAATTGTCCAAATTATTGTGTTCTCTATTTGTTAGTGGGGAGAGAACATGCTGCAGTTACTTAAGTATTTTTTTATTAAAGATTAAAGGAAGGAGATGGAAGAAAAATATATTGAACTCTGATTAAATGGTAAAACTAATTAAAGGTGTTCAATAAAAATTCAAGAGAAAGAAATGTTGGTACCTTGAACTGCTCAAACAGCATCTGAGGGTTCATTAATACATATTCATTGTGTGCTTGTAGACAGGAACTACATAGAGCAGACTGCTCAATGCATTGGAAAGCTGCTTGAGCCCTCCAAATGCACAGGAAGGACAACCCATGTTCCAGTCCTCTCTGAGGCCAATTATCTCTATCAGGTAACAGATTCTCAAAACAGATGGTCCAGTCCAAGAAATGCCATAGGAAGAAATGAACAGGTGGATGGAGGAAAAGAGTCAATGTTACACATTCAGGTGCACCATCTTGACTAACTTCTGGGAATCTTAGACCCCGACTGCTCGAAGAGAAAAAGTAGCATGTGGGATTGTTTTGTGAAACTTGAGTCGCTGATCTAGGAGTACCCAAAAACACTGCATCAGGAGCAGAATGACTCAATCAGTCTGATTTCCCCCCGCCCCCATCAGCACCTTGGGTTCCTCATCTAACTCAGAACTTGGAAAACTGGAACTGAAGCAAGTCACCCTGAGGGACTCTCTAAGAAGAGTTCGGTTTACTTAAAGTCTCCAGTGCTGTGATTGAGATACAGCCACAGGAAAATGTTGTAGGTGAATATTGAGGGATTTAAAAAAAACATGCATGTTGTGCACTGACAGCTTCATTGAAATGCTATTTCTTATTGTAAAGGCACTTCTTGGCAGTCGTGCCTATTGGCCTGTCAATTGGATTTAGTAACATTTGTGATCTTTCTGCTAATTCTTACCCAGCAGAAAGGTTCCAAGAGTTTAAATCCTCGAACTATTTAACCTCTGACATGAATATGCTAATCCATTAGTTGTAAAAGCAAGGCTATTGGGATTAAAGAAAACTCTTTTATCTACTTAAATGCCAGAAGCTGGGTCATTGATACCAGTTTGCGAAATCTCCAAATTAAGGCACCATCAGAAAAGCAGTTGCAATTTAACTAACTCGGCAAATATTGTTGGTCACATCTGGGACTCTCTTGTCCTTGGGCTTAATGTAGCATGTGGTTTGCTTTCACACCCGTCTTTTGCTAGAAATCTAATGTTTCTTGATTTCGCAGAAGTTGTAGTAAAATGTTTGAATTTTTCTTGTGTTTTTTTCAGATACATCTGCGTAACTCAATCTCATGAACTACAATGGTCATTCTAATGCTCAGCTGGTTGAAAAGATAAATGGCACTTGGTAATGAAACGTGATTTGGAATAGATAGGATATGATCATTGACAGCAAATGATTTGAAGTATGCACTTTGAATATAAATCGGTGTTCTTCTTGGTCATAATTGACATTTATCTTTTGGCTAAATGAAGATCCAACACACTCTAATGTGTGTATTTTTGAAATAGTCTTTCCTTTCCTGGTACAATGTGTTTGATAAGTATTTTCCTTGTATATTCAGTAAGAAATAAGATAGTTGTGTGGTTTTGCCACCATTTCAGTGCTTCACAGAGTGAATTTTTGCCTGCTGCAAATACATTTATGTGTTGTGAGGGTAGCTCGTGTATACTGGCAGTCTCTCACAAGCAGCAATGAAATGAATGATCATTTCTTGCTCTCATGTGGAGTGAATGGAATTGGCTGGAGGCTGGCTTCTGTGATGCGGGGTTCTCAGGAGGAAGCCAATGTGAATCATCGGTTCAACACATTTGGCTGATGGTGGTTAGAATGCTTCAGTTATTTGCAATCTCATGATTGGAGTTCGTGCCATCATTGATGATGGGAATATTTTTGGAGCCTCCTGCTATTTTGATGTTCAGTTGTTCATCAGCAAGTGGAGAGATTGGGGGGAACATAGAGTGAGCCTGAAAGGATGGACGAATAGAGCCAGTAAGAGGCCAGGGAGTTGCACTACTGAATGTCACTGCAGAACTTAGAACGCACATCCAGTGAGGCAATATGGATAAAGTTCAGGAATAAGAGAGTTTTAATCGCTATTATGAGGTTATAATGGAAGCCTCCGAATAGCCCATGGGAGATAGGAGAATGGATATGTAAGGCAGAGTATGGAAAAACGTGAAAGCAGCAGGACTGTCTTAGTGGGTGACTTTATCCCAGTTTTCACTGGGATTTCCTCAATGCCACAGGCTTAAATGCAGCAGAATCTGTCAGGTGCATCTACGATGGTTTCTTGAAACAGTCTTTCAATCGTCTAACCAATTACTAGGCTACACTAGCATTTCAACTGGGAAATGAGCCTGGCCAGATGATTGGCTTTTCAGTGATAGGCCTTTCAAGGATTTGTGTAGTAAGTGGCCTGTCCTGGCAAATGTTGTGGAACAGAAAGACTAAAAGGTACAACTACATAGTTCTTGAAAGTGGCGATGCAGGTACACTATGTGGAGGTAAAGATATCTTGCAAGCTCACTTTTTTTGAATGGTGCATTGGGTACTAGAGTTGGGACATCATGTTACTGTTACATTGAACATTGCTGAGAGTACACCTGTAATATTTGATGCAGCTCTGGAAAGATGTATACAATAGGAAAATATTCCTATCAAGATAATATAGGAAGGATGTCATTAAGCTGGAGATGACACAGAAAATATTGACAATATTGCCAGTACTGGAGGGTTTGAGTTATGAGCAGGAAAGGAAAGAATGTGACTGTTTACTCTGGAGTGTAGAATACTGAGAATTAACCTTACAAGTTTAATAAGAGACATAAACAAGGTATATGGTCAAGGTCTTTTTCCCAGAGTAGGGGAGTCAAAAGGTAGAGGGCATGGGTTTAAAGTGAGAGGGAAAAAGTTTAAAGGTCACATAAGAGGCAAGTTTTGCATGTTGAAGCCAATGGTTACATGGAATAAGTTGCTAGAGAGAGTAGTTGAGGTGGATATAATTAAAATATTTCAAATATATTGGGGTAGGTATGTGGATTGCAAAGGTGTAGAGTGATTTAGGCCTGAAGCAGACAAATGGGTTTAACCGAGGAAGACAACTGGGTCAGCACAGACAAGTTGGGCGAAAAGGCTTATTTCCATGCTGTATAATGCTGTGACAGGTGGTCTGTGATAGCATGTTCGCTCAGATAGCATGTAATCATTGTGAGGTATGCTTGATGGTGTTGCTCTCAGCATGAGGCACTACCCTTTGAACTAGGCTGGGATCTCTTGGCTTGACAGTAATGGTAGAACAAGGGATATATGTCAAACAGTGAGTTACAATCAGAATCAGGTTTATTATCACTGGTATGTGACGTGAAATTTGTTAACTTCGCAGTAGCAGTTCAATGCAATACATAAGATAGCAGAGAGAAAAAATAAACTTACTAATAAACAAGTAAATCAATTATCTTTATTGAATAGATATTTTTAAAACGTGCAAAAACAGAAATACTGTGCAATTTTTTAAAAAGGTGAGGTAGCGTCCAAGGATTCAATGTCCATTTAGGAATCAGATGGTGGAGGGGAAGAAGCTGTTCCTGAATCGCTGAGTGTGTGCACTCAGGCTTCTGTACCTCCGACCAGATAGTATCCAGTGAACTACATTTCTGGTGGTTTTGATAGTCCATTCCATCTTGTAAATTCCCCAGATTTGAGCTGTGAGACCTATTCTGAAGGCATAAGACATCAGATGCTGCTTTTTGTGTTGGACTGAGCTATGTTCACAAATTTATACAATTTCTCGCAGCCTTGGGTAGAGCAGTTGATATTACTAATCTGTGATGTACCTGGATAGGCTGCTTTCTGTCGTGCATATATAAAAACTGGTGTGTGCCATCAATTGGTGAGAGTAGCCCAAATCTCTTTAGCCTCTGAAGAAGGAGAGATGCTGGTGTGTGTTCTTGCCAATAGTGTTCAAGTGGTTCCACCAGAAACAAGCTATTGATAATATTTACAACTCGGAACATGAAGCTCTCAATCATCTCCACCTCAGCACCATTGATATATGGGGCAGAGGGTGGTGTACTCTGCCATTATTAGAATTGTCCATTCGTGGTTCAACGTGCAACCTTATTACTCAACATGCAAGAATATGAGTGTTGCTAACATGCCTAACAGTGCATTATGGGCTTATATTTGAAAGAGAAGTAATTTTTGATCCTGTGAAGGGAAGCCCACCTTATTCACAGGAAGGTGACATCAAGTAATCTATTTGTGTTGTTCTGAGGTTATGAAAAAAAAAGATTAGCTTTGCCCCTGAATGCATTTGAAATTGAACTCATGTTCCATACCTTTACAGTGATTGCTGCAGTGGCAGAGAAGAAAAGAAGTGTTGCACTGGAGCGCTGGCATCAGGTTACGTTGCTAGTCAGGAGGTAGCAAGATGCTTGTAAGCATTGCTGCTTCTCATTAGGCAATAACTCAATTTTTGGCACATTCTCATAGAATTCAACCACATGGCTAGTTTTCTGCATTTATTTAGCATTCACTTAATTATTTAAATGTTGATTGCTTTATGAAATTAGAGAAAAGAGTTGCTGAGGCACTCAGATGAGTATTTTAGCTGAGAAATAGCTTTATTGTTAGGTTTGCCTGCGATACCATGACTTGAAAATTCCTGCAAGTTCAGAGGTGAAAACACTGCCAGTTTGGTCATTCAACCATTCAAGTCAGCACAGTCGGCTGTCTACCATGGTTAGAAAGCTGTGATTTCAAACAGATACACATTACAGAGAAAATGTATTGACTTCCAACAGCAGCATTTCAGTGGGTGCTTTGAAACACAGGATGAACTGTTAAGCAGGTAAAAGACTGAAAGGTTAGCATACAGTGTACCACTTTTATGTCAATTTCAAGTTCTCCTTTCAAACATTTTTGCAATGCATTTATTATTATAATGTTGGAAATGCATATAATATGTAGGTATTATCTGGCTGTTACATCCCAAAATGTAATTCATTTCCCAGTATAGAGTTGACCTCTTGATCACAAGTTGCCAAACACTCTGTCACAGCACAAGAAGCAGGACAGTAAATGAGTTGTATTGTGTTCTTGCCAATGCTCCTGTCCTGACATACAATGCATTTCTAAAAGGCACGGAAGAAAAGGGGAGAAGTTCTGGGAATTAAATTTCATCAGAATATGTGGTGTGCATCATATACAGTGACATGCAAAAGTTTGGGCACCCCAGTCAAAATTTCTGTTGCTGGAAATAGCTGAGCGAGTAAAAGATGAACTGATTTCCAAAAGGCATAAAGTTAAAGATGACATATTTCTTTAATATTTTAAGCAAGATTACTTTTTTATTTCCATCTTTTACAGTTTCAAAATAACAAAATAGGGAAAGGGTGTGAAGCAAAAGTTTGGGCACCCTGCATGGTCAGTACTTAGTCCCCTTTGGCAAGTATAACAGCTTGTAAACGCTTTCTGTAGCCAGCTAAGAGTCTTTCAATTCATTGGAGGATTTTTGCCCATCCTTCCTTGCAAAAGCCTTCTAGTTCTGTGAGATTCTTGGGCCATCTTGCATGCACTGCTCTTTTGAGGTCTGTCCACAGATTCTCAGTGATGTTTAGGTCAGGGGACTGTGAGGGCCATGGCAAAACCTTCAGGTAATTCATTGTGGATTTTGAGGTGTGTTTAGGATTATTATCCTGTTGTAGAAGCCATCCTCTTTTCATCTTCAGCTTTTTTTTTTACAGACAATGTGATGTTTGCTTCCAGAATTTGCTGGTATTTGATTGAATTCATTCTTCCCTCTACCAGTAAATGTTCCCCGTGCCAGTGGGTGCAGCACAAGCCCAAAGCATGATCGATCCACCCCCGTGCTCAACAGTTGGAGGGGGGTTCTTTTCATGAAATTCTGCACCCTTTTTTCTCCAAATATACCTTTGCTCATTGCGGCCAAAAAGTTCTATTCAAAAGGTTTAAAGGAACATCTAAACAAGCCTGATGCATTTTGGAAACAAGTCCTGTGGACTGAGGAAGTTAAAATAGAACATTTTTACAAGTTTACAAGCTGTGATACTTGCCAAAGGGGGTATTACTAAGTACTGCCATGCAGGGTGCCCAAACTGTTGCTTTAGGCCCTTTTCCTTTTTTGTTATTTTGAAACTGTAAAAGATGGAAATAAAAAAAGTTTTCTTAAAATATTAAAGAAATGTGTCATCTTTAACTTTATGCCTTTTGGAAATCAGATCATCTTTTACTTGCTTAGCTATTTATGATAACAGAAATTTTGACCAGAGGTGCCCAAACTTTTGCATGCCACTATATATACAATTATGTACCACTCTGGGAATATTTCTCAAATGCCTACATCTATTCATTATTCCTTCTGATGGGTTTGAAATGCATGGAATGGTCAATTTTTGTGTGGCATCTATAGGCTTGCCTTTGAGTCAGAGGGTTATATGATTATAATTAATAAACCTGGACTTTCACTTCAGTGTAGTTTTGGAGGAGTGTTGCACTATCAGGGATGTTGCCTTTCTGGTGAGGATCACATTAATGTCCTGCCTAACTGCTTAATGGACTCCATTTAAAAATAAACAAGGAATTTATCATGAGCTATCAGAATTATCTTAAAAGTTTGTGCTGATTTACAGCTTCTACATGTTTTCCCAAGTTATTTTTAACTTTCTGGACATTGCAAATGCAAATGTTTAGTTTACATGTTATTGGTCTACTTTCGAAGCTGAATGTAGCCAAGTTTACTGTAGAGTATTTGTCTATTGCATGTGCTGTAATTGTATAATTTACTGATTATGTTGTGAAAATGCAAATTTGACTGTAGCTATTATTATGTGTACAATAGGGATGTAATTCCAATTGGTTCTGGTTTGTGATCAATTTGACCAGTGGCCCAAATGATTAGTATAATAGAGTAATCATCACATCAGATTCCCACCATTATTGTGGTTTAGCTGTTCAAAGTACTGATTAGTACTGATTGGCAATGCATTGAGCATGCCAGATTGGGATTGTCAATGCAATCAAAAACATTAGCCAATATTAACAGTTGAATTGATATTTAAATCACTAATTTTAAATAACGTGAGTTATGAGTTGTTTCGAGTGTCCATTAGAACTGAAGAGCTGCGAAACCTGATGAGAAATGGCAGAACCGAGTGAGAATGTATTTCCGGCATGTGTTTATCCGTTCTCTGAAAGGAGATAGATGTTGCAGTGATTACGGAAAAGAGAAGAAACTCTTCTGAGTTAGCTTGTAAACCATGAACAACCGTATTTTCAGCATTATACATTGATCACTGCTGTTTGTAATTGACAATTTGTTTCAAACCTTCAACAAAAAAGCTGGTGGTGCTTCTGTGTCATTTGAAGTGTTGAGATTGCACCATGGCATGCTGACCCAGTCTCCATTGCAGCCCTTGCTCCCACCGCCGCCTCCCCCCCATCACCCTTTTAAAAGAATGCCATTCAAGGGATGGTCACATATGGATGGAGCTTTGGCAGCTAAAAGTATAGACCTCACTTATGAACTGTGATGAAAGCTTTGACAGCCAGCAAAGCAGAATACCCATCTCTGCTGGCAGTAGCACCAGAGAATGCATTTTAAGAAATGTATTATTGAAGTGTCTCTGACATCGCCCTCTAACCTTGATGTGTGACTTCCCCAAAACATGGCTGAATCTGGGTTTGTATAATATTTACCTTCAGTGGTGCCTTTGGACAAATATGTAGCATGGTATGCTTACTGGATTCATGGAAAAAATACATATGTTGAATATATTTCCCTTCAGGGGATGTGCTCCTCCTTCAGCATTGTGGTTTGCATGCTAACGTTTAAAGAAGTTGTCAGCAATACAAAACACCGCTGGTATTTTCCCACTATTTTGCTTCACCACTTTTTTGGTAACCAATTTATTTCTCAATTGAATGAAAGACAAATGATGCATGTCGACCTGTGATTCTGGCAGTACACATTACCATTGGCTGCACCTGATAGTAATAGTTGCCAAGGAAACGGGAGCATTCACTTACTGTGCAGACACAATTATTTTTAAAAGCCACCATCGAGGATGTTTAAGAGCAAACATCATGATTTATTGGGATTGCTGAATCCAGTAGTTGTCAAATGAGATTAGGAAAATCTTGACTTGTTGTGAATATATCTGCATGTGTTTGGTCTGATGTAATAAAAATTTTGTGAGGGAGACTGATTTAGAGTTAGTGTAACATCGTTGTGTGCAAACATCAGAACATATCACAAAAAAATCTTAAATTGTCTTCATTTGGAAACCCAAAACATCAAATAATTAATTATACGCAAATAAATTGTTGTGCATTTTATCAGTATGCTTGTTTTTATTCTGATGCCACTACTTCATTGATTCTTTTCCATAAATGAATGATATGATATCTGTGTGGCCAAAAATAACACAGGCTCAGGTTTGCCAACTCTGAATGTATTCCTGAGGGTTTTGTCATCTGATCTTCTGCTTACAACTGCTCCCCCTCCACATTGCTCTATTGGTTACCTGCACACATTGATCCAAGTGTATTGAACTATTAGAAGTAAGTGGGATGGCTTAAAGGAAAGACTTCATTTTGAAATACAGTGATTCTTGCCTTGTTTGTCAGAAAAATGCACAGAATTGCTCCAAGAAAATTTATGAGATACACAAATATTTTATCACCATAAAAATTCCTTTCCTACTCTGCTGATATCTTGGAAATTAATTTTCAGTTTGTGAAGCTTTCATGCATTTCCTGGGGTGCTCTTAATTTTATTAGCTGAGGAAAAGCAGCTATGAGCAGCTACAAAGCAGAAGTTGGATGTGAAATTTTAATGACACAGTAAAGCCAATTTTGGTTTGAAGAACAAGATCACAATCAATTTATTTCCTCGAGTGCTTGAAACTTGATATTGGCACAAGTATAACTTGTTTTAAAAATCATAGTGGGATGAAAACTTGTAATGTCTGCCTCTGCTGAACATAATTCTGGAGGAAGTCCACGAAATGGGTGGGGCATGGAAGTGAAGAAATATCAAGAGGGCTGGTTCCACTGAAAAGATGTAATTTTCCCTTGATACCACCTTGGAGATGAATTTTATGGAAGCTGACAAACAGCAGAAAGTTAAAAAAAAATAAATCATTTTGCTTACCCGTTCGTCATAATATTCATTGGGATGCATTAACTTGTACACACATTGAAAACTGCATCTGGGTAGGAATGGCTATTTGAACATGGCCGTTGTCATTAATATTGGCTGTGAGAAAGAAATTTGTTGGTGGTTTCCATTCTTGGTGCAATGCTATTGAGATTTGCTTGTCAGTATTATTTATTCGGATGGAATGTGAGATGAATTTGCTGTTAGAACTGCCTTGTTAGTTTGACAAGTTTGACTACTTAGGATTTGGCATGAAGATCTTAACGTCATTGCGCAGGTGAAATGGGGCTTCTGAAATTGATATTGGAACTTCAGGGAGAGAAGGAGAGGGGAATATATGCGGTAAATTACAAATATTGAACTAAATTTACAAATAATTTGCTGTTTAACTTCTTGAAACTGATTACATTTTTAGCAAAAAAAATTGATTGTTGTTAACTTTAAGATAACATCTAATCTTTTGGTTCTTCTGGTGAAAAGGTATCTGATTTTATTTTGTGCACTGTAGCCATTATAATTGTGGTTTCTTAATAAACGTAGCAAAAAGTTGTGTTATGTCAGCATAGGGTTTTGATTATTTAATGCCTTCAGATCTCATATTGCTTGAAAATGGCATCTTGGTGCAGATCAGCTTGGATTACTCAATTTCAGTGATTTCAGAATAAGTGCAGTCAATAATGTGTGTGATACATTTTTTGCCAGCTGAGTGTGAAGTATGTACCTCAAAAAAAGATGAAATATTCCGTCCCAGCTACATTAATTTCAGATGTTAGAATCTGGAGCAAAAAAAAAACAAACTGCTGGAGGAACTCAACATGTCAGGCAGCATGAAGGCAAAGGAATGGTCAAAGTGGTTGGGACCCTGCATCAGTTCTTTAGCCTGCAATCAACTGTCAATAAGATGTATCCAAGATGTGATCATTGGTGCCAGATTAGCTTTTGCTCAGAAAACTGATTTTTGTTTGTCATGAAAAGCTTTAAGTGGAGGAGTTCAGGATGTTGGGAAGCAAGTTGTTGCAGTACTGTGCTGAAGCAGCACAAACTTGCTTCACATCACTATGGCCGTACATCAAACTATTTTAATAGACAATGTTTAATTGTTAGTAATCATTGATGGGCATAATTTTTATGCCCTGGATAAGGAAGGCTCCATAGAACACATTGCAGTAATCTGGCCTGAATGATATGCAACTGCTTCTCCCTGTGTAGAGGCTGGTTCTTATTCATGTTTTTGGAGAGAACGATTGTGTCAGTGCTGCATCTCATCAGGAAAAGCGTGTTTCCATACAGTCTGCTCAAGTCCTGAAGGTCACTCGGCATTAAGATTAAAGTCAGTAAGATGATGCCACTTGCAATATTAGCTTCCTTTGGTCACGCTCCTAATGTTTGGTGAAAATCATTCTGGTCATAGTGTGAATATTGCTGCGCAGCCCAGTGTGAACACTCATGCTCTGGTTAAATGATCTGAAATTTATGTCAGCTGGTACATGGGGTCTCAAGAAAAGATGGATAGACACAAGCACACCTTCGGTTTTCCTTTGGAGAACTGATCAGTTCTGCTACAAATGGAGTTGTAGAAAATGGAGCAGGCTCAGTCCATACTCAGCCACTTATTCACATGCTGACTCTACACAGAGCTCAGAATTGAACTAGAGTCTCTGGAGCTGGAGGTGTTTGCCTAAGATCTTGTATTTCACCTTGACTGGGTCTGACCCTCTTACAGGTGTTTGTTTTCTTTGGGATCTGTGGTTAGTGATGATAAAAAGTTGTTTGAAGAACTGCATAATCCATGAAAGCTAAAGTTATCATTTGTGAATGAAGTGTGAGAAGAAGGGCCAGGAATCATCAGTCTCAACTTCAAACCAGTCAATTCCTGAACAAGGCATATGATTTGCTGTGAAAATCAAAAAGAAAATGTTTGTTTTCCTGGTCTCCTGTCTTAATGTGATCTGCAAGTTTGTTGCCTTTTGATAGATGTGTTTATTTCAACTTTTATCTTTAAATTTGGAATCATCCTTAACATTTCCCTTGTGAATTTTTTCCTCACAAAGCTCCTCACAAACCTTTCTATGTCCTTCCATCCCGCCGATCAATTCACTCTTGTCATTGCTAAGCTGCACTGACTCCCTGCAGCTTTGTGCATAACCTTGTCCTTCCTTTTAGTATTTAAACCCCTGTTACTTACTGTATTCTTCATCCTACTAGTCTGTTATCATTGACAAAACCTACAGCAAGTCTCACCTTTGCTTGAACACATCATTTTTTTCTAAATGTATTTGATTGCTATGTCTCACTCAAGACTTAAATTAAAAATAAAATATTTTGACATGTTATTTAAATGACTCCTCTTTGTTCATGAACGGAACCAGACAAGACAAAGGTGCATTGTATGGTTCAGCCAATTTGGAATATGGGAACATTTGCAAGGCTATCCAAAAAAGTGCATGGGATAGAATTCCCCACCCGCACCAATGATCCTTTCTCCCATCTCCAACCCTCATCTTCTCCAATTGTTGCGGAGACATCAGCCAGCTCAACTCCAGTACTCCTCACTCCTCTTCGAACCATACCCCTACAGAACACACTGCCATGCACTCCACACCAATTTCAACCTTAACATCAAACCTGCAGACAAAGGAGGTGCTGTTGTAGACTGGCGGACTGAACTCTGCTTTGCTGAGGCCAGGTGGCAACTCTCAGACACCTCCTCTTACCTACCCCTTGAAGAGGCCCTCACGCTGGGCCATCAGAAAACCATCTCCAACAATGTCACTGATCACATCAACTCTGGCGAACTCCCATCTGCTGCCACCAAACTCTCTGTTTCCTTACCCTACACTGCTCGCTTCTACCTCCTACCCAAGATCCACAGACCTGACTCTCCAGGTTGGCCTATTGTCTCTGGCTACTCCTGCCCAAATGAGCTTCTATCCATGTATCTTGACTGCATTTATCCCTCTTAGTTCAGTCCTCTCCCATGAACATCCACGACAGTTCTCATGTTCTGAATCTCCTCATTAACTTTCAATTTCCTGGCCCTGACTGCTTCATTTTCATCATGGATGTCCAATACCTCGAACGTTTTCCAGGCTCAAGGGTAGCCATGGGCATCTGCATGGGCCCCAGCTATGCCTGCTTTTTCATTGGCTGTCCATGCTCCTAGTCTTCCTTGGTAATGCTCCCCAACTCTTCCTCTGCTACATTGACAACTGTATTGGTGATGTTTCATGGACCCATGCTGAGGCTGCCAATTTCATTAATTTTGCCTCCAACTTCCAAGATGATCATAAATTCATTTGGTTTATTTCTCACATGTCCCTCCCCTTCCTCCATCTCTCTGTCTCCACCTCTGGAGACAAACTGTTGACAACATCTTTTATAAACCTACTGATGCCCATGACCATCTTGACTTTTACCTCTTCCCATCCTGACTTTACCTCTTCCCACCCTGTTGCCTGTGAAAATGCGATCCCCTTTTCTCAGTTTATTCATCTGTGCCTCATCTGTTCCCAGGATGTGGCTTTCCAGTCTAGTACATCAGAGATGTCCTCCTCCTTCGAAGAACATAGATTTCTTTCCTCCTCCCAGATCTACTCCATTTCCCAAACATCTACACTCACGTCATTTTCCCACAGCCTTAACAGTGATAGACTTCCATACCACCCAATCAACCTCCACATCCAAACAATCATCCTTCACAAGTTCTACCATCTCCAAAGGGATCTGACCACTAAGCATACCTTTAGCTCTCTCCCTTTCCCCTCCACTTTCTGCAGTGATCACTCCCTCCATGATTTCTTTGTCAATTCGTCCCTCTCCACTAATCTCCCACCTGGCACTTAACTCTGAAGTGTCACCCCTGCCCATTCACCTCCTCCTTCACCTCCATGTAGGGCCCCAGATAGCCCTTCCAGGTGAGGGCACACATCACTTGTGAATCTGTTCCTCATCTATTGTATCTGGTGCCACCAAAGCAGATTCCTCTATGTTGGTGAGACCCATCATAAATTGGGGGACTGCTTTGTTGAGCACCTGCACCCCATCCACCAAAAGCTGAACTTTCCGGTGGTTCAATGTCTTAATTCCAATTTGCATTCCCGTTCTGATACGTCAGTCCATGGCCGCCTCTTGTGTCGTGATGAAGCCACATTCAGAGTGGAAGAGCAGCACCTTATCAGGGTAACCTCCATCCTAATGGCATGAATATCGATTTCTCTTCCTTTAAAAAAACCCTCCCCCTCCCCTCTTCTTCTGTTCCCCACTATGGCCTCTTACTTCTTCTCACCTGCTTATGATAGTCCTCTGGTACCCCTCCTCCTTCACTTTCTCCTTTGGCATACTCTCCACTCCCATCAGATTCTTTCCTGTCCAGCCCTTTATCTTTCCCACCCATCTGATTTCACCTATCACCTCTGGCCATCCTCTTTCCTCTCCTCCCACGTTTTTATTCTGGTATCTTCCCCCTTCCTTTCCAGGACTGAAGAAGTATCTCAGCCTGGAACTTCAGCTGTTTGTTCATTTTCATGGATGCTGCCTGACCATCTGAGTTCCTCCAGCATTTTGTGTGTGTTGCTTTGGATTTCCAGCATCTGCAGAATTTCTCTTGTTAATTAAATGGAAACAGGAAGGAGAATCGTGATGTGCTGCAGTGATGTATAACCGTATTCTGTTATAAAATACAACAAAGAAAAAGTGTCAATTTTAAGTGTATGATACATTATGTTTGCCTCTGGAAGTACAACATGGTATGTAATGTGTCAAAAATAAATTGTGTAGTTAGCTTCTGTAATTTATGAATCAATGGCATTGTCATATCACAGATATACTGAAGTCTGCTTTCCACTAAAGAGAAAACATTGATACCTCAGTTTTAAAACATCTAGGTTTGAAGTTAAGGTAACAGAAGTTTTAAATGTAAGCCAAAATACTCTGAGCAAACGAAATTGTAGATAGTACTTCATCTTTGGAGCTAACTTGATTAAATTTGTTGTCCTGCTTCTTGCGCTTTGATGCAGTGCTTGCAACTTGAGATCAAGAGCAAGACTCACACAATGCTGGAGGAACTTGGCAGGGATTGGCTGAGTTCCTCTAGCATCTAATGTGTGCGCTGCTCTGAATTTCCAGTGTTTGCAGAATCTCTTTTGTTTCTAACGAGATCAAGATGTCAAACCCAGCGCAAAGGCTATGGTCCCCCAAAGTAGCAAACCCTCCCTCATCTACACTTCACACACAAGAACTGCTTACAGTGGACATTTCAGATAGGTGATATCAATGCTGTATCCATAAAATCCTCCAAATCCAATGGGCGAACAACCTCTCCCAACCAGCATACCCTTCACTCAAGCCCTGATTATGCAGAATCATCTCTTAAGTACAAGCTTCTTCATTCACATGCCTGATGCATGATTTCCACATCAAACACTCAAAGTCAAGGCCCATCATAGCAAGAGGTGACTTAATCAGATGAACCTGCTTGGAAAATTAAAACCTCCCTATCAACACATTGTCTAGAGATACCTCAAAATTGAGAAAGTGTATTTGGGTGGCACTGATCAGCAAAAATGACAGGAGGAGTCTACTGCTTCCCACATACAAATCATTTGCCTACCCATAAGAGTACCTTTTTGTCTCAGCTGTGGCAGGCTGTTGATCCAGCATTGGCCTCATCAGGTACTACAGAACCCACATAAATGGAGTCAAAGCAAGTATCTCTTGACTGTGAAGGACTGCTTTTGAAGAAGGTGCTGAAATGTTGTGGGTGTAATGAAGATTAAAGACTGCCAAATTTGCACAATGTATTAAGTAGTGAAAATCAAAAGTTGATTATGTTGGACATGTCAAATTTCAGAGGATAATGCTGGAAACACTCAGTTTTTGATGGAGAGTCTTCAACCTGAAACATTAATTATTTGTCTTCCAGCACATTTCCTGCGGTATTTATTTGCCCAGGCCAACATTTGCAATCAGGACTTTAATGTAAATCTCCATTATTCCTGGATATTTATCTCATGTTATTTACAATTCACTCCCTCCCTGAAGCAGGCTATATTTGTCATGAAATTAAAATTTTCCATTTGTATTCAAACTTCACAAATTGTCTATGGTTAAATAATAGCCAAAAAAAACTGCAGTTATTTGTAGATATTGATACACTATTCAGATCGGGACACACTGGTGCCAATCTATTTTTTTTCCATTTTGGTTCTGATAATTAAATCTTTCAACCCTGTAAGTGAAGTATATCTGGCTTCTGTAAGTAATACTGATGTTTATTCTGTGGTTATTTGTTCTTCCTGGGGAACAAGTTGAAATACAGTACTAAGTGTGCAACAGCCAATTGTTAAGAATTTAATCTTGTTGCTATTGATCTTATTGTTGGAGCACTGCTAAGTTTAATGGACATTATGCTGTTTGCACAAAATGCCAATAACTGTAACCCAACATTGTTGTTGATGCTAGCATAAAGGTTCTAATACAGACCGCACAGGTCCTGCAACTTGTAATGTGAAACTCAGTTTTATTCTTGCATACTTGCGTGCCCCAAAGGTCGTGCTGTCTTTTGACTGACTTGGGTCTACTTGACTGTTAAAAAGACTTAATTGGTGCACAGATCAGCTGGAACTTTTAAAATAAAAATTACTGAAGCTAGTTATAGAACAATTGATAGAGAAAACTTTCTACATTTTGAAGTTATTATAGGGTACAAATATCTTATGGAATTCTTTTTAGACATTATGGCGCAAGTCTATTGAATAATAATAAAAGAAGTTGTTTTGCTCTGTAGTCCATTTTTCCACCTCAGTGTGAGACCACCCATACAAATTCACAAGGAAACCAACAGATTTGAATTTAAATTCCCCCATCTGAATGGTAGAAAACGCAAAGGGAAGTTACAGTTTGGCAGTGAAAGTTGTCCCAAGTAGACAAATAAAAAATTAATAAATTGAATGTGAAAAATGCTAAGGAGTTCATTTTCATCTTAAATTTATGCCTCCGCCAACTAGTCTTTTCACTGAGATGTTTTTATTGTTGAAATCTATTATTAATGGCACCATAATTAATGTTCCCAATGTGGATGGCAGATTGAAATATATGGTGCAAAATGTTCTGTAAGGGGTGATGTAAGTGAAATTAATTGCTGATACATTTTGGGTTTAAAAGTACAGTGGATTCCGGTTAATTGGGCCATTGGTTAATCGGAATGGCTGCCTATTTGGGACAACTCTCAAAGAATAAAAACTAATCTCGAAAATAGCCAGGATTCTTTCATTTATTTGGGACACTGTCACTTAATTGGGGAAGGAGATTGTTGCTGAACAGTTTCCAACTAGTGTCAATCATGTGCACTTGTGTGGCCTTTAGACACAACATCATACTTGGAGCAAACAGTTTTGAAATTGTGTTAGTTGGATGTGCTTGTGTTCAAAAAGCAGTGTTTTCTGTCACTGATAGTCAGTGAGTAAGACAATTCCGAACTGTTTTGCTCACTGTGGTTTCAAGCGTTTGGGTTTGAAGATGCCAGAAATGGCTGGGAGTGAAAATGAAATTATTTCACTACTTCAATGAGTTAGCAACAAGGGAGAATTTGAAGATATCAACAATCATCTTGAATGTTACAGTGAAAATGAAGATCTGGAGGATGCAGTTGTCAATAGCATTGTATGAAGGCAGTGCATTATCTGCACTGATTTTGTTCCTTCGTCACTTAGTATTAGGAGCTAATACACAACCTTATTGTATCGCAGTAGCGTTGGTAGTTTTCCAGTTAGTTTTGTTCATGTTAAATACATAATTTGTTATTCAGTTTAACTTTATGGTGTACCTTTTTAACTATTTCCATGAAATTTTGGCTAATGGGACAGCTGTTTAATTGGGCCAAATCCTAAATCATTTAGTAAAGTGGCATATTGTTGATGCTTGCAATTTGTAATTCTATTTGAAATCAGAACCTGTTGCTTAAAGCTTTTGTATATGCTTTGTTTCTTTAAATGTCATCAATTGATTTGCTTGGTGAATTATAGTGGAGGTCTTGAAGACAAAGGAAAAATGGTGAGATATTGCTTGGTGAGGAAGGTAGGAGAATGGAGTTGCCTTTGGTGTTGAACTGCATGCTGGACGATGTTCAGTGGTGTGAGCAGGATGTGGGGGGGAATGCGTGCAGGGTGTGAAGGGATCAAACCATGAGTTGAGAATCTCAAAGTTAATGTACTGCAGATGATTTGACTCTAGATACAGGGTCTGCAGCATTTCACGTGAGGTAAACTGTTGCCTGATTAAGGTGGCTGATGCAAGTAGATGAGAAAGGTGGTCAGTATCTGTCAGTTGCTTCGTCTCCTGCCGCTGGGAGCAGTTACCTAGAATTATTCCATCAAAGCCCTTTGCAGGCAATGTGTTTTACACAAATAAATTACAATGGTTCAGGGATCAGAAACATGGAAAGATAAACTAATAAATGACCATTAAAAGCAGAATGATGGTTTGGAGTGGGATGACTGGAATGTAAATGCTGGTAAAATGCAGTAAAAAAATTGTAGAAATTGTTAACAGTGTCGGCATCATCTCGGGAGAAGAACATGTTAGATATTTCATGTCACAATGAGAAAAGCAGGAAAACAAGGATATTTAAGTCCCAGAGAGTGGCAGGAGTGAAGAGAGCAAGGGGGAATGTCAGTGATAGGATGCAGGCCAAGTCTGTCAAGCTTGCAAAATGTATTGAAAGCCATATAGTCAACAGATGGAAATGTAAGAATAAAAATATATCCTGGAACTGTCAGAGGCAGGACACTATCCTTGCAGGAAGTTTGAAACAAATAGTGATGCCAGAACAATTCAGAGATCCTTAGTAGAGAGATTGCACATATGACCAACTTGCCTGTCCCTAAAGACATCACCTGCCCAATCTACAGAAGTGTCTGTGGTTCCTGCATTGGGTTCTGAGATAGTGATAAAGCAAGAATCCATGAGTCATCCTCAATCCGAAGGGCTTGCCAAAGTAAAGGCAGTGGTTTTGGAGGAGTTTAAACGCAAACAACAGGAATTTTGCAGATGCTGGAAATTCAAGCAACACACATAAAAGTTGCTGGTGAATGCAGCAGGCCAGGCAGCACCTCTTCCTAGAGATGCTGCCTGGCCTGCTGCGTTCAACAGCAACTTTTATGGGTTTTGGAAGAGTGATAGTTTATTTTACTTGGTGCTCCTGATACAGCCTCCTCCAGCTTGGTGAGTCTTGACATAGATTAGGAGACTGCTTTGTTGAACACCTTTGCTCCATCCGCAAAAAGCGAGATTTCCTGGTGGCTAACCATTTCAATTCTAATCCCCTTTTTCATTCAGACATGCATCCGCTACTGCCAGGAAGAAGCCACTCTCAGGTTGGAGGAGCAACACTCATATTCCATCTGGGCAGATTCCTACCTAATGACATGAATATCGATTTCTCCAACTTCTGGTCATTTTACCCCTCACCTCTTCTCAAATTTCCCATCCTGGCTCCTCTCTAATCTCTTCTCACCTCACCTGCCTATCACCTTCCCCTGGTTCCCATTCTTCCTTTTCATCTACTCTTACCCCTAACAGATTCCTCCTTCTCCAGCCCTTAACCTTTTCCACCTTTCACCTCCCAGCTTCTTACTTTATCAACTCCCCCCCCCCCCCACCCACCTGGCTTCTTCCCGTTTCTTTTCCAGTCCTGATGAATGGTCTTGGCCCAGATGTTGGCTGTTTATTCATTTCCTTAGGTGCTGCCTGACCTCCGATATTTTGTGTGTTAAACTAATCTAATCTAAATAAAATTGAAATCAAGTCGCATACCCACCATCAAGGACATTGATACAGAAGGGTGCCAGGAAGATGAAGGATCTCACCCAGCCTGCTTACGGACTGCTTGTCCCATTCCCATTAGGGTGGAGGCTACACAGCATTCATGCCAGGACCACCAGACTCAAAAACAGTTACTTTTCCCAAGAACTAACACTCATCCACTCACACACTTCTCCATGCCCCTAACCACCACAACTCTTATCATTTCCTGAAACTCACTTAATTGTCAGACACTCATGTATCTAGAGTCACTTTATGGACATACAGTCAATCTATGTGCAGGAGTGATATGCACACACGCGCGTGCACACACACACACACACACATATGTGTGTGTGTTTTTTAATTATCATCACTGTGTTCTTTATCTGATTTTTTTTGGTGCTGCATCAGATCTGAAGTAACAATTATTTCATTCTCCTTTCCACGTGGGTAAAGGAAAGATTTATTTATTTATTGATTGCTTGAGATACAGTGCAGAATAGTTCCTTCCCGCCCTAACAGCTGCACCACCCAGCGATCCCCTGATCTAATCCTAGACTAATCAGGGGACAATCTACAATGATCAATTAACCTACCAGCTGGTACGTCTTCGGACTGTGGGAGGAAGCAAGAGCACCCTGAGAAAACCCATGCGGTCACCATTCAAGCAGCAGTGGGAAAGGACATTAACAATCTTATGGCTTGGAAAGAATGGTAGAGGTGCAAGGATCATCCAGAAGAGTAGGAATAACGCAGTGTAACTGTGTAAAAGTAATTCTTCACAGTTAATGTATTTAAAGGTTGGCATGTTTTGTTAAATTTAGACTTAACATGCAGCCCATATTGAAGCACCGATGGAGCACCATGATTGTACTGCAAAGTTAGACAGGACTCTTCTAAACGCCCAGTTGTGGAATTGTAGAGGTGAAAAGAGGAGCCTTTCTTCCACCGATAAATGTTAGTAAGCTTATCAGAGGCCTGAGAGCAGGAAACCTGTTGTCACAGAAGTGAAGAAAGATTTTCAATAATGTACAGTGAATCTATCTTTTTCTATCATTTCAAAATGTATTTAATAATAATATAACTTTTTCAGTATAAGGCATCATTTTCACAAGCTTCACTTAAAACTCAGATTGCTGTTGGAACTATTCTATGTACTTGATTACAATGGGTGATGACACGACAGAGAGACACAACCTTGTGCCTGTAAAACAATGTACTTACTGGGCAAGGTATTAATCTCTTCTGTGTTTTCTGATCTTTACATGATGAAACTTGATTGGTGATTATTTATTGATCAGAGCCATTGCCTAACACAATACCAGCAGTTAATTGTTACGAGATGCTTCATCCCTTTTTCTTGCTTCTCCCCAGCACATAAAGGTTTGAAGGAACAGGAATTCAGTGTGTCTGGCTAACGTGAAAGTAATCCATTTCAGCTGCTGTGCCTTGCTTTGTTCAACAGAAATATACAAATTAATAACATATATATATATATATATATATATATATATATATATACACACACACAGTGCATCTCCATTTTGAAAAAGAACTATGTAGTATCAAAGCAAAAATGTCTGTTTATTTGGACACCAATAAATGTCTCTAGTGTGCCTTCTAACCTGTGGGGGACTGGCAATATAGTTATTCCAAAATAGCTTGGATGTTGATGTGATTTATCTTGCTTGGCATTCAGGAGATTGGGGGGAAGAGAAATGAACTTGATATTGTGGAAAAAGCATGATGATTGACAAACTAATCAAAATGAGAGTTCAGAATGTAGAACAGTGGGCATGATCAAGTTTGTTAGAAGGGAAACTTAAAACTAATATTGAGAAGATTTTATCACAGGTTTGAAGCATTCTGTCAGCTGGGGCGGTGCAATTGAAAACATTGTGTGCCTTGACCAATGATTCAGAGGGTTGTCCGAAATTTTATCTCAGTGGTTGCCTCAGTGTTTACCATGGATGCTCACAGGTCATTTATCAACTTTTAAAGTCCATTCATATGTGTCTATCAAAAATGATCAAAATGAGTTGCCATCAAATAATGAGCTCATCTATCATAAGAGCACTTTTTGAAGACTCTGCAGCAAAAAAACTAAGTTGTTAAATGAACAAGTCCAAGTCCAAAGTTCCAAGTGCAGAAGGCAAGAAAGCTATTGGATTCTGAGAGGCAACACCCCTGCTATAACTTAACACCTATTTGCTGTCAGTGTGGTGAGCCAAATCATTCTCTGTGCATGTCAACAGGACATTATTTAATTCATAGCATGTGAGCACTCAAAGTAACATGGTGCCTTTAAAATCTGTTTGCAATACTAACAGTTATAAAACTGACAGTGTGGTTTGAAAATATCATCAAAGGAAAATGAGTGTTAATACATACTAATTTAACTTTGTTTAGAGTTAATTTAATTTGAATCTTTGGGAAGTCTGTTTATTGACAGAATGATCTCAGTTATTTGGAGCAATAAAAGCATTTCGTTGAAAATGTACAGATCGTTTTACAGAATGTCTGATGAGCTGGCTCCACCATTGGTGTTGAATTTACATATGATTTTAACTCTTGGAAAAGGTGCACAGTGCTGAAATATCGAATCTCCATGAGTAATCTTGTTACAGTTAATTGAACAGTTTTATTAAATAAGTTGTAAATAAAGAAGGTTGTTATCTTTCTTTCTCAACTCATTTTTACGGCTGATTGAGTATCAGTTTAAGAGCTGTCTCTGTGTGGGTCAAAGCTGGCAGTGCCTTGTAATCTGAAGATGAGTGTCAACAGGGTTCCTTTGGTGTGGACTAATCACAGAATGCCGTCCTGTTAATTTTTCCATTGACTTTATGAACGAGTTGCTGCTACTCTCTGGAAGAAGTTGCTCAGTGAAGTTTATTGGCATCTGCTTCCATTAAAAGGCAGATGTTAATCTTTGGCACCTGACACTTGTTGATTGTGTAGTTGAAAGATTTTTTAGAAATCATGGATTGTCAGGCTTCAGGGATATAAGATATGGGTGGAAAGTCCTTTCAGTGAGTATTATGGTCTTTTACCAGTCAGGTAAAATATTGTAGGGCAGCAGTTGAGAAAAAGTAGCATAGATCTCTCATCCTGTCACTGGATTGCCTCACTAGCAGACAGGAATTGGAAGAGTACCATCTTGTTCCATTGGGATAGCTGACAATGTAATGGCTTGAACATTGAATTTTCCAGTTTCAGGTAACTCCGATCTGCTGTATTCTTCCACCTACACTCACATACCTGCCTCCTTTCCCCCTGTGCTTTAAACCTCTCTCACTCTCTTCCTGACCCATCTTGCTCATCTTCCCCTCCCTGTCTGGTTCCATGCATTGACCAACTCCCCCACCTCTTGCAATGATATCCTGGTCGTATTCCATGCCTCTTGGTCATGATTCAAGGTCAGGGCCAGAAATGTTGACCTTTTTCCTGCACGAGCTGCTGCTTGACCCATTGAGTTCTTACGATGTTTTTATTTGTTGTCCCCAATTGCAGAATTTGCAGTCTCTTTTGTTTCTGTGCATTTATCATAGTCAGAGATGGTTTAAAAGTTCTGAGTACATTTACTATCAAAGTATGTGTAAATTATACAACCTTGCAATCTTTCTGATTACAGGCAGGCACAAAACAAGAAACCCAAAAGAACCCTATTTAGTTAAAGACTAGCACCCATGCACAGAGAGAGACACAAAACCCACAAACAATAAAAGCAACCAAAAGCATTCAGAACAAAATTGAGTTCATAGCCCTGAAGCCAGATGGGCCTAAAGCCTCAGCTTCAGTTCATCACACGGAGGGGCAAATGGCCATGCAGTTCACAGATATGAAGCCTGGAGGAGCTGGAGCAGTCTTGTAGATGCATCAAAGTTTCCATGCAATCCTTTCAGAAATCAAAGTTGCAAAGGGACTTGGAAGTCTTTATGCAGGTTTGCCTGAAGGTTAATTTGCAAGTTCAAAGTTCAAAATATCTTTATTATCGAAATGCATATATGTCACCATATACAAACTTGAGATGCATTTTCTTGCGAGAGTTCACAGTAAATACAAGGAAACAGAAAGTAATAATAAATAAGCATTAAGTATCAAGAACATGAGATGAAGAATCCTTGAAAGCCAGTCCAGAGGTGATAAGGAAGGTGGTATGGTAACATTCATTTCAAGAGGACTAGAATATAAAAGCAATATAATGCTGAGGCTTTATAAGGCATTGGCAGACAGCACTTGGAGTATTGTGAACAGTTTTGGGTCCCTTATCTAAGAAGGGATGTGCTGGCATTGGAGAGGGCTTAGAGAAGGTTCAGGAGATTGATCCCAGGAAAGAACAAGTATGAAGAGTATTTGATGGCACTGGGCCTGTACTCACTTGAGTTTCGCATAATAGGAGGGGGATTTTACTAAAACTTAATGAATATTGAAAGGCCTAGATAGAGTGGATGTGGAGAGGATGGCCCCTCATCTTAGAAAGGATGTGCTGGCATTGGAGGGGGTCCAGAGGAGGTTCACGAGGATGATTCCAGGAATGAAAGGGTTTTCATCAAAAGAACATTTGATGGCTCTGGGTCTGTACTCGCTGGAATTCAGAAGGATGAGGGGGAATCTCATTGAAATCTTTTGAATGTTGAAAGGCTTAGACAGAGTAGACGTGGGAAAGTCTAGGACAAGAGGGCACAGCCTCAGGATAGAAGGGCTCCCTTTCAAAACAAGAATGTGGAGAAATTTCTTTAGCCAAAGGGTGGCGAATTTGTGGAATTTGTTGCCACATGCAGCTGTGGAGGCCAGGTTGTTAGGTGTATTTAAGGCAGAGATTGATAGGTTCTTGATTGGATGTGGCATCAAAGGTTCCAGGGAGAAGGCCAGGAACTGAGGTTGAGGAGGAGATTAAAAAAAAGGATCAGCCATGACTGAATGGCGAAGCAACTCGATGGGCCAGATGGCCTAATTCTGCTCTTATGACTGCTGGTCTTATGGATGTTTCCTATAGTTGGGGAGTCTTGGCCCAGAGGGCAGAGACTCAGGAAAGAGCGACATCCCTTTGGAACAGAGGGAGGAGGAATTTCTTTAACCAGAGAACAGTACATTGGAATTGATTGCCACAGACAAATGTGGAGGCCAAGTCTTTGGGTATATTTAAATCAAAGGTTGAAGGGTTCTTGATTAATAATGGTGTCAAAGTTTATGGGGAGATGGTAGGAAAATGGGGTTGAGAGGGGGAGTAAATCAGCTATGATCGAATGGCAGAGCAGACTTGATGGGCTGAAAGGCCTAATTCTGCTCCCATGTCTTATGGTCGAATGCTTCATATTTCTGTGCTTGCTTCAGACTCTTGAGCAACACTTCTTGTCTCTGTTTTGCTCGTCTCCATGATATATAATCTGGGCCAGCTGTTTATATTTTATTGTGGTAATACCCAAAATTTCTCACCAGTTTTGCTGTGCTCCAATGTCTAGTCAGCAAGAGACAGTTGCAGCAGGCAGTACAATTACTTTCTGAGTTTTTGAGTTTCTGTTTCTCTGTGGGGGCCTAATTACATGGAACATGTCAGATTGCAATGCACCATTTTACTGATAAGTTTATTCAGGAGGGGAGAAAGGTGTCTTTCAATTCCTTGTAGCTCTGAAGTAAATTGTGGCCAATGATGTTGCATGAAGTGTTGTCACTGTCACTGGAAATTGGGGATTGGGGAAGTTGATACTAGATAAAAACAAGCTATTGTACGTTATTGGATTTCTGCTTCTGGAGCCTTACTGTGCAAAATTGGCTGCTTCCTAGTTGTAATTTTCAAAATAATGTCAGGCAGTCCAAGAAGGCAGCTGGAGCATGTCATCAGGAGACAGCATCTCTCAAGGTGCAGCCATTTATAAACATGGTCTGCATTATGTTCTCTAATTTCTGAAGCTGACCTGAACTCTCAACCTCTGATTCTGAGAAAGTGGATATCAGAAAGAGCACTGCACTCCATACATGTGTTTGTATTGCAGAAGATTTCACCCATGAGTTTTTTTTCTGGATGACTTGATGCATTCCCAAGAATCCAGGTTTGGTCATTGGGAGTTGAGTGGCTTCATTTGCTCGTAATGCCACTGAGGTGAGATTCTCCGAGCAACCCAATTTACGCTCTCAGCAAGACATTGATGTTTGAACTGCCTGTGAGAACAGTAAAAGCAGCAGGGCAGTGTTGGCTTCATCTGCTGCATTCAAATAGATTGCAATTTCTTGTGTGGGAACAGTAAGGGCAAAGTTTCAAGGGAATCATAATGATACTGAGTCATTAAAGCAGAAGGTTTGCCTAAGCATTGATGAACTCAACAACCTTGCATGTCCTTGATTCTCTTCCCTTATATAAAAATGGGAATCGAGTAATGCTTCGACAGAGATGTCAGTTTGGATGGACTAGCACACTGGGCTGGAACTCCTGAATCAGACCTGCTGCCTTGAGTTGATTAAAATGTTAGGAATGAATGACGATGTATCAAGTTACATCAAAAGCTACCTGAAACCTTGATTTGTGTTATTGTGCAGAACACTGATTCGTTATCATACTCTCAGCCCTCCAGTCCGAACACTTGGCTGTACAATCCCTGTATCCTTTTAAATAATAAGCCATCAGCTAGGCCTGGGCTCTGCGTCACTGGGACTTGCCCTCTGCAGTGTTCAGCCAGCAAGTAATCACCGACCGCGTGGCCCAGTGGAAAGGCAGCATCTGGGGGAGGTTAGTGGGTGGGTAGTGACCGTGTTGAGTAAAGCTGGCAAATGGCACATATCGCTTTGCATAAGGACGTGAGGCTCAGGGCTGCACTTGGTCCAGCACAGTGAACTGGTTAACCTTGCTGGGGACTGATAGTGGCTGCTCCAGGTGCTAGGAGCTGTGCTTCTCCAGCTCAGTGCTTTGTTAATAGGTAATGAGCTCACAATTGCAAAGAGGAGGAGGCAGCATCTTACATCACAGTCAACTGGAAATGCTGATAGAGAACATATGGTTCACATTCAAAATATAAGGAGAAAGCTCCGCTCGTCTCCAGCAATGGCCCACTTGTGTTCTAGTGGCAGGGTGCAGTTTTGAGGCTGGAGGCACAATGTCCGAGAGTCTGGGACCAAAAATGGGAGGCCCAAAGATGGCCTGGCCTGGGGATGGAGGTCTGTTTCTGTGTGCGAGTGGGTGGGTGGGAGGGAGGGTGCGAAAGGGTTTATTTGTTTTGTTCTGTTGTTGTTGCTACTTTTATTGTTCTGAACATCATATGCATGCTATGTTGGCACCAGAATGTATGGCATCACATCCTTGGGTGTATTGGCACATTTCCCTGACTATCCAAGTAGGCCAGGGTCTTTGCCTTTTCCCGTGTCCTCATACTTCAACTCAGTTCTATCCCCCTCGGTTCAGTCCCTTTGCAGCAACACTTCTCATGCTCTCGATCTCTTCATGAATTTCCATTCTTTGACCCTGACCATCTCATTTTCACTACAGATGTCCAATCCCTGTACATTTCTATTACCCATCAAGAAGTCTTTCACACTCTCTGCTTCTTTCTCAATCAAAGAACCAACCAGTTTGCCTCCATCAACACCCTTGTTCATCTGGCAGAACTGGTCCTCACCCTCAACAATTTCTGCATCAGCTCCTCCCACTTTATCCAGACTTGAGGGGTAGCCATGGCACCCACATGGGCCCCAACAGTGCCTGCCTTTTTGTCAGCTACGTAGAACAAGTCACGTATCAAGCCTGCCCCCGTAATGCTCTCCAACTCTTCCTTCACTACGTTGAAGATTGCACTGGAGCTACTTCATGCACCCATGCTGAACTCGTCAATTTCATCAATTTTGTCTCCAGTTTTCACCCTACCCTTAAATTCACCTGGTCCATTTTTCAAACCTCTCTCTACCTTTTTTGATCTCTCTGTCTCAATCTCAGGAGACAAACTGTTGACTGACATCTCTTATAAACCTACTGATTCCCACAGCTATCTTGACTATACCTCTTCCCACCCTGTCTCCTGTAAAAATGTATTCCCTTTCTCAGTTCCTTTATCTGTTCCCAGGATGAGACTTGCCTTTCCAGGACATCAGAGATGCCTTCCTTCTTTAAAGAACGAGGTTTCCTTTCCTCCATCATTGATGCTGTCCTCACCCACATCTCCATTTCATGGACATCCACGCTCACCCCATCTTCCCGCCACCTTAACAGTGATAGAGTTCTCTTATCCTTACCTACCACCCCATGAGCCTCTGCATCCTACTCTTCATTCTCCGTGCCTTCTGCCATCTTCAAATGGATCTTGCAACCAAACACATCTTTATCTCTCCTTCCCCCCCCTTCACTTTCCACAAGGATTGCTCCCTCTGTGTTTCCTTTGTCCATTTGTCCCTCCCAGAACTTACCCTGCAAATGGACAAAATGCTACACCTGTCCATTCACCTCGTCTCTCACCTCCATTCAAGGCACCAACAGTCCTTCCAGATGAGGCAACACTTCATCTGTGAATCTTCTGGAGTCATCTGTTGTATCCAGTGCTCTTGATGAGGCCTCCTTGTAAACTGCGGAACTTTATTCAGCACCTCCACTCCATCTACCAAAAGTGGAGCTTCCTGGTGGCCAAACATTTTAATTCTGAAAAGTTAGTCCATGGCCTCGGAGGAGGAGCAGCACCTTGCATTCTGTCTGGGTAGCCTCCACCCTGATGGCATGAATATTGTTTTCTCCTTATAATAATTTTTCCCTCCCCTTTCCCATCTTCTTCTATTCCCCTGCACAGGCCTCTGGCCTCTTGCCTCTTCTCGCCTGCCCACTGCCTCCCCTGGTGTCCCTCCTCCTTACCTTTCTTCAAAGGTCCTCTCCTATTAGATTCCTTCTTTTCCGGCCTGTTACTTTTCTCACCCAACTGGCTTCACCTATAACCTTCCAGCTATCCTCCCCCATCCCACCGCCACCATTTTATTCTGACATCTTCCCCCTTCCTCCCCCTGAAAAACAGTCTTGTCCCAAAACATCGACTGTTTGTTCATTTCCATGGATACTGCCTGACCTGCTGTTACTCCAGCATTTTGTGTGTTTTGCTTTGGATTTCCAGCATTGGTAGAATTTTATGTGTTCACATTTCACTGTAATGCACCATGTACACATGATAAATAAATCTGAATCTGATCTCATCTGAGCAGTGATTAAGCACAATGCTAACTCATGCCCGCTACCTACTAGCCAGTCTCTCCACACTGAGCTATGGGGCAGTTGATTGCTGGAATCATGTCAGCTTCCCTGCACACCAGTGAGCAGCAACAAGGAAGGCAGGGGTGCGTGCCAGACTTCTGGCATACCAGCATGTAGCAACAAGGAAGGCAAGAGTTCATGTTAGGTTAGTCGTAAAGCAGGAGTGTCAATAATGCATATCTCTCTGGATGCAATGCTCTAAAATGATTCCTTTGAACACCAATACCATAAGTGTCTCATCATCATTGCTAAGTGAGCTATCAATACCATAATTTTCCTAGAGTTAATGAGCTAGCATCAAGACATGCTGCTGATAGAATGGAAGTTTACAGAGATCTACACAGATTGGGACTGTCTGAAGAGATGCAGGTTTTCTGTCTTCAGTTTACTAAATCTTAGTGACGATGGTAAACGCATATTGATACTGCTTTGTATCTGGAAGGTCTCCAGCTTATTAGTGTTGTCTTAGTTTGCTAATGGTGCTCACATTGTTGTTCTCCATTTTGAAAATGTTAATCTTGTTGTGATCAAGCAAAGTTTTCCAAGTTTAATAGATTTAATTCATCATGGTTTGTTCTGCAATTACACACAAAAAAATTAACATAAGTAAACATTCAATTTAATTCTCTGAAAATTAGCATCAGAAAACAAGACCACTAGTAGACAGAAAGCTGGGATCCAGACTTTGGAATGTTATTCATTGCTATAAACTGCATTTAATACGATGCACCATCTAGCTGTAATCTCTTTTACAACATGTTTTAAATTGTTCTCTTATTGATAACTGATGGGTCAGTTCCTTTTCCTAAATTGATTGACCTACGTTTTTCACGTTTGGGCTTTTCATGTTAACGAACAACAACACTGCCTGTTACTTTCCAGCGGTGAATTAAGTTTGCAAGATGCAAGTGCAGTATCATGAGACTGGAATAAATTTCATGGCAAAACTTAAGATCAGCAAAAAACATTGTAGCCTCACATACATGAGATTTTGCTGTAAACTTACAGGGTAAAGACATGGAGGAAAAAGGTGGAAAAGTTATTGTTCCTATAGATGGTTGATTTAGTAAATCGAGTTGGAGACATATGGGTGGAAAACTTGGTAATCTAGTGGAGATTCTGCCTTCTTCCAGCTTTGAATATTAATGAATGGTGATGGGTTTACTCAGTGAAATCAGTATGGGGTATAATTTGCTGGACAGTTGAAATTGATGGAATCTGTGCAGGGTAAATTGGAAGTTCCATGGGGGGAAAAAAGCTTCTGGTCAGTTACAGCTAAAAAAAACAAAATGTCAAGTCAAGACCCTACATCCTGACTGGACTTGCAGGCATTTTGATTCCAGCATCTCTTGTGTCCTCATTCCCTGGTCACTTGATGGTTCAAAATTCATTTGCCTGGAGTATGTTCTTTTTCAAGGAGTGAGCTGAATTGAGCTCAATCATGCAAAATATGAATTAGTGATCAAATAATGAGAAAATTATTTTAAGAACAGTGATTATGGCCCCAGCTCCTTTAGTTAGTACAGTTCCTATTGTGAAATATGGCTGGAAGAAAGTGATGGCAGTTTAATTGTTTAAAAGAAAAGTAAGAAAGTAAAGGAGACCACCAAAGTTGAAAATTTAGAAAAGGATGTCTAAATTGAAGAAGTGCAGTAAAGTGATCCCTTCATTAATCTCAAAACTGAACTCTTGGCAAAGTTCAGTCATTTGTCAACTTAATGTAAAAGTAAAATGCTTGCTACTTTCTCTGAACTATTGCCACTGGGTCTTTGAGATGGGATGAATTGTTTACTGCTTTGTTCAGTGAAAATGGACTTTTTAGTTAGGTACTGGTGATACTGAGGTGAGTATGGTATGTTAATAGAAATTGTAATATATTGATTTGCTGAAGCGTGCTTGATGTGTAACATTCCATGATTTGCTGTGCAAAAAATGTTACACATCAGTTTATGGTTCATGGTTAATAGTCAACCAGTAGTTAATTTGACTGTCAGATTAAAAACTACATGGTTCTGAAATGAAAAGTTTAATGGCATTTTTACCAATGTTGAAATGAATCCCAGTAATAGAATATTATTCCCAGAATAAGAATTGGTGTTGAGGACTGTTAAAAAAATATTTTTACAAAGGCAGAGTTAATTGCAGTGCTCCTGTTGATGTGTATTTTAACATTCAATGTCCTGTTCATTTCAGCCAGTTTGAGGTACCTATGCATACACCATATGTGCAGGAATCTGCAGGGAGCATCTGTGTCCCAAAGGTGTTGTCACCCTTACTGATTTATTGTTTGCAAAGGATGTATTGACAAAATATGGCAAGTTTAAAATGTGGACATCTGCAGAAACTTTATATGAAAATTTAAAAATAGGAGTGAATGCAGTTCATAAGAAAATAAGTGGAGCACGTATTACTTAAACATATGGTACATTCGGCTGAAGTCTCAAGTTTATTGTTCAGATATCCTCTCCTTTACAAAGGCAGAGCAAATTGTCAGATTTAGCCAGCACATTGGAAATATTTGACTAGTTAAATTAATTGTTCTTTGGATAAAATCATTGAAGTATTAAATATCATATTTGAAGTATACTTAGTGATGTTGTTTAAAAAGCTTTTCAAGGTAATAACATCTTAAAAGTATCGTACAGAAATCATGGATTTGTATCTGATTCTTGTAAGAAGTAATGCAGATATGTAACAAATAAAGCAAAAATAACTATAATATGGTTTCAATGACAAACAAGAGAAAATATGCAGATGCTAGAAATCCAAGCAACGCACACACAATGCTGGAGGAACCCAACAGGCCAGGCAGCATCTATGGAAAAGAGTACAGTCGATGTTTCGGGCTGAGTCCCTTTATCGGGACTGGAAAAAAAAGATGAGGTTGTATTAATAACTTATAATATAACAATATAACTTAGTTATAAATTTTGAAGATGAGGAACAGGTTATTTTGACCTGGTTTCAGATGGTATCCAACTTTCTTCACACTTAGATTTAATGAGGAATCAATGCATGAAGCGTTGGCTGTTCATTTAGTTCATTCTTCACTTTATAGTAATTTATGGTTAGTTCGGGAAGACAATGACCAGCAACCAATGACATACTGTTGATGAATTATTACTATAAAATATACAGTACTTCATTTCTACTGCAATCAATGTGCTTGCCTCTGTCACTCTTATCTTTAGTTTCCATTTACGTACCTTAAATGTTTTGCATAGAGATTTGGACTAGCTGGCTGATTTTTTGGTAATTCATAAATAAAATGGAAGCAACTTTCTGTACCCAGCAAAGAAAATAATATATGTCATCTAAAAGCTTTTGTGCTGTGATATATCAATATGTAAACAGAGTTTTAGCCCATCTTGAATACATTGACACTGTCTCCCCTTGAGCATTTGCTTTGAGAGTGGGCCAGAATAAGGGAATGTTAAATTACGACAGGTTTCCACATTGTTTTGAGGTCAAGCGAAGTACAGACAATTCATGTCTGGAGAAACTTAGTGGAGTTCCAAGCTTATTGAAGACTATTGTGCACAATTCTAGTTGCCCAATTTCAGGAAGTATGTGGAGGATTTGGAAAAGGTGCAGAAAAGCTTTACAAGGAAGCTGCCTGAATGAGAGGTCATGAGAGATAAGTAGAGATAGGACAAGCTTGGATTGTTTTCTCTGGAGTATTAGAGGCAGAGGGGAGACCTGACAGAAGTTAATGCATTTATGAGAGGCATAAACAGGGTCAGGTCAGAATCCTTTTCCCGGGTAAGAAATGCTTTCTATAAGATATGCATTTTTCATAGTTATAGTCAGAGTCATACTTTATTGATCCCGGGGGAAATTGGTTTTCGTTACAGTTGCACCATAAATAATAAATAGTAATAGAACCATAAATAGTTAAATAGTAATATGTAAATTATGCCAGTAAATTATGAAATAAGTCCAGGACCAGCCTATTGGCTCAGGGTGTCTGACCCTCCAAGGGAGGAGTTGTAAAGTTTGATGGCCACAGGCAGGAATGACTTCCTATGACGCTCTGTGCTGCATCTCGGTGGAATGAGTCTCTGGCTGAATGTACTCCTGTGCCCAACCAGTACATTATGTAGTGGATGGGAGACACTGATCAAGATGGCATGCAACTTAGACAGCATCCTCTTTTCAGACACCACCATGAGAGAGTCCAGTTCCATCCCCACAACATCACTGGCCTTACGAATGAGTTTGTTGATTCTGTTGGTGTCTGCTACCCTCAGCCTGCTGCCCCAGCACACAACAGCATACATGATAGCACTGGCCACCACAGACTTGTAGAACATCCTCAGCATCGTCTGGCAGATGTTAAAGGACCTCAGTCTCCTCAGGAAATAGAGACGACTCTGACCAGTCCGGTTTATTGTCAATTTAAGGAGAAAGAGGCAAAGTTTAAAGGAGACATATGGAACAAGTTTTCTTACACACCAAATGGTAGATGCCCAGAATAGACTGCCAGGAGTAGTGGTTGAAACAGGTTGAATAGTGGTGTTTAGGGGGTTGTTAGCCAGCCACATGAATGTGTAGTGTGGGATATGGATCATGTACCAACTGAATAGATTTTGTGTAATTCACCCTCATATTTATTGTCGATGTTGTGGGCCAAAGGCCTTTTTTCCTATGCTCTACTGTTTTGCGTTGTGAATCTTGGTGTGCAACCAACGGGACAATTGGCTCTTTGCCATTACTAAAACAAAATTGAAAATGAAATTTAAAAACTGATTCTGCAATCTTCTGCTGACACTGGAGTGAGATGGTTTTCTTTCTTCTCTCCTGATAGATGATAACTTGTTTTCTTTTATTGCGATGTGATTCCATAGCTGAGGCTGTCTTTTGTCCATTCCCTTGTTTGGTCGCAGATGTTTTTGTGTAAGCCATCATGTGCATGTTGGCAATGCCATAAGTTTGATGAGGAGGGGATGATAATCAAGGGACCTGCATGGTTATTGCTTTATCAGCCTCTCCTGATTGAGGCCATCTGCTCTTTTTCCATTTAAGCCCATTGTGAGATGGCTGAGAAGGCTGGTGTGGGGACCAGATTTTTCTACAGTTTGGGCAGGAGTGCAATGCACAGACCTGGACTTCTCAATACCTTCTTGAATATTTCTTTGCTTTTTTGAGCAGTTGTGTGCTGAGATTTGCAGGAGATGGGGATGTTTCATCTCCTGAAGCTGTTTCTTCTGTTCATCTGGCTAATTTTTTTCCTTTTGCAAAATTGGGAGGGTCATAAGGTGTAGGAGCAGAATTAGGCCATTCAGCCCATTGAGTCTGCTCCCCCATTTGATCATGGCTGATTTATTTTTCCTCTTGGCTGTATTCTCCTTACTTTTCGGCAGAGCTATTAACTACCTTACTAATCAAGAACACATCAGCCTCTGCTTAAAGATACTGATTGACTTGCCTCCACAGCCGTCAGTGGCAAGGAATTCTACAGATTCACCACCCTCTTGCAAAAGAAATTCCGCCTCATCTCTTTTCAAAATGGGTGTCTTTCTATTCTGAGGCTATGCCTTCTGGCCATTGATTCTCCCATTATAGGAGACATCCTCTCCACATCCACTCCACGTAGGTCTTTTAATTTGCAGTATGTTTCGATGAGATCCCCTCTTCTTCTGAAACTCCAGTACTATAGGCCGAGAGTCATCAAATGCTCTCCATAGATTAACCCTTTCATTCCTGCTTTCATTCTTGTAAACCTCCTCTGAACCCTCTCCCAATGGCAGAACATCCTTAATTGGATATCAGGCCCAAAGCTGCTCACATTTAACCAAAGGTGGTCTGACCATTGTCTTCTAAAGCCTCACCATTACATCGTTGCTCTTATATTCTTGTCATCTCAAAAAAAAAATGTTAACATTGCTTTTATCTTCCTTACAACTGACTCAACCTGTCAGTTAACCTTCAGGGAATCCTGCACTCAGACTTCCAAGTCTGTTTGCACCACTGATTTCTGAATTTTCTCCCCATTTTACAGAGAAAGTGTAGGCGGGATCTTTATGGCGCCTGAGGGCAAGGGCAAGGGTCACTGCTGCTGAATGGGACATGTGAAGGCAAAAGAGGCAACAAATGCTGGAATCTGTAGCAATGCCAAATAGACCACTGCAGGTATTTAGAGGGACAATCAGGATCCATGGAAGTGAAAGGTGTAAATCAACATGCAGGTCAAAACCCTGCATCAGGACAGAGAGGAAGAGTTAGGGTTCTACCACATGTAAGCAGGTCCATTGGCCCAGTTTAGCAAATGTTTGACCTAATCCCTGCAAACCTTTTCTATCCATGAACCTTTTCATTCCAATTACAGGGTCTAAATGTCTCTTCAACTCTATAATTGCCCCATGTTCTGGCAGCTTGTTCCAAGTACCCATATTCTTTGTAGAAAAAAATTTCTCCTCAGAACCCTTTTAAAACTTCCTCCTCTCACCTTAATTCGATGTTCTCTAGTTTTAGACTCCCCTTGCTAGGAAAAAAAGACCATCCCTCTTATCTACCGTATGACCATCATTAATTTCTCTCTCTCTCTGTCACCCTTCAGTCTGCTACATTTAAGGAACAAAACAAATGCCTGAGTAGCCTTTGCTGATGACTTAAGCTCTGCAGTCCTAGGAGAATCCTCATAAATAATGGGAGATGGAAACTGGGTGTGAGGGGAAAAAATTAGCTGTGTAGGTTACCTGAAATTGGAAAAATCAGTGTTCATGCCATTTGGTTGTAAACTAACCAAGCAGAATATCAGATGTTCTTCGAATTTGCATTTGCTTCTTTGCAGCAGTGGAGAAAGCTAAGAAGAGGTAAGTAGGTGTTTATAAGTGGGAAGGATAGTTAAAATGATATGCAACTGGAAGCTCAGTACATCCATCCTGTGCTTTCTCCATTGCCTCAGATAAATGACAAGAACAACAGGAGCATTGAAGGTGAATTTCATCAATGATGTCTGTCACAGTGATTGGCATCCATCTCCTTCATTGCAGTTTGAAGCAATTTTCTGTTCTTTTTAAGCTTCTGTATCAGTTAACATTTTGTTTATAAAAAAAAGAGAACACACTAAATATTATGGTTAAATTCACTAAGCTTTTGATCAACATTTTTACAGAATTACATTCAATTCAGTCTCGGACTTCAGTCTCATGCATTTCTCATTTGTGTTGGTGCCATGCCAGATTGGCTTGACACGAACACAATGAAAAACGTAAATGGGTTGTAGATATGTCCTTTTATGGTGAATATGGAATGTTATGTGATTTTAGGCTTGGGCAATGACAGAATTAGTTGAAATGGCTAAAGTGAGGTTCACTGCTGTGTACCTATTTTGCACGTGTGCTTAATTACTCATGTCCAACTCAGTTTCTGATGCTGGGTTGGTCTGTAATTTTCACATTTTTGTATCTGCAATGCTTAAACCTTGTGTGATGAATTCCTATTGCCTTTTGTTTTAGAACTGTGTCATTATTCTTGTCCTCACTTGTTCCTTTTGCTGTGTTCTCCTCTGTCCAACTGTCTTAAATGTCAAAATGTCAAACTTTGAAAGGTGCATTTTTGGTAGATTACCTGCACACTGAATATTTAGAATTCAGTGCATGAACTTTGCCATGTAACCTCTTCTGTCCATCTTGAAGGTGCTTTTAAGTCTACTGACTTGACTAAGTTTTGCGCAGTTTTTAATAATGGTCTTTGCAAGATTAGCATGTAAGGAGACATATGAACAGAGCAGAATTCAGCCATTGAGCCTCTTTTACCATCTTGTTGGGGTAATTTTCTTTCAATGTAATGGATGTTGCATAAAAACCTGATTTCATTTTTTATGCAGTATCCATTGGAAAATCATCAGAATTGTGATTAATAATTTTGTTTTCAGACGAAGAATACTTTTGAGGCACATCTGTGAACTGCTTTACGGAATTGCTCTTCCTGCTATTGGAGTCGTTCGGCCCAACTTCCCGTGTGACTTCACTGCAGAATGTTTGCTTAACAGACCGTGGCTGAGAATAATAAAGCAAACACTATTGTTAATTGCAACTCCACGACTTTCCCAAGATCAGGAAGTCAGTGTGTAGCCAAGAAATTAAAGCTCCAATTGTTGTATTTGACAATTTCTTTCCTACTGAGTCCTAAATTTATCATATAATTGACATTACAACTTTATTTGCAGAGCCCATAATTTGGGACTTGGTCAGGTCACCTCTTAAAGTTTTCACTAATTTTCACCCTGAAGTGTTTGAATTATATTTTGTTGCACAAACCCTTATCTACAATATTTTAGGCTTGCATTTAAGGCTGAAGGGAAGACTTGCATTTAGCTTACATTTTATTGCAACAACAAAAATGTGTAATGCTTCATTACAATTACACTTTTTTTTAAGTACTTTTGATAGAAATGGTATGTATCCATTTAGCTATATTGGTAGACTTTTGATTTTGTTACTACTCTTTGAGTAGGACCAGATCTTCTAATATGCAAAACAGGTTTAGCTTGTGTTTTGTTTTTGATCCAAATGAAATGCACTTTTGCTAATATAGTATTTTATCTATAGTTTGTTATTTAATGTGCTGATGCTCAGAGTAGAACTTAAGTACTTAACTTTTAAGCTATGCTGGCATTTCTATATACAGAGATCTGAAGAATAGTGAACCACTACATGACCAGATTATGGGCAATACATTTTGTCAAGGGAATTTTTCTCTGGTTAGGAAACTTTACTGCTGAACTTGGAATGAAGTTCCTCACCATTTTAGCATTAATTCTTTCAACTTGTAAAATAAGGTTTTGGCCAGTTAGTTTTTCATTCTATTTTTGTAGATAACCATTGTGCCATGATTAAAACATAGTTGGCGGCATGGTAGCGTGGTGAATTGCACAAACACTTTACAGTATTTATGATCACTGATATGGCTTGGATTCCCATTGCTGTCTGTCAGTAGTTTGTTCTCACCATGACTGCATGGGTTTCCTTTGGGTGCTCAGGTTTCCTCCCACATTCCAAAGATGTACGATGAGGATTAGTGTGTTTTGGGCATGCTATGTTGGCGCTGGAAACATGGCAACACTTGGGGGCTACCTCCAGTACAATCCGTAGATCAGTTGGTGATTGGCACAGAATTGCACATTTCACTGTATGTTTCAAAATACACTTGACAAATCAAGTTAATCTTGATTTTAAGTCTTAAAATTTATCCACATTATTTCTACAGCCTGTAGCTTTGTCTTGGCATTACCACTCTCACCCACAAAAAAGACCATGCAGTGGTCTTGAATATGTAATCTAAGCTTATGACTAATTATTACCCTGAGGGAGTACTATTTTACAAACGTTTGTAGTTGTGTCATTTTGCAGTTAGGATGCAAAACTGTGGCTCCATTTACATAGAACTGAGGATGGGAACCTGCACGTGTCTGGGGCAATATAATTTTCACAATCATCAGAAAATCTAGTCACTCATTTCATTTGTATGAGGATGTCTAATATGTATTATGTTTTTTGTTCTTGGGCTCTTTTTCAATTTTAATCCTTGACTATGGTATTCCAAACCACGAAGCCCCTCTGCTACCTAATTTTTCATTTGTGCATTGTAATAAAGTAATGTTAAAATGTGCTGCAAGTACATTACTGCAGTGAACGAGATCACACATCTTATGGATGTTTTGTTCAGGAATGCTGCTGACATGATGCCTAAGCTTACAGCTGACCTTATTTTGGATTGTGTGGACTTTGAGGTGGTATCTCCAGCAACTTTGGCACTACTGTTGTTATGAGCAGTATTTTGATCTTGCTGATACCTCAGGGGTTAAGTGCTGACATTTTGATGTTGAAGTTCCCCTGAGTTTGTGACCTTGTATGTGACTGCTCATAACACACACAGAATGCTAGAGCAACTCAGCAGGCCAGGCTGCATCTTTGGGGGAAAAAAAAGCACAGTCGATGTTTCGGGCCAAAACCCTTCGGCAGGACTGGAGAAAAAAAACCTGAGTAGATTTGAAAGGTGGGGCAAGGGGAGAGAGAAACACCAGCTGATAGGTGGAACTTGGGGGAGGGAGTCATAAAGCAAAGCATTAGTAAGTTGATTGGTGAAAGAGTCAGAAGCCATGGAAGAAAGAAAAAGGGGGGGGGGAGCACCAGAGGGAGGCGATGGGTGGGCAAGGAGATAACATGAGAGGGGAAAAGGTGAGGGGGGGGCATTACTGAAAGTTTGAGAAATCGATGTTCATGCCATCATTTTGGAGGCTACCCAAACGGAATATAAGGTGTTGTTCCTCTAACCTAAGTGTGGCCTCATCACGATAGTGGAGGAAGCCACGGATGGCCATATCGGAATGGAAATGGGAAGTGGAATTAAAATGGGTGGCTACTGGCAGATGGAGCATAGGTGCTTGGCGAAGTGGTCTCCCAATCTACGTCGGGTCTCACTGAGATACAGGAGGCCACACCAGGTGCACCGAACACAGTATTTGACCCAACAGACTCACAAGTGAAGTGTCGCCTCACCTGTAAGGACTGTTTGGGGCCCTGAATGGTAGTGAGGGAGGAGGTGTAGGGGCAGGTGTAGCACTTGTTCTGCTTGCAGGATAAGTGTCAGGAGAAAGATCAGTGGGGAGGGACAAATGGACAAGGGAGTCGTGTAGGGAGCGATCCCTGCAGAAAGCGGGTGGGAGGCAAAGAGGTGTTTGGTGGTGGGATCCAGTTGGAGGTGACGGAAGTTTCGGAGAATTATGTGCTGGATGCGGAGGCTGGTGGGGTGGTGGGGGAGGACAAGAGGACCCCTACCCCTGGTAGGGTGACGGGAGGATGGGGTAAGAGCAGACATGCGTAAAATGGAAGAGATGTAGTTGATGGCAGCATTGATGGTGGAGGAAGGGAATCCCCTTTCTTTTAAAAATGTGGATATCAATTTCTCAAAGTTTCAGTAATGCCCCCCCTTCATCATTTCCCATCCCCTCCCCCCCCCCCATGTTATCTCCTTGCCTGCCCATCGCCTCCCTCTGGTTCTCCTCCCCCCCCCCCACCCATTTCTCTTTCATGGCCTTCTGTCCCTTTCACCAATCAACTTCCTAACTCTTCTTCATCCCTTGCCCTCCAAGTTTCACCTATTGCTTGGCATTTCTCTCTACCCTCCCCCCACTTTTCAAATTTACTCCACATCGTTTTTTCTCTAGTCCTGCTGAAACATTGACTGTTTTTTTCAATAAATGCTACCTGGCCTGCTGAGTTTCTCCAGCATTTTGTGTGTGTTGCTCGGATTTCCAATATCTGCAGATTTTCTTTTGTTTTTGATGTGTCTACTAATATTTGGCCTAATTGTGGCATCCCATCAGTGTAAGCTGTTAGCTGAGCAGTAGAGTTTGATCCAGAGGCATGACTTCAAATCATGCCAGAGTGAGCTGCTAATTTGATAAACTTGAAAGTTAAATGAAAGTGAAGTTTCTGTGCCCATAGCCATGAAAAATGGAATTGTCATCAATACAAAATCCACAAAGGGAGGAAATCAGCTTTTGTTACCCAGTGACCCTGAACTTATCAGAGTCGTTGACTCATTGTTGCCAACTTAATTAAAGGGAAATTAGAGACAGAAAATAAGTATCAGCATTGTTGGCAGTGATATTCTCAATCACTGCATCAGTTACTGCACATTTGATTTCTCTTCCAAGATCTACAAGTGAAAAGGAGTCCATTTTCCTTAAGATGTATTTCCATGATTAAAGCTGAACTTGCATAAATCTAAATATCAGGACATGCTGTATTTTGATTTTAAAGTGAATGCAGCACTGTGTAAATCGAGTGGTTGTTGGAAAGTTAGAAGTGTGGTTGATTTACAGTCAGCGGGATCCCAAAATACCACGTGCTCTGACCATGATGTGTTTTCATGATGTTCATTGAAGGATAATTGCTGAAGATCTCTTTGAAATGATGCACTGACATTTTTATGTAATCATTTGAGAAAGAAGAGAGGTCTTGGTTTCCCACTGCATCTGCATGACAGTGTTTCCAACAATGCAGCAAACCCTTACCAGTGGTTTCTTTCCTCGACTCTTTTTGTTTAATATAACTAAGTATCCACTGGTACAGTAGATATTCCTTTCACGCTTCCAAGTCATTGCTGCTTTTGCCATTTTGTGAATTCCTTAATTTGTTTTTTTTAACAACAACAAATCATACTTCATTCTCCATTAGTGATACAGCATAATTTCAGGCAGAAATAAACATGTGTGGACCTCTCGATTTGAGTAAGAACTGTTAGCATCTGATCCGCATTTCAATCGCCCTGAATGTTCTGAATGTGCCTCCATTGTGCGTCATGGTGTTCCCAAATCCACCCTGCACTCAAGGCCCCTCAAGCCCAGCCTGAGGCAGGAGGATATGCCAAACAGTGCTCCAGCTGCTTTGCCAACTGCACAGCCATCTTGAATCCCACCTTAACCCTGTTGAAGCAGCCTCAGTTGAAAACTGACAATATAGACCCATGGTCATGGTTTTGGTTATTTGAGGTCAAAGGTTGTTGAATGAAGAGGTATTTGAAGACTAATATCTCAGACTTCACGCAAAACCCCTGGTCTGATGGGCAGCAGTATTTCTTGCCTTTTCTGGACTGTTCACAGCAGGCACCTCAAGCTGCTGTAAAAATAGTCCTAGCACTGTCTCAGCAAAATCCTGCAATTTTGTTGGAAGGAAATATGAGCCATAATTAACATCTCCAGCATCGATGCCTGAGTTTACATCAAGTCCTCTGTGCTGGGTAGACCATCTCCTTCACATGCTTGATGCCAAACTCCCAAAAGTGACACTCAGTTCTGAACTCTGTTGTGGGAATGAATTCAAAGCTAATATATAAAAAAAGATGTCAGGATTTGCTGCAAGCTTGCTTGAGGAAATGCAATGTACCCATCAAGTCCTGACAAGCTCTGGGAATTTACTGCTCTAAGTGGAGAAGCAGCATTGAGGATGATGAAAACCTTGAGGTCAAACATCAGAAGCCCCTTGTAGGTAGTGCAAGGAGCAGGCCATTCTGCAAACTCCCCAGTTTCCAGATGAAGAAATGTCTTGGCAAGAGAAGATGTAACACTGAACAAAAGTGGAAAAAGCAATAAGAGTGAAGACTATCTGAATAAGATCTGTGTTTGGCCCACATCCCACTGAATCTTTTGTATTCATGTACCTGTCTAAATGTGATTTAGACATTGAAAGCTTGTTCCATATACTCAACACTGTCTGTGTGGAAATATGCGCTCCTCAAGTGCCCTTTAAGTCTTTCTCTGCTCATCTTAAATTTACACCTTGTGGTTTTAGACTGACCTTTCCCAGCCTTTTTGCCCTGGAGGAGCCCTTGGAATAATTTTCACGTCTCAGGGAACCCCTGCATAAAAATTATTATATCTACAGCTCATGGTAAGTAAGCATGATCAGTATGTTGTAATAATTACATAAGTAAGTAATTGTCAATGTTCTTTTGAGTAGTGAATGAATTTTTAGCCAACCTTTTTTGAAAAAAAACCAGGTAGTTAAGCTTAGCTTACCTTTCTTGAATTTAATCTCCTCCTTCCTTTTTCATAAATGTTTAAAACTCATCAGCCAAACATAAGAAATTTCTGTTAAATAACTGGCTTAAACCAAAATGGGATTTAATTTTTCTAAAGACAGGCTCGGTAGATTTAATTTAAATACAAGTTGTAAATTGGTTTTAATTAATGCTATTTACAACATGAAAACTTATTGACAATGTTGAATAGTAAAGTTACAAAAAACCATAAACCAAAGGCATAATAAACAACTAAGTGAAAAAAATGCAAAAAATACAGAAACTTTGCAATACAATTCACTCATAACTTTCATAATTCACCCTTTGCAATGTTTACAACAGCAAAGTGACAGGCCAGAAGCTGAGTCATGGTGCGTAAAAATTGTTCTTTAGAATGAAAATTTTCCTCCAATTCTCTACTACGCCAGTAGTTTGTTCTCTCTCATAAGTCAGTGGACAGCGCGTAAGGGGAAGTTGGGGGAAGATATTCGGGAGGGAGAGGCAGAACCCTGATTGAGAAACACTGTTTTAGACACTAAGCTTGGAAAATAGACTGTGGCCGTCTATGCGATATGCACCCTCATGATTTTATATACTCCTATGTCAGGGGTACCAAACCTTTTTTATGCCATGGACCCCTGCTATTAACTGCTCCATATGGTCTCCCCCTCAGCCTCCTGTGCTCCAAGGAAAAATGCTGGCAAATGAGACTAGCTTGGATGGGACACTTAGGTCGGGTCAAAGGACACTATGAAAACAGTGCCCCAGTCCATTTAGTCTCTCTTACTTCAAGTCCTCCAGTTCCAATAATACCCTTGTGAATGCTTCCTGCACCCCTTCCAGCTCAATAAAGACCTTCCTGTATCTGCTTGACCAGGATGAATGCGTTTCATTAAACAGTAACAGCCTATTTTACTTTGGGGCAAGAGTGACATAATTTATCCCTACGTATGCAAGTTCAAGTCTCACTCTGAAGTCCTGACCATGAAATCCAGACTAGTTTTTTTGTAGCATTGCTGCAGAATTAAAATGTAATTCCAAGAATGAATTGTTGAATAAATGTTTCATCTTACCTCAAGATTTATTGGCATCATTTGATGAGCAGATGTATTCTCCTGGTATCTTGGCCAAATAGTTAAATAACAGCTAAAGCAAATCATCTGGTTATTTATCTCATTTCTGTTTGCGAGACCTTGCTGTGTGTATTATTGGTTGCTATGTTTCCTTCATTGTGGTCCATTAAGTGCAGGCACGTTGTGAATTGCTTTGGGACATCATGAGTTTGAGGCTCCAGACAAACGAGTGGTTTCATTTTCTTCCCACAGGAGTCGATTGGATTTGGAGAAAAAGTTGCTTCTCACTTTGCTCGTCTGGGGACAGCTAAAATAGTTATAGCATCTTAAAGCAGACTGAAAACATCTTTTCTTCTACATCACATGAAGCCTATATTCTGACTGTCTGATATTTGAGTATGCTAAGTTTTGCATGAATGTTGAGATTGTTATGCTGATTATTTTTCTGTTAACATCTGTCTGATCTGGGCACTCCCCTCTCCACTCTCACATTCCTGGTTTTGGTTTGTAAAACAGAATATAAACACCACCCATTGCAGATAATGAATCTACACAAGAAATGCGGAACATTTCAGTTTACACTGAATCAATTGGCAGGTGTTATTGAGCTCTGATAGATGCATAGTGAACATTAATTTACTCTCTGGAACCTCCCCCCCCATCTCTTTTTTAATTAAAGTAGCCAAAAGGCAAATTTTTCTCTTGTTGTGGGTCTATTGTAAATTCTTCTTGGAGTGATCATTAAGGCACAAGCAATGCATTGTTAAAGGAAGTGCCTGAATCATTGCCCATAAACCCTCCTGGTCTGCTGCATTTTCCTTTAAATTGAATGTAAATGCACTGTCATAACAGATATCCATAGTAACTAACAGTTCTCTAATGATTATAATTGCTTGGAAGTGCGTTGCCCTTTGTTTTTTGAGCTTAATGATACAAAAGAAGATCAGCTTTTCTCTCTGAAGAAACAAATTCCAGCAATTTTTGTAGCTCCATGGAACGCTCATTGTGTTGCCTTCATTGTATCCTTGTTTTAAAGTGAGAAAGTAGCCACCATTAAATGGAAGATTACCCTTGATCTTGGATTACCATGTCTAGTGAACTCTTAAGTAATGTTCTTTTTATAAACTATTTTATTGCTATCCCTATGCATTTGATTTTTCTAAAATCACATATGATTGTCAAAGAAGCAGTTGTAAGGTCACCAGAATGGCTCATTGTGGCTACTTGTGTGATTCTGCTGAATTGATGAACTCCTAAAAGCTATGCTATTGACAGTTCAGGATGAGAAGAAAGCATCTATCTCACGACTTTTGCTGTAAATCTTTCAATGGGCGTGTTTGCTTTTGAATAAGAGTTATTATTGCCTGCACCCACTTCAAAGATGCATTACCAGAGACAGTGCCATATTGTATTTGAACTCTGCCACTCCAAGGAGGAGTACTACATTAAAAAAAACAAAAGCGGTTTTTGTGCTGTGCATTTCTACATGGGCCCAAACCCATTTTTTTTTATCTAAGCGCATTAGCAGATTTTGATTTTGATTTTCAGAAAGACTACAAAGTCTTTATGAAATATTTAGTTGGAAAACTGAAATTGCCAGCCATTATTTAAATTATTACATTTCCGCAAACAATTTTATAGCCCTCGCAGCATCACTTGAGCTTCAAATTGAGATAGTGACAGTTGTACAATAGACGGGTAAATAGCCATCCCATTAATTGCTATGAAAGAGACAAATTTGCAATTAACCTGAAGCCAGGAACAGGGTCTCGGTTCATGGAACATTCCTCATTTTTGCCCAAAGATAAGCTGAAAACAATTGTGATTCATTTGTTTGCACTGGGTTCTAGTCAAATCTGTCTTTATAATTTATAACAGTCTGCCAAAGCTTGTGATAGTTACAGCTGGTTTGAAGCTCATGGTCTGGGGTAAAGTGCAATTTTAAGCATACAAGAGAATTCTTTATTCCTCCAAGGAAAGCCATTCAAGGCTACACACGGTCCATTTCTGTATTTTCTGGCTGGATTCTGCCATACAGCCTGAGGTAGTTAGTGTAAGTGGTATGTTGTTTGGTGGTGTATTTGGCGCTGAAGGGGGGGCTGAACTTGTCCTTTGTTGATATCTGATCTCCTTCAGTTTTGGAAACCTGTTAACCAAGCTGTCATGTTTTTTTAAAATACATTCATTTATGTCAACAAGCAGAGGTGGCCTGTTGAGTTAGATTTTAAAGCAAAAGACCTTGGATATAACTATGTATTACAACTGTAACTCTGCCAATTTCCCCCTCTTTTGGAGACCATACAGATTGGCTGAAATAAGCAGTATGCCTGCTAAAGTAGATACCTTGCAAATGTTTGTGTATAATTCAGTTGGCCATGCTTTACAGCAGCAGCAATAGAAATGAAGAATTATTGCATTTGCACACCCTTCCATTGGTATTCTGGGCAGATGTTTACGATAAGAGGCATTGTCTGAATGCCCCATATTGATCATCATGGTATCACTGTCAGATCTGGTTGGCTGATTTCCAGTTGATACCTGTTTAAGACGACACAGTCACTTCGATGGCAAGTCAGAGTACGTTTGATGTTTTATAGGGCAGTCAGTGAGAGGTACATCTACTTGGCCTGGCTCTCACCATGTTATCAATCAACATGTCTGTTGATGGCAAAGAGATATTTGAAGGTTTGTTGGAGATTAACAATTGCCCAAATGAAGTGCCACGCTGAGTTAGAGTCATAGAGCTATAGAACACAGCAACAGATTTGAAACATCTCCATCAAAGTCACCACTCAGTCTCCTAGACTGAAGAGTTAAAAATTTCTCACCCCTCCAGCCTCTACTTATAACAGAATCTTTCCAGTCCCAGTAACATCCATATAATTTTTTTCTACACCCTTTTGAGCTTTATGAAGTCCTTTTGAAAGCTGGGCAACCAGAATTGAACTGTGTGGTTTCACCAATGAGTTGCATAGTTGCAGTATGCCATTGCAGCTCCTGTAGTCAATGCACTGATTGATGGAGGCAAGTATATCAAATACCACCTTCATAACCTGGTTTACCCATGTCACCCCTTCTCATGAGCCATCTACCTGCAGTCCAAGGTCTTTCCCCTCTGCAAAACCCTCAAGGCATAACCATTTACTGAGTTTCTCACCCTCTCTTCGCCAGGATGGTTGTTGCAACCTCATCTGATTTAGTCGGTACGATGTGACAGAGCATTATTCCCGTAGAAGAGAAAATGAGTTGTGTGATTCCAAAGTGAACCATGTAGTTTCATTAAGCTAAATATCGACAGCCTGGAGTCCTGTTTTGGGACTGGAGGACTATCTGTGCGTGTGATTGGGTGGGTGGTAGAGAGAAAAAGAGCTTGTTTTTGCAGATGTTTTGTTGCTTCTTGTGTTCTGAGTTGTTCTGCCAGACAATGTGGATGTGCTATGTTGTCACTGGAATGTCTGGAGACACTTGGGCTGCCCCCAATATATCCTCAGATTGTGTTGGTTGTGAACAAAAAATGATACATTTCATTGAATGTTTCAATGTATGTGTGGTAAATAAATATATCTGAATCTTTCTGAGGTCCCTTGGCTAATATTGGGTGCAGTATTCTGCTGTGGAAGCAGAGATCATGAATGGCTATCAGTGAACGTGGGCATTTTCTCCTCCTGTTACTCCAGCCCGCACGCTGACAACTGGTTCCCAGTTTGTTTTCTTGTAAAGTGTTCTCTGAATGCAAAGTAACTATCGGAATAGATATCAAGCCACACAGGGTTTGGGTTACAAACCAATCTCAATTCACTAATTAATATAAAACATTGAGAGTAATATTCAGTTCAGTAGTTTGATACCATTGTTGAGCTGCTAAAAAACACTGGATGCTATTTTTGTGACTGGGCGTGAGATCCTGACGATGAGAGTTGGCAGTCATGATAGACATGTTCTCTTTTGGGCTATCTTTCTTACCATAAAATATCGAACGTTAACATTAAGCAGTTGTCAACGTTATAAAGTTTCGGAAGTATTTTCAGTAATGGGCAGAAAACGGAACCTGAAATAATTGGAAGATCCCTGAGAAACATTTACACACAGGCAGTGGCTGATATGTGAAAGAAACTGAGGAGCTTCTTTGCAGTGTTTAAAAGGAGTGTTGATGCTTACATGGATAGAAAAGGTTAAGAGGGATATGGGCTAAATGAAGACGAATGGGGCAACCTGAGGTGAACATCTTGGTTGGCATAGATGAGTTGGGTTGAAGGACCTGTTTTCCTGCAGTGTCAATCAGATGCTATGGAAAATAAACAATTACAGTGTTGAAAGTGATCCTCATGTTCAAGGACACTGCTCCAGTCATTGGTTCTCTTTTAAAACTGTTTGAGCTATCATCTAATCAATTAGGGGCCACAAGACCATAACGTGCCTGCAGAGACTAAACTCTCTGCTCAGTCAACATCATAATTGATGGACAGCCGAAGGAGAAGAATCATTTACAAACTGACTTTGGTAAAAGCCCGTGTGATTCACATGTAAGCACATTTATTTAAGTAGATTTTATCTATGAGTTCCAAGAGTCTTGATCTCTAAACAGACAATGAGTGTTGAAGTTAAGTTGAAGGGCATTGTTTGATTTGAGTTATTGCCTGGTTTTGGTCTGATAAGAAATTTTTGGGAGGGTTCTTCCTTGAGGTGGGTGTGGGTGTTGGTATCCTGGCAAGGTACGTTATAATCAGTTGAGAGCCAAGATACTCAACAACTCAGAGGGGATGCTGCATGATTTGATGCCATTCAAAACATTTGCCAACTGCCAATGATGAAAATCATCAAGCGGATTATTGTTGGAACTTCTTCCTTTCATTGCTTCAAAACGAATTTTCTGTCTTGACATTGTGAGCAAACTTTTTTGCAGGAATTGGAGTGTAACCCAGAGCTGTGGCAGAGCTAAGTGCTATCACATCCTACAAAGTGAAACCAAGTGACATAGGTGAAAGCAAGTTTTCACTCCCAGATGAGCTCAATCCTTTTATGTTTGCTTAAACCATCAAAGCATGGAGGCATCTTCATGAACTCCCACAACCCCTGATGATCCTGTGATTTCAATCTCTCAGGTTGACGTGCAAGCATCCTAAAGGAGGGTGTACTCTTGGAAAGAATCCAGTCTAGACGGGGTGCTTGGCCAAGTACTAAAGACCTGTGCTAATTAACTGGCTGGAGTGTTCACAGAGATCTTTAAACACTCGCTTCAGCGGTCTAAGCTACCCATTTGCTTCAAGCAGGCTTCAATTATACCAGTGCTTAAGAAGAACGTGCCTCAGTGACTAACATCCAGTAAAACCTACACCCACTATAATGAAGTGCTTTGACAGGTTGGTGATGAAACATTCAACTCATGCCTGAGAAGCAACTTGGATCTGCACGAACTTGCCTACCAGCACAACAGGTCCAAGCAGATGCCGTTTTATTGGCTCTTCATTGGAGCATCAGGATAGTGAAGATGCATATATTAGGATGCACTTCATTGACTACAGCTCAGCATTCAAGACTCTCATCAGCACAGGTGCATCACAAGACTGCGTGCTTAGCCTCCTGCTCTACTCTCTTCATACTTCTGACTGTGAGGCTGGGTATACTTAAGTTGCTATATTTAAGTTTGCTACGACACTACTGTCATTGGCCAAATCAAAGGTAGTGACAAATCAGCATTTCAGAGGGAGATTGGTGCCACACAAGAGTTCGCTCAATATCAGCAAGACCAAGGAATGGATCATTGGCTTCAGGAGGGGGAAGCTGGATATCCATGAACCTCATCGAAGGATCAGAGATAGAATGGGTCAGCACTGTTAAGTTATCATTTTAGAGAATCTGTCCTAGGTCCAGTGTGTAAATGCCAATAGAAAGAAAGCACAGCAACACCTCTACTTTCTTAGAAGTTTGTGAAGATTAGCATGTCATCTTATACTCTGACAAATTTTTGTAAATGTGCGGTGGAGAGTATGTTGAGTGTTTGCATCACAGCTTGGTATGGAAACACTAATGCCCTTGAACAGAAAAACCTACAAAAAGTAGTGGATACTACCCAGTCCATCAGTGGTAAAGCCTGCCCCGCCATTGAGCATGTCTACGTGGAAAGCTGTCATAGGAAATCAGCATCCTTCATCATGGACCCTCATCACCCAGGTCATACTTAGTTCTCACTGCTGCTATGGAGGTAAGGAGCCTCAGGTTCAGGATAAGTTATTACCCCTCAACGATCAGGCTCTTGAGCCAGACGAGATGTCTTCACACAACCTTATTCGTCCTTCCACTAAACATTTCCCACAACATATGGACTCACTTTCAAGGACTCTTCATCTCATGTTCTCAATATTTATTGCTTATTACTTAATAATGATTTTTTTTTCATTTTGTATTTGCACTTAGGTTGTTTGTCTGTCTTGTTGGGTGCGGTCTTTCACTGATTGCATTGTGTTTCTTGTATTTACTGTGAACGCCCACAAAAAATGAATCTCAGGGTCGCATATGGTATATTTTGATAATAAATTTACTTTGAACTTTGAGTTGAAAGTGATTCAGCGACATCAAGGTTGCAGATGGAGTCTGTCACTTGAGTATTAATGTTACCTGCTTGTCCACATGCCTGAAATATCTCTGATATGTGCTTCCACCATCCTTCCCTGCAGATTATTCCAGGCAGCTACTATTATTTAATGTGGCATGCTCTATTGGCACCAGAATCATGGTAACACTTGCAGGCTGCCCCCAGCACATCCTTGGGCTGTGTTGGTTTTTGACACAAATGACACATTTCACTCTATTTCACTGATGTTTTGATGTACATGTGATAAATAAAAGTTGGTTTTTTACCTTTAATCTTTAGAATGGTGCATCCTGAGTACAACTAATGCTATGTTTAAAACTCTAATCCCTGTGTACAACCAGATCTTCGGTAGTCCCTCGGGCTATTTATTCCTTTGCTGTTAGACCGGCATATTTCTACCAACTGTTTCCTTCAGTAGTCAGCTTTATACAGGTCACTAATTGTCAGTTTTAATGCTTTCACCTCCCACTGCCAGGAGTTCTGAAATCAGCAAGGTAATTGGCATGAATTCTAACATGTTTTAAACCTGGGTTTTTTCCATTCCCCGTTGGGTATCATTTTATCCATTAAGTTCTTGCTGGGGAAAAAAAAAAGTGTCTGATTTGACAGGGCGAGTTCTTCTGACGTGTTTGGGATCACAAGTCATGAACCACCATCATTGATATAACTTCTCCATCTGTTCCTTTTTTAATCTGTCTTCTGCTTCTGCATCTATAGTGGACACTTCAATGCTCCATGGCCTTTTAAAATATATCTTTTTGGGTCTGTCAGTGACCATCTGATATTTAAGTGAGATGTTTCTGTCCTCAGGTTTTCAGTTCTGTATGGTTATTTCCTGCAGCGATGACTCGGTTGCCTGTGGGTAAGACATAAATTTTATTAGCTGGTTTAATGGCAAAGATGGGAAATGAAAGGCAGAAGTCGGAACAACTGGCCTTCAATTTTACAGTACAGTAATATCTACTGGAAGCTGAATTTTCTGACCTGTTGTCCTCAAGAAAATTAATTAAAAGAAATCCTCTCCATTCCTGCAGTGACTGCATTTCTGAAGTTGGGTTCAGATTCTTGATCCTTGGGCAACCGTTTATGAAGTGTTGTCTGCGTTACCTTTCTGATCTTGATCTACATCCAAAACATCCTTAGATTGTGCCATAACAGTGTGTTTCTTGTTCAAAGTTTCTCTTTAGTGACCTTACTTGGGTACAAGTTGCAGTGAGGAAGATATGATGAAATGAGACTGTGAGAAAGAAGGCTGAAAACAAAAAGAAAGTGAACTTTTGGGCCACATGGGAATGAACCTGTGGTGTTGTGCTAGTTTTTGCTGTTCTGCTCTTGTTTATGACTGTTGTTCAATTGGAATTGTCTGCTCCTGCTTTATAAGCCTGCACTGCAAAGCCTTGTAATACTGCATCTATATTGTAGTGGTGCTTGTGGAATAATTCTAATCTGAGAGAAACAGATACATCATGTGTCACCCAGTTTGATCCAGCTATGGTCAAAAAGTGTCCTGGTCTGTCAGCACAGACCAGCTTTAATATTTTCATTCAATTTGGCTGTGCTGGCCTGCATCAAATTATCTCAGCAGTCAGATGCTTTAAACTCTGAATGCAACATGAAATAATCATTCATGTCTAATCTTATGCGCAATTGGTTTAATGCCATGTTATTGAACATCTGTGCAGCTGCTTCAGTGTTAAGCAGTTTAGGAAGGGACCAGTATACTTAAGGTATGAAACAATTCCCAATGGCAGTCGCTGAGCAATAGAAGCAAACTTAGCGGGTACACTACTTGCACATTTCTGAACATAGCAAAGACAGATGCTGCTTGATCCTGATGCTTAGTTAGACAATGCCTCAACCCCATTTACAGATCTTCATTTTCATTCTTGAGAGCTTTGCTTTAAGTTTTTGAAATCTTTATTTGGCTTAAAATGTGCACATTGGTGATGACGGTGGGGAGAGCAAGTTTCGGATTTCTATTTTCTCTTAAAAAATGTTTTCCTTATTTTGACTCATCTAAATGTGCATTTAACAGAATACTTTCCTCTTTTAATAAGGAAAAGGTTGATGGCTTTATTAAGTAAGTTGTCTTTTCAAAAGCAAATTAAAGTTAAAATGCACTATTATGTTTGATTTATATTAATTCTAAATCCTAATTGCCATTTCCTTGTTGTTGAAAGTTTCCTTCCTGTTTTTTTAAAAACGGTGCTTTTCCTAGACTTGTAATCATTAGCACAATCTTGGACACAAGCCTAAAGTACTGATAAGGTGTTAATTGGTGTCTGAGCCTGTTAATAGGAAGGAATAATGCAGTAAAGTGAACTGGTGTTTTCTGAAACCGCATTAACTTTCTGCATGTTCATAATGAATTCAAGTTAACTGCATACATGTCAAACTAATGAGCAGAAATCTTTTGATATGTGCCATAAGGCTTTCATAAAATAGTTTAGGTAGCAGGAGACCACTTCCGATGCCTTGCTTTTAAGTTTCCAAATAAAAATGCCTTCACAATTTGTTTACAGCAGCATTTCCACATAATTCAGAAGTGTTGGGTTGGTTTAAAAAACTGTCAATATTTCAATATTACTATTTTCCTGTAAAACCTATCAAGAAATAAGTTAATTGTTTTAATTTTGCTGTGGATGAACGATGGCCACACAAGGTACTTGCACCTGAATAAAAGCATGGCTAATGTATTTCACTCTCCTGTCTATCCTACATATTCAACACTTCACTGATAAAGTTCAGAATAACTCTCTCAACATCATCTCCTTGGCTCTTTCAAGACATTTCTTGAGTCCTTTGCCTTTTCCACCTATCACCTCTCAGCTTTCCTGTCTGCCGCAGTGTAGTTTCTGTAGCATGCAGTGATGCAGCATGTTAGGATGCTCTCTTTTGCACATCTTTGGAAGGATGGAATATAGAGGGTGCATGGTCCAGCTTCCTGATGTACCTCAGGAAGCAGAAGTGTTGGTAAGCTGATTGTGAAGAATGTTTTCTGGGACCATGAGAGGTTGTGTAGGATGTGCACTCCCAGGTGTTTGAAACTGCTTGCAGTTTCCACTGACGGAAAATCGACACCAATACTCATTAGTCCTTTGTATTTTTAATCTTGTAAACAGCCATTATATAGTTTCAATTCCTTCAGTTTTGTGGGCATTACAAATTTGTGAAAACTTTAATTGACAGGAATCTATAACAGATGAAACTTGTTCTGTAATTCCTAACTTGTATTTCAAAATTTCTCTTGCATTAATTTTGTCACAGTATAGCTGCAATTCTTGCAAATTTAAACAACCATTCAGAGAGGGGCATGTTTATGTGATTTTATGTATGGTTTTAATTTTGAATACTGAAACGGGGTAACTTTAATTGGATTCATTTTCAACAGATATAGAGTGAAATGCTTTGGGGAGTGGGTCACTCTTGTTGGTTGTAGAACAGTACAGCAAAGTACAGTTCCTTCAGCCCCTGAACCTACTCCTCAATGAATCCAACTTTATCTCCTACGTAGCCCTAGCCCTCCATATTTCTTGCATCCATGTGCCAATCTAACAGTCTGTTGTATCAACCATCACCAGAGGTTTATGCCAAGTACCCATCATTTCCTCTGTGTGTAAAAAAAAAAATCCTGTGACTGCTATCTCCTCTAGACTTTCCTCCACTCAGCTAACACGGATGATCTCTGATATTGGCCATTGCCACCAGGGAAGAAGGGTGCTGGCTGTCCTTGTGACTCAGAAAGCTTTGTACTTGGAGGTCATTTGTTCATACCTGAATGTTCTTCCAGCTTCAGTTTAGTAAAACATTTAGCATAGAGTTTTTTCATCTCCAAACAGCGCTGTGTCAGTTGGAGAGGGTTTAAAATTGGTTTCTAGCATCTGTTGTGGAAATGAGCTTATTGGTTATCTAATCACTTAAAGTGGCTTTCCATTGACTCCTGGTCAAGTGTCAATATTCTGCCCGGGGGTGGGGGGCGCAGTTCACTGAGAAGTCATGTATGGTTGAGCAACCATTGAATCCTTGCCTCAGGACTCTCGCACCTATATCAGTTACAAGGTGAGATGATCATTTAGTTGATCATTTGTGACCGAACGGTATCTAAAATGGCAAGTGATGAAGGAGTGGATTGTCTGTTAATGCGCCTTGGCTGACTGTGGGATGTTAAATGCTACTTGTTTAAATGTGCAAAGGCATCATCAGCTTTGCTTTGCAGGCTGGTGCCCTACTTTGATTCGGAAACTTCAGTATGTAGTCTAGGGGGAGAAAAAGTAATTAAAAATATTGCTGTGCCTCTGAGCTTCTTTCCAGGACATCAGTGTAGATAAAAGAACACTGGAGAGAATACCCACGATTCTCCTCTGAGTGAGAGAATACTTACTGCCTTTCTCCGAGCATTGCAATGGTAATTTTTATGTTTACTTCAGAGGGCAGATGGGAACTTGGTTTAAAATCCCAACTGAATGATGGCACATTCACTGGTCCAGAACTGCTTTAACACTCCATCAGGCTATCAGTTTCAATGAAACAGTAAATGTTTTTAAAAATTGCCTTTGGGTTCTCTCTCCTCTCAGGCTCAACTGGATAGACAATGGTACAAAGCAGCTTATTAGCTGTCTTATAGGAACATACCACCACGGAGAAAACCCAACTTGCTTGACAGGAGATTCCAGGTAAATCGGTGCATCTGTTGCCGCAACCTAATCCTTGATGTAAATAAAGGGTTTCAATATCGTTACTTCCGCAAACACAGGAACATCATAGAACACTTGGATAACTTGCTCCTAGCCATTAGTGTGCAGCTTTTACGTATGAAATTTTTAGACTAGGTGAAGAGATTTTAAAAAAAAACACTGCAACACATACAAAATGCTGGAGGAACTCAGCAGGCCAGGCAGCGTCAATGGAAAGTCGACCGTACTCTTTTCCATAGATGCCGCCTGGCCTGCTGAGTTCCTCCAGTATTTTGTGTGTATTGCTTGGCTTTCCAGCATCTGCAGATTTTCTCTTGTTTGAAAAATACACCGGAGAGAATATCCAGTATCCTCCTCTGAGTGTTACAGTGTGTTTTCATCCAGGTTATTTATGGTATATATGATATGTATATGTAATACAATTGTATATCACAAGCAGCAGAGGTCCCAGTAAGGATTCCTGCGGAATACCATTAGTCACAGACCTTCACACATAATATATCCCATAGACTACTAACGTCTATCTTCTATGGGCAAGCCAATTCCAAACCAAACTGCCAATTTGCCGTGAACCCTATGCACTTTCATCTTTTGGATGAGCCTCCCATGAAAAACCTTGTCAAATGCTTCAGTAAAATCCATGCAGAGAACTCTAGCTTCATCACTTCCATCACCTCTGAGAGAAAAAAAAATTTCTGCGACATGTCTTGCACAAAGCCACGTTAACTGTCCGTAACTAGGTTGTGGTTTAACAAATGCACATAAATCTTATTCCTATTTTCCTCCTTAAATCATGGAATATCATTAGCTGTGTCAAGTTCTCTGGCAGCTGTGGCTGGAGGGGATATGAAGCTGTTGGTCAAAGCCACTGCAATCTCAGTTCTTGCCTTTCTCAATGAGCTGGGATATATCCTATCAGTTGCCGGGGACTGAGCCATCTTGTTCTTTAAGAGACCCAACACCACCTCCTCCTTATCTCAATGCACTGGCACACTGCCCTCCACACTGATTTTCCTGTTCTTCATGTCTTTCTCCTTGGTAAATCATGATACAAAGTAGTCATTCGGGACCTCACCCACATCCTTCACTTCCAAGCACATATTCCCTCCTTGACCCTTGAGTGATCCTGCCTGCTGTCAAGTTATTTTCTTGCTCTTGGTGTATGCATCTAATGCCTTGGGATTCTCTTTAATGCTACGTTTTCAGGACTCATGCCTTACCCCCTCCTGTTTTTCTCATCCCTTTTTTGAGCTCTTCTCTGGCTTCTTTATAATCCTTAAGGACTCTACAAGCTTCCTAAACCTTACATATATTTCCTATTTTTTTTGACTAAATTCACCATCTCTGTTAACATCCACATCTCCCTTCCTCGTTCTTCCTTCTTGCTACACCATATCTGCCTTGTACACTATGTAGTTTGTTTTTAAACACCCCTCCACCTGTCGGATGTAGACTTGTCCAATACCAGTTTAAACTCTTCTGAGTAGCATCAACAAAACTTGCGGACAGCATTTTGTTCCCCTTCCAGTTAAAGTACACCTTGCCCTCTTGGTACAGGTCAGCATCTCTGCTACTAAGAGATGACTCAAGAACCTGAAATACTGCTCCTTGCAACAGTTGCTCGGCCACTCACTTATCTATTTTCAAGATTCAAAGTAAATTTATTATCAAAGTGCATACAACCCTGAGATTCATTTCTTGCGGGCATACTCAGTAAATCCAATAACCGTAATTAATCATTCTGCTCTGTCCATCTATTCCTGCCACGATGAGAATGTGGCACGGGGAGATGAATACCCTTTTGATTCTGCTTTTCAGCCTTTTTCCTAGCTCCCTGTACTCATGACGCAGGACCTCTTCCCTCTTTCTGCTGATGCAATTGGTGCCAATGTGCACCACAACCTCTGGGTATTCACCCTCCCCCTTGAGAATATGGTGCAGCCATTTTACACACCAGGAAATGTCTACACAGAACAGTAATCTCAACGACTAATTAAGTTATGTTTGAGAGATAAATGTCACCCAACTTCTGTTCTTCAGATTGTCAAGTGGAATTCCCCCCCCCCACCCCAATTTCTGAGTCGGCAGAAAGGGACTTTGCTTTAGTACTGCACTGACACCTGCAACTGTGTGCACTCCAAAAAAGTTTCTCAATACTTTTTTGGAGTGTCACTTTTAGGCATATGATCAAACTTCTGGATGGAGATATGAGCCCACAACTTGTGACTCAAACAGAAGAACAGCCATTCCGCCATGAGGGAAGCCACTGTTTCAGCCTATCCATGCCAGCAAAGCAATATTCGTCACTTCACACACACACACACAACTTTGTAGAAACCAAAAAGAAAACCACAGTTTTAACCAGCTGTTCAGCTGATCTGAATTCTGCTGCATGTTTGAATGGAATATGTTGTCAGGATGAGAGCCAACAAATACACTACAAATGTAGCTCTGTGATTTGAATCACTTGAGTTGATTGGATGGCTATGATTATTGTAATTACATTGAAATCAGCAAGCTGTGGAATATGAGCAGATGAAGTCAGAGTCCATTCTGAAAATATAAAACGTTATGTAAAAATTCCTGAAGATATCAGCTTGATAATTTTAATTACTGGTTAGGTTAAAAACTGATTATTGCTAATAGCTTCAGGAAAATGTATTCCAAGTGCCATTAATAAAATCGGATAATGAACTATAGTGGATTCTGGTTAATTGGGACACGTCTGGACCAGTACTTTTTGGCCCAATTAAGCGGCTGCCCCCTCATCTACAAGCAGAAGGGGGAAAGGGAGGACATTAGGAATTGGAGACCCATCTCTCTCCTGAATGTGGATTACAAGATCCTGTCCAAGGCTATCGCCAACAGGGTCAGGTCTGCTCTGGGACAGGTGATCCACCCGGACCAAACCTGTGCTGTACCGGGCAGGAAGATCTCAGACAGCCTCGCGCTGCTGAGGGACACCATCGCCTACGTGCAGGACAGGGGGGTGGACGCCTGCCTGGTCAGCTTGGACCAGGAGAAAGCCTTCGACAGGATATCGCACATGTACATGGCGGACGTGCTCTCCAAAATGGGGTTTGGGGAGGGAATCCGGAATTGGATCAGACTGCTCTACGCAGACATCCGTAGTGCAGTCCAGGTCAACGGGTGGGAAACAGACAGCTTCCCCATCAGGTCTGGAGTCAGGCAGGGCTGTCCCCTCTCCCCTGTCTTGTTTGTCTGCTGTATAGAGCCCTTTGCCGAGGCCATCAGGAGGGATGGGGGCATAAGAGGGGTGACGCTGCCAGGCAGTGGAGGGACCCAAGTGAAAACCTCCCTGTACATGGACGACGTCACCGTCTTCTGCTCTGATCCGAGGTCAGTTCGCAGGTTGATTGGCACCTGCGAACAGTTCGAGCTAGCGTCGGGGGCCAGGGTCAACCGCACAAAGAGCGAAGCCATGCTCTTCGGCAACTGGCCAGACCGATCCAGCATCCCCTTCACCATCAGGTCTGACCACATGAAGGTGTTGGGGATCTGGTTCGGAGGGGCCGAGGCGTGCAACAAGAACTGGCGGGAGCGGACTGCCAAGGTGAAACAGAAACTGGGACTGTGGGGAGCGCGCTCCCTGTCGATAACGGGCAAGAACCTGGTCATCAGGTGTGAGGTGCTCTCAGGGCTGCTGTACTTGGCGCAGGTCTGGCCCGTCCCCCGCTCCTACAGCTCGGAAATCACCCGGGCTGTCTTCAGATTCGTCTGGGGATCCAAGATGGAGCGGGTGAGACGGACCGCCATGCACAAGTCCCTGGACAATGGGGGCAAGAACGTCCCCAATGTCGCCCTCACCCTGATGGCCAGCTTCGTGTGTGGCTGCATCAGGTTGTGCGTGGATCCCAGATACGTGGGCACAAAGTACTACTATGTGCCCAGGTTCTACCTGTCGCCCTGGCTACGAAGGATGGGTCTGGCCCCACTCCCGCGCAACGCCCCCGTCAGCTGGTCGTTGCCCCCTTACCTGTCCTTCGTAGAAAAATTCTTCAAGACCAACGCATTTGACCACAGGGCCATCAGGCAGTGGTCGGCACGTAGTGTCCTGCAGGCACTGCAGGAGAAGGACGTGATGGACACAGTGGCGTGGTTCCCTGAGCAGACCGTCCAGTTCATCTGGCAAAATGCCTCATCGCCAGATCTCACAAACAGGCACAAAGACCTTGCCTGGCTGGCGGTGAGAGGGGCCCTCCCAGTCAGATCCCTCCTGTACGCCCGGAACAGTTCCTCCACACCCCAATGCCCACGGGAGGACTGTGATGGGGTGGAGTCGGTGGCTCACCTCTTTGCACACTGTGGGTTCGCAAAGAAGGTGTGGAAGAGAATGGAAGGGACAGTACTAAGATTCATGCCCAGCAGCTGCGTTACCGAGGACTCCGTGATCTACGGGCTGTTCCCGGGGACGCACACGGAGACCAACATCCGGTGCTGCTGGCAGATCATCAATTCGGTGAAAGATGCTCTTTGGTCGGCCCGAAACTTGATGGTCTGCCAGCTGACGGATATGTCCGTGACTGAATGCTGCCGACTGGCACACTCTCGTCTACAGGAGTACGTTCTGAGGGATGCACTCAAACTTGGTGCAGCCACCGCGAAGGCCCGGTGGGGAAGGACCACAGTTTAACGTTCATCACCCGTAGGAGGGGGAGAGGTTGGGTGGGGAGGAGACCTACCCTCATCAGCGGTGTGGACAGATAATCAACATGGTGCCCAAGGAGTGGGTGGAATTGTTAATTTGGGAAAGTATTAGAGCCATTGCCTGCCTTTATTGTTGAAAATTTTGATTGTTATTAAGTCTTAACTCTTGACCAAGGGTTGAGAGTAAACGCATGATTTACTTTAAACATCTTTCATTTATAAATGAACAGAGTCAACGCAAAATTTTATTGTTAATAACTGTATTGAATAAGGACTCACAGTCAACGAATGGTTTTCTTTTTCTGTATGTAATTATTTTTATTGTGTAATATTTCTGAATAAAGTATTTTTGGAAAAAAAAAATTGGCCAGTTTCATGGTAATAATTAAAAAGGTATTAAAAAAGTCAAACTACTGTTTACCTGAGTAACAAATTATGTATTTAACTGAAATACAGAACAAATTAGAATATTACCAATACTGCTGGTGGTTGTCTCTGTCACATCCGACGATGATAGGAAACCTGTGCAGGAGAGTTTATAAAGTGGAAAAGCCATTGCACTGGGGTAATCCCTCTGTCTCGATCTCCGATACCCAGGTCAAGTGGAATGAGTAGACATCCCAACTGGTGTCAGTGGATGACCATGGCTACTTCTGTGTTTCGTCATGACCTTTGCTCTCGATGTAGCATTGCAGAACTGCTTTTCTGGCTGCTGAATCTCTGAGTTGATCTCATCCGCCCAGTCCACGGGAGTTGACTTTGCATGCTTTGACAGACATGCCCCTTTCTCACCAGAGTGTGAGACCCGCCAGCTGTGACAGACATGCCCCTTTCTCACCAAAGTGTGAGACCTGCCAGCTACCCTCAACTGCTTTTGTCTGCCTGTCAAAGCGGTGTACTGGGATGCAGCTGCTGTCTCAGGCAAACAGCTACTTTGGAGCCACAGGTGAAAGCTGAGTGTCCAGTGGGGAACCAAAGGTAGCACTCAAGACAGTTGTCAAGACCTTTGCCTTCTTCATAATTCCTAACTTGATTAGGTTGTGAAATTGTTTAGTTTTCACTCCTGGCCATTTCTGGCATTTCCGAGTCTGATTGCTTGAAACCTCAGTGAACAGAGTCAGAATCAGGTTTGTTATCACCGGCATGTCTCGTGAAATTTGTTAACTTAGCAACAGCAGTTCAGTATAATGTAGAAGAATAAATAAATAAAAATAAAATAATAATAAATAAATAATCAATTACAGTATGCATATATTGAATAGATTAAAAATTGTGCAAAAAACAGAAATTATATATGTATTAAAAAGTGAGGTTGTGTCCAAAGCTTCAAAATCCATTTAGGAATCGGATGGCAGAGGGGAAGAAACTGTTCCTGATTCACTGAGTGTGTGCCTTCAGGCTTCTGCACCTCCATCCTGATGGTACCAGTGAGAAAAGGGCATGCCCTGGATGCTGGAGGTCCTTAGTAATAATAGACGCTGCCATTTTGAGACACCGCTCTTTGAAGATGTCCTGGGTACTTTGTAGACTAGTACCCAAGATGGAGCTGACTAAATTTACAACCCTCTGCAGCTTTTTTTGGCCCTGTGCAGTAGCCACCCCCCCCACCCCATACCAGACAATGATGCAGCCTGTCAGAATACTCTCCACAATACATCTGTAGAAGTTTTGAGTGTATTTGTTGACATACCAAATCTCTTCAGACTCCTCATGAAGTATAGCTGCTGTCTTGCCTTCTTTATACTACATCGATATGTTGGGACCAGGTTAGATCCTCAGAGATCTTGACACCCAGGAACTTGAAACTGCTCACTCTCTCCACTTCTGATGAGGATTGGTGCGTGTTCCTTTGCCTTACCCTTCCTGAAGTCCACAATCAGCTCTTATGTCTTACTGACGTTGAGTGCCAGGTTGCTGCTCATCACTACTGACACCACTCCACTAGTTGGCATACCTTGCTTCCATACACTCTCTCATCACTGTATGAGATTCTTACATAATAGTTCTGAATTGTCTTACTGTTTATACTTATTTCTCGCCAACTATCAGTGAGAAAAATCACTGTTACATTTCATTAGGGGTTTGACGAGATTTTGTTTGTCAACTAAAACACTCAAATTTGTGTAGATGTACCATGGAGAGCATTCTGCCAGGCTGCATCTCTGTCTGGTATGGGGGAGGGGCTACTGCACAGGACCGAAAGAAGTTACAGAAAATCGTAAAATTAGTCAGCTCCGTAGTACCCAAGACATCGTCAAGGAGCTGTGCCTCAGAAAGGTGATGTCTATTATTAAGGACCCCCATCACCCAGGGCATGCCGTCTTCTCATTGCTGTCATCAGGAAGGAGGTACAGAAGCCTGAAGGATTCAGGAACAGATGCTTCCCCTCTGCCATATGATTGCTAAATGGACATTGAACCCATGAATACTAACTCACTTGTTAAAATGTATATATTATTTATGTTTTTGCACTATTTTAATCTATTCCATATACTTATGTACTAACTGTATTTGATCTACACGTTTATGTTTTTTTCCTTTCCATATTATCATACATTGCATTGAACTTCATGCCTTCATGCCCCCTCGGCTTGAGTCGACGTAGTGGTAGTAGTAGCATTGAATTGCTGCTGCTAAGTTAAAAAAAAATTCAGAACACATGCCGGTGATAACCTGATTTTGATTCTGCTTTTTGTAATCAAACACAGGAGAATGGCACCATTTAAAATTGTTCTCCCTTATTACGGTGTAGCATCTCATAGCCACAGGATGTGCACACAACTGACACTAGTTAGATACTGTTGGGCAGCATTCTGCTGTTTTAGTTAAGGGGCATAGTGTACCAAATAAATGGAGGGAATTCTGGAATTCTAGCTATTTTCTCAATGTGTTTTTGTTCTGTAAGAGTTATCCCAAATAAGTGGCTGCCCTGATTAACTGTTGGAGCAGTTGACAAGAATCCATTGTATTTCTTTTTTTTTGTGTATAGGCAAACTAGAGCCAACTTTGTTATTACTGTTCGTGAGGTTCCATATCCAAATTGTCAAGAAAGCCTTGGATTATTTTTTTGTGTAAACATCACTCATATTTATCTTTGTTATCAGCAGCCACCCTCTTCATTCAAATGAAATAGAAAAGCTTTCTTTATGTCTGGTCTAACCTGGCGTAAGGTACTTGGGCAAGGATTTTGCAGTGGCAGATGGGTGGGCCTCTGCCTCGTCCTCTGTGTCCCTCTCTTTCCATGAATATCATGGGTCTGCGTTTATCAATTGGATTATTACATTTATGAACTGTGGACTTTTCAGACCCATGGTTTTTATATTCTGTGTATTTTTTCATCACATGTTCCTTTTCTGTTTTGTTGAGGGGGTTTAGGGGTTGACATTGTATTAGGTTTTTTGTGTGGGGTTGTTTCTTGGGGATCAATGTTCCTGTTCCGTTTTGTGCCGGGGGCGATGGAGGTTTTGGAGGGTTGATGATTGGGATGCTGTTCATTTTTGTACGGTGGGGGATGGTGGGTTTGATGTTTCACTGTGAATGAGTTTCATGTTCTTTCTTTGTTTTGTGGCTATCTGGAGAAATACAAATTTTCAGAGTTGCATGTGGATACATGGTTTGATAAGAACTGAACCTTTGAACCTTTGAAATTTCAATGTACGGTTGTTGGTCTATTGCCACAAAATTGAGCTTCACATTTGGGATCCATGCAGAACATGATGTTGGAGTACATTTTTGTCATGGATTCTGAGCAGTTGACAGCAAGGAGGGGTTCCCTGCATTTTTTTTTTTGAAAACCCCAATGTTGTGGTCAGGTACAAAGGAAATTGTTCATACTTCCCTGCAAAATCTTGGTCTTGTTTGATGTACAAAATACTACTTTCCCCATGTACCCTTTGCTGGAAGGTGCATCTTATCAGAAGAGCAATCAGGAAATTGATATGAAAGATGCAGGGAATGGAATGATATGCGAGGCCCTGGTGGGCTTCCAGTCAATACTTGTATCTGTGACTAATTCATTTGAAATGGTTTTTGCCTTGACTTGCCTCTATAAATGTTGATGTGAGTTGCCATGGTACACTGCTTTTTTGTTCCCTCCCACAGACTGATCTTTATGAACAAAGAACCACAGATAGGTTTCCCTCGGTTTTCCCTTTTGAGGAGTCTTTTAAAAAGTGATGTTTTTTGGGATTGCATTTTCTATAGCTGACAACATGTTAGTATCCATCAATCAAGCTCTCACCAGGGAGCAATTTAAGGAACCAATTTAAAGCAATAAGGTGATGCTTTCCACAAGATAAGAAAATATTGTATAAGTAACATACTTTTTCCTCCATTTTTCTGTCTTTGGTTAATCTTGGGCATTCACATAAATCTATGTGTAAAGCTAGAAAAATAAAATTTGGAAATGTTTACTTTCAAGAAGTAAACAAATTTGATAGTTTTTGAATTGATTTTTTTACAGCACTTAGATTGCTTTTACAAACATAGTAATTACTCTGTGCTTTTTCCCCAATGAGACTTGAGTTTGAATACAACTCAAGTTTGATAAGGGAAAGTCCTCTCTTTCAGTGGAATAAATCTAAATGTAATGGATGTAGGGCATATTACTCCAGGTTATACTGAGGATAAGTGAAGCATTTATGTTTCTCAAAAATACGTAATTTTGAATTGGTTGGCAATCCTGTTTATAGGAGACATAACAATCAATAAAAGAAAGAGTACAATGGAACTTAGTTTGAGAAGAATGTGGGGCAGCTTGTGTTAAAATTACAGGATGACTGACTGATGATCAGAAACTTCTTGCTTCCTAAAGGAGACCAGTTCTGATATCGGAGAGATGTAATTTTAAAAAAATCAAATCTGAACCCACTTTCAGATTGAGCAGTTAAAATGGAGTCAGCCAGTCAACACACTCCCAGGACAGGGGTTTCAAACCACCCTACAAGCCCAATATTGTAATCCTCTTGCGGATACCTCCCTGCTTTTAAGTACTAACATCTGCTGCCCTTAATTTTTCATTTATTATCTCATAACTGGTCTGTTTTACGTATTCTGATTTGTATGCCAAAATATTAAATCAAAATATACCCACCAGAAATGACCTTTTCACTTGTTGCACCCTCAGATTGTACTGTGTTCAAAAGTGCTAACTGCCAGTTCCTTTGATTATTCATTCTTAGATCATGGATGAATCCTCGATGTCTTGATAAGCATTGATGGTCAGAGGGGTGATTTTTAATTTTCATCTGTTGGAAGACAAACATATATATTATCTTAAGTATTTATATTTATTGTGTTTTTATATAATTACTGTTTTTTTGCGCTGCATCAGAGCTGGAGTGACAATTATTTCATTCTCCTTTATACTTGCATGCTGGAAATGACATTAAACAATTTTGAATAAAAATTCTTCTGCCCATTTTCTTTCATAGCTGTCGAAGTTTTTTTTGCTAAGGGCCTAAATTGTACATTTCACTGCAGTATGTCTTATGGTTTATGGTTTTATGATTTTTAAAATATTTTAATTGTGTGAGATCTTTTTTTAATTTCTGCATTATTTTCAGAGCTAAGTATACACAAACATTTCATTTTTGGTGTAGAAAGTTGAAACTTAAGTCAATTGAGTGCATTTATCTTCTGAGTTAATATCACCATAAGCAATTAAACTTGCGTCCATGTTGTGTAGTTTGCATGAGGTATGAGTTGATATACCATCTCTAAGAATGCAGTGGTGTAACATAAAATCAATCCGCAGTTAATTATTGTAGCTTTCAGTCCTTAAAACCTTACATAAATTTCTTCTCAACATTTGTCCTCACTTTCCCTTCATGTTGCAGGATCTAGCAGTAGATTGTCAGTGCAGATACAGTCGTGTTACCAGTGGGAAAGAAGTGGAAGGACATACATAATTAAGAGCATAATGCATGCGTAGGATTGTCTGACCCAGAGCAGGCAAAGGTGCCATGTCATGCTCTTCTACATTGTGTATTCCATTTAAATTTAAAATAAGACTGCAGAGCTGATTATCTATTTAAGTAAATTATTGTTAATTAAAATGTAAAGATTTACACTAAAAGTATTTAAAAGATAACTGCTATTGCTGTGGAATGTTGAAAAAGGAGAGCTTAAGCAATTAGTGAACCTTGTAAAAAAAATAGAGTGAAGTTTTCTGCTTACATGTACCTTCATTAGTGAGCTGTTGCATGGAGGATGTGTATGACAGCTTCGGTGATTGCCAGCAAATATTCATCTGCAGAAAAGCTGATTTTAATTCTTTGGCAATGATAAGTTAGTTGGCACAAAACCACAATATTATGGATTAATTAACTGTTTAAATTATCTGAAAATAAAGGCTAGTAGCTAGAGAGCTTCTTTCATCTTACATTTTATTTTGAGGACTAATCTCAGGAAATTGACTTTGGATCAGAAGTGCCATTTCCGTATAGGTTGCTGGAGGTGTGGTCCTTAAACTAGACCTAATGTGTTTTGAGATAACGTCGCACTATATAAAGGAGAATAAGTTCCCTTCCTGTTGCAAACGGCATCAAACACCATTCCTTATAAGGTCTTTTGGACCAAATGAATTCTGCATTTGGTAACAAGTTAGTGTTTCTCCAAGCATGCAAACTGCTCTGTGCTGTTGGGGAAATGAAGAAGTCTGAATTTATGTATTTCACAAGATGTGTTAAACAGTTTCCTAACATATTTTTCCTCTTTTACAGCTATCGATTTTTTTAAAAAAAGCACATGAAGTAGTAACTTATTATTTAGTTTCGGTTAAACTAACTTGAAACGATTTGAATGTAGTTTAATTGGAGCTGCTCTAATTAGAGATTTAGTTCTACTTTATTCAGAAGGATATAGGAGTATTGCTGTGTGTTTCATTGTACACATGCTTCAAAGTGTCATTTCCTATGCTGGATGTTAAGTTCAAAGATATTTTAAAATTTATTATAAATGTGTGTGTTTTCTTGTCTCCATTCAAACATGTTAACAGTTACCGCCACCAGCCACTTACTGTTGTTGGTTTTATGGAGATTCAGACAGAAGCCAGGTGAAAATTTAAAACTGCAGATGTGAAAGTCAGAAGCAAAAACAGAACATGTTGGAATGCACAGTGGTTTAGGTGGTCTCTCTGGAAAAAACAAAATTAATGGTTCAGGATCCTTTAAATGACATATGGACAGGTTAATAGTGGAAAGGTTTGGAGGGAGCTGGGCTGAAAGGAAGCAAGTGGGATTAGCTCAGGAAAACGCCTTGGTCGGCAGGGATGAATTGAGCCGAAAGGCCTGTCTTCATGCTTCTTAACTCTACTACTTGATGAGAACTGCTGAGTATTTTCAGCAATTTTCTGTTTCTATTGGGGGCAAATACTTTTTTCCAGATCACATTCCCATGATGACACCTAGCATTGACCCATGCATAAAAAACGTCTTCAGTTGAGACACTGAAATACTGCTTGTGTCCCTCAGAATTAACCACTGCTGTCAAGAAAGAACACGAGGGGAAGCTAGATGTTAAAGGCAATAAGGAGCTTTTCAAGTACAGCTTAGGAGAATACCAGTAGGTAACAATAGCGGGTTCTTTGCAACTGAACACAGGTGAAGCTCATACAGTGACAAGCAAACTTTCAGCTTGGCTCTTCATTATAATTAGAGAAGCCATGACCTTTAAGCTTCAAGTTCCACAGGGATCATGGGCATTGTGACACTTCGCTTTTCTGCTCACTTGGATTCAAAGCTGCATTGGTTCTTCCCCAATTAGGCACTTCCTGATGTCAGATCACTTTCAGATTCTAAGAATTCTAATGAGACAAAGTATATTACCTGTTAGAATTTTGCTGTCAGGTAGGAAGCCGTGATTATTGTTTATTATCGCATTAAATCTTTGGTTAATCTCAATTGTAAACAACAGAGGCCAGGTGTGTATTTACTACATGAACAAGTTATAAGCACTACTGCTTAGTCATTAGCCTGCTGTCTCTTTTGTCAATTTTACCCCCTTGCTTATTAAATGAAGAATGCCCCTAACGAGTTTAACTCAGTTTCACTGTTTCTCTGCTGGCCTGCTGGATGTTGCACTAATTTGCAGCAACATTGTGCACTGACAAAGTTTCCTGGAGGCTGTATGTAAAAAAAAATAATAGGCAATTTGCAGCATTTGTACCTCAGCTTGCTCAATCATTTGGTATTCAGTGTAGCTTAAAGTAAAACAAATGTGATGCCATTACTCGAAGGAAAATTCAAAAATGAGCTTTTACTAGAAGGTGTTAATGTGAGAAAGAACCACCGTCTTAAATTGAGATGGCTGTGATTTGATATTCAGTGTACTGAACACTGGAACATGATTAATTGAGAAGAATTGTATGCTTGAATAAGGATGATGCTTATGAGTGCTAATATATCTGGTCAGGGATTTTGTATTGCAAAGTGACTGGAAAGGTTTATTTCATGAATGTTGAATATTGGAATTAAATTTCTTGCAGTTTTTTTAAAAGATCCACTTTCTGGAATATAGACTCAGTGGCCACTTTATTAGGCACCTCCTGTACCTAATAAAGTGGCCACTGAGTGTATGTTCATGGTGTTCTGCTGCTGTAGCCATTTCAAGGTTGGATGTGTTGTGCATTCAGAGATGCTTTTCTGCACACCACTGTTGTAACACATGGTTATTGGAGTTACCATCGCCTTCCTATCAGCTTGAATTAGTTTGGCTATTCTCTTCTGACCTCCCTCACTAACGAGGTATTTTCGTCCACAGAACTGCTGCTCACTAGATGCTTTTTTTTATTCTTGCAGCATTCACTGTAAACTCTAGAGACTGTTGTGTGTGAAAAGCTCAGGAGGTCAGTACGTTCTGAGGTACTCAAACCACCTTGCCTGGCACCAACAATCATTCCACAGTCAAAGACTCTTTAATCACATTTGTTCCTTATTCTAAACAACAACTGAACCTCTTGATCATGTCTGCACGCTTTTATACATGACTGGCTGATTAGATATTTGCCCTAACGTGCAGGCAGGGAGATGCATCTAAGAAAGTGGCCACAGAGGGTATATGGCTTTTCACCTGCAAAGTGAAAACAAAATCATTGTACATTCATGAGACTTTTCAATCTTTCAGATGGTAAGCAATTCCCTCTGTATTTTTTGTGGCTTTTAACAGAAGACAATCTTACTAGTTTACTGAGGTCTATTGTTAGTCATCTGGTGTCTAATTATGTAATTGTACATACACATTCCATCAACAGAAAATACATTTTTAGAAACTTGCATTTTAGTTTATATCTTTTATGCTTGTAATTTTTAACAGTTTTGACAAGTCATCTTCATAAGCAAGGTAGAAGAGCAGGAAATACTATGTCAGGGGAAATTAGTTTAAATGACAGGCAGAAGGAATGTCATATGGTAATACAGTAACTTCAATTGAACAAAGCAATAGGATTTAAAAGGCAAGCCAGAATCTTGTGAATGTATTTGAATCTACTCCATCTCAATAGTACTGGCAGCTAAAGTGAAGCATTTCTCAGACTCAAGCTGGTACCTTTAATATAACTCTCTTCTGTATGACAGCCGGGTTTTGTTTGTAATCTGTTCTTTGCTTCTGCAAACTTAAACCGGCAATGCCACTATATTGCAAGCTGCTCTGCATTGTCTCTCTGACCTCTGTATGCAAAACTTTAAATTCGTTAGAGCTTGTTTATTGGCCCGTTTCCCAATGCTCTTTGTGGCTCATATAAAGGCAAGTAAGTGACCAAGTCTACAGGACCATGGGGAAAAGTGAATAGCTCTAATTTGTTCTTTCAATCATGACAATGGCCATTTACGCTTGTGTCTTGCCTTTATTACTGTATCCTGACTCTAAGCTCTTCACAGGAATGCAATCAAGCAATCATGAAGAGTAGATATCGAATGCCAGCCTCCTGTGCTCTATCACTCCGTGACTGGTGAACAACTAATCAGAATTGCTCCAAAGCATTTATTAGTAATGAGATGTTTTAAATAAAGAAGTTGTTCACCACAGTGAACAGACTATTTTGAGTGTCAAAAGACATGCACCCTCTGTACCTTGTGCACCAAGGTACAACTGCTGGAGTAAGGAGCTGCACACTGGGGACTAGAAAAATGTTTGAAGTTAGTTATCCTCATCCCCTGATGCCTTTTGTTGTCTTCCAGTTATGTGCATCCCATTATGAGTGAAAGGTATCGACAAATTCCCAAAAAGAATTGCTTCTCATTGGTAATCTAAAATTTTCATTGTTTTCCTGTGTGTGATATTCAGAAAGATATACAGTGGCATGCAAAAGTTTGGACACCCGTGGTCAAAATTTCTGTTACTGTGAATAGCTAAGCGAGTGAAAGATGAACTCAATTTCCAAAAGGCATAAAGTTAAGGATGACACATTTCTTTAATATTTTAAGCAAGAAAACTTTTTTTCCATCTTTTACAGTTTCAAAATAACAAAAAAAGAAAAGGGCCCGAAGAAAAAGTTTGGGCACCCTGCATGGCAGTACTTAGTAACACCCCTTTTGGCAAATATCACAGCTTGTAAACGCTTTCTGTAGCCAGCTAAGACTCTTTCAATTCTTGTTTGGGGGATTTTCGCCCATTCTTCCTTGCAAGAGGCTTCTAGTTCTGTGAGATTCTTGGGCCATCTTACATGCACTGCTCTTTTGAGGTCTAGCCACAGATTCTCAATTATGTTTAGGTCAGAGGACTGTGAAGGCCATGGCAAAACCTTCAGCTTGCGCCTCTTGAAGTAGTCCATTATGGATTTTGAGGTGTGCTTAGGATCATTATCCTGTTGTAGAAGCCATCCTCTTTTCATCTTCGACTTTTTTACAGATGGTGTGATGTTTGCGTCCAGAATTTGCTGGTATTTAATTGAATTCATTCTTCCCTCTACCAGTAAATTCTGTACCAGAGTTCTTTTCAAAGGTTCAAAGGAACACCTAAACAAGTCTGATGCATTCTGGAAACAAGTCCTGTGGACTGAAGAAGTTAACATAGAACTTTTTGGCTGCAATGAGCAAAGGTATGTTTGGAGAAAAAAGGGTGCAGAATTTCATGAAAAGAACCCCTCTCCAACTGTTAAGCACGGGGGTGGATCGATCATGCTTTGGGCTTGTGTTGCAGCCAATAGCATGGGGAACATTTACTGGTAGAGGGAAGAATGAATTCAATTAAATACCAGCAAATTCTGGAAGCAAACATCACACCGTCTGTAAAAAAAAAGTCGAAGATGAAAAGAGGATGGCTTCTACAACAGGATAATGAGCTTAAACACACCTCAAAATCCACAATGGACTATCTCAAGAGGTGCAAGCTGAAGGTTTTGCCATGGCCCTCACAGTCCCCTGACCTAAACATCATTGAGAATCTGTGGATAGACCTCAAAAGCGCAGTGCATGCAAGATGGCCCAAGAATCTCACAGAACTGGAAGCCTTTTGCAAGGAAGAATGGGTGAAAATCCCCCAAACAAGAATTGAAAGACTCTTAGCTGGCTACAAAAAGCATTTACAAGCTGTGATACTTGCCAAAGGGGGTGTTACAAAGTACTGCCATGCAGTGTGCCCAAACTTTTGTTTTGGGCCCTTTTCCTTTTTTGCTATTTTGAAACTGTAAAAGATGGAAATAAAAAAGTTTTCTGCTTAAAATATTAAAGAAATTTGTCATCTTTAACTTTATGCCTTTTGGAAATCAGTTCATCTTTTACTCGCTCAGCTATTCACAGTAACAGAAATTTTGACCGGGGTGCCCAAACTTTTGCATGCCACTGTATATGCTCTTAGAGGCTTAATAGTTTAAAAATATTCAAGTAATGTTAAACAGTGATCACAGCAATATATGTGGTGTTAGAAAGCTGATTAATTATACATTTTGAGATTTTCAACTAGAAACATACCAAATTGCTGAGGCAGAGATGAATGAAATTTTGAATCCTGGTAATCAAACTCTAAAATGTTTGCTAGAGATTGGTGGCAGACATTGGTAGCACTGTGAATAAAATTTGCCTTTAGTTATCAGAAGACAACACCTTGAAGTATATAATTTAATCCAATGTAGCATTGGAGATTAAAACCAACCTCATTATAGTCTGAGTTTATAATAAAAGTAGCTGTGTGTATGGATGCACTGGTCAATGCATGGTTCCATATGCTTCAAGGGCATTAAAGTGCCAAAGTTTATCAAAATTTCCCATCAGTTAAAATTCATATTTACCTGGATCTCTGATGTCACTGCTACTTGGATGTCACTTGGATTTCTAATGGTTTATTTTTTATTTACTGGCGAAGTATTGTCAAGGCAAAAGAAAGGTTTTCATTTCTATAACATGTGATTAACTTCCCCATATACTTCACAATAAAAGAAAACATTTTGCAGTGCTTGATTCATCTCTGCAGTGCAGACAAATTCAATGGCCACCTATAATTTATCTATTGTTGTTAGTATTTTCCAGAAAATAGGAAAACTCTCAGATTGTATCCCAGGATCTTTTCTATCTTCCTGAATGACTGGAATAAGTGAGCAGAGCTTTGATTACTCCAGAACAAAAATATCATGAAGTGGCATTGTATTCTGAATATTACTTGAATGTAATACCTGGTGTTGTAAGCCTCCATCTTTATTCCATTCTCTTCAGGGCATAAAGGTTTTAATATGTCAGTATAGCTAATGTGCCCTGGCAACTACTTGCAAATTCCTTGCTCTTCATAAATATACAAGGAAGTGGTCAATGCGGTAGTTGCCATTACAATGAAGACATGGCAGCACTTCTATTTTCATAGAAGATTGCAAAGATTTGGCATGTCATCTCAAACTTTGAGAAACTTCTATAGGCACGCAGTGCTGAGTACACTGACTGATTGCCTCACGTCTTGGTTTGGAAACGTCAATGCCCTTTAGCCCAGACCATCACAGGGAAAACATTCCCCACCATTGAGCTCATTTATATGGAGTGCTGTCACAAGAAAGTTGCATCCATCATCAAGGAACTGCACCATCCAGGCCTTGCTGTCTTCTTGCTGTTGCCATCAAGGAGGAGGGTACAGGAGGTCTGATACCCACCAGTTTCGGGAATAGTTATAACTCAGCTATCAGTCTCTTGAATCAGAGTGGATAACTTCACTCACCCTGACACTGGATTGATTCCATAATGTATGGACTCACTTTCAGTGACTCTACAACTCATGTTTTCAATATTATGTAATATTTTGTTACTTTTTATTTTTGTATTTGTGCAATATTTTATCTTTTGCGCTTCTCTTGTCTGAGTTTGTTGCGTGCAGTTTTTATTGCATGCAAATAAAAGTATATTTAAAATTGCTTGAATTCTGATCACCAATATTAGATTAGGAGGAATCGATCATGGCACTTACTTCATAGAGAAACGACATAATCATTTTCTGGGGGGTGAATTCAAGTCCACCATCCATCGAAGGAAAGATAGAAGCTTATAGAACCTGTCTTCACAGGGACATGAGCCACAGTTATGGCATGTTATTTTCGCCAGTGTTTGGAGTAAAAGGCAGCCAGGGAAGCACCATGAAACAACAGGATAAAAGGTTTTAGTCACAGATAATCACTCGTAAGTTCCCAGTGCAATCTGATGGAAATCATTTTGATCAATTTAAGGCCATTATAAATCATTTGCCATGTAATTATTTTCAGTGACAGAAATGAAGGTTTACTGCTTGCAGTAATATTTGAAGAATTCTGCAAAGGTTCTAAACAAACTGTTCCTAGCATCATTTCCTTTTCGATGAGTTGGGCAGGCACCAAATAAACTGATTTTGTTTTCACTCTCTGGTTAGGTATTTATTTTGATTGAAGAATACCACTTAATGATATGCTGATAGTTTGGTCTGTTCTTGTTAGTATTTTCAGATTCTTTTTGTTACCACAAAAAACCTCCACTAGCTGGCAGAGGCAGCCTGTTTGGACTCCAGTCTTTGTGATTGTTGCTCAGTGAAAAAGTGAGCAACCGATTAGAATCATTAGACTATCTTATTCCCCACAGCAAAAATCATTTGCAATTCTTATTACTAGGCAGACTTCAACACTTTGTGAAGTTACGGTGTGTTCGTGAGTGAACAGAAAAATTGCACACCTCTGTTCTGAACTTCTGAAGGCTTTGATTTTTAGGGGGATCATGAAGTTGAATTAACCATTCTTCTCCTCTGACATATTTGTTATTCATGTCTTCAGTTTGAAATCATTGTATTTAGTGCAAAAGCTTTCTCAGACCCAGACCCAAGTTGATCACAACTTGACTGGAATGCTTTTTGGAAAAAAAAATGTTAGTCTGTGTAAAATTTGCTTGGTTTCAAGGTTGAAATTACCCTGTTGTTCAACCTGTAGGAGTAGGGATCACTGCAGGTCACGGGGTGAAAAAGACCTGGTCAAAGAGATAACTTTGAAAATCTGATGTAAAGTGACAATATTGCAGAAAAGGGTTTCAATCATGACAGTAAGTCCAATTATATAAAATAGAGGAGAATGTGGATTTGTCGGCATTAGCCCATTTTCTTGTCAGACTGCACAAGAAGTCTAAAGTTAAACCAGATTTAATCACCTTGGACAATGGTCTGGTGATTTCTGCCTCTTGTTTTGGCAAGTACTTTGCCACCATCCCACGTTCATAATTGCATGCCAAGTCTGGATTTTGTTTGCAAAAACCATGTTGTTTGTGGAAAGTAACGCATTGACTGGCAACACACATCAAAGTTGCTGGTGAACGCAGCAGGCCAGGCAGCATCTCTAGGAAGAGGTACAGTCAGCCTGAAACATCGACAAGATGCTGCCTGGCCTGCTGCGTTCACCAGCAACTTTGATGTGTGTTGCTTGAATTTCCAGCAGCTGCAGAATTCCTATTGTTTGCATAGACTGGCAGCAGTGTTTTCAGCATGGAGGAGGTACAAGATTAAAAGCTGATGAAAGATATCTCTAAGAATACATGGGGCAATTTGCAGTGGTGGAAGGCTGTATCTGAGTGCTTCAGCACTCTCTAGAAGATGATGTGAACTGAGAGAGGCATGCATTTTTGGTTGACATCCAACCTGCTCCAAGTGAATATATGGAATGAAGTGCATAACAAGGTTGCTTCAGGGACACCTGCAAAGATGTTGTAATGAGATGGCAAAGCTCTTGAATCATTCATATGATTTTGTTTTCATACTGTGGAGAGGTTCAGTTCAGCTCACCAGATATGCTACAATAAGCCAAGTTCTCATTAAAAGTGGAACTCCATGCTACATGAAAGGTTCTCCAAAAGTTCCAGTACCAAAACAGACCTACTGACACAGCTGGTAACTGCTTTGGGAATTGGTGAATGACTTGTGAGTGACATTGGAAAGTTCACTGGTTTACTCTGAAGGTAACATTAAAAATTGGAGGGCAATTTGCAGTGATATCCATTCACTCTCATTTTGCTGTATATTAATATTGAATTATTTAATGGGAGCTCAGAAACCAGTTGATTTAACAAACCCTTTCTTGGAGGCAACTTGTTTGAGCAGCTTGATTTGTTGTGGTATTTTAGCTTGTACACCTTGACAATTGATGTAATTATTTAGCAGTGATTTAGTATGTGTGAGAGATTTTATTCCATTTCAGATCATTTTGTTTTCAACTGGCTGGCAAATGACAAGTGCTCAATATTTCTAATTGTCCTTAGATTGTTTGCAGCATGCACAATGAAACTGCAGGTGTTGGATCTGATTTTCTTGAGATCTGATATTCCCACAATTTATTTGGAGGTAGCCAATAGGAAACATCTGCAGGTTGCATTAATATAAATGCTTATAGAAGCTGACATAGGCTACATCAGAATACATGAATTTCCTGTTGCTTCATTAAAATTGTAGCATGACCTTGTGCATGGCAATAATGAGCCAATATGCATTTAAAATGGCTGCGTAAGTTCTTGCTTTTCAGCAAAACATAGGAGAAATTTTAAAATTAATACAATTAATTAAACTGTACAGGATGTAAATTTACTGACAGAAGTCCAAAGTGGTAAATTCCAAGGAGGCAGTACATCTCATTAAAAAGCTGACTAAGAGTGGGCACGTATATAAAAGAGAACTCTCAAAGGTGTAATTAGAATGGTGATCAGAAGTAAGCAGTGATATTATTGTCATGATTCATTTACTGACAACTGTCTTCTAATTAACATCACTGATAACCTAATAGAATATGCATGCTCTGCAATCTAGTACCTTGTTTATTCTGTGTTGATCTAAGCACACTATAAATCCATAAGGGGGGATGAATGTTGTTCCTTAGTTTATAGTGTTGACTTTTGAGTTGAGAGCTCTAGAGATGTCAACATTTATGTCTGTATCTGCATACTTTTACCTGCACTCATTGGCGGTTGTGTGCTTTCCACTTCTCAGGTGCAGTTGAAAATAGTTCCACTTAGGGCTAGATTGGAGCAATATGTTGGACTCTGCAAACGTATGTTCTACCCAAAGTGATCATCAATAATCAATATGCACTAAGGAACATAGATTTTGGGGATGGGGGCGGAGGAGTTGGATCTTACTCTATTTGTCAATATAAACAAGTTTTGCTATGATCATGCTTGATGTACCTTTTGTACTTGAAACAGTTAAACAATAATTGCTATTCAAATGTGCTATCTTTATTAGAGTGTCAATCCTTTATTTCGAGGTAGATTCTAATTATTACAACAGTTTTGTTATATTAAGGATTTATTTTTATTTTCCTTTTACCATTTATATTTCCTCACAATTTTCTATGCTGGCACATAAAGGTTCTTGGCAAGGCTGTAATTGCCACAGGTACTTACACTGTTAATATGTCACAGATGGTTTGTTATCATATGTGCAATCTCATATTTATATTTACCAAAGAATATTAGCGGCCAAAAAGCTGTTCTTTTATGCTTCTCTTATTGTGTTCTCACAGATAATCATGTGGATTTTGTACTTGTCTTCCCTTTGCTTTGCTTCTTTGATGTTTTTTGTTGATATTCACCATATTTTATGTCATGCATCTCTGCCCCAAAGCAGAAAATCTCATTCGTGACCTCTCTCTGGATTCTGCTGTTAAAACATTGAATGAAAGAATTGGCAGTTGCTTTATCAGACTAGTAAATAACTCTGTTAGTGGCAGAGTCTCTTAATACTTTGGTTTCCTTCATCTACATATACAGGATAATTAATATGTTAGTTAATTGCTGCCTGTTACAGGTGTTTAGGGTAGCAATGAAGGTCCTCCATCTCTTTGTGTTCATGGCTTCCTTAATTATGTCAGTGGGTTCCTCTCGGTTTTAACTATTGTTAGTCATACAAGACACGGGTGGAGATTCAGGAATACCATCAGTCTCAGAGGCAGAAGGATTCTTCATTGGTGTTTCCAAAACAAGTTAGTTTTATCATTCAGAGTGGTTAGCCCTGAGCTGAACCCCCGAGCCTGGAGGACCGGCGGACTACACTTTGTCTGGTCTTTGACCTGTTTGGCATGAGTGAACGAACCAAGAGCCAATGCAGTAAAGCCCTAACTCCAGCCAACGTAGCTCTCTGATTCATTGAGGCACACAAGCCTCCAAACCATGACAAGGTTGGGGTCCTCTTGGAGGATAATTAATATGTAAATACATTTATTTTCACCTGTATAAGCTCTTTAGATGGTACTTATGTGTTTGATCCTCAGACTTTGATTTTTCAGTCTCTCTTGAGCATCTTCTAAGACCTTACCAAATACCTTTCGAAAATTTGAATGTGCTGATTGTTCACAACAACAGTGTCTGTGTCTGCTGTATAACTTTATCAAACACGTCTTGCTTTTCATAAAGCCCCACCTTCTTACAATTTCTCACTTTATCTCAAAATATGGATTCTTAAGGTATTGGCTATAACCACAGTTTGAGTGACTGGACTATGGTTACCCAATTTTTCGTCTCAGTTTCAGATAAGTTAGACTAATTGTCTCTCCAACACTACTTTTCTCTCTTGTGGGATGAAGTGTGTGCCTTTTGAATTTTCTGATTGGCTTACTGTGCTCAGTAGCTCTTCCACCGCGAGATTCATCTTCTTTCCAACAAAAACTGTATCAACAAGATTGAAAGAGTGTGGAGGAAATTTACAAGGATACTGTCAGGACTTGAGGGCCTGGTCTATAGGGAAATATTGAATAGGCTAGGACTTTATTCCCTGGAGTTTTGGAGAATGAAGGGAGATTTGATAGAGGTCTTGGCAGGGTAAATGCAAGCAGGTTTCTTCTACTGAGATTGGTTGAGACTGAAACTTGAGGTCATGGGTTAAAGGTGAAAGGTAAACTGTTTAAGGGGAACATGAGGGGGGGACCTTCTTCACTCAGAGCATAGAGTGTGGTATGAGCTACCAGTGCAAACGGTGGATGTGGGCTCGATTTCAATATTTAAGAGAAATTTGGATCAGTACATGAATAGGAGGGGTATGGAGGGCTCTGGTCCACGTGCAAGTTGATAGGATTAGGCCAATTAATAGTTTGGTACAAAGCAGATGACCAGAGTGCTTGTTTCTGTTCTGTAGCATTCTTTGACTCTATAGCTTTAAATTAAACAAGGATTATTTCTTGACCTTAGTTGGTCCAGTCTGTATACTTGCACGTTAACTTATTGCTTAGATAAAATCTGCTCAAATATTTTAATTCATACTGTATTTCTATATGCACCCTATCCTCATTATATGCGAGGGATATGTTCCTCGAAGTCGATGCATAATGTGAAATCGCATAATGTGAATAATTATTTAAATGGAGAAAATAGGGATGCATTCCAGAGGGCTTCCTAAATATGTCTTATCCATAATTTATTCACATTTTATACCAATACGACACAAAAACAGTACTACAAGACAAAATTTATATTATATTTGATCAATTTAAGGTAATATTCAATGTAATAAATCATAGAAAGTTAACACCCTCTGGTGTACAGTATTCACCAACAGTGGTAGGTGTGTTCACTCCGGGAGATGAGTGGTTGTTGTGGTGTCCAGCAACTTTACACGGATAAGGTGGATGGTTGTGGTCGTCAGGATAATATCAAGCACAGCAAGGGGTGAAGGAAGACTCACAGAACTCTTAGAACTGCCGGCAGCAGAAGATTACAGTGATTTTCATAAAATGGTGAGGGTTGTTTGCTTGACAGCATTTTGTTTTAAATTTGCTTGTAGGGAAGAAGGGTTGACGGCAGGGAACGTCTGAAATGCTGACTCCATTCGAAACTTGGGTCCATGTCCATCACCATTTGTGCCAAGTGTTCCGACTTCCACCATTCCCCCACTGTTGGTAAACTCCTGGGATTTTCAAAATCGTCTGTTGCTTGCAGCATCTGAGAGATAGTTCGCCGTAAAAAAAAATGCACACCTTGAATGTGGATTACACCTTGGTCGAGTGGTTGAATCAGCGATGCTGTGCTAAGTGGCAGGAAACGCGCTGTTATGTTAGGATGAATGCTGTCCAAATGTTTAGGATGGGCTGGCGCATTGTCAAGCAACAAAAGAACTTTAAAGGCAAGATTCTGTTCCTGGCAGTAGTGTCCAAGAGCTGTGTTACCTTCAACTGATGCCGCGCTGTTTATAATTTCCAACTTTTTTTCAAGTGTTAAAGCGGTTCTCTGCCGCTTGGCTGACGGCCCAGGACATGACATCGGACGCTCAGGAGGCACAGTTAAATATTTCAAGCGCAGAATCACTGCACCGTAGGTAAAACCAACAAAAATTTAAGATCGCGCATCCACACCTTGCCAAAACCAATGTGAGAGTGGCGGGAGAGAGATTGTGAGGCGTGCGCACCTGACTTGTATTGGCGGGAAAGTGGTGCTTCTCATCCCAACAGTGAGACCGTGAGGTGTGGGCACGTGACTTGTATTGGCGGGAAGGCAGTGCCGCTTGCATAACTGTGAATTTTGGACGCATATAACGAGACATTGGTAGAAATAGGTTCCTTGCATAACTGTGAATCCGCATAGTCTGAAGACGCATATAACGAGACATTGGTAGAAATAGGTTCCTCGCATAACTGTGAATCCGCATAGTCTGAAGACGCATATAACAAGGATAGGATGTACTTTATTCTTTATCACCACATGTTTAAAAAATCATTTTATTTCCTTTCAAAAATCAGTTCCCTGAAAAATCAATTGCTTTATTCCCCTCTGTTTCTCCACTCCCTTCTTACCTCTCCACAGTAATTGTTTCATTTAGCATTACCTTTAATACTGTTAGCCTCTGTTGAATGTAATAGCTGCTGCAAAATCTTGGACTCTTGCAACATCTTTAATGCAATAGAATATGCCAAGAAGTAGTTACCTAACAGAGTTTGGCAAGGTATTGAGAATGTGGAATGCGTTGCCAAATGGAGTGTAAGAGGTAGATTGTATGAACTTCTTCCCACATTTGCTTGTTGTGAGGAGTCTCAACTAGAGTAGTGATGTTGGTGTGGAGTGGGTGGAGCTTATAACTGTTTCTCTGCCTTATGACCAACCTGATCCTATCATTAGAGATATTCCGCCTAATGGGAGAAAGCTGGATCTGTAGGTATTAAGGTAAATTTTAAAGGAGAGAAAACGGGGTCATGGGATGGAGAATATTGGAGAAAATTCTTATATTTATCCTGTCAAAACTTGATTGTATGACCTCTAGTTGTGGAATGATTGAATTCAGAGAAGTGGTAGTTTGAATGGTACTGAGGATTATTCAATACAATAGCAGCATAGTTCTGTATGGTGATAGTGAATGGAAGGTCTTTAAGGTAAATATTTCCTATAATCTCAGATTAGTTTTGTTTTCCCTAGTAGGAATGTACTTATTTTTAGTTAACGAATTTAATTTTTTAAATTGAAAAACTGTTAACTGGTTGTTGTTTTTATTGCTTTGAAGTTAATTTGGATTTGAGCTTGGTGCTGTTCCAGATCTGCTTTTCAAAACTTTGCATTGAATAAAGGTTTGTCTCCTGGATTATTGTGAGTTTTATGAATCACAATATTTGTACAATTTAAATAGTGTTCTATACACAGTTCAGCTTTTAATATCATGCACCATTACTGATGCTACGTTTTGAAATAGAACATAAGAACATCAGAAATAGGAGCAGGAATAGGCCATCTGACCCATCAAGTCTGGTCATGGCTAATCCGGCCATGGACTCATCTCCACCTACCTGCCTTTCCCCCATAACCCTTAATTCCCCTACTATGCAAAAATCTATTCAACCTTCTCTTAACTGAGGTAGCCTCCACTGCTTCATTGGGCAAAGAATTCCACAGATTCACCAACCTCTGAGAAAAGCAGTTCCTCCTCATCTCCGTAATTGTTACTTGTCCTTGAGTTCTCACACTCGAGCAACATCTTCCTGAAGAAAAAGAGCTTGTTTAGTCTGTTCAGTCCTTGCAAGGAATATATGATTGCCAATGCTTCTCCATGTAACTTTGTGACAGTTTGATCTGTATGGCTGAGATCAAATTAGTTACCTTATGTTAGTTCTCGCAATCCATAATTTGTTTGATGTCTTTTCTCTTTTGACTTTCTGTTATCTACCTATCTTGTTCTAATCTACTTGGTCTCCCAGAGGTTTTGCTTGTGCTTATCTCTGATCCAATGCCAGTTTTTCAACCTCTCCTGCAATATTGTCCCTCTGACTTTTAGCATGTGAACATGTAGCTTCCCTTCCCTCCACCACTGGCAGCTATTCCTTCAGTAGTCTGTGCCTTGTGTGGTGGAATTCAGCGTCTCGGTATAAATTTCACTCCAGGCTGGTGGAAGTGGATTGAACCATTTCAGCTTCTTAACAACGTAATATCAAAGAAAACTGCTAACAGGAGATTGTCTTCTCATCTCATACAACTATTCTCATACAACTATGTAGTCCATAATGTCTGCTTAAAAAGAAGAGGAGAAAGGAAGGTTCCCGTCCAACATCACAGCAACTTCGTCCAATAAGAGTGCAATTCAAGATTCAAGACTGTTTAATACCATTTCCTGTACACAAGTGCAAAGGAGAATGAAAATAGCACAATAATAAAAAAAAAATACAATAAATATACTGTAAATACATAAAATTCTTCTTTTTCTTCAGCCCATCACCTCTACTAGGGCGTAGGTTACTGACAGCAGTTAGCCAGAGTCCTCTGTCCAAGGTCAGTCTTTCAAGTTGTCCCCAGGTGTAGCCCATTTCAAAGATCCTTCCTCTCCCAGGAATGAGGCCTTTGAACCCAATAGTTAAACATACCTTACGTATATGGTTTTAATTCCGAAGATTTTTTGGGTTTAATCAATTCATTCTAGCAAGTCCCATTATATCAAATTTTCTTTTTCAACCTTCCATGATGGATCAAGCTTACTTTGATTGGAAAACCAAAAGTATAATATCTTTTCGCAATTTATTCTTGGATAACTGTTTTATGTCTGTTGATCAACTCTCTAACAAATATAATTTACCCAGATCTCACTTTTTTAGATATTTACAGATTAGAAACTTTTTAATTACTGTCTCTCCTAATTTTCCACACCCATATCCAATGGACACTTTGGAAAAAATCTTAGACTTAAATTTTTCTCAGAAAGGTGTAATAGCAATTGTATATAATATAATTATGAATTTATGTCCTGATGCCTCTAATAAAATTAAAGCTGACTGGGAAAGAGAACTTGAGATTAATATAACGACTGAAAAATGGGAAAAAATTCTTCAGTTGGTGAATTCATCCTCTGTATGTGCTAAGCATAGGTTGATACAGTTTAAAGTAGTTCACAGGGCTCATATGTCCAAAGATAAACTATCTCGTTATTACTCTTATATTAATCCAATATGTGACAGATGCCAGTCTGAGATTGCTTCTTTAACTCACATGTTTTGGTCATGTCTCTTGTTGGAGAAATATTGGAACGATATTTTTGATATTATTTCAACGGTCCTAAATCTAGACTTACAACCTCATCCAATTACTGCTATCTTTGGATTACCAATGATAGACTCAAATAATTTAACCTCTTCATCACGAAGGATGATTGCATTTCTTACTTTAATAGCTAGAAGGTCCATCTTGTTGAATTGGAAAGAGATCAACCCTCCTACAGTTTTTCATTGGTTTTCACAAACTATGGTGTGTCTGAATTTGGAGAAAATTAGAAGTGCAGTTTATGACCCTTCTATTAAGTTTGAAAAAATTTGGAGGCCATTTATTCAGCATTTTCATTTGATGTAATTTGATCATTTCCAAACTGGTTTTATTTCTCTGTACTGTTGTTGGAGGGGAGTGGAGGCGTCGACGCTGAGGTTTTCTTCTTTTCCATTTTTAAGTTGTTAGTTTTGCCCAAGTCTTTTAGTTTAGTTGTTTTTCTTTCTTTGGGATGGGTTTTTTTTTCTTTTTTTTGTCTTTTTCCTTTTTTTTTTGCTTTATATTATCCGTGATCAGTTCTACATGTATGGGAGTTTTGGTAATTTCCACTATTTGGTTTTGCAATTACTTTTTTAAAATGTAACAATACATCTCATATTATCTGTATTATTGCTATGTTTTGTTTCTATATTTTGAAATTAATAAAAAGATTGAAAAAGAAAGGAATGAGGCCTTTGGAGCTTCTGTAGCTCTGGGTTTTTACGGGATAGGGTTGCTAGCCCTGTGGCCAACCATCTCCCTGATCCCCCACCCCCACCACAGCTGTGTTAGGACTGTCCATGGCAGAATTACATGGATTGAGTATATAGTACTGTCCAGAAGTCATATTTTTATCGCACACTAGGATGTCTAAGACTTTTGCATAGTACTGTAGTAATTTTATGTATTGCTCTGTACTGCTGTCGCACAAAAAACAAATTTCATTATATACGTGAGCTATGATAAACTTCATTTTGATCTGGGTCTATTGCGAACTGAGAGTGGGAAGGGGGCAGGGAGAACAGAATCATAGTTGGGAAAACAAAGGAAGGTGAGGGAAGCACCAGAGAGACATTTTGTAATGATCAATAAACCATCATCGGTCATTGGAAAAGTGTTAGGCTGCAGTCGGTCAACGATCGGAACAATTTTAAAGGATAAAGTGAGAAAGGCCCTGCCCAATTAAAGCTACAATTATTACTAAGCAACGCAGTGGTTTAATTATTGGGTTTTGGGGTTTTGGGTTTTTGATCCTCCACATCAACCCGACACGGATGGAGAGCGTGCTCGGAAGTGCTCTGTCACTGGATTGAACTCGGGAATTTCTGTTCCCGAGCCCGGCGCTGAAACATATGTTTCTTAAGTATTTTGTATGCATAGAAAGGTAAATATATATACTATATACTAAGACAAACATTTGACTAACTGACGCTAAATAATACCGGATGTACCTGTTCCAACTTACTTAGTAAGAGAACTTCTGTTTTTTTTAATCCCGATCCACGATAACCTACGCACATCCTCCTGTATACTTTAAATCATCTCTAGATTACTTATAATACCTAATACGATGTAAATACTATGTAAAATAGTTGTTAAACTGCATTATTTAGGGAATAATGGCAAGAAAAAGAAGTGTGTACATACTCGAACAGCAAGTGCTGGAAGAGCACTTCCGGGTTTTGTCAATTCGCGGTTGGTTGAATTTGCGCATGCGGAACTCGCGGATAAGGAGGGCCGACTGTAGATAGAAACGAGAGTGGGTGCATTTAGGGAGATGACCAAAGAGAGGTGGTTGATTGGCAGGCACACTTGGGGGTGGGTTCCGGAGGACATTGTTCCCAGCCTCCTTTGTTGCCAAGCATGAACAATTTTTTAAACAAAGGTGGACTTCATTTGTAACATTTGAAGCTGAGGAACTCGGTATTTGTCTGAATATCTGTCAAAAACTACTGCACCTCTTTCCCCAGTGTATTCCATGAGGAACTGGATGGGTGTCAAACACACTGCTCACCCTGAGAACATGAAGTATTTGACAGGCCTCACCCTTCTTGTTATTACGCAAGTGAGATTTTGAAGCTCAGTCGAAATTCGTGTTGATGTTTATTGCATGAGAGGACTGCTTGTAGACCTATCTGACAAGAACAGAAGAGATTCTGTAAGTGCTGAAAATCTTGGGCCACACACCTGTCACCTATCAGCCTGTACCCATTACCCTGCTCCCCCGACTCTCACCACCTCATTCTGGCTTCTACCGCCTTCCTTTCCAGTATGGTACTGATGAAGGGTCTTGGTCCATAATGTCGACTTTTTATTCCTTTCTGTCTATAAGTTTCTCCACCATTTTGTGAGTGGTTGAAATCTGACGGAAGTCTCTTTCTCCTTTTCCTGAAGTTCCTCATTTACTACTGATTGACTTGTGCTCCAAGCTGTCTTTCTGCATCATCTGGTAGAAGTATACTGCCCATCTCTCCAGTAGTATGGCTAGACCTGTCCTTAGCAATACTGGGGATGGATGGAACCCTGGCATCTGGTGCAGTTTGCTGTTTTGGGCATATCAAGTAAGCACTTGTTAATCCACAGTCACAGTGAGGGCACATTGTGTGCATTTTTCTTCCCTTTCATTTGAACTGCCGTCTCTCAGCTCCAGGATTAACCTTAGGTTGAACTCTGAACTCCTAGAGCAGTGTTGAGTTAATATGTTCTCCCTGATTATATAAGCTTCTTCCAGATACTGTCACATGTCATAGACATGGAGGTTAATAGGTTAATTGGCTTCTGGAAAATGCCTCTTGTTTGAAGATGATTGGAGAAATCTGGGTGGAATCGATAGGAATGTGGGGTGATAAAATGGGGTTTATGAAGAAGTTTTGTAACTTTGTGTTTGATGTTCAGTGTAGAATTTGTGGGTGAAGGGTTTCTTTTCATGCAAATTGGTTCTCTGATCTCTGACAACCTTGACCTTGAGCGGCAGCAACGTAATTCAACTGGCACTGCCATTGTCAAGTAAATTCATATGAATGCTTTCATTTAATTTTAGAAACTTGTGACTAATTGGAAAGTTCTGCACAAAGCTGTAGTCTGGAGCCACTGACAGAATTGATGGTTCCAGTCACAGTCCCGAGCAATCGCTGTATTTCAGCCAACCTTTGTATATTCGAAGTCACATATGGTTTCTCATCAAAGACTGCTTAAACATTAATGGGGAAATGCTAAGACTGTTAAGCTATTGGCTGCTTGGCAACTTTTAGAAGATCAAAGAGGATGCATGAAAGGATATGTTTGTATCAAAGGGGATGTTTACATTCAGGGACTGCAGAATCTCTTACAGAGGCATTGCTTGGTGTAAGTAATGCAGGGAGGGAGCATATTTCAAAATTCAAGATAGTGGTATTAAAGGCTTTTGGGATGTTCGTCAGAGCAGTACCCAGTAATTTAAGGGAATTAAGCATGAAATTCAAATCATAAGGGAATTGATGACTGTTGTCTCATGTCCTAGAGATTCAAAGTAGACTACTTAATGCCTCAGGTCTCTTTTACTGTAAAATGAAATCATGGCTGAGCCCTAACTAACTTTTGCTTTATTTGCCTTTCTCTCCAAAATCCTTTAATATTTCCAATTAGTGAATGTTTATCCATCTTTTAAAAATGACAAACCGATCCATCTTCGATACTAATGTAAGGAAAAGAGTTTGTACCACGAGCCAATTGTTCGGCTGACAAAGAGCATTGTCTCAGCAACACACACACAAAATGCTGAGGAACTCAGAAGGCCAGGCAGCATCGATGCAGACATCCCACCCTGCAAAAACTCATTTCAGGGAGGTAGCACCATCAATTTGCGGGAGTCTTCCGGAAGAGGTGGGATGTCTGCAATAGAGTAACTCCTCAGCAGCTAGCCAGCTAGTTTAAATAACGTTAGCTATGCTAATGAATGAATGGCACCTGTTAAAATCACCTCAACATGTGTTTTACAGTCTTAACCCACCATGGGCAATAGAAACGTCACTGTTGCAAACAGTGCAGTGAGCAACACTGTCATTATTTTGACCCCTATTAGGCAGGGGTACACTTTAGTGTAGTCTGGGGTGACGTACGTTTTATATATTTTTTGGAACACTCTGCCATGACATGCTGTCTCTCTCTCTTGTGGTTGCTCGCGCGCTGTCGCTTGCTTTCTCGCTCGCTGTCTCTCGCATGCTTTCGCTCGCGCGCTCTCTCTTGCTTTCTCTCGCTCTCAAAAAAAATTTTTGTGATATTGTATATAATTTGCAGGCATCAGGGAGCCACTATTAATATGCCGGAGACTCCCGGAACTTCCGGGAAAGATGGGATGTCTGTCTATGGTAAAGATTACAGTTAATGTTTTGGGCCAAAACCCTTCGGCAGGATTGGAGAAAAATGCTGTGAAATAGATTTAAAATATTGTGGGGGGGGAAGAGAAATGCCAGGTGATAGGTGAAACCTGGAGGGGGAAGGATGAAGTAAAGAGCTGGGAAGTTGGTTGGTGAAAGAAATTTTTACTGGAATGTCTGGTCCTGAAACACCTCCAACCCCACCAGGAAGGCCTCAAAGATCTCAGTTCTTTTTCTGGACACCAGACCTATCAAGTTCCCCTCCACCACCACTCTCCTCACTCTAAATAATTTCTCCTTTCACTCCTCCTACTTCCTTCAAACAAAAAGGGTAGCTATGGGCAGTCGCATGCCCCCCAGCTATGCCTGCCTGTTTGTCGGCTACGTGGAACAGTCTATGTTCCAAGCCTACACTAGTGACCGTCCAGCACTTTTCCTACGCTGTATCGATGACTGCATTGGTATTGCTTCATGTACCCACGTTGTACTTGTCAATTTCATCCACTTTGCCTCCAACTTCCACCCTGCCCTCAAATTTACCCGGTCCATTTCTGACACATCCCTCCCGCTTTCTCGATCTCTCTCTCTATCTCTGGAGACAGCTGATCCACTGATGTCTATTATAAACCCATGGACTCTCACAGCCACCTGGACTATACCTCGTCCCACCCTGTTAATTGTAAAAACGCCATCCCCTTCTCTCAATTCCTTTGTCTGTGCTGTGGCTGCTCTCAGGATGAGGCTTTTCATTCTAGAACAAAGGAGATGTCTTCCTTTTTCAAAGAAAGGGGCTTCCCTTTCTCCACCATCAATGCTACCCTCAACCACATCTTTTCCATTTCACGCACATCTGCTCTTACCCCATCGTCCCGCCACCCTACCAGGGATAGGGTTCCTCTTGTCCTTCCCTACCACCCCACCAGCCTCCATGTCCAGCGAGAAATTCTCCGAAACTTCCACTACCTCCAACAGGATCCCATCAATGAGCACATCCTTCCCTCCCCCCCACTTTCTGCTTTCTGCAAGGATCACTCCCTACATGAAACTCTTGTCCATTTGTCCCTCCCCACTGATCTCCCTCCTGGCACTTATCCTTGCAAATGGAACAAGTGCTACACCTGTCCCTACATATCCTCCCTCACTACCATTCAAGGCCCTAAACAGTCCTTCCAGGTGAGGCGGCACTTCACCTGTGAGTCTGTTGGGGTCATTTACTGTGTTAAGTGCTCCTGTTCTGGCCTCCCGTACATTGGTCAGACCTGGTGTAGATTGGGAGATCGCTTCGCTGAGCACCTACGCTCCATCCGCCAGAAGACACCCATTTTAATTCCTCTTCCAATATGTCCGTCCTTGGCCTCCTCCGTTGTCGTGATAAGGCCACACTTAGGTTGGAGGAACAACACCTGAAATACCATTAGGGTAGTCTCCAACCTGATAGTATGAACATCGATTTCTCAAATTTCTGTTAGTGCCCCTGCCTCATCTTCTTCACCATTTCCCATCCCCTTTTCCCTCTCTCACCTTATCTCCTTGTCCACCCATCGCCTCCCTCTGCTGCTCCTCTCCACTTTCCTTTCTTCCATGCCCTTCTGTCTCTTTCACCTATCAACTTCCCAGCTCTTGACTTCATCCTTCCCCCTCCAGGTTTCACCTCTTACCTGGTGTTTCTCTCTCCCCTCCCCCTACCTTTTAAATGTACTACTTAGCCTTTTCATCCTCCAGTTCTGCCAAAGGGTTTCGGCCCGAAACACTGACTATGCTCTTCCATAGATGCTACCTGGCCTGCTGAGTACCTCTCGCATTTTGTGTATGTTGCTCGGATTTCCAGTATCTGCAGATTTCCTCTTGTTTTTGAAAGAGCATGGTCTGATGCATTGCATTAAATTAACCTCAAACATCTATGCATCTGGTCTTGGAGCTCTCAAGATTTGGCAATTAGGAATAATTTTTGCACTAATTTGGTTTAACCCTGCCATTTGCCTTCTGTGGGCATCATTGTGGAGTCAGCCTCACAACTGTTTGCCAATTTACTGTCTCCTTTTGGCTAATTAAAGTAACTGAATCAGTGCCAGGAGTCAGTTTCAAGGCCCTGGGCTACAGAATCTCTGTTCAAAGAACAATTTCAAAAGTTCCAATTGTGACCAAGAGTTGGGCCAGCAATTAATTTCCCACCTGGAGAAAAAAATATATTAGAAGTTTAGTTTTATTAGTCTGGTTGAATTTTTTTATTTATGATGTCAAATATTAATTTGAATTTAGACGCACAAAATACTGGAGAAAATGCCTGGGATAAGTGGCATCTGTGGAGGCCAGAAGCCGGTTAACATTTTGTGTCGAAACCCTTAATCTGGTCTGAAAGGTAGAGCAGAGATGGCCAATATAAAAAGGTGCAAGGAAGAGGTGGAGCAAGGGAATGTAAATGATCGGTGAGAGGCAGATGGGGGATGTGATTGTGGACAGGCAACTATAACCTGGGAGGTGATAAGTGGTAATGACAAAAGTCTGGAGATGATGGAGTCTGATGAGAGAACATGGTGGAACAATGGAATAAAAGTGAGGGAGATGCACAGGGCACATGGGAGCTGTGGGGGAGGGAACAGGTGGGAGTGTGTTTTAGCCCTACTTAGTTAACTATAGATAATTTGAAATAGTTAAATAAGTAGGGCTAAAACAGAAAAATATAGCAGTGAGGTAGTGTTCATGGGTTCAATGTCCATTTAGAAGTTGGATGGCAGAGGGGAAGAAGCTGTTCCTGAATCACTGAGTGTGTGCCTTCAGGCTTCTATACCTCCCTCCTGTTGGTAACAATGAGCAGAGGGCATGTTCTGGGTGTCGGGGTCCTTAATGCTGGATACCACCTTTTTGAGGCACCACTCTTTGAATATGTCTTGGATTCAATGGAGACTAGTGCCCACAGTGTAGATGACTAATTTTACGACTTTCTGCAGCTTACTTCGATCCTGTGCGGTAACCCCCGTGCCCACCCCCCATGCCAGATGGTGATGCAACCAGTTGGAATGTTCTCCATGGTACATCTGTAGAATTTAGTGAGTTTTTTAGGTGACAAACCAAGTGAGGGCTCCATCAATAATAGTGAGGTGGTTGGGGGGGGCACTTTTCTGAAAAAGAACTTCTGAGCTCTTATTCAATTTTAAATATGAGATTGTGCGCTGGTTTGCTGTTTTATTGTGACTCAGCAGAAAATAGCATATGTACACTCATCTGAAGTGTAAGAATGGTCCTGCACAGTAGTTCTTGGAGCACTTTTACATTAAGTTGTATTTTACATCAGATGCAAGAGGCAAGGTGAAAAGCTGGGACTGAGGCTCCGTTCGAACTAACTGAGCCTCTGAAGCCCGCGAGTTGGGCATGCACTCAGTATAAATGCAGTGTGGCTTCCAACCTGACAAGAAAAGTGCCTGGTAATATCCCAAACACTTTGAGTTTAGCCTCACACTGCTGAATTATTCAGAGAGCAGAAATACCCCTTTGCTGATTTTCTAAGCGTTTAATTCTGGAGTGCTTGGTGAAGGTTTTGCACAGATGTGCCTGTCGGCACACGCGGGCAGGGTTGTTGGAGTAGCAGGCAATGTAAACATTAATTTTTGCCTGACTGGAACACAAGCTGCAGCTGCCAGTATCCAAGCAGCAGGCTGAAGCTGCAGTGTGAATAAATGCACCCTAAAACACAGGTGCAGTGATGAGCTTGCCAGCATCTGAATACCAGTGAGATGTTCATAAGAGGCTTACTGTGACACTGGCACACAATCAACATTTCACTGGTGGTCCAGTGCACTTGGATAGATATTCTTTTAACAGCAGACATGGTGGCTGATTATCTATTAGTCAGGTGTGCGGCTACATCTTGAGCTGTGTCATGCTCTTACCCACTGTCAGACTGGTCTATCTGGCTTAATTTCATACCACACACGATCACAGTGATACGTTTACGGCAACTTTCCTATCAGTCGAAAGCACTGCTGGCGTCTCTAAGAAAATATTAGTTCTGCAGCAATTATATCAGTAACTGATCCAATTTAAACGATGAAATCAAATTAGGAAAATTAATTTTCAATATACAACATTATTTGCTCATTCAGTAAATTCAGTGATTAAATCCTGGTGTGCTAAAGAAATTTGGAATTATTGTAGTTTTGATAAACTTCGGGAGGGTCGAGACACGTTGCAGGGGTACTGCTGAGATCTTTTTTGGTAGCTCTTTGTTCGCAAGTCAAAGACTGAAATCGCTGTCTGGTACAGGAATTGAAAGACATCTGATCTAAAGTCCTTAGAAAGGATTGCAAAAAGGATCATTGGGGTCTCTTTTCCACCCATCAGAGATATTTATCAGGAGTGGTGTGTAGGCCGGGTCCTTACCATTGTCAATTATTCCTCCCATCCCTCCCATAGTCACTATGAACCCCTGCTATCAGGCAGGAGGTATTGTAGCATAAGGACAAGGGCAATTAGGTTGGTAACAGCATCTTCCCCCAGGCCCTGAAACCACTGAATCCCCCTGCCACCCCCTAGGTCTCATCACATATGAAGCGCAACTAGCGTTAGACTGTTTTGCTTTTTTTGTGATAATATGACTTTAAGTGAGTTGTACATACTGTGTTGTGCACCTTGGTCCAGAGAGACGTTGTTTCATTTGGTGGTATCCATGTATACAGTTGAATGGAATGACAATAAACTTGAACTTAGAATGTGACAAATGAAACTTGGGTTGAATTATTTTTATCTTAATTGTGTTTCATCACACTTTAAACAAAGGCCCGCATTTCAACCTTCCTTCAGCCCTGTTGATTAATAGTCAAGTTCAGAGGGGCAGTTAATTCCTCTTGGAAATGAAGTCTCCAAATCCAGAAAGAATTACAATTACGAGCGCAAAATGCTGGAGAAATTCAACAGGTCAGGCATCATCCATGGAAAGTGAAACATTTAACGCATCAGGTTGAAGATTTTCCAAATTGAATGAATGATTTTCAAGCTGAAATGTTAACTCTTTCCCTTTCCACAGATATTTGCCTCACCTGCTGAGTGTTCCCAGCACTTTACTTGAGGTTTCCAGCAATATTTAGATTTTCACTGAGCATGTGTTGGAGATTTTTGACAGTTATTTGATGATGGTTCATTACAGTAATAGTAAAGTTGCAACACAAGTGATCTGGAATGGTGAATAAATTTGATGTTCATTCACCAATTTGAATGAATTATAATTATGATATTAATTATGCAGCATTTGTGCTGTAATTATTAGTTTATACAATGAAGCATATAATTGAAAATTGGTTTTGACATCCTTTGGGGGGGGGAAGTCATTGGATAGGTATGTGCTGGTGACATGGTCAAATACATCAAAGAACAAACAAAATTAAACTAATATTCTGAGTTTTAACTGTTGTTCTTCCCCACAGCTTGTTGCCATCTTTGAAGAGCAAGACCCCCACCATGGTGGTGATGGAACCAGTGCTAGTTCAACGGGCACTCAAAGCCCTGATATGTTCAGCAGTGAATCGACACCAAACTCCTTGTCTGCATTTCAACCCTATCAAGTATCAAGTGAGATCGAGGTCACACCATCTGTCCTCCGAGCAAGTGAGTATCTTTCTGTATACTGGTACTGGGATAGTTTGTATTATTTTGGGCAGTCATTTGGTCATATTGTCATCTTGCAACTCTTTTTTGTTTGACATGCCCTTAAAATGTTGCTATTTTGTTTTGCATATTTTCATTGCTTTTTGTTGTATAGTTATGCATCTCTTTGCTGTCTGAAAGCAGGGATGATATCAGAGTATTGGCTGGGCCAGAGTCATAGAGTTGTGCTGCATAGAAATGAACCCTTCGGCCCTTGGTGTCCACGTTGATGATCGTGCTTATCCATACAATTCCCAATTGTCTGCATTTATTCCATACCCCTCTGTGCCCTGTTCATTCCAAGTACCAGTCCAGATGATGCTACTGTTCTTGCCACTTTACCCTACATGTGGTGATACTGTATTGTAGAGATTAGCAAGCGCTTTACAGCACCCGCGATTAGGGATCAATTCCCGCTACTGCCTGCAAGGAGCCTGTGACCACTTGGGTTTCCTTCCTCCCACATTCCAAAGAAAATGGGTTCGGGTTAGTAAGTTGTGTGCATGCTTTATTGTCACTGGAATCATGGTGACGTTGCAGGCTCTCCCCAGCACATTAAAAAAGACGAAGTTGCTTGTTGACGAAACAATGCATTTCCCTGTATGTTTCGGTGTACATGTGACAAATAAAGTCAATTTTTTAAAAGTGTTTTACTATTATCACCACATCTGGCATTTCATTCCAGATACCAGCTACTGTTTGAGTGACATATTCACCCAGCAGGTTCGCTTTAAGTATCTTCCCTCTCACCTTAAACTTCCTCCCACTCATGTTAAAAGGTGTGCCTGTAGTTGAAGACACACTGTTACGTACACACAGAGCAAGAACAACAGTGGAGCAGTATGATTAAACATTTTTACTGAGTCACGTTAGTAACAGTATGGCTTGGGCAATTTACTACGAGCTGTACTCACCAATATGAAAAGTGTGTGCACTCAGAAGCCCTCACTGAAAAGTGGGTGCCTCCTGCACGTAGGAGGCCGAATTGATGCACTGCACAATCAATCAGCTGCGTGCCCACTCGGTATTTCTGACAATCAATATGATAAGGTTCACACACCTATCACAGGAAGCTGACATCGTTTATCTACCTGGATGTTATATACCTTAATCAGTAACCTTTTAGCCCTCTTTGTTCTTGGGAAGACTGGCTAGTGTATCTGCTCTTCTGATGACTAAACTTTCCAATCCCAGCAACATTCCTGTGAATCCTTGTGCGCTCTCTCTCGCTTTATTGCATCCCACAGACATAGCGATGCTGATTATCCTTAGCATTGGACTATGTCTTGGCATTTCTCCCCTTCCCTTGGCAGTCCTGTTGTCAAACATATCTTTATTACATGATGGTCCAGATATGAAAATATGTATGTGGTCAATGCTTGCCAAATTTGAATTGCAATAAATTCCTGAAACCATAAATAATTCTTTTGATGGTTCTTTAAGTTCAGTGCAAGAGCCCAAGTGGAATCTGAATATATAATTTTCATACATATGGCAATTCACAAAGGAAGTAGAAGGAGCTTCTTGAAAACCTGGTGCATGTTATGTTTTGAACTTATCCATGAGCAAATTTGTCAAAAATAAATCCTTATTTTCCTGAACATGAGCATCCACAGATGCTTGAAGGGCCTCAGCCTGTTCATTTCTCTCCGTAGATATAACGTGATCTGCTTATTTTCCTGAGTCTTTTGTGCAACAAGTGAATATTTGCTACAGTGGGCCAGAACTGGCTTGCTTTTTATAATAATACAGATGTGGTGTTCTGTAAAATGTTCAATGTAGCTCTGTTTACACAATTCAACTAAAATGTATTAATAGATTGCTTTTTAAAAACGCAAACAACAGGAATTCTGCAGATGCTGGAAATTCAAGCAACACACATCAAAGTTGCTGGTGAACACAGCAGCCAGGCAGCATCTCTAGGAAGAGGTGCAGTCGGCCTGAAACGTTGACTGTACCTCTTCCTAGAGATGCTGCCTGGCCTGCTGCGTTCACCAGCAACGTTGATGTGTATTAATAGATTGCTTGATGCTTTTGTTACAGGACACTTTTTATCTGCAAAAATAAGCTGTTAATTGATGACAAATTATTTAATTTGTTATCTTGTGGTTCTGCTTGCCAGAAGTGAGATGGATTTTCTTAAAAGATTTATGAAACTTTTGGATTTGTGGATGTTTCAGCTTGTGGGGCACTCAGGTCTGAATGCAATAAAGATAATACAGATGATGATAAATCAGATTTGGGATTCAAGATAAACTTTATCTACTCAAACAATATTGTGGAGTAATTGAGACTTTTTTTTATTGTAGATATATTGTATTTGATAGAAAGCTCAGTGTTGATCTGGAACAGGGAACAATATAAGCTTTCAATACAAAATGCTGAGCCAAACTTTTTAACCTACTTGAAGATTAATTTAACACCTCTCCCCACAGAGTCTTCCATTTTTCCTTCATCCATGTACTTATTTAAGAGTCTCTTCAATGTCCGTAAGGTACCTGCCTTTACCACCTTCCATGCATTCATCATTCTCTGTGTAAGGACCATCAGGCAGCAGAGCAGAATTACTTAGGTAGCGAAAAAAACTACCTCTGACAACCCCATAGACTTTCCTCCAATCACCTTAAAACCATGCTCTGTCACACCAGCCACTTCCAAGCTGGGTAAAAGATAATGGCTGTCCATTCTATCTCTGGCCTCTTAGCATAACAGCAAGAAGAGCTTAAAAGTGAGAAGAGTTCAAAAGGTGATGGTTATTTCTTCAGCAGTTTGAATGGGGCACAACTGCGCAAGCACCTGGACGTCAGCCAGTGAGAACAGAGACAAGTATTTAAAAAGGAGACAGCCTTATAGAGCGTGTGCTGGAGTAGAGGGAGACGGAGTTCGAAGGCTTTGGCTCAACGGGACTTTGGCGATAAAGGGTCGAGGTGAGGTAGGTTATCTGTGTAGAATACAGACAAAGTATGTGTGTGAGGCCAGTTTCCTGTGCTCAGTGTCAGATTGTGGGAGGTCCTGGAGACTCCCAGCCTCCCGGTCGGCCACATCTGCACCAGGTGTGTTGAACTGCAGCTCCTTAGAGACAGCGTTAGGGAACTAGAGATGCAGCTCGATGACCTTCGTCCGGTCAGGGAGTGTGAGGAGGCGATAGAGAGGAGCTATAGGCAGGTAGTCACTCCGGGGCCGGGGGTGACAGATAAGTGGATAACAGTCAGGAGAGGGAAGGGCAAGAAGCAGGTACTAGAGAGAGTACCCCAGTGGCTGTCTGCCTTAACAATAAGTATTCCTGCTTGAGTACTGTTGGGGGGGACGGCCTACCTGGGGGAAGCAACAGTGGCCATGCCTCTGGCATGGAGTCTGGCCCTGAGGCTCAGAAGGGTAGGGAAAGGATGAGGATGGCAGCAGTGATAGGGGCTCTATAGTTAGGGGGTCAGAAAGGCGATTCTGTGGACACATGAAAGAAATTCAGATGGTAGTTTGCCTCCCAGGTGCCAGGGTCTGGGATGTTTCTGATCACATCCATGATATCCTGAAGTGGGAGGGAGAACAGCCAAAGGTCGTGGTACATATTAGTACCAATGACATAGGTAGGAAAATTGAGGAGGTCCTGAAAACAGTCTATAGGTAGTTAGGAAGGAAGTTGAGAAACAGAACCTCAAAGGTAGTAATCTTGGGATTACTGCTTGTGCCATGTGACAGTGAGTATAGGAATAGAATGAGATGGAGGATAATGCTATTGGGGAGAGTTTAAACTAGAATTGCTGGTGGGGTGGGAACTGAACTGATGTGATGGAGGAAGGGGCAGTTGGCTCACAAATAGAGAAAGCTTGTAGAAAGTGTGAGAGGGAGGATAGGCAGATGATAGAGAAGGTATGCACTCAGACCGATGGTTTGATACGTGTCTATTTTAATGTGAGGAGTATTATGAATAAAGCGAATGAGCTTAGAGTGTGGATCAGCACTTGGAGCTATGATGTTGTGGCCATTGCAGAAACTTGGATGGTGTAGGGGCAGGAATGGCTACTTCAAGTGCCGGGTTTTAGATGTTTCAGAAAGGACAGGAAGGGAGGCAAAAGAGGTGGGGGTGTGGCACTGTTGATCAGAGATAGTGTCACAGCTGTAGAAAAGGAGGAAGTTATGGAGGGGTTGAATACAGAGTCTCTGTGGGTGGAAGTTAGGAATAGGAAGGGGTCAATAACTCTACAGAGTTTTGTTTTACAGATCACCCAATAGTAACAGGGAGATTGAGGAGCAGATAGGGAGACAGATTCTGCAAAGGTGTAATAATAACAGGGTTGTTGTGGTGGGAGATTTTAATTTCCCAAATATTGATTGGCATCTCCCTCGATTGAGGGGTTTAGATGGGGTGGAGTTTGTTAGATGTGATCAGGAAGGTTTCCTGACACAATATGTAGATAAGCCTACAAGTGGAGAGGCTGTACTTGATCTGGTATTGGGAAATGAACCTAGTCACGTGTCAGTTCTCTCAGTGGGAGAGCATTTTGGAGATAGTGATCACAATTCTATCTCCTTTACCATAGCATTGGAGAGGGGTAGGAACAGACAAGTTAGGGAAATGTTTAATTGGAGTAAGGGGAAATATGAGGCTATCAGGCAGGAACTTGGAAGCATAAATTGGAAACGTTGTCAGGGAAATGTACGGAAGAAATGTGGGAAATGTTCAGGGAATATTTGTGTGGAGTTCTGCATAGGTATGTTCCAATGGGACAGGCAAAGGATGGTAGGGTACAGGAATTGTTGTGTACAAAGGCTGTTGTAAATCTAGTCAAGAAGAAAAGAAGAGCTTACAAAAGGTTTAAAAAACTAGGTAATGATAGAGATCTAGAAGATGATAAGGCTAACATGAAGGAGTTTAAGAATGAAATGAGGAGAGCCAGAAGGAGCCATGAGGAGGCCTTGGCAGACAGGAATAAGGAAAACCCTAAGTCATTCTACATGTATGTGAAGAGCAAGAGGATAACATGTGAGAGAATAGGACCAATTGACTGTGACAGTGGAAAAGTGTGTATGGAACTGGAGGAGATAGCAGAGGTACTTAATGAATACTTTGCTTCAGTATTCACTATGGAAAAGGATCTTGGTGATTGTAGGAATGACTTGCAGTGGACTGAAAAGCTTGAGCATGTAGATATTAAGGAAGAGGATGTGCTGGAGCTTTTGGAAAGCATCAAGTTAGATAAGTCACCAGGACCAGGCTGAATGTACCCCAGGCTAGTGTGGGAAGCAAGGGAGGAGATTGCTGAGCCTCTGGCGATGATCTTTCCATCATCAATGAAGATGGGAGATGTTCTGGAGGATTGGAGGGTTGTGGATATTGTTCCCTTATTCAAGAAAGGGAGTAACGATAGCCCAGGAAATTATAGGCCAGTGGGTCTTACTTCAATGGTTGGTAAGTTGATGGAGAAGATCCCGAGAAGCAGGATTTATGAACATTTGGAGAGGCATAATATGATTAGGAATAGTCAGCATGGCTTTGTCAAAGGCAGATCGTGCCTTATGAGCCTGATTGAATTTTCTGAGGTTGTGACTAAACACATTGTTGAAGGTAGAGCCGTAGATGTAGTGTATATGGATTTCAGCAAGGCATTTGATAAGGTACCCCATGCCAGGCTTATTGAGAAAGTAGAGAGACATAGGACCCAAGGGGACATTGCTTTTTGTATTCAGAACTGGCTTGCCCACAGAAGACAAAGAGTGGTTGTAGTTGGGTCATATTCTGCATGGAGGTTGGTGACCAGTGGTGTGCCTCAGGGATCTGTTCTGGGACCCCTACTCTTTGTGATTTTTATAATAGTAAATTTGCTGATGACACAATGGTTGCAGGTGTTGTGGATAGTGTGGAGGGCTCTCAGAGATTACAGCGGGACATCAGTAGGATGCAAATCTGGGCTGAGAACTGGCAGATGGAGTTCAACCCAGATAAATGTGAGGTGGTTCATTTTGGTAGGTCAAATATGATGGCAGAATACAGCATTAATGGTAATACTCTTGGCAATGTGGAGGATCGGAGGGATCTTGGGGTCCGAGTCCACAGGACACTCAAAGATGCTATGTAGGTTGAATGTGTGGTTAAGAAGGCATACGGTGCATTGGCCTTCATCAATCGTGGGATTGAGTTTTAGAGCCGAGAGGTAATGTTACAGCTATGTAGGACCCTGGTCAGAGCCTACATGGAGTACTGTGCTCAGTTCTGGTCACGTCACTACAGGAAGGACGTGGAAACCAAAGGGTGCAGAGGAGATTTACAAGGATGTTGCCTGGATTGGGGAGCATGCCTTATGAGAATAGGTTGAGTGAACTCGTCCTTTTCTCCTTGGAGTGAGGGAGCATGAGAGGTGACCTGATAAAGGTGTATAAGATGATGAGAGGCATTGATCGTGTAGATAGTCAGAGGCTTTTTCCCAGGGCTTAAATGGCTAGTTTTAAGGTGCTTGGAAGTAGGTACAGGGGACATGTCAGATACAGAGGAGATGTCAGGGGTAAGTTTTTTACGCAGAGAGTGGTGGATGCATAGAATGGGCTGCCGGTGGTGAAGGCGGAAATAGTCATAGTCATACTTTATTGATCCTGGGGGAAATTGGTTTTCGTTACAGTTGCACCATAAATAATGATAGGGTCGTTTAAGAGACTCCTGGATAGGTACATGGAGCTTAGAAAAATTGAGTGCTATGGGTAAGCCTAGGTAGTTCTAAGATAGGGACATGTTTGGCACAGCTTTGTGAGCCGAAGGGCCTGTATTGTGCTGTAGGTTTTCTATGTTTCTATCTTATACATCTCTGTCAAGTCCCCTCTCATTCTCCTGCACTCCAAAGAGAAAAGACGTAGCTCATCTTTGAGACGTGCTCTGTAGTCCAGGCAGCAACCTGCAGGCTCTGTAAAGCTTCCTCAACTCTCCTATAATGAAGCGTCCAGAACCGAACACAGTGCTCCAACTGTGGACTAACCAGACATTTATAAACCCTGAACACCGTCTCATAGCTCTTAAAATCAATCCCTCTACTCACAAAAGTCAAAACACCATGGACCTTCTGAACTTGCATGACAACTTTGAGGGCGTGGACTCCAAGAGCCCTCTGTTTCTCCATCTTGCTAAGCATCCTACATTAACTCTGTGATCTACCTTCAAGTTCGACCTCCACAGTGTATCATTTCACAGTTTTCTGTGTTAAGTTCCATCTGCCAGTTATCAAACCAGCCCTGCATCCTATCAATGTCCCAATGTAACCTATAGCAACCTGTTAGACTGTCCACAATACAACCAACCTTTGTGCAACTTACTGACCCACCCTTCCACTTTCTCATTCAAGTTATTTTTAAGAATCACAAGGAGCAGGGTCCCAGAGGAGATCCCTGTGAACACCATTGGTTGCCAATCTCCAGGCAGAATACACTCCATCTATTAACCACACTCTGCTTTCTGTCGGCAAGCTAATTCAGAATCCACACAACCAAGTTTCCCTGGAATCCATGCCTTCTGACTTTCTGAATGAACCCACAATGAGGAACCTTGTTGCATTCCTCACTAAAATCGCATCGACCTTGTCTTCATCTATTTGTTTTACCCTCAATCAAGTTTGTAAGGCGAGACCACCCCCTCATAAAGCCATATGGGCTATCCCTAATCAGAGCATGCTTCTCCAAATGCTCATAAATCACGTCTCTAAAAATTCTCTCTAATAGTTCATCCACCACTGATGTAAGAATCACTGGTCTATAATTACCAGCATTATCCCTACATCCCTCCCTTTCTTGAACAGATGAAAAACATTTCTAATTTTCCCATACTACTCCTATGGCCAGCAAGGAGACAAAGATCATAGTCAAAGGTGCAGCAATCTCTTCCCTTGCTTCTTGCAGTAACCTGGGATGTATCCTGCCCAGCCTCAGGGTCTTATCTATTCCAATGTCTCCTAATGCTGCATCCTCTGACTTCTCACTCCTGTTCCCATCTCGCTGCCAAACTAGTTTACACTTTGTTCAAACAGCTCTAGCAAGGATATTGGACACCCCCCCCCCCCCCATGTTCAGATGTCACCTGTCCCTTTTATACAGGTCATGCTGTCCCCAGAAGAAACCCAATGATCCACAAATTGCTGCCCTTGCGTTCTTGCTTTATAGTTTCTACCTAGCTCCCTCTCTTCAGGACTTCATCCCTTTGCCTAACTATGTCATTGGTACCAATACGTACCATGGTTTCTGGCTGCTCACCCTCCCCCTTAAGAATGCTGCGGATCCAATCTGAGATGTGCCTGATCTGAAAAAGGGAGCAAAATGGTATTCTGACAATTGGTTGTAATCATGTTTTTCTTGGAATATTACTCAGAACACAAGCTGATTAAATGGAATCGTTGTAATTTTGTACAAATTAAGTTCTTGAAATTGTTACTTTGGCTCAATCACTTATTGTTGCATAGTTTAATTTTAGTCCACTGCTCAGGTATATGTCCAATATGGAGCATGATATTTTCAGTTAAAGCATCTTGTGATGCATTCATGCACTTCTGGTGGATGATGCTCACTTGTGTAATTAGAGCCCAAGGAATGTGCAAATGCATGTCTGCGGTAGAAAGTCATGCAGAATTGGGATAAATCATGTTTGTTTTTGCTAAGTGCTCTGGTTCCATATTCCTTTTAAGAACAGTGTATTGTTTTGTAGAAGCTTAAAATCCACTGCTAATTGATTCCTCTACGGACAGTTGCAACGATGCTTCAAAGCACTTTCGTCAGCTGCTTCTATTGCATATTCCATTAAATGGTTCACAATGTCATTGATGTACCTTGTAATCACTGATATTTCAAGGTGTAGGGGTTAAAAAACTTTAAAGTATAAGAATCATAAGGAGTTGTCCTTTTTTACTTTTGTTATGGCTATTTAAAATGTTATTTGCCATGGATTCTTTGCTCAGAAGAGTGATTATTTTTCTTTATGGAATTAATCATGTACCACACAATGTGGTACATTGCTTGCTGGTTGGCCTTGTTCCAATGTGTCAAAATGTTCAGAAGTCATGTTTGGTAAGCAATGTATGGTAAAATTCTAATCATCCTACGTTGCTGGTTCCTGTTTGTTTGGTTTCCCAAGCACTTTTATTCCGTGCTTTTCTGCACCTGCGGTTCCTCCTCCATGTTCACTCTTGGTCTTCAGTTAGTGAGGCAGTTATCTTATAGTTACAAAGAAAGTAGATTCTATATTGCATTATAATTACAAGCATAATATTTTATTATCTTATCTGCTATAAAAAGTTAGCAGTCAATAAATGTATCATCAATGTCTACAGATAGGTTTCTTCCATAAGATTTAAAAAATTTACACTTTTAGCTTTCGTAGTTGCTGTAAATATTATATATCACAGTGCTATTTTTTATTTAAAAAACAGATCACCAACTCGTGCAGTTATTCTATTACTTTTACTCCTTTGGACTTTTTTTGTCATTTTTAAACATAATTCTTATAGATTGATTCACTTTGTGCAAAGGCAGCATCAGCTTTGTTCCCGGTACTGTACATTATTATTCTCCAATTAGCAGAGCAGAAATAAATTGATCCTAAATATATACTCAAGAGAAAAGCTGAAGCAGTGGTATTAAGATTATGTAGGTTACTACTAGGTCATTAGACTATAAATATTCCAAGTTTGGCCCTGATTTTACAGAATTTTTAACTCTGCCTGGCTGATAATATGAGCTCTGGTTACCCTTTTGTCATCTTGAGGGCAAGAAGAAAATCATCTCAAATGATGCCTCTTACTGTTATCACTGATGGTCTCACAGATGAGCCTAAAGGCTGATTTATACTTCTGCGTAGTAGCCTATGCAAGTGGCCTACGCCGTTGTGAGCAATTTTACTTGTGCGTTGGTGTGTCTGCGTCGCTCTGCAATTCACCGCCAAAACGCTAGTTGGCGGTGGGGTTTCTATGCCACTGTGTTGAGTTTCTTTGTGTACTTCAAACAATGGCAACTGAAACTGAAGGAGGGTAAATTTTTTGTGTTTGTCCGGCCACTGAGAGACATGGACGAGGAAATGCATTTCAAATATTTTTGGATGTTGGCACGTAGATTTGAAGGTTTGGTTCATCGTCTCCAACCATTTATTTCACATCAGTGTACGCACAGTATACTCAGAGACTGGTAATCACCATTCCAGTTTTAGCTTTAGGTGGAAGTCAACAGGCTGTAGCAGCTAGCTACAAATTGGCGTCAAGCATAGGGTCCTCCATAATGTCAGAGGTCTGTAAAGCTTTATGGAAAGCATTGCAGCCAGAGTTCCTTCCCTGCCCTTCCGTCGCCCAATGGGAAGCTATTGCAGCGTAGGAGGAAATGTGATGCCACCAAGCAGACCAGTCACAGTTATTGCAGTCTGCGTCGCTGCAACGTGTAGTTACATTTTTGGGAAGGTGTGCATCAGGCTATGGTGTAGGGTACACAGCTATGCCATACCTACGGCGTAGATTTGACGCAGAAATATAAATTGGCCTTTAGGCTGCAAGCACTTGCTGCGCAAATACATTTAAAAAGTGTGGGAAAGTTGCTGCACGTTGAGTTGTACCTCATCATTTCCTTTAAATGAACAAAGTACAGGAAGAACCTGAGTGCAGAAATTAGATAGAATGTTGCAGAACTATTCCCAATTTAAAGAATATAGTTCCCTAATTATAGTAGGATTTATACAATTTTCAAAGCATTGCTTAAACTTGCTGAATACATTACTGTACATGGAAACCTCATCATATTCATTGCCTATTATAGTGTGACAGTGTTGCATTAGAAATTCATTCATCACAATGGACGTGTCAAGTGCTGAGGGAATTCCATTTCCCTTTATTCTGAAAAGCTCAAATGACTAATATAGTCTTTTTGATGTCCGAGAAAAGGAAATACAGAAATAATGATGGGCTCGTAGTTCCTTACCCATTCTATAGCAATATATGCCTCCCACTCTCATTATACCGAGATTAACAAATATCACGTTCATTTTCTAACCACATCAGCACAATATCTGAAATTTATTTAACATAATGGAACATTCCAAAGCGAGTAGGTCCATCAAAGTTTGACACCAAGCTGTAGGAAATTATATTGGGGCACACGGACCTGAAGCTGAGGTTCAGAGAAATGATTCCAAAGCTGTAAAGTCGATGTAGAGGGATTGATTTGGTGGCTAGGAAACAGACATTGTGGTGTGTGACTGGCTTCTGTTTTCCCAACATGTAAGTTTAAAAAAAGTTTCACTTTATTCATTGATGCAGGTCAGCCACACAGATTGATCAGTTCAAAAAGTGAAAAGGATCCAACATAGAACACACAAGAGTACCGCATAGGAAAAGGTCCTTTGGCCCGTGATGCTTCCACTGACACAATGCCAAATTAAACTAATTATCTTCTACCTCAACATGATCTATATCCCTCAATAATTCCCTTGCATATTCATGTCCAAAATTGCTACAAATCACAAAATAAATAAACAAATTGAATAGAGCGAACAAAATGAATAATTAGGTCGTGTTCATGGGCCATTCAAAAATCTGACAGGGGAAGAAGCTGTTCCTTAATCATTCAGTGTGGATCTTCATATTGGGGTACTTTCACCCCTCTAGTCATCACAACAAGAGGCAACTCTTGGATGGTGATAGGTATGGCCGCCTTAAAGCACCACTTCTGGAAGGTGTCCTCAGTGGTGGGGATGGTTGTCCCTGATGGAGCTGCTTGAGTTTACAACACTTTGTATTAGAACCTCCATACCAGGCAGCTTTGCAGCCATGCAGAATGCTCTGCCCTGAATATTGACAGAAATTTGCAAGAATCTTTGGTGACATATCAAATCTCCTCATGCAGCTTCATCTTCTGGATTAGCTGGTCAGGAACTGTCTTGTTACCGCCTCAAAAACTTCAATCAGGTACGTAGGACAAGATCAACAGCACACAATGCCCTTCCTGAATACATGGACAACATTGGCTACTCTTAAGATAGAGAGATGAATAAATAGTGTTTGTGCATAAAGAATAATGGGATATCAGTGTCTGTGGAGCTGAATGCAGTTTCATAGGAATTGCTGAGGTCGATCTGAGGATTGATCCATAGGAGCCTTCAATAGTTAGAATTCAGAAATGGGTTGTGTTTGTTCCCTGGCCATGAATCTCTAGAATATTATTAAACTGCAAGGATTGTCAAGCCAAGCAAAACAATTTGAGGAGTGCTCTTGGGGGAGGATGCTGTGTTCAGCTGTGTGACAGATTGCGGATAGATCAAGAATGGTGGTATGGCATTGTTTTGCCACGATTGCAAGCTGTAGTTTGTCAGATGTGACAGAGTAAAATCCCAAGTGAAGAGGGAATGCATGGCATTGCGAGTCTCAAGAGCTATGGAAGTTTGGAGATGGCATGCCAATTAATGAGGGTCAAATTATATATGTTACCCTGAGATCTATTTTCTTGTGGACATTAACAAAGGAACACCAGAGAATCAATGAAAAACCATGCATGACAGAGATGGGCAACAACCAATGTGCAAAAGACAACAAACTGTGCAAATTCGAAAAGAAAATAACATTAATAAATAAATAGATAATAAAAATTGAGAACATGAGTTGTGGAGTCCTTAAAAGTGAGTCTGTATGTTGCCTAATGTGTTTCGTGTTGGAGTAGTTGAGATTATCCCAATTGGTTCATGAGCCTCATGGTTGAGGGAGTAATAACTGTTACTAAACCTGATGGTGTGGTACTTGAAGCTCCTGTATATCTTTCCTGATGACAGCAGTGAGAAGAGAGATGATGGGGGCTCCTTGATGAAGGATGATGCTTTTCCTTGATAGCGCTCCTTGTAAAGTGCTCTTTGGTGGGGTGGGCTTTACCTATGATGCATCACGATTGGTAGTGAGATCAGGAGTGCTTTTTTTCTGAGGAAGGGGATAATGTTGGCATATCTGCAGCACAGTGAGAGATGGTGCTTGAGCAACAGTATTCATCCACTGTTCTAAATTTGTACTCAACTCTTTGTCTGTGTTCCAACCCTATTCATTATCAAGTGTGACTGAGGTCACACACACTGTTCTCTGAACAAAATTTGCATTGCTGGCCTGGAATATGCATAGTTCTTGCATGCAAGAAAATGACAGCCAGTTAATTAGCACTGCCATAGCACTTCGTTCACCCGCATTGGCCTTGTGCCGCTGGAACAAGAGGAAAAATTCTCTTTTGAGTTGTCAGTTCACATTGTGTTTAATTGGAGAACCACTATAATTAAAGTTCATTAGTTACAATATCTAGATGAAGTTTCAGCGGTTTTATATCAAATTCTTATCATTCTCAAGATTATCTCCTTCTCATCTAAATATCTCCAGAAGATCATGCAAGACCTGGAGGAGAATTTTAAGAGAGAGATGCATCAATCAAGTTTTAGTTTGGAGCTCAGATAGTTTATGCATGTGACACATTTGATTGCATCAATCTGTATTATAAACTTGTATTTTGTAGATGTTCAAATATACCCCAGTCAATTCTTTCCTCACTTTTAAATTGTCTAGTTAATATAAAACAGTGATCCTCAACAAGGTGGTATCACCCACTAAGAGGGTGGTTACGTGCCCTAGGGGGTGTTAGGTCAAAAAGAATTTGTCAGGGGGCATTCAAGATTCTTGTGAAAGGGGGGGAGGTGGTAAGCAGCACCCTAACTTGAGGCATGGGACCTGACCAACCATAAGTACAGCAGGCACTTACAAAAAAAAAAGGATGAGGCACTGGAACACATGAAGAACCATAGCTCTGCAGGTGGTGAGCAATCATTGTCACAACACGTCCAAAACTTGGCAATCTCATCCAACCTTACCAACTAAACAGCCATTATTGGGGATGCATAAATTAGAAACCAGGATGCCCACCCTGAAAAGGCCACTTATGTCATTACTCAGTTCCAGCAGATGAAAGAAGCATTTGAAAAGCTTTGCACACTTGAGTCATTTGCCAAGAAAGTGAAATGTGACCTTGATAGTGGTCTCAATGATTCTTATAAACCTAACAAAATGATAGTAAAGTTTGGAAAATCTCATACAATTGGTGAAAGACTAATAATGCCTGCTGTATCAGAAGTGCTCACTATTGTTCTCAAAATGGATACCAGTATTTTAAAGTCAATTCCTCTGAGCATTAACTCTGAGGCTTGATGTATTGACCAAGTGAGTGAAGACATTGAATAGCAACTATGCACAGAGCTACAAAAAGCAGAATTTGGGATACAACTGGATGAGTCAACTGTGCGAGACAACAAGGCATTGCTAGTGGCATTTGAACAGTCATCAAAAATGGAAAAGTTTCTGAAGAGGCTCTCTTATGTAAAAAGTTAAAAACAAATATCAATGGAGAATCAGTCTACGATGAGCTCAAAATGTATATTGAGGATAAAAGTATTCTGATTAGGAACATAATTTCTTGTGCGAGAGGTGGAACACCATATATGACAGGTCACCATGCAGATTTGTGGTATTTATGAAAAAAGAAATTCCAAGTCTGTTTGTAATCCACTGTTCAATTCGTCATGAACATCTTGCAGCCAAAATCTTTATAGCCAGCGACTTTTTTCAAGCATGACTGTTGTAGTATCTGTTATCAACAAAATTAAAGCTCATTCATTAAATAGCTGAATATTTCACCAGTTATGCCAAGATGATGATGAAGGGTTTGAATGCTTGCTTCTTCACACTGAAGTGTGTTGGCTGTCAAAAGGCTGCTGCTTAAAACATTTCTTTGATCTTCTTGCCATTGTGGTTGAATTTTTGTTTGAAGTTGACAAGAGCTTGGGAATCAAGACTGAACTTCTACATGGAGATGTGGTACACCTAGCCGATCTGTATGACAAAGTGAACATTATAAATATGAAACTGCACAGTGGCAATTTCAATTTAATTCAGGCAAAAAGTGCAGTGTCCACTTTTATCAGAAAATTGGAAATATGTAATGAAAACATTGGGAGAAGAATATTCTCACAGTTTCCTTGCATGGAAAGTATGGCACTCTCTTTCACAGCTGGTGATTTGCAAGAGTACTACTTATACCTGCAGTCACTGAAGAAGGATTTTCAAAATTGATTCAAGGATTTGAACAATCTGGAAATTCCGGACTGGGTAATTAACCCATTTCTTTGCAAGGTGGGACAACAGGTAGAGAGCTTGCAAGAAGAAATTATGGAAATTCCGAAGGATGAAGAAGCACAAATGCTTTTCAGAAATGTCACCTTTTGTGGTATGTGGCTACACCATCATACAAAGTTTCCTGGTCTTTGGAGAAGAGGCAAACTGCTCTTTATTGCATTTCCATCCTCCCACCTTATTGAAAGAGGCTTCAGTGACCTTTCAGTGCAGTGAACCACATACTCACAAAACACAGAAACCACTTCGACATTGCTACATGTGGGGACTTAAGGCTTTTGCTGTCACAGCTTGAACCAGATATTTCAACTCTTGCTAAAAACCATCAAGCTCAAGGATCACATTGATATTGAAGCTGCTGCACAGTGCACGGGTACTGTGTAGGCTAGGTATAAAGACAAATAAAGATGTAAAGCAGGATAATTTTTTGTCACGTTAGCATGTGGTAGGCATATTTTTACTTTACGGGGGTGCCAGAAAGTTATTTGTGCCTAAGAGGGGTGTGGGCAATTTGGGGGGATGTTGGCAAGTATGAAAGTGCTTTGGGCTAAAAAAGGTTGAGAAACACCGATATAAAGGAAATAAAAAATTTGTAACTTTGGGAAGGGCAGGATGGGTCGTAATCACAGTGATAACAGTTAAAACACAATCTTCAAATTACAATATTTTAAAAAGATTAAAATTAATGCTATTAGGGAACTTGTAAAACAAGCAAATTTACAAAGTTGATTCAATTCAATACATCGTTTTGAACTGATAGTCAAAATTAATAGTAGAAAACTGATATATCCGTGCAAGTACTCTGGGAATTTCTTAAATATAGGTGCTGGAAAGCGAAACGGGCCTCAACAAATATTGAAGAGAGAAATAAGAAAAAGAGTTTACTGAAATGTGAATGTTTGTAGAGTAGAAAAGAAGGGCCTAATGCAGTATTAGCATAACGGATGGTTGAATAATCGGTGTGGATTTGGTGGGCCAGTTTCCATGCTGTAATTCTCTGACTTTATTGGACGCTCGTCAACATGGTGTCCATATTCATAAAATAATATGGTAGACACAAAAAAATGGATCCAGTAATACAAACTTAATTTGAAATGAAATAGATGAATTTAGAACTTCTGTAATTTAAATGTCACGGTAAAATGTTGATCTAGAGGGAAAATGACCTACATTGTCTGTTTGTAGATAAAATTTAACATTGACCAATGCTGAAATGCAGAATAAATGAACAAGTAAGCAATCCAAGTACTTTGTTTAAACAACCAAGTATGCAAATGAAAGATTTTCACAAGCAGCACAGTTGTCATGCATGGTTCTTGCAAATTTATAATTTTTCTATTTAATTGTGTCACATGCTCACTGGCAACACTTTGGACAAAGGAGATTTTAGAGAAATAAACATGGTTAGATTTATACTCTATTTGACATTGCTACATGTGTTTGATGGTCAGCACGCACACAAGAGGCTGAAGGGCTTGTTTTTTCCTGTTTCTCTCTTCCTCTTCATCCATCTGTTTCAAGGGATCAATTGCCGAAGTCAATGGTATACTGTTAAAATAATGATCTTTTTTAAAAAGGGATGTCAGATCAACGAGGTGGTCAATCCAAAAGATTAGCTTTACTTGACACATATACATCGAATCATGCAGTGAAATATGTAACTTGTATCAAATCAAACAAGTGAGAATTGTCAAACCTTGTGTCTAGTTGTGGTTGCTGAGACAAAGGAGAGGGATTTTAATGCTGTTGATTGAACAGAGAAGAGCCTCAAGTCTGGTTCCTTTTGTTGGAAGAGTTATAAACCATGACAGAATCTGGGCTTCACAGCTTGTGAAGGTGGTGTTTGGAACAAAATGTAGGTTGAATCTGATGCTTGTGGACAATATTTTGTTTTTTTCTTGCTGGAGATTCCTTTCATTTGAAAGAAACAGCAAGATTTAGGAGGACATGTCCTCGAACATTGTACCCCAAGCGCTCAGCATAAGTGCATTTAAATTGCCTTTTTCAAATAATTAACCACGTTAAATTGTACGTTGATGTTGTTAGTTTTATATGACTTCAGTGAAAGATGTCCTGTTCGTAAGCTCAGCACAAAAAACATGATTTAAAAAAATCTTACATGCATTGAAAAGTTAATAAGTGGTGATTAATCCTATAAACTTCCACAAACATAGTACAATCAACGTTGCATATGCACGACATGAGGGATACTGGCATCTTTTATTTTGGTCGCTGTGAATATCAACAGATGTGATGTTCTGGACTGGTCAAAGAACACTGAGGCTGTCTACAAGAAGGGTCAGAGCCGTCTCTATTTCCTGAGGAGACTGAGGTCCTTTAACATCTGCCAGACGATGCTGAGGATGTTCTACGAGTCTGTGGTGGCCAGTGCTATCATGTTTGCTGTTGTGTCCTGGGGCAGCAAGCTGAGGGTAGCAGACACCAACAGAATCAACAAACTCATTCGTAAGGCCAGTGATGTCATGGGGATGGAACTGGACTCTCCCACGGTGGTGTCTGAAAAGAGGATACTGTCTAAGTTGCATGCCATCTTGGACAATGTCTCCCATCCACTACATAATGTACTGGGTGGGCACAGGAGTACATTCAGCCAGAGACTGATTCCACCGAGATACAACACAGAGCGTCATAGGAAGTCATTCCTGCTTGTGGCCATCAAACTTTACAACTCCTCCCTTGGGGGGTCAGATACCCTGAGCCAATAGGCTGGTCCTGGATTTATTTCATAATTTACTGGCATAATTTACATACTACTATTTAACTATTTATGGTTTTATTACTATTTATTATTTATGGTGCAACTATAACGAAAACCAATTTCCCCCGGGATCAATAAGGTATGACTATGACTATGACTGTTAGCTGCAGCTTTGCTTGTGTCTCTTCTTCTGGATGGCAGCACTCAAGGCAATCAAGAATTTGGGCACATGGAAGCTGCAGAGCAATGATTCCAGAGTGGGATTTTAATTCACTGGTGTATGAATTTCTTACTGAAGTCACTGTGCAAGGCTGGTTTCTCTTGACAGAGTTGTTTGATGTGAACTCATCAATGCAGGAAGTTATGGTCTGGATTGTGGACTGGGCAGTCTCACAAAGCTTTCATTAGCATTAGGAACATACATCAGTATATTTTCACAAAGACTATCATACCATGCCTATTGTTGTCAAATATTTTGATATTTTTAGGTAATCATACTAAAATAAAATTATCCTGACCAGCACCTCCGTAGGTCCTCCTTGCAAAATGCTGTTATTTTGAAAATACTTTAAAAAAATTGTAAGATTTCCTTTAGCAAGTCAGTCACAAATCCTAAATTTGGTTCACAATATTTATTGACTTGACTTCAGAATATCCCAAAGCGCAAATAAAGTTCTTGTTGTAAATATGAGTAAACACAGCAGCCAATTTGCACACAGCATGTTCTCACAAACAGAAATTAAATTAGTTGGCAATTAAAATGGTTTTAGTTTTGTTGGCAGAAGGTTAGAAGATGCTGGCCAAGATAGAATAAATGCTCTATGGATAGTGCACTGGACATGGTATTAATATATATATTTGCTAAACTGATATTAGTTGGAAAAGAACCTTCAAAATATAAATGTAAATTACCCAAATGTATTAACAATGTAGCAGGAGAAAGGAAAGTGAATGGAATTAATAAATGAAGATATGGAATTTATGGCGGAGGCCAAAACGTAGAATTTTCTGTTTTTCTAATGCTTAGCTGGGGAAAGTTGTGTTTCAATAAATGTGTCAAGTGAGAAAGTTTGGATGGATTCTGTAAGATGGAGACTTGCACTCAGGATATGTATGATTTGAGATACTGAATCTTCAGACCACTTACATGATAATGTAGAAAGTAACTGTGTTGAAGAAGGAGACAGCAAATGATAGGTCTTAAGGGAATAGAGATGGAAAATGCACAAATGGAAAGCTCAGGCTGCGATTCAACAAACATATATGAGAAGTTTCTCTTTGTGCTGAACATTTGAGGAAAGGCTTAGAAGACAGCCATGTCAAAAAGTGCAAAGAAGCCGAGAAAACTGATGGTGGCGACAGTGTCAAGGTCACAGCGACTATCAATGTCCTGACGTTGTTCAAGGCAGTTTCCATTCATCATCAGATGGAAACCTAATTGAAATAAATCAAATTGTTGTGAGAAAAATAGACAGGATTTGACTTGTACAAGAAGGGATTTATATTTGTAGAATATATTTAATGACTTCATGAAGTCTGAAAGTGCTTTATGACCGAAGAAGTTCTGATAGAAGTCGTGCTGTAATGTACAAAGTGGAATGCAGAAATATTAACTGAGACTGTGATTTTGCTCAAAGCAATGTCAAACAATAGCAATGTGATTATGATATAGTAGTATCTTTTCTTGACTTTGAGTAGGACAAGCTTACTTGTTATCAGAAACAGTGGTATTGGATCTTGGCATGTGCCTGGGTGTAAAAAGGGTCAAGCTTTAATTTGACTGAGAAAGATTAAAGAATGTGGCCACACATTAGAATTATGAAAAAAAGGTCAGAATAAAGCATCAGCTTTGTGATCCAGAGGTTGTGGGTAGTTATTTCTGTGGTTGAGCATTATCAGTTTCATAAAAGAGACACATTGTGTCAGAGGTGAAGGGTTAATATATCAGTTAAAGGGATAGGTGTCTTGAATAGGATTGCATAGTTAGGACGCAAGGAGAAAAGTGAAAGAGAGATATGGATTCTAGCACCGGAGTGTGGATAGGAAAACCTTGCAAAGTTCTGCAAGGTAGTTAGAAGGATGAATTTTAGAAAAGAGGTGAGATGGAAGCCTGTGAATGGTTGAATATCTATCTCAAGTGATGTAAGTCCACTCAACTATTTAGACTAATTCACTGGCACAGAACAAGGAAGTTTCTAGTGAACACAAGAAGCTGCTTATGGCGTTCCATGCTGATCCTGGATTATTTAAAGCTTTTGGCAGAAAGGAGAAGAGACTGATCTGAAATAAAATAGAAACTGATGGAGGGAATTAATGGATTGAGTAGCATCTGTGGGAGGAAGGAACTATTGAAGTTTCAGATCAAAACCATGCATCTGGGCGATTATTATCCCAATGAGCTGAACTGTCTGTTTGCCTTAAGATGAGAGAAAGTTGAGTCGATGTGGTGGGTGATAATCTTTGGTGATAAAATTGCTTTACATTGGGGGGCATCAGCAGCAAAGGTTGAGGTCAGCAACTAATTCTGAAGATCAATGGCCAGCTATAAGATGGATAGGAACCTAAAAATATTGCTTTATGTTGTGTGTGTGAGAGAATTATTTGCTTGTGGTTGAGAATTTGAAAGGTTACAGAGATAAGAAGGATGAGCAATAGAAAAAATGTGATCAGAGAAAAGCCTTTTTATCATTGAGCTATGTTTGTAACTCGTTGCACAGAATGGAAGCTGGTCGAGGATCCCACTGGCAAATCTGGTGACACTGGGTCAGGGAAGGGTTGTACTTATTGTTTAAACAGGAGAAAAAATGAATGGTATTGGAAAAATGAAATGTGAATTTTGAGGTAAATTGGCCTGAAGACTTCATAGAATAAACTTTGAAAATAGACTATACTTCAAATACTGCTTTGGAAGTTGTGTGCTACTTCAGGTATGGAGTGTCAGTGGAAACCATTGTTGGGTTTTCAGAACGTTGAGGAGTGGTCCAGCATAAGTGATTATTTTACAGCTTGCACAAGTGTAATTTAGTGCAATTGTCTGGCAGTAGGTTTGTCCATGGCTGCAATACAGGTGAATGAGCAGATGATTGGAACTGCAATGTAGTGTGAAGGAATAACACACAATTATGAGTGGCATTGTGGCTTTAAGAATTGGTTCAGATTCATCCAGCCAAAGGTGACGGAGGAATTCTGAACTATGAAAAATGTCAGCAGCCACAGGAAACAAGTGGAAAGCAAAAGAACTGCCAAACATAAGAGACTACTGAGCAGAGAGAAAACCAGCAGGAATAGATCAATGCCAGCTCACTGTTGAGTTAAAATTCTCTGGCACAAGGGCAGAAAACTGACAACATAGGAGCACAACAATTACCAGAATAGAGGCAGTCCAGCAGAGAATATCGTCACTGTGGTAAATCTGGTAGTTCAAAAACATTAAAGCCTTTGGGATTTCCTTTTTGTGAAAAACCTTACACGTACAATATAGATAAATTGCTTAAATGTTTAATCTTGTTAAAAATATTTCAGAATTGAACCAGAGTTAAAAGTTGTGCTTTTTGAATATATGTCTTTTTTTTTAAAAAAACTACAATTTCTGGCAGTTTTTTTTATCATGTATTAGAGAAGTATTCTTCCAGAACAGTAATTGGCATTCCATGCATCATGGGGGTCTGTTGTCTCAAAACTGTCTGCGGAGCTGAGCATTTCCCAGCAACATGGCAACATAAATGGTGTTAACATGGCGTTGGGATGGTCAGCCTAACAACACTTTGTTTTTTCTTCCTTCAGGTATCTGTGTTCTTTTTTTTTACTAAATTCTCTGGTCACTGGAGAGAAAGATGAGTTCTCACATGCATCTCCCCCATTTCACGCACATCTGCTCTCACTCCATCCTCCTGTCACCCCACTAGGAATAGGGTTTCCCTGGTCCTCACCTACCACCCCACCAGCCTCCAAGTCCAACATATTATTCTCCGTAACTTCCGCCACCTCCAACGGGATCCCACCACTAAGCACATCTTTCCTCCCCCCCCCGCTTTCCGCAGGGATCACTCCCTACACGACTCCCTTGTCCATTCGTTCCCCCCCCCATCCCTCCCCAATGATCTCCCTCCTGGCACTTATCCTTGTAAGCGGAACAAGTGCTACACATGCCCTTACACTTCCTCCCTTACCACCATTCAGGGCCCCAGCCAGTCCTTCCAGGTGAGGCAACACTTCGCCTGTGAGTCGGCTGGGGTGATATACTGCATCCGGTGCTCCCGATGTGGCCTTCTATATATTATCATCTCATATCCCTTTTGCCAATCACCTGTCCAGCTCTTGGCTCCATCCCTCCCCCTCCTGTCTTCTCCTATCATTTTGGATCTCCCCCTCCCCCTCCCCCTCCCACTTTCAAATCTCTTACTAGCTCTTCCTTCAGTTAGTCCTGACGAAGGGTCTCAGCCCGAAACGTCGACTGTACCTCTTCCTAGAGATGCTGCCTGGCCTGCTGCGTTCACCAGCAACTTTGATGTGTGGTGCTTAAAACAATTTGGTTAATTTTCATGCAAACATGAGGAAATCTGCAGATGATGGAATTTCGAGCAACACACATAAAAATCGCTAGTGAACGTAGCAGGCCAGGCAGCTCCTGATGCTCCTGATGTGGCCTTCTATATATTGGCGAGACCCGACGCAGGCTGGGAGACCTTTTCGCTGAACACCTACGCTCTGTCCGCCAGAGAAAGCAGGATCTCCCAGTGGCCACACATTTTAATTCCACATCCCATTCCCATTCTGATATGTGTATCCTCGGCCTCCTCTACTGTAAAGATGAAGTCACACTCAAGTTGGAGGAACAACACCTTATATTCCGTCTGGGTAGCCTCCAACCTGATGGCATGAACATTGACCTCAAACTTCCGCTAATGCCAAACTTACCCCTTGTACCCCATCCGTTATTTATTTATATACACACATTATTTTTCTCTCTCTCCTTTTTCTCCCTCTGTCCTCCTCACTATACTCCTTGCCCATCCTCTGGGCTTCCCCCCCCTTCTTTCTCCCTAGGCCTCCTGTCCCATGATCCTCTCATATCCCTTTTGCCAATCAACTGTCCAACTCTTGGCTCCATCCCTCCCCCTCCTGTCTTCTCCTATCATTTCGGATCTCCCCCTCCTCCTCCCACTTTCAAATCCCTTACTAGCTCTTCCTTCAGTTAGTCCTGACGAAGGGTCTCAGCCCAGAACATCGACTGTACCTCTTCCTATAGATGCTGCCTGTCCTGTTGCGTTCACTAGCAATTTTTGTGTGTGTTGGTTAATTTTCATAAAGGGTGCCATGTCAAATACATTTCCTGAGACCCTGCCTTTAATTCTCCATCAGCAGGTGTTGCAGCATACTTGTCAGTAAGTGTTCAAGACATGACTTTAATGTCATTCCTGTGTTGTGGTCCATCTTCTAGAATAGGCGTATTTTTCTAAAAAGAATGGCCCCTTTGTGAGACAGCTTTGTCAGTTTGCATTGTGCCTATCAGGATAAAACATTTTCATCTTGGTGGCTGACAGTTCTGAACATTCTGCTTTTAACAGTGCTGAGATTTAAAAAAAACTGACAAATGGAGCAATGGACTTCGTAAATAAAAGAAACTTTGACGTTATCTTCTCACCTATCTAGAGGGGCACATATTTAGAATCTACATGTGCGGCATTGCAACGTGGCATTTCTTTTAAAAAAGATTAAAAAGGTTATTTGGGCCACATTTTATTTCAATTATTCAGTCTCCTTTCAATCTGTCAAACTTTGCACAGTACAACTCTTGATATGAAATGTCTGAAGATTCATGATTGTGATTAATTAATCATATGAAATACTATCTTTTTCATACCTTTGAGAGAAAACATTTGGAAAAAATTAAATTAGTGCATCAGATGAAGTGGAATGTTAAGTAGTGCTGCCAGCTGGTTATACACACATTTCAGAAGTTAGGCAGTTGTAGATCTATATTAAATAGCTTCTCTTTAAGTGCAAATCATTAATTTCCCCAGTAAATTTTAATATATGTGATTGAAGCAAATCTTACTATTTTCATTATTTACTGACCACATACAATTTTTAATAATTGTAATATTTTTGAGGTGGGCTGCAGTTCAGTTGTTGTCATTTTGCACAACCAATTAAGACAACGTTGTTTCCTTGAAAATGAATATACGGCAATTGCTTAAGTCTAAGTACACCACCGTGCAACCAGGTGTTGGAGTTCTTAGCCAACAGAAACAGTGAGCAGTTTTAAACTCCTGGGAGTGCACATCTTGCACAACCTCTCATGGACCCAGAGCACATCCTACACAATCAGGACAGCTCAACACCAGTACTTTTTAAGGAGGCTGAAGAGTGCTGGACTATGCACCTCTATACTCATGTCATTCTACAGGTATGCAGCAGAGAGCATCTTGACAAACTGCAAGACTGCATAGTGTGGAAACTGCACTGTGGCAGACAGGAAATCTCGACAACGGGTTGTCAAAACTGCCCAAAGCATCACTATCAAGGAAGGGTGCTGGGAAAAGGCCAATAACATCATGAAGGATTTCACCCACTTACTCATGGACTGTTCATCCCACTCCCTTCAGGAAGGAAGCTATGTAGCACTCAACCGAGGGCTACCAAACTCAAAAACAGTTTCTTTCCCCAAACAGTAAGGCTGATCAATACCTCCACCTATTAACCCACACATCCACACCCCCAACCACCACTACTTGATTATTTCCTGTAAATCATCTTATGTACAGTCAATCCTGTGCCTAGCATCATTTCATGGACATGCAATCAGTCTAGGTATCAAGCTATCATACGTATTTATATTTATTGACTTTTTATTATGATTACTGTGGCATGCAAAAGTTTGGGCACCCCTGGTCAAAATTTCTGTTACTGTGAATAACGAAATGAGTAAAAGGTGAACTGATTTCCAAAAGGCATAAAGTTAAAGATGACACATTTATTTAATATTTTAAGCAAGAAAACTTTTTTATTTCCATCTTTTACAGTTTCAAATTAACAAAAAAGGAAAAGGGCCCGAAGCAAAAGTTTGGGCACCCTCCATGGCAGTACTTAATAACACCCCCTTTGGCAAGTATCACAGCTTGTAAACGCTTTTTGCAGCTAGCTAAGGGTCCTTCAATTCTTGGTTGGGGGATTTTCAGCCATTTTGGCCTTGCAAAAGGCTTCCAATTCTGTGAGATTCTTGGGCCGTCTTGCATGCACTGCTCTTTTGAGGTCTATCCACAGATTCTCGATGATGTTTAGGTCGGGGGATATGAGGGCCATGGCAAAATCTTCAGCTTGCGCCTCTTGAGCTAGTCCATTGTGGATTCTGAGGTGTGTTTAGGTTCATTATCCTGTCGTAGAAGCCATCCTCTTTTCATCTTTGGCTTTTTTTTTTACAGACGGTGTGATGTTTGCTTACAGAATTTGCTGGTATTTAATTGAATTCATTCTTCCCTCTACCAGTAAATGTTCCCCGTGCCACTGGCTGCAACACAAGCCCAAAGCATGATCAATACAGCCCCGTGCTTAACAGCTGGAGAGGTATTCTTTTCATGAAACTCTGCACCTTTTTTTCTCCAAACATACCTTTGCTCATTGCGGCCAAAAAGTTCTATTTTAATTTCATCAGTCCACAGGACTTGTTTCCAAAATGCATCAGGCTTGTTTAGGTTTTCCTTTTAAGCTTTTGAATAGAACTTTTTGGCTGCAATGAGCAAAGGTATGTTTGGAGAAAAAAGGGTGCAGAATTTCATGAAAAGAACCCCTCTCCAACTGTTAAACGCGTGGGTGGATCGTTCATGCTTTGGACTTGTGTTGCAGCCAGTGGCACGGGAACATTTACTGGTAGAGGGAAGAATGAATTCAATTAAATACCAGCAAATTCTGGGAGCAAGCATTACACCGTCTGTAAAAAAGCCGAAGATGAAAAGTGGATGGCTTCTACAACAGGATAATGAACCTAAAATCCGCAATGGACTACCTCAAGAGGTGCAAGCTGAAGGTTTTGCCATGGCCCTCACAGTCCCCTGACCTAAACATCATCGAGAATCTGTGGATAGAACTCAAAAGAGCAGTGCCTGCAAGATGGCCCAAGAATCTCACAGAACTAGAAGCCTTTTGCAAGGAAGAATGGGTGAAAATCCCCCAAACAAGAATTGAAAGGCACTTAGCTGGCTACAGAAAGCATTTACAAGCTGTGATACTTGCCAAAGGGGGTTTTACTAAGTACTGCCATGCAGGTTGCCCAAATTTTTGCTTCGGGCCCTTTTCCTTTTTTGTTATTTTGAAACTGTAAAAGATGGAAATAAAGTTTTCTTGCTTAAAATATTAAAGAAATGTGTCATCTTTAACTTTATACCTTTTGGAAATCAGTTCATCTTTTACTCACTTCACTATTCACAGTAACAGGAATTTTGACCAGGGGTGCCCAAACTTTTGCATGCCACTATTATTGTGTTCTTTATCTTACTGTATTTTTTGTGTTGCATTGGATCCAGAATAACAGTTATTTCATTCTTCTTAAACTTGCCTACTGGAAATGGCACGGAATAACCTTGAACGAGAGGAGTTTGAGTGAACTTCTTGGATAGCTTTCAGTTTGTGGAACTTAACGTGCTCTTTGCTCTGTCAAATTTTTCTACCAAAGATTTAAATATTTTTAACATTTAGTTGTGTGCCCTGTTATTATTTTAATTGAAATTGGTATTTCTGTCAAATAAAGTAGAATAGTTTATAATAATGTTGCAAGTCTTCGTGACCTGGGCATTGACATAATCTACACTACATGTAATTGGTTTTAAACAGGCAAATGAGATGGCTTATTTGCATACATAAGGGACCCATAAGGAGCAGTGACATGAATGACCAGTCATTAATTTGATCTAACTTTTCAATGTCTCATTTATGTAGATTTTCTTTGACAATCCACACTGTATCCTTTTCACTCCTATTCTCAAGTCACTTAACATTTGTGCTGTCAATTCCACTTCCTTACATGAAAATAATTTGGCAAATCCTTGGCTGATTTAAATAATGCCTTTGATTGGATTAAGAATATGTTGCTGCAGGCTTTTTCCTGGTTCGTCCAGTGTCAGATCACAAGTCCAACTGTGGAAGGTGATTTTGCAATCGCAACAGATTCAGACAGTTGATTTCCTATTTCCACAATCACTATGGACGCATGATGTACAGACGCTCCTGTACCTAACGTCTATGTATATAAGCTATCCTATGTATTTAGACTTAATGTGGTTTTTATATTCTTATGTGTTCTTTATCTTACTGTTTTTTTTGTGTGCTGCACAGAAGCCGAAATAACAATTATTTTGTTCCTCTTTACTGGAAATGTCATGAAACAATCTTGAATGAATCTGTATTGAGAATCCACCTGAAAAACAGCAGGTCTGAAACCATTAAGCATACTGAGCAGCTAATAAATTTAAAGAATTGTAGGATTGTCAGACAGAAGCAATATGTATGAATTGCAGTACTTCGTGATTCATTTTTTGTGATTCACTTGATGAAATGAGAGCTCAACATGGGATTGAAGTTGTTATTGGAATATCTGAGTGAATTTGAAAATTATAATTCTGAAAATCTTTGAATTTTTAGATGGTATTTTGAGGAAATGGCATTCTTCATATGTAAAATTAATATCTCAGTACTGCAGAATTTGTTCAGCACTGAATCATTGAATAAGACTTAAAAAGTTATTTGGGTTTGCAGTGGAAATACACAATGATATTCAAGTTCACATTCTATCACTGCTGATTTTATTGGAGATGATGCTGAAGCCAAAAATGCACAATAAGAAGTGTATTGTGAGTGCAACTTTGCAATAAACTATGCATTTACAGGCATAGAAAGTTATTGTTTTGATGGAGAAATGACATCAAATACCAACAGTTGCACTTGAAAAGTCCGGACTCTGGAATGTAATGACATAAAGAAGGCCATTTAGTCCTTTGACTCTCGTTCTTTAAAAGGTCTTAATGAAGATTCCTAACCTGAAATTGTCAAAGCTGATTTCCCTCTGAAAATGTTGCATGACCTGCGGAGTTCTGCAGCTCCTTTGTATGTTGTTGCTGATTTCTGGCATCTGCAGTCTCTTGTGTGTCCAGTGAGTTCATCGGGTTTGTTTTTCACCATGTGCCTGTCAGTTGTTTTATTTTCTCTGCTTTCAGTTCTGGTCTTTTTCATTTTGCTACTCCATCCATTTTTATTGAGTGAAATGACATATTTTGCAATCACCTCTTTCAAAATGCTCCAATATAGGTTCATCCTATTTGCTGCCCCCACCCAACCTGCTCAACTCAGTTGCAGATATCCCACCCTGCAAAAACTCATTTCAGGGAGGTAGTACCACCACCCCTGCCCCCTGCAACCCCATATTCCACCCCCCCCCCAGGGTGTATGCATACAGGACATTTGATTGTATGTATACAGGACATTTGATTATGAAAGAACACAACAATTTATTTGATCACATATTGAAACTATTTACACACACACACACACACACACACACACACACACACACACACACACATTCCTTGTTGAGTATTTTGTTGGCAGTCTCAATGCTAATAACTAAATGCTAATGCAGATAGCTTTTCTATTTCTTTTGCAAACTTTCCTTGTACTGTGATGTGGCTTCCTTGGCAGATTTGAGCATCTTGCCAGAAGTCTCAACCTCATAAAATATGTACTTATGTTATATTATCATAGAGTCGTTTTTTTTAATTCTATTACAACTTTAAGCAAGTCTACAGGGAGTTTGGCCTCATCATGTCGGGCATCAATAGAGTAGCTCCTTAGCAGCTAGCCAGCTAGTTTAAATAACGTTAGCTATGCTAATGAATGAATACCTGTTAAACTCACCTTAATATGTCTTTTACAGTCATTTAACCCACCATGGGCAATAGAAAAGTCACTGTTGCAAACAGTGCAGCGAGCAACACTCATTATTTTTGACCCCTATAAGGTAGGGGTACACTTTAGTGTAGTCTGGGGTGAAGTACATTTTATATTTTCTTTTTTTGGAACACTCTGCCATGACACTGCAGGACACCAAACTGAACTGATGGACAATAAAAGAGAGAGAGAGGTTGACTGTAAAGCCTGCCCACAGAGAAAACTGATGTCTACTTAGCACAAACAGAGACCAATCAGGATGTGCTCTCTGTCACTCTCTTGCTATGTGTGTGTGTCTCTCTCTGTCTCTCTCTCTCTCGCTCTCACTCTCTCTCTCTTAAAAAATCGATTTCCGGGATATTGTGTACACTTCGCGGGCGTCAGGGAGCCGTTATCAATATGCGGGAGAGTCCCGGAACTTCCGGGAGAGGTGGGATGTCTGAAGTTGCTAATTGATAAGGCCCACTGTTGAGCAAGGCCTTCTTGTAAGCAGTAACTTCCAGAAATCCTTTGACGGTTAAGCCATAACCCTTGGCTTACTGGCTGAAACATATATTCATAAACACTGTAAATCTTAAAGTATGAAAATTAATCACTCAAGTTTCAAAATTATAAAAGGTAAAAAAAATCAAAACACAAACTAGGTAGTAAAAAATCATTTCATTAAAATGATTTCAGGTAATGCGGTTATCTGATTCAGAATCAGGTTTATTGCACTGATGCGTTGTGAGATTTGTTGTTTTGTTACTGCAGTACAGTGTGAGACATAAAATTCACCACAAGTTACAATAAAAAAAGAGTGCAAAAGAAGAATAGTGAGGTAGCGTTCATGGGTTCATGGACCATTCCAAAATTTGATGGCAGAAGGGAAAATGCTGTTCCTGAAAGCATTGACTGTGCGTCTTCAGGCTCCTGTACCACCTCCTTGATGGTACCAATGAGAAGAGAGCATGTCCTGGATGATGAGGGTTTGAAGATATCCTGAATGGTAGGGAGGCTTGTTCCTGCGATGGAGCTGACTGGATCCTGATCTTTCAATCCTGTGCATTGGAACCTCCATACCAGATGGTGATGCAACCAGTTAGAATGCTCTCCACAGAACATCTGCAGAAATTCCCTCGAGTCTTCGGTGACACAGTACATATGCAGAAATTCCCTAGAGTCTTCGATGATATACCAAATCTTCTCAAACTCCAAATGAAGTATAGCCACACATATGCCTTCTTCATGATTGCATTAATATGTTGAGCTCAGGATAGATAGTCTTGAGATATTGACATCCAGGAATTTGAAGCTGCTCACCCTTTCCACTGCTGACTTCTCAATGAAGATTGGTGTGTATTCTCACACTTTCCCCTTCCCGAACTCCCCAAATCAATTCCTGGGACTTGCTGATGCTGAGTGTGAGTTTGTTGTTGCGACTCCACTCAACCAGTCTTGCTCCTGCATGCCTCCTTGTCGTTATCTGAGTTTCTGCCAATAGCATTGCAGTTATTGGCACATTTATAGATGGTGTTTGAGCTCTCACTGACCACACAGTCATGAGTGTGGTCTAAGGAAATATCCAGTGTTGAGGCAGTGTGACGTCAACAACAGTGGCCCCTCAGGAAGTTAGGAACTTAATTCATGTGAGTGGCCCACAGAAATGATTAACTTGTCCATCTGTCCCTATTTGCAGTTGTGTGCTACCAATGTAATGAACTTTCCTGGGGTCATGGGCTTCAGTTCCCATTAATTAGTCCAATTTCTTCACCAACTAATTTCTTCAGGTTCATCCTTCCTACTTTTCACTTGGTTACCTGGAATGTTTATTGTGACTCGAACTGTGAAGAAGATATTTGATGAATGTCTCTGGCATCTCTTTTCTCCTCTAATAATTTTGCTTGTTTTTGCTTTTCAGTGATCGACATTTTCTTAGTAGAATCTTGTTTTGTAAACTGTAGAGCTTTTACAATCGGTTATATCTTCTGTTGTTCTAAATCTCATTTCCCATTTACTTCATCAATTTTTGGCTCATCTTTGATATTGAAGTTCCTCTATTCCTTTATCATTATACAGGTGTCCCCCGCTTTTCGAACGTTCGCTTTACGAAAGCTCACTGTTATGAAAGACCTACATTAGTACCTTGTTTTCGCTAACAGAAGATGTTTTCACTGTTACGAAAAAAAAGCAGCGCGCGCTAAAAGGCAGCCCGTGCCCCGAGCAGCCGCTCTCCCCCGGATTCAGAACGGTATTCTCGCCCGCATTGCTTAATCACATGCCTGTGAGCAGCTGTTTGCAAGACGAGTTCTAAGGTTTTGGAAAATCCAATAAGAGCTCACTAGGGTGTTACACTTAGCATAAAACTAGACATAATTAAGCGTTTCGACCGTGGTGAACGAAGCAAGCACAAAAAGAGTTTGGCTTGTGGAAGCTAATGAACATGATGTTGAAGAGGTTTTGGCATCCATGACCAAGAACTGATAGATGAAGAGCTGATGCAATTGGAAGAAGAAAGGATAACAATTGAAACTGAATGCGGTAGCGAACTGAACGTAAAGCAACTGCGTGTGATTTTCGCTGCAATGATAAAGTACGACTTTAATTTTGAAAGGGTATGTAGGTTTGGGGGATATTTGCAGGATGGTTTGAGTCCTTACAAAGAACTGTGTGATAGAAAAATGCGCGAGACTCAGCAGTCAAGCAAGCCTTCCACATCATTCACAGCAGACGATGAGCCTCGACCTTTGACATCGAGGCAGGCAGTCATAGGAGAAGATGAGCTGCCTACTCTAATGGAAACAGATGACGAGATGACACCCCAGTGTCCCACCACCCCGCGATTCGCGGAGAACGCAGTGGTAGCCAGGAGGCACACAGCACATCTTTAAGAAAAAAGCCGAAATAAACATGCTAATTAATTAGGTGCCGCCTGGCATGTAATCGTCGGCCCAGATCAGAGAAGGTGCAATCGGAAATAGGTTATTTTTGGGTCTGTGAACGCTCACAAATTTTTCCCATATAATTAAATGGTAATTGCTTCTTTGCTTTGTGACATTTCGGCTTACGAACCATTTCATAGGAACGCTCTACCTTCAGATGGCGGGGGAAACCTGTAACATCAACAGCATTTTTACTTAACCAAGTAATATATTTGACTTCGTAAAATCAGTCTACTTTCCTCAAATTATTTTCAAAGGAAGAATATGCAGTGGATTCTGGTTAATTGGGACACATCCTGACCAATGTATTTTGGCCTGATTAAGTGGATGCCCCAATTAGTCAAAGGTTTCATGGAAATAGCTAAAAATGTATATTTAAAAAAAGGACGAAGGGGTGTTAAACTGATTAACAAATAATATTTTTAAATGAAATACATAACAAATTAAAATGTCATCAATACTACTACAGAAACCATTAGTTCATAGTTATCGATGGAGGAATTCATCTCATGTACGCTGCTGTGTTCGTTTGATTGAGAGTAAATGAATAAAGACAATGCAGACACATAGTGCCAATAATGGGCTGCCTTCATACAATGCCTTCAACCATTGCATCCACCAAATTCTCATGTTCGTTGTAACATTTAAGATGATTCCTGTTACCTTCAAATTCTTCATAGTTCCAAATTTGATGAAGTACTGAAATTACTGCATTTTCACTCCTGGACGTTTCTGGCGTCTCCGAGCCTGAAAGTGTAAAATCACAGTGAGCGAAGCAGTTCCAAATCATCTTACTGCTTATTTTTTTCAAGTGCTTTTTAGCAGAAGCATGTACAACTGACACTATTGAAAAATTATTTGCTCTAAGCAGAGTGCGGTGTCTAATGGCCACATCAGTACACATGACTGACACTATTTAGAAACTCTTTGCAAGTCTCCTGTCTCAATTAAGCAGCATCATATCACATGTAAATGAAGGGAATCCCTGACTATTTTCCAGATTTGTTTTTGTTCTTTAAGAGTTGTCCCAAATAAGCAGCTACCCAATTAACTGATGGCCCAATTAACTGGAATCCGCTGTATATTTATTACAGGTCTTTCAGTCTTTTTAAAATTATACCCATTGCTTATCTGTAGTCACATCTTTTATCTCATTTTCCATCTACTTTTCCCATGGTTGCAGCACTTTACCTGTAGGGTTTATAATCCCTGAAGAAGCAGAAGCCTTATTCAATCATGTTTGAATTTCCCCCTATAGCCTTCTGTCTGTTCCTTAAAACGCCTGTGCAGACAGTTTTTCAGCTGCTTTTTTTACTAAGTGATTTCCACTTTTCTTTGGGAACTAAGGATTTGTATATTTGGTACCAATTTTGTGATGCAAAACCACTGTAGCAACAAGATTAATATTTCTACTGAATTTTAAGTTTGTGGATGACATCAACTGGCGACTAAAGTAGTCTAAAAGGTAACGAGGATTTGTTGAGGGACAAGGACAAATTCGTAGAGAACCCAGGCTTCTAACATTATGCCTTAATGGAGGAACAATAAAGTTGTCCATTTTGGATTCAAGAAAGGCAAATTAGAAATTTATCCAATGGTAAGGGGCTGTCAAGTTCAGAAAAGCAAAGAGATTTGTGTGTCTTAATACCTAATTATACAAAGTAATCCAAAAGGATCCTTTGTATCTTATCTCAAGGGTTTTGGAATTCAGGAACAACAAAAGTTAGTGTCAGCTTTGTAGAGCCTTATCAGCTGAATCTATGGACTTGTATTTAGTTGCAAGTTCTGCACTCTGAGAAGTTTTAAGTGGACAGTGCAAACTCATTTGAAAGAAAATCAGGATCTAAAGGATTAATGAATAAGAATGAATTGCATGAACTAGTCTTGCACTTCCGTACAAAATGAAGGTTGAGTGTTGTGGGTGAGGGATGGGATTCAGAAGTATTTGCTGTGGTAAATACAGTAAATTAACAAATGAATGGAAGCAGTTCACTCATTCCCTTTAGTGGCCTGGTTTCACTACCCTGATATGATCCTGAACGTTGGTACTACCTGCATGAAATTTGCATGTCCTCCCAGTGATTGCCTGCATTTCTTCTTCATGCTCCGACTTTCTTCCACATCCGAAATGGTGTGTTTGCTGTTTGGGTAATCAAGAGCTGTAAATCATCTGTGGTGGTGATGGATAGTAGGAAAATTGGGGGTGGAGAATGTCAATTGGCATGTATGAGAGAATTGGTTACAGTGAAGTAAGTGGGGTAACAGATTTGATTAGATTGCTTCAAGAGCTGACACAGCCCTGCTGTGTTGAATGACTGCATCCTGTGTTGGAAGGAAAAAATAGGAAATATCCAGAACAAGGTCAGGCAGTATTAAAGGTTACTAGTAGGCTTTGACGATGCGTTAGCAAAGGGGATTTTTTTCCACGTACAAGTATTGAGCTCTGAGAGAGCTGGAAAGTTTAATACACTAATGATCATACTGAAAAGTGTGATTCTGAAAATAGGCCAAGTGTTTTTAAAATGTCCTGTATGATTTCAATTTCTTGAGCAACATTTCATGGAGGAAGTAGAATTGTACAGTTCTATATACATTCTCATGTATAAGTGGATCCAGTGGATTGAAAACCTAAAACTATTTGTTTGAGGGTTTAGAAGCAATACTGAATGAGAGCAAATATTATTTACGTTGAGTGTCAGCAAAGTAAGTCCTTGTAAAATGAGTATGCTTCAGTGCATCATTATTACATTTTTACTCAAGTATGAGTTACAGTTATGCAGAACTAAAAGTGGCCGTCCATTCCACTGCATTCAGATGGAACTTTTCGCTCATCTACATTAATCACATTTGTACACATTAAGACTATGTTCTTTAGTGTTTTGCCTATTTAATTATCTCCCTAAATGCACCTTAAACTTAGTAATTGTGTATTTGATTTCACCACCACCTCTTAGAAGCATGTCCTAGAATCAACATGCTGTGTGTTTAAAAATAAAATTTCCTCGTAAATTGTTTAAAACTCATTCCTCTTACCTTAAAGCTCTACCCCCTTGTTTTTCATGCCCCTCTGATGGGCATCTACCCTATTTATGCCTCTCATAATTGAAGCTGAATAGACCATGTCCCCCAGACATAGAAGTGAGAATCCACCATTTAGCGTGAATCATACAAGGTGCCTCTTTCGAGCAGCTTGTGGTTGAACCGAGTAGGGGAATGGCAATTCTGGATTTGGTGTTATGTAATGACCCAGATTTGATTAGGGAGCTTAAGATAAAGGAACCTTTTGGAGGCAGTAGTCATAGTATTTTTTTTATTATTAAGTGCAATCGCGAACAATAGCCAGATCAGAAATGCTGATCAAGTTAACTAGTTCTCAAAGAGAACTCTGATAGGCCAATCAGATGGTTCACTGCTGCTCAGTGATAGAACATAAAAACAATTGTGTACAATTAAGAAATATTAAGAAATGATAGAATTTACCCTGCTGTTTGAGAAGGAGAGGATAAATTTGGGTATATCAGTGTTACAGTGAAGTGAAGTAAAGGGAGCTACAGAAGAATGAGAGAGTAGCTGGACAAAATTGATTGGAAAGGGACATTAGCAGGGATGATGACAGAACAGCAATCCTCTGTTTCTGGAGGAAATTCAGAAGGCACAGGAAAAATGCATCTAAAGATGATGAAGTATTCTAAAGGGAGGATGAGGCAGCCACGGCTGACAAGGGAAGTCAAAGACAGCATAAAACCTAAAGAGAAGGCATATAATGTAGCAAAAAAATGATGAGCAGGTGGAGGATTGGGAAGCTCTTAAAAATCAACAGAAGGCAACTTAAAAAGCCATAAAGAAAGAAAAGACCAAATCTGAAGGTAAGCCAGCCAATAATATAATAGAGGATACATAAAGTTTTTTCAGATATGGAAAGAGTAAAAGATGATAGTGGATATTGGATGGCTGAAAATGATGCTGGGGAGGTAGTAATGGATACAAAGATGTGGTAGATGCTTCTTTTTATGCTGTATATCAATGATTTAAAATGATGGAAAAGATGGCTTTGTTGCCAAGTTTGCAGATGACACGAAAATTGGTGGAGGGGCAGGTAGCGTTGAGGAAACAGGTAGGCTGCAGATGGACTTAGATTATGAAAATAGGCAATAAAGTGCCAAATGAAATACAATTTTGGAAAATGAATGGTCATGCACTTTGGTAGAAGAAATAAATGTGCAGACTATTTTCTAAAATGGAGAGAAAATCCAAAAACCTGAGATGCAAAGGGACTTGGGAGTCCTTGTACAGACCACCCTAAACGCTGATTTATACTTCTGCGTCAAATTGACGCCGTAGGTACGGCATAGCTGCGGATTCTATGCAGAGCCTACGTGGATCCCTACGCCGTAGCCTGATGCGCACCTCTCCCAAAATGTAACTGCGCGTCGCAGCAACACAGACTGCAACAACTGTGATTGGTCTGCTTGGTAGCATCGCATTTCCTTCTACGCTGCAATAGCTTCCCATTGGCCAACTGAAGGGCAGGGAAGGAACTCTGGCTGCAATACTTTCCATAAAGCTTTACAGACCTCCAAAATTATGGAGGACACATTTCGCTTTCACGAGAAAAGACGCTCGCTTTAAACTTGTTTACCTTGAGAAAGACTACCAAGACCATGAAGCCTTGCACAGGCAGGTGTGTGCGCATGCGCGACATACGCGAATTGCAGAGCGATGCAGGCACATCAACGCACAAGTATAAATGCTCACAACGCGCATAGGCCACTTGCGTAGGTTACGGTGTCCATTTAACGCAGAAGTATAAATCAGCCTTAAATGTTAACTTGCAGGTAGAGTCAGTGGTGAGGAAGGCAAATGCAATGTTAGCATTCATTTCAGGAGGTCTTTCATACAGACTCATTCAGGCTGCTCTCAGAAGGATTGTTACAGAAAATCTTTCCTACCAAATGCAATAAGCATATACAATAATTCATCTCTGTGTGACAGAACACACATCATAGTACAATAGTATATGTTTTATTATTTTGTGCATTATTATTTCACATTGGTAAATTATTATTGTGTATTATTATTCTGTACTTCATTATTAGTTAAGTCTGCACAATGCTAAGTGTTCTTAAATGTTCCTGCTGTAACGAAAGGATTCGCTACTTGGGATCAATAAAGTATTATTATTATTATTATTATTATTATTATTACAATACAAGAGCAGGGATGTGATGCTGAGGCTTTATAAGGCAATGGGGAGGCCTCACCTTGAGTATTGCGAACAGTTTTGGGCTCCTCATTTGAGAAAAGATGTGTTTGCATTGGAGAGGGTTTCAGAGGAGGTTTACAAAAATGATTGCTGGAATGAAAGGGTCACCATATGAGGAATGTTTGATGGCTCTGGGTCTGTACTCACTGGAGTTTTGAAGGGTGGGGGAGGAATCTCATTGAAACCTTTTGAATGTTGAAAGGCCTAGACATGTTAGATGTGGAAAGGATGTTTCCCATGGTGGGCGAGTCTAGGACAGAGGGCATGGCCTCGGGATAGAGGGGCATCCATTTAAAACAGAGATGTGGAGAAATTTCTTGAGTCAGAAGGTGGTGAATTTGTGGAATTTATTCCCAAAGGCAGCTGTGGATGCCAGGTCGTTGGCTGTATTTAAGGCAGAGCTTGATAGGTTCTTGATTGGACAAGGCGTCAAAACTTATGGGGAGAAGACTGTGGAGTGGGGCAGAGGAGGGGAATAAAAGGATCAGCCATGATTGAATGGCGGAACAGACTTGATGGGCCAAATCGCCTATTTCTGCTCCTATCTCTTCTGGTTTTAATCACGTGTGTTTGTCTTAAAGCATTTGAAAACATGATGTAACAGGTGGTCATTCAGCTCTGGAACCTATTGCACAAACAGGGGTGGTCTTAATGTCACTTCTTTTCTATTGTATACACTGTTTTCTTTAGGATTTATAGAAAGAAGTGTTTAATTATCTTCAGATAAACATAATATTTCATGCTGATGCAATCTCTATGATTTCAAAGGAAAGAATCTGCTGATGAAAACTGTATGAGTACGTTCAGGTTTACCATGGTGAAATCAAAGGTTTGGGTTACTCTGCATCATCGAACTGATAACTGATTCAGTAGTATTTTAAATGAAATAGCAGAATGCTTCACCCAAATTTAATAGTATGTTACCTTTCCTGTTATCAATGACTTTTTAAAGAGTTTAGAGGTGAGCTTGTTCATACATCTTGAAAAAATATTACAGCAGTTTATTCTCTTACGTATACTAAATGTGTTGTTAAATTAACCAAGTCCAAATATTTGTTGCTACTGAAAAGCATAAGTTGATAAAATAGCTAATGTATACTCAGTGCCTACTTTGTTAGATACTCTTGTATGCCTGCTCATTAATGTAAATATCTAATCAGCCAATCATGTGGCAGTAATTCTATGCATAAAACCAAGCTGACATGATCAAGATGTTCAGTTGCTCAGAATGGGGAGGAAATGTGATCTAATTGACTTTGTGGAATATTTATTGGTGCCAAATGGGGTGGTTTGAGTATCTCAGAAACCACTGATCTCCTGAGATTTTCAGGCACAGAAGTCTCAAGAGCTTACAGCAGATGGTGGGCAATGTAAAAAAAATTCTGTGAGTAGCAGTTCTGTGGGCAAAAATGCTACGTTAATGAGAGAGGTCAGAGGAGAATGGTCAGGCTGGTTCAAGGTGACAGTAACTGAAATAACCAGGCTTCACAACAGTGGTGTGCAGAAGAGCAACTCTGAACACACAGTACTTCAAACCGAGAAGTGGGTGGGCTAAGCTGGAGAAGACCATGAACATACACTCAGTAAACACTTTATTAGGTTCAGGAGGTACCTAATGAAGTGGCCACTGAGTGTATTTTCTCAGTTACGTTCCTCATTGCTGAACTGGTTTTTCCAAATCGGAAGACTTATTGGAGGTCAAGTGGTACTTACAGAATAGTTGGTGGCATGTTTCTCCCTGTGCTGTGCATCTTGTGATCTCAACTACCAGCTTGCAGAGTGAATGTGAAATGATTTCTCAGAGGAGTGCAGAAAACTTTTGTCATTTTGTAGCCTTACCATATGCTGTAAAATGATTGGTTAGAGTAGGTTATAGTGGAAACTGGAGCCTTTCTTGTGTAAGTGTACAGAGAAGTAAATAAGAACTGTGCCAAAAAATATAGAAACTCAATCTCAGTGCCTGTTGGAGCATATTTATGCAGCTGTCTCTCTCCAACTCTGTAAAGTCGTAGCCAATAACTCTACCATCCTCCACTCACTGTCAGTTTCTGATCCTGAGCACAAGACACTCTGCAAGTGAAGGAATTCTTGTACAGCACACACAAAATGCTGGAGGAATTCAGCAAGTCAGGCAGCATCTATGGAGCAGAATAAACAGTCAATATTCAAATAGTTACCCTTCATCAGGACTTTATCCACTCAGACAAGGAATTGTTAGCATTCTTTGTGTATTACCCCCTCCAAGAAGTGGAATAACCCACACTGAGTTTTGTACATTTGTTTCACAGTCATTATCTCCATGCCTGCAGAGTCCGCAGTCCTTAATGTTGATTCTTCAAGTCAAAAGCATGAAATGTTAAACCTAGTTAAGTGGAAAAAAAGAGGTGCATTCAGAATAAAGTTTTGAATTGATGAATTTCATATTGGATTTGTACAGTGCATATACAAAAGTCAAATAACTCTCAAAGAATTTGTGCATCAATACCAGAAAATATCAGAAAAATAATAACCATGTGTTTTCAGATTAATAGATTTTAATGTTCAGGTTCCAGTTCATTCAGTGACTGAAACAGTTATTAATCATTTGCTTTACTGATATTTTGAGCTCACCATCAAAATCTCCTGGTATTTTGACATCGTTTTTTGAAGAAACAAATTGTTAAATATGTCTGCAGCTCTCTGACCTTTTCAAGCACTTGGATTGATGATATAAAATCAATTTGATTGGAGGCAAACATGCTGAAGAGGAAAAAATGATTTTATATTTAATAGGCTGGTCATTTCATTAAACCAAACCATATTAAACCTCTAAGTTATTGGAAAGTTTAGATTCACAATTATTTTTGCCTAAAGCTCAAACTTTTTTAATTAAATGAATTATACAATTTCTGTGCAGTTCTCTGAACAATATCTTGTCAGATGCAGAAAATCTTCCTTGATTTTACAAATGTCAAGGAAACATTTTGGCTTTGAATTTTTATGTATTGCCATAAAACTTAACCAGATTGTAAAAATTTAGCCAGAACTTTTAAAGTCTTTGCTTTGTCTGTCATGAAGTGGCTGACATGTTAGCAATTTGTTTCTTATATGCACATTAACATACCTTAACATTATTTTTGGAAGAATAACCCTGTGTCTATCCCTTTCAGCCAGCTGCTTTCTGCAAGATTTTTGTTTGAAAGAATTTGTCATCTGCAGATCAAAAAATCTGAAAATGAGTATAAATTGGGCACTTAAAAATACAATAGCTTCTGGCATAGGAAGTAAACCAAACAAAAGTCAATGAAAGCTTCCAAAATGGATTGGAGAATAACTGGGTCAGGGTTCCAAGCGATACATCTATGATCGATACCTGGATTGATAACTTCTGTTAAAGATCCTATTTGTCATCAAAAACATTCCTGACAAAAATATATCTCTAATTTGGGAGCTTGCAGGTGACATTGTGATGATTCTGTGGTACTTTAATGGATCCAGCACTAAAATGGCCTTTGTTTTCCTGGCCCATTTGTTACACAACTAGAGGGATGCTGTCTTGTTCCTTCTGAATGGAATATTTTGTACATTTCTTCATTCCCAAGCTTCAGTGCCTCATGAAAACATAGTATTGAAAAATCTAAGTGTAGTCGATCTGTAAGGGATTCCACTGGGCGTTAAAATTTTTATGCAGTAAATACTTCTGAGGTTATCTCTGCATTGGTAATCATTTAAGGAATTAATATTTTATAACGTGTTCATGCACGAGACATTTTAGGAGAGAAATAGTATGCACTTGAAGTAACGAAGGTATCGTTGAACTGAATGTTGCTGGTTAGAAATAAAGCACATTGCATTTTCGATTAAATAATTATCATATACTTTCTGAAAATAACTTAGTTTTATCTAAAAAAAAAATTAAGTTAGTTTTAAAAATTGTCTTTCTAAGCCATCAGCCTGGCTCATTAAATTTCTCATCATCTCATCTGGAAAGCTGATACTACCCAGCCCTGTCTGACTCAGTTATCGGGTAATATGGGGATAGATGTAACAGGCTTACTGTGGTGTGATTTATTTTTGCTGACACAGCCTAAAATCTTAATTGTTGAGAAAGTGCTTACATTTAATCTTTAAAAAAAAACTTTCCTTTGCAAAACATTACTTGGTGATATGAGAAAAACCTCAGTTTTTGAATGCATGTATAATTTCATGTGGAAATCCTAAGGCTGCTGTCGAAAGTTTCAGTGGAATACCATGGGGCTGTTATGTTTATAGCCTTCCTCATGTACTCATGGGAAATGACTAAAGCCATTGTGAATTTCAGCTAATTACGAACTAACACTGTGAAAAAAATGTCCAGAAAATCTTACACTTAGCTACTTGAGGTCCACTTGATTATTTAATAGCATACTAAGCCTTAATTACTGCTAGGCAAACTACCTCGCCCTAAAATAAACATTGTGTAGCTAAAGTAATTACATTTGGTGAATATTTCAAAGTACAAGGGATTTTAAATAAAGGCTATTTTTGTAAAATCCTGACATTTATTCACATTTCAGTTTTTCCTTAAATCATATGCATAATTCAATCTTTTAAGCAATATATACTGTTTAAGAAGTTAATTAAAACCACAATTTAAAAGTTAATTAAATCACAGTTATTAGGCACTAGGGATCATATTGAACTGATGCCCAATAACAGCAGGTGATATTAAAAAATTCTCTACTCAAAGATACAGTAAAACAATGTTAATCTTTCATCTGACTATTCAGAACTATCAGTGGTTCATATCTGGCTCACTGGGCATAATTCCTGCATTCTCTTTCACCCTCTAGGACCCCAATTCCCATAATCATTTCCTGTTTCCTTTTTGTCACCGGGACCCCTGCTTCTGATTTTCTCCATGCTGCCTTTGCATATCCCACCAAATTCAATGGAAATTTTATTATTCTACTATGTAATATCCCCCCCAAAAATGTATTTGTTCCGCAATCTGCTATGGGTGAGATCAGAGGTATTCAGGTCTGGTGACCAAGTGAATCAGAATCAGGTTCATTATCACCGGCATGTGTCATGAAATTTGTTAACTTAACAGCAGCAGTTCAGAGCAATACATAATACAGAAGAAGAAGAAGGGAAAAAAATTAAATAATAATAATTAAATAAGTACATCAATTACAGTATACGTATATTGAATAGATTAAAATCGTACAGAAACGGAAATAATATATATATTTAAAAAGTGAGGTAGTGTTCACGGGTTCAATGTCCATTTAGGAATCAGATGGCAGAGGAAAAGAAGCTGTTCCTGAATTGCTGGGTGTGTGCCTTCAGGCTTCTGTATCTCCTACCTGATGGTAACAGTGAGAAAAGGGCATGCCCTGGGTGCTGGAGGTCCTTAATAATAGATACTTCCTTTCTGGACACCACTCCTTGAAGATGTCCTGGGGACTTTGTAGGTTAGTACCCAAGATGCAGCCGACTAAATTTACAACCCTCTGCAGCTCCTTTTGGTGCTGTGCAGTAGCCCCTCCCTCCCCATACCAGACAGTGATGCAGCCTGTCAGAATGGTCTCCATGTTACATCTATAGTAGTTTTTGAGTGTATCTGTTGAAATACCAAACCTCTTCAAACTCCTAATGAAGTGTATTTGCTGTCCTGCCTTCTTTATAACTGCATCGATATGTTGGGACCAGGTTAGATCCCCAGAAATCTTGACACTCAGGAACCTGAGACTGCTCACTCTCTCCACTTTGGATCCCTTTATGAAGACACATGGTCAGGTACAATCTCTGGAAGGCCATCTCAAGTAGCAATTTGGGACTAAACTTGAATCAGTGAAGGATACTGGATAGCTGAGTCAAGGCTTGAATACCATTACCTCTTACAAAGTAGAATCAAACAGCAATACTTCGCTTCCAGATGAGCTCAGTGCCTTCCATGCTGGCTTTGACCATTAAAACACGGAGGAGCCTTCAGTTACTCTCACAGCCCCTGGTGACCCTATGATTTCAGTAATGAGCATCCTTCAGGAGGGTGTACCCACGGAAAGAATCTGGCCAAGATGGTGTACCTGGCTGAGTACCAAAGACCTGTGCTGACCAACTAGGTGGTTTTGGCAGTTTGATGCACCCAGCTTCTTCAAACAGCCTTCAGTTATACTGGTGCCTTAGAAGAACATGGCAACCTGCCTCAGTGTCTACCATCCAGTAGCATATGTATCCACTGTGATGAAGAGCTTTGAGAGATTGGTGATGAAACACCTGCCTGAGAAGCAGCTTGTATCCTCTCCAATTTGCCTATCGGTACAACAGGTCCACAGCAAATGCTGTTTCTTTAGCTCTTTACTCAACTCTGGAACATCTAGGCAGTAAAGGTGCTTACATCAGGACTCATTTTATCAACTATAATTCAGCCTTCAATAATCATCCCCTCAAAACTAGTCAATGAGCTTCAAGACCTTGGTCTCAGCACTTCCTTGAGCAAATAGATCTTGGATATCCTGTCTTGCGGACACTGGACACATTGGCTTGGCAACAACATCTCTTCCATAATTTCCATTCGCACAGGTGCACCACAAAGCTGTGCACTTAGCCCCCTGCTCTACTCACTTTACATTTAAGGCAGTGTGGCTCAGACAGCTCCAATGCCACATTTAAGTTTGCTGATGACACCACTGTCATTGACCGAATTAAATATGGTGAAGAATCAGCATGTAGGAGGGTAGCTTGAAAATCTGGCTGAGTGGTACCACAACAGCAACCTCTTACTCGATGTTAGCAAGACCAAGGAGCTGATTATTGAATTCATGGGGGCGAAACTAGAGGTCCATGAGCCAGTCCTCATTGGGAGATCAGAGGTGGAGAGGGTCAGCAACTTTAAATTCCTCAATGTTATCATTTCAGAGGATCGGCTCTGGACCCAGCACGTAAATGCAATTATGAAGAAAACAGAGTAGTTCCTAAGAAGTTTTGCAAAGATTCGGCATGACATCTAATACTTTGAGAATCCTCGATAGACATGTGCTGAAGTGTATATTGACTGGTTGCATCACAGCCAGGCATGAAAACGCCAATGCCCTTAAATGAAATATCTGACAAAAGGTAGTGTATATGGCCCAGCCAATCATGGGTAAAGCCCTCCCAACCATGAAGCACATCCACATGAAAGCAGCATCCATCATCAAGGACCTCCACAACCTAGGATATGATCTCTTCTCACTGCTGTCACCCGGAAGAAAATACAGGGGGCTCAGGACTCTCACTACAAGATTCAGGAACATTTATTACCCCTCAACCATAAAGCTCTTGAACTAATGGGGATAACTTCACTCAACTTCACTTGCCCTATCACTGAACTATTCCCACACCAAGGACTCACTTTTGAGGACTCTTCATCTCATGTCCTCTATTTATTTATTTATTTATTTCTTATTTCTTCTTATTGTTCATCTCTTTTGTGCTTTCACATTTTGATGTCTTTTGCAGATTGCTTGATTGTCTACTCTGTTGGGTGAGGTCTTTAATTGATTCTATTATAGTTCTTGTATTTACTGAGTATGCCCACAAAAAATGAATCTCAGGGTTGCATATAATGACATATTGAATTGGATTCAATTGAAGCGACTTTATTTCTTACATCCTTCACACACATGAGTAAGTTTCATCACCATCTCAATGTGCAATCATAGTAATTTATAATAATTTGTAATAAATAGAACAGTCTGTGTAATATGGAGTATGCTCAAGTCAGCTCTGAATGGTAGCGGCTGGAATAGATTGTGGTTGAGATGGCTTGGGTCTCCAGTGATCCTACAGGACCCTTTTACACACCTGTCCTTGTAAATGTCCTAAATCATGGGAAGTTCACTACTACAGATGTGCTGGGCTGTCCGCACCACTCTCTGCAGAGTCCTGCAATTAAGGGAGGTACAGTTCCCATACTAGGCAGTGACGTAGTCAGTCAGGATGCTCTCAATTGTGCCTCTGAAGAAGGTTCTTAGCATTTGAGGGACCATACCAAACTTCCTCAATGATCTGAGGTGGTAGAGGCACTATTGTGCCTTTTTTTTTTAACCACACAGCTGGTGTGTACAGACCACGTGAAGCCCTCGATGATGTGGATGCCAGGGAACTTGAAGCTGTTTACCCTCTCAACCCCAGATCCATTGATCTCAATATGTACTTTGATAATCAATTTACTTTGAACTTTGATATTTGAGAAGTGTGCTGGAATATTAAAAATCCAATGGTCAAGAGATCTGCTGATCCTGCAGTTGCAAAGTCCCGGGTATGTAAGATTAATTGAGTTTTGATGTAGTGACAGTATTCTTCTATGAGATCAATAGTAGAGCCATCAGGTGACTGTAATACATTCTTTGGTGTATATTTGGTACTTTGAATTTCAATGAACTTTTGCTATCACACTCAATCCTACAAACACTCCCATTCCCACCACTACATGGCTCTTTTCCTGCTCTTATTTGTCTTGGGGCTGCTTTTACCAATTGTCAGGAAAATGAGTATGCTTCCTCTTCACCACTTGCACTGTGGCATTCTAACTACAGCAACACACAAAGTGCTGGAGGAACTCGCTGGGTCAGGCAGTGGCTTTTGAGAGAAATGGACTTTTGGATCGAAGCTATTCATCGGGAACAGAAATGTTGACCATCAGTTTCTCTCTATGGTTGCTGCCGGACACACTGAGTTCGTCCAGTGTTTTGTATGGTGTTTCAGATTCTTGTATCTGTAGTGTTAAGTCATTGTGTGAATTGGTTTGTTTGGTGATGATGTACAAGTAACTAGATTAAAGCATTAGGTCATTTGATTGCATTAAGTATGCATTGGTGATTGGAATAGTCACTATAGTAAAGTATTGCTTTTCTAAACTTAGAAAGTCATCCATCTTCTTTGTTAAAAAAATGTGTGCTGATTATTTTATAAGAGCCTTATGTATTGTGGTGAAACTTGGCACGGACTGATAAAACTGCATTTGTCCAGACAATCCTTTGTTTATGGCCAGATTAAACTAAACAACATTAGGGAACATTTCATCAAATATATTCAGTGACCACTTTATCAGGTACACTTGCTGATTAATGCAAATATCTAATGATTCAATCATATGGCAGCAACTAAAAGCATAAAAACATGCAGACATAGTCACAGGTTCAGTTATTGTTCAGACCAAACATCAGAATGGGGAAGAAATGTGATTTAAGTGACTTTGACCGCGGGATGATTGTTGGTGCCAGACAGGGAGGTTTGAGTATCTCAGGAACTGCTGCTATCCTGGGATTTTCATGCACAACAGTCTCTAGAGTTTACAGAGAATGCTACAAAAACAAGAAAAAAATCTAGTGGCTGGCAGGTATGTGGAACAAAAATGCTTTGTTAATAAGAAAGGTCAGAGGAGAATGGCAGACTAATTCATGCTGCCAGGAAGGCTATAGAAGTTCAGATATCTGTACCATGCAACGGTGGTGTGCAGAAGAGCATCTCTGAGTGTGTAACATATCGAATCTTCTACAGTAACAGAAGACCACAAATATACTCACAGTGGCCACGTTATTAAGTACAGGATGTAACTCGTAAAGTGGCCACAGAGTGTAGTTTTGTATTTTGCTGTTGATAATCTGATAAAAGTTGCAGAAAGGTCAGTTAACGATCTTCAGGCTACAGGCCTGTTGTGCCTGTTAGCTCCCTTCTAGAACATAAAACTTGGAACAGTACCGCACAGGAACAGGCTCTTCAACCCACTCTGTTCTTCTAAGAGGAACATCTCCACTGATGTGGGTATTAGCTCTGCAAGTAGACACCTGCTAATCGGTATGTGTGATATTGTGTCCTTCCCAGAAAAATATGCCAGCTTTTATCCATCTGGGAAATAATCTAGTATGTGAATATCATTAAAAAATATCTTTACAACTGATTGAGGAGGTTTTATTAAAATTGTAATGAAAAGAAGTAAATGGACTTAAATCCAAACAAAAAACATAGTAAATGCTGGAAATCTAAAATAGATAATGCTCAGTTGGCCAGGCTGCATCTGTAGAGAGAGAGAAAAAAACATTCAGTTTCTGATCGCTGACCTTTCATCAGAAATGAATTTATGAGGGAATAAGATGCATTTTTTCTCTCTGCCTTCAAGAGAATATTAAGTTTGCTCTATGAAAGGTCAGCAACTGCCAGTGGTTTACTTTTTTTGAAGTTTCATTCTGGTCATTTGTAGCCTTATACTGGTTTTCAGTTTTTAAAATGGTAAACTTACTGTTGCCTTTTTCTCCCAATAGATATGCCACTCCATGTGCGACGTAGTAGCGACCCTGCTCTCATTGGTCTTCTGTCCCCAGTATCAGGACCTAATCTTAACTCTGCAGAACCATCTCGCAAAAACCCTACTCGTTGGTCAACAACACCAGGCTTTCCAAAGCCAAGCCAGACATCAAGTAGCCTTGATAGAAAAAAGGTGAGTGCCCACAACCTTCTCTTAATGCTGTGTTTGGACATTTTGCTTTGCTTTGTTCGAGACTTACTAACCTGAATATGTCTTAATGTACTTTCTTCCGAATAAAGTGCCCTTTTTAAAATGCTGCTACTGTTAACATGTTCCTGTTAGAGTGAAAAAGACTCTGCCATTCATGCAAATGTTACTGATAGGTGGCTGGGATGAAGTGGCTGCCTTAAGAAACTCTAAGATATGTAGGTGTACACTTAAGGAAATCAGGAGAGCAAAAGAGACTGTGAGATATCCTTAGCAGATAAGGTGATGTCAAATCCTAAAAAGTAATTTTAGTGCACTTAGACAAGCGAAAAGGTAACAAGGGAAAGAAGAGGCCCCTGGAAGGATCGCTGTGGTCATCTCTGAGCTGCTGGAGATGTGTGAGGTCTTTAATGAATATTTCTCATCTATGTTGACCATGGAGGAATTCATGAAAGCTAGAGTGTTCAAGAACGAAAACAGTGATATCTTGAAACATATCAATACAATGGAAGAGAACATGTTGGTGACCTTGAGGCAAATAAAGGTGGATAAATCCTTGAGGCATGACCAGGTCTATTCTGGTACTTTGTGGCAAGCAAAGTAAGTAATTGCTTGGGCCAGAGCAGAGACTTTTGTATCTTTCTAAGCTATGGGTATGGTACTGGTAGACTGGAGGACGGCTGATGTGGAAGGGGAAGTCTGCATGACTAGACAGGGAACTTTTGGCTGATGAGCACAGTATCAGTGCTGGGAAAGTTATTGGAAGGGATTCCAAGGGACATGACTTCCATAAATTTGGAAAGGCATGGACTGATTTGTGATCCTTAGCATGATTTGTCTATGGGAAAGTGTGTCTCATGGATTTGATTGTGTATCTTAAAGAGGTGACCAAGAAGACTGAGGGCAAGGTGGTAGATGTTGTGTACATGGACTTCAGCAACGCCTTTGACAGGATTCGTCTGGAAATTGAAATTGCATGTAATCTAGAGTGAGCTGGCCAATTGGATATGAAGTAATATACAACATGCTAGAGGAACTCAGCAGGTCTTGAGGGGAATGAACAGTTGATGTTTCACGCTGAGACCCTTGATCAAGACCCTTCTTCATTTCCGGTGTTTGCAGACTACCTTGTGTTTACAATTGGATACAAAATCGGCTTGATGGAAGGAGTTGGAGGATGGTAGGGAAGGCATGTTTTTCAGATCTAAGTCCTGTGTCCAGGGATGTGCTGCCGAGATCAGTGTGGGGTTTCCTGCTGTTTGTCAAATATAATTGGGTGTTCTGTTGTTTGTCAAAAATAAATTAAATATTTAGATACAAATACAAGTGGATTGGTTACTAAGCTTATAGATGACATTAAAATTTTTTGAGTAGTATACATGAAAGAAAGTTGTCAGAATCACTTCGATTATTACTGACACCTGAGATTCTGCCAACAGCAGTTGTGTCATCAGCGTATTTATAGATGGTGTTTGAGCTGTGCCAAACCACTCAGTCGTGAGTGTTGAGAGAGTAGAGCAGTGGACAAAGTACACATTACTGAGGTGTGCCTGTGTTGCTTGTCAGCAGGGAGGTGTTATTTTTGATCTGCACTGACTGATCCTTCGATGAGGAAGCCAAGGAATTGCAGGGGGAGATACAGAGGCCCAGGTTGTGAAGCTTTTGATCAGTTCTGAGGGGATCACCGAGCTGTAATCAATATTCAGAAGCCTGACATAGGTATTGCTTTTGTCCAGATGGCCCAAGGCCAAGTGGAGTGCCAGTGCAGTTGCATCCTCTTTAGACTGGTGTGGTTATAGGCAATTACAGCAGGTCCAGATCCTCGCTCAAGCAGGAGTTGATCCAAGACAGGACCGACTTCTCAAAACACTTTATCACAGTTGGTGTGAGTGCCACTGGGTGGTAGTCGTGACAGTTCACCCTCCCCTTCTTGGGCACGCATATGATTGAGCCCCTTTTGAAGCAGGTGGGAACCTCTGACTGCAGCATTGAGAGTTTGTACCTTTTCTTGAATCCTCCAGCCAATTAGTTGGCGCAGGTTTTCAGTGGCCTGCCTGATGCCAAGAGGGGTTTACCCTCTTGAAAGATGTTCTGACGTCAGCTTCTGAGACCGATATCAGTTTTGGTAGATACTGCAGGGATTGGCAAAGGTATAGTTTTACTCTCTCTTTCAAAACGTGGATGTAAAACATTTAGCTCCTCAGGGAGTGAAGCAACACAGTCCTTTATGATGTTCGGTTCCATCTTGTAGGAAATAATGACCTGCAAACTGCTCCATAGCTGGCATGAATTTGATTTTGTCTCTAACTTCATTCAGTGTTGCTTTTTTTGCTGTTAAGATGCCCTTCCATGGGTGATACCTGGGCGTTACTACTCAGGAGAGGCTGTACAAAGGATTCCTGAGAATGTTGCTGGGAGTTGGGGGGATTGAATTTGAAGCTGTGGTCAGATAAGCTTGGGACCGTTTTCCTGGAGCAGGGTTGCTCAAGGGTGATGTTATGGATGTTTTTAAAATAAAGAGGGCCACAGATAAGGTAGATGGTCAGCTTATCTTTCCCAGGATCGGGAAGTCCAAAACCAGAGGGTTTAGGTTTAAGCTGTGAAGGGAAAGATTTAAGGGTGATGTGAGGGGCAAATTTTTTCACGCAGAGCGTATTGGCCCTATGGAATGATCTGCCAGAGGGAGTGGTAATGGTGGGTGTAATTACATAGAAACATAGAAAGTAGGTGCAGGAGTCGGCCATTTGACCCTTCGAGCCTGCACCGCCATTCAGTATGATCATGGCTGATCATCCAACTCAGAACCCTGTACCAGCCTTCCCTCCATACCCCCTGATCCCTTTAACCACAAGGGCCATATCTAACTCCCCCTTAAATATAGCCAATAAACTGGCCTCAACTGTTTCCTGTGGCAGAGAATTCCACAGATTCACCACTCTCTGTGTGAAGAAGTTTTTCCTCATCTCGGTCCTAAAAGGCTTCCCCTTTATCCTCAAACTGTGACCCCTCGTTCTGGACTTCCCCAACATTGGGAACAATGTTCCTGCATCTAGCCTGTCCAATCCCTTTAGAATTTTATACGTTTCAATCAGATCCCCCCTCAATCTTCTAAATTCCAGAGAGTATAAGCCTAGTCGATCCAGTCTTTCATCATATGAAAGTCCTGCCATCCCAGGAATCAATCTGGTGAATCTTCTTTGTACTGCCTCTATGGCAAGAATGTCTTTCCTCAGATTAGGGGACCAAAACTGCACACAATACTCCAGGTGTGGTCTCACCAAGGCCTTGTACAACTGCAGTAGTACCTCCCTGCTCCTGTACTCGAATCTTCTTGCTATGAATGCCAGTATACCATTTGCCTTTTTCACCGCCTGCTGTACCTGCATGCCCACTTTCAATGACTGGTGTATAATGACACCCAGGTCTCGTTGCACCTCCCCTTTTCCTAATAGGCCACCATTCAGATAATAATCTGTTTTCCTGTTTTTGCCACCAAAGTGGATAACCTCACATTTATCCACATTAAATTGCATCTGCCACTCACCTAACCTATCCAAGTCACCCTGCATCCTCTTAGCATCCTCCTCACAGCTAACAATGCTGCCCAGCTTTGTGTCATCCGCAAACTTGGAGATGCTGCATTTAATTCCCTCATCGAAGTCACTAATATATATTGTAAACAACTGGGGTCCCAGCACTGAGCCTTGCAGTACCCCACATTCTGAAAAGGTCCCGTTTATTCCCACTCTTTGCTTCCTGTCTGCCAACCAATTCTCTATCCACATCAATACCTTACCCCCAATACCGTGTGCTTTAAGTTTGCACACTAATCTCCTGTGTGGGACCTTGTCAAAAGCCTTTTGACAATCCAAATATACCACATCCACTGGTTCTCCCCTATCCATTCTACTAGTTACATCCTCAAAAAATTCTATGAGATTCGTCAGATATGATTTTCTTTTCACAAATCCATGCTGACTTTGTCGGATGATTTCACCACTTTCCAAATGTGCTGTTATCACATTTGATAACTGACTCTAGCAGTTTCCCCACCACTGATGTTAGGCTAACCGGTCTATAATTCCCTGGTTTCTCTCTCCCTCCTTTTTTAAAAAGTGGGGTTACATTAGCCACCCTCCAATCCTCAGGAACTAGTCCGGAATCTAAAGAGTTTTGAAAAATTATCACTAATGCATCCACTATTTCTTGAGCTACTTCCTTAAGCACTCTGGAATGCAGACCATCTGGCCCTGGGGATTTATCTGCCTTTAATCCCTTCAATTTACCTAACACCACTTCCCTACTAACATGCATTTCGCTCAGTTCCTCCATCTCACTGGACCCTCTGTCCCCTACTATTTCCAGAAGATTATTTATGTCCTCCTTAGTGAAGACAGGACCAAAGTAGTTATTCAATTGGTGTGCCATGTCCTTGCTCCCCATAATCAATTCACCTGTTTCTGTCTGTAGGGGACCTACATTTGTCTTAACCAATCTTTTTCTTTTCACATATCTATAAAAGCTTTTACAGTCAATTTTTATGTTCCCTGCCAGTTTTCTCTCATAATCTTTTTTCCCCTTCCTAATTAAGCCCTTTGTCCTCCTCTGCTGAACTCTGAATTTCTCCCAGTCCTCAGGTGAGCCACTTTTTCTGGCTAATTTGTATGCTTCTTCTTTGGAATTGATACTATCCCTAATTTCCCTTGTCAGCCACGGAAGCACTACCTTACTTGAATTATACTTTTGCCAAACTGGGATGAACAATTGTTGTAGTTCATCCATGCGATCTTTAAATGCTTGCCATTGCATATCCACCATCAACCCTTTAGGTGTCATTTGCCAGTCTATCTTAGCTAATTCACGTCTCTTACCTTCAAAGTTACCCTTCTTTAAGTTCAGAACCTTTGTTTCTGAATTAACTATGTCACTCTCCATCTTAATGAAGAATTCCAGCATATTATGGTCACTCTTACCCAAGGGGCCTGTCACGACAAGATTGTTAATTAACCCTTCCTCATTGCTCAATACCCAGTCTAGAATATCTTGCTCTCTAGTTGGTTCCTTGACATGTTGGTTCAAAAAACCATCCCACATACATTCCAAGAAATCCTGTTCCTCAGCACCCTTACCAATTTGGTTCACCCAATCTATATGTAGATTGAAGTCACCCATTATAACTGCTGTTCCTTTATTGCACACATTTCTAATTTCCTGTTTAATACCATCCCCAACCTCACTACTACTGTTATGTGGCCTGTACACAATTCCCACCAGCGTTTTCTGCCCCTTAGTGTTATGCAGCTCTACCCATATCGATTCCACATCTTCCTGGCTGATGTCCTTCCTTTCTATTGCATTAATCTCCTCTCTAACCAGCAATGCTACCCCACCTCCTTTTCTTTCATGTCTGTCCCTCATGAATATTGAATATCCCTGAATGTTGAGCTCCCATCCTTGGTCACCCTGGAGCCATGTCTCTGTGATCCCAACTATATCATATTCATTAATAACAATCTGCACTTTTAATTCATCCACCTTGTTACGAATGCTCCCTGCATTGACACACAAAGCCTTCAGGCTCGCTTTTACAACTCTCTTAGCCCTTATACAATTATGTTGAAAAGTGGCCCTTTTTGATTTTTGCCCTGGATTTGCCGGCCTGCCACTTCTACTTTTCACCTTACTACTTTTTGCTTCTACCCACATTTTACACCCCTCTGTCTCTCTGCACTGGTTCCCAGCCCCCTGTTGTGAACTAACCTCCTCTCTCCTAGTCTATTTAATTTGATTCCCACCCCCCAACCATTCTAGTTTAAAGTCACCTCAGTAGCCCTTGCAAATCTCCCCGCCAGGATATTGGTCCCCCTAGGATTCAAGTGTAACCCGTCCTTTTTGTACAGGTCACGCCTGCGCCAAAAGAGGTCCCAATGATCCAAAAACTTGAATCCCTGCCCCCTGCTCCAATCCCTCAGCCACGCATTTATCCTCCACCTCATTGCATTCCTATTCTCACTGTCGCGTGGCACAGGCAGTAATTACAAGAGACATTCGGGCAAGTACATGGATTAGTTGGACTGAAGGGCCTGTTTCCCTGCTATATGTGACTTAATTCAAAAGTACCATAGCTGTTCCATTTTCTTTGGTTTGAGTATTGAATTTTTAGATGAACTCAGACTAAGTAAAATTAATAGCATGAAAACACCGTATGCAGGTCCGAAGGGCATTTTGAATGAGCAAGAAAATCGTGAAGCCTGCATTCTCCAAGGACAAGCGAATGAGAGCATGTAATTTACTTAACTGCAAAGGCTGATTTATAGAGCTGTGGCAGTAAAGCGTCGCCTTGAAAATAGCAATATGCTAAATTGTTGTGAAGATGGTTCAGTAAAGTGATGCATATTGACCCTTCTATGATTAATTTACTTTTAAAAATATCACTTCTGTAATCCTATTCCAGTACATATTATCTGTCAATGCAAACTCTAATCTTGTGCAATGATTATTCCCTTTGCTAAGTGGCTGCTGTCTTTGAGCTTTCATGGTGTAAACCTTCAACCTTTAATTCAAATTTCTTTTTTTAATTTACCATCTTCTCACTGAATCAGATGTTAATACAATGGAATATTTCGCAATTATATTTGTAATTTGTGCAAAAATTTAATCATAAATTTACTTTAAGTACCTTAAACTGTGTAAGAGACAATCACTGGAATATTTCTGAAACACTAAAATTTTATATGTCTGCAGTAAAATGACTGGAGTATTGTTATTTGGTGATGAAATATAGAGGCTTAAGTGAAATAGTGAGGTGATTCTGAAATTCTTCAGATGATTGAGAATGAACTCCATTATTTATAATGGAGTGGGTTATAGTTGGGGTCCAGCTTTTACATGGTTTCGAAAGAGATGTTTGCTGCAGGAGGCTGTTCTGTACCTAACACAATGCTATAATGATTAACTAATCAATATATGAAATATCGCTGGAAAATGATTGTATATCATTTGGACTGTGATGGAAAGTGTTTTTTTCATCTCTCCTGTGAAGTAGTTGGCCAATTGAGTTTGGAAGAAAACTGCCCTTGTATTGTGGATTATATATTTTTCTAGCCTAGTTCATAACACCCTTTGAAAACGCATTACAGAAAGAGGCCATTCAGTCACATTGTGATGTCACTTTATCAAATGCCTAATTACATTCCTCTCCCCTTCCCGAATATTGTTCCTTTTCAGATTTTAACCAAACAATTATGCTATCCCCTCAGCTTCCGTGGTTGTTTGCGGTCAAACATTTTATATTCTGGTAACCCCCTATGAGAAAAGAAATTTCCTAACTTCCCCATCAATCTTCTGGTGATAATCCTCCTCCGTCTATTTCTTGTCAACTTATCACTCCATAATAAACAATCCTTCACAGTTTTGTCTTTCAAAACAAGTAATATTGAAAACTTGTTAGATCTCCCCTCATATTTGTTTTGCTTCAGTGGGAAAAGAACAGATGGATTCATTTTGAAACCCCGCTCACTTGTTCTGCTCTAAACTAACTGAATTATTTGATATATACGCAACACTAAGGTCAACAATATCCATACTTTGATGCAGGCATCTGATTTTGAGAATTGTTCTTGTAAAATTAGCAGCATGAGTGAGGCTCCTGCCCTCTCACATGCTTGTTAATGCGCTGTCCTTTTAAAATGGTTTATATATTAGTTTCTTTAACTCTGTGCATACAGGAAATTGTTACTTGTTTTTAAAGCATCTACTGTCCCATTATATGCAACCTCAGAAATTCAATGATACTGAATCAATTGTCCATCAGTGTGGTTGCAGATGTATTTAATTTTCATGAATGAAAATGACAGAAGTTTGCACGGCACTATGATGGACAATGTTCAGAGAATTAATTGTTTTAAGTCTATTAATTTGGGAGGTGGGCTGAGAGAGATACAGATGACAGGTCACTTTGGGCCATAATTGATGTAAGGAAGGAGAAAGACATTTCTGCTTCTTCGCAGCTTAGTGATACAAGCTGTGCTCATTTTCTGAGAGAGTAGCCCAAAAAGTATTTCAAATGAAATGTAGTTGATGCTGAAAATATGAAAAGCTGGAAATGCTCAGATCCTGGAGCTGTATCTGTGGGGAGAGAAATACAGGTGATACTTGTAGAACAGTGCAGTACAGGAAAAGGTCCTTTAGCCAACAATGCAGAATGGTGGCGCAATAGGTGGCAACCTTGCTGTTTCTAGCATTTTTGTCTGTTTTTACAAGGCCAAGTTGCTAGCTCGATGCTCAGCCAGCACTGATGGAAAGTGTGCAACGACCGGCCGGATTTGAACCTGGGACTGCTCTCCTCAAAGGGTAGTGCAGATGTCACTACACCACCAGTCGGCTCTAATGCTGAATTAAACCTCTTATTTTCTGTCTGTGCATGGTTCTTATCCCTTCATTTCCTGTATACTCATGTATCCAGCCTCTTGAATTCCATTATGGTATCAGCTCCTACCCCCACCCCCAGCAGCCCCTTCAAGACACCTACCACTCTCTGTCATTTAAACAGAAGAGGTTATGCAGATGCGATCTTCAGGGAGCAGTGCCTCAGAAAGGCAGCGTCCATTATTAAGGACCTCCAGCACCCAGAGCATGCCTTTTTCTCACTGTTACCATCAGGTAGGAGGTACAGAAGCCTGAAGGCGCACACACAGCGATTCAGGAACAGCTTCTTCCCCTCTGCCATCCGATTCCTAAATGGACATTGAATCTTTGAACACTACCTCATCTTTTTTTTCCACAAACATTATTTCTGTTTTTGCACATTTAAAAAATCTATTCAAGCTGTGTACATACATCTATTGATGCTTCTGGACACATCTTCAGTGATGTTCCTGGAATCATCGGGTGTTTCGGGTCTTTCAACATCATACAACCTCCTCCAGGTGACCCAGCCGGGGCTGATCAGACCCCAGCTTGTGTCCAGATGGCTAGCTACTTATGACTCCATGGCTCCCCTCTTTTGAGCCACAGCCATCTTGAGGCCCTCCCTGCCGCATCGGTGGTACTGCGGATGGCTCTCCTCTTCCTCTCTGCCTCGATGCCCAAAATGCTGAATGCTCTAACTAAAGAACGGGCTACGAATCCCCTACAACCAACCTCCACTGGGAGACACCTCGCTCTCCATCCAGCCTGCTGACAGTTGCTGACCAGTCCTGCGTACTTGGAGAGCTTCCTTTCAAAGGCCTCTTCCAAGCTATCCTCCCATGGGACTGTCAGCTCCAGCAGCACCACTTGCTTAGTAGACTCAGACACTAGGACAATGTCTGGTCGCAGGGTGGTGGCTGCGATATGGTTGGGGAACTTCAGCTGCCCTTCGAGGTCCACCAACAGCTGCCAGTCCCTTGGCAGAGGTCAGAATGCCTGCAGATGTTCTTTTGGCAGTTATTGGCTGCTCCCCAGCTCTGACAAAGGCAATGGTCTGCTTGGAGGGTCGGGACTGCTTCGCCCACTCAACTCCTGCGATGACGGCTTCAGCGATGGTCTTCAGGACTTGATCATGCCTCCACCTGTACCGTCCCTCACCAAGTGCCCTTGCACAGCCGCTGAGGATGTGCTCCAGGGTTCCTCGCTTGGAGCACAGTGGGCACGCAGATGACTCTGCCTTGCCCCATGTGTGCAGGTTTGATGGGCTTGGAAGCACATCGTACACTGCCTGGATGAGAAATTGGATGCGGTGTGTTTCGGCTTTCCAAAGATCAGCCCAGGTCACTTTCCTCTCAACCGCAATATACGTATACTGTAATTGTTTTACTTTATTATTATTTTATTTTATTATTTTTTTCTCTCTATGTATTGCATTGTATTGCATTGAACTGCTGCTGCTAAGTTAACAAATTTCACGCCAGTGCTAATAAACCTGATTCTGATTCTGAATTCTGCTCCTGTCTTCTGATCTTTTGCTGGAATTCAAGAGCAGCACACATAAGATGTTGGAGGAACTCAGCATCTGTGGGGAGAGATAAAATTTGAATGTTTCGGAGTAAGAACCTTTATCAGGATAATCACCAAGATTCAGGGCCCTTCAGCAAAAATAACACTTGATCAACTACAAAAAGTTAATAACTTTTCACTAGAAGAAAAGGTAGTGAACTAGTACTGTGCACGTTGCTGAGTATTTGCAGAATTTTGTTTCCACTTTGCAGTTGGATAAATGGTTATTCCAACCAAGTTTTACTGTATCGCACTAAACTGCTACAAAGTGGTAAGAATTATTCAGGGGAATCCACATTTGTCTTTTTGTGCCAGTTTTGGTTTAAAAATAGTACTCGAGCTTCAAAATTGAAATGTTGATCAAATAGAGAATGAATGTCTGCACATGCAAGACATCTGAAACGTGTGGAAAATAATGACAAAATTGTTAGTGAGGAAAATAAGGATAACCAGATAATTTTGGATATTCCTGCAGTGATACTAGCGTTTGTGAGATCCTTTCTTGATACAAAGAGATTCCTGAAAATTCTTAAGATTCTACAAATCATCTGTAATTTAGACCATAAGACTGGAGCAAAATTAGGGCATTCGGTCCATCAAGTGTTTTTGTGATCAAATTTCGCTCTCATCCCCATTTTCTGTCTTCTTCTCGTAACCTTTCATACCCTGACTTATCAAGAATCTATCGACCTCCACTTTAAATGCACTCAATGACTGGCCTCCATAGCCATCTGTGGCAACGAATTCTACAGATTCACCACCCTCTGGCTGAAGAAATTCCTCCTCATCTCTGTTCTAACTGGCTGTCTTTCTATTCTGAGGCTGTGCCATCTGGTCCGAGACTCCCTCACGAAAGGAAACATCTTCTCCACATCCATCCTATTAAGGCCTTTCAACGTTAGATACATTTCAGTGAGATCCCCCTCCTCATTCTTCTAGGTTCCTCTGAGTGCAGGCCCAGAGCCATCAAACGCTCCTCATATGATGAGCTTTTCAATCCTGGAATAATTTTTGTGAGTGTCCTTTGAATCCTTTCCAATGTCAGCACATCCTTTCTTAGATAAGGGGCCCAAAACTACTCACAATATTCCAAGTGAGGTCTCACCAGTGTCTTAAAGCCTCAGCATTACATCTTTGTTTTTATATTCTTGTCCTTTCAAAATGAATGCTAACATTGCATTTGCCTTCCTCACCACTGACTCAACCTGCTATTTTAGGGGATCCTGCACGAGGACTCCCAGATACCTTTGGATCTCATATTTTTGAATTTTCTCCTCATTTAGAAAATATTCTATGATTTTATTCCATCTAACAAAGTGCATGACACTGTATTCCATCTGCCACTTCTTTGTCTATTCTCCTAATCTAAGTCCTTGACTGCAAACTTCGCCACAAAAGCCACCAATTCTGTCATCCAAATCATTGACATACAATGTAAAAGGAAACAGTTCAAACGCCAACCCCAGGGGAACACCACTAGTCACCAGCAGCCAATCAGAAAAGGCTCAGTTTATTCCCACTCTTTGCCCCCCTGCCACTCAGCCAATTCTTTATGCATGCTAGTACCTTTCATGTAATACAATGACCTGTTACCGTGCTATGAAGCTGCACGTGTGGCTCCTTGTCAAAGGCCTTCTGAAAATCCAAGTACACGACATCCGCCGATTCTCTGTCTGTCCGGCTTGTTAGTTCTTCAAAGAGTTCCAATAGATTTATCAGGTCAGATTTTCCCTGAAGGAAAACTTGCTGACTTTGGCTCAGTTTATCATGTGCCTCCAAGTGCCTCCAAAATCTTATCCTTAACAATCGACTCCAACATCTTCCCAACCACTGAGGTCAGTGTAACTGGCCTATAATTTCCTTCATATAATTTCCTCCATCCTTTCTTGAAGAGGGGAGCGATATTTGCAATTTTCCAGTCCTCTTGAACCATGCCAGAATCTACGGATTCTTGAAAGATTGTTACTAATACCTCTACAATCTCCTCAGCTACCTCTTTCAGAACCCTCCTGTTTAATCCATCTGGTCCAGGTGACTTAGCTACCTTCAGACCTTTCAGCTTCCCAAGCTTCTCCCTAGTAATAGCAACTATACTTACTTCTGCCCTCTGACTCTCTGAAATTTCTGGTATGTGGGTAGTGTCTTACACAGTGAAGACTGATGCAATATACTTATTCAGTTTGTCCGCCACTTTGAATAATTGGTGTAATTATTCTGCAAAGGTCTGGTGATAATTTCTTAACCAAGGAAGTTTGTTGCTGTTGCAAGAATGAATCTGATTTAGAGTGTTGTTATTGCTTCAAGTAACTCTTAACAAAAATTCATTCTCTAAAGTTTGTTCCATAAGTAATTACAAGAACAAGGAAAAATCCATTCTCTTTGAAGTTATATTATGCATGAGTAATCTTAGTTGAGAACTTGTGTTACAGCATGTAGCTTGTCTGTTTACTTGGCTAGAAATAATATAATGCTGTTTCTTTTTAACTCTGTGTTGTGTAGAAGGAGCCAACTCAGAGAAATCCAGTAAATGGGCAGGACAATTACAGGAGTTTGCCAAGAGATGCAGGCCATTGGTCAAATCAATTTCAACGGGACAATGCCCGATCATCTTTAAGTGCCACTCACCCTATGGTCGACAAGTGGCTGGAACGGCAGGAGCAGGTAATTTAATGAAGTGTATGCTTTACAAAGATAAACCAATTAAAGCTGAAAGCAAATATCTGTGTATGCTAGAAATCTGAAAGAAAAATGGAAGGTAATGGAAACATTTGACTGATGTGTTAACATTTTGATGTTGACCCCTCAATCTAATTTGAATTACTAGTATTGGCATACTCATAAATTCTCTCGAGTGTTCAGTTTTGCAAACGTGTATTTGAGAGGGCCACCATTTCAGAGGTTTTTTTTTGGCAGAAATTCTGGAGGAAACTTTAGCTTTGTTCAAAAAAGCCTCTGTTGACAACATCCTTCCATTATATTGGTGTGAGGAAGTGCTGGTTAGGTTGTTTATTGTGTTATGTAACTTTATTATTCATTCAGAAGCCAACTGTTCATTTATGTCATCCTGTCCAGAGCTCATTCTTGAAATAATTTTAAAAATATGCTCATTGTCCTAAAGGAAGCTGGGTGTGAAGATCTGGGATTCTGCAGAGTTTACTGCTTTGTGAGCTAGCTACTGAACTGTGCTGAAATGTACAATGAAAGATGGTGTCATTGTTAATGATAGCACACTTCAAAACAAAAACAATGGCTCTATGCACATGATACTCTAGACATCCTAGAATGCCAAATTGTCACCATAATGTAGATATCATTAAGGAATAAACTTGTGTAACTCAGACTTCCTAACTTTATCAATTGAAATGCAAACTCCCCTTTATTGTTGGGATTGTTGGGAGTTATAGGAACATGTTCACATGGTACCATGGCAGAGAAAAATAAATGGGTTAAGTTTCTGTTCTTTCTGTTGTAGGGTTCCTAATCTCAATTTAGAGATTGAATCTTAAAATAATCAGGTTTTTTCATCTATTCGTTCAATGGTTCCATTTAATATTAGAGAATGTATACAGTATACAACCTGAGATTCTTACTCTTTGCAGACATCCAAGAAAACTCCAAGAATGAATGACAGGATAATGTTAGAACCCAAAGCCCCATCCTCCTCCCACACACAAGCAGCAGCAAAGCATCAACCCTGCCCCCCGCTTGTTCCAAGCATCAGCGTCCACCACCCACTAAACAAGCAACAGCAAAGCTGCAGACGAGACCATGATCTGTAGTCCAACACAAATGATTGGGACGTGTGTTGTTAATGAATATTTTATTTCATTTATTATTAATCTCGAATTTCCCCTGAACTGAGATGGCATTTAAAAGGCAACCACATAGATATGTGTCTGAGTCACTGTAGCCACAGTTTTTATTTCCTTGAGAGCTCCAGTCAACCAGGTAGATTTTATAGCCATCGGTAGTTTCATATTTCCTACTGATGTGTATCACTAAAACTGAGTTACATGGAAGCTATAACTGAAAAATATAGAAGTCTTTATTCACACAGTAAACTTTCGAGAGAGCGTCTAACAATCTCTCCCCCTCCCCCTGAGGCAACACTTTATAACTGAAACACAAATAGGACTAAGCAATTATCTGCGGTTTCAATGGTTATAATCACCTGCTCTAACATCTTGAATATAGTCAGGTAAATTTGTGGAATTACATATTTACAATACCCCTTTGAATATTCAGCACTGTTGTCTGTTCTTCAACCTTCTGAGCACAAACTCCAGACAACCAAAGAATACCGATGCTAGCGGAAATGGTGAATGCAGGTTCAATTACAGCATTTAAGAGGAGTTTAGATAGGAACATGAATGAGAGGGGTAAGGCTGGATTTGGATGGGTGTGGCTTGATGAGACTAGGCAGCAAAACCAGGTTGGCATCGATTAAATGGGCTGAAAGGCCTGTTTCTCTTTTGTGGGAGCTCTATGACTGATACCCATTTATTGCAATGTTGAGGGATGCTTTCAAAATGTGCCACTAGCCAGGATGTTAAATGACAATCTGGATTTGGCCTGAACAGTGCATTAAGTAGCAGGCGTACACCTTTTCCAATGTTTAAATACAGGAGATGATCACTTAATACCTCATCTAATCTCATTTTGAAATTTTTGATGATCACTGATTAACATGAGCATTTAACCATTGTCTTCCCCTGCTTAGTTTCAATGGGGCAGAATCAGAATGTCCCGCAGCCAGTGACTGGTTTCATGAGCCTTCAGGTATCAGTTGGCATTAAATTGTGAACAGATTTTACTTCCTTCAGACTAGTTCTCATTTGATTTTATACCTGCTATACCTACATAATTTTACAACTCCTCAGTAATCCCCAACATCTATTCCTGAAATGAACCATTTTATAGACTCCAGGTTTATTTAATTTCTTGAATTAAAATTCCTTAAGTGCTATGGTGGGATTTGAAATGATGTCGCTGAATCGAATGACCAGAATTCTGGCGAATTGACAATATAACTGTACGGAGCCTCCGACAGAGTTATATCTCAGAATGAAGGAGAGTCACAGGACAGTATTGTATGAATGGAGACCACTGGATTTATGGAATTTTGCCGGCCCAATCAGCTTTAACTGAACCAATGTTCTAGTTCAAGCCCATTGTCATTTAATCATACATGTGTCTACAGCTATGCAATACTGTGGGGCCAAGGTGCAAACATAGCACGTACCGCCACAAGATAATGTTACCACAAGTCCCTGCGTGACATGGCCTGAAGATTGACAGGTTAACACAAAGTGCGAGGTGCATGTTTAAGTCAGATAGGATAATGTTACTCACACTATTATAATAAATGACAGTCATTTGTATGATGGCAGGAGATCAAGGAGGTTGTGGAAAGGATGAGAGGGGGCCTTGGCAATGCTGGAGGCACTGCGTGGGGGGAGGGGGAGAGAGACCCAATGATGTTTTCAGCAGTTGTCACTCTCTGCTGCAGGGTCTTGTGACCTGATGCATTGCAATTCCCATACCAGACTGTGATGCAGCTGGTCAGGACTCTCTCAATGATGCTTTTGTAGAATACGGTGCGAATGGGAAGGGCTACGGTGCGGGGTAGGTGGGATGGGGGGGAGCCTCACTTGTCTCATTACCCTCAGGAAGTGGAGGCTCTGCTATGCTCTCTTGGCTAAGGAGGGACTCGATGAGATTGTCAGTGATGTGCATGCCAAGGAACACTCTTCATAGAGAAGCTGTTGATGTTTAGTAAGGAATGGTTAGTCTGCATTTTCCACAATCATCGTTTTAATCATGTCTATGTTGAGACTCAGGTTGTTGTGTTTACACTGGTCCACAAGCTACTCTACCTTCTGTCTGTTAGCCAACATATTATTGTTGCTGATGAGCCCAACCACCATTATGTTATCAGCGGACTTAATGATCTGGATTTGCTGGTAGAGTCATGTGGTACCAGTATGAGCAGCAGTGGGCTGAGCAAATAGTCCCGGTGCTTAGTGTGATGGAGCCAGAGATGTTGCTGCCAATACAGACTGCCTGTGGTCTCTTCATCAGGAAGTCCAAGATCCAACTGCAGAGGGAGATATTCAGACCCATCAAGGACAGTATTCCCACCATCTTCTGGGGAAGATGGTTGACTTCAGTTCTGCTTTCAATACAATGAACAGTGTTCTGACATTGGAGTCACCACGATCCAGGTCCAATGTCTCATATATTTCTCCTTTGCAAAGATTTGCACCATTTCTTTTTGAATTATGTTCTTGTATCAGTGTCATTAGATGTGGTCTGGTGGCTGTTAATTCTAAAACCGTCCTTACTTCCCTTTTCTGCATTCCTTTTAAACACAGAAACATAGAAAACCTACAGCAAGCACAATACAGGCCCTTTGGCCCACAAAGCTGTGCTGAACATGTCCTTACCTTAAAACTACCTAGGCTTACTCATAGCCCTCTATTTTTCTAAGCTCCATGTATCCATCCAGGAGTCTCCTAAAAGACCCTATCATTTTCGCCTCCACCACCTCTGCCGGTAGTCCATTCCACACACTCACCACTCTCTGTGTAAAAAAAAAAAACTTACCCCTGACATCTCCTCTGTACCTACTTCCAAGCACCTTAAAACTATACCCTCTTGTGCTAGCTACTTCAGCCCTGGACTATCCACCTGATCAATGCCTCTCATTATCTTGTACACCTCTATCAGGTGACCTCTCATCCTCCGTCGCTCCAAGGAGAAAAGGTCGAGTTCACTCAACCTATTCTCATAAGGCATGCTCCCCAATCCAGGCAACATCCTTGTAAATCTCCTCTGTACCCTTTCTATGGTTTCCATATCCTTCCTGTAGTGAGATGACCAGAACTGAGCACAATACTCCAAGTGGGGTCCGACCAGGGTCCTATAGAGCTGTAACGTTACCTCTCAGCTCTTAAACTCAATCCCACAATTGATGAAGGCCAATGCACCGTATGCCTTCTTAACCACAGAGTCAACTGTCTGAACCTTTTTTCCTTAGAACCACTTGTGAGAGCAGAAGAAATGGTCAGGAGTACATCAGGCAGCCCTGAGAGCAGGGGTTATGCCATGGAGCCTTACCATTAACCGGGGTATCCACGGACCCCAGGTTGGGAGCCCCTGCCTCGAGCCTAAACACAGTCGATACTGTAGTTGCTGGAAATCCAGAGCAGCATGTAAAATGGTGGAGGAACTCGGTAGGTCAGGCAGCATCTATAACAGGGAATAAAGTCAATGTTTTGTGATGAAACCCTTCATCAGGAAGGAACTATTTTAATTTGGGTGGGATTTGGAAATATGGCAGAAGTTTCCTTTTAAGGAGTTAACGTGCATTATTGCCATTTATTGTTTTCAATATATTAGCTAATTACTGTCTGACATGCTGATTTCCTCCAGCATTTTATGTGTTGCTCTGGATTCCAGCTCTCTTATCCACAAAGCCACAGGATTATTATTAAATTCTAAATGTAAATAACAGAACATTTAGTTTATTTCCCTCCTGAGCACTTAGAAAAGCCAATCAGCAGTATTTTATGTTTCAGTAAGTGAAATGTCAAAAATATACACATTCCAAATAAAATATTTGTCCAAGGAAATCGAGTGACAGGGAGTAAAACTGAATCCACAAATCCCAATAATTGAACATTAATGAATTTATTTTTTGGCACAGAACGATTACGGCATCCTTAATGTTCAGGGTGTTTAGTTTCTTGGTTGATTTCCATTCCCTGGGTCTTGTCAGATATGTCAATTGTATCACTTAATGTGAGGATAAAAATTATAGAAATAAATGTATGGAAACAGGCCATTTGGCCCAACTTGTACATGCTGACCATTGGGCTCCATTCAGATAATCTTCCAGCACTTGGTCTATGGCAGTCTCTGCCTTGGCAAATTAAGTGCTCATTTTGACAATTTTTAAACGGTGTCAAACTCTGCATTCCATTGAAAATGCAATCCAGGTACTGGCCACTCACTGAGTGAAGAAGGTCCCCTTCAAATCTCTAAATCTCGTCCTCCTTATCCTAACTAGCCAAAGGTAGTTTGAACCTGCTCTCTGTGTGTGTGTGTGTGTGTGTGTGTGTGTGTGTATGCTTGTCTGTTTCATGTAACCTAATACTTAAGAGGGCTTTTTAAAAATTGGGCTTTATTTGCAAATTCCGTATCCTCCTGGCCTTGTGTTTAATGCCAAGTAAGGGTATGCATGTGTTTAGTTGTATGGCAGTAAGTTTTTCCAGCTGGTTTGCTTCAACTAGCTGACAAAGATGGTGTGGAGAAATTACACATGTAATTTTAACTGGAAGTTTATGTGCTTTTCTAACAGCTGTACTTTGTTCTGACCAGCTTTTAAAATGGATGGTTCCCTGTGAATGAATGACAGCCTTTTGTGGATCCAATGCTTGTCGTTTTAAATCATGTATAACATCTACAGAGTATAATGGCTTCAGTCTCTCTCACTGTCCCTTGACTTCCTTGTACATACATTTTATTTGGAATGTATGTATTGCTGATAGGATTTTTTTAAATGCTCAGAGAAAAATAATCTACATTTTCTATTACTTACACAGGACATTTCTGTTTTGTGAGTGTTGGAATTTAATGAATAGTTTCAGTTCATGTCTTGTTTGAATCTTATGAAGCTTGTATTTGATTATTCATAACCAAAACCAGTAATTTAAGGACCATCTAACATGTAGATTAGTGCTAAGCATATTGCTTAAGATATATGCATATTGTGTGCAACACAATTTCAAAATTCTGTCTCATGGACATGCCTACTGAAATCATAATTTCGGCCATTTAGATTTTGAAGACACGCAGTCCTCTTTTATTGTTATTTAGGAATGCATGCATTAAGAAATGATACAATATTTCCTCCGAAAACACAGAACAGACCAATACTGAAAAAAACTAACAAAACCACATAATTATAACATATAGTTACAACAGTGCAACAATACCATAACTTGATGAAGAAGTCCATGACCACAGTAAAAGTTCAAAGTCTCTCAAATGTCCCACATCTCACACAGACGGGAGAAGGAAGAACTCTCCCCACCATACCCGACCACAGTCCGACTCTGAGTCATCCGAAAACTTCGAGCTCTGATTAGCTCTCTGACACTGAGTACTGAGCACCACCTCTATCCGAACGATTCGACCTCCACCTTAGTCGCCAACAACAGGCAAAGCCGGGGATTTTGAGGCCTTCCCTCCAAAAGATTCCCGATCACGCAGTAACAACAGCAGTGAACTGGCGTTTCAGAAAATTTTCCAGATGTTCCTCTGTGCTTTCATGTCTGTCTCCATCAAATCAGAATTGTCCATGGCCCCTATTTAACGGATACGATATCATTTTTCACTGGAGGGCTACGCACGCGCGGCGCGCTGCTCTCTCTCCTCCTGCCGATTTAAAAAATATAATTGACTAAACATCTCTAACTTGATCAGTCCAAGGGATGGACCGCAGTTTATCCATGTGCCTACTTCCACTGTGTAGTTCATTTGACAACCTTGAATCAGAAATAATGACTATTTGATGACAGTAGTGGCTATTTCAGCAGCAGAATTACTTTTTTATAAGTATTGTGTTGACCGATGCTGTACTTAATTAAAAACCTATTCTCATTAGTTAACCAATGATCTATTGCTTTGTGAAAGAAGGACATCTTTTTAAAGATTTTTTTTATTTGTTAATCAGATAGGGATATGTGTATTCTGTCCCTAACTTCACCTAATCTGAAGAATAAATTAAGAATCAACCACATTGCTGAGTCTGGAGTCGCATATAAACCAGACCAGGGTAAATGTGGCAATTTTCCCTTGGTAAAAGTAATCTGATGATTAGATAAGTTCTTAATAACAATCTAGTGCCATTGCATTTCCAGCTTTTAGTTTGTAGGTTTATTTAACTACCTGCATTTAAATTTCCCAGCCAGTAGAGTGAGATTCAGATTCGCGCCTCTGGATTAGTCATCCAAATTTTTGCTGGCAACACTGCAGTGCCTTACTCCAATGCTGCCAGCTAGGTCATGTGGATTCACTTAAATCTGTTCCTTCTGAGGCCTCTGAGTCTAATCCGTGGCAAATTTATTCCAACTATTGTGTACTTGTTTGTCAAGTTAAAGTTTCTTCCCTCTAAATATTTCTATCATAAACCAAATTAAAGACATAATTTTCCAAAACTTTCCTTTTAGTTAATTTCACTTTTGTTCTCTAAACGGCACATTTACCTTCTTCTGTCACCTCTGTACTTCTCAGCCCATACATTGCAGTTTTTGTTTTATTTTGGGAGGCATTCATTAATGCCTCACTGATTGGTGCCAATAAGGCTGGGCAAAACAATGCTGGCAGAAGAAAGCATGCAACTGACTGCAACTTGTGAGTCTCTACATCCCACATATTTGTGACTACTTTGGATGTTGCTGCTTTGATGGAAAATGCTGATGATCTCACTGCTATTACAGTGACACATTCTGGGTATTGATCGTTCTATATGGTTTTCAATCACTGTGAAATCTTGCCAGCAATCACTGTGAAATCTTGCTTTGAATATCTTTCCCAATGAGTACCATGAAATGTCCAGCCATCAGATTTACACATTTCATGTGTGTGTCCTCTCTTAACTTTGCAAAAGAGTTTAAATGATTAATGTACCCATTGGGGAAATCTCCAAATTACACTGTGCTTGAGTTCGATTTTTGCTTCTGAATTTTGCCAAGAAGTGTGCATTTGACTGTAGTTTTGAGGTTTGCTTAACAAGAGTTGATCGGTGTAGATTTGGGTTTTGTGCAGAGATGCACCTTGGGCTACTTAAAAACTTCAAACACAAATCCCGATATTGTTCTTGCCAGTGATATGCACTTGAGCAAGTACTGTGTATATTCATCTGGCTAACACTTGTTAACTTCCTTTCTGCTTATGGTGTCCTGAAATAGTCTTTCTTGGCTCGGTACATAAGTTAGCTCTGATAGCATGTAATGACTCCACTGTCTCAAGAAAATCTGCAGATAGTGGAAATCCAAAGGAACATAAATAAAATGCTGGAGGAACTCAGCAGGCCAGGCAGCATCAATGGAAAAGAGTAAACAGTCGACGTTTCAGGCCGAGACCCTTCATCAGGACTGCTGCTATCAGTGTGTGTTGTTATGACTCCACTGTAACCATGTTGCATTTTATTGATACCTCAGTTAAGAGAAAAGAGCATGTCTCTCAACCAATCTTTTCCCTCTACAATGAAACTGTAGAGTGAAACTGTAACTCAAAAACAGTTACACTTCCTAAGCAGTAAGGATGATCGACACCTCCACCCACTAACCCACCCCATCACACCCTCTGCTACCACTACTTTATCATTTCTTGTCAGAGTCACCTTATGTACAGACACTCCTGTACCTAGTGTCACTTAAATGGACATACAATCAATCTATGTATATAGAAGCTATCTTTATATTTATTGTTTTTTATATTGTTATTGTGTTTGTTTTATTTTGTGCTGTATTGGATCCGGAGTGACAATTATTTTGTTCCCCTTTACAATTGTGAACTGGAAATGACATGAAGCAATTCTGAATTTTAAATCTTGCTAAAATGATTGTCATTTCCTGCTTTGCAATAGGAATCTGACGTGTACTGACATGTCCATCGGTAGAGAAACTGACTATGACTGTGAAAGGTTTGTCAGTGGTGGAATGAAATGAGTATTTATGCACTTCAGTTTAATTCAGAGATGGGGCTTTCTTTACAAAATATTCATTTAAAGGCATGTGTTTAGTAGTCTTCTTGATTTGCCATAGCCTTTGTGCTGATGGTAGTCTCACAATGCACACAATTAGGGAGTTGTATGATTTAGACTCTTTGATGTGATGGTGATATACTTTAAGTCAGGGTGGCGGAGGAGAACCAGGTAGACCTCTGGTTTTCACATGAGTGTTTGTTTGATTGTAGAATTTGCAGAAATGCTGCCAAGTTCATCAAAAAAAATGTAGACACAGCACTCCTGCCTCTGAATTCCAGTTCCTGCTGTCACCCCGTACAGTAAATTCAGCGGCCATGAGGGAATGTGATCTGCTGCTTCATCTAGTATGTTGATTAATCAAGAGTTTTAACATAATAATATCAAAAGTTATCAAATAATGGAAATTAAATGCGTTATCTGTGGCACTTAAGAATGGGTTGCCAATCAGCATTACCATACAAGATAAAAAAGTAAACCCTCAGTGATGCCCGGATGTCAGCCCAGCATACCCTCTAAAATGCTCGTTACTGGAAAGCACTGGTTAGTAAAATGCCAGACAACCGATCTTTTACTGTGTTTGGATTTGTTTTGGTCTTTGCTGGACATAAAATTCAAAAAAAGTAATTGATGTTTTGTGGGAATGTCAGCTGCATCAGGGCTCGTGTGTACAAGTGCCAGTCCCCTAAAATCAGTGGATTAATCGCTGCCTTTCTCAATATAACAATTGCCCGAAAGAGAGCTCGCCACTTTGAAATGGTGTTTATGACACTGTGTCCCGTCGCTGGTCTTTCCTGTGTCAGCTCGTGATCTCGGTGCTTTTCGGGTTCCCGTCTCTGATTTCCACAAGCCAGCTCTCCAGACACAGCAGAACATTAGATCATTCAATTGAGTTCCAAACTGCGCATCAGCAGTTTCCGTAACATAAACAAGACAAAAGCAGAAGGCATAGAAAAAGTGAAATTGTTAAAGAGGTTTACTATTTGGAAGACATCACACGAGGAATCGTTCACTGGAGACATCTAGACTGAAAATCCAGTGTGTCTGTACTAATAGTGGAAGGAGCAGACTATGTTATCAACTATCCACCAGTCCTTCCCATCTGTGGCAGAGTCTGTAATTCCCTCAAGGATCATCAGAGCCTATAAAACTGTAACAAAAGTGATCCTCAATCCTGAGGGACTGCTGAAGTTAAATTATAATTTGGTGTTTGAAACAAAATCGGGCCGGAACGAAAGGCCACTTGGCTTAGTTTAAGAGTGATTCTAGATGTGAAGCACTCAATGTATTCAGGTGACCATCAATCACAGTACAGGCTCAGTCACTCAGTTAACACAATGCTGGTGGAACTCAGCCAGTCAGGCAGTATCTATGGAAATGAATAAACAGTCAATGTTTCTTTGTAGTATTTGATGAAGTAATATGTTTGTTGAAGTACCAAGTATCTCATCCTTCGTTGATGCCTTATGGTCCCAAAGTGTTTTTTTTTAATTAATGCACAGGCTGTACAGGTAATAATGTATTTAGATTAAATGTATATCAGGGAATATTATGTTAAGAATATTCTCACATTACATTATTAATGTTGGACTCTCTCCCACTCTGTTGAGAACCGCCTCTCACTAGCAGCTGCCACTAACCTTAAAAAAAGGTGATGATCACATTAAGTACTCATGGCTCATTATTTAACCCACTTATATGTGACACTGAATGGTAAATCTAGCCTTAGCTCAAATGTGGTGGTTATCTACTTTTGTTCCATGTTTACCATTCTACTTTAAAACGTGCCCTTGAACAGTTTATGGAAATTTTTTTGGATGTGAGCAGATCATTGCAGTGATCATTAGAGATCAATCTGTTGAGTTCATAACATTGTATTCAAATGTTCAGAAAAGAAAGCACTTTATTTGTGCATTATGCCATGCTGTTGTGATTGTCTCAGCTTAATATGCATGTCTTTACCCAAAGTTGTAGCTGGTCAGATATGCTGGTCATTTTAGAATTTCTGTTTGAGGACTTCAGAGACAAATGTTTTTTGGGGGGAGAAAATGTTCACAAATAATATATAATGCACTGGAGAACTCAGTGTGTTATGCCACTTCTGTGGAAGGAAAGATATTGCCAGCGTTTTGGGTCAAACCCTCTGCATGAGGATGAGTGCTGGAGTTTGATCTGAAATATCAACGAGTTCTTTCCTTCCATAAATGCTGCATGACCTGGTGAGTTCCTCAAACGAATTGCATATTGCACCAGATTTCAGCATCTTTAGACTCTGATGTTTCTTGATTAGTATTTCAGTGAAGAAGGTTCAAAATGTTTTATATCGATTCTAAATTGCATGCAGCCTTGTTGATTTATCATACCTGTATAATATGTGCAGATGGTTTGAGATTTACAGTGCATGTTTTGACGGTAGAGCCATATACCAAATGATAGTAGCTGGGACATTATGTGAAAGATTCCTGTAACTTTATAGAAACCTTGTGTTGAAGCTGCCTCTGTTTAAATGACATGAATGTTTGTAAATTTCACAGCAATTAAAGGAATCTGAAAAAATAAAGCTAAATTGGACTGTGATAGAAATCCACAACATACTGTTTGGTAACAAATACTGTATTCACTTTTGATTAAATGGTGAGGGTGGGTTCTGCAATTTAATTCTTCTCTGGTCAGAGTTAATGAGTCATTTGTCATACATCATGCAAGAATGAAAGTAATAAGCAGTCTTAGATGTATTTAGCCAGTCATTGACAACAGTACCTATTGTTACCGATTACTCATACATATTTTGCGGGAGATCCAGGTCCTCGTGGAGAATTTACGTTGGAACAGGAAATCTATATGGACACATTAGCAAAACTAATTCAATTTCATGGAGGTCCATCCACATAATATGCAATTACCTAATATGTTTTTCTTTTCCCCTTAATATATTCATAATTGCAATCATCACTTGCTTATCTTACAGTTGGTCACAGAGGAATCAACATCTCTGTATTCCTGTACACACAGCAATAAGTGAGGCTGCATTTGTTGCAGAGGAAACAGATGATGATAATCCTCGATTTGAGAAGTTAATTCTGTTTGTCTCCCCACTGAAACAGCTTGATCTGCTTTGTATTTGAAATACATCATTATATTATTTCATACCTTGAACTTTCAGCATATTTCACTTTTGTTCCAGTATAAAATTTACAAGGATGTTGCCAGGACTTGAGGACCTGAGTTATCGGGAATGATTGAATAGGTTAGAACTTTATTCCCTGGAGCGAGGGTTCAGTAACAGCAGGCACGAATCAGTAAGAAGCATTAACATTGGCACTGGATCAAAATACAGAATGTTACTATACAAATGCAAATATTAGTTTGATTTTTTTCTCTTTAATTCTAACTGAATCATTCCTTGTCAACTCAGGTAGGGGGCAATTCAACTTTGATCAGTGATCCATTTTCTACCTCAGCAGCTTTCCTTTCCATTGAAATCGTTGAGCATGAAACTGGGGAGTCTGGCTCAAAATCACAGTGTGTTCCATGTATTAGCTAAGGATAAAATTGAAACTTCAAAGTCGATGCAATGTAAGGAGCATCTTCAGCTTTCTTTGGAAAAGTAGTACAGTATACTATTTTTAGATTAAGTCAATCCGATGATGTGGGTGTGAAATGATTCTTTGTATCTAATTGCCTTATTTTCTGTTCATATTGATTTTTGTTACCACCTCAGTGTGTGGTAAATGAAAGTATTTGCCTCAACCTGCCTCCTGTTACGAGGCAGATTTAACTCATTGCAAGTACAATGCCCATTGAACTGTTCCTGGGTGATGTTGATTATTTATACTTGGCTGTGTTGAATAGGTGCTGACTCGACTAACAGTACTGTGCAAAAGTTTTAGGCACATGTATATCACAAGGGTGCTGTATTTGTCAACGTGGAGCGGAGAGCGAGTTTGTAAATCTGGCGGGAGCAAAGGATTTTAGGAATGGTGAGGATGCTGCACTACGGGAGAAGTGCAGGACAGTGGCAGAGAAGGAGTGCCAGGGGCAGGAATGACACGGGTGCAGACACCAGGCAAGATAATTTGAATCCAAACAATTGGTTTATTGACAATTCTGACTCCCTCCCCTCTCCCTGCTCTCTTCCAACTCTCAGTCCACAATAGAGACCCGTATCAGAATCAGCTTTACCATCGCTCACATATGTCATGAAATGTTTTTTTTTTGCAACAGCAGTACAGTGCAAAACATAAAATTACTACAGTACTGTGCAAAAGTCTTCAGCATCCTGGCTATATATGTGTGCTTTAAGACTTTTTCACAGTAATGTAACTGACCAAATTTTCTCAGGCGGACTTAGTGTAGGGTAGATATGCCGCTTGCATTTATTACAATGCCACAAATGAAAACTGGTCACTTAAGTAGGAAGAAGTGAGGTGATAGTATGTAATGTGGTAGATTTTAACCACATAGCAGTAATATGGTTATTTCTTCAGCGGTTTGAATGGGGGACGACTGCGCTAGCGCATGGAGGTCAACCAGTGAGAACAGCGGGAAGAGTTTAAAAAGAAGACAGCTTTACAGAGTGGGCGTCAAAGGAGTGGGCTACAGAGTAGTGGGAGACAGAGTAAGAAGGCTTTGGCTCAATGGGGCTTCGGCGATAACGGGTCAAGGCAAGGTAGATTATCTGTTTAGAATACAGACAAAGTATGTGTGTGAGGCCGGTTTTCTGTACATGGTGTCAGATGTGGGAAGTCCCGGAGACTCCCAGCCTCCCGGATGGCCATAGGGAACTGGTGATGCAGCTGGATGACCTTCGTCTGGTCAGGGAGAGTGAGGAGGTGATAGAGAGGAGCTATAGGCAGGTAGTCACTCTGGGGCCTGGGGAGACAGATAAGTGAGTAACAGTCAGGAGAGGGAAGGGCAAGAAGCAGATGCTAGAGAGTACCCCTGTGGCTGCCCCCCTTAACAATAAGTACTCCTGTTTGAGTACTGTTGGGGGAGACGGCCTACCTGGGGGAAGCAACAGTGGTCACACCTCTGGCACAGAGTCTGGCCCTGTGGCTCAGAAGGGTAGAGAAAGGAAGAGGATGGTAGCAGTGATAGGGGTCTGTATAGTTAGGGGGTGAGACAGGCGACTCTGTGGATGCAGGAAAGAAACGCAGATGGTTGTTTGCTTCCCAGGTGCCAGGGTCCAGGTTGGTTCTGATCGCATCCAAGATATTCTGAAGTGGGAAGGAGAACAGCCAGAGGTCGTGGTACATATTGGTACCAACGACATAGGTAGGAAAAGGGAGGAGGTCCTGAAAACAGACTAAGCAGGACCACAAAGGTAGTAATCTTAGGATTACTGCCTGTGCCACGTGACAGTAAGTACAGGAATAGAATGAGGTGGAGGATAAATGCGTGGCTGAGGGATTGGGGCAGGGATTCAGATTTCTGGATCATTGGGACCTCTTCTGGGGCAGGTGTGACCTGTACAAAAAGGATGAGTTGCATTTGAATCTGAGGGAGACCAATATTCTGGTGGGGAGGTTTGCAAAGGCTATTGGGGAAAGTTTAAACTAGAATTGCTTGGGGGGTGGGAACTGAGCTGAAGTGACGGAGGAAAGGAAGGTTGGCTCACAAATAGAGAAAGCTTGGGGACAGTGCAATAGGGAGGATAGGCAGGTGATAGAGAAGGGATGCACTTAGATTGATGGTTTGAGATGTGTCTATTTTAATGCAAGGAGTATTATGAATAAAGCGGATGAGATTAGAGCGTGGATAAGCACTTGGAGCTACAATGTTGTGGCCATTACAGAGACTTGGATGGTGCAGGGTCAGAAATGGCTACTTCAAGTACCAGGCTTCAGATGTTTCAGAAAGGACAGGGAGGGAGGCAGGCAAAAGAGGTGGGGGCGTGGCACTGTTGATCAGAGATAGTGTCACAGCTGTAGAAAGGGAGGAAGTCATGGAGGGGTTGTCTTTGTGGGGGGAAGTTAAGAATAGGAAGGGGTCAATAACTCTACTGGGTGTTTTTTTTTAATAGATCACCCAATAGTAACAGGGATGTCGAGGAGCAGATGGGGAGACAGATTCTGGAAAAGAGTAATAATAGCAGGGTTGTTGTGGTGGGAGATTTTAATTTCCCAAATATTGATTGGCATCTCCGTAGAGTGAGGGGTTTAGATGGGATGGAGTTTGTTAGGTGTGTTCAGGAAGGTTTCTTGACACAATATGTAGATAAGCCTACAAGAGGAGAGGCTGTACTTGATCTGGTATTGGGAAATGAACCTGGTCAGGTGTCAGGTCTTTCAGTGGGAGAGCATTTTGGAGATAGTGATCACAGTTCTATCTCCTTTACCATAGCATTGGAGAGGGATTGGAACAGACAAGTTAGGGAAACATTTAGTTGGAATAAGGGGAAATATGAGGCTTATCAGGCAGGAACTTGGAAGCATAAATTGGAAACATGTTGTCAGGGAAATGAACGGAAGAAATGTGGCAAATGTTCAGGGGATATTTGCGTGGGGTTCTGTGGAGAACCAATGAGACGGAAAGGATGGTAGGGTACAGGAACCGTGGTGAACAAAGGCCGTTGTAAATCTGGTCAAGAAGAAGAGAAGACCTTACGAAAGGTTGAAAAAACTAGGTAATGATAGAGATCTAGAAGATTATAAATCCAGCAGGAAGGAGTTTAAGAATGAAATTAGGAGAGCCAGAGGGGCTATGTGAAGGCCTTGGCGACAGGATTAAGGAAAACCCCAAGGCATTCTACAAGTATGTGAAGAGCAAGAGGATAAGATGTAAGAGAATAGGACCAATCAATTGTGACAGTGGAAAAATGTGTATGGAACCGGAGGAGATAGCAGAGGTATTTAATGAATACTTTGCTTCAGTATTCACCACGGAAAAGGATCTTAGTGATTGTAGGGATGACTTGCAGTGGACTGAAAAGCTTGAGCATGTAGATATTAAGTAAGAGGATATGCTGGAGCTTTTGGAAAGCATCAAGTCGGATAACTCACTGGAACCGGATGGGATGTACCCCAGGCTACTGTGGGAAGCGAGGGAGGAGATTGCGAAGCCTTTGGCGATGACCTTTGCATCACCAATGAGGATGGGAGATGTTCCGGAGGATTGAAGGGTTGCAGATGTTGTTCCTTTATTCAAGAAAGGGAGTAGGGATAGCCCTGGAAATTGTAGACCAGTGAGTCTTATTTCAATGGTTAGTAAGTTGATGGTAAAGATCCTGAGAGGCAGGATTTATGAACATTTGGAGAGGTATAATATGATTAGGAGTAGTCAGTATGGCTTTGTCAAAGGCAGGTCGTGCCTTCTGAGCCTGATTGAATTTTTTGAGGATGTGACTAAACACATTGATGAGGGTAGAGCCATAGATGTAGTGCATATGGATTTCAGCAAGGCATTTGATAAGGTACTCCATGCAAGTTTTATTGAGAAAGTAAGGAGGCATGGTTTCCAATGGGAGATTGCTTTGTGGATCCAGAACTGGCTTGCCCACAGAAGGCAAAGTGTGGTTGCAGGTGGGTCATATTGTGCATGGAGGCTGATGCCCAGTGGTGTGCCTCAGGGATCTGTTCTGGGACCCCCTACTCTTAGTGATTTTTATAAATGACCTGGATAAGGAAGTGGAGGGATGGGCTAGTAAATTTCCTGATGACACAAAGATTGGAGGTGTCGTGGATAGTGTGGAGGGCTGTCAGAGGTTACAGTGGGACATTAATAGGATGCAAAACTGGGCTGAGAAGTGGCAGATGGAGTTCAACCCAGATAAGTTCATTTTTGTAGGTCAAATATGATTGCAGAATATAGTATTAATTGCAAGACCCTTGGCAGCATGGAGGATCAGAGGGATCTTGGTGTCTGAGTCCATAGGACACTCAAAGCTATTACGCAGGTTGACTCTGTGGTCGCCTTACTCTAGGAAGGATGTGGAAACCATAGAAAGGGCGCAGAGGAAATTTACAAGGATGTTGCCTGGATTGGGGAGCATGCCTTTTGAGAATAGGTTGAGTGAACTCGGCCTTTTCTCCTTGGAGCAACGGAGAATGAGAGGTGACCTGATAGAGGTAACAAAGATGATGAGAGGCATTGATCTTGTGGATGGTCAGAGGCTTTTTCTCAGGGTTGAAATGGCTAGCACAAGAGTGCGCAGTTTTAAGGTGCTTGGAAGCAGGTACAGAGGAGATGTCGGTAAGTTTTCTATGCAGAGAGTGATGAGTGTGTGGAATGGGCTGCCAGCGGCGGCGGTGGAGGTGGAAACAATAGGGTCTTTTAAGAGACTCCTGGATAGTTACATGGAGCTTAGAAAAATAGAGGGCTATGGGTAAGCCTAGGTGGCTCTGAGGTAAGGACATGTTCGGCACAGCTTTGTGGGCGGAAGGACCTATATTGTGCTGTAGGTTTTCTATGTTTCTATATTTCTATTTAGTGATGATCACTAAGCATGAAAATACTGTTAAGAACAGCTTGATTTCCTGTAGTGCATTCTGGAGTTAATTTAACTTTTGAATTAATATGTAGTATGTTTACTTTCAAGGATTTGTTGCTATTGTTTCGTTTAAAATTTAGTCATCAAAGCACCCTGGGATGGTAATGTTGGCATCAGCATTGGGGATTTGTTGATGGTCAAAAGGAGGTGATTTACTTTCAGCCTGCCAATTAGACAGTCTGGATGTTACCTGCCATTTGCTGTTCTGGCTGCATATTGACATTGATTGTTCCTTCACTGAATGAATTCATGCAATTTATTTTGTGTGAAGCTTGGATACTCATGCCAAGTAGCCGTATTACATGGTGCTCTTTGAGTTTGCAGTGGACGGCACAAGATATACATTGTTGGAGAGATGTGTTGGAGGGAAACTGTTTTGTTCTATGAAACCTATACTAGTTGGATGTAGGAAGAATGTTTAAATGAACTGGGCAAGATTGCAATTAATTGGAAAAAGAAAGTACACAAATAATTTGGAGAGATGAATTGCATCGGATGAAGAAGCAGAAGATGCTTTTGCAGGATGAGACCAAGAGAGTGTACAAGAAGGGGAGTGTACCTTCTGCTTCTTTCTCAATCTTACTGTCTTTATCTCCAGAGACAGCTTATCCAATGATAACACCTCCCTCCTCTTTCTCAATCTCAGTGTCTCTATCTCTGGAGACAGCTGATCCACCGATGTCTATTATAAACCCACAGACTCTCACAGCTACCTGGACTATACATCGTCCCAACCTGTCATTTGTAAAAACACAATCCCCTTCTCTCAATTCCTCTGTCTCTGCTGCATCTGCTCTCAGGATGAGGCTTTTCATCCCAGAACGAAGGAGATGTTCTTCTTTTTCAAAGAAAGGGGCTTCCCTTTTTCAACCATTAACGATGCCCTCAACAGCATCTCTTCCACTTCACACATGTCTGCTCTTACCCCATCTTCCTGCCACCCTGCCGGGGATAGGGTTCCTCTTGTCCTCACCTACCACCCACAAGCTTCCATGTCCAGCCCATAATTCCCCAGAAAATTCCAACATCTCCAATGGGATCCCACCACAGAGCACATCTCCCCCTCTCCCCCCCCCCCACTTTCTGCTTTCCACAGGGATCGCTCCCTACGTGACTCCCTTGTCCATTTGTCCCTCTGCACTGATCTCCCTCCTGGCACTCAGCCTTGCAAGCGAAACAAGTGCTATACCTGCCCCTACACCTCCTCCCGCACTACCATTCAGGGCCCCAAACAGTCCTTCCAGGTGAGTCTATTGGGTTATATACTGTGCTCGATGCTCCCGATGTGGCCTTCTGTATACTGGTGAGTCCTGATGTAGTTTGGGAGATCACCCCACCGAGGTGTTGGTGGAATAATACCTTATATTCCATTTGGGTAGTCTCCAACATGATGGCATGAATATCAATTTCTCAAACATCTGGTAATGCCCCCCACCACCCCCTCCTTCACCATTTCCCATCTCCTTTTCCCTCTCACACCTTATCTCCTTGCCTACCCATCACCTCCCTCTGCTGCTCCTCTCCCAATTTTCTTTCTTCCATGGCCTTCTGTCTCTTTCACCAGTCAACTTCCCAGTACTTTACTTCATCCTTCCCCCTTCAGGTTTCACCTACCACCTGACGTTTTTCTCTGTCTCCTCCCCCCACCCCCCACCTTTTAAATCTACTCCTCAGCTTTTTTCTCCAGTCCTGCCGAAGGGTTTTGGCCTGAAACATCGCCAGTACTCTTTTCCATAGATCCTGCCTGGCATGCTGAGTTTCTCCAGCATTTTGTGTGTGTTACAAGACGTTCTGGAATAGGTTTGGAATAGTAATGAGCTTGGAGCACTGGAGGTGCATTGAACTGCATCGGACTTTGATGTCCTGGCAACAGTGAGAACCTGCATTTAAAAAAAAGCATGAATTGATTCTAAATAACACTGGATACACAAGTTCAGGAAATTGGGAGGGAAAGAAATGGGTGGAGATGGCAGATTTCATTTGGCAGCATTGTATCCCATCTCCAAGCCCTTTACCACAATGAGCCATTGTCACGGCCCAAATTTGCTTTGCGCACTACATGAAGCAGGGGCCTCCTTTAAAGTTTAAATCACTTTGGACACCAACTTCCTGATGGCTTCCTCATAACCAATGTTCACTTTGCCTCACTGAGCTGTGAACGTTTAATGTGACTGCTAAAACTTCTAGCCCCCAAATCTTTCAGTATGGTGCTGTGAAAACTTGCTGTGTGTATTCCATTTTCCCCTCTAAATCTCAGGATAATTCACTCAGAATTCCAGGCATGCAAGTTTTAGCAAAGTTGATATATTCAAACGTTTGTACAATAAGATGACTTAAAGTAGCTGTGATTGAGAAAATCATCACCACAAGAGAATACAAATGCTGGAGATCTTGAGCAACAGGCACAAAATGCTGGAGGATCCCCGCAGGTCAGGCAGTATCTCTGAAGGGGAATAAGCAGTCAACCTTCGACTTTCCCTGTCATTGATTCCACCTGACCTGTTGAGTTCTCCCAGCATTTTTTGTGAGTTGCTGTGAAGAAAATGTTTGCTTAGTAGTCTGAAATGGTCCTGGTATAATCATAATTAAGTGCTTACTCACTTCAAAACAGTTTAAAATAGAAACATCTGAGTAATTAGGCAATGAAAACATCCAAAGGGCAGAGATGGTGGAAGGAAGTACGTTATATTTTAATAAAATCTATTTCAGTTCAAGTGACTTTTCCAGATGTTTACATGCAGTGGTGTATTTAGGTGGAAATCCTGTTTTGATGATTTTACTTTGCATTTGGATCGTACTTGTGCTGGTTTTCTTCGTGACTGAAGAAACGTGCAATTGCTCATTCTTTAATAAAATAATTCCTTGTCATGTTTTGATTTCTAAGCCCCAGAGAGCTGATCTGAACTGTTTTCTTGAGCTGGCGGAAAAGTAGTCAGGAATTGTTCAAGATAGAAGTCTGTTGAAATTATTAATAGTTTTGCTGCTCATACTTGTCTGGAGTTTTGTGAAACTTGCAAATAACATGTTAGTTGTTGGAAAATATCACAGTGGAAGAATAACATTGCACATGCTTTGAAGCCTCTGGTAGCTATATGATACAACCATGAATAATTTCATGACACACGCTGGTGATAATAAACCTGATTCTGATTCTGATATGGTTTGTGTTTCTTAAAATGCAGTCTAATTAGACTGCTGTAAAGTTAACTGTTCAGTGAACTATCTTCTAAAATCCATGTGCACCAAACTTAATTCATAAATTTTGTGATAAATACACGTCATCAATATACCACAACATTAACATTGTGCATTTCTTATCTGCATGCTTTGGCCTGATCAGTAATGGAGAAGTTGTGGATGGAATAAAGTCGAAAAGAGAAGGTGAAATCACTGTAATCAAGTGCCACATTAGCCAGTACTGTTGCGCGGAGCACAACTCTAGCTATCTGGATTCACCAGAACCTCTGATACTTCCTGTATGGAGTTTTCTAATACTTCCCATGACTACTCTGGTTTCTATCGGGTGCTCTGATTTCTTCCCATGTGCTAGTAGGTTAATGTAGTGACTGAATGTTACAATTCCATGTCGATAATTGGCTAAGCAGTCAAAGGGAAGTTGATGGGCATGTGTGAGAAGGAGAAATAGACGTACAGAAACAAGGAGACTCCAAGGGAGTTGGGGTGGGTGGATTTGATGGGTGAATGTCCCTGAATGTAGTAAATTAGAAAATAATCTGTTTCTGACTTTCATCCCCATGTACAAGGCTCCTGATGATGACAAGTAATACGGGTTTGTTCTTTTTGTTAAATAATCATTACCCAGGGAAAGATGTGAAAGATGGTTAACAATTTCTCCATCTATCGATTAGCTTTTTTAACATTGTTGATCCCATGATAGTTTGCCTGAACTGTCAACAAGGATCTTATTAGTAAGCAACATATTTTAAAGACTTCAAAAAAATCTACTGATACTCAAATTCAACAGAATCCGGACTGCAGACTTGGGTCACTAGTGCAGATACCCTTTGAGAAATGGAAGTGAGAAAATCGTGTTTGGCTGCAAGTAAGATTGAAACACAGAGGCTTTAGACCCCCACTCCTGACTATCCTTCTGGCCAATGTGCAGTCTCTGGAAAATAAAATTGAAGATTTCAGAGAAAGATTGCTGTACCAGAGGGACCTCAGGAACAACTGTGTTCTTTGCTTCAAGGAAACATGGCTATCCTCCCACATTTCTGATGCAGCACTGCAGCTTTGTTGCTTTCATGTTCACCATTAGGATAGGACAGTGCAGTTTTTTAAAGGTAGAGGAGGTGGAGTATGCTTCATAATTCATCATGGTGTACAGACCCTGTCATCCTTTTTATCTACCAAGGGTGATTTCTGCCATCATTCTGGTTGTGGTGTATATTTCACCTTCGGCCAGTGTCAGTGTGGGTGACTCAATCAAGACAGCTTGAAGCAGTCTCTGAACTAATACAGCGGACATATCACCTTGGAACCAGAGGAGCCACGGCACTTGACTAACAATATACCACATCAAGGACGCTTACCATGTCATCCCGTGCCACGCTTTGGATAGTCCAATCACCTGGCTGTGCTTCTACTCCCAGCATACAGGCAAAGTCTGAAGATCACAGCAGCAGTGGTGAAGAACAAGAAGATATGGTCAAGCGAGGCAGAGGCCCTGACAGGACTGCTTTGAGTTAGTGGTTTGGACAATATTCAGGGATTCATCTTTGAGTGAATATGCCTCAATTGTCACCAACTTCATCAAAACTTGTGTCGATGAGTACGTGCCTTCAAGAACATACTCGACATATTCAAATCAGAAGCCGTGGATAAGCTAGGAGATTCATAGTCTGTTGAGGGCTAGATCTGTAGCATTCAAGACTGGTAATCCAGAACTATGCAAGAAACCCAGATACATCCCACAGAAGGTTATCTTAAGAATGAAAGAACAATTCGGATTGAGGCTAGAGACGGAATGAAATACACACCAACTCTGGCAGGGCTTGCAGTCCATTACTTCCAACAAAGCGGAAACCCAACATCATGAATGGCAGTGATGCTTCACTCCCAGATGAGCTCAACACCTTTATGCATGCTTTGAAAGGGAGAATACAACTACATCTGTGCGAATCCTTGCAGCATTAGGTGACCCTGTGATCTCTGTCTCAGAGGCCAATGTCAGAACATCTTTCAAAAGGGTGAACCCTCACAAAGAGTCAGGCCCTGATGGTGTACTTGGTAGGGCTCTGAAAATCTATGCCAACCAACTGGTGGGAGTGTTCAAGGACGTCTTCAAGCTCTCACTGCTGCAGTTGGAGTTTCCCCCCACAGTCATTACCAATGCCCAAGAGGAGCAGTGTGAACTGCCTTGACCATCACTCATGGACACTCATATCTACTGTGATGGAGTGCTTTGAGAGGTTGGTCATGGCTACAATCAACTTCTGCCTCAGCAAGAACCTGGACCTGCTGCAATTAACCAATTGCTACAATTGGTCTGCAGTGGATGCAATCTCACTGGCTGTCCACTTGGCCTTTAATCATCTGGACAACAGCAATACTTGTTTCAGGTTGCTACTTATTGACTACAGCTCAGCGTTCAACACAATCATATCCTCTGTTCTAATCAAAAAACTCCAAAACCAAGGCCTCTGTACCTCCTTCAGTTGGATCCTTGACTTTCTCACTGGGAGATGACAGTCTATGCAGATGGGAAATCACATCTTCTCCTTGCTGACAGCTAATACTGAAGCACATCAAGGATATGTACTTAGTCCACTGTTCTACTCTGTCTACACCAACGACTGTGTGGCCAAGCACAACTCAAACAGTATCTATAAGTTTGCCGACGACTCAACTGTTGCTGGTAGAATTTCGGGTCGTGACAAGAAGTAAAATAGCCAGCTTGTTGGGTGATGTTGCAGCAAAAACTCTGCACTCAACATTAGTAAGACCAAAGGATTGGTTGTGGACTTCAGAAATGGGAGGTGAAGGAAGCACACACCAGTCCTCAAGACGGATCAGAAGTGGAAATGGTGAACAGCTTCAAGTTCATGGGTGTCAAAATCTCCAGAGAAGAGTACAGCACAGGAGCAGGCCATTCAGCCCGAAACACAAATCCCTCCTACCTACACTATGTTGATATCCCTCAATCTTCCTTATGTTCGTTTGCCTATCCAAACAGCTCTTGAAATCCTCTAATGTATTTTCCGCTACCATAATACCAGGCAGTGCATTCCATGCATCCACAACTCTCTAATTAAAAAAAATACTCCTCATATCACCCTTGAACCTAACCTCTCTCACCTTCAATGCATGCCCTGAGGGTCTATCCTGCGCTGAACATACTGATGCATTTACAAAGAAGGCATGACAATGGCTCTATTTCATTCAGAGTTTGAGGAGAATTGGTATGTCATCAAAGAAACACTAATTTTTATGGTGGTACCATGGACAGCATTCTAACTGGGTGTATCACCATCTGGCATGGGGGAGGGCACACTTCACAGGATCAGAAAATGCTGCAGAAAGTAGTACTCCTAGCAGCTCCATTGTGGGCACTATCGTCCCCGGCATCCAGGACGCCTTCAAAAGACGATGCCTCAAAAAGGCGGCATCCATCATTAAGGACTCCCATCATCTAGGACATGCTCTCTTCTTATTGCTACCATCGAGGAAGGAGGTACAAGAGCCTGAAGACGCACTGAACGTTTCAGGAACAGCTTCTTCCCCTCTGCCATCAGGTTTCTGAATGGACAATGAACCCATGAACACCTGCTTAATATTTTTCCCTTCTTTTTGCACTACTTAATTTAGTTTTACATAAACTTTTGTAATTTATAGTTTTTATTACTATCTGTTGCAATGTACCGCTGCCACAAAACAAGCAAATTTCACGACATATGCCAATGATATTAATTTGAGGGGCCTTGTGATCTGCTTGGGTGCACAGATGTCTGTACTGCTCTACAGAACTATATTTGTTCTGGACTGGTTGTATATTTGGCACTTTTTTTGTTGAGCAAATGAAAATAATTTGGGTAAGTAATTCACTCCAAGCTTCATACCCTGTAGTTAATGATCACGACAAGAAACCAAGCCAAGAACTTAGGAGGAGGTCACACACCAGTAAGTGTGGGAACTTTTTGTTTACATTTGTTGAATATTATTATCTGAAATCTTAAATTCTATTTATAATCCTATGGTCAAGCTGATCGTAGGCAAAATTTGTTGCTCCTTTGAAAATTCCTGATTTTTTTTCCCCCCAGACTGTTATAGTGTGCATTTAGTTTGAAACAAGCCCAAATGTGCTGAGGGCAGTGATTCATTTATTTTTATAAGACTCTTGAAATGACCATATCACTGACACTCCAGTTCAAGGGGAATTTGATTTTGAAAGGAATTATTTTTGTCACCATCTCTTGTGTAACCCATTTGAAGGAGTATCTCTGCTTTGTTATTGTGTGATGAGGTTAACTGAAGTGAAGCCAGCTACCTTGGCCCACTGTGATGATGATGAAGAAATAGAAGAAGAAGAAAGCCCTTAACTACTAATGGAGTCATCGGGACGCTGTCATGATGGAGTTTTTTAAGCAGGCTTTCTTATTTTTACGAGGCCGAGTTGCTAACTTGACGGTCAACCCAGCACGGTTGGAAAGTGTGCAAGGGAGCCGGCTGGATTTGATCTTGGGAGCCTTCAGTCCAAAGTCCGGCGCTGATACCACTACGTCACCAGCTGGCCTTGGCCCACTGTGCTGCTTGAGTATTGCAGAGCGCTGAGACCTCCTCGTTATTAAAGGCATCTGTTAGTCTCGTGAGACCATGGATTTGCGCCTTGGAAGGTTTCCAGAGCACAGGCCTGGGCAAGGTTGTATGGAAGACCAGCAGTTGCCTATGCTGCAAGTCTCCTCTCTCCATGCCACCGATGTTGTCCAAGGGAAGGGCACTAGGGCCGATACAGCTTGGCATAGAACCAAACACATTTGGTTTGGAGGATCAGCTAGAATTTGTTGGTTTTGGACGTGCTGTTGAAGAAGCCTTGATGAGTTGCTGTAGTTCACTTGGTGAATGAAACATATGATAGGCACAGGGAACTGTGGCAGAAGGAATGTTTGTTCAGCATGATGGGCTCAATGTCAGTCAATCATGTTGTTTTACTTTGAGCTTTTCAAATGTTGATGAATGTGTTTTATCCAGCAATGTGGAGGTGGTGTCATGATTTTGAGAAGTTGGGAGATGAGAAATTACTTCAGAATACCCAGGCCTTGGCCTGTTCTTTAGCTGAGGATAAAAACTACAATTACCACAGAGGCAAATACAGTAGAGGTATTCAAGAGACTGTTGGACAGGCACACTTCGGAATATGAGCGTTGTGCAGGGAGAATGGATTAAGTTATGAACACAAGAGATTCTGCAGCAGTTGATTGCTAATGTGAATAGTTTGGCATTACACTGCAGGCTGAAGGGCCTGTTCCTCTGCTCTACATTCTCGTCATGTAGATGGTGGGGATTGGACGATGATTGCCATCAAAGTAATGATTGCTGGTGCTCTCAGGTGACTTGCCAAGTGATCAGCCCAGGCCTCAACATTGTTCAAGTTGATATTGATGCAGTGCTCACACTCAGTAGATGCCTTTGTGAATGGAATGGAAAGTTGGCATCATCAGAGAACATGCCCATTTCTGAATTTTTGATGGAATGAATGGCAGTAATGAAGCAGCTGCTACTCCACTGCACCAACCAGCAATACGAAACTGGGTAGATCACCATGACTATCTAAACTGGTGAATTGTAAGATAACTAGTCAACCAGTCTGACAAGTTTGCACTAAAACTTCAAATTACTCGATCTTCTCTGGATAAATCCTATTGCACAAGAAAGATAGGACACCAGATTCGGCCCTATTGTTTTTTCCACATGGGATGGGGTGGATGATTTCTCAATGTGATTTTCAATTACTGTTTACTATTGTGGTATTGTGTCAAAGGAGATCTGCCAATATTTTCCATCCGAAGCCCCTCAGTGCATGAATCAGTAATCTTCCATTTCAGAGGATATTTAAAAGTCAACTGTATTACTGATAATTGCATAACAGCCTCACTTGACAAGGACAGCAGATTTCCTTCCCTAAAGGACATATGTGAGTTATCACCATATTTCTCTGGAATAAGGTTCAAGGCACTTTCTCTCATTAATTCAAGGTTGCCCAAAGTTCCTGTTAATAATTTGTCCTTGTCTGTTTATTTTTCAAGTGGATTTCTGGGATATTCAATGGGTATCTGTTTGGAAATGACTTCAAGTACTTCAAGAAAAAAAATCAAAGAAGCTTAATAATAAAAAAAAGAGAAGTGGTATCAGATATGTTTCTCTTTTTCAATATTGGTAGTTTTTTTGAGATCAGTGGATGGATTATTACAGAGCATGCATAAGGCCGAAGTTTCTGAAGAAAGCTTTTTCAAAATTTAAACAATTGATGCACCTGCACAGGAACAGTTGTCATGCTATTTTAAAATGTATTTATTTTAATATATTAATACCTTTGGTGGTTTAGCAAAAGGAGGCCTTTGCTTGTTAATGCCAGGAAGTTTTGATGAGCCAATGCTGAATTTGTTCTGTGGGTTACAGGACAACATCCTCACTGATGTCAACTCCTCCATCAGAAATGCACAATATTGTTAATCTTCAAATAATTTTGGGACTCTTACTTCAGCTGCCACTTTTTATGTGTTTCTCTCTTCACATTACGTTCCTCTGATAAAGCTTAAGTTCATCAGGTGTTTTCTGAGGATCTGAAGTCACCACTAATGAAGAAAACCCGTTTAAAATGTCTGCAGTTTGCCAATTTTCATATGGTGTGGTATAATAAAGGGCAAGATGATTCTCTCTTTCCATTATATTTGTTGAGCTACAATTCATCCTTTGCTGTTGCTGTTTTGCCATAAAATACCAAATATCTCTTTAAATAATCTATCCAATTTCCCTTTGAAAATTACAGTTGAATCTCCTTTCCTTTCGGCAGTGTTATCCTGGTCATAATTTGCTGTGCATAGCTTTTCTTTTTATTGAGAGATCATTATTTGTTTTTCCATACTAATAAATTGAACATCTGAAGTTAAGTGGGTGGCAGTTTCAGTCTCCAGGAAGAACATTGGCTTCCTTTTATATGGAAGTAATTTATTTCTGTTTGAGTTTACAGTTTTGAAATTTATAAGATTAGGTACTCATTTGTCCTGGGGACTTAAATCTATTGACCAAAATATAAATTAGATAGTAATGAATATGTATTTATTTCCATAATACTTGCCCTGTTTGCATCCTTATTCATGTACAGAGTGAGTCAAGGCAGTGGATGGTGGACTTTACAGGACCAGAAAAAGCTTTGCTGCCTTCAAAATGAATTTTCCTGCTCTTGTGGTTAGGAAGATGTGCTTACTATATTGTTTTTTTAAAAAATTATAACATGAAAACCTGATGGGCTTTGTTCCCTGGGCTTAATTGTTCTGGATGTTCTCCTTGTGATCGCAAGACTCTCTTGGACATTGGTAATGTAGAATACTGCAAGTCTGGTTCACTGGTAAGATTGACGACAGGAGAGTTGTGTGGACCAGGCCTCCATGCCAAGGTGTCTCCTGCTACAGCTGCCCAGGGGAGGAGAAACCAAAGGCCTTGTGGGAGGGAGCAGAGGCATGGCGGGAGTTCTGGCGTCCACGCTGGGCTTGGGCTTGCCCCTCCTGTACTGCCCTCTAGTGTTTGCTTGGTGGAAAACAAACTGGATCGATGAGGTACTGCTGTGTCCTTGCTGTTGCTGAAATGTTGCTCCAGGACAGCATGCGGTCCACCATCAACCTTCAGGCCATGCCACTCAAGGACTTTGGCTGCTTTCATTATTATTACTTTCTTTTTCTCAGATCAAGCTTGGATATGAGGTATGGGCATAACTGAGTACACTCATTTCTCCATTGCTAGGAATATTTGGACTATTCTAGTAATGTTTAGTATTGTGGCTTTCTGAAGATTTACATAGATATTACTGTGTGGTCCTAATTGTTTAATGCTGTTGTGTAGTGCCTTTGGGATGATACCAGTTGTAGATATTACTATCGGGACAATGTATACCCAGTTCATGTCCCAAAGTCTTTCAATTTCCTCTTTTAATTTTGCATATTTTGTATTTCAAAGCAAGATTTTGGTGAAGGATGTTTGCCACTTAATTGTGCCCGTGTAAGTAATCAGATTGTGTTAAACTGCTACAGGATTCTGTAATGTGTTTTCTACATTTATCATCTTGAATTTGTTGGTCTTTTATTTTGTATTTTTGATCATTTTTTGTGTTAACCATCTTGTCCTGTATTGCCACAAAGAACCCTTCTGTTTCTGGGAAGAGGTCTCCAACTCTGAGCCAGGTGTTTGCCTCTTTGTTGCCATCTAGTCTGCTCAGATCGTGGGGAAGTCTTCCATGGGGAGTCATGCTCTTCTGTTGGTTAACATTTTCTTCAATAGTGATAATGCCTTCATTTTTCTGGGCTGTGCCCTCATTTAAGTTCCATGGTGTATACTACTTATCGGATTGCATCTGCACGCGTTGAGTTCTGGCAGCTGTTTTCATTGATGGAAGTATATCCTTAGCAGTTTTAGCTGACTGTTATGTAGATTTCTAATGTCTCTTATTCTTCCTCCCCCTTCTGTCCTAGGTAGTGTTAATCTAAGCACATTTGAATGCACATAATGTTTTTAGTTCTTATTTTTCTTTGTAAAATTTGGACCAAGATGTTATGCCAAAAGAATACATTAATATAGGTATAGCAAAAGTGTTTATTGCCTTTGTTATATTTTTTACTGTTGAATTGTTTGGCAGATTTTCTTAACCCTTGAAGTAAATTCTGTCAAAGGTTTTTCCTTTACTTAACTATGATCTATTTTCTTTCCTTGTTGTTATCCCAGATACTTATATGCTTCATATTCATCCATCGGTTGTATTGCATCGCGTTGCTCAGTCTTGTACTCTGTTAGCTCTATTGCACCTTTCTTTATTTTTAATGTTCTCCATTTATCCAGTCCAAAGTTCGTGTTTATATTTTTTGAAAATATTTCTATTTGAATTAATTGTTTTAACATAACTGATGAAGGAGCATATTATTTCAAATCATCATATATAAAAGGCGTGTTTGTTAAGGTATAGCTCATTTCATTGTTTCTGATTCGATACCCAATTTTTGTTTGATTCAGTAAATTAGAGAGTGGGTTTAATGCCAGACAGAACCATAGCAGAATTGAGAGAGTCACCTTGGAAAATGCCTCAGTTTATTTTGATAATGGTAGTTATTATTATTATTTATTATGTCCTATCTTAATGAAATGGAGATATGCTATGTGAAGTGTGTGTGTGATTATAAGCACTGTATATTACACCTTGGGCCCAGAGGAACACTGTTTCATTTAGCTGTTACATGTTTATGGTTGAATGACAATGAAACTTGATCTTGATCCATTGTGTCCTCCGGTTTTCCAAATAGGCAAGCTATAGATCATCTTGACACAGAGTCTGCCTGAAAGTGGAATCAGGGGTCAAGGGATATTGTTATTCTTGTATTGCATTGTATTGTCAACTTATACAAAGAAAATTTGGGAATGACATCAAGTTGGCAGCAAGGTGGCACAAGCTAGATAGTTCCTACCCAGAAATTCCTGATATTGAGGTTCAGCCCTTAACTCCAGTGCTATCAGTTTAGAGTTTTGCATAGGTCTCCTCTGGTCCTCCCATATGTTAAAAGTATGCAGATTAGTAAGTTGCTTTTAAATTCTTCTTGTGTGCAGGTGAATCCATTACTAGGGGGAGGTTGATGAGAATGTGGGGTTAATAAAATGGGATGGTGCAGACTTGCTGTTCTGAACGAAGGGCCTGTATCCAAGCTGCATTACTCCACAATCAAATAGCATGTCGCGTTAGCACAAAAGAAGAGTGTGCTGAAATGCAAGATAACACACAGAAATGCAATAAACCCACAGAACGAGTGGTTAATTGGCAAGTTTCCACACAGTTAAGTGTGAAGTGCTATGTTTGATAGGAAGATAAGAGATTATAGAATGATTATACAAACAGAATCCAGTTGGATACTTGAAAGTACAGATAATGACAGAGTAAATGTAGCAGTGCAGGCACAGAATGTTTCCTTATCAAAGGATTATATTTTTATCAAACTCATGTCCAAACAGTGAAGAATTCCTTCTAATCTGAGTGATTTATTAAAATATTCACTGAAATAGATTAGTGTAGTTTGAACAATCCATGAGATATAGTACAATGGAAATTGAGTTCAGTTTTATAGTTGCAAATGTTAGACTCTTGGGTTCCAGATAATACATCAAGGACATAATAATTGTAAAGCCCTTTTGCTTAAACTGCTCTGGAATATTTTTATTATTGCCACTACTAATTACCTTGGATTAACTCTACATGGTAAGTGCACTTAAATACTGGCGTAAAGAAGAATACTTTCTACTGAAATTCTCCTTGTCTTTGCAGAACTGTCTGGAAAAAACAGCAATAATGAAATCAGATGAATTTTGTGCATTTGAAATTGAATCAAATCTGCAACTATTTTGATGGGATATTTATTTCATGTTAGGTGTACGATTGCAATCCAAAGTAGGAAAAAGCCCATCACATTTTATATGACTTGGAAATTCATTTCAGTTTTTTGAAAGGAAAATGGTTGTGAAATCTGAAATATAATCCCAGGTTTTTCCTGAAAAATGCTGGCAGTTCTGCACGGTTTCGCCCCAATTCCCCATGTTACTATCATAAATTTGGGACTTTTGTATTACTATTTAAATGCTGAAATCCTTCAGAAACCCTTGTCGAAATTTGTCAGCCCTGACTTTGGACTTATCTAAAAGTTATGTCAACCTTTTGCAGTTTTCCAACAGATATGCGAGGTGTTTGCCTGCTGAACCTTCATTAGCCAGCTTATTTCATCCATGAGCAATGAGTGTGGGTGTCTGTGTGAGAGAGAGAGAGAGAGAGAGAGAGAGTGCGCGCGCGAGCGATAGATTTTGCATAATTAACTTTTGAATGTTTTTAAGACATTTGAAATTTTTTTCCATTCTTTTAAGATTTCAAGAATTGTTATTAGCTTTTGAATTTGTGTGCATCGGAGGCATTCAGTTTATTTGATCAACATTGTTCCCACTTGCCGGGAACTATGTACGTTTATTCTTTGTTGTCTGTTGAACAACACTAGGCAGTGCCCTGTGATTTATGTCTAAATTCAGCCCTGCTTTAACTTAAGTGCAACACCATGCACTTCTGCAAGCTAAATTCCATTTGTTATTATTTCTGTATTTAATCTAGATCCTGTTGTAATCATCAATAACACTTCACTGATCACAATGCCACCAGTTTTGGTGTCATCTGAAAACTCGCTAAGGAGCTTCTAAGCTTCAGGTTGTGCTGTTTATTTCTGTGCAATGTTATTGTGGGCAACCATTCTGAAGACTGACAAATACCTTTGGTTGGATAAGAACATATTTTTGCAGGCAGAGTTAATTGTTTCGTATCTCACAAATTTCTTTTGCCTTGAGTTAAAATATCTTGGTAAAAGACAAACCTTTTAATTTCATGTCTTACTGCTTAAACCCATCTCAAGTGATGTGTAACTTAAACTGTCATTCTGCATTGAAAAACTGCAGGCTAAAGAAGTGAAATGTATTTATTCATGAACTTTTGTAACCTCAGCACTTCACGGCAGTCTGAGTGTTATTGAAATACAGTCATTGTAGCATTGGAAATTATTACAATCAATTTCTGCAGTTCATCCTACAATCAACAATCTGTAACCTGTTCTAATAAAATGGAACAAAGCAAAATTATTTCCTTAGGTACCAGATAATGTCCCATCAACTCCTGGAAAAGCACACTGTTTTTTTCTTGCGCTCCTGACCGAGAGATTGATTTCATAATCTTAGACTTCACTTAACAAGCAGTAATTCAGGCAATGTGGCAGAGTTCCCTCAGTACTGCACTGAAATGTCATGTTAAATTACCTGTTCAGAAGTCGAAAACCGAACAGCCAGAGCCATGGCTGTCCACTTAAAAATATCAGTGGGAAGCATGGCTTTCGGAGGTAAGGTCATTCATGTTTCAGTGAAATGTTTGGCTTGGCAGTTCACATTGAATGGCATAGATTCCTCCTTGAGCAGAACTTGGTAATTATTCTGATCTAGCAAAAGATTAAATATTTTCCTTCAAAATGTCTGCTTTTTGATTGATCATTTGCATGAAAGTCTAAGTGAGATTTGTTGCATTTTGTTCTGCTTAATTTGGAATCTTTGTTTGGATTATAGTTGGAAAGAAGGATATTCAACGCTCTTTCATCTTCTTTGCACACAGGATGGTTTGAAATATGGAACCTTGACAAGAGTAATTTACCACATTGACTGTTCTGATATGTGGTCACCATGTTAATATTTCTCATGTCTCTTATCATGCTCAAAAAGTGAGGTTCTATGTATTGATATTTGATGGATTTGTAGTAAAATCTGTAGATATGCTATGGTGGAAATGTGTTCTGAATTAATGACTTTCATAATTTATAGCTCTGCATTGTGTTTCAATTGGATACTCTATGAAACATTTTTACTCAGTGTGCCAAAGAGTTCCATGCAAGTAGGAATAAAGGAGTGTGCTTTTTTTTCTTGCAAAGGATTTTGCCAGGACTTGAGGACCTGAGTTGAGTAGGTTAGGACTTTATTTTCTAGAGTGTAAGAGAATGAAGGGAGATTTGATAGAGCTATACAAAATTATGAAGGGTACAAATAGGGTAAATGCAAGCAGACTTTTTTCCACTGAGGCAAAATTGGAGTTCACACATTAAGGGTGAAAGGTGTAATAGCTAAGGGGAACCTGTGGGGGGCACTTCTTCACAGAGAGTGGTGGCAGTGTGGAACAGGCTGCCAGCAGACGCGGTGGATGTAAGTTTGATAGCCAAATTTTAAGACAAGTCTGGATAAGTACATGAATGAGAGAGGTATGGAGAGCTGTGGTCCAGGTGCAAGTTGAAGGGTCTGTGCAGGATAACAGTTCAACAGGGACTGGATGGGCCAAAGGGTTCATTGCTGCGCTATAGCTCTCTCTGACTCTTAACTGAAACATTCTGTGATTGCAAGAACATTGATTCTTCCCAAAGTAATAATTTGCAGAATTTTTCTTTATCCAATGACCTTGTAACTTTGGGCAAGTCTGGGTCAGGACTGTTGAGTGTTTTAAAGAAGTGGCCTTTTTACTGCAAAAATTCTGTGATTACATAGGCATTGATTCAAGTTATAGCTCCTCACTTATTGAAGGTAATTTAGATAAACCTGAAACTCTTCTGTGCCTGGTTTATTGTGCTTTTTCACATCGGGCTTTACAGTTCATTGGAGCCTTCCTGGAACTCAGTGTTCTTTAATGTATTTTGAAGTTTTCAATTTATGGTATATAGAAGTATCCTTATTAGCTTGTGATGTATGTTATCTTTTTTGTTACTGTGTTGTCTGATTGTCTGGTAGTGTGTATTGTAGGCTTAATGAAGATAGAAAGTGATTTCTTTTTTGCACCGTCACTGAGTTTTAATATGAGAATTCAGTACTGGGATGCAGCTGGGTCCAGGGATTAAATAGACGATGTCTCGTGTTGAAGACTCGTGCTGTGTTTACCCTTGATCCTGCTCTCCTTCCACTACCCCAGCACTCACTCGCCCCACAACAAAAAGCTGTGGTATGCGTCGCTGACAGAATGTGCAACAATTATTTTCTCCTACTTGTTGGACTGGATCATGGAAAATGTACCACTTGGGTGTTCCAGTTAGCCCATGGTGTCTGTCCATGATGATGGAAAGGGAAATCTCCAGTCAAATCCCTGTTTCCAGCATTTGTCCTTGAAGTGCACTTCTAAGTGCTTTAGATGTGAGGGCACCTTTAAAACCTGCAATCCCTATTGCTAGGAGATACAATGGGAACAGGCACCAGAAAGAACACAGGTTCCCTTCATGGCATATGGTGCCTTGGTTTGATAAAATATTACCATTGGATTGTTAGGTCTGGGTCAGAATCACCGACCTGGCCACTCTGTGGTGTTAACTTCACCTGATAACAGTTGCAGTTTGAGAAGTGCATTCTACTATCTCAAGGACAGCTGGTGACGGGCAGTCAATGCAGACTTTACTTTGGTGCTGCCCACATCCCGTAAGTGAATACAACATAATATTTTGCTTGAGTGTGGGTGGTTAGATCACATTTGAAGTATCAGAAGTTGTATGAAATTTTGATTAGACAGCACACAGAGTTTTTTATGCAGTTCAGGTTCCATGCTATAGGAAGGTTGTAATCAAGCTTTTAGGGCTGATTCCGGAGTTGTGGCGTTCTTTGAATTGAACTGACTTTATTACTTACATCCTTCAAATACATGAAGAGTAGAAATCTTTATATTATGTCTCCATTCAAATGTGCAATGTGAAATTATAGTAATTTATAATTATAAGAGGAATGTCTGGCAGCTCTTGGGCTGTATTCCCTGGAATTCAGGAGAATGAGGGGGGATCTCAAGGAAACATTCCAAATGTTAAAAGGCCTGAACAGATTAGACATGGCAAAGTTATTTCCCATGGTAGGGGATTTTAGGACAGGAAGGCACGACTGCAGGATTGAAGGACATCCTTTTAGAACTGAGATGCGGAGAAATCACTTTAGTCAGAGGGTGGTAAATCTGTCGAATTTGTTGCCACGAGTGGCTGTGGAGGCCAAGTCATTGGGTGTATTTAGGGCAGAGATAGATAGGTTCTTGGTTAGCCAGGGCATCAAAGGGTATGGGGTGAAAGCAGGGGAGTGGGGATGAACAGATGAAGTGGATTAGCCCATGATTGAATGATGGAGCAGACTCAATGGGCCAAATGGCCTACTTCTGCTCCTAAATCTTATGGTCTTATAATAAATATTATGTGGTTAGTCAATATAACATAGAAATAAAGTAGCGTCAATATGAATTAATCAGTCTGATGGCCTGGTGGAAGAAGCTGTCCCGGAGCCTGTTGGTCCTGGCTTCTATGCTGTGGTACCGTTTCCTGGGTGGTAGCAGCTGGAACAGTTTGTGGTTGGGGTGTCTTGGGTCACCAATGATCCTTCGGGCCCTTTTTGCACACCTGTCTTTGTAAATGTCCTGAATCATGGGAAGTTCATGTCTACAGATGCACTGGGCTATCTGCACCACTCTCTGCAGAGTCCTGTGATTGAAGAAAGTGCAGTGATGCGGCCAGTCAGGATGCTCTCAATCGTGCCCCTATAGAAAGTTCTTAGGATCTGGGGGGCCCATACCAAACTTCTTCAACCATCTGAGGTGAAAGAGGCACTGTTGTACAGACCACGTGAGATCCTCGGTGATGTTTATGCCGAGGAACTTAAAGCTGTTCACTGTCTCAACCCCAGATACATTGAAGTCAATAGGGGCTAGCTGGTTTCCATTCCTCCTGTAGTCCACAACCAGCTCCTTTGTCTTTGCAACGTTGGGGGAGAGTTTGTTTTCTTGACACCACTGTGTCAGGGTGGTGACTTCCTCTCTGTAGGCTGCCTCATTATTATTTGAGATTCGGCCAATCAGTGTAGTGTTGCCAGCAAATTTAGTTAGCAGATTGGAGCTGTGGGTGGCGATACAGTCATGGGTATACAGAGAGTAAAGGAGGGGGTTTAGTACACAGCCTTGAGGGGGAACTATGTTGAGGGTCAGAGGGGCTGAGGTGAGGGAGCCCACTCTTACCTGCTGGCGATCTGCCAAGAAGTCCAGGATCCATCTACACAAGACAGGGTGAAGGCTGAGGTCTCTGAGCTTTTTGTCAAGCCTGGAGGGAATTATGATGTTGAATGCTGAACTGTAGTTCAAGAACAGCATTCTCACAAAAGCATCCTTCTTCTCCAAATGTGTAAGGACAGTGTGTAAAGCCGTGGCTATTGCGTCGTCTGTCGATCGGTTGTGTCGGCAGGCGAATTGTAGGGGGTCTAGTAAGAACCAGCCTTCAGGAAAATAAAACAATTCACTATTTAATTTCAACTGATACCTGAAAACCAGTGAAGCCAGTCATTGGCTGCGGGATATCTGATTCTGTCCCATTGAAACAAAGCAGGGGAAGACGATTAAAGAGTGTTCATGTTTATCAGTGACCAAAACTTGAGAATTGATTAGGGAAGTCTGACAACAACCTACACACAAACAAACAAACAAACAAACAAACAAACAAACAAACAAACAAACAAACACAAACACACACACACACACACACACACACACACACACACACACACACACACGCGCTCGCTCTCTCTCTCTCTCCCCCCTCTCTCTCCCCCTCCCTCTCTCTCCCCCCTCTCTCTCTCTCCCCCCTCTCTCTCCCTCCCTCTCTCTCTCCTGAACACCACTCCACCCACTCCCTTTGCCATTTTTTCTCATTTCTTTCTCAATTCCTGCTAAAACATTGTTTACATTTACATAATTTATTATGATATTGTAATTTGTCCTTTACTGTGCCTATTGTCTTGTTTATTAATTATTGTACTGTCTTGCACTGTTTTGTGCACTTTATGTAGTCCCGTGTAGGTACGAAGTCTAATGTAGTTTTGTGTTGTTTCACGTAGTCTAGTGTAGTTTTGTGTTGTTTCATGTAGCACCATGGTCCTGGAGGAACGTTGTTTCGTTTTTACTGTGTACTGTACCAGCAGTTATGGTTGAAATGACAATAAAAGCGACTTGACTTGAGCTGCTGTACTTACACATCGCTAAAGGTCTCTCTCTGCAACTTAATGCACAGTTCAGGGCAGGTCTTTTTATCATTTCATGTTTTGGTTCGTATATTTAGGGAGTTATCCCTCAAACACGGCATCAAAAAGGGGTATACTTTGGCTCCTGAAGTTTGTACTCAGTAGCTTTTGGAGCAGATGCCAGTATTGAATATTCAAAGAAGTTCTACTAGTTGGAATATACAACCATTGTAAATGAGTGATTCTGCCAAGTTAACTGACTATACTTCAGATGTTAAATTTAAGTAGATGATTTGAACCATTTGAACTGTAGTTAATTGTTTATTGGTATTTATGTGTTTAAAAGGTATAAACCGTTGTGGCAAGAGAGTGAAACTCTCTTGGACTTTCTCCCATGAAGATTTTCTGTGTGAATAAAAACTTTTTTTATTTCCCATTTGTGTGGCTCAGCCTTAGTCAGTCACAATGCTGACTTTGCCAGTACAACCACATCCTTTAGATAAATATAAAAATAATATTTTGCTTGAACGTGGTTGGTTAGACTGCACTTGGAGTACTGGTTAGACAGCATATAGAGTATTGTGTGCAGTACTGGTCGCCGTGTGAAAGGAAGGATGTTGCTGGGTTGGAGGGCTCAAGCCGTAAGGAGAAACAGAATAGGCTGGGACTGAATCAAAGGAGGCTGAGGGGTGACCACAGGGTAAATGGTCAGTCTTTTTCCTTTGATGGAGGGGCACAGGGCACAGGTATATGATGTGAGGGGATATAAGTTTTAAAGAGGATCTTGAAGGACTTGTTTTCACACAGCGATGATGAATATATTGAACAAGCTGCCAGAGAGAATGGTAAGAGCAAGGACAATTACAAAGTTTAAAAAAATTGGATAGGCATATAGATAGGAAAGTTTCAGAGGATAGAGGTCCTACACAAATTGAATTAGTGTAGGTAGACATCTTGAATGAGTTGGGCTGAAGGGCCTGTTGCCATGCTGTACCACTTGGAGGCAATTAATTTATCATGTGTATTCACTCATCTGGGCTTCTTGTTAAATCAGCTTGAGATTCATTTACGTTCTTCTGCTTTTAATGACTCAATAATCACATGTAATGATTTAAAAGCAGTTTCTTTCTTTCCACATCAGATTTCTAAACAGTCCATGTGCACCATTCCTTTTCTTTTACACTATCTATTTATTTATTTTTGTAAACTTAAGTAATTTTCTGCTCTTGCTCTGTACTGCTACTACAAAACAAGAGATTTCTTGTCACCTAATTATGATTCTGATTTCTAAGTGTATAAATTTAATAACTATCTTTTGTCCTCTGATGACAATGTATGTTTAAGACAATGGGAACCCCTGCCAGTCCATGGTTTGGTTTAATACTTTGAGGCTCAATCCCAAATGGTATCTATAGCTGCATTGTAAGTACTGTACACCCCAAGATTTCATTTGTCTTGCTGCAACCCCATGCCAGTAGCATACTCGCAAAGAATTACATCCATATTTAGGGTTAGGAAGCTGAGTTCTCAGTGACCTGACGTTCTAGTTCACCAGTGCCCGAAAATCAAGCTTTTGACTGAAGAGTGTGATTTTTGCTGTTTTGGCAGCAAAGAAGATGAAAGGCTTTTTAAAAATGATTTTAAAATATCTATTTGCCATTCACCGTCTTTGGCAGCAGTTTACATTTCAATACATGCTTATTATCATCTTTCCCCACTATGTTTTAATAAGGTCAGGTTCTTTTATTTTAGTGGCATAAGTTAGTAAGCTAGTGAGGATGGATGTGGTCTTGGCATTTAATTGATGCAATATTGAGATTTTCTTTCAACACTGGAGTTCACTGAAGTGTTGAGCACAGACCAAATGCTGGGAAGCAGTCAAATTATTCCTGGGACTTTTACTTTCCTCTCTCTCATTCTACATCGCCTGTGGGCAAAACACTGAATAAGGTCACTGGCAAAGGACTGACTGATTTGTCCATCTGTTGTTAAAGCTTTCAAAGAAAATCTGGACCGAGGAGGAAATCCATTCTTCCCACAAGTGCTTCCGGATTCTTTGTATTTTTCATATTGTTGGGTGACTTGGATATTTTTAAAATCAATCTTTCCTTTTTATGGAGTTCACTATTATTGTGGCCCATTGTCCATTGATTAATATGAGGGTTTTAAGGTGCATGAAGTGTGGGCAGATGCATCCTGTTAGATCTAGTCATGCGTGCACTCTTCTGTTTCTGCTCATCAACAAATAATGCCTTTAAAGATAAAAGTTGTGGAGAAAGCCTGGTGTTTCTCTGGTGACTTGACAAATTCTAATGTTTTTTAATCTGGACATACATTGTTTGAAAATTTAGTTTTTACTTGAATTTCAGAGTATTTATCCCACTTACATTTGTGTCTTCACCTCATTTGAATCTAACAGCAATTGACTTAAAAACATGAGACAGTTGAAACAAAACTGCTGTTGGAACTCAGTGTGTGAAGCAGCAACAGAAGGGATACAAGAATGTTCCTTTTAAGTCCACAGATGTTACTTGACTCCTGAGTTTTTCTAACAGTTTGTTATTTTGCAGCACTTGATTTGGACTCAGCTATGTATTTTAACTTAAAGAGTCTATCATCTCTTATATAAAGTTAAATCAAGCGATATAGGAGACAGCAGGGCTTTGCTTCCAGATGAGCTCAAAGCCTTCTATGCTCGGTTTGACCGTCACAACATGGAGTCACCATCACAAGTTCCAACCTCCCCCAGTGATCCAGTGATATCAATCTCTGAAGCTGATATGCGAGCTGCCTTCAAGAGGGTGAACCCACAAAAAGCATACGGACCAGACGGGGTACCTGACCATGTAATAAAGACTGATTAACTGGCTGGTGTGCTCACTGAGATCCTTCACCTCTTGCTTTGGCGGTGTGTGGTCCTCACCTGCTTAAAAAGGCTTCAATTATACTGGTGCCCAAGAAGAGCGTGGTGACCTGCCTCATGTTAGATCTCTGAGGATCTAACTTGGTCCCAACATATAGATGCAATTATAAAGAAGGCAAGGCAGCGGCTACTGCACCGAACCAAAAGAAGCTGCAGAGGATTGTAAATTTAGTCAACTCCATCGTGGGTACTAGCCTACAAAGTACCCAGGACATCTTCAAGGAGCGGTGTCTCAGAAAGGCAGCATCCGTTATTAGAAACCTCCAGCACCAAGGGCCTGCCCTTTTCTCACTGTTACTGTAGGAGATGCAGAAGCCTGAAGACATACGCTGAGCGATTCAGGAACAGCTTCTTCCCCTCTGCCATCCGATTCCTGAATGAACATTGAACCCAGGAACACCACCTCAGTTTTTTAATATATATTATTTCTGTTTATTGAAGGATTTTTAATCTAATCAATATATGTATGCTGTAATGGATTTTTACTTATTTATTGTTATTATTATCTTTTTTTTCTTTTATATTATGTATTGTATTGAACTGCTGGTGAAAATAAACATGATTCTGATTCAATGCTCAGTAGCATTTGCATCCACAGTGTTGAAGTGTGTTAAGACCATAGGATAAAGGAGCAGAATTAGGGCATTTGGCCCAGCGAGTCTGCTCCACCATTTTGTCATAGCTGATCCAATTTTCCTCTCAGCCCCAATTTCCTACCTTCCCCACATATTGCTTCATGCCCAGACCAATCAAGAATCTTATCAACCTCTGCCTTAAATATACATAAACACCTGGCCTCCACAGCTGATTGTGGCAAAGAATTCCACAGATTCATGCCCTCTGCCTAAGGAAATTCCTTCTCATGCTGAGGCTATGTCCACTGGTTTTAGACTCGCTCACCATAGGAAACATCCTCTCCACATCCACTTGATCAAGGCCTTTCACCATTAGATAGGTTTCAATGAGGTCACTCCTCATTCTTCTGAATTCCAGTGAATACAGGCCCAGAGCCATCAAATGCTGTTCATATGACAAGCCAGTCAATCCTGGAATCGTTTCAGTGAACCTCCTTTGAACTCTCTCCAGTTTCAACACATCATTTCTACGATTAAGGGGCCCAAAACTGCTCTCAATACTCCAAGTGAGACCTCACCAGTGCTTTATAAAGTTTGAACATAACATCCTTGCCTTTATATTCTAGTCCTCTTTACAGGAATGCTAACATTCCATTTGCCTTCCTCGCCACAGACTGGACCTATAAATTAACCTTCAGTGAATCCTGTACAAGAACTCCCGAGTATCTTTGTGCCTCAGTTTTTTGAATTTTCTCTCCATTTAGAAAATAGTCTACCTTTTCATTTTTTCTACCGAAGTGCATGACCATACATTTCCTGACACTGTATTCTATCTGCCATTTCTTTCCCCATTCTCTTAATCTGTCTAAGTCCTTTTGTAGCCTCTCTCCTTCCTCAAAGCTACCTGCGTCCACCTTTTGTTAGTGCTATTGGGGAGACTTTAAACTAGATTTGCAGAGGGATGGGAACCAGAGTGCCAGAGCTGACAGTGCGGCTGGGGTGAAAATAAATGATGTTGAAAGTTTAAGCAAATCTGCTGATAGAAAGGTTGTGAGTAGTGGTAAAAATCTTCTGAGGTGTATATATTTCAATGCTAGGAGTATTGCGGGGAAGGCGGATGAGTTGAGGGCGTGGATTGACACGTGGAATTATGATGTAGCAATTAGTGAAACTTAGCTACAGGAGAGGCAGGACTGGCAGCTTAATATTCCAGGGTTCCAATGTTTTAGATGTGATCGAGGCAGAGGAATGAAAGGTGGGGGAGTAGCATTGCTTGTTAGGGAAAATATTACAGCAGTGCTCAGGCAGGACAGATTAGAGGGCTTGTCTACTGAGTCCTTATGGGTGGAGCTGAGAAACAGGAAAGGTATGGCTACATTAGTGGCATTGTATTACAGACCACCCAATAGTCAACGAGACTTGGAAGAGCAAATCTGCAGAGAGATAGCAGGCAACTGCAGGAAACATAAAGTTGTGGTGGTGGGGGATTTTAATTTTCCATACATTGACTGGGACTCCCATACTGTTAGGGGTCTAGATGGTTTAGAGTTTGTAAAATGTGTTCAGGAAAGTTTTCTAAATCAATATATAGAGGGACCAACTAGAGGGGATGCAATATTGGATCTCCTGTTAGGTAACGAATTAGGGCAAGTGACAGAAGTCTGTGTAGGGGAGCACTTTGGTTCCAGTGATCATAACACCATTAGTTTCAATTTGATTATGGACAAGGATAGATCTGGTCCTAGGGTTGAGGTTCTGAACTGGAAGAAGGCCAAATTTGAAGAAATGAGAAAGGATCTAAAAAGCGTGGATTGGGACAGGTTGTTCTCTGGCAAAGATGTGATTGGTAGGTGGGAAGCCTTCAAAGGGGAAATTTTGAGAGTGCAGAGTTTGTATGTTCCTGTCAGGATTAAAGGCAAATTGAATAGGAATAAGGAACCTTGGTTCTCAAGGGATATTGCAACTCTGATAAAGAAGAAGAGGGAGTTGTATGAAATGTATAGGAAACAGGGGATAAATCAGGTGCTTGAGGAGTATAAGAAGTGCAAGAAAATACTTAAGAAAGAAATCAGGAGGGCTAAAAGAAGACATGAGGTTGCCTTGGCAGTCAAAGTGATGGATAATCCAAAGAGCTTGTACAAGTATATTAAGAGCAAAAGGATTGTAAGGGATAAAATTGGTCCTCTTGAAGATCAGAGTGGTCGGCTTTGTGCGGAACCAAAGGAAATTGGGGAGATCTTAAATAGATTTTTTGCATCTGTATTTACTAAGGAAGCTGGCATGAAATCTATGGAATTGAGGGAATCAAGTAGTGAGACCATGGAAGCTGTACAGATTGAAAAGGAGGAGGTGCTTGCTGTCTTGAGGAAAATTAAAGTGGATAAATCCCCGGGACCTGACAGCGTGTTCCCTCGGACCTTGAAGGAGACTAGTGTTGAAATTGCGGGGGCCCTGGCAGAAATATTTAAAATGTCGCTGTCTACAGGTGAAGTGCCGGAGGATTGGAGAATGGCTCATGTTGTTCCGTTGTTTAAAAAAGGATCGAAAAGTAATCCGGGAAATTATAGGCCGGTGAGTTTAACGTCAGTAGTAGGTAAGTTATTGGATGGAGTGCTAAGAGAAAGAATCTACAAGCATTTGGATAGACAGGGGCTTATTAGGGAGAGTCAACATGGCTTTATGCGTGGTAGGTCATGTTTGACCAATCTGTTGGAGTTTTTCGAGGAGGTTACCAGGAAGGTGGATGAAGGGAAGGCAGTGGATATTGTCTACATGGACTTCAGTAAGGCCTTTGACAAGGTCCTGCATGGGAGGTTAGTTAGGAAAATTCAGTCGCTAGGTATACATGGAGAGGTGGTAAATTGGATTAGACATTGGCTCGATGGAAGAAGCCAGAGAGTGGTGGTAGAGAATTGCTTCTCTGAGTGGAGGCCTGTGACTAGTGGTGTGCCACAGGGATCAGTGCTGGGTCCATTGTTATTTGTCATCTATATCAATGATCTGGATGATAATGTGGTAAATTGGATCAGCAAGTTTGCTGATGATACAAAGATTGGAGGTGTAGTAGACAGTGAGGAAGGTTTTCAGAGCCTGCAGAGGGACTTGGACCAGCTGGAAAAATGGGCTGAAAAATGGCAGATGGAGTTTAATACAGACAAGTGTGAGGTATTGCACGTTGGAAGGACAAACCAACGTAGAACATACAGGGTTAATGGTAAGGCACTGAGGAGTGCAGTGGAACAGAAGGATCTGGGAATACAAATACAAAATTCCCTAAAAGTGGCGTCACAGGTAGATAGGGTCGTAAAGAGAGCTTTTGGTACATTGGCCTTTATTAATCGAAGTATTGAGTATAAGAGCTGGAATGTTATGATGAGGTTGTATAAGGCATTGGTGAGGCCGAATCTGGAGTATTGTATTCAGTTTTGGTCACCAAATTACAGGAAGGATATAAATAAGGTTGAAAGAGTGCAGAGAAGGTTTACAAGGATGTTGCCGGGACTTGAGAAACTCAGTTACAGAGAAAGGTTGAATAGGTTAGGACTTTATTCCCTGGAGCGTAGAAGAATGAGGGGAGATTTGATAGAGGTATATAAAATTATGATGGGTATAGATAGAGTGAATGCAAGCAGGCTTTTTCCACTGAGGCAAGGGGAGAAAAAAACCAGAGGACATGGGTTAAGGGTGAGGGGGAAAAAGTTTAAAGAGAACATTAGGGGGGGGCTTCTTCACACAGAGAGTGGTGAGAGTATGGAATGAGCTGCCAGACGAGGTGGTAAATGTGGGTTCTTTTTTTAACATTTAAGAATAAATTGGACAGATACATGGATGGGAGGTGTATGGAGGGATATGGTCCGTGTGCAGGTCAGTGGGACTAGGCAGAAAATGGTTCGGCACAGCCAAGAAGGGCCAAAGGGCCTGTTTCTGTGCTGTAGTTTCTATGGTTCTATCTCTGCAACAAAGCCATCAAATCCATCATCCGAGTCATTAACATATAACATAAAAAGCATCAGTCCCAGCACTGATCCCTGTGGAACACCAGTAGTCACTGGCAGTCAACCAGAAAAGGCTCTCTTTATTCTCACTCTTTACCTCCTGAAAATAAGCCACTATTTTTATCAATGCTGGAATCTTTCCTGTAATACCATGGACTCATAGCTTGTTAGACAGCCTCATGTGGCACCTTGTCAAAGGCTTTCTGAAAACCTGAGTATAGAACCTCAACCTATTCTCCTTTGTCTATTATTTCTTAAAGAATTCCAACAGATTTGTCTGGCCAACTCCTTTCTCATACCTCTGTAATTCCCTTTACCCCACTGTAATTCTGATACATCTGAGTTTAACTTCTCCTTCTCAAATTTGAGGGTGAATTCAGTCATATTATGATCACTTTCCCTGAAGAGTTCTTTTACCTTAAGCTCTCTAACCAATTCTGGTTCATTACAGAACACCCAATCCAGAATAGCTAATCCCACCCCAGTGGGCTGCTCTAAAAAGCCATCTCATAGGCACTCTAGAAATAGCCCCTCCTGGAATCCAGCACCAACACCAACCTGATTTCCCCAAATTATCTGCATATTGAAGTCCCCCATGTCTATAAGCTTATGTTTTCTTTCTCCTTTTGAGAGGTTGGTGATGAAACATATCAACTCCTGCCTGAGCTGCAACTCAGATCCACCCCATTTTGCCGACTGGAGCAACAGATACACGCTGGATGCCATCTCTTTGGCTCTTCACTTAACCATGCAACATTTGGACAGCAAAGATGCATACATCGGGATACTCTTTATCAATTGCAGCTCAGCATTCAATACCATCATCCCTTCAAAATTAATCAATAAGCTCCAAGACCTTGGCCTCCTTATCTCCTTGTGCAACTGCAGAGAGACATTGATAGGATGCAGAAGTGGGCTGGGAAGTGGCAGATGGAGTTCAACCCGGAGAAGTGTGTGGTGGTACACTTTGGAAGGACAAACTCCAAGGCAGAGTATAAAGTAAATGGCAGGATACTTGGTAATGTGGAGGAGCAGAGGGATCTGGGGGTACACGTCCACAGATCCCTGAAAGTTGCCTCACAAGTAGATAGGGTAGTTAAGAAAGCTTATGGGGTGTTAGCTTTCATAAGTCGAGGGATAGAGTTTAAGAGTTGCGAGGTAATGTTGCAGCTCTATAAAACTCTGGTTAGGCCACACTTGGAGTACTGTGTCCCGTTCTGGTCGCCTCACTATAGGAAGGATATGGAAGCATTGGAAAGGATACAGAGGAGATTTACCAGGATGCTGCCTGGTTTAGAGAGTATGCATTATGATCAGAGATTAAGGGAGCTAGGGCTTTAATCTTTGGAGGGAAGGAGGATGAGAGGAGACATGACAGAGGTATACAAGACATGAAGAGGAATAGATAGAGTGGACAGCCAGCGCCTCTTCCCCAGGGCACCACTGCTCAATACAAGAGGACATGGCTTTAAGGTAAGGGGTGGGAAGTTCAAGGGGGATATTAGAGGAAGATTTTTTACTCAAAGAGTAGTTGGTGCATGGAATGCACTGCCTGAGTCAGTGGTGGAGGCAGATACACTAGTGAAATTTAAGAGACTACTAGACAGGTATATGGAGGAACTTAAGGTGGGGAGGGGGTTATATAGGAGGCAGGGTTTGAGGGTTGGCACAACATTGTGGGCCGAAGGGCCTGTACTGTGCTGTACTATTCAATGTTCTATGTTAACTTCACTCCACTTGCCTTTTCATTGAAATGTTCCCACAACCAATGGACTCAACTTCAAGGAGTCATCATCTCATTTTCTTGATATTTATTGCTTATTAGTTTATTATTTCTTTCCTTTTACATTTGCACAGTTTGTTGTGTTCTGCACTCTTGATTGAACACCCTAGTTGAGCAGTCTTTCATTGATTCCGTTCTAGTTATTATTCTATAGATTTGTTGAGTATGCCCATAGGGAAATGAATCTCGGGGTTGTATATGGTGACAAATATGTATTCTGACAATAAAATTTACTTTGAACTTTGAGTCCTGATGTAGTGTATACATAAAATCAACCTGAATTGAGATACGGTAATGTTGCAGTTCATACAAACGAAGGACAATTTGCTCTTCCTGTTCAGCTGTGTGAATTTCAGGACAGTCAAATTAAGCACATTTTATGGGAGAGAAGAGGGAAAATTAAGTTGAGAGTTATTCTGTGTCTCTGTAATTAGTCAAGCACATGATGTCAGGTTGTGTCTTATTCTTTGTTCCAAGAAAGGTAACACAACTGCAGTCATATGCATCAAAAGATGCACCTGGAGATCCAAAGTGTATGCTCTCGAACTGTTCATAAACAGAGTATATAATCAAGGAAATTCATTGAACCTTAATAACTTTCTGCTGAGGCCACCTTTAAAGTACTGCCTCCAATCCTGATCATCACACCTTAAGTAAGATGTGAAAGCTCTTGAGAAGATTTGAATGACTATTAGTTGAGTAATTTAAGGGATGATGAATTTTAGATCGAAAGTTAGTTTCAAGTAAATGCAGAGGTACTGTTTCCATTAGTTGATGATATAAAGACCAAGGTCAGATATTGGGTCAGGGGATTCAGGGGTATGTACACAAAGCTCCAAGTTACTCAGTGAAGACTGCGAGCCCAGAAAATAATGGCTAGAAATGTGCTGGTACTGGGAATGATCAAGAATTTGAACATGAAAGGATTTGAGCTTAATAAACTAGCAGGTCCATGCTGATAGAACAGGGGAATGATGTTGACTGGATTTCTGTGGGAAGAGTCCCCATGGACTTGATTGGCCAAACGAAGCCCTGCTGTACCATTATAATTCCATTCATCTGTGGAAATAGGATAAGCAACACTGACATTACATAGAAGTGTCAGGCAGCGATATGTCCAACATGAGTCTTGTCCACCTGTTCCTTACATTCCTCGGCATTACTTTTGATGAGTTTCCAACCATCAGTGTCCTGGGGGATCAGTAACGAGTGGTAGCTCAACTCAATTTGACCACATCAGTACTGTAGCCATGACAACAGGTCAAAGGCTGGGTAACCAGTTGAGTTATTCCTGACATGCCAAGCAATTCCAGTTTGTACAAGGCACAGGTATTGAGTGTGATTGAATTCTCTCTGCTTGTTTAGATGAAAGCAGCTCCAGCAATGATCCAGACAATCAGTAAAATCCAGGGCAAAGCAGACCAATGAACTAGAACCCCATCAATCACCCTGAACATTCAGCTCCTCCATCACTTACATGCTTGGGATGTCATTTATACAGTCTAAGAAAGTGCAGTGCATTTCCTTGCCTAGGTTACTCAGACAATACCTTTCAAACGCATGAATTCTAACACCAAGAGGGACAAGAGCAACATGAAATAACAGCACACTGATCTGAAGGTCAAAGTCAAGTTTATTGTCATTTGCGTCAGTACAGACGTGCATCACTACATGTATGCACAAGTGCAATGAAAAATTTAATTCCAACAGCATCACAGGCACATTGCATCAGATCCACAGCTTTCATAAGCTACACATAAATTAGCAACATAAGTTAGAAAAATTATACAAAAACTACATCTCTTCCAAGTCACACAGCATCCTGATGAGGACATTTGCCGTCAGTCCTTCCTTGTCATTTGGTCTTAAAAATAACCTGGAATAACTCTCCCCAATGACATTGTTAGAGGACTTTCACTATAAGGACTGCAATATTTCATCATCACCTTCCCATGGCCAATTGGGAGCCATGGGAAGGTGGTGATGAAATAAATGTAAGTTATGAAGGTAATAAATGTTAGTCTCACCGGTGATGCCTGCAATGCAAAAAAATGGGAGTGGGGCACAGTGGTGGGGAAAAGGAAATTAAAATCTCATGGCATTACTTAAAGAAAGCCTTGGGGCTTTTTGTAATTTTATTTCCATCATCACTATAACAACAAAAAATATAATTTGTTTTTCTTTTTAACCCACTGGTGGAATCTGGAAGTGTGCAAATTATCTTCCTACAAATAGGGACTATTTCCAAAGGCAATTCAAAATAATGATGTCGAGCTCTCGTGGTACAAACCTATTCTTTTATTAGATGCTTCAGCTATTGAACAGCAAATTTCAATGCCACTTTAGTAGATACGTTTTCTTATATTTATTGTGATGAGTTAAACCTTTTCTAGTATTTTTGTAAACTGCTTTTGCAGTTTGAATTTCATAAGTTTCTGATATGGTGAATTCAGAAAGCCAAGTTCTTTGGCTGGTGGGATCAAAATAATCATGTCAGATTCAAAGTTGTCAGGTGCTGGTAAACGCCTTTGGCCTGATACTTGTTAGGGATGGAAAAAAAACCCTCAAATCTATTGTTCATTGTGTTGATACCAGCTGCACAAAGTACGACCCATGTGTTGGTGACTGCCGGTGCACACACCTGCCTCATATCAATATAATGACAGCTTGAGTCAAGGACGATCTGATAGAACTTCCAAACTCAATTCAGTGGACCTCATTTTACTGGCTCTGTTTAGTGGGGTGAGGCTGATTTTTGTTGCTGCACAGTTGCAAGTTGATGTAAAGGATCTACTACATTTGTGGCTTTACTTGATTCTGCCATGTCGATTTGGAGACTGAGCCAGATCATGATGAGAACAAGTGATATCTATAGTAAGAACAGTGAATCATTAGCTGGGATACACTAATTTGTGGAATGACAAAGGAATGTAGTCAGGCAAATGTAATTTCCTCGTGTGCACTATGTTAATGAGAAAAGCAATCATTGAAAATTGGGAGAAATGAAGGATAAAAAATGATGTAAATTAGATATAGTTGTTATGATTCTGGAAGAACAAATGAACTTTGATTGTCTGGATTAACTCCCAAAATCCACAGCTGTGAGTGTATCACTGTAACGATTTTTTTAGAATGAACTTTATTTGACGTGTACATTGAAACATACAGTGAAATGCGTCATTTTCGTCAAATCAAATCAGTAAGAATTGTGTGGGGTGACCCACACGTGTCGCCACACTTCCAGTGCCAATACAGTATGCCCACATCTGCACATCGCTGGATTGTGAGAGGAAACCAGAGCACCTGGAGGAAACCCATGCAGTCACAGGCAGAATGTCCGAATTCCTTACTGGCAGTGGTGGGCATTGAATCCTGAACAATAACTGCTGGTGCTGTAATAACATTACACTAACCACTACACTGCTATACCACCCTAAATAGCTACACGTAAAGATAATCTTGGCACCAAGAACTTTAGGTTAACTCTAGAGAGAAATACTAATATGTGGGATTGGGTTATGTATGTTAAGCATGCCAGCTGTGATACACAAACCTCAAAACAATTAATATTAAACAGATTCAAAATAAATCAGATACCAGTTCATAAAAAATGCTTTTCAAATTTTTAAAGTTGACTAATGATTGGATTATATTGCAGATTATTTGAATTGATGTTATTTGGCATCTTAGAAACTTTCCAGAAGTAAATGATTGTAAAAATGACTGCTGGTCTGTGTGTGAAAATAACTAACAAAAATATATTTTGTTTTATTTATTTTCAATGATTCAATGGTTTTAAATTTGATACTATTTGTCTGCCGTACACTTTGAACAATGGTGAATGACTTTCTTCCAGTTGAAAAAACATTAATGTCACTTAGCTATTTAAGTAAGACAGAACCTTGAATTATATCTCAAATTGCTCAGCCCTTGCACTCCAGCTTAAAGAATTTGATAGGATAGAGGGGAGACACTACTTTTGTCAAAAAAGCATGTGACTCAAAGGCATGCATATGAAATTAAAGGATAGCCTTAAATATATATTGATTATTAAATATAAAATTAGAGCTAAATGGATAGGTTCACAGACAGAAGAGATTCTGTAGATGTTGTAAATCATGAGCGACACATATAAAATGCTGGAGGAACTCAACAAGTCAGGCAGTAGCTAGGTATAGTTTCTGTGAAGCAAGGCAAGGGGATAGTAGGACATACATCAAGGCAGGTAAATGAAATTAATATAGATATCCCCCAGAATCTTATCGTATAGTGAAACAAGCAAGAGAGGCTGATAGACTCCTAATCCTAATTCTGGATGCACTGTTATATATTCTTATCCTATCCATTGCAGAATTTGAAAACTGTTCCACTTTCACTGAGGCCTAGGTTAAGGGCTGTGTTTTTATACACACACACACACACACACCACACACACACCACACACACACCACACACACACACACACACACACACACACACACACACACACACACACACACACACACACACACACACACACACACACTCTCTCTCTCTCTCTCTCTCTCTCTCTCTCTCTCTCTCTCTCTCTCTCCATATATATATAATGTGTGTGTGTATTCATACTTCTTTGCATTGCAGATTTTAATTCAGTGACTGAACATTTTTTAAAAACTGCAGATACGGGATAATCTAAAATAAAGATAGGACGAGCATTCCCAGCATCTTTTTGTTTAGTCATGAGTCTTGTATGCATCAATAATTGATTTCAACTTCAATGGTGGCTTTGTGAAAAATATTTACATGGTTTTTGGCAAAATGGCAATGACATCAGCATGTGTTAGTCAATTGCCAAGTCCATCAACTCCTAGTTTGGTAATAATAGCAGACTTGACCCATTTGTTTCAGAAAAATGTATCTATGACAGTATTGCCTCCAGACTCACTACTTCTCACATTCTTTTCATTAGCCTCTCATTTTCTAAACTTCATAAATGCTACCAAAACTCTAGGGCTCATGGGAACCAAGTCACATTTACTCCTAACCTCTATTCTCTGCATTTTCTCTTCCACGTTCATGTTTGTTTTAAAATTAATAAATTCACTCTGAAGCCCCTCCGTGGCTGCAACCTTTCAGCTTCCTGTCATCTCCTTAGCCATGTAGATCATCTTGTTTTAACATCTTCATTGTTTTTATATTTGCAGCTCTGTCCAAGTTCTGGTCTTTGCAATTATCTATTTTGCTTTTTTCCGTTACTGTAAGTGCATAATTGAAGTCTTCATAGGTCGTCTCTCCAATATTGCAATTCATTGCAAGATTTTGTCTGATGATATTGCTGTGAAGTACTTTGGGTGTTTGCCACAATAATATCATAGAAAGACGAGATGTACAAAATTCTGTCAGGCTCTTTTCCCAAGGGACTTTTCCACTGATTGGGGTAGAGTCAAGACTAGAAGTCACAGTCTCAGGATATAGGAAGAGAAATGAGAAAAGGAATTCTTCACTCATAGGGTGCAAAGTGTGCAATCATCTCCCACAGAAGGCTGTGAAAGCCTCATCTCTGAGTATATTGAAGATGGTGATACAATTCTAAACGTCAAGAGACACGAGGAAAGAATAGATTATGATATTGAGGATCAACCATGAATGGTGGTGAAACTTAAAAGGTTGAAGGGCCACATGGACTAGTCCTTTTTGTAAAAATGTTTTTACATTATAATTGTTGGTAAAGTAGAAATAAAAGGTATCAAAGAGAGAGCCATAAGCTTATATTGCATATTTAAATATTTTAGGAAATAATACAAGACTTCCACCCAGTGACGTGTATTTTAAAATATCAACACTGTTCTAATGTAAGAAAATGTGACAGCCAATATGTGCAGTTGTTCTCAAGTAGTAATTTTGTAAATAATCTGTTTTAATTATGTATTTTATGGACTAACGTTGGCCAGAATTGCACAATGTGAACCTGTGAATGTGTGGTGTGATCTGATGCTATGGTAACTTTGCAAAATGTAATTCAACATGACCATAATTTATATCGTTAAAATAAAACAGAATAAAACAGAACTGTGGTATTTTAAACAGGGTTGGCCATCCCTTTCAATGCACTGGCCCTATGGAATTGTTGCTTGAAGTTTATGATACTTGGTCTCTTGGAAATCCAGCTGCCCTTCTTTGAATAATGTTTCGTGACTGTTGAATCAATGTAAAAGGATAAACGGGAATTCAGTTTATTGCCTCATCTGAAAATTACTATCTCTTCAGCAGAATGGCGCTGAGGTGTTCAGGTTTTTTAGATTTGGTGCTTGGTTTCTTGGATTGGGCCCATCTATGCAACACCGAGGTGAGGTGCTACCACAGAGGATGCGATTTCCAATTTACAGGAAATGTTTGCCTCTGCTGAACTTAAAAAAAAAATTGTTCAAATAAAGAAGTCTGGTCACGTTCAGTGAGCTTCTATGAAATTGAATGTCAGTTTTACTGCATAATCTTTCACAGGTGTTGGTTAATTCCTGCTAATCTTAGGTCTGGAATATAAGAAAACTGGCAATAATTTAGAGCGTTATCACAATTCTACGTGCTTCAGCATTATGACCTCTCTAATCTGGCATTGTTCTGCTATGTGGATATTGTCAAGCATATCCGTGCATGTCAACACTTTTAATGAATGTTCTTGTTTTGCAAAAGGAAGCATATGGCTTCGGTGAAGAGATAAGAATGTTTACAATGACTGACGAGCTCTGTATATTTCTTGGCTTTGGCCTTTTGCAACCCCATATGCAACTTTAAATATTTCATAGCACTATATTGAAGCAAGATTATAAATCACAGAACTCACGTTTTATAATATTAATATCAGATATATATATATATATATATATATATATATATATATATATATATATATATATGCGTGTGTGTGTGTGTGGTGTGTGTGTATGTATTTATATCTACATGCAGTATGTGTGGAGAGGAATAAACAGTTGATGTTTCCACATTTTTGTGTGTATCGTTCTGGATTTCCAACATCTGCAGAATCCCTTGTGTTTGTGAGGTATATTTATATTTTGTTCATGAGACAAGAAAAATGAGTTGTCCTGCCGAAGAGTTTTGGCCCGAAATATCGACTGTACTCTTTTCCATGAATGCTGTCTGGCTTGTTGAGTTCCTGCAGCATTTTGTGTGTGCTAAAATGAGTTGAATATCTTTTTGATGCAGTGAGCATAGATTGATGCACTTGGCACACTGCCTGTTCTTAAACCCATGTCATGGTCTGTGACCATCCATCTAGTAAAAATGGCTGAATTAAAGTTGGTGATGAATTAGTACACAGGAGGGAAGTTGAAAATTTGAATGAACGTGGCTACAATGCCAATCTCTCACTCAACGTCAGTAAAACCAAAGAGCCAGTTATTGACTACAGGAGGAAGAAGCCGGAGGTCCATGAGCCAGTCCTCATTTGGTACTCGGAGGTGGAAAGGGTCAGTCACTTTCATTTCTGGGTTTATGATACCAGTAATCTGTCTTTGGACCAGCACGTAAGTGACATCACAAAGAAAGTATACATACCAGCACCTCTACATAGAAGTTTGCATAGGTTCAGCACGACACTTAAATCTTCGACAAATTTCTATAGATGCGCAGTCTAAAGTATCCTAACTGGTTGCATCATGGCCTGGAAACACCAGTGCCCAAAAGGTGATGCGTTCAGCCCAGTCCATGATAGAAATGGTCATCCCCACCATTGAGCACATCTATAAAGAGAAAACAACATCTATCTTTACAGACTCCACCATCCAGGTCATGCTCTATTCTCACTAAGACCATTGGACAGGAGGTACAGGCGCCTTGTGTCCCACACCATGGGTTCAGGAACAGTTATTATCCAACAACAGTAAGACTTCTGAACAGCTGACCCAGGTATGAAGAACTTCACTTACCACAACTCCAAACTGATCTCACAACCTACATACTCACTTTCAGGAACTGCACAACTCTACAGCTAATGTTCTCAGTATTTTATTTTACTTTCACAATTTGTCTTCCTTTGCATATTGGTTGTATGATAGTTTTTGTTTCTGTATATTTTTCAAAAATTCTATTGTATTTTTTTATTTTCCTGTAAATGCCTGCAAGAAAATGAAACTTATGGTAGTATATGATTGCACAAGTTTTTTGACAATAAATTTAGACTTTGACTATGAAGAATGCAAGTTTTAAATGAAAGCTGTGGTGATACTTGTTGCTGTCAATTTCCCCAGCATCAGTAGTTTTATATCATTAAAATTGTAAATTCTTCACTTGTTTTCCACACTGCCTTGAAGTGCACTTTGAAATATTTAAATATCTATCACTTTTCCTTTAATGTTCTCATGTGTATACACACAAACTTTATTTTACCAGCTTTGCATTGTTAAATAATTAACCTTTTCTACATTTTTCAGCCAGTTAGCGTGTTTGTTATTTAAAATACACACAGCAGCAATTCAGTAACCTCGGTCTTCCCAGAGGGCAATCTACATAATAGATTTTCACTGAGGAGGAATAAAGCAAGAAATGCCTGAATAACTCTATTATACACCCTACCAGGTATTTCTGCGCCATAAAAATCAGGCTGATTTATATAGTTGACAGGCAATCTTTTATTACCTGTCTTGTGTTCCTGCTGAAGTTCCAAGTACAGGCAGTTATCCAATGTCCAGGTCTTGCCGACAGAGCTGTTGTCAGTTGCATAAAAAACGAGAAAGCACTTGTGTATGATGTCATGAATGTTAGAATCAGAATGATTTGTTCTGATTACCCAGATCTTTGATGCTTGTGGAAGCCGTATATGAGTCGTCAAACAAAACTGTTGTAATGCAAGCTGTGATAGATTTTATGTTTAGCTGTTGTAGAATGCAGAGTGCTTCCCTGCATGATTTATATGAAAATATCCCTGAGATAAGCACGGAGAACTATCATGGGGAAAACAAAAAGCCAAGGCCCTGGTTGGCGGTGTATTCATAAAAGTATTTATGGGTTTTAGTTCGCTGAAAATTCCTCTGTTGTTTGCAAGCTGTTACTGTTCTCTTTTTTAAAAAAAGTACCAACGCAGAAAAATGTTTTTAGTCTTGTTGGTCTCAGGAGAGAAAAACTTTCTACGTGAATAGTTGTCATCACATTTATCCATATTTTTGTTTTCCTTCATTCCTTCACCGTGCTATCCTGTCTAATTTTTAACACTGTTACTGATTTTGCCTCCAGAGATGCAACCGCATCTTCACGGTGAATACTAGACCTTCAAAGCTACGTAAAATAATTCACTGGATTTGGTGTCTTCTTCTTCAGCCCTGCTTGTTGTCCAATTCTTCTGTAATTTTATGCTTCACTCCCTATGTATTCTTCCAACAAGGACCATTTCTCAATTTGTCGCCATACTTTTTCATTGCTCTTAACAGAACAGTTCCATTAACCTTGCAACCTGAAAATCTGTAGTGTTCTGGATGGCAAGTGAGATTGTACTAGCCTACAATATTGGTTATCAACATGGAAGATGGATGGAGCAGTGGCAGATGGAATTTAATTCTTATAAGTGTGAAATGATGCATTTGTAGTGGTCAGCTAAGTTAAGATATGGACAGTAAATGCCAGTCCTAACTGGTGATGATGAACAGAGGGACCTTGGTGTATTATCCAAGACCCACTGAAAGTGCAGTTATTGGCAGATATTTTGATGAAGAACTATAAAAGAATGTTTGTCTTCATAAACTGGTGTATAGAATATCAGTGTAGGGATGTAATGTTACAATTGTAAGCTACACCTTGATTATTATGTGCAGTTCTGATTACTACGCTGAAGGAAGCAACGTAATTGTGTTGCAGTGCGCATGGGGGAGACTTGCTGCATCTTGCTAGGATTGGAGCATTTATTTATCAGGAGGGATTGGATATTCTGGGTTTCTTTGCATTCCTTGTGTTGGAGGAGGCTAAGGGGTCACCCGATAGAGGTATTCAAAATTAGGAGGAGGGAAAGAGATAGGATAGATTCCAAGACATTTTTTTCCTGTGGTGAGGTAGTTTGTCTGAGGGGGAATGATTCCAGTGTGGAATGATCTACCTGAGGAGGTGCAAGTGGTAGAGAAAAGCACTTTCACATCATTTAAGAAAGCACCCAGACAAGCACCAGAATTGTCAAGGCAGACCAAATATGGTTAAATCAGTTTAGTAAAGATGAGTTTAAATGGTCGACATGGACAAGTCCTTTGGGCCTGATTCTGTTCTGTATAACATCATGACTGTTACTCTCTTTCACTTGGAAGTGAGAGGTGGTTAATGGTTGAAATTCGGGAAAATGTTTCTTCCTTAAAGTCAGTTATAAAGTATCTACTTCAGCAGGATAAGTGAAGAGGCTTTCAATATATTAACACAGCACACTTGCATTACTTTGCTCTTAGTTTTAATTGTAAATATTTTGGATAAAAATACTTTGCTTGATAAGATTTAAAGTGTGGTTCACTGTGATAATTTCTCCTGTTCTCTTTAGGTGTATGCACAGTCTGGTAATTATGGAATGAGGCCTCAGTCAAGTTTGTTTTTTTCCATCTTCTGTTAAAACCTTTGGCATGCAGGATTTCCACATATGATAAGGAGTTCACAGATAAGCAGGATGTTTTTCATTTAATTAAAGTGCCCCTGTACCTCAACTGTCCTTGTAAATTGATCTTCTGGTTTCTGAAGGGCTGGTGTTTTCTTTCTCCATTTAATTCCAGTTTCCTCTCCTTTACCAATTTATTTCAAGAGCATATCCAAGTTCACTGAAAGTGGAATACCTCATCACAATAGCTTCATTTGAGCTCTTTTCTTAACTTGACAATCGCTTCACTCACTTTTATAAAATCTTAAATAGAATGTCCGTACCTGACTGGAATCAATTAAAAAGGTTACTCTAGTTAAATAGAGTCATAGAAATGCTCTCTGTCCCAACTATCCTTGTTGGTTAAGTTGCATCCCTGAGCTTGTCCTTTTTCCTAGACTGTGCCGATATCCCTCTAAACTTTTCAATTTATGAACCTGTCCAAATGTTTCATAAGCTTTGCCATTATACCTGTCTCTGCCACTTCCTCTGCTAGTTTGTTTCCCTATACCCACCGAATCTATGGTCTCTGCTACCCTGGAAAAAGATTGTGACCATCCACCTGATATATGTCCCTTATGATTTTATAGTCCTCTGTCTATTTTCACCTCTCCACCTCCTTTGGTTCAGTGAAAATGGTCTCAGCCTATCTTCTCTTCTTGTAACTCAGGTCTTCCAGTCCTGGAAACATCTTCGTGACTATTTTCTGCACCCTCCGCAGCTTAATCACATTTTTTCTGCCCACAATATTCCAGGTGCTGAATCACCGATTTCTTGTACAGATGTCGCACATTATACCAATTTTGTATTCAATTCTCCGTCCAATGAAAGCAAATTGAAGGCTTGAGATGAGTAAATATAATTTCATTTTGCTATAAAGTTCTTAAAGCAATTCATATATAGGATTGTTATGAACCAGAGACTGGCTCAGTTAAAATAATAATATGGACAATAATAGAAAGGTGGTTGATGTGTATCCTTCACATCCTGAATGTGACAACTAACGTGATAACTGGTAGATTCCCTCTTTTTTTTTGAACTTGCTGTTATGTCTTTTTCCAACATGCTCACACTCCAGGTGGCATGTTGAATTCTGCTTGCCCACAGATGAGAAAATGCGGGCAAGATGCTTCAGTGATCTGGCTTATCTAATCAGCACATGGTACTGTTTATTTTTAATAAATACTTTAAAAATTACATCATAAATAGTTGCTAATAATGCAGATGAGACCTGTTTATCCAGTATGTATTCAGTATGTGGACCTTGCCTACAGGAGTTGAACTGAATAAAATGGATGTATTAAATAGGTTACACAATGGAGATAGAAAGTTCTAGAGAAATGTCATATGGCACAAATCTGCTGGTCTAAATACCTGTGCTGTGCTGTAAATGCCTTCATTTCTTCTCTCATTACATATGCTACAGTATTTTTCCAAAGGACTGTACTCTTCTTGCTTTCCAAAACCAAACCATCATTTCCACATTCCCTTCTCTTCATTCCTTGATTCCTTCAGGAGCTATAATCACACTTAGGCAGAAAGCTGATGACTTACAAAAATGAAGCGAAAGATATGAAGAGCAGCTTGAAGAAAACCCCCAAAAGCCAAAGGAAGATGATTAATAATTACAGTTCTTTTAAGACACCACAGATAATTAGAGATTATTTAACTTGTTGAGGTGGCTACTTTGAATGTCAGTAGATAATACAGGGGGGCTAGAATGCGTGTGGCTGATAATGGGACCTCAGGCAACAGCAGGTGTTTTGTGGATTTCTGAAGGTGCTGAGAAGACAACAGTTCTTAATCCTTATTATAATATAAGCTTAGGCAAGAGTACCGAAACTTCATGGACAAAAAAGTTTTTGAGAACGTAACCCATATTTGAACTTGATGTTGTGACCTGTCCTGCAAGATTCAAGAAGGTTTAATGCCATTTCCAGTACACAAGTGTTAAGCAGAACTAAATAATTGTTGAATAAGATCTCCCTGGCTTCTAGCTGGGTATAGGTATCAATTTCAACTTCATCAGGGATGAAGATGACAGAGTTTGTCGTTGACACGTTGGTTAAAATCGAACCTGTTCCCGGCTGGAAGTCCAAGAAGAGTTTATTCGTCATATACTCTGGGAAAGCACTGGATTCTTTCTCAAAATGATGGTTACTTCGGATCCGATGCAGTGCAAAAAAAAACATGAGAAGATAAATTTATCAATGATTTTCAATGTGTATATAAATACATAAGGTAGCATATATATGCAGATTGTAATGTCCATAAAATCACACTAGGCTAGTAAAAGATAAAACTGGTCGAAATTTAGAAGGCTGTACATGTCCTGGCAACAGCAATATAGTTCTGGGCAAACATGCTATTAGGAATGGAGATAAACTAGATAGTGAAGTGCCTTGTAGCTTGTTTGAAATTGTTTTCATTCAATGCTATCATGGAGCATTTTGTGGACTCTTCACATGGTCTCACATCTTCCCAATTCAGTGGTAAACATTGCTTGAATCCTCTTTTACTCTGACTTGGACATTCTGTGTACCAACTGTTCTTTGTTTCATTGTACATTACCTTGGATTTGGAAATGTCATCAATTTCTTTGACCATTCATTTCCTTTATTCTTTGACTGAATTTTCAAATCCCTGCAAACAACATCTTCCTTCCTCATTGTCGTAAAGACCCCTCTTTCTGTCTAAGTTACCATGTGTACTGATCATGATGTGAAGTGTTAACTATGTAAGAGTTTCCTGTTAAAACTTAATCATTTGTCCAGAGCCATTCAGACAATAATTTCAAAAGGTGAAGGCTATTTTGTCCAAGACTGGAACCATCTAATGAAATGCAAGTACTGTTTGAGCAATCAAAACAATATGTTAAATGCAATCAGTTTCTGCACTGAAGGATTTATGGAATTAAAATAATGATTATTTGTAAAGCCTTCTCATCAAACACATTGGTACCAATTGATTTTGAAACCACTTGCGATTTTTTTTGTGGCAGACACTGTCAAGCCACTGATACCCTGTCGTGCAATTAAGATTCAAATATTGAACTGATTGAATTAATTATTGAAGGCAAGTGAAATGTGTGGATTCAAGGTTATTGAAATTAATCATGAGTTGATTGGTTGTGAGTGTTGAGGCTTATTTGATGCAGTTAATGTCGTTCATTTCAGCATTTTTCTCAATTCCTCCGGCAAAGCAGACAGTCAAAAATATGCCTGGTTTACCCACCAGTTTCTTTCTTACAGATTAATATAGAGTGGGCCACAATTCTATAGCTGCCACCTGCCATCTTGAACAAATGGCATTTTTCCTATGTGTGAGTCTTAAAAAAAAGATTGCTCTGCTCAGAGAAGTATTTCACCACCTTAATTCATAATCACACTCAATTCATGCTTGCTGGTTAGGATGAAGAAGAACTCCAGAAACATTTTCTTACTACAATGTTCAGTTTTGCTGAACTCATTCTTTTTTTAAAGGTATTAATTTTCCATGATCTGGTCATTCCTGAGAAGACCAGAATTTATTACTGATAAGATATAGCAGTAGAATTGGGCCATTTGAGTCTGCTGCACCATTTCATCATGGCTGATCCAATATTCCCCTCAGTCCCAATCTCCTGCCTTCCCCACATCCCTTCATGCCTTGACCAATCAAGAATCTATCAACCTTGGGCTTAAATATACATAATGACTTGGCCTCCACAACTACCCATGGCAACAGATTTCACAGATTCAGCATTGTCTAGGTCAAGAAATTCCTCCTCATCTCCATTCTAAAAGGATGCTCCTCTATTCTGAGGCTGTATCCTCTGGTTTTAGACTGTCCCACCATAGGAAACATCCTCTTCACATCCACTCTATCAAGATCTTTCACTTATAAATAGGTTTCAATGAGGTCACCTCTCATTTTTTCTAAATTCTAGTGAATATAGGCCCAGAGCCATCAAATGCTCTTCATGTGACAACCTGTGTAATTCTGGAATCATTTTCATGAACCTCCTTTGAACCCTCTCCAGTTTCAGCACATCCTTTCTAAGATAGGGGACCAAAACTGCTCAGAATACTCCAAGTGAGGCCTCATCAGTGCTTTATGAAGTCTCAACATTACATTCTTGCTTTTATATTCTAGTCCTCTTGAAATGAATGCTGAAATTGCATTTGCCTTCCTTACCACAGACTCAAACTGCAAATTAACCTTTAGAGATTCCCTCACAAGGACTCCCAAGTCCCTTTGTGCCTCAGATTTTTGTATTTTTTCTCCGTTTAGAAAATACTCATCTTTCTTTGCCCATCAGAAGGTTGTGATGAACTGCCTACTTGAGCCATAACTATCCTTGTGATGGTGTTGAGCAGGAATTCCAGGATTTAGACCCAATAATATGGAAGGACAGGCAATAGATTCATGTTTGTATGGTTTGAGTCTTGGAGGGAAATATGGTGCATCTGAAGTCCTTGTCCATGATGGTGGAAATTGCAATTCTCGGAGCTGCTTTTGGAGTAGCCAAAGTCACCGCAGTGTATTTGTCCTGTTTTCATAATATATCATCTGGTACATAGTGATGGTTGTTTAAATTTTGACCTTAAAAAGGTTTTGGGAATAGTGAGCACAAAAGACAGACTTAAACCCCAGTGCAGTCACTGAGTGAGAAATGTGCTGTCAAATCTTGCATCACTTTGATGGAACCTTGCAGAGAGGACCTCTTCCAATGACTTATCCCATGATAATAGTAGAACAGCAGAACAAATTATTTGGTAATCATATTCTGTCTGTGGGACTTTATTGTGCAGAAAAATCATTGCAACAATATCAATATTACAACAGTAGCTGCATTTCAGAAATATTTAATTGTTTGTGAAGTTCCTAATGACATCAGCAAAAGAGATAAGATGATGAAATCTTTCGTATGTGGGCAGATCTTCACTGGCTTGCTGCCAGTCCATGTTGTACTTTGTTTAAACAGTTTACTTTTTCCCGCTGAGGGTTTGTAACAGTTCCCTTTCTCTGTCAGGCATATTGACTGTCAAAACCGGTGCTGAATGTTACTCAATATTAGACACTCAGAACCATTTGAAGTCACTTATAACTATTTGAACAAAATGAGAAAATATTATTCAATTTTTTTTATGTATAAGTTAAACATTTTCACACACTCGGGTACACACACACACACACACACACACACACAAAAAGCATTTGAGCTAATGTAAGTAAATCAAATTGAGAGCTCAGCTTGCTTTTCTCCTGGCAGCCATTTTCTCCCCCACTTTTTTAAATCAGTCACTTGGCCTTGTACCAGTGGCAACCTGCCACAGGATGGGTGGGTAGATCTTCTGATCTGAGGGTTGGACATCACTCAGTCCACCTGTATGGCACAGTTGTCTCAGGCTCTGCATTTTAGTCTTCATTAATAATAAGGCCACTTGGTCTTACCTGTCAGCAGATTTGGACTGATCTAATTGGAAGATCTACCTCTTTTTTAGGACTCAGTAATATAGGAAAGCATCAAAAAGTTTACTTCAAGAAGTTTATACTTTAAGTGCAGGGCAATAGAGAAGATCCAAGTGAACTGAAGAGATGTGTCATATAAAAGAAAGTATCTTTACAGGGATTTTTTTTTTACCTCAGCTTCATCTATTCAATTATAGATTCGTATTGAATCTTGAAAAAGGACAAACGTAGGTCTCAATATTTGTCTCAGTGGCAAGAGCTGCTGTAGTTGCCCAGAGGATTACATATTATCCTATCAATTCTTATCAGACAGAAAAGCTAAGAATAGAAAATGTAATGAATTTTGCCAGCTCTCACAGCAAAGTTAATATCACTGTTAAATTGTATTTAACCCATGTTCAACCTTCATTGGATTACATTTACTTTCCTTCAGTTTTCTCTCAAGTTTTTTGATGAAAAACTATTATAATAGAATGAGAAGTCATTTTATGCGTTCCTCATCTGTGCATGTTTATCTTTGAAAGTAATGTTGTTGTGAAAATGTAGTAACATGTCAACTCCTCGTTGCTATCTTGTTTCAACAGAATAAAATTTATATTTGTAATTGAAAAATTGTTTTTGTCTGAGGTTGATGGACAAATTGATTTGGCAAGCTTTTTCTTTGCTTACCATTTCGAGTGCCAAGGCCAAGGATGCATCTTGCTATTAAACCACCTTCAAAACTACGTAGTGATTTCAATTTACCTTTTGTATTATGATGTGGAGTTAAATAAAATAAAGAAATTCCGGAACTACACAGCAGGTCAGGCAGCTTCTGTAGAAAGTGAAACAGAAAACGAGTTAGCAGGTAGGGGAGGGAGGGGAATAATGGATTGAACAAAAGGACAACTCTGCTGTTAATATGCTGATAAAGCCGTTGTTAGATTGATGACGTCAGTTAAATTGGCACACTAGAACATTACTACATTGAGTGCTGATGAAGGGTCTCAGCCGGCAATGTTGTCTGTTAGTTCTTTTCCCTTGATGCTGCCTGGCCTGCTGAGCTCCTCTGGCATTTTATGTGTCTTAGTCAGTTAAATTGGTAAATTGGTTTATTATTGTCACATATCGAGGTATAGTGAAAAACGTGTCTTAAAATACCATTTATACAGATAAATTCATTACAAAGGTGTATGGAGACAGTGTAAGGTAAAACAATTACAGAATGTAGAATCAAGTTTTGCAGTTACAGAGAAATGCAGTGCCGGTAGTCAATGAGGTCAAGGTCATAATGAAGTAGATTGTGAAGTCAGTAGTCCATTTTAACATACTAGGAGACCATATAACAGTGGAACAGAACCTGTACTTGTGTCTGGTGGTATGCACTTTCAGGCTTTTGTACCTTCTGCCCAATGGGAGGAGGAAGGAAAGAATATTGATTCTGCTAGCTATTTTAATGAAGCAATGAGAAGTGTAGAAAGAGTCCATGGAAGGGAGGCTGGTTTTGTGATGTTCTGAGCTGTCAAATTTCCTTAGCCTCCTGTGGAAGTCAAGGTACTGGTGAGCATTCCTGGCCATGGCATCACCAGGACAGGCCATTGTGATGTTCACTGCTAGAAACTTGATGCTCTCGATCCTCTTGAGCTCAACACTGTTGATGGAAACAGCAGTATGTGCACTAACCACTTCTTGAAGTCAATGACCAGCTCTTTTGCTGACATTGAGAGAAAGACTGTTATGGTGACACCACGTCAGTAGGCTTTCTGTCCACTTCCTGTACTCAAACTTATCATTACTTGAGGTGATGGCATCTGCAGTGGTGTCACCTGCAAATTTGTAGATGGAGGTGGAGCAGCATCTGGTCACAAGGGTGTAGAGGAGGGATTGAGGACGCAGCCTTATGTGGCACCAGTGCTGAGGCTAGAGAGAAATTACATAACAACTTAGACAGAGAGGAAACAAAGGGATATATAAAAAGCAGTGAAATGTACATTATTTCAAAACTATGGGAAATGTCCCGCATATCTGACACTTACAATGGGGAGAGAGAACTGAACAACTATCACATGGATAATCTGGAGCAAAAATTAACAGTTCTGATGCAGAGTGTGAGTAATTTGACTGAAAGCTGCGTGCATTTTTATTCTAATGACTGGTGGATTTTCTGTTGTCAGCATTTTTTAAAAATCAGGATAGGAAAACATCACGTAGTCATGAGTAGAGCTGCTGCTTTTTAGCTCCAGCAACCCAGGTTCAGTGCCAGCTTCTGGTGATTTATTTTGAGATCCAGTGTGGAATAGGCCTTTCTGGCCCTTCGAGCTGTGCTGCCCAGCAACCCCCAATTTAACCCGAGCCTAATCACGGGACAATGACCAATTAAGCTACCAAACAGTACGTCTTTGGACTGTGGGAGAAAACCTAGGCAGCCATGGAGAGAATGTGCAAACTCCTTATTGACACTGATGGGAATCGAACACAGGTTGCCGGTACTGTAACATGTTGTGCTAGCCACGATTCTGCTGTGCTGTCCAACTTGTGTAGTGTTTCCATATTCTCCCACGGACTGTGTGGCTTTCTTCCAGGTGCTCAAGTTTCCTTCCTCCCCCATCCTTAAGCTGTCCAGATTGTTGGTCCTCAGCCAAGGTAAATTGCCCACATGTCTGTGTGAGTGTTGGAATCTGGGGAGTATAAAATAGATTTGTATAGGATCAGTGAAAATGGATGCTTGGTGTTTGGTGCAGAAGGTGAGCTGAGGGGCTTCGCTCTGTGTTCCATGATTCTCGTCTCTTGAGAGCACCTGCTTTTACCGTTGCCACTTTCCTTCTTGGTTCTCAGTTCAGCACAATTTCTACTTGGAAGATGAAAATGGGAACACAATAAAAGATAATAATTTAATATATACACTCCAAACAAGTGTAGGGACTTCTCATTCTCATGTCTGCAGAACCTATCTTCATTCCCTGATTGCTGGTGTTTATTTTATACTGTTTCAAAGCAGCCATCAATTACTCCGGAGTAACTTGTGACAGGTGTTTTTTTTCCTGTGACCTGGTATTTTAGATTGCAGTTTTATCAACAGTACTTTATAACAGGAATTGTTTGATTTTAAGACATTGGCATGTAAGAACTGAAGTTTAGTTACCATTGTACGATGCAAAATCATTGTAGAGAGCATACTTGAAGGTAACAATACAGCATATATTAACATGGGCTTGTTGCCCAGTGAGTAGAACAATTGTTTGTTCTCTCTTGTGTGGTTCTATTTTCAGATAGATTCTCCAGTGTTCATAGCTTTGTTAAGGTACTAATTTTGGGTCCATTGTTTGTGCTAACCATTGAAGATATGAATGGGAAAACTGATGCCATACTTGTGGAAATAAAATTGATTGAATTTTAAAATTCTCCCTCAGGTATCAGCCTTTTGTATTTCAGCGCAGGGGACTGCCTAAAACTTATGAAAATGATGTTGTCCAAAGTGGAATAAAATATTCTGTTTTGTCTGCAATGTTCATTAAGTGACTGAATTGCATCTTTTGTTTTCCAGTTTCAAGCCTGTTCCATCAAACTGTGCAGAATCATCAGGAAGTGATTATGTAGCTTTAATAGAGCTGATTCTGTCTTAAACAGGGGACAATGGAAAATCACACATTTGCAACTATTTATCTTCGATCCAGTAATTCTTGCCATATGCTTAAACCTTAAACATCAGTCCTAATTTATTGTTGCCCTTGTTTTCAGAAGCATTTCATTTGCTGTAAAGTGCTTTGGGGCCCTAAGGTTGTTTAAGGCACTATATAAATGAAAGTCTTTTTCATAGGAATAAAAGCTTTTAACTTGACTTTGAGCTGCACAAGGCTCATAAATGCTTCAAAATTGCAATTCCTACTGTTGCTACATCAAGTAACGTGTGCTTAACATCTGAAATTATGCATTTGACTTTGTTTGAACATCTCAATGGATTTGAGAACTTCAAAGCCTTGAGAAATAATGACTACTGAAAGGACATCATGTTTACAATAGTACAGCAAGATAAAGTTTGTTAAAGTTATTCTTTAAACTATCACTCTTTCTGTGAACTATTTAATCTCTTTCTTAATAATGCTCCCTTCAGTTAAGAGGAAAATTTCAGCAAAAGGTAATGCACACAAAATGCTAGAGGAACTCAGAAGGTCAGGCAGAACCTGTGGAAGAGTAAACGTTTGACATTTTGGGCCGAGACACTTCATCAGGACTCAACATTTCACCTAAAGGTTTTTGAAAAAGAAGCATACAGGTGGTTATTTCATGTCCTTTCCATTTTTTATTTTTCCTCTTCTGTACTAATCCCTGTTGGATTTCTGTCTGTGCGGTATGAAATGGACAAAGACAGAGAAGATTGAAGAAATAAAATCTGTATTCCACTATCCATGCCAAAGCATCTCACCACTTCATTATCATGAGTTCTCTGTTGCTTGTCTCCCATAAATCGTCTGCAGTCTGAGGAATTATTAATTGCTTGCTTTAAGGTTGTGCCACACTTTGAAGCTTTGCTTAATCTGCTATGCAAGGCCCCCTTGTTTTCGGTGCATACACATCTAGCTGTGCCAGGCTGCTGCTTGTTATTTTTGAGCATCAGCTGTCAGCATCACAAGAGATCCTCCCATTTCTAGCATTTGCGTGCATTGCTGCATCTCTCAAAAAATTTAATGGAACATGCAGAAGATTGAGGCTCAAACAGTTTTTAAGAGGCAATTAAAATGAATATATTTTGTGAGCAGCATTTGTTGATGTCAGCATCGTTTTTTTTACTTTGCTACTGACCACAGAATCCAATTTCACAGTATTAAATTTGCTCGGTGAACTGCTGTTGGACTGAACAATTTTTAGGCATGTTCTTCAGAAATTTCCAGAGAAAATAGAGAGAGTCACTCAAAAAATACAATGCAGATTGTGGTGTGTTGTTGAATCAGTTTGCATGTTGACACTGTATCTTTAAAGAGATAATACCAGTGACCATGCCATCTTATCAAACTTCCTTGCGTTTTCCTTACATTCTCCTAATTATTTTCAGTGTTTCCTAGTTTTGTCTGCTGATAGAGGCCTCTGGCTCTGCATCTAACAAATGGGTGTGAATGGAATTGCTGAGAAATATGCTGCATAAATTGGTCAGTCAGAATCAGAATTAGCTTTATTATCACTGGCACATGACGGGAAATTGGTTAACTTAGCAGGAGCAGTTCAATGCAATACATAATATATAAGAGAGAAAAAAATAATAATAAATAAATCAATCAATTAAATCAGTATACGTATATTGAATAGATTTTAAAAAGTGCAAAAAACAGAAATACTAGATATTTAAAAAAGTGAGGTGGTGTCCAAGGGTTCAATGTCCATTTAGGAATCGGATGGCAGAGGGGAAGAAGCTGTTCCTGAATTGCTGAGTGTGTGCCTTCAGGCTTCTGTATCTCCTACCTGATGGTAACAGTGAGAAAAGGACATGCCCTGGGTGCTGGAGGTCCCTAATAATGGACGCTGCCTTTCTGAGACACCTATAGAAGTTTTTGAGTGTACTTGTTGACATGCTACATCTCTTCAAACTCCTAATGAAGTATAGCCGTTGTCTTGCCTTCTTTATAACCACATCGGCATGTTGGGACCAGGTTAGACCCTCAGAGATCTTGACACCCAGGAACTTGAAACTGCTCCCTCTCTCCACTTCTGATCCCTCTATGAGGATTGGTATGTGTTCCTTCATCATTTAGTTTGTGACTATGCTTGTGTGCTGCATAATCATTCACCCATTTTAGTTCATCTAAAACAAATAATGATCTCCTCACACACTTATTTTACGACTCCCAGTCTCTCCCCTACCTTCTGTACTATAAAAAAACAAATGTGTTTTTCTCTTTCCCTATTATGATGAATGGCCTTTATGTGGCTGTGACCAAGCCACATGAAGGTAGTAACTGAGAGATACAGAAGGTATCAAGACAGCAGATCTTCTGGAAAATCTACTTCTCTCTCTGCACTGAATGGTATAGTGATGTTTTATACCTTTTGAGTTCAAAGACTGAAATAAAGTGGTTAACTAGATTCAGAGGATGTAATTATCTACTTAGCTTTAAAAATTTATAATTACACAGTTACTTTTGCCAAATAACATCCTTGCAAAGTGAGCATATCCCAATGGGCAGAACTCCCTTGACAGTTCAAATACAGGTAGCTAGTCCGAGCTGTTCTCAGCATAAACTCCAGACACCCGAAATATACCTCTATTATTACTGTGTTATGGGATGGCTCCCTGAATATTCAGACGTTTCTAATATTAAGTTAAAAACAGAAATGTCCTGACCTGTTTAATAAGTGGCAGAGATATGCCTTCAACAGTATGTTAATATGAGAGATGGCCACTTAGTGGCTTGCTTGCCTGCCTGATCTCATCACGGTTTCATTGAGTGAAAGTTAACATGAACATTTCCTTGGGTAATTATAATTGTACTGAATCTGAATGCCTGGTTTAAGATGGCACTGGTGACCCTCAGTGGCTGGTGGCTAACGAAACAAGGAAAGCAACTAAATACTTTGTTAACTGGCAAAGTATTCTGGCAAGCAATCATCACAAGTAATAGTCTGTAACTTCTCTTTGGATTTGGAGGCAATTTGTGGCAGAACTGAGGCAAGGCGAGGCTTGGAAGAACATGAAAGTGGGCACAGGCTGAATTGAGGCCATGGAATCCAGGCCCCAGACTGTGTTGATGCCACTGAACACGATGCTTGGATGAAGATTTACAGGCCAAATCGAGGTGGCAAAGTCTGGCATAATCAAGCAGCAGAACCTATTGTTCGGACAGAGATTTAAATGCTAGGCCAGATTGAAAAGGACAGGATGTTGAGGCCTGAGGTGAGGTATGGGCCAATTCAGATCGCTGTTCTATGGTGCTTACTCGGATCTGTGCTGAATTATGGGGCTCTCTTGCGGACTTCAGTTCAGAAATACCATTTCCTTGCGGTTACTGTTTACATGATTCTTTTTCCCCATTGCTCATTGGGTGTTCACCAGTCTTTTTTATGGATTACGTATTTCGTTTTATTATGTGATCGTGTTTATGGACACGATGTGGTTTTTTTCTGTGTGTATATGAATGTCTGTTCTTTTTTCAGGTGATTTTGTTTCATAGCTGCCTGTTAGAAGAAGAATCTCGAGGGTATATAATGTATACATACTCTGACAGACATCCCACCCTGCAAAAACTCATTTCAGGGAGGTAGCACCCCCGCCCTCCCGCAACTCCATATTCCCCTCCCCCCAGTCGACCTCCAAGGATGTATGTAATACTTTGTTTAGTGATTTTGTCTAATCTGCAAACCAAGTTGGGTGTATGCAGAAAATGTGACATTAAAATATATGCTTATATTATATTATCATGTTTATTCTATTACAACTTGAGGCAAGTCTACAGGGAGTTTGGCCTCATCACGTAGGGCATCAATAGAGTAGCTCCTTAGCAGCTAGCCAGCTAGTTTAAATAACGTTAGCTAAGCTAATGAACGAATGACACCTGTTAAACTCATCTAAACATATCTTTTACATTTTAACCCACCATGGCAATAGAAAAGTCTCTGTTGCAAACAGTGCAGCGAGCAACACTCATTATATTTGAGGTCGACTGTAAAGCCCGCCCACAGAGAAAACTGATAGGTCTACTTCACACAGAGAGAGACCAATCAGGATGCTCACTCTCGCTCTCCCTCTCACTCTCAAAAAAAATCGATTTCTGGGATATTGTATATAATTTCTGGGCGTCAGGGAGCCGCTATCAATATGCGGGAGAGTCCTGGAACTTCCGGGAGAAGTGGGATGTCTGCTTTGATAATAAAAGTACTTTGAAACTTTGAATGTCCCACACCCAATGCTAGTTTTAATGATCTGAAGGGGCAGTAGAAGGTGAATTATGAATAGGTGGAGCTGGGTCCATGGCCAGATCTGCCATGATCTTATTGAATGGTGGAGCAGGCTCAGCAAGCCAAAAGGCCTACTTCTGTTTCTTATGCTTTTATATTTTATTTATGAACAGCTGTTCTCATTTTAAATTCTACTTGCTTCATCCATATAAATCCATAACTGCACAAAGATCTGAGCAGGTCTGTGGCCTGAACTGTAAATTGTTTCTCACTGCAGATGCTGTCTGACTCCCGCTCTCATTCCAGCCAGCAAAAGTTCCAGATTCACTATGAACACCAGATCCATCGAATTGCCCTGACCAGTACTCACATTCAATGAACTGTCTGGCTGATTATACAGCCTTAATTGCATTTGTCTTGTCTTTACATCATCCTCATCGATTTTACCTTGCCCATTACACCACATTCATTGCCTTTGCCTTCTCTACTCTTTAATTTGTCAGTTCTTTTAAGCACCACTCCCTTTCTGAAAAGCAAGTTGTCTGTATTTCATTTTTTTCTCTTCAACTTGATATCCAGTCATTTCGGCTTTAATTTAAAATTCCAGCATTTCATAAATTATGTTAACTGCCTGGAATGATTGGGATTATCCTTCCGTGCATCCAGCTCTCAAGAAAAAAAATTGAAGTGTAACTTCTAGGGCTTCTGTTATTTACCCAATGCTTGTCCTTCAATTTTCCTCAGGACCTTTGCCTCTATAATAGCACTTCATCCTGATTTACCTAAGATTTGTCTCTGTCAGCTACTCTATCGTAAAAACAATATCTTCTTCTGTAACAGTAATACGATGTATTTCAAAGTGTTTCTGCCAATTTCTTCTCCTTTCCTTACTTGACATATTATTTTTTTCCAAAAAGACAGCTTTTGATATTTTCTCCTTAACATCCAACTTGTGCTCTCCCCCCATTAACTAATTGCAGATTAACATGAGCAGGGTGAGTGTGAGTGTGACAGATTGTGGGGAAGGTTCGAAGAAGGGAAGTGAAACAATAATCAGAAAGCCAATGAGCTTTGGCACAACCTCCCCCCCATTTAACTCCCCTTGCCCCATCCCTCTTCCTCCCCCTTCCCTCCCTCATCCCTCCCCCTTACCCTCATCCCTCCCCCTTACCCTCATCCTTCCCCCTTACCCTCATCCTTCCCCCTTACCCTCATCCTTCCCCCTTACCCTCATCCTTCTCCTTCACCATCATCCTTCCCCATGGCCCCATCCCACCCTCTTCCTCCCTCCCCCCTCCATCACCTTACCCTCACCTCCCCCTCCTGCCCATCTCATCTCACTCCTTTCCCGCTCCTGTCCACTACCCTCAATATCCAAATATCACAGAACTCTTTCCCTGCACTCTCTGATTTTGGCCCTTCCTATGACTCCTCCCCCTTGCTCACTAACAATCCATTTTCCTCCTGGCTGATGACCCAGATACATAGCTTATTCAGGAAACAATGTCCCAGGATGTCCAAAGTAATCAGAAAATTTGACCAAAGGAGGTCGGATGTTGAAGTCTGTGGACAGTTTTATAGATGAAATCTGAAACAAAAAATAGAAAATGCTGAGAACTTTCGGCATATCAAGTGGCATCTTTGAACTGGAAATAGGATTAGCATTCCAGGACCATCGGAACCTGAAAGGGGGGGGGGAATAAATTTGTTTATATTATTCAACTCAGAGAGCTTCATTGTGGCCAGGCAGAAGATGAGGTTCTGTTCTGTTGTTATAATGGAGCAGCAGGCCGTAAACAAAGTGGGAATGGAAAGAAGCATAAGGTGGCAAGCAACGGGAATGCTTTCTGTGGAGCTGTTCCACAAAGCATTCACCTAATTAGTTTCTTCAATGTGGAGGAGACCACGTAGCGAACTTTACTGCCTGCAGTCGATGAGATTAAAATAAGTGCAAGTGCAGGGACTGTTTGGGTCTCTAGATGATAGGAAGGGAAGAACAAAAAAGTGTTATATCTCTTGTGGTTGCATCTTCTGTGGTTGCCAGGGTGCCGTTGGAGGAGAGTTCTCAGGATTTTAAATGTGTTCATTTGAAGAATGGGGAAATAAGATTTATTCATGAGCAGAGATCCATGGAGAGAATGAATTCCTCGTGATCCTGTGATAAAACATTATGTAGCTATATTTCTGCATATATTTCTAAAGTAGGTTAAATGGTGTTGTATTTATTATAATTTGTAGAAAATGATTAATTTTTGCATATTGTTGAATATTTTGCATCAAAGTTTGAATTTTACTCTACATAATTCCCTGAAGCGTTTGCACTTTTAGTGCCCGGATAGTGAAGTTCTGCTGTAATTTGGCTACCATCCATGGATTGAAGCTAAGTTTGCAGATTTAAAGCTTAGCTTTGGAAGTTTTTCCAGTGTTATGATCTGGAAAGCAAGTTTTTCTTATTGTGCACTGTTTGCCAAGTGATGAATTCCTTGCAACCTGGACAATCAGCACATCCCAGGGAAGCCAGAGAAGTTTTGCAAACATCAAAAATTGATGTTAACAGAGGTAGAAAGTTCTTATACTGTGGATTTTATGCAAATTCAAAGTTCAAAGTACGCCGGCTGGTGGCGTAGTGGCATCAGCGCCGGACTTTAGGAGTGAAGGCTCCCGAGTTCAAATCCAGCTGGCTCCCTTGCACGCTTTCCATTCGTGCTGAGTTGAGCGTCGAGCTAGCAAATCAGCCTCGTAAAAATAAGAAAGCCTGCTAAAAACACACCATCCTGATGACTCCACTTGGAGATAAGGGCTTTCTTCTTCTTCTTCAAAGTTCAAAGTAATTTTTAAAAAATCAAAGTACGTATACTTCAACGTATACTACCATGAGACTTATTTTCTTGCGGGCATTCACAACAGAAGCAAGAAATCCAATAGAATAATTTAAAAAAAATACAAAGGCTGACTAACAACCAATGTTTAAAAGAAATCAAGCTGTGCAATTAAAAAAAAGTTGATAGATTGATTAATAAATACTGAGAATGAGTTGTAGAATCCTTGAAAGTTGGTCCGTAGGTTGTGGAATCAATTCAGAGTTGTGAGTGAAGTTGTGCACATTAGTTCAGAATCTTATAGATCAGAAGGGTACTAACGGTTACTGAATCTGGTGGTGTGGGACACATGGCTCCCGTACCTTCTTCCTGATAGCCTGGATGGTGGAGGTCCTTGATGGTGGATGCTGCTTTCTTGTGACAGCACTACTTGTGAATGTATGGAGGGCTCTGCCTGTGATGGACTGGGCTGCTTCTGGGCCACTTCTTGTAGGCTTTTTCATTCGTGAGCGTTGATGCTTCCATTCCAAGCGGTGTTGCAGCCAGTCAGGATACTCTCCACTCTGCATCTGTACAGGTTTGATGAAATGCATGGTAATTAGCTTCACTGTGATGGGGCATGAATGGGCAAAAACATATTGAGACCAAGTATGAATCATTGTTTGGAAAGCCCCAAGTTAATCAAATACCACTGGGAAACATCTGTTAAGAGGAGGCCATGCTAACTAGATGCTGTTTTATTTTATATATGAGACCACAAAGAAGGGTATGTTTTTGATGCAGTCCAAGGCTTTTGAAAAAAGTCCCAAGTGGCAGGCTCATCAGAAAACTAGAACTTTCAGAGGTCTAAAGGAAATTAGTAACATTGGAGCCAAAATTACAAGTGCAGGAAACTAAAAGTAGAAATGTTTTGTTCACTGGAAGGCCAGTGGGTTTCCACAAGACTCTGATTTTTTCTTATTGTGAATTGTACCTTTATTTAGAATTAAATGTTGAGCCTTGAGGAAGTTTGTGGCTGAGACAAAAATGGATACAGCCAAAGTATGGATCTCATTGGCAATGTACTAATATAGAACACTATAGCACAGAAACAGGCTCTTTGGCCCATCTAGTCCATGGCAAACTATTTTTCTGCCTAGTCCCATCTATTCATACCTAGAACATAGCCCTCCCATACCATTCTCATCCTTGTACCTCTCTAAACTTTTCTTAAATGGAACTTGCGTCTACCAGCTCGGCTGGCAGCTGATTTCACACCAGCACTATTATTCCCCTAAAATATTTCACCTTTGACCCCACTTCTTGACTCACCCAACCTCAGACCTGCATGTATTTGCTCTTTCTACGTTATTGTTGTTGTTTAGTGTCGTCGACTCAGGACCATTCACCTCGAAGTCAGGCGCTGATGCCACTATCCAACTGGCCGGCTCTATCTATACCCATTCATAATTTTGTATACCTCTATAAGATTTCCCCTCATTGACCAACACTACAGGAAATAAAGTCTTAACCTATTCAGCCTTTCCCTATAACTCAAGTCCTCAAGTCCTGTGAATTTTCCTTGCACTCTTTCAAACTTATTGATAGGTGACCAGAACTGCATACAATACTCAGTAATCTTTTGTACAACTTCAATGTAACATTCCAACTCCTGTACTTAGTGGCCTGACTTATGAAGGCCAATGTGTCAAAACTCTCTTTTCAACTCCATCAACATGTGATTCCACTTTGAAGGAAATTATAGATGTCAGCTGTGCAGAAAATTGGAAAATAGATGTCCAGGGAAATGGGAGTGAGTGAAAAAGCTGTTGGAATATGCCATATATGATGGGGTATTGAGAGAGTGGAAGGACAATATGTTTGTCCACCGGTCCCTTAAGGCAAATGAGATGCATTGAGGCATGAAGTACAAAATCAGGACAAACATGTTACATGTACGGAACACTAGATTGGACAACAAGAGAACTGATCACAGCATTACAGAAGGGTCTTAATACAACAGGAAAGGGTGTGGCAATGTATGATAATGCTGCCATGGATGGAGAACTAAAGCTTTGTGGAAAATGTAGTGCAGATTAAATCATGGCCCAGAAGCTCTTCTGAACTTGCGCCTTTGGAGAGAAAGCCAGTCATCCATGATGATGAGGACTTTCTCAGGAGAACAAGACCATGAGCTAATGAGCCTTATTCTGTGTAAGTCTCTGAAAAAGAAGCAAGACAGGCGATTAACTGTTGACCAGGCACGTTTTTGTTTAAAAGAATGGCCCTTTAAAAAGTTTGACTTAATAGTGTACCATTACTTGGATTTGAAAATTGCTGTGTTGTCAAGTGAACACTTTCCAATGTAAATATCCTACTGAATTCTCAGCTTTGAAGTTCAAGGTCTTGTTGTTTTTCAGCTGAGTCATTTAGACCCCCATAGTAATGTTAGATTTCTCCATCTCAGAGAAGGAGCAATACCAATTATGTTAACAGAAATTTGTTTCCTGTTTTTCTTATTCATGGTATGGGAGTGTCAGTTCAATAAATTTGCCTTTCAAGCATCAAAGGAAGAATATTGACTCGATGTGGTGGTTGAGCCAAAAAAAATGAAATTCTAAAGCCCCCCCCAACCCCCCGCACCACATACACATGCAAAATTTCACATAGTTGTAACATCTTTTTTTCTCCTGAGTAATCATTTAGGATATAACTGAAGAAGGATATTTGGACTGTGAGGATAGTAAACCACTTAAAAAATTCACTTTGTTTTTTCCTTAATTATCGTTCAGAGACTCTACATTACAGTTCATTAATTTTTATGTTTTGATTTAGCTTGTATCACAAAATCTGCAAAGCCAATCAACAACAGCGCCATCAGTAAAGGCTATTATTTACAGATGATTGCTTTTGGATCTAACGTAGTTTTAACCTTGCAGTTAATCACAATGAATGAGATTTTATAGTTGATGATATGTGTGCATTTTAAACAGCATTAACTTACTGCTAAATATCCGAAGGACATTAATACTTGTACTTTAATATGCATATGTCGCAATGAGGAAATAAAACTTTGGCTTCAGTGATACTTTTCCTGTACAGGAAGATGGCTTTGTGCAATTTGATCTGCCATCAAAATACCGACAGATGTTTTTAATCCTTTAATTTCTGTAGTTCTGTAGTGAAATTTTCCCGCTTAATCGGAGAGTTTGGGGAAGTAACATGAAGAGAATATTCTATTCCACATTTTTCCCTCAGTGAAATTACCTTGATTCTACTACCCTATAGTAACTTCCAAAAGAATGTTGGGCAAATGCTTTATGAAAAACCAATTACAAGGCTCTTGTGAAGGTTTGGACCAGTAAACAATCTGTTGGAGGAATTCAGGGGTCTGACAGTATCTGTGAGAGTAACGAAATTGTCAACATGTGTGCATCAGCATTTCAGTCTGAAATGCTGACAGTTTCTTTCCTCCCCCAGATGCTGCTTGGCTCACTGAGTTTCTCTAGCTGATTATTTGGTGCTCCAAATTCTCGCATCAACCGTGCCTTTTGCCTCTGGACAAATTGTATAGCCAACATAGGCACAGTGTATCAAGTGGCCTCTTTGGTATTTGAGTTTGTGATTCTGTTGTACTTGACTATCATTTATCTTTTTACAACATGTGTTTGGAGTTATTGGTGCCTTTTTCTGGAAATCAGGGAGTTGCCTAGCAATTTGCAAACAATCATCTGGAATTAGCAAACGCTGAAACAGCAACATTTTTGGTATCCAAAATGACTGGCTCATCAGAACAAGGGACCACTAAGATGTTTGCATCACCTGTACTGTGATAGTTACCAAGGACTGCCAGACTGGCAGCCACTTAATCCACTCTTCATCAGCTTGGCCTGGATAGATCAACAGTATTGCTGCAGGAAGATCAACGCTGAATCCCTGAACTGTCCCACATAGGTAGCTTGGCTCAGACAGTAACAAGCTGACACCTGCCAGTTTACAGGAGTCACAGCGAGTCAATCACAGTGAGTCTTTAGCTTACTAGCATTCCTGAAATTCAACTGTGAAGAGACTCTTGGCTTCTCTACCAAGCAGAACCAGGACTGCTTTGGTACAGATTAACAGTGCATAAGCAGTGCCATATAGACCACCAAACTATCTATGCTTATCCTATTTACTGGCACTCATTCTGTAGCCTTCAATATCGGTGACTTGGTAAATGTTGCGAGGGTATCTGTCGCCACTATCCATCTAGCCAGGGCATTTCACGTTCTACTTATGCTTGGAATGGAAAATATTCTTCCTCAAGCCCTCTTTAAACCGCTTGCTCTTTGAACTAAATTTGGGCAAATGTCAGGTGATTCTGGAGTGGAAGTTCTACCGTTTGTTCAAGGGGTAGAAACAAATGTTATAGTCCGCTGAGGGTTGAGATCCAACAGAATATAGGTGTCCCAATGAAGAAGTAGGGGATGTAGAAAACAACTTGTTGTGCATGTGTCCTTCAGTGCTGTGATAGCAATTCATGATCCGAACAGCCAGTGCTTCACTTCACTGAGAAGCAAGTAGAGGAACGTGTGTTCATTAGGGTCAAAGAGACAGTCAATGCCTATTGGAGGAAACATTTTGAAGATACTTCTGCTGTGACTCTGTCCTTGGCTTAAAATACATCATCCGACAACATTTTATTTGGGCCGAAGTTTATGTCACTCATTATTAACAAGAGTTTAAGAAGGAATTTAAGAATGCTGATTTCAAGAAGGAGAAGTTGGGAGAACACACCAGTCCTCTTTGAGGTGTCAACGGTAGAAAAATTGAGTAGCTTCAAGTTCCTGGGTGTCAACAATTTGCAGGATCAAAGTACATTGCTGCAGTCATGAAGAAGGCACAACAACAGCTAAGCTTTAAAGTCAAAATCAAAGTAAATTTATTATCAAAGTACGTAGAGTATATGTCACTATATACCACCTTGAGATTCATTTTTTTTGCAAGCATTTACAGGAAAATAAAGAAATACAATAGAACTTATGAAAAACAAATACCAGCAAACATTTGGAATTTTGGGAAATTTAGTATGTCACCAAAGACTCTTGCAAATTTCTATAGATGTACAGCAGAGAACATTCTGACTGGTTGCACTACAACCTAGTATGGTGCCTCTCATGTGCAGGGTCGTAAGAGGTTACAGAGGTTTGTAGACTCAGCCAACTCCATTAGGGGCACAACTTTCCCACCATCAAGAACATCTTCAATGAAGTGATGCCTCAAGAAGGTACTATCCATCACAAAGTACCGTCACCATTTAGGACATACCCTCTTCTTGTTACTGTCATCGAGGAAGAAGTACGAGAGCCTGAGGACCCATACTCAACAATTTAGGAACAGCTCTTGCTCTCTGCCATCAGATTTCTGACAGTGCATGAACACTACCTCATTATTCCTTTTCCTTGCACTAATTTTATGTAATTTACAGTCATTTAATGCTTTTGCACAGTACTGCTGCTGTAAAACAAATTTCATGTCATATAAGACGGTGATAATGAAACTTATTCTGATTTAGAGTTAAACTCAAAAATAATAAGGCTTCAGGGACATTCCAAATCCCTGTTGAAATCCTTCAACACAGCAGTGAAGAGTTGAGATCACAAATCCACAATCATCATCTGCATGTGGGAAGAGGAGGCTATACCTAGAGACTTCATGGATGCTGTAATATCTTCAAAAAAAAGGAGACAGGGCTGACAGTGGTAGTACAGTGGGATCTCACTGCTGCCTGGCACAGCAAATGTCATTCTTTGGGTTCTCCTCAATTGCTGCTCCCAGTGACTAAAGAGCTGCTCAAGAAATTACTGTGTAGATTTTGTCTGCTTGGAGATACAGAGGACATGATCTTCACTGTGTGCCAAAACTAAGAAAAAGCTAGGAAACTTCACTTCATTTTTTGACCACACTAAAACCATTATCTCAAATAGTTGTGAGGTGCTGTGAAACAACCTCCTCAAATTTGGTTGCCCAAAGAAACATGTTTCCATCTTAAATATTCAGTACTCTGGCATGTAAGTCATGGTTCTTACCAACAGGTCTGCAGAGAATAAAAAAGAAAACTAGTTTAAAACCATGCTGTATTATTGCCCCAATAATTTTTTCAATCTATCCCACTGCAACTTGATATCTCCTGGAAGTGGAGATAATCTTCAGAATTAATGGGAAATTTATCAATTTACAGTGACTGCACTCCAGAATGGAGGTTATTTAATTTTGCTTGCAGAGTTGGTCTGTAAATGATGTTTATGATTATGCATGCTCAGAGACTGATCTTCAAGATTAGTCATTCACCATAGCATTCAAGAGGGTTGATCGTGTACTTCCTAAGACAAACGTCTTCGATCAATCTGCTGTGCTGCACTACACTGCCTGCTGATTGTAAAGGTTCAACGCAAGATTCTGGAAAATTATAGTTCACTTCTCATATCTAGGGAAATACTTATGTGTGAAAACAGATACTGATGTAGAAATTCACCCCTGCCTTCAATGCAGAGTCTTTGATCAGTTGAGAAATAATTTAAAGATCATGTCCTCAGATGTGGCACATAACTTTGATCCCAGCTGTCCATTGTGTTTATGAAATTTAGACTACCTTTACCTGTTACTTCAGAATACTGGGAAAATAACACCAATGGTATATTGATATAATCCTCAAGATTCAGTGCAAGACAAGTGAACCATGGGCAGTGTGGTCAGAATTGAGGCACTTGACACTCATTCGGCTTGGTTGGCAAAGCCATGTTATTGGCATGCCCAAAACTAGAATCTTCAGATGAATAGTTAACTCTGAGTTCAGTTATGCGAAGCGATTATAATGCAGGTAGGGATAAGTTTTGAGGACTTGAAACTTCCTTGAAGGAGTAGGCACTTCATTGGTCCATAACTGCACAATGGTCAGGCCACACCTGAGAAAAGAGAAGCCAATAGTATTTCAAATCCAGGGCCCTTCATCAGAATTAGGAAAGAGAGAAATGAAGTTAGTTTGAATAGCAGATGCTGTCTGTCCTGTGGAATGTTACTGTCATTTTCTTTTCTGCTCCCTAAACATACTTGTGTTCTTTTCCTCATCTGATGAAAGGTCTCAGACCTAAAACTCGAACTCTTCATAAGTGCTGTCTGCCGGCTTGAGTATTTTCATCATTTTCTAACTTTATTTCAGATTTTCAGCATCTTCACTTTTCACTCATATTCTTTCAAAAATCTGTCGTGATAAATTTAGAAATAAATATTTCCCTAAGTGGCTGTGAATAACATTGTTTTTGCACTAGCATTTTATTGTGTGTAGCTGTTAATAGAAGTGTGATTGAAGAGTAAAAGGCTTTTGGTATTTCCATGTTATTTAAGTTGTGATAAATTGGCATAGTACAATTCTGTCTGTGTCCAAATTATGAAATTTTGCTACATTAACTATTGACCATTGGTTTGTGTTTTTTTGATTTGCAAAGCCATGTTTTACATAGAGATTGCAATACTAGGGTTGTAATTGTGATTTTTCACAATTTATTTTGGACATTCTTCCTGGTGGCTTTAAAACATCATATATAGATTTGATATGCTTTTTATTCTGGCGTCTTCCCTCTTCCTTTCCGGTCCTGAAGAAGAGTCTTGCCGAAGTGAAGATGGTTTATTCATTTCCATAGGTGATGCCTGACCTGCTATGTTTCTCCAGCATTTTGTGTCTGTTGCATCATATATAGATGACACTTATGCTGACAAATCATAGCTAATTCCAGCAATTACTTCTTAGATTTAATTCATAGATAATAAAAAGGATGAATATTTGTTGGGATTTTTCTTGTCATGGAAGCTTGAAATGTTGATTGTACAGACAAGCTTTTGCAATGCAGACAAAGCAGACATTTCTGCCCTTCCAGTGAGAACACTGAGCACTATTTACAGAGGGTCAGAGGTGGAAAGTGGAGAGGTGGAAGGTGGGTTACACACATGGATAAAAGATCAGAATTAATAGCATGTGACCATATTTGGAGTTGATCCAGGAAAATGTGATTATCATAATGGCAAGACTGGAAAGAGCAAAAATGCTGATAGTCTTTACTTGGACATATCAGCATTTTTGCTCTTTCCAGTCTTGCCATTATGAGCTTGTTTGAATATTTCAAGAAATGTGCAGATCTGCTCAATATTTGAGTTGGGCATAGATTTGGGGTTGGGATTGACAAAGGCAGCAATGGTAGATAGTGTGTTGCCAGTAAATCTTTCCACGAAGCTGAAACAAATTATTGAGGCAGATGGCTTGCCTCCTGAGTAAATGTGGAATGCAGATGAGGGAGGGCACTGTTGTGAGAGTCTGTTCTTGTATATGAGAAAACTGTTGCCGTCTTCAAGGCTGCCAAACATAGTCCTCCTTGGAGACAATGCTGAGGGGGAAGTAGGATTAAATCTCTCATTGTTGAACATTTAAAGAACTAAACAAATATTTAAATTCTTAGCTTGGAGTGGGTTGGTGACTTAACAGAAGAGGCTGTGGGGAGGAACAAGTTAACACCAACATAATTTTGCTAGAGCTGCTCAATATAAAAAGAGAAGTTCTTCTAAATCAAATATGATAACCATCTTCAAAGATAATGATCTGAATGTGGAAACCAGCATTGAATATGCCTGTATGATTGAAAATGCCATGATTTGCCTTCAAGAGATATTATCATGAGAAGTAGCAGAAAGATTTTTGCTTTTATTTATATATTGAGATACAACACTGATGAGGCCCTTCCACCCCTTGGAGCTGCACCACCCAGCTACCCCCCGATTTAACCCTAGCCTGATCACGTGACAATTTGCAATGACCAATTAACCCAACAACTGGCAGATTTTTGTTGTTACCTTTTTATGCCTTGTTCGTCAGTCATCTCAGTAAGGCCACATGAAGAATCCTCAACATCAATGTTGTTTGTTCCAGTTGGCCAAGATTAACCACCATCATCATCTGCACAGCAGCAACATTTCTGCCTCTCACATTAGCCTACATAACCACCATTATGACCCGAGTGATTAACCTGAAATTGCAAGATTTTTTCTCTTCACTACCTTGTATATTTAATCTATAATTTTTATTATGTGTGTCTTCTGTGATGCTACTGCAAGCAAGCTTTGCATTATACCTGTACCTTACTATACATGTGCAGATGACAATAAACTCAACTCGTCTTAAAGGAAAGTAATGCCTTTCCAGCTTCAGTTTCTTAGAACTTCAGTGGAAGGAATCAGGTTTAATATCACTGGCATATATCGTGAAATTTATGTTATGTGGCAGCAGTACATTGCAATACATAATAAAACTGTAAATTATGGTAAGAAGCATATATATATCTATAAAACCATCAACTATCCCATTAGACTGTCTGAGATGAAAATTAAAGGTAAGATTTATTTGTCACATGTACATCGAAACATCAAAACATACAATGAAATGTGTTGTTTGCATCAATGACGGACACAGTCCAAAGATGTGTTGGAGGCATTCTGCAAATGTTGCTTTACTTCTGGTTCTAACATAGCATGTCCACATCTTTCTCTTACATCTTTGAAATGTGGGAGGAAACCAGAGCACCCGGAGGAAACCCATACAGTCACAGGGAGGATGTACAGACTTCTTACAGACAGGAGTGAGACTTGAACCTTGATTGCTGGTGCTGTAAAGCGTTATGCAAACTGCTATGCTATGCTGCCTTTAACTACCTTGACTCATTGTCCAGAATTATGTCCCAAACTCTATATCCTCTATCTCTTAGAGTTATAGAGTCATAGCACTGAAACAGGCCCTTCATCCTATCTGGTCTCTGTTGCACCATAAATCTGCTTAGTCCCATCAACCTGTACCCAGGCCATAGCCGTCTGTACCCTTCCTAACCCTGTACCTAACCAAATTTCTCTTAAGTGGTGAAATCAGCTCCGCACGCACCATTTGTGCTGGTTGCTCTTTCTGCACTCTTACCACCCTCTGAGTGAAGTAGTGCTCCCTCGTATTCCCTTTAAACATTTCACCTTTCACCCTTAACCCATGACCTCTAGTTATAATCTCACCCCCGACATCAGAAGAAAAAGCATGCTTGCATCTACCCTATCTATACCTCTCATAATTTTGTACACCTCTATCATTTCTCCCCTCAATCTGATACACTGTAGTGAATAAAGTCCTAAACAATTAGTTGAATTGCGTTGCAGCAACAACCTTGCCCTCAACATCAGCAAGACCAATGAGCTGATTGTGGACTTCAGAAAGGTTAAGACAAGGGAACACAAACCAATCCTCGCAGAAGGATCAGAAGTGGAGAGAGTGAGCAATTTCAGGTTCCAGGGTGTCAATATCTCTGAGGATCTAATCTGGATGCAACTTATTGATGCAGCTATAACGAAGTCAAGGCAGTGGCTAGATTCCCTTTGGAATCTGAAGAGATTTGGTTTGTCAACTAAAACACTCAAAGACCTCTACAAATTATACCATCGGGAGCATTCTGACTAGCTGCATCACCATCTGGTATGGGTGAGATGGGGTGGCGGCGGGGTGCTGCACACGATTGAAGTAAGTTGCAGAAACTTGCAAAATTAGTCATCTCTATCATGGGGACTAACCTCCATAGTATCTTCAAGGAGGAGTGGTGCCTCAGGAAAGCAGTGTTCGTCAAAAGCAAAAGAGAGGACATACAAGGAATCTAAAGCTAGTGGGAAGATAGAGGACTGGGAAGCTTTTTAAAAACTTGCAGAAGGAAACTAAGAAGGTCATTTGGAAGGAAAAAATGAATTATGAAAGGAAGCTGGCGACTAATATCAAAGAAGATACTAAAAGTTTTTTTAAGCGTATAAAGGGTAAAAGAAAGTTGAGGGTGGATATAGGATGAATAGAAAATGATGCAGGAGATATTGTAATGAGATACGCAGAGATGGCAGAGGAACTGAATGCGTATTTTGCATCAGTCTTCACAGTGGAAGACATCTGCAGTATACCGGACATTCAAGAGTGTCAGGGAAGTGAAGTATGTGCAGTGAAAATTACGACTGAGAAGGCGCTCAGAAAGCTTAATGGTCTGAGGGTGGATAAATCTCCTGGACCTGATGAAATGCACCATCAGGTTCTGAAGGAAGTAGCTGGAGAGATTGCGGAGGCATTAACAATGATCTTTCAAGAATTGATAGGTTCTGGTTTTGTACCAGATGACTAGAAAATTGCAAATGTTACTCCGCTATTTAAGAAGAGCAGGAGGCAGCAGAAAGGAAACTATAGACCTGTTAGCCTGGCATCAGTGGTTGGGAAGTTGTTGGAATCGATTGTTAGGGGTGAGATTACGGAGTACATGGAGGCACATGACAAGATAGGCCAAAGCCAGCATGGTTTCCTGAAAGGAAAATCATGCCTGACTAACCTAGTGCAATTTTTTGAGGAAATTACAAGTAGGGTAGACAAAAGAGTTGCAGTAGACGTGGTGTACTTGGAGTTTCAGAATGCCTTTGACAAGGTGCTGCACGTGAGGCTGCTTAGCAAGATAAGAGCCCATAGAATTACAGGGGAGTTACTAGCATGGGTGGAGAATTGGCTGATCAGCAGGAAACAGAGTGGGAATAAAGGGATTCTATTCTGGCTGGCTGCCGATTACCAGTGGAGTTCCATGGGTTGGTGTTGGCACAGCTGCTTTTTCGGATGTATGTCAATGATTTGGACTATGGTATACCGTATAGCCTACAGTATAATAAGGGACTACTTTATGTTTTAGTAACACGTTGTTGCATACGCTATTAGGTGCGTACTGAGCATGAACTACTAGGCGCGTATTGATCTGTACATGTGTGCCGAGTTCGGTTTCTGCCAGTAAAGGATCATGAACCTTAGCTCCCATCTCCAGCGTTTTTATTAATAACATTGCTGTGTTACCAGGCCACATACACAACATATCGGATTAATGGATTTCTGGCTAAATTTGCCGATGATACAAAGATAGGTGGAGGAGTGGGTAGTGTTGAGGAAACAGAGAGCCTGCAGAGAGACTTAGATAGTTTAGGAGAATGGGCAAAGAAGTGCCAAGTGAAATACAATGTTGGAAAGTGTATGGTCATGCACTTTGGTGGAAGAAATAAACGGGCAGGCTATTACTTAGATTGGGAGAGAATTCAAAATGTAGAGATGCAAAGGGACTTGGGAGTCCTTGGGCAAGATACCCTAAAGGTTAACCTCCAGGTTTAGTTGGTGGTGAAGAAGGCGAATGCAATATTGGCATTCATTTCTAGAGATATAGAATTTAAGAGCAGGGATGTGATGTTGAGTCTCTATTAGGCACTCATGAGAGCACACTTGGAGTATTGTGTACAGTTTTGGGCTCCTTATTTTAGAAAGGATATACTAACATTTGGAGGGGGTCCAGAGATGATTCACGAGAATGATTCCAGGAATGAAAAGGTTACTGTATGAGAAACGTCTGGCAGCTCTTGGGCTGTATTCCCTGGAGTTCAGGACAATGAGGGGGATCTCATAGAAACACTTCAAATGTTAAAAGCCCTGAATTTATTTCCCATGGTAGGGGAGCCTAGGACAAGTGGGCATGACTTCGGGATTGAAGGACGTCCATTTAGAACAGAGATGTGGAGAAATTACTTTAGTTGGAGGGTGGTAAATCTGTGGAATTTGTTGTCACAAGCGACTGTGGAGGCCAAGTCATTGGGTGTATTTAAGGCAGTGATAGATAGGTTCTTGATTAGCCAGGGCAATAAAGGATATCGGGAGAAGGCAGGGGAGTGGTGATGACCGGGAGAATTGGATCAGCCCATGATTGAATGGCAGAGCAGACTTGATGGGCCAAGTGGCCTACTTCTGCTCCTATATCTTATGGTCTTAGGAATCGCCCCCACACAGGACATGCCCTCTTCACATTGTTACCATCAGGAGAAGGTGCAGAAACCTGAAGGCACACTTTCAGCAAATCAGGAACAACTTCTTCCCTTCTGCCATCCAGTTTCTAAGTGGACACTGAACCCATGAGCACTACCTTTTTATTTCTGTTTTTTTGCATTACTTATTTTAACCTGTAGCTCAGCTCCTCCAGTCCCAGCAACATCCTTGTAAATTCTCTCTGCACTCTTTCAATCTTATTTACATCTTTCCTGCAGGTATGTGACCAAAACTGGCACAATAATACAGATTAGGCCTTACCAACTTCTAATACAATTTCAACTTGACATCCCAACTCCTGTACTTAATACATTGATTTATGATGGCCAATGTGTCAAAAGCTTTCTTTTTACCTGGTCTACCCGAGATGTCACGTTGCCAGAATTATGGATCTGTCTTTTCAAATCCCACTGTTTTACCGCAGTCCATGGTGTCCTACTGCTCACCATGTAAGACCTACCCTGGTAAGTCCTCTCAAGGTGCAGCACCTCACACTTCAAGTTAAGTAAAGTTTTTTGCCATTTAACTATATACATGTAATTAATGTATATAACCATATAATGTGTGTGTGTGTCTATACACTTCTTCGGTTGTCCATCAAAATCCGATGACGACGTCCACTCCTTTAACGGTGAGATCACAGCTGTCGCCAAGTGGTACGGTCAGCAGCAACATCCTCCAGGTCCTCGGGTCTGATCTTGTACTTCCTTAAAGCATTCTTCATCTGATCCTTATAGCACTTATTCAGCCCTCCAGCTGAGCGTCGACCATGATGTAGCTGGCCGTATAACACTCTGCGGGGTAGCCGACATGGGGGCAGCTGGTGCTGGGTGATCATGGCCTCAATACTCCTGCAGTTGGTCTTTACAAGTATTTCAGTGTGAGGCACCCACTCATGCCAGGTAATTCCCAGGATGTGCTGGAGGCAGCTTATGTGGAAGCGCTCCAAGGACTTGATGTGATGGCTGTAGGTTACCCAAGCTTCACAGCTATAAAGGAGGGTGGTGACACGGACTGCTTGGTATACAGCGACCTTTGTGGAGGAACGAAGGCTCCCGTTCTGAAAGATTCTGCGCCAAAATCTCCCAAAGGCAGCTGAAGCCTGTTTAATGCGACTCTGGATGTTGTTGTCAATGCCGCTATCCTCAGTGAGAATGCTCCGCAGATATTTGAAAGGTGGCACTACTGACAGCTTTTCATTACCAACAGTGAAGGCAGGTAGAGTGGGTGGGACACTGGTACTCCATTGGCAAACCACTTCTGTCTTGGTGGTATTGACAGTCAGTTCCATCCTGCTGTATGCTCTCACCACCACAGCAAGGATGGTCTGAAGAGCCTCTGGCGTGTGGGCCACAAGAACACGGTCGTCTGCATACTGCAGCTTCAGGGCCTGCTCTCTACGGAGTTTGGTGGTTGCGTGGAGCCTCCTGTGAGGCAGGAGTCTGTGCTAGCGCCAGTGCTCTTTAACATCTTCCTCTTGTGGGTTACCAAGCTTCTCCACAACGAGATTGAAGACAACAGCGGTGTGGCAGTGGACGTCAGATTAGATGGGTCTACACACACACACTAAACAAAGAGAGAGATGAGACAAAGTTTCTTCGAACCAATGTCTAAAGCACAGTAGTCCACATAACACAAAACTTCTGAATGTAAGGATAAAATCTGCAGATGAATCACACATAAAAACTTGTCTGCATTAAATTCCATCTGCTATTTTTCAGCCCATTTTTTTTACAGCTGGTCCAGATCCTGCTGCAAGCCGTGATAGCCTTCCTCGCTTGCTGTCCACTACACCCCAGTCTTGGTGTCATCCACAAATTTGCTGATCCAGTTAAGCATATTATCATCTGGATCATTGATATAGATGACAAATAACAATGGATTGGCACTGATGCCTACAGCACAACATGAGTCACAGGCCCCCAGTCAGAGAGGCAATCATCTGCAACCAGTCTCTGGTTTCTCCCACAAAGTCAATGTCTAATCATATTTACTACCTCATTTGGAAGGCCGAGCAACTGAACCTTCTTAACCAACTGCCCATGCAGGACCTTGTCAAATGCCTTGCGAAAGTCGATGTAGACAACATCCACTGACTTGCCTTTATCAACTTTCCTGGTAACTTCCTCTTATTTTCAGAGGCACGTTAAAATCTTGCTTATCTCCATTAATATAAATTTATGTGGCTTAGCATCGAATTATACTTAGCAGTGTTCCTATGAAGCATTCAAAACGTTTTGTAATGTTCAATGTGCTTTAAAACTGCATATCATTACATCCGTGTCACACTTTTAACTTCTTGTTGCAGTCGATGATCTCCATGGCGTCAGGCAGCCTTGAATGATCCTCAGCACATTAGAGCAATTTTCTATTTTATGCAGGGCCTTTATTGGCATATTAGAATATAATTTGTAAAATATGCAGAAAATGTCTTGGTGCAAGATGTTAGCAATCCTTCTCTTACATAGAACACTACAGCACAGTACAGGCCCTTTGGCCCACAATGTTGTGCCGACCCTTAAACCCTGTACTTCCTAAAGTTCATAATCATCTCTTTGGTCTTGTCCACATTGAGACTCAAGTTATTGTACTCACACCATTCAGCCGGTCTCTGTACCTCCTCTCTGGACACAGTCTCATCATCATTGTTGACGTGGCCAACCACTATTGTGTCATTAGCGAGCTGACGATTCAGGTTGAACTGGATCTAGCAATGGCGTTGTGTATCAACAGCGTGATCTGTGGCAGGGAGCTGAGCTCGCAGCCCTGGGGAGCACTGGTGCTGAGTGTGATGTTGCTGCCAACACGGGACAGACTGTGGTCTTTCTGCTAAGACGTCCAGTATCCAATTACAGAGATGGGTGTTGAGACCGAACATGGACAGTTTGTTCTCCAGCTTCTGAGGGATGAATGTATTAAACACTGAGCTGAAGTCAATAAATAGCATCCTGTCATATGAGGTACCAGTTTCCAGGTGGGGCAGGATGGAAGACAGTGCAGAGGCTATGGCAACATCAGTGAACTGATTTGAGCAATAAGCGAACTGGAAAGGGTGCAGTGTAGCAAGAAGATGGGATTTAATGTTATCCATAACTAGTTGCTCAAAGCACTCAATTATTGATGAGGTCTGTGCCACTGGACGGTAGTCATTAAGGCAGGTTACTGTCATCCTCTTGGACATTGGATGATGGTGGCTACCTTGAAGCTTGAAGGGGCAATAGACTGTTCCAGAGAGATGTTGAAGATGTCTTTCAGAACCGGAGTTAACTGGGATGCACAGTGCTTCTGCACACAACCAGGTATGTTATCAGGCCCCATCCTAGTTAGGGTCTTCCTCTCAGGAGCTGCAGCCAGACAGAGTACCTGCTCCTTGGGAGGTGTGTGGGCCTTCCTTGCTGACACATTGTTCCTTGCATAGAAGACATTCAACCTATCAGGAATAGAAGCATTACTGTCACTGGCGCACAGGGTGGGCTTGTAGTCCATTATGGACTGAATGCCCTGCCACGTGTCACTCATCTCTTTGGTGTCACAGAAATGGCTCCTTTGCCTTTGTGATGGTGCGGGAAAGCGCAGCTCTTGCTGACCTGAGAGCTGTCTTATCCCCCGATCAGAAGCAGCTTTCCCATCTCTCAGCCATGCCCGGACCTCTGCTGTCAGCCATGCTTAAAGAATAACAACATTACTGCATGGACTGAAGCGTCTTCTGGGTTCCTGCATTAGCACTAACCTTTATGTCAATCTGTGAAATACTGTCAGTGGCAGAGTTTGTGTCAGCACATAAATATTTAAGTATCATGACAAACGTATTATCAAAGTATGTCTGGCATGAATGAGTGACTAGCTTGCAAGCAGCCTTATCTTTCAGACATTGAGTGAAGATGTTTGTTTAAGTGCCAGATTTTTAACTTGGTGCATAGTGAAGGACAATGATTATTTTTGTATAGTATGGAAAGCTCATTAATGTTCACTCCCGCAATTTATTTGGCCTATTTTACTTAAGGTTTGCATTTGTATGACTTGAAAGGCAGTGCCTGACCTCCAAAAAATTCCAAGTTGCTTGATTCTTTATGCTTGACAGATGGAACAGAAATGAATGCTGGTATTCATGAAAGAAAATATCATCACCCTGAAGTAATAACGCTTTGGTTTTCTTTTCTTTTTTTTCCCTCTCTTTTCAATTCACTGTCCTGATGTGTAATGTTGAAGGAAAAAAATAGTAGAGGCTTACTACAGAGTGTAAGTGTCAAAGGTTTGGTTCTTAGTGCTTCTGTGAGGAAATTTGCATTAGTGGCTATATCCATTTTATTCTTGGCTTTAATATCCACCCGCTTATTAAGTAATGTGTGCCTGGCTCATAACCCATCTTTTTTCATCATTTTGCTGATTGATGTCCAAACCCTTGGGTAATGCCCACTCAAAGCTTGCTGATCTCTTAAAAATTGCTGAAAGAGATTGCATCTCAGCCTTTAAAATAATGCAATAAAATAAATTTTATGGAAACATCGAACCTAAGTTATGCTGAATGATTCCTTGAAAATACGAAAGTCAAAATGAGCATGCAATATTGAAATAATATTTTTCTTTTCAAAGTTATTAATAATTTCATCACTACAACTGCACTTACTAACTTTTCTTAAAAGTCCCCTTGATCCAGAGGAGTGCAAAGCCCTGAACTACAAGCACCTTTGTTCTTTACAACTAAAACAGAGTCAGCTGACGAAGTATGCAGTTGAGTTTCATTGCGGTCAATTTTCCCAGATAACGAATGTGACACATGGCTCTATCTAATAGTCTTATAATCATTAGAAGATAGGGTTAAGTGTTAAGTAATCTTGGTTATGTCAAACCTTCCAAGGATTGGAGAGCATCACCATTGTTGGAATTAACTTCAGTATTTTCCATAATACTGTTCAAATAAACTTAGTGGCAAACCGTACACTGTTTGATAATGCAAATATCTAATTCACCAATCTTGTGGCAGCAATCCAACGCATAAAAGCATGTAGACATGGTCAAGAGGTTCAGCTGTTGTTCAGACTAAACATCAGAATGGCGAAGAAATGTGATCTCAGTGACTTTGATCGTGGAATGATTGTTGGTGCCAGATGGGGTGGTCTGAGTATCTCAGAAACTGCTGATCTCCTGGGATTTTCATGCATAGCTTACATGCTCTGTAGTTTGCAGAGAATGGTACAAGAAACACACACACATCCAATGAGCAGCAGTTAATGAAGAGAGTGGCCAGATTGGTTCAAGCTGACAGGAAGGCGACAGTAACCCAAATAGCCATGTGTAACAATAGTGGTGTGCAGAAAAGCATTTCTAAATGTACAACATGTTGAACCTTGAAGTGGATAGCTGTTGAAGACCACAAACAGAAATACAAGAGGTACCTAATAAAGTGGCCACTGAGAGTATGGGGGCACGACTTGATATGGGGGCACGACTTGATAAAGTAAACTTAGCTAGTTATTCTTTATTAGTTGAACAATGTGAATTTCAAGGCTTCAAAAAGAACTAAATTGGAGAGTAAAGACAAAAACGATAGTCAACATAGCTCTTTGCATGTTCTTTTATTGATAGTTACTAATTTTCTGTTCCTTTTCAGAATAATGAATACAGTTTTGTTGTGCTGTCTCAATTTTCACAATCATCCAATGACATAATTGGGCAGAATTGTTGCAGTTTATATTGAATTGTTCATCTTAAGATGCTGTCAGTGGTTTGTCATTGCTAGAGGGAATTTTGTTGATGAAATCTGGTTCCCGGTTTAAATGTCTATCTAGGGCATCATGTTACCATTATTAAAGTTGTACTGAAAAACCAGCTGTGGACAATAAAATGAAAGGAGGAATTGTGAGTTAGCAATGATCTTTTATCTTGACCCTAATGATTAAATCATAGCAGAAAGGAATCCCAGAAATTTTCCAGTCAGGACCTTACGTATTTTTAACCATTGTGGTTGCATTGAAATCCTTTTAACAACAAAATATTAAGATTTCTATTTATTCACATCAGAGATTTTCATGTATTATAAGAGAAACTAAGCTTATTGCATTGTGGCTTAGCATGGAAACCACAGAAAAATAATGCTATTCTTTTGCTAGCAAAAAAAAAGACCATACTGTAACTAGTGTGTAGTGTAGCATTGCAATTTTATCTTACATGTTCTAGGGAGAGGCAATCTACATGGATGTGGTGCTATCTATCTGATTGTGGTGCATATTATTTAGATGATGATTCTTGTTTTTGTGACTGGAAGTTCTTTTTTCCGTCTAGGAGGAGGAAGGGACAGAAGACGAGAACAACAGGACTGAGCCAGTTATTCGTGCTGATTCTTGCCTTGAGCACGGACAGAGTTTTTCGCTTAGGTATGCTTGCATCAGTAACTAATTAATTGTTGCATGCTGTTTGTTGCCCATAAAGGTTCAGTTTATAATAGCCCTTATTCAGCTAAGTGAGTTTGTTATTGGCCAGTATTACCTGCTGATTCAAAACTGCCTAAATAGCAGGAAAAATTACATTGGTACAAGATCATGTTTATGAGGTACTATAGAAAACAAGAACAATATAATTGTTGGCTGAAGTAGGTGTTTCTATTGGTCTGACTAATATTTGGCAGGTAATATTTTTCCAAGACTTCAATATGCATTCATTTCTACTCATATAAAACATTTTAATCATCTAATTTTTAATTAAAAAGTGAACGATATTCTCTAGGAAATCCTGCAGACAGATCATCTGGAAGGCTATGTCAAAATGAGGATAATTTTTCATCTGAGTCTCTTCATCACGTCATGTTTGACTGCTGATGCCTTTGCTGTACAAAGCAGCATATTTTGTTTGTAGCTGAGGTGATTGTTTTCTTTCAAACAAATCCAAGCAGACCAGCCTCCTAATAATCAACTATTCTAGTAAAGGAGTTTTCCTATTCAGTAAGGGATTTGGTCGCCAAGGTTCTTTAGTTTTATGTCAAATAGTTTGCACACTGTTTTCATGGTTATTTTATTATTTTTAAAAATTTTTGCTCATTGACCAGTTTCTTGTATAATTGGATTAGTACACTGTATTGTCTGCATAAATGGTAAAGTATTTTTGTTTTTAATTTGGGTCATTTACTTCACATTATGTTACTTCATTCATCATTGTCTCACAGTGACGTGCTAAAGCTGGTTGAAGTCTCCAATGATGGAGGACCTTTGGGAATCCATGTAGTGCCTTTCAGTTCCACAGGTGGAAGGTAAAGTAACAACACATTCTGCATCTTTTTTATTTTTATAATTGTATTTTATTTTAATTAAATCTGCAGTGTCAAATAAATTGAATGCTTAAAATAACAATTGGAAAGTTCTGTGCTTTCACCTCAGAAATGATATTTGAGTGCTTTGGAGTAGTGGCATTTTTATTTTAGTATTTTTCAATGTTTTCTTGAAAATTTATTTATCAAATTAGAAGCTAGGGACAAAACAGCAATCATGTTTCTACTGACATGATGGTTATATACCCTTGCCTTGGGTTTGAAAATCATCCTGGATGAAACAGGAACAAACACTGCAGTTTTAAATTTGATATCCTCATGAATTCATCAGTTTCTTTGTGCTTTACCTTGAGCTTTTAGGTCATGCATATTATTGCCATTCTAACTCCTCTGTGACAGACTGTCTGCGCATGAACTGGCATGAGAACATAGACATAGCAAAATGTTTTTTTTCCACTCAACCCACATGATTCCCTTTAAACAGCAGTCTCTCTGAGCTTTGATCAGAAGAGAAGCATTCATTAAAGCAGGCTTGAGGCAGAAGCATACTCTTCGTAATATATGTCAAGTGTAAAAAAATGTAGAAATATTACCCAAAGAACTTCAGTGTGTGAGAATAATGTCAGAATTGATTGAATAATGCCATGCTAAGATGGATGGATGGCATTGAATTCCACTAATAGGGCTTGTTATACTTAGTGTTTTTCCCCTATGAGTTTTGATGTTAAGTCTTTCTCAGCTCATGAATATCAAACAAAGCTTTAACATCAAAATTGCAATCCAAGCAAACTACCCCCACCATGTAAAATTTTGCAAAGAACACTGTAGCTAGGAATATCATTTTCACAACAAGAATGTTTCCCCTAACTTCTGAAGGTGCTGTTCAATAGAGAAACCTAATTTTGAAGTTATATTCTCAGAAAAAACTTTCATGTATTAAACCTTGCACTACTTTATTTAGACAGCAACTAAACCTCATCTGTTGTGCCATGTTGACTTAGATGAAGTGGTTTTGGTTGATGGGTTTTCCAATTTGTTGGAAATTGTCTCTATTTGTTTCTTTGTGTGACTGAGCAAAACTGCTTTAGTAAATGCACATTTTTAGTAGTATGAAAATATGTTATTTGCATTCTAATAATGGGGACAACTGCGAAAATAAATCTTTTCCGGTGATGCACAGAGCTTACCACAGCTTTGACACATGAAAGCCTCTGCAGTTCCACAAAAGTCTGAGCCTAGTGTGATCTATGCACTGAATATTCAGGCAGTGGTTGCATCTTGTCATTGGTGTTGAACCTTGGAAGGGTCAGGAAAGTTATTCAGTGACATACATCAAGCATAATGTAAGGCAAGCAGACAGAAAGTTATCATCAAAAAGCCTTTTGCCTGTGTATAATTGTTTTTCTCCATGAAATTAAATGATAAAAAGATACAGATTGGCCTTTCATGAGTTCTTTGAAAAATTTTAAGTACAATAAATTATTAGCTTCTCTTCTGAACTTGCCTTGAAATTAGAAGTTGCATGAAATTTTTCATAGGCTTCTCTGCGTTTTGTCTTTTTTGGATCTAATGTAATACAATTTCCAGCATCTGCAGTAACATTCACCTTTTAATGCATGGTTAAAACATAATGGTTTTTAAGGTTCATTCTGAGGCACCAGGGAGATTGTAACAAGTGAACAAGAAGAAATTAATAGGGCTAAACACACATATCAACAACATGGTTTTCAGGGGCAATTTTAAAAAAGATTGAACTCAAATATTGAAGCCAAGGTTTTACATGATGTGGCAAATTCGGTCATCGCACAAAACTAGTCCAATTGGAGTTTTGGTATAGATGTCGGTCGGAGCTTGAAAGTGTGAGGAAATAAATTTGGAGCACTGTAAACAGATGAAGAGCAAGATATATGCAGCAGTACTGGAGCTGACTGGAAATATGATAGAGAAAATGATGGTGGTCAAGCCAATCCCAGGAATAGTTGTTTCTTAAGTGACAAAAAGAAAAGAATTGATCAATCTTTGAATTGAGTTAAAGATCAAAGATGGGAGTTTCAAAATTATAGAATCAGAAGGTCAGTTTGTGATTATGTTTCTTGTCATTGTTATGACCCATCTGATTTAACCAAGATGGTGGTCAGGGAAGGAGTGGACTCAAGTACTATGGCTATGGAATTTGTGGTTGGTCCAAAAACACCAGCTCACTAGCTACAGTTACCCCATAGTTAGTCCAAGGCATATTTAATCAATTTTGACTTATTTGTGATGATGCATTTGAAAAAGCCAGGATGATTGACGATTGTGCAAGGGACATTTGCATGTAGAACCCAGACCAGTAGGACAACATGCACGTAGATGTGGTGGCCAACTGTGGGGTTATACTGTTGTGGGATTTCAATTTCCCCGGCATTAACCTGCATTCACATAGTTTTCAAGGTTTAGATGGGGTACAGTGTGTAAAGCGCACCTTAGAGACATTTTGAAGTATTATCTACCTAGGACTGCAAGAGAATGGTCAATACTAGAATCAATCATAAAGAAAGCAGCTGGGCAAATGGTTGAAAAGCAAATGGGAGAACATTTGAGAATAAGTTACCCAAGATAACTTTGGAAATGGATTTGAATGGTCCAGAAATTAAGGTCTTGAATTTGGGGAAAGGCGAACTTCAGTATCATGTGACAGGACAATGCAAAGGTTGACTAGGAGCAGCTACTTGCAAATTGTTACATCCAACACTTGGGAATATTTCAAAAGTGAAGTCATGACAACTGAAGGCCAATATGTTTCCTTCAGGGTGAAAGTTAAGAACCACAGGCTAGCACTTTATTCCTTAGGTTGTAGCAGACTGAGAGGTCATCACGTAGAGGTGTATAAAATCATGAAGGGGCACAGATGTGGTGAATACAATCAGTCTCTATCCCAGAGTTGGGGAATCTCAAACTGGAGTTCATAGGTTTAAGGTAAGAGGGGAAAGATTTAAGAGAAATTTTAGGGGAATCTTTTTACATAAAGGATATTAACTATGTGGAATTAGCTGCCCGAGCTACTGGTTGAGGCAGGTGCAATGACAATTTCTAGAAAACATTTGGACAGGTACATGAAATAGAAAGATTCATCTGCCAGATGCTGGAAGATGAGACTGGCTTTGGTGGGGCATCCCACTGAATACTGTGGTGGGTCCTTGACAAGATGGCGAGGAGTTATATGGCGACATTTTGTGGGCAGCTCACAAGACTACAAGCTATTCTACTAAATATGCCTCTTCTGGACCTTAAGCACTGCAATCTGTAGTCCGAAATCTCCTTTTGGGAGGTATGCTTTTGAACTGTCTGAATGATCTGACGTTTATGTGGCCTTTTGAAGGATTCGGTGAACTGGACTCTCAGGACCGCAGGAGTAACCATCTCCACAGTGGCCATTGCTGGGACAGGTTTCAGGGCATACGGAAGCATCACGATCCAAGAGTGGATGTCTAGCCAATTTCTGTATGGGCAAGATTAAGAATATTAAGGCATCAAGGCCAAGTGCGGATGACAAATTGGCGTTCAGCTCACTTCTCCATCTCAGCCAAAATCTTCCACTTGAGTCTGGTTTGACCCATCTCCCTCTCTTCTTGCTGCTACCATCAGACAGGTGGTGCAGGGGTCTTGGGACCACACCACCAGGTTTTGGAGCAGTTGTTGCTCTGCAGCTGCTGGGCTTGAGACAAGCTTCATTCACCTCAGCGCTGAACAAACTCCACAGCTGTGGCCTGCAGCCATCGTGCTGCTGGAATGGCTTCACTTGCTTCTGCGCTGAACTGTCTTCATGGCTGTGGACTCGCCTTTGGGGTCCTTGCTGTTCACCGTCTGTGTATTATTTGTTTACTTTTTTATTGCTTGTGTGATTTGTTTTTTTTTTTGCACATCGGGTGTCTGATGGCCTTTGTTGTGTGTGTTTTTCGTGGATTCTATTGTGCTTTTTTGTCTTGTGCCTGGCTGTAAGGTGATGAAGCTCAGGGTTTAATGTGGAATACATAATTTGATAATAGATTTACGTTAAACTTGCTCCTTGCTCCGGACCCAAAGAGCTAGGAACAAGCTGAGCTTTAACCGATTTAAATGTTGGACCAAATTGGGAATGGTTGGGTTGGGGCTGAATCAATGTGGCTAATCGTGGGCCCAAGAGTGTATCAGCGCAGCAGGACCCAGTTCTGATAGTGAGGAATGGCCTGCTGTTTGGTCAATTTAAGTGCCAGGCCAGATTCATGAGGTCAGGGTGTCAGGCCTAGAGGTGAGGGGTGCTTGCTGTTCCACACGGTTTAATTTGTCTCTGTGCTGAACTGGGGCTGTGACCTGCAAGTAATGGGTCCTGGATTGGCTGCTATGATGGCTGGCTTCATGGCTGTGGACTCATTTTTGTGAATTTCAGTTCTGAATCTTCTTTGCTTGCTTTTATTGTTTGCACTATTTGTTTTTTTTTAATTTCTGCACATTGGGTGTTTGATGCTCTTTTTAAAAATTGATTTATTTGTTTTGTGGCTGCCTGTAAGGAGGGAATCTCAAGGATCTCTATAGTATACAATACTTTGATAATAAATGTACCTTGAACTTTGATCCTGTTAGGCATGGACCAGTCTGGCAGAAGGCCTGCTTCTGTGCTGTACAACGCTATGAACTAGAGCAGGGGTCCCCAACCTTTTTTGCAACGTGGACTGGTTTATTATTGACAATATTCTTGCGGATCAGCCGACCCCGGGGGGATGGGGTAGGGTTGCCAACGGACAAGAGTAGCAGTCAAATGGGTTTTTGTTTACCCCGAGAAAGGCTACAATGACCATGAAGCCTTGCACGGGCACCACTGCACATGCGTGTACGTGCTGATTTTTTTCTACAAATAGTTTTTGGCGATTCTGTACGGGGTGGGGGGTGTTAATCACGACCGGAATATAGGTGATAAGAGGCTAATACACTCAATTTCGTTTCTAAAAGGGTTTATCTAACGAATTTAATATTAAACACACAGCACATATTTTCCTCGCATGAATATAGTGATAAGTCAGTTATCCCGGGAGGACAGGGGAGCTTGAAGTAAGTGTTGAACAAACTTCCAATAGAAGTGGTTGAGGCAGGTTTGATATTATCATTTAAAGAAAAATTGGACAGGAAAGGAATGGAGGGTTATGGGCTGAGTGCAGGTCAGTGGGACTAGGTGAGAGTAGCGTTCGGCACGGACTAGAAGGGCAGAGATGGCCTGTTTCCGTGCTGTAATTGTTATATGATTATATAAGTCACTTATAAGTCAATGGCATCATAACATTTTAAGTAATGTTTGGATATTAAACACACAGCACATATTTTCCCCATATGAACATATAAAATCATTGCAACACACCAATATCGCTGAATCAGTGGGAGCCCTGGGCTTGTTTCTCTGCAACAAGACAGTGCCATCGAGGAGTGAGGGGAGACAGCGATACTCGAACGGGGTTCCTTATGTCCAGTCTATTCTGCAATTTAGTTTTCATTGCATTCATTGCAGAGATATGTTGGAAATGGAAGCAACGTTTTCAGTGCTTTCATGGCTATCTCAGGATATTTAGCCTTGACTTTGATCCGGAATGCCGACAGAGGTGTTATGTCAAACATACTTTTCAGCCCTCCGTCATTTGCAAGCTCGAGGAGTTGATCTCCTTTCCGCGCTGACATGGATGACAAGCGGGTAATGACCTCACGTGCGTTCAAGCTCCACAGTGGGCGTGACAGGGAATGAGGAAAGATGCAGCTGACTTATATCGCCAAGTCATATTGTTTCCTTGCGGCCTGGTAGCACATGCTTTGAGGCCCGGTACCGGTCCGCGGCCCGGTGGTTGGGGACCGCTGAACTAGAGTAATGAACTCTTGATGCCAAGGGAAATTGAAGATTTGATAAAGAAAACTAAAAGGAATTTCATGGCAGATACTGAGAACAGAAAGTGGAAAGCCCTTTGGGGGATGGAAAATATAGGGGATTAAATTAAGAGGGCAGTTGAAAAATTCATGGAGAGGATTGATTAAGTTTTGGAACATGATAAAATTTAAAAAATGAGTTATTATGGGTTTTTGTGGGGACCAAGATCCCGGATACTTTTATTTGAAAAGGACAGTAATGGTAAGTTAATACTTACATGTGAGACAAATGCCAGTGGTAGGAAATTTAATTGAAAATCATCTTAAATCTAGAATTAATATACACTTGGAAAGGCAGGGATTGATCAAAGTGCTTCAGATGCTGGAATTTGGTGCTGACAACACCCACTGGAGGAGCTCAGTGGGTGAGGCAGCACCTGCAGAGGCAGAAAGCTGATCAATGTATTGAGTGGAGAACTTGTGTCTTCCTGATCAAGTATTGTTGGACTTGTATATCAGTACTCAAAGATCCACCATTCATCGAAGATCCTGCACATATTAGACTGTCCAAAGTGCATTACCTTGTCAGGAATAAATTCCATGTGCCTTCTAATGTGGCCATTAATGTGTCCATTAGTTCCATGGACTAATTTTGATTGCTCATTGCTCTCTCATGATGTATATTTACAAATTGTTGTGCCTTGTATAATATTTCTGTCTGTTATCTTGCCCTTTATGTCAGAATAAATTTCCCCCCATGAGATATATTTGTATGCACCCATTTTTCTGAAGAATTTTGGTAATGCTTTCACTGAAGTCGGAAGAATGAGTGTTAAAATTCTTTCTAATGTGGGCATGTGATTTAGACAGAATGTTACTGAGGGATATTTAGTTGCATTGAGGAAGTGTAAATGCAGGTTGTTCCTATATCACCATCTTGAGCATGAAATCCTCTCAGTTGAGATACCCTTTAGCTAACATTTTTAATTAAATAGTATTCCATCATTCATTTATTGTTTCTAAATTTTGACAATTTCATACCACGGTACAACGCAATAAATGAACTTAATTAATTTGTTAACAGTGGCATTGATGTAAATTGAAGTTGTATATTTTTCAGATTATTTTTGTTTACTTTCACAAAGAAGTATTACACACAAATTAAGTCTTTTATGCTTGTATGATATTTGTTTAACTTGAAGATTAGTGAAGCCTCAGAAAGTGATTTGAAAAGACACGTATGTTTGAATGCTATTCATAGACTTCATTTCAGCATTCAACACAATCATTCCTCAGAAACTGATTGGAAAGCTGAGCCTACTGGGCCTGAACACCTCCCTCTGCAACTGGATCCTAGACTTCCTGACTGGGAGACCTCAGTCAATCCAGATTGGAAGCAGCATCTCCAACACCATCACACTGGACATGGGGCCCCCCAGGGCTGTGTGCTCAGTCCACTGCTGTTCACTCTGCTGACCCACGACTGTGCTGCAACACACAGCTCGAACCACATCATCGAGTTCGCCGATGACACGACCGTGGTGGGTCTCATCAGCAAGAATGATGAGTCAGTATACAGAGAGGAGGTGCAGCGGCTAATGGACTGATGCAGAGCCAACAACCTGTCTCTGAATATAAACAAAACAAAAGAGATGGTTGTTGACTTCAGGAGGACGCGGAGCGACCACTCTCCGCTGAACATCGACGACTCCTCCGTAGAGATTGTTAAGAGCACCAAATTTCTTGGTGTTCACCTGGCGGAGAATCTCACCTGGTCCCTCAGCACCAGTTTCATAGCAAAGAAAGCCCAGCAGCGTCTCTACTTTCTGTGAAAGCTGAGAAAAGTCCATCTCCCACCTCCCATCCTCACCACCTTCTACAGAGATTGTATTGAGAGCATCCTGAGCAGCTGCATCACTGCCTGGTTTGGAAATTGCACCATCTCGGATCACAAGACCCTGCAGTGGATAGTGAGGTCAGCTGAGAAGAACACTGGGGTCTCTCTTCCCGCCATTATAGACATTTACACCACGCACTGCATCCGTAAAGTGAACAGCATTATGAAAGACCCCATGCACCCCTCATACAAATTCTTCTCCCTCCTGCCATCTGGCAAAAGGCACCGAAGCATTTGGGCTCTCACGACCAGACGATGTAACAGTTTATTCCCCCAAGCCATCAGACTCCTCAATACCCAGAGCCTGGACTGACACTAACCTACTGCCCTCTACTGTGCCTATTGTCTTGTTTGTTATTTATTGTAATGCCTGCACTGTTTTGTGCACTTTATGCAGTCCTGGGTAGGTCTGTTATCTAGTGTAGTTTTTGTATTGTTTTACGTAGTTCAGTGTAGCTTTTGTATTGTTTCATGTAGCACCATGGTCCTGAAAACGTTGTCTCATTTTTACTGTGTACTGTACCAGCAGTTATGGTCGAAATGACAATAAAAAGTAACTTGACTTGACATGTAGCAGGCAGGTGTCCGAATCGAGTGCAGAAAGACATTTGGGAACATCATGTGGGTGACTACAGCTGGTTCACCTGCATTTCTCCAGAAGCACCGTTCTTTAAATTGCACTTGACAGCCTGAATTGATAGCCATAAGGTATTGAGGTGGATTAAACTGGTAGTGATGTGTACAAATGCCGTGTAACATCCAGCTGTGAGAAACATCCCAAGTATTGCTACGATCTCAGCTTGCAATCATTCACTGTAGTGCTGCTATCACATATCGTACTATTTACCTCATGTCATCATTTATGAAGATGAACTGGAATCACTTTACTTTGGATAGGCAGTTAATTTATGTGACTCACTCTTTTTACGGCTTGTAGTCTACCTCGGGCAATTCTAAGCCTTTTTAAAAAAATGTTTCAATTTCCTGGCACTAACTGCTGTCAGCAGGAATAATTTGTGAGAATTGTTAAAAGTGACTTGATATAGTTTACACTAATTAAACTGTAACACTAGCTGCCTGCTGCACTAGTTTAAAGTAATTCAACAGGATAGCAAATACTAACTGAATTAAGAGTTCAGGACTTTGTATCTTCCATGTAAAGTGTTGAGCGAAATTTTCTAGTGCCAAATAATAAGATGCTGAAAATAAATTATTACACAATAAATTTATAGCTCCTTCGTAGTACTGGGCTTTACGTTGCCCCTCCAAATTTTCACGGAATCTCAACATGATTACAGTACAAGCACGAGCCCTTTTGTCCCTCATAGTAACTCTGTGCAAGGGTAGTTCAGCTTGTTCCACTGCCCCACCCTTTACCCAAAACACTGCAAATTCTTTCCTTTTAGGTGTACACCCAGGTCCCTTTGAATATTAGGGATTAATTTTCTTCCAGAACCAACCTTAGTGCACTTTATACACTAACCAATCTCAATATAAACTGAAAAAATTCTCTTTGTAAACTTTGGTAATCACACTCATTCCTTGTCCCCAGATTTTTGTCATCTTGCAGATGGGTAGAGCTATCTATTCTATGTATTTTGCGCAGGTATCCATTATGCATACTTGCGGGGTGGAGATATGTTCCTACCAAAGGAGGTATAAAGTACTCCTTCCCTCCGCTAACCTGCAGGTCACCTTTGGGCAATGTGTAGCACCTACTTACACCCCCCACCCCCCAGCCCCCAACCGGTCAGGGTTACATGAAGCCATGAAGCCATGGGAGCAGCTGCTGGATGGTCCTGAGAGCAGCTGGTACAGATCACAGGTCCTGGTTATGCAACCACTGAGGCCTGGCAGACAATCTCTGAAGAGTATTGATAATGGCTGGGGTCACCCGTCTTGTAAAGACATGGCCCAAAAGAAGGCAATGGCAAACTGCTTCTGTAGAAACATTTGTCAAGAATAATCATGGTTGTGGAAAGGCCATAATTGCCCATGTCATGTGACAAGGCACAAAATGAATGAATAGTCCATTACACATTTACTGCTTGCATTGAGAGTAATTAATTTTAAGTGTGGAAAATAAATTGTCAAAGTTTAATATTCGAAGTACATTTATTATCAAAGTATGCAAGGAGTATGCAGACCTGAGACTCATCTTCCCACATGCAGCCACGAAACACAGAAATTCTTACTACAATATTCATCCAATAGAATATTCAATACATATATTCTGAGCAATGGCCTCAAACACTTTAAATATGTGTTTGCTTTCCTCTTCAGATTTAAATTGGTGTGATTGAAAAGACGTTTGTACTTTTTGAATATGCAGAAGACTGATAGCTAAATAATTAAAACAAAATAAAATGGCAAAGAAACTCTTGGTTCAGGTGCAATGTCTGTGTCTTCAGGATGTCTCCCAAACCCCTGAGAAGCTATGAATTGCGTAAATTAGAGTAAACAGAATACCAAATGGAATGCCTATCTTGTTGATCCATTTTGAGGGTGTTTCAAGAAAAAATGTTATCTGAGCACCTGCAGAAGTCCTAATCTTTTAACAATGCTCTTCGATCTTTTATGCCCACCTGTACAAGCAGTTGTGATCTTGATTTAATTAAAAATCAACACCTCCAAAAACACAGATTGCTATTAAAATGTGCAAGTTGAGGATGAGTGCATTGGGCTTGGAGTTTGATTTAATTGAATAGTTCTTGTATTCCATGAGTTTAGTTGTTAATGAAGCTTTTCCTCACAAGAAGTGAACTGAATATTCTGCTACTCTGTGTTTTTCGATTTTACGATATGAAGGTCTGAAGTGTTTTTCACTAACTTGGTTTGAAATTCTAGGTTTAATTAAGCTGCAGAACAGCAATGGTTATCAGTGTTTTTTAGAACAAACAGAATAGGTTGTGTTTAGTTTGTGCTTAATTTCAGACAGTGTTTTGGAAAAAATGGAAATATCACTTTGTGCAGCATTAACATTTTAAGGTAAAACACAAAATGTGGATTTTTTTTGTAATTGATGTTTTAATATATTTCAATGTACTTGTCATAGATTGACCTGAGTTTTGTGTCCACATTGAAATGCCCAATCTTTATTAATGAAACGTGGTTTTCAAAAGCCAAACTGAATGTTAATATAAATGTATTGCTATAACAGGAGATAATTTTGCTTAGTACTTTATGTATCGTATAATTCAAGTGTTAAATGAAGATCTGTCATCATTTTCTTGTAGGACCCTAGGGTTACTGGTGAAGCGTCTGGAGAAAGGTGGTAAAGCCGAGCGGGAAAAACTGTTCAATGAGAATGACTGCATCGTCAAAATAAATGGTGGTGATTTGCGAAATATACGATTTGAACAGTATGTATCTGCACGGTGTATATTCCTATGCTGTATTACAAGGTGGATACATAGTTCATATCTCGTTTGGTTTAAGTAATTGCACTATCTTTTATCTTTGAATATAATTTCATTTTTTAAAAATGTGCATGAACTGGTACCTGACTGCTAATCTCTCAGCGTACATAAATATTAAATGTCACATGTAAATAAAAGTTCAATCAATTTAATATTTAGTGAGTTGGTGCATTTGCATAAAAAGCCTTCAATGCTGTGTAATTAAAGAATATAATTATGTTAATAATCTCTATCAAGACTGATGGGTTTAATTTGTTAATTTCTCTTCTTTCTTATACCAGAGCGCAACATATGTTTCGCCAAGCCATGCGTTCACATGTTATTTGGTTCCATGTGGTCCCTGCAGCAAATAAAGAGCAGTATGAACAAGTTCCTTTGGGTGATAAAAATGTCAGCTATTCCAGTCGAATCAATATGGATACTCAGGGCAATGATCGAAAGAGTGCTATTAACGCAAGTCTTGATGAAACACCCCAGAGATTGTCTCGAACAACAAATGAGGCAGATCAGACTGCTTCTTATTCTCACCTACCTCACAATCAGAATTCAGCATCAAAACCTCCGACAGGTCAGAACCTGACTCCCCAAAGAATTAGTTCTACACCTACCACAAGCTTTAGCACCAAAAAAGTCGGGAAGAAGCTCAATATTCAGCTGAAGAAAGGTAAGAGAGTGATATGTGCCTTAAAGCTGCACCACTTAAAACCTGATTATTGAAGAGATTTTGCTTCTGTTAAATAAATTGAAAGATATGGAGACATATTGTGAATTGAACAGATAAATATTTTTAAGTTGGCAAGGATCAATTCAAATGGCTGCTTTAAGGATTCAGTGAATGAACAGCTTTTTCTCAGGCTGGTTAATGAGAGGTTGATATTATTGGCAATGATGGCATTTTTGATTCATTCCTAATGGTTCCTGAATTCTGGTGACAATTAAGAGTTAACCATACTGAGTCTGGTCCAGTAATGCCCCAGATCAGCAGAGATGTAGATTTTGTTCCCTGAACCACATCAGTAGCACTGTTACATAACTAATTTGATACATTAACCTGAGACATATGATTTTCAATCTTGAGGACATCAAGATGTAATGGTGTTTTTGACTCTTACTTGCAATAACTGATGTCTGAAGCAAAAGAAGTGGGGAAAAATAAGTAACTGTCCCTCATTCTGTTCTGGCAGACGGTGAATGGAACACTTTCACGTTGTGTGTTATATTTCTGCTGGCTTTGATACTAGTAGATGCTTGAAACCTTGGGACTGAAATTAGTTTATTAATGTTACATGCACCACGGTACAGTGGAAAGCTTGATTTGTCTGTTGTTCATCTATATCAATTCATTGAACAGTGCGTTGGGGTAGTACAAGGTAAAAGGTGCAGCAGGAGGTGTAGCATCAACTGAGAAAATGCAGTGCAGGTAGACAAAAAGGTGCAAGGTCGTAACAAGGTTAGAATATGAGGTAAGGAGTCCATTTTCTCACACGAGGGGACCATTCTTATCACAGCGGGGTGGAAGCTTTCCTTGAGTCTTGTGTTCTCTGCTTTTCAGGTTTTGTATCTTCTGCTCAGTGGAAGAGGGGAGAATGGAGAATGTCTCGGATCAGTGGGAGGCAGGTCTTTGATTATAGTGGCTGCTTTACTGAGGAAGTGAGAAGTATATACAGAAGTATGAACAGAAAAATTTGGAATACTTAACAGTTCAAAGAGAAACAGGGTTGGTGATCTTTCATCAGGATTGGTGGAGAAATTATGAATGCAACAAGTTCAAAGCTACAGAGGAAGAAGGGCCCATTGACTAGGGGAAAAGCAAAGGGCTCAGAGTGATGTGAAAGGATTGACCTCTTTGAATGATGGTGCTCTCACCTGAGAGACCATGGTAAATGTAAGGTAATAATGAAAAATATATCTGAAAGATATTTAAATATGATATGTGAATTCTGAAATAGCAGAAAAGTAGAAAAGAAAGCTAAATGCAAGAAATGTGCGATATAAGATTGGAATGGCTGGTAACCTAAAATAGTTGAATTCAGTCTTGAGCTTTGAAGTTTGTCATGAATCAAGTCAGGTGTAGTTCCTTAAATTTGATTTCAGACTTTTTGGAACAGGGCAGGAGGTTAGAGTTGAGAGTGGGATGAGTAATTAAAGTGATGGTTAAAAAAATCATATTTTGGAGTTGTTTATAGTAGATTAGAAAACCACATGCAAGGATATGACAGTAAACTGCCACTGGCTAACATTTAAAGAATTAGTACACAGTTTGCAAGTAATACATTATCCCTTTAAGGCAAAACAGCCCGACTGGTCCAGCTGTGGATATCATGAGGGTTTAAACATGGAAAATGATCAAAGGAAAAAGCTTATAATGCAGTAAAAGTGAGGATTGGGAAAATGTTAAATTCAGCAAAGGAGGACAAAGGGAAGTGATAAGGTAGGGAAAAGCAAAATGTTAATATAGGCTGGTATGAATCAGCAAAATGATGTCAGCACTTCTGTCCATATATGGTGTGAGAAAAGAAGAGGATTAGCATACATTAATTATACTGGGGTAAATGATGAAATTAAACAAACCATTTCTGCCTGCATTCATAGAAGAAGGCAAAGAAAAACTGAGTAGAGTGGAGGGTGACAGACCTAGATTTAATCTGTTCAAAGAAATTACCAACAGTATAAAAGTAGTAATGGAGGAATTACTAGGACTGTAAAAGTGATAGATTGCCCAGACCTTCATCATCAGCATCTGTCCTCTCCCACTTTCCCCTCTTTACCACCTCCTCCTCACCTACCTCGCCCCAGCACTGTGCTCCATATCATACCCCCACAAACCTTATGACTCCCCCTCCTCCTTACCCACCCCACACTCTGCAGGGAAGGAGGAGGTGCTGTGGGTGAGTGATATGATGGAGGGGGAGTAATAAGGCTCTGAGGAGGTAAATGATATGGTGCAGGGGGCTGGGGAGAGGCAGGTGAGGAGGAGATTGGTGCAGAGGGGGGCTGTGGGAGAGGAAAGGCAGCTATGACAAAGGTAATTAGATACTACACTGAGTTATGCCAGGGAAGGTGGGAGGATAAGTACAGGGCCCTGGTGGAGGACATTGTCAAATAGTGCAAGCTGAATCATCTGCAGCTCAACATCAGTAAGACAAAGGAGATGATGATGGACTTTAGGAAGACCAAGCCTGCACTGCTCCCTGTTACTATTGACGGTGAGGATGTGGATGTGGTAAGGAAGTGCAAGTACTTGGGGTACACCTGGATGACAGACTTGAGTGGAGCACCAGCACAGAGGCTGTATACAGGAGGGGCCAGAGTCACCTCTACTTCCTGAGGAGACTGAGGTCCTTTGGGGTGTGCCAGCCTCTCCTTCACATGTTCCACCAATCTGTTGTTGCCAGTACAATCTCCTGTGCGGCAGTATGCTGGGGCAATGCCATCAACATGGGTGGTGCCAACGGGCTCAATAAACTGATTAGAAAGGCTGGCTCTGTTATAGGAATCAAACTGGACACACTGGAGGCTGTGGTAGAACAAAGGACCCTCTGGAAAATCCTGGTAATTCTGGGCAATGTTTCTCACCCTCTGCATTCCACCTTGGCTGAACAGAGGAGCACTTTTAGTAATAGACTAAGACAACTGAGCTCCTCCAAAGAGCGCTATATGAGGTCAGTCTTACATTTGGCCATTAGGCTCTATAATGAGTCAACCTATAGCTGGGGAAGTGATGACCCCCTCCTGTTGGATTGTTTGAGGCAACTTATTTTTAAAGTATTCTTTCTTCTATTCTCATATTTATATCTGTGCACTTGTAATGCTACTGTGACACTGTAATTTCTTTTGGGATCAATAAAGTATCTATCTAATCAGGTCTAATCTCTACCTTCTTAGAAGTTTGCAAAGATTTGACATCATCTAAAACTTTGACAAACTTCTATAGATATATGGTGGAGAGTATATTGATTTGGTTGTGTCATGGCCTGGTATGGGAAACACCAATGCCTTTGTATGGAAAAGTCTACAAAAAAGTAGTTGATATGGCCTTGTCCAACATGGGTAAAGCTGTCTCCAACATTTAACAAATGAATATGAAGAGCTATTACAGGAAGGCAGCATCTGGTTGTGAAGGATCCTCACCATACAGGCCATGGTCTCTTTTCACACCTGCCATCAGGAAGAAGGCACAGGAGCTTCAGGACTCATACCACCAGATTCAGGAACAGTTACTAACTCTCAGCCATCAGCTTCTTGAACCAGAGGGGGATTACTTCACATGCCCCAGTACTGAATTATTCCCACGAACCATGGACTCACCTTCAAGGACTCTGCATCTCATGCCTTCGATATTTATTGATTAATGATTTATTGTTATTTTTATTATTTTTTTCTTCTCTTTCTTTTTGTATTTGCACAGTTTGGTTTCCTTATGCTCGTTGGTTGTCGTCCGTCCTGTTGGGTGCGGTCTTTCATTGATTCTATTGTGGTTCTTGTATCTACTGTGATTGCCTGCAAGAAAGTTAATCTTAGGGTTGTATATGGTGACATAGATGTACTTTGATAATAAAGTTGCTTTGAACATTGACCCATTTTTTTCACCTGTCCTGTTATCTCAGCTGGATGGCTGCTTAATTCTGTTTGTTGTTTCAGCTTTGCAATGCTAAACACTTTTCAGGTGGCATGCAAATCCATGGTTTTGGTAGAGATACAAATCTTGTTATCTCGCTTGTCCCCTTTTCTCTGATCTTGCTTAACTATGGCATTCGCCTTCTTTCAGACCTCAAAATGACATCACCTGCTGTGCGTGTGTGCGCATTCCTTTCCCTCAGTACTAGCATTCTTGTGGATAGTTGAACTGCAGTCTGATATTGGTGCTTAATTACTGCAAACTGGGCTGATGTTGTCCAAATTAATTTCATCCAAAAGCATAGAAAGGCCAGATGGAAAAGGTGCTTTTATCAACTGGCATTGCATTGAAATCTAATGACATACTTAAAAATCAAAATAAGTTACAGTTGTAGCAGAATCTGCGCTGACTGAAATAAATTCAGTGTGAGTGACAGTAATCCTTGTTCAAGCGTCTTCCTGATATACCTCATATCAACTTTGAACATGCTTGTTAAACAATAATAAGGACTTTGCTTTAGACTAAAACATCTGAAGCAATGTTTGTAATTGTTATAGATGCTCCATGTTTGAGTTTTTCATTGGTATTTCATGCAGGCAATCATCTTGCCAGAAATTCATATATATCCATTCTAATTATTAAATAAGGTCACTGATCCATTTCAGTCAACATGAGATGTTTACCTGCCATGATGGAGGGTAATTGTCATTCATTTGTCTCATTGAAAGGTCAGATACTGAACTTTATAGCTTGCAGATCTTTGAGCTGTGCAAAGGCATTTGCTATTTTTGAATTTCTGCATCTAATATGTTACAGAACCTTTTCAAAAACTAAACAAAATATTGAAGCACTTCTTTTGCCTCTTCATCTTCTCCGATTCATTCCCTGTCTAATTGTTAAGATCAATAAGTTGCATTTAAATTTTCCTTCAAACTTTTTCCTATTTCCCAAATGTAACAACTTGGGTAATTCATTATTTCTGCAATCACAAAAGATTTACAAAGAAAAAGATTTGTTTTATTTGTACCAACCACATCGAAACATACATTGATAAAAACGACATCTATGTGAATCCTTGCAGCATCCGGTGACCCTGTGATCTCTGTCTCAGAAGCCAATGTCAGAACATCTTTCAAGAGGGTGAACCCTCAAGACGCATCAACCGCTGATGGTGTACCTGGTAGGGCTCTGAAAACCTGTGCAAACTAACTGGCAGGAGTGTTTAAGGACATCTCCGATCTCTCACTGCCACAGTCGGGTCTTCCCAACTGCTTCAGAAGGACAGCCATCATACCAGTGCCTAGGAAGAACAGCAGATGCAATCTTGCTGGCTCTCCACTCAGCTTTGTATTACCTGGACAGCAGCAATACTTATGTCACGTAGCTGTTTATTGACTCCAGCTCAACGTTCAATACAATCAAACCCTCCATTCTAACCAAAAAGCTCCTGGGCCTCAGAATCTCCCTCTGCATCTGGATATTTGATGTCCTCACAAGGAGGTTACAGTCTGTGTGGTCAGAAATAGCAATTCTTTGCTGATGATCAATATATAGCGCACCTCAAAGATGTATACACCCATGACTGTGTGGCTAGGCATAGCTCAAATCCCTTCTCTAAATTTGTAAATTTGTTGATGATACAACTGTTGTTGGCAGAACACAAACAAGAGAAAGTCTGAAGATGCTGGCAATCTGAGCAACACACACAAAATGCGGGAGGAACTCAGCAGACCAGGCAGTATCTAGGGAAAAAAGTACAGTCTACGTTTTGGCCGAAAACCTTTGGGGGCCCGAAACGTAGACTGTACTTTTTCCCATAGATGCTGCCTGGCCTACTGAGTTCACCTAGCATTTTGTGATTGTTAGCAGAATTTCAGATGGTGATAAGGAGGCAGACAGGAGTGCGATAGATCAGCTGGTTGACTGGTGTTTTAGCTACAGCCTTACACTTCATGTTTGTAAGACCAAGGAATTGATTGTGGACTTCAGGAAAGATTGGTCACGGGAACACACACCAGTCCTCATCAAGGGATCAGAGGTGGAAAGGGTGAGCAGTTTCAAGTTCCTGGATGTCAACATTTCTGAGGATCTATCCTCGCCCAATAAGTAGAGGTGCAATTACTAAAAAAGCATGGCTGCGGCTATATTCCATTATGAATTTGAAGAGAATTGGTATGTCACCAAAGACACTTGCAAATTTCTACAGATGTACCGTGGATAGCAATCTAACTGGTTGCATCATGGTACGGAGACGCCAGTGCTCAGGATCAGAAAAAGCTGCATAAAGTTGCAAACTTAGCCAGCTCCATCATGGGCAGCAGCCTCCCCAGCATCCAGGACTCCTTCAAAAAGGCGACATGCATCATTTAGGGCCCCATCATCCAGGACATGCCTTCTTCTCATGCTACCATCAAAGAGAAAGCACAGGAGCCAGAAGGCACGCACATCATTTCAGGAACAGCATTTTTCCCTCTGCCATCATACTTCTGAGTGGACAGTGAACTCATGAATACTTTGTGTCAGTACTTTTCCCCTCTCTTTTATAATACTTATTTAATTTATCTTTATATACATATATACTTACTGTAATTTATAGTTTTATTACTATGTATTGCTATATCGTCCTGGCTATCCCTCAAGGTTGAGGATGATGGTCTTCGTTCTGTTGATCTATTTATGGTCTCTCAAGTGGCTTATGAGTCCAATCTTGGCTTTGAAAGTTCTTCCGCATTCAGGACAGGTAGTTCCAGATGGCAGATCGGGCTTTGGTTGTTGCTGCCTCTCTTTCCCCTTTGCTGTTCCTTCTCAGATGATGGCTTGCCAGAGTTTCCTGTCCTTGGCATTGGTTTCCCAATTGTTGATGTTGATGTTACATTTCTTCATTTTGGCTTTTAAGACGTCTTTGAATCTCTTCTGTTTTCCGTCTCTGTTATGTTTGCCTTCTCTAAGCTGGGAGTAGAAGATTTGTTTTGGCAGACGTTCGTCTTTCATCCGAACGACATGACCGCTCCATCTTAGTTGGTTCTTGATGACGTAGGCTTCAATGCTTGTTGTTTTTGCTTCATTTAGCACACTGACGTTGGTTCTTCTATTTTCCCTACTGATATTGCTGCCACAAAACAGCAAGTTTCGTGACATATGCCAGTGATATTTTTCTTGATTCTGAAATGTGTTGTGTCAATGACCAGTGCATACTGAGATATGCAGGGGGCAGCCCACAAGTTTTAGCACGTTTCTGGCACCAACAAAGGCAGGCCTACATTTACCAAACCAAACTTGTATATTTGGAATATACAAGAATGTGGGAGAAAGCCAGAGAACCTGGAGGAAACTCATCCAGTCACAGGGCCAATATACAGTCTCTTTATAGATACTGCAGGGATTGAAGTCCGATCTTACAGCAGGCGCTGTAAAATGCTATGCTAACCATGACACTGCTGTGCTACCCGTGTTTTTCTAGCACATTTCTTACTTCATCACTAACTCATCTTCTATAGTTCTTGTAACCTTATTGGACCTCACCAATCAAAGTTCAAAGTAAATTTATTATCGTACATAAATGTCACCATATACTATCCAGAGTTTATTTTCCTGCGGGCATTCACATTAAGTACAAAGAAACACAATAGAATCAGTGAAAAGCCGGACACAGTAAAGACAGAAAAGCAACCAATATACAAAAGACAACAAACTGCCCAAATGCACAAAGAAAATAATAATAATAAATATTGAGAATATGAGATGTAGAGTCCTTAAAATTGTGGAATCAGTTCTCTTTGGGGTGAGTGAAGTTATCCGCTCTGGTTCAAGAGCCTGATGGTTGAGGGATAATAACTCTTCCTGAAGCCGGTGGTGTGAGACTTGAGGCTCCTGAACTTCCTTCCTGATGGCAGCAGTGAGAAGAGAGCATGGTGGGGGTCCTTGATGATGGATGCTGCTTTCCTGCAACAGTGCTCCTTGTACATGTGCTCAATGGTGGGGAGGGCTTTATCCCTGATGGACTGGGCTGTATCCAATTACTTCTTTGTTATTGAGATGCTGCACAAAGTATCTTCAAGCCTCACTGCCCAGCAATCCTATAATTCCAGCCTAATTACGGGGCAATTTACAATGACCAATTAATCCACCAACCAGTAGGTCTTTGGACCGTGGGAGGAAAGGGGAGCACAGGTGCACTGCAAGGCTGCATGCTTAAGCCCCTATGCTGCTCATGTGGTTACGGGGAGAACATACAAACTCGATACAAGCAGCGCTGGGAATTGAACCTGGGTTCCTGTACTCACCTCTCTGTTGCAATGCTGCCCATTGTAGCATCAGTCAGCCAGATTTTCAATCTTCCTGTCTATATGCTGACTTGCCACCACTTTTGATTTGGCCAATGACTGTGGTGTTGTCAGCAAACTGAAATATGGCGTTGGAGCTGTTCTTAGCCACACAGTCAGAAGTGAGCAGCATAGGGGCTTAAGCATGCAGCCTTGCAGTGCACCTGTGCTGATGGTGATTGTGCAGGAGATTGTGGACAGCAATGTCCAAGGCTCTTGTGTATAGTTCCCCAGGTTTTGTATTGCAGTGTAACTTGATACTTTACAATTTTGTTGACATTTGTATGCAGAGTAAAAGAAGGATGCAGCATGCTGTGATCTGAGCTATGTGCCTATGATGTCTGAAAATAAAAGTCAACCTCTTGCAGTGAAACAACACAATAGTACAACCAAACAACTTTCTGCATATGTTCTGAAACTTTATTGAATTTTGCCTGAAGGCTAAGAATATGCTTTGCAGTTTCCTTTCATTTAACATATGAAAGACCTGGTACAATGCATAGATTTTATGCATTGTCAAAAATTGTAGGATTTTTTTTTTCCCAGAGAGAGTTTGCGTTCCTCCATCTGAAATTTATATGTTTATTCTATTATTAATGATCATTTAATCTCCTTTAATCGAACTACAATTTCTGTGTTGCTTTGGCAGGTCCCGAAGGTCTTGGGTTCAGCATCACATCACGAGATGTCCCCGTTGGTGGTTCGGCACCGATTTATGTGAAAAATATCCTTCCAAAAGGTGCAGCCATCCAAGATGGCAGGCTGAAGGCAGGAGACCGCCTTCTAGAGGTGTGTTGAAACACAAATACACAAATTGTCAGATTTTACTTTAAAAATGATTGTGTACCATGAGTGACTTAAGCATGTGCATCATTCTGAAGGTGGAGCGAATGCACAAGAACCGTGTGTACAGAGTTGATTATGGTATTGTAGTGTGCATGATTTGGGATTTTTTTGCATGATGTATATGTAAATTATATATGCTCAGTGGCCACTTTGTAAGGTAACTCCTCTACATAATAAATGGCCACGGACTGTATGTTAGTGGTCTTCTGCTGCTGTAGCGCATCCACTTTAAGGTTTGATGTGCTGTGCGTTCAGAATGCTCTTCTGAACACCACTGTTGTAAGGTGGTTACTAAGTTACTCTTGCCTTCCTGTCAGCTTGAACCAGTCTGGTCATTCGTTCTTCAATGACCTTGTTCATCAACAAGGCATTTTTGCCCACAGAACTGGTGCTCAGAGGGTGTTTTTGTTTTACGCATGTTCCCTTTCAACTCTAAAGACTGTGCGTGCATGAAAATTCCAAGAGATCAGCAGTTTCTGAGATACTAACACCATCCCATTTGGCACAAACAATCACTCCATGATCAAAATCACTGGGATCACATTTCCTGGCCATTCTGATTGTTTGGTCTGAACAACAATTGAATGTCTTGGCCATGTCTGCATGCTTTTATGCATTGAGCTGCTGCCACAAGATTAGCTGGCCAGATATTTGCATTAACGAGCAGGTGTACTTGGTGTACCTAATAAAGTGGCCGGTGAGTGGGTGGGTGGGCGTGTGAGAGAGAGAGGATGTGTGTGTAACATTAAATTCAACAGAAGCATTGTATTTTGTGCATCATATTAGTTGGTAACTTATGCAGTTTTATATTTGTGTTGTTAACTTCTATTCCTCTGCTTTTAAAATAGTTTTATGATTTTTGTTATATACTTATTATAAACCATAGTCATTATGATATGTTGAAATATAAACAGCATTCTCATAACTACAGTGTAATAATATCTGCTGAAAATAAAGAAGATATAATTGTATTGAAATGTATGTAATAATAGAAAGGATGAATCTAACTGTCAGTTTGCTGTTTGATGTCAGTGGTTCAAAATATTTTGGAATGATATAACCAAAACAAAAATCTCAGTTATTTCAAACAAACTTCCGCTTGGATACCAATGTTCTGAGAAACTGCAGATGAAGCAATATTAAGTAGAACATAAAGATTCACTTGACTTGTCACATGGGAACAACAAAACATACAGTGAAGAGCATTGTTTGTGTCAACAGCCAGCTCAATGTGTGTTATGCTGGGGGTAGCCCGCACGTGTTGCTGTACTTTCAGCGCTGTCATAACCCTAACCCTAACCGCATGTCTTTGGAATGTCAGATGAAACTGGAGGACCTTTCCTCTCCAAGGCATTCACTTCCTTCCTATAATGGGGCTACTGGAACTCAATGTGATTCTTCAGAGCAGCACGTACAAAATGGTGCAGTGACTCAGCAGGTCGGGCTGCATCTATGGAGGGAAATATGCAGTCAACGTTTCAAGTTGAGACCCTGCAGCAGGTCCTTGCTTAAGACCTCAGCCCGAAACATGACTGTTTATTTCCCTCCACAGATGCTGTCTGATTTGCTGAGTTCCTCGAGTGTTTTATGTACGTTGCTTATTATTTTCAGAATCTGCAGAACCTCTTATATGCAATATTCCAGGTGTGAACTAACTAGAGGTTTATAAAGCTGCAGCACAACGTCATGACTCTTGAACTCAGTTCCTTGACTAATAAAATCAAGCATGCCATTTGTTGTCTTGCTACCTTAAAATACTGTACAGACACTTACAGGGAACAACAGACCTAGGCTCCAAGATCTCAATGGGACAGTTTGATAGACCATAAGACATAGGAGCAGAATTAGGCCATCTGGCCCATCGAGTCTGCTCCGCCATTCAATCATGGCTGATCCTTTTTTCTGTCTCCTCCTTAACCCCAGTTCCTGGCCTTCTCCCGGTAACCTTTGATGCTATGTCCAATCAAGAACCTATCAATCTCTGCCTTAAATACACCCAACGACCTGGCCTCCACAGCTGCACATGGCAACAAATTCCACAAATTCACCACCCTCTGGCTAAAGAAATTTTCTCCACATCTCTGTTTTGAAAGGACATCTCTCTATCCTGAGGCAGTGCCCTCTTGTCGTAGACTCTCCCACCATGGGAAACATCCTCTTCATATATACTCTGTCTAAGCCTTTCAACATTCAAAAGGTTTCAATGAGATCGCCTCCCCCCCGAATCCTTCTGAATTCCAGTGAGTACAGACCCAGAGCTGTCAAAGATTCCTCGTATGATAACCCTTTCATACTTGGAACCTCCTCTCCAATGCCAACACATCTTTTCTAAGATAAGGGGGCCAAAACTGGTCACAATACTCAAGGTGAGGCCTGCCCAATGCCTTTTAAAGCCTAAACATCACATCCTTGCTCTTATATACTAGACCTCTTGAAATGAATACTAACATTGCATTTGCCTTCCTCACCACTGACTCAACCTGCAAGTTAACCTTCAGGGTGTTCTGCACAAGGACTCCCAAGTCCCTATGCATCTCAGATTCATGGATATTTTCTTTGTTTAGAAAATAGTCTGCACATTTATTTCTATGACCAAAGTGCATGACCATGCATTTTCCAACATTGTATTTCATTTGTCACTTTCTTGCCCATTCTCCTAATCTGTCTAAGTCCGTCTGCATCCTACATGTTTCCTCAACCAATCTTTGTTCCATCTGTAAACTTGGCAACAAAGCCATCTATTCCATCATCCAAATCATTTATATGTTGTTGTTGTTCGTCCTTCGTAGTCGAAGATGACCATGGTTTCAAAGTCAAATGGGAGATTGGTGGCTGTGGGTCCGGAGGTGACTGATGAGGCCAATCCGGGCCCTGAAGGCTCGCCCACATGTGGGACACAAGTGGGTGGGTGCTGTCGTGGCAGTGAATGCTGCTTGGGCCTTGCGCACAGCACGCTTTCGTTGCGACTCGATGATGCGCCTGACTTCAGCTGCACGGGCTCCTGTGGTGATCTTGCTGCGCCAAGCTGGACGGTCGAGGGCAAGTGTCTCCCATGTGTTGATGTCGACACCCAGGCCTTTGAGGGACGCTTTCAGGCAGTCTTTGTAATGTTTCTTCTGCCCCTGACTGAGCACTTGCCCTGACACAGTCCTCCGTACAGCAGCTGCTTAGGCAATCGGCTGTCTGGCATTCTGACCACATGTCCAGCCCACCTGGCTTGGGCTTTCAGCAGGAGGGTGTAGACGCTGCAGAGCCCAGCTCGTTCCAGGATTTCCATGTCGGGGACTTTGTCCTGCCACCTGATGTGGAGGAGTCTGCGGAGACAGCTCAGGTGAAAATGGTTGAGCTGTTTGGCGTGTCTGCTGTAGACAAGTCCAGGTCTCGCTGGCGTAAAGGAGGGTGGTAAGGACCACTGCTATATACAGCATAAAAAGAAGCGGTCCCAACATGGACTCCTGCAGAACACCACTAGGCAGCCAACCAGAAAAGAATCTTTTTATTCCCACTCGCTGCCTCCTACCAATCAGCCAATGCTCTAACCATGTTAGTAACTTTTTTGTAATACCACGGGCTCTTAACTTGCTAAGCAGCCTCAAGTGCGGCACCTTGTCAAAGGCCTTCTGAAAGTTCAAATATACAACATTCATTGCATCCCCTTTATGTATCCTACTTGTAATTTCCTCAAAGAATTCCAACAGGTTTGTCAGGCGGGATTTTCCCTGAAGGAAACCATGCTGACTTTGTACCATCTTGTCCTGTGTCACCAAGTACTCCATCCTTAACAATTGGCTTGAACATCTTCCTAACCACTGAGGTCAGGCTAACTGGTCTATAATTTCTTTTCTGCTACCTTCCTCCTTCCTTAAAGAGTAGAGTTACATATGCAATTTTCCAGTCCTCTGGCTATGACAGCATAGCAGATAGCATAACGCTCTTGCAGCAACACGGGGTTCAATATTACTGCTGTCTGTAAAGCGTTTGTACTTTCTCCCATGGGTTTCTTTGGATGATCTGGTTTCGTTCCACAATTCAAAGGTGTTCAGGCAGGGTGATGAGCCACATGGATGTAATTGTGACATGGGCTCACTGGGCTGCAAGGGCCTGTACAGTGCTGTGTCTCCAAATAAAACTAAGATCCCTCTGTACACCAGCATTGTTAATGTATTGCCATTTATAGTATATTGTCTTTTGATCTCCCAAAGTACAACACCTCACATTTGCTGGATTAAACTATATATGCCATTCTCCACCTATGCTTGTAACTGATCTATATCCTCTGATACCTTTGCCAGTCTTCTACGTTATCCACAACACCACCAATCTTCCTATTGTCTACAGACTTATTAAACCTTTTCATCCAGGCCATTTATATACACGACAAATAGCAGAGGTCCCAGTACGGATCCCTGCGGAACACCACTGGTTACAGACCTCAGCCAGAATAAGTTCCATTGACCACTGCCCTCGGTCTTCTATTGGCAATCTAATTTTGAATCTCAACAGCTAATTCACTGTGGATCACCTGTATCTTAATCTACTGGATGACTTCCCGTGAAAGACCTTGTTAAATGTTGTACTGAATTCCATGTAGACAACATCCACAGCTTTAGCTTCATCAATCACCTTTGTCATCTCTTCAGAAAAGATCAGTAAAGTTAGTAAAACCCAATGTGTTCTGAACAGTCATGCTGATAGTCCTTAATTAGGTCAAGATTTTCAAAATGCTCATAAATCCCATCCCTAAGAAACTTGTACAGCAACTTCTCTACCACTGACCTGAACCTTATTGGTCTGTAGATTCCACGATTTTCCTCCTTGAATGTGGAACAATATTAGTGACATACCAGTCCTCCAGAACCTCACCTGTGGCAAGAGAGGACATGAAGATAATTGGTCAAGGCCCCTCTCACCTCTTGTCATTCTCTATAAACTGGTGTATATTCCATCAGGTTCTGGGGACTTGTGAAGTACTCATTGAGGACCACACCCACATCCCCCACCTTCAAGCACATATTCTATCCTTGCATATTCCTACATGCTGCCTACTTATTCCCTTGTTCTTGATAGAATCCCTAGGAATTCCCTTTAATCTTACTTGTTAAGTACTTTTCAAAGCCCTCCAGGCTCTCCTACTTCCCTCTGGAGATTTTTTTCTCGCTTCTTTATAATCCTAGACAATGCTTTTTAGCTTTCTAAACATTATCAGAATCAGGTTTATTATCACTGGCATGTGACATGAAATTTGTTAACTTAGCAGCAACAGTTCAATGCAATACATAATCTAGCAGAAAGGAAAAAATAATAATAAACTATTAATAATAAATTAATTAAATCAATTATGTATATTGGATAGATTTTAAAAAAGTGCAAAAACAGAAATATTGTATATTTTTTAAAAAGTGAGGTAGTCCAAAGATTCAAGGTCCATTTAGGAATCAGATGGCAGAAGGGAAGAAGCTGTTCCTGATTGCTGAGTGTGTGCCTTCAGGCTTCTGTACCTCCTAACTGATGGTAACAGTGAGAAAAGGGCATTACGTAGGTTTCCATTTTTTTTCTTGACTAAATTCACCACCTCCCTTGGCATCTGCAGTTCTCTTACCTTGTTATCCTTGTTCTTCCTTCTTCCTGGACCGTATCTGTCCTGTACTCTATGCAGTTTGTCTTTAAAAACCCTCCACATGTTACATGTGAACTTGATCCAAAAAAACAGCTGTTCCCAATCAAGTCCTGCTGCTTCCTGTCTAATTTGCCCTGCTTCAATTCATTAGTTTCTGCAAGGTCCGTACTTATCCTTAAATATAGCTATCTTAAAATGTAAGGAGTTGTGATCACTGCTCTTCAACAGTTCTCTCACTGAAAGCTCAGTTGCCTGGCCAGGCTCGTTATCCAACACTAGGTCTATGATGGTCCTTCCTCTGATTTGACTATTTGCATATCAATTTAAGAAACGCTGCTGGATGCACCAAACAGACTCTTGCACCGAGACGATTCTAGTTTAGAGTAAGGAAGTTGAAGTCGCCCACTACTACAACAACCTTGTTGTTTTTACACTTTTCCCTAATTTGCTGCTTATCTCTTCCTCAGTATTATGGTGGCGATTAGCGAGGGTGTATAGTATAATCCCAGCAGAGAGCTTGCACCTTTCTGATTTTTGAGTTCTCTCTGTGTACTCTCAGTCAATGAACCATCAATTTTGTTCCCTCGGAGTGCAGCTCTGAGGCCATCCCTAATTAATAGTGTAACATTCTGCGCTCTTTTACCCTTTAAAACATTGAGACCCTGGAACATTGAGCATCCATTCCTATCTCTCTCACATCCAATTCTCTGTTACGAGACTCAGCATAGTTTCATGTGTTGATTCCTGCTCTAAATTCATCAGTTTTAACTACAATGCTCCCAAGCATGAAAATGCACACACGTTATGCCCATTATCTTGTTCCTGCCTGTTCTTACTAGTCATGACATCTACCTTCCTCTCAATCTCTCCGTATGCTGACCTCATGCTGCCAACTAGTTTAAATCCTTCTGAGTAACGCTCAGTATATAATTTGGCTACAACAGCTTATTTTAATCACCAGCAGTTTTCAAACTGCAATGAAAAATAGTGCTTTTGAGTTGTATGGCATAGTAACTGGCCTTTCAGCCCATCACATCTATGTCAGCTATAATGCTTATCTATACTAATCCCACTTGTCTGCATTAATTCCATGTTCCTCTAGACCATTTTCATTCCAGTGTCTGTCCAGATACCTCAGAATGTTGAAAGTGGGCCCAGCTTCTAGAAGAGTAGACAAATGCAACACAGGAACCGACCCTTTGACCCATCTCATCCATGCCAAACCATTTAAACCTCCTGCTCCCATCTATCCAATCTCACCCAAAGTCAAGCTCTCCAATCCATATCCATTTGCTGCTTATAACTCAAATTGTCCAGTCCAGTGTTATGGACTAGTAAGTGATTTCATTGAGGGTAGTGACATTTTTTTTTGCAATTATTACAAGTTAAAGAGTATGTAGTCCTATTTATTTCCCCATTTTTGTAAAATAAGAACTGTATTGTCTCCACTTGACAGGTCATATTTATGTGTCACACAAGTACAATATTTTAATGATCGGATGGCCATAATGAACTGTGAATGAACTATTGAGAGGTTTAGTGTAGCCAACACAAGATGGAGTTCACGAATACTGGAGTGTCCAATCATGCCTGAACCTGTTGGTTTTCCAGCTAATCGATGTATGATGCTTGGATAACAGGTTGTTAATGAAATGTGTATTGAAGTAGAAATGTGGGAATTGAAAACTTGCTGTTATGTCCTTCTCCCATTTTAGTTCTCTATATATTTAAAATGTATCTTCATATTAAAAAAGAAACAAAATTTATGACCTATGAGACACAAATTGAGCGATTCTGTGCCCATGCAAAAACTCTGGTTGTTTACTGCCTTGTGTAATTTCAGGTAAATGGTGTTGATTTAACGGGAAAAATACAAGAGGAAGTGGTGACCCTGCTGAGGAATACGAAGATGGGTGGTAGTGTCAATCTACTAGTCCTCCGGCAAGAAGAAACCTTCCTCCCTCGCGAGCTGGTGAGTAGAACACCTGGTTGCTTGGAGAAATGCCAAAATATATGGGTGCTTTTGTTCTGTCCTTTTGCTCAAGACTGTTTGATTGGATCCAGACATTGAGGATGGGTAGGCTAGGCAGTTCTCATTCTCTTTCTAACTATATTCTGACTTCAGCATCTTTTGCGGCTTCATATTCTTGAAATCGTAATGTTTAAGTGGTTGCTAAATTCCTGTTTGATCGCTGTGTGCCTGCAAAGTTGTGGTAATGGTTTGATCTTAGTCTTTCAAGTACATAACAACAATTGGTGATGTAAACTTTTACTTCCAGTGACAAATTCTAATCTGGATCAAGGTTTAACTTGTTGCAGTCATTGTTAAATTTGTAGGGCTGAGTTTTTGCCAGTGCTGTGGCATTGAGCAAGCAATACTTCAGGTACCCACACGATCCATAATTGTTGTCATGGTAAACCTCTTGGAAACCAACTGTTTCCTGGTAGGCTTGTGAATTAGAGGGTGGTCTGATAGTGTGTGGTTTTATATGGTGAAATGAACCGTTGCACTCAGACTGTAAATGAAACCCACAAACTCACCCACAACAGAGACTTGGTTGAGACAGTGACAGGAATGCATGCTTCATATTCCAGGGATTTCATGTTTTAAAGGGCAAAAAAAGAGTGAAGTGTGGCAGTATCAATCAGGGACAATATCACAGCTGCTCTCAGAAGGAATATAATGGAGGGCTATTCCACTGAGAATATATGGGTAGAACTCAAAAATAAGAAACTTGCAATCACTCTGTTGGGATTGTACTAAAGACCTTCTCCAGTAGGCACGCTATAAAATTTTGAAGATCAGATACATAGAGAAAAAACACTGGTCATCATGGAGAGCCTCTCCATCTTTAAAAGGAATTAAACTTAGCCTAATTGTACTGCAGTTTGCAGTTGGTGGAAAGAAATTGCAATGCTCTTTCACAGCCCTCACTCTGCAGTCCTGTTTCAACAGAAGGGATATGATAACATGTGCCTCAGATTTGTGCTTCCCTCTTTCTCCTACAGTGGATGAAGGATTTGCCTTTCAGATCTTCAAATCCCCGTGCTGATAACTAACCCCACCTCCCCCACTACCACCTTCCCTGTGTGTTGCAGTTTCCTGGTGCTGCAAATCACTCCAACCTGCAGCACAGCTGGGATCCTGTGAAAATTGCCCATGGGATCCGAGATCGTGCATCCCCATCATAGCTGGAATTGAACCTGGTTCTTTGGCACTGAAATTCCTGAGCTGTTACACTGAGAATGCATTTATTTGCTCAGCTTTTATTGTCTGTTGTACTTTTCTTGTTAAATAATCTAAAAATGCAAGGCAGTTTCAGTTTATATTATTTTGTGCCCATCATATAATAATTTTATTATTTTGATACATAGCTATCATTTTTTTCTATAAATTTCCTTATAACCTTTTGACAATTCTCAAGGTATCATTTAATTTTACCTTAGATGATGGGTTTTTAATTTGGTTGCAAAGTGATGAGCTTCCTCATGTTAAACAAAAACTAACTTGTCAATTTAGTTCTGCAAGTCTTTTTAATCCTGTATTTTTAAGTGAATGGGAGGAAAGATTCATCTTTTACAGACTGTTTTTCAGGCTGTTTTGGGGAGGTGTGGGTAGAAATGTTCCTCAGCCTCACTGCTTCTGAATCAGTTTACCCTTGTAGGATTCATCACAGAGTTGTTTGCTGAGCTGAAATGAATCAAGGTATTAGATATTTGACTCAGATAATCCAAATCTGAAAATTTTCTTGACAAAATAATTTTGATGTCTTTGAAGCCCAAGTTCAGTTCCTGGTGACGTATCTGATCTAGATAACAATAAATTGTTCATAAGTCAATTAAAAACTTTAAGGGCGCAATTACAAATGCAATTTTAATAGAAACCAAATAACCAATATGCAAGCGCAATTCATTAAAAATTTTCTAATTCTTTTGAAAGAAATAGGTATCTCATAAAATCTGTAAGGACATTTTGATGACTGCTTAACACACATTGCCCTTCAAGTGAGTGGAAAAGGAATTTTAAAATATTGGAGGTTCTTGGATTTATTTTCACCGCCTTTAGTAATTGATCATAGCTGTAAAACAAAGTATTCAAGGGCATCTTTCGCATTCAAACACAGGTTGCCTTTGTTACTTTGTTCATCTTTGTAGCACACATGTTAGTGCCTCTTACACCATGTGTTTTATTCTTTGTTATCTCCACTTCCAGAAAAAAGAATCAAGTCAGATGCAGGGACCAAGTGACTTGGTAAGAGTTCTGTGTTTTTAGCCACACAAACTGGTGGGAACATCTGACACTGAAGCAGAAAATCACTTTTGCAGATGTGCATTCTGAATGTTCTTTTCTGAAGTGTAGTCTCAATTTCTTACAGATTTTAGCAGCTTGAATGAAATGGAACAACTTAGGAACTATTTAGCATTCCTTGTTAGAAATGTGTTTTTCCAAGTTTGACTACAATAATCTCTATCAGATCACACATAAGAGTGCTAACAAAAGTTGCAAGAAGATTGTTTTCTTTAAAGCACATTTTTTTTCAAGACATCAGTGGTGCACGCTGCTGTGTAACTTGAACTTAAAGTAGTGATTATTATATTGCTTTGTATGTCTTGAGAGAGTGAAGCATATTTAATTTATTTTTCAGGTATTTTTGATCTGATGTTTTCAGACTATCTATCATGCCGACAACACAGTGATCTGAAGAATAATACCGCAGTTTGTGTGGTATTTGTGTAATATATAGTCATTCAATTAAGGTGCATTTAAGAGGCCTATTTAAATATCTGTTTTGTAAATTCCATCTTGTATGATGCCTTCTTTATTTGGAACTTGGTTTCTAATTACTTCTAGGTGCTTAGTTTGCAAAATATGTCTTCAGTTATTTTCTTCCAATGTACAATAAATCAGCTAATGCATGAAAATGGAGAAAGGAGCAGCAACCATTCTAAAATGTTCAACAGTTTTTTATTCCCCTCCACCCCAACCAAATGGTCTATTAGTTGAGTAAAAATTGTGCTGCATTAGGCGTTCAGTCATATTGATGGGAAGGAATATTTGATTCTGCGGGTAATACTTAATTGTGTTGTCACCGAAATATTTGCTGAATTAGAAAATCTATTCAATGGTTCCTCTTTTGATCTAGGTATAGTCTGTTATAATTTTTAATGAAAACAAAATTGTGATATACCAAACCAAAATATACTTTTCATTGTAGTTTTTATTTCAGTGAGTCATGGTTTCTTTTAAACAGAAGCCACTTGGTTAGTTAAGCAAGGTGAATATAATTTCATATGTAAATGAACTATTTTACCATATTTATTGTAGAAACTGATTGGTGTTTTATGACTCTCCACTTGCTTGTTCGTTGTCTCTATCTCACCTGCAAACCACTCATAGTGCAGCTAGCAATGACTACAATGTTTTGGATATCCCAACATTGTAATGGCAAGAAAGTGTTTCCTTTATGCAGCATTCAATTCTGGAAAGCTGTATCGGGTCACAAACCAAAGTTAGAAATGTAGAAACATAGAAAACATACAGCACAATACAGGCCCTTCGGCCCACAAAGCTGTGCTGAACATGTCTCTACCTTAGAACTACCTAGGCTTTACCCATAGCCCTCTTCTTCTAAGCTCCATGTAGCCATCCAGGAGTCTCTTAAAAGACCCTATTGTTTCCACCTCCACCACTGCCACCGGCAGCCCATTCCACGCACTCACCACTCTCTGCGTAAAAAAACTTACCCCTGACATCTCCTCTGTACCTAATTCCAAGCACCTTAAAACTATGCCCTCTCGTGCTAACCATTTCAGCCCTGGGGAAAAGCCTGTGACTACCCACACGATCAGTGCCTCTCATTATCTAGTACACCTCCATCAAGTCACCTCTCATCCTCCGTTGCTCCAAGGAGAAAAGACCAAGTTCACTCAACCTATTCTCATAAGGCATGCTCCCCATGATTAGTGTTTTATGACTCAACACTTGCTTGTTCATTGTCTCGATCCCACCTGCAAATCACTCATAGTGCAGCTAGCAATGAGTGCAATGTTGTGGATATCCCAACATTGTAATGCCAAGTAAGTGTTTCCTTTATGCAGCATTCAATTCTGGAAAGCTGTATTGGGTCAGTTAAGTTGCCATAGAAGTGGAAAAAGCCTCTGTCTTTAAGTGAGCATTAAATGTCAATGAGTTTGAGAATGTTGCAGGAAATCAAAATTGAAAGTCATAGTTACGCACAGGGGTATAGTACATTTGACTGTTTAGTCAGGTAAGCTTAAAAGCTGCTTATGCAATGAGTTGTTTCTCTACAGCATTGTTGGCCTGTGGTTTTGGTGTTTGACCTGTGACCTGAGCTCCAAGCTTGCCTGAAGAGAAAGGCAGATAATTTTTGAGTCTGAAAGGCATTGATGTATAGAGTGATCTGGGTGTCCTTGAAGATATCCCATTGAAAGTTAACATTCAACAACCCTTAAGGAAGTCATCTAGTATGTTGTTAGATAATTAGTGTAAGTGGGTAGCAATGGCCTTGCCCCAGTTATATAGAAGCCTGGAGTATATATTGGTATATACCTTCCAAAAGAGGAATAAGCTTTGGAGAGAGTGCAGCAAAGATACTTTAGATTGATTGCTGGTAAGGTTGCTTTCTTGTCTGAGGAGGAATTGTGCAGCTTATTTTAAATTTAGAAAAATGACAGTGATCTCATTAGAAAATATTACATTCTTATAGGTAAATGAGAGTTGAAGGTTTCTCTGGCGGGGTGTCTAATGAAGAGGCACTCTTTCAAAGTAAGGCTTGGGTCAGTCAGGACTGAAAATGGAAGAAAAATTTTCCCCAGTAGTTAGTAAATCTTTACAAAATGATACCAAAGAGGGCTTTAGAGGCACAGCCACTCTGTATATACAAGGCAGAGATGGAGAGATTTTTGGATATAAAGGGAATGAATGAATATGAGATTATTGGAAAAAATACTTGTTCCATAGCAAGAGATTAGCTATGATCTTATCGAACGGCAGACACAAATGTCTTCTCCTTATCTGCTGCTTTGTTCTTGTCCTCTTTTGACAATAAGAGCTGAAGGTGACCACTACAGTTTCTTGTGAATCACTGAAAATATTTTTATACAGCATCTGGTCAGACTTTTATACAGAATTCCAAAATACACACATGCCTGCCTGATGTAATCTTACCCAAGGCAAATTCTTCATATTGATTTCTTCATCCCTGCGCTGAAAGAAAATATAACATTAAAAAATTGCATAAAGCATTGGTAGAAGGCTCACCTGGGCCCCCAATTGAACTAGTTTCTAAATTCAGCGAGACCAATTGACTCTTTTGTTTATTATCTGAAAGGTGATGGTTTGGGAAAAGTACAGGTGCGGTGAGACCTGGGTGTTCTTGTACACAAAGCATCAAAACTAAACAGTTAGGAAGGCAAATGGTATGTTGCACTTCATTGCTGGAACATTTGAGTACAGAAACAAGATTGTCTTGCTGCAGCTCTACAAGGCTATCTGGATTTTTGTATCCCGCTGGGGTCTCCATATTCATTCAAGTATTATTAGGAAGGCACAAATCATGATTACTCACTGTCAGCTCTGAGCACAAGAAATGTGTTGCATGTGTCACTTAATAAATAAGTGCCTGATGTAATTTTATGACTTGCATGAGAAGGTAGGTGGTTTTCAGATGACAGGAATTGTAGATTGCAAAGAATTTTGTTTGATGGTACATCAGGGTATCAACTGGAAAGTTGAGCAGAGCAGTGCAAAAGGAATTTAATCCAGATAGGTGTGAGGTAATGTGCTTTGGATGTTTAAATTTAGTTGGCCATACAGAATAAATAGTGGTGAATTTAGGTCTATTGGTGTGCAGAAATATTTTGGGGTGCAAGTCCGGAGCTCCAAGGAAGTGCCAACACGAATGGCTTAAGTAGTGAAGAGGGCATTTAGTATGCTTGCCTTCATACACTGAAACATTGAGTGGAGAAGTTGAGCCATCATGTTACCGTTGGACAAAACAGTGGTTTTGCTTCGCCTGGTAAATTTACTGTTCTGCTCACCACACTGCAGGAAGGAATTAGTTATAATACATAGAGTACAGAAGAGATTTGCCTGATTATTGCCTGGAATTACAAGAAGCAATTGGGTTTATTCTTGATTACCTTTATAAAATGATGATGGAAATAGTTGGACAAATCTTCTAGGATATGGGAGTCTCAAGCTGCAGGGAATAAGATTCAGGTAAGAGGGAAGGAATTTAAAGGAGGCTGATGAGTAAGGTAAATATCTGAAAAAAGCTGCTAGAATGAATAGTAGATATAAATACAATTATAAGGCTTAGAAGACATTGAGTACAGTATTTAGACATGAATGGCATAATATGATATGGGCCTAAAGCAGGCCAATGGGATTATCATAGATAGTCATTATGGTTGGCAGAAGCGAGGTGGCCAAACGGACCTTTTACGATGCTCTATAATTCTATGTATCACCTTTTAATCAGTAGCAGAATGACAGTGATCATGGAACAGATTTTTCATGGAAAGACATGGCAATGTATTTTTCATCTCATTTCTCTCTTGTCAACATTTTCTTCACTTAATGCTGCCAAGCCTCTACTTTCTATTCCTGTTGTCAGTTCTGACCAAGTGTTTCAGACCAAAAAGCTGGCCCTGTTTCTTTTTTCACAGATGCTTGATGTGCTGAAAGTGAAATAGAAAAAAATATTTTCTGCAAGTCCATAGCTCGCAATAAGTGGCAACAGGAGTAGGCAGAGTGGCAAAGAATGTGTATGGTGAAACTTGCTTTCATCGGTTGAGGCATTATGTATAAAAATGTTTGAAACTTGAGCTTGGCCACGTTTGGAGAATTGTGTGTAGTTCTGATCACAATACTACAGGAAATGTGTGGAGACTTTGGAGAGAGTGCAGAAGTGATTCAGCAAGATGTTGCCTGGATTGAACAGAAATAGCTGGAATGAAAGAATGGACAAACTTGGATTCTTTTCACTGGACCATCATTTGGTTACTTAATAGAAATATATAGAATTATGAGGCATAGATAGGGGAGGCAAGTGGAAATGTCAAATATCAGAGGTGTAAGGTGAGAGGAAGTTTTGAAGTAGATTTGTGAAGCCAAGCTTTTTTTGCACAGAGAGCAGTAGGCACCTGGAATGTGATGCCAGGGGAGGTGATAGAAGCAGATACGATAGCAATGTTTCGAAGGCATTTAGGCAGACACATAAGCAGGCAAACAGTAGAGACTTACAGACCACACACCATGGTCAGCACAGATCTGGAAGGCTAAAAGGTCAGTTCTACGTTATATGGTGGTGCTGTTAAGGTTAGTGGTTAGACTTTCACTTGCTGGAGATCGTCATTGTGTGCAATTTTTCTGCTGCAAATGTTACATGCCACTTAGCAGCCCATATCTAAATATTTTTCAGGTTTCACTGCATGCAAGAGGGGTTTTCTAATTGAATTCGCACATGGCCTTGCTCAGTGATCATTGCATGTTATTTATGTAAACACTGCCCTAATTTACCATGTAGCCTCGTCACTGTCACTGTCAGGTATTGGAGAATATTGAACACATTGCCTCGTACAAATTGGCAAAGAGTGAGGGTAAAGCAGAAGAAAATAACAACTCTGTTTAAAATAATACAAAGAGTGCCTTTCAAGCTTTCAAATGAGAATGCTTAAGCATTGAGCATTAAGACCTGGAAGACTATAGCCCCAATATACATCAGGTGCTTACATGATGAAGATGAATAGATTGCTGCAATGGGCTTTACAAATTGTACATGGCATGCAGAGTTTCTGAAAATACCAACAAAATAAATTTTGAAAAGAAAAGACTCTTCTTCACCTACATTGTCAGTTGATTTTAGTTTAGTTGAACAGGGAAGATATATCAATAACAAAATGTAGCAACTGAATATAATCTCTCACGGATCTGCTTATTCCACTCGCATGTGATTGATGTCACAGCAGAGTGGAAGAGGTAAATTTGAAGCAGTTCCACAGCTCCAACACTGGATTTTAGTGCCCCCAATGTATTGTACTGCAGGAGATTGATATCATATCCAGTTCTGTAGAAATATTTCCAAGTCATCCAAAATATTTACAGCAGTAATTTCAACATACTTGATATTAACTTTATTCTTTAAATAATGGTGCTAAGAATTTATTCTGGCAATAATTTCTGATGGAGTGAAAGTCATTGCAGTAGGAGCTTGGATTTATTATTGTGCAGTGGTCCTGTTGCACTTAAGGTCTAATATTCAGAAATTTTTGAAGTAAAGTTTACATGAAACTGCTGCTTGAATACAAAAAGGAAAATAACTTGGCTTGGGAATTTTAAGAAGTTATAACATAATCTCACATGTTCAGTGGTTCCATTTAATATTAAAGGATGTATGCAGTACACAACTTGAAATTCTTACTCTTTGCAGACATCCATGAAAATAGATGGTAACTCCCACGAATGAATGACAAAAAAAAACATCAGAGCTCCAGACCTCCTCTTCCCCTCCCCATTTATTTCAGCAGGAAGCATATAAACTCCAAAGGTGTCAAATAGGCTCCATTTTTAATCCCATACAGAAAGCATTTCTGAAAGAAAAATATGTTTTTTCATAACCTCTGTGTATTATGTAAGGTATATCAGAATGGGAAAGCTGCTCGAGAATGGAAAGTTAAGAGACCTCTGACCTCTTATTACAGAAACTCACAGCGTGAAAGTAGAATATTATGAGGTAATCACCATTGATGTATGACACCAAAATGGATCGGCTGCAGCAAGTTAAAACAAACTGTTCTCACCACATTGTGGCGGCATTGAAAAGAATGACATTTCAGCCAGGCCTGCTTGATATATATTGCTGACTCAGAAAGATGGAGCATGTGGAAATGCTCAGGCTTCTATGTTTTAAACTGAAGTTCATAGGAAAGAAAATATGGTTATCATATGCTTAGGCAGTTTGTCTTTGGAGCTAGTATGCAAGTTTTTTTTTCTTTCTTTGTTTTGCATCCCGTGTGAAAATGAAACAGAGATGCCATGGTAACCAGTAATTATTGGTGCAACTTGTTGAGAAGTTTCTGTAGTTCCAAGCTGTTTTAGAAAAATGCTAAAATCGTCCTTTCACCCTGCATCATTCTGACTTTGCAGCTTATTGTTTACCTGCACTGCACTTTCTCTGTAGCTGTTACACTTCATTCTGTGTTGTTTTGTATTACCTTGTTCTGCCTTCTGCACTGTGATTTGATCTGTATGAACAGTATGCAAGAGGAATATTTCCCTGTATCTCAGTACATGTGACAGTAATAATCCAATTCCAAATAATATAAAGCACATCTGTGGAGACACCTTTGCAGAATTAGAACATCTGATTGAAATTGACTTGGAATGCTGCAGTATGCTGCTGATGTAAGATCTGGCGGTCACCTGAACTCTTCCTTTACATCTCATTCCCTGTATTTTTTTTTTCTGAACCCAACGAATGAAAAGATGGCTTTGAGTTTTGAAGTGTTTGAAGGGACAGTGAAAGAAGTTGAGAACCTTCCCACAAGCCATCACTTCAAATGTATACCTAAATCTTTTACCTCTGCGCACACTTTTCCTATATTTGTAGTTGTGATGAAGTTTGACTTGCGTTTAGTTTCAAGCTATAATCAAAAGTAGATTTAGAATTTCTGTTTGCTTTAATTGAAATATTTTAGATTGTGAAATTGAGATGTACACTTGTCTAGTGTTCATTGCCATTAGGACTAATTCATATTGTAGCCTGCACAATTGTTCTGATCTACAGTACCATTTTTCATTTCTCTGTTGTTAGTTTTCATGCTTAGTATTTCTCCAGAATGAATGGAGTCCTTGTAAAGTATGGTGCTACAGAAGGATCAGCCCTTGTGCAATTGCTATCGGTTATTTGACAGCATGGTCAATACTAGCAGGTTATTTGTGACTGTGGAGAAAGGAAAATCAAAACCATGACAACGCTAGTTCCTATGTTACATCCTCCAAGAACTCTTCCAGCAGCAGGCAGTGAGCAGTTTTGCATGTCCTTTTACTGAGCATCTCAGTTTGTGCATGCTGAGATTAATTGCTGTACTTTTATCCTTCTTGCAAATAAAATGAACATATCCAGTTATAAATTAATCCAGGTAATTCTTCATAAACAATTTAAACTGAATCTTTAATTAACAATTAATCCAAATAATTCTTCATAAACAATATAAATAATTGAATGTGTATTAGGTATATTGTAACCTTCCAGGAGAAAGATCTGTACAAATTTGGTTGTATCATTTCTTCTTAGTTAAAAGAATAAATATTCATATATATGTTTTAATAATGCAGCTTCGTTTTTAGATAAATAAATCTAAAGTTGTTCAGTACTTGTTAATCTGTTAATAACTTTAAAGTTGCACAAATATAGGTTTATTTTTGTGCTGGAAGATAAAATTTCATAGTGATCTACTTCTCTTTCATTTTGTCTGTTTCATAAAACTCGGGGAAATTTCAAACAGAAACTCCCTTGATGATTTTTCTTTTTCCTTTGAACTTGCTCTACACTCTCTTGTGTAAATTAAATTAAAATGAAAATTATTTTAGAGAGGCAACAATAGATATGATGAAGAGAAATGGAGATGGATAAAAATCCTTGCCAATGTATAAAGAAGCAAGTTTGATAAAGGGGGAGAAAAAGTACTGTAAATAAATTGTGTAGAAAGAGATCAGTGCAGAGAAATATCAAAGTCTTGTGCATGCTGCAGATTTGAATGCTCTTTTACTGAGCTTCAATCAAAACTGTTATCCTACCTTGTTGATCAGATCTTGCTTTGACTTAGATAAATGTGGAATTATCCATCAGGGTAACAGCACAATCCTCTTAAAATTGTACAAAGCATGTAACAGTGCTGAAAGACGTAAAGAAGATCTCTCCACGGTTATCATGATCTCTATTATAGATCACAGCTGTCTGAAGCTTTACCACCAATGCAGAGTGACCACTATCCACTACCTCTCCTGTGTTTATGGCAATTTCTGTGGTATAAAATCAAGTGCACCATTTTGCTCTTTCTTAGACACCATTAGAATACATTTGGGCCTCTTTTTTTTGAAGTACAATTTGTCGAGTTGTTTGGAGGAAGAGTGAAATAAATATATGCCATTCATGAGGTTACAGATTTTGGTTAAGTATATTTTTGTATTGGTGATGGTTTACAATGACATCTAGATGCCCAATTTTGGGTTGTCAGAGTTTTTTAAAGTCTGTCCAATTAGTACTAAACCACAGTGGGAAGTTTGTGCAGAGTTGAGATGAGTTTCTTTTTGTCAGAGTTGTGTTTAGATAGATAAATCTGCAAAAGAGAGACCTGTGAGAACAAGGAAATACTTTGTTGTGTCACCAATCTGTGATCCAGCTAAGTCAGTGGAGGTGTATATACAAAATGCTGGATGACCTCAGCAGGTCACGTAGCATCCATGAAAAGGAATAAACAGTTGCATTTCAGGCCGAGGTCTTTCATTATGTCTGGAAAGGAAAGGGGAAGAAGCCAGCCTAAGAAGTGGTGGTACTGCTGAATGGACATAGAGCCCTTGCACAGCATATATTTTGTATGGTTTAGCATTCAGTGCTTTTCAATGGGACAATCTGTAGCTGTGAATGGCTGCTCAGCGGTAAATCAAAAAGAGGTTTCTTAGCTCATGTTTGCTTTGATTTTATGAGTTTGTAATCAATATTGAGAACCACACTCTTTACTCCCTGTCCTTCTTGTTAACTGCTTTACTGCCATCCATGTGGGGTCAACACTTTCCGTGCGATAGGATTTAGCTTGGGAATCCGGCACATTGCTTAAACGTGTGTGGTGGATGGTGACCATGTTTAGCACTGACTTTGACATGTTGGAGTTCAGTGCCGGGAACTGGTTGTATCTTTGTTCTGTTTTAACACTGCAGCCATGATGTAACTTGACGGCTTGCTGAACCATTTCAGAATGTAGCCAAGGGACCAGCACTGCTGCAAGTTTGGGTCATGTGCAGGGCAGGCTGGTTAAAGAATGAAGTTTGGTCTGCTGGATGGTGTTTGAGAAACAGGTGGACTTTTATGACAATTTGGTAGTTCAATAGTCATAATTACAAAGATGCTATTGTTTAAATTGCAGATTATTTTTAACTGACTTTATATCCTACCACTGGGCCGATTGAAATTCCTGCCTCTGGGTTGTTACTGCATGTCTGTGGGTTACAAACATTGTAATTTAGTGACTTGCTGCCAGCCTGCATGGTTCCAAGATATTGTAAATGGAATGATCATTCTCAAGAGACATTTAAATTACATTCCACTGTTTTCCTGATAAAGAAGCATGTGAACGAATTAGATTGTCTTCTTTTCACTAGTGTGGTTGCCAGATTTCAGTAAGCTAAATGGTCTGTTGCCTCAATGGAATGTGCAGTTTTAAGATATAATGGAACAACAAAAATAGTGGATGTTGCATTACCTTACTTTGGAAATAATGTGTTATTTTGCAAAGAAATATATAAATATACATTTGCCCTACAAATATTAATTGGTGGCATGAGGCAAGAGTATACGGTGTGTTTGTGGGTGGGGGTCTCATTGAGCTACATCACGCTTTTGTGTAATTTGGCAGAGTAGGTGTTTTGGGTTGGAGGGCAAATAAATGGGTCATTGTCTCAAAATATGGAAATAGTCATTAATGAGAAGAAATTAGTTCACCCAGGGAGCAGTCAACTTTTCAGGTTCTCTGCCCAAAAAGATTGTGGTTGCTCAGTGGTTGCGTAAGTTGATGGGATAGATTAAGTGATATTGAGGCAAAAGATCAGCAGCAACTTTGTTGAATGATAGAGCAATCATAAGTGGCCTAATGGCCTCTCATGCTTCAATTTCTTACCTTCAAGTTCAAGTTCATTGTCATGAGAGTACATGCCCAAGATATAAATGCCATGAAAATTAGCTTTTAAGCAGCAGCTTGGTACATTAGAACCATAAATTACAATTGAGTTAAGTGCAAGGGGTTTTGCAAATGCAAAATGCTGGAGGAACTGAGCAAGTCAGGTAACAGTGATGGAGTGGGATAAACAGTCAACAGTTTGGGCAGAGACACTTCATCAGGACTAAAAGGGCAGGGGGCAGAAGTCCGAATGAGAAGGTGGGAGGAGAGGAAGTCATACAATCTGGCAGGTGATAGGTGAGGGAGAAGGTGGGTCGGTGGTCGAAGATGACAGGTGGAAGAGATAAAGGGCTGAAGAAGAAGGAATCTGATTGAAGAAAGGGAAGGAGGGGCAACAGAGAGCGGAAATGGGCTGGTGAAGAGAAGGTGTGAGAAGGGAGCCAGTATGGAGGAAGGAAAAATAGAAAAGGGGGAGGAGGGAGTCTTTACCAGAAGTTAGAGAAATTGAAAAATGTCATCAGGTGGGAGGTTACCCAGGAAGAATTTGAGATGTTACTCCTTCAACATGAGTATGGTCTCATTGTGGTAGTAGAGGAGGCCATGGACAGACGTGTTGGAATGGAAAGCCGAATTGAAACGAATGCCCACAGGGAGATGCTGCTGTTTGTGCTGGACAGAGTGAAGGTTCTCAATGACGTGGTCCACAGTCAAATTTGGGTCTCAGTGAGACAGAGGAGACCACACCAAGAGCATTAGCTGACCCCACCAGACTCCCAGGTGAAATGTTGCCTCACCCGGAAGTACTGTTTGGGGCCCTGAATGGTGGTGAGAGAGGAGGTGTAGGGGCAGTTGTAACACTTGTCATGCTTGCAATGATAAGTGCCAGCTGGGAGATCACTAGGGAGGGACAAGTGGACAAGGGAGTTATGTGAAGAATGATCACTATGGAAAGCAGAGATTTGGGAAGAGCGGAAGATGTGCTAAGTGGTAGGATCCTGTTGTAGATGGTGGAAGTTATTGAAGATAATGTGCAGGAAACAAAACTGCCAAGAGGGTCATTGGAGTCTCCCTCATTCCTATTTGTGATATTTACTGGGAGCGTTGCAGATGAAGAGCCTGAAACAGTTGAGGATCCTTAATACCCATCCCATAGTCTCTTTTGCCCATTATGTCAGGAAGGAGGTACAAAACCATCAGGACCTGCTCTGGCAGATTGGGTAACAGCTTCATCCCTCAGATTGTGAGACTAATGAATACCTTCTCACCAGCAAGGTCTCATCACTCAGACAGCGAGCTGTTTATTGTTTACTTGTGCTGCACACTACATGCATTTTGAATTATATTTTTGAACTTATAATATTTTAGTATATGTGCTGTGCGTGATATATGTTTTGTGAGTGCACTGTGGTCTGGAGGAACATTATTTTGTTTGGTCGTTGTATGTACAGTCAGATGACAGTAAACTTGAAAACAAAGGCTTGTGGGGTGGTTGATAAGGGTAAGGAGAACCCTGTTCTTGTTACCACAGCAGGAGGATGGGGTGAGGGCAGATGTGTAGAAAATGGAGCTGATAATGGGTGAGGGCAGCATTGATGTTGGTGCAAGAAAACAAGGGGAATTCTGCAGATGCTGGAAATTCAAGCAACACACATCAAAGTTGCTGGTGAACACAGCAGGCCAGGCAGCATCTCTAGGAAGGGGTACAGTCGACGTTTCAGGCCGAGACCCTTCGTCAGGACTAACTGAAGGAAGAGTTAGTAAGAGATTTGAAAGTGGGAGGGGGAGATCCAAAATGATAGGAGAAGACGGGAGGGGGAAGGATGGAGCCAAGAGCTGGAAGAAAACCCCATTCTTTGAAAAGTAACATCTCAGATGTTTTAGAATGGAATCCCTCATGCTGAGAACATGTGCTGCAGAGATGGAGGAACTGAGAAGAGGGATTATTATTTTTACAAGTGACAGAGTGGAAAGAGATAAAGTCAGTCGGTTGGTAAGGAACAGGGTTTCTCTTCCACCACCATCAGTGCCTGAAATGTTGACCGTTTATTCCCCTCCATAACTGACTTGGTGAGTTCCTCCATCATTTTGTGTGTGTTACTTACAATTAAATTAACATAAAATTATGCTGTCTGTTTGCTGAAGCAACAAAAGCTAATTTCTCTTTGCCTTTATCTCATGATTCTGCATGTTCTTCTGCTTCAAATATTTTAACTGGTTTTTCCAATCTCTTGTGGAAAAGCAGTCAGCACTCCAAAAGATGACATAAATAATTTCTTCTAATCCATTGCCTGATCTGTTTACAAGCAATTTTAAGGTGATAAATCCCTTACTTTGAATAAGCAACGGGGAATAATAGTCAATCCTTTTTTGCCTCTGAAAATTTTCTTTTTATAAGCTTTTCCCTAATCCCTCTTTGTTCTGGGAAGAAAAATAAACATCCTAAAAGCTGAGCTTTTACTTTCTTATTCCTTAATGTACTTTATTTTGTAGGAAAGTCTTATTTTTGTGTACTTTATAATTCTCTTTGAAAATTTGGTGATCTGGTTTTATGAGGGATGGGCAATAAATTTGCATCTCATAAATAATTTCTAACAAGTTTGTACACCAGCATGCCCACAGAAATTTTACAGATAATTTGAAGTTTCTATTCAGGCTTTGGAACTATAATTACAACTTTTAATCTTTCCACCACTGAAAATGGATTTAACCCCTTAATAGTTCAGACTGTTGGCAAAGATTGATCCATTTGACTTGAATTTCTAGCCATTGCTAGGTGAATCTATCATCTCAATGTGATGTTATCCACTCATTTACTCTTGTGGTAGGATTGCATTTAAAATTCAAACATTTTACATTCCATCTCCATCTGTGGCTGACTTGATCAAATCTACTGCATGCTGCACACATTAAGCATAGTTATGCTAATACTTGACTGAGTTGCTTGATCAGAACTGCCTCATGAAAACAGAACTTCCCATATAAGAAAGTACAAAAAAAGTTGGTGTAATCTGTGTCATTATTCAGAGTGAATGTTGTTCCCTTTATTGTGCCGTGGTGTATGGCAATGCCACTTGCACAGATCCCTTCTTGATGAAATGAAGCTGAAATTAATGCTGTGTTTAATTTTTGTCATAATTTTACTAAGTGGAATGATGTATTGCAAGAAGAAAGTCTTTATCAGTATTATGCTTACTAAGTCATTTCCAAATGTAAATATTCTGAAGAAAGAAGTACATTTAAAGTGGTATCTGGCAGCATTCATTTTTTAATTCAACTTCCATTGGGAAAAGCAACGTTGGTTAAAAGAAACCTAGCACATGAATGCTCATTTCAGAGTTTTCCAGCTGGAATAATACAAGTCATTCTCCTGTCCCATTTACTATACATGAGCATCTGTATTTCTTTTGCATCTAGTCTAGTTGCATCTGTATTTTTCTCTTGAGACAGAAAAAGATATTTTCTGATCTCCACGTTGTGTCCATTTTCAACCTTGGAAATTTAATTATTGTAGTTGAACGCATTTCAGGTTTTGACTTGATCTCTTTAAACACTGGATTTATTCCAAGTTTCAGCCTCACATACTGTCAGTTGCAGAAAGATTTTTCACCATTCATCCTAAACTGATGGTGTCTTGTCAACCATAGCCTCTTGTCATGGAAGCTGGCTTAGATTTTCAGATTGGTTAAGGGGGCTCATTCTCCAGTAAATGGTGAAACATATGAGTTCAGTCATCTTAAAGCTAAGTTAATTTATTCCCCCACTTAGTCCTTTTTCCTAAGACATGATTAATATTTGTAAATATCTCAAAAGGAAGCAACCTTAATAGCAATTTGAATCTTGCCTGAGGTAGCTACATCATAATTCAGCTTCTGTAATAGACATTATTATGCCAACAGTTCTGAAATGACTTATATTGACCATGTATGCATGATCCCTCTTAAGCTCTGATGCACCTTCAATTACTCCAAAAGACTGAAGTAGGGTAAATACTGAAAGGCTTTTATTCGCAGTAAAATATGACTTCCAGCATGCTGAATGTCTGCCCCTGGACTGAGGGGGAGGAGCAGGGCGAAATCACCTTTATTCAGGGGTCTGTGGGAGGAGCCACAGGGGCAGTCAGCAGAGGGACGTGTCCAGACAGTTAACCCAGTTACAACATATATATATAGTTTACCACAAGCTCCATCATACTATGTCTGTCATACCAGTCTGAAGGCTCTCAGCTTCTTCCTTGAACTCCTTAAAGATTAGCATTATTTATCACATGTATATTGAAACATACAGTGTAGTGCGTTGTTTACATGAAATCAAATCAACTAGAATTGTGATGGGTAGCCTGCAAGTGCCACAGTGCTTCTGACGCCAACCTAGCATGCCCATAACTCACTAATACTAAGGCTAAGTCTTTGGAATGTTGGAAGAAACCAGAGCACCTAGAGGAAACCCATGTGTTTATGAAAAGAACATATCTGATTCTTTCCTTCCCATCCTGGTTCTCTCTTATCATACCACAAACATCCATAACAAATCAGCAGACTTTTGTAGCCATTTTGATGATACATCCTCCCATCCTGTGTTTATTTTTAATTCAGCGTGGAACGGGCCCTTCCAGCTCAAGAAACCACACCGCACTGCCCCACAACCCACCTATTCAACCCTAGCCTCATCACAGGACAATTTACAATGGCCAATTAACCTACAAAGTGCTGCGTCTTTGGACCGTGGGAGGAAACCCACACGCACGCAGGAAGAACGTGCATCCTTTCTTACAGAAGATGCCGGAATTGAACTCTGAATTCCGATGCCCCAAGTTGAATAACTTTGTGCTAACTGCTATACTAGCTTGGGACCCATATATCCTGTAAGATCTCTGAGCTGCTCTGCCTCCTTTTTATTTACTCTGATGATGAGGTTTCACTCAGGTTTATCCTGCAACATCTTCCTTCTTTCTGAACTATTGTTTTCCTTTTCCCATGGTGGACAGAGCCTTAATTGCACCTCATCCATTTCCCATGCCTCTCTGATCTCAATCCTCACCTTCATGAAGGAGATAATTTTCATTCTGTAGATTCCTTACCTACCTTTGCAACTTTAAATTAACATAATTTCTCTCTTTTCCATTTCTGGCAGTGAGGTCTTCACTCTGAAAGGGAGGTTGCCTCATCTGCTGAGTGTTCTCAGCAATTTCTGGTTTTTTTTTGCAAAGTTCAGGTCTTTTGTATCTGCATCATTTAGGCAGGTAGTCATTACTGAGGTGAGGGTGTGTTGCAGGTATTGTTCATTTAAAACTGGCCTGAGGGCATTAATTCACCCTGGTAATATGGGATTGAAGCTATTATGGAATATCAGTACACCATATCTGAAGCGCATTAGTGAATCAGATTTCACAGTCATTACACAATTTATAGAATTCACAATAAATTGAAATGGGATTAAACTAGTTAAACAATTGCATTAGGGATGTGTGCAGCAATGGGCAAGAAACCACTAAAGCAGCCACAAAATCAGTGAAGTTTTAAAATTCAAACTCAGGCCTCTCTTCTGCTTTTCTTGACTCCAGTTTCCATTCACCTGAATTGGATTTATCAATAAGATTGCCCTGATCTCCAGTTTGAAATTCTGAAATTGCTGGCACCTCAAATTGTGTTAATTTTCTTTGATGCACAGACAATGAGATCTTTCTTCCCCTGTCAATAATGTGTTAAGGAAGTTACGTTGTGCATGAATACAGCCTTTACATAGTTCAGTCTCATCTTTATGAAGTTATTTTCTTTGATTTGAAGTCAGATTGCACACAGGTGGAGAATTGAATGTCATTGTTTAAAGTTGCTTAATTTAGTGAATAAATCCATTTCATCTGTATTAAAACTGCACTAAGTACTACTCAAACATCAAGGCATGTTCTTCATTGAAAAAGAAAATTAAAAGAGTGAAACATTCTGGTAAGCTGTCCAGATGTATTGATTCTGGGAAGATTGTAACTTTGAAAAAGACCTTTCACCAAAATTGGTGTTTTACATGACCTTTGCAATTCCAAGTGCATCTTGGGAACTATTCTTCAATTATATATGAAACAGAGATGGCACACATTGATAGAACCTGAGTACACAGTGGTTTCAACAACATTGTTAACCATCCCTTCTCTTTCTTTGCTCACACCTTTCTTGCACAAATCAGTCACGTATTAGTTATAAACCTGATTCCGGTTCTGATTGTGACAAATCATTGGGAAGTCTGGGGACATTGTTCTTGACAAATCTGCTGAATACTTAACGCTTCTAATTCTCTTTGAGTGAGAATATCCTTCTTTGTTTCTGTTTTCCAAACAGAAAAAATGGGTTTGAGGTTTATTTTAATAGGGCAACTTTTACATGACTTAGCTCCCATTTTGTTGACATTTTGAGGAAACTTAGTTAGGAATAGTCAAATAGTGTGAGCAGATTCCTTCTCCTGAACACAGAATTCTGAATTAGATTTATGTGGCTGGGTTGTACTACTTTTGGTGTCTCACTGTATTGTATATTAGCTTGAGAGTTGCAATGTCAACTTTGCAGCAAATTTCGGCTGATGGTACATATGGATTTTTTGTAGTCTTCTGATGTTATCCTCACAAATTTCTCACTTTAAGTCATCTGTGAATTTGGCGGGCATGTCATAACTGGCTTTTACCAAGTTCATTGTAGGAAGTTGTAAAAGTCATAGCCCCTACACTGATCCTGTAACACATAACATACTGCATCCTGCCAACCACAAAAATACCCATTCATGCCAACTCAAACACGAAGAAATCTGCAAATGCTGGAAATTCAAGCAACACACACAAAAAATGCTGGTGAACGCAGCAGGCCAGGCAGCATCCATAGGAAGAGGTATATTCGACGTTTCAGGCCGAGACCCTTCGTCAGGACTAACTGAAAGAAGAGATAGTAAGCGATTTGAAAGTGGGAGGGGGAGATCCAAAATGATAGGAGAAGACAGGAGGGGGAGGGATAGAGCTGAGATCTGGGAAGTTGATTGGCAAAAGGGATACGAGGCTGGAGAAGGGAGAGGATTCATGCCAACTCTCTCTTTCCTGCTAGCCAGCTTATTTTCTGTCTACATCATTTTGTCACCAGGAGGCTGTCTACCTGTCCCTTTTATCCATAGCACATGTTACTTCTTGGAAGAACCCCCGGTAAATTGGTCAAACATGCCCCTTTCACAAAACTGGGCTGACCTTGTCATTTGACAAAATGCTGACTTTTCCTGCTGAGTCGGGAGAGGGATGCAAAAAGTATGGGAATACTCTCTGCAAGAACAAGGCAGTCATAAAGTCGTCTGTGGTCACCGATCAGTTCATTAAAATCTCATTGTTTTACCAACTTGGCTGATGTCAAACAAAGTATCAGTGAGAAAGCATTATTTAACTTGTCTTTTAGTCATGATGCAAATTGCTGAATGAAGCTTGAAGGTTACAGATGATGAAAGTAGAAACTGAAATATCTAAATAATTAATTTAATTATGTAATTTAAGATCACTTTCTCAAGTAGTCATGCAGGGAAGATAAGATGTAAGTTTTCTAAGTGAGTTTTCAAGTCCAGATAGTTTAAAGAACAGTAGTTACGGATTTTCACATCATTTACAAACTCATTAGGGCCAAATAAAAAAAAGACTAGTTTACAGCAGGGCCTAATTATTAAAAATCGTAAATTGCATTTATTCAAGTAAGCAAATAATGAACATCTGGATGAACTCAGCAGGTCAGGCAGCATCTGCAGAGGCAAAGGGATTGTCGACATCACTGATGCAGGGTCTCAATCTGCAATGTCAATTATTGCTTTACCACCACAGACGTGATTTAACCCGTTGAATTTCTAAAGCAGTTTTTGTTTGCATCTGGAGAAGTTTGTGACCAGTGCAACATCTGAATTAGCACATAGAACATAGAGTAGTACAGCACAGTACAGGCCCTTCAGCCCACAATGTTGTGCTGACCCTTAAACCCTGCCTCCCATATAACGCCCCGCCTTAAATTCCTCCATAGTAGTCTCTTAAATTTCACTAGTGTATCTGCCTCCATCACCGACTCAGGCAGTGCATTCCACGCACCAACCATTCTCTGAGTAAAAAAACTTGCTCTAATATCCCCCTTGAACTTCCCATCCCTTACCTTAAAGCCATGTCCTCTTGTATTGAGCAGTGGTGCCCTGGGGAAGAGGCACTGGCTATCCACTCTATCTATTCCTCTTCATGTCTTGTATACCTCTTTCATGTCTCCTCTCATCCTCCTCCTCTCCAAAGAGTAAAGCCCTAGCTCCCTTAATCTCTGATCATAATCCATACTCTCTAAACCAGGCAGCATCCTGGTAAATCTCCTCTGTACCCTTTCCAATGCTTCTACATCCTTCCTATAGTGAGGCGACCAGAACTGGACACAGTACTCCAAGTGTGGCCTAACCAGAGTTTTATAAAGCTACAACATTACCTTGCGACTCTTAAACTCTATCCCTCGACTTATGAAAGCTAACACCCCATAAGCTTTCTTAACTATCCTATCTACTTGTGAGGCAACTTTCAGGCATCTGTGGACATGAACCCCCAGATTCCTCTGCTCCTCCACACTACCAAGTATCCTGCCATTTACTTTGTACTCTGCCTTGGAGTTTGTTCGTCCAAAATGTACTACCTCACACTTCTCCGGGTTGAACTCCATCTGCCACTTCTCAGCCCAGTTCTACATCCTATCAATGTCTCTCTGCAATTCAGAATCCACCTGGCCAAACTTCCCTGGATCCCATGCCTTCTGACTTTCTGAATAAGCCTACCATGTGGAACCTCGTCAAATGCCGTACTAAAATCCATGTAGATCACATCCACTGCACTACCCTCATCTATATACCTGGTCACCTCCTCAAAGAACTCTATCAGGCTTGCTAGACACGATCTGCCCTTCACAAAGCCATGTTGACTGTTCCTGATCAGACCATGATTCTCTTAATGCCCATAGATCCTACCTCTAGGAATCTTTTCCAACAGCTTTCCTGCCACAGACGTAAAGCTCACTGGTCTATAATTACCCGGACTATCCCTACTACCTTTTTTGAACAAGGGGACAACATTCGCTTCCCTCCAATCCTCCGGTACCATTCCCATGGACAACGAGGGCATAAAGATCCTAGCCAGAGGCTCAGCAATCTCTTTCCTCGCCTCATGGAGTAGCCTGGGGAATATTCCATCAGGCCCCGGGGACTTATCCATCCTAATGTATTTTAACAACTCCAACACCTCCTCTCCCTTAATATCAACATGCTCCAGAACATCAACCTCACTCATATTGTCCTCACCATCATCAAGTTCCCTCTCATTGGTGAATACCGAAGAGAAGTATTCATTAAGTGCTCACTTCCACAGCCTCCAGGCAGATCTTCCCGCCTTTATATCTAATCGGTCCTACATTTACTCCTGTCATCCTTTTGTTCTTCACATAATTGAAGAATGCCTTGGGGTTTTCCTTTACCCTACTTGCCAAGGCCTTCTCATGCCCCCTTCTTGCTCTCCTCAGCTCCTTCTTGAGTTCCTTTCTTGCTACCCTATATTCCTCAATAGACCCATCTGACCCTTGCTTCCTAAACCTCATGTATGCTGCCTTCTTCCACCTGACTAGATTTTCCACCTCACTTGTCACCCATGGTTCCTTCACCCTACCATTCTTTATCTTCCTCACTGGGACAAATTTATCCCTAACGTCCTGCAAGAGATCCCTAAACATCGACCACATGTCCGTAGTACATTTCCCTGTAAAAACATTGTCCCAATTCACACCCACAAGTTCTAACCTTACAGCCTCATAATTTGCCCTTCCCCAATTGTTGGATTAATGACTGCAACTTTAAGATGATGCACTGTGCCATAACTGCAGGCAAATTCTGAAGGTGATATCAGTTGCATGATGTGGTGAAAGTGACGATCAGTAATTTTGTAAAATCTGGGCCGATATTTGTTGGTTCAGATGGTTGATGAGATATCAAGAAGCTGCAGAAGGTTGTAAATCTCATCAGCTCTATCTTGGGTACCAACCTGCAAATTACCCAGGACACCTTCAGGGAACGGTGTCTCAGAAAGGCAGCTTCCATTATTAAGGACCTCCAGCACCCAGGGCATGCCCTTTTCTCACTGTTACCATCGAATAGGAGGTACAGAAGCCAGAAGGCACGCACTCAGTGATTCAGGAACAGCTTCTTCCCCTCTGCCATCGGATTCCTAAATGGACATTGAATCTTTGGACACTATCTCACTTTTTTAAAAAATACAGTATTCTGTTCTTGCACGCTGATTCTTATTCTGATATCTAAAGCTCAGATAAAACTCTTAATATGTACTCAGTAAAGAAACAGGGTAAATGTTTGCTTCTTGTTAATTGTTCTTCCCTCGTGGCTGTAGCTAGTCATTGCTTTACTAGTGCATTGGGATTGCTGAATTTGATAAACTATTTCTTCATACTTGTACTATAAGTGCTCACAGGTTCTTTGGAATACAAAAACCTTCATTTTAAGCTTCATTGGGCCATGAACTAACACTGTGGTATGCTACTGTTGTTGTGATAGCTCTTGAAATAGTTGTTGTCCGCTGATAAAATGCAGTTAACCTGCAGCATTTATGTTGATGTGTAGGTGTTTATTTGATTGTATGTATTCTCTCTCATGTGGTTTTGCACAGTGATTCAAAGCAGTTGTCTTCAAAGGAGGTGTGATTAGAGGGCAGTGAATAAGTGTACTGGGAAATGCAAATACAATTTAGGCTCACATTAAATATCCCATTTTTATATTCCCAACATAATTTTTTAAAATCATGTCAATCTCATAAAGGTAAGATGTTATAATTAAACCCTTACCTCACAAGTAGTGCTCTATTAGCAGTGCAACACAGCAGTGGAAATTTCAGAACCATTGAAATTCAGGTGCAAGTATAAGTATTTTTGAGCAGAAGGCATTAATTTTTCTTTTATCTTTGCATCATAATATCAATGAGAGTTGTTGATGTGAAGTTCTACTTTTGCCCAACTTGGATCTTCTAAAATCTTGGTTTCGTGTTATTTCTGCATTTAGCTGTTAGCTCAGAGTGTTGCCCTCGTTCAGTGTTAACTATGTCCTATGTTCTTAGTTGCAAATAACATTGCACACATAGTGAAAACACTGTCATTATTATCTATCATAAATTAATTGCATTTTATTTATAAAAGTATAATGAACTGTTTTGTAGTCAAGTTTATAAAATGGAAGCTACATGCACTTCATGTTTTGAATAATTGAATCTCTTAATGTTAGATGTTAATTAGTTGCAGCATTAAATATGAGAGAATGCTTTTAAGTGTTCTTTTATGATTGAGCGATGATGGAAGATCTGATCTTCATTCAAAAGTGATGCAGTGATAAACAGTAATAATCTTAAGTGGCAATGTTATGTGTCTTCTGTTTTAGAAAGCAGAGGATGATGACTTGGTTCTTACACCAGATGGCACGAGGGAGTTCCTGACTTTTGAAATTCCTCTCAATGACACTGGATCTGCAGGCCTTGGAGTTAGTGTCAAAGGAAATAGGTCGAAAGAGAATCATGCTGACCTGGGCATATTTGTGAAGTCTATCATCAATGGAGGAGCAGCATCTAAGGTAGGCCTATTTAATGCCTAGTCTCTTAATATGCCAAATAATTATTTTGTATGAGGGAACATACATGTATGATCTTTTGGAAATGAAGCTAAGTAGGCATTGTGGTATTCTTGGTCTTGCGTCCAACTCTGTCTTCTGATTCATTAATGTTCATAATACTATCAGTCTCATCTGTGGATGGGCTGAATGATTTAGCGGTCTCAGGCATCTGATACTGTTACTTTCAAAGGATTTGGAACCATTAAAGTAAATAATGTCTTCCTCATCGTACTTCTAAATGACCATCTTCTTGTCCTGAACTTTGCATCCTCTTTCCAGACACTCAATCCAGGCGTAGCCTCTTGACATCTTCATTTCAATCTTCCTCAGAATCTTGCTTGTGGTGCTGTGTAACAATGAGAAGTTTAAAAAAAAACCTCGGTCATTATAGACCTTATCCTCTCTCTGGAGAGTACTGACTGGCAGGTGAAAGTGAGGTTAGAGCTGCTCTCTGGTACTTCACTCATTACTATCAGTTATGCATGTCCTGATAGTGCTCTTCATTTATTGAATTGCTCAGAAATTAGTCAAGGCTGGTCATATCCTCACAAGAGATTTTGTATGTGCAGCTCCTGTTGTAGTCGCTGCAGAAAGATGGGATTTATACCCTGAGTGATTCTCTCATTCTCTCCAAGGTAACTGAAATCAGTTGGGGAAGTTATATTTTTGGAGATGCCCTGAATGACTAACTTAAAGCAATGCAGAACTTGAACCTGTGCCCCACGTTGGATAATTCCGCATTGATTAAAGCAATATCAAAGATATTCCATCAGCAAATTACAGTGGATGCTGATTAAAATGGTAGAAATACACATATCAGGCAGCCACTGTGCAATTAGCAAATGATGGATGTACTCAGTCAGTCAGGCAACATCTATGGAGGGAGGAATAGAATTAATGATACAGAGCTTTTTGTGTATCTTGTTTCAGACAAATGACTTTTAAATGAGCAGTCCGTTGGCCAACTAGGTTTCAACTTAGTGAAAAGTGAAAATATCCTCATGGGTTAGTTTAAGGATATGTATTTTTTTTTGTTTTCGAATTTCACAGATCATTTTGGCTTATTGAAATTATTTTTACCCCAAAGGAAATTCATATGTCTCAATTATACAGGTTTATATGAAGACATCATTAATTTAAATCCATAATTATAGTAAACAAGCAAGAGCACTGGATTAATGTGTTAATCAGGTTTGAAATCTGGCAAAAAAATACCATCTTTTAAAGCTTGGAAGAAGAATGATGGCAAGGCTTATTGTAATATCGTAAAAACATGCAGAAGCATGTGAAAGATTGTTTGAAAGTGCAGAAGGGAAATGTTAATAAACTCATCCAGTATATCAATTAGCTAATCTTCCAGATAAATTGCCTTCATTTTAAAGGAAAAAGGAGCCAAAAGCCATAATTGAGGATAGATTCAAGAAATTGAATGCTTGATCAAGCACGTATCAATGAAATGGTTGGAGTATTGATAACACAAGTGGAATTTTATAAAATGTGATTTGTCTGCAGTTGTTTTAAATGCACTCAAGCAGATAAAATCTGGAGAATTGGGATTAATAACAAAAACCAAGGTGTTTCAGCTGTTCTTGGATCAATCCAATATAAACTTATGGAATCAGTTATCATTTAATTTGTAAGATGGTTAATGTGAGCCAACTGTAGGTTTCTTAAGTTCTGTCAAAAATGCTTTTCTTAATGAAGTCCACATATTAAATGGTACACTTGTAGAGTTTAATAGACAAATCTTTTTAAATATAAATTTTTGTAGTTCTGTAATAATATATACAGCTGGCTAAGAAAATGAGTTAATGCTAGGAAGTTGTTGGCTGCATCTTGGAAAGTTATAATTTGATTTGTGAAGTATTCAGGGGTTTCCTCGAGGGATTGATGACATTTACTAATTAAAACAATTGTATTTCTCTTTCTAGTTTCAGACTACCCTGCAATGAGTTTTTAAATGTTTTTAGCATATTTCAATGAATTTTTTCATCTTTTTCAGGAAGATATAAAATGTTTATTTTTTCTTCCGATTTCAAGGAATGTGAGTTTAGTAAGGTAGATGGCACTAAAATGAAAGATCAGAGGAGATCTCATTGAATAACATATCTAGCATGAGGGACTGATTGGCCTATTCCTGCTTTTATTTCTGAAGTTTTTGCGTTCTCATTTAACTTTGATTGAGAAAGTTAATGCAAACTAGTTTTGATCTGCTAACAATACCAATCTTTGCAGACTAGTTGAAACCAAGAAAGTAACTTGGAAATACTACTGGCCAAAAAGGATTAATTGAGTGGGACAAGGCGTTTTTATGAACAAAGGAATGTATCAAGGAAAGATACAAAATCACAATGCCAATATATTCTACAGATGTTGGAAATGTTTATGTTTCTGAAGATAAAGTGATTTTTCTTTGAACATTTTTAAAACTGGCAGCACAAAACAGATATTGTACTTTGATGTTCTTATTTCTGAAGAAGCTGTACTTTTGGGAAAGTTATTTTAGTTTTGTTACCATACTTTACAAACCGACAAAGATAATTGCACAGAACCTGTAACAAATAACAGTTTTTTTTCAATCTGTTTTGCAGGGTAAATTTGATTATTGGTCCTGAATGAAAAGTAGTTTTGAGTGATAATCAGTCAAAATTTTCCAGAGGAGCAACTTTGTAGTGGAGTAAAATGTTTAGGAAGAGATTTGCTGGTGGTGGCTGTTTTAAATGGGGTAGATCGAAGGAAGCTGTTTCCATTGGTAGACAACTTTATGAATTCAGGACATAGATCTGAAATTTTCTACAAACGATAGAAGGGAATTTTTTTTCTACACAGACTTATGATCTCAAATTCACTACTTAGGGGAGTAGTCGGGAAAAAAAATCTATCTCTGCCTTCAGTGAGATGCTGTGAAAGAATAACTTGTAAAGGTGTTTTCTCTTGTCATCTGTAGCAAGTGGATGTTACAATGTAACTCAATTAAAACTTTTTCTTCCATTTAGGATGGAAGGCTTAACGTGAATGACCAGCTTATTGCAGTAAACAGTGAATCATTGTTGGGAAAGACAAATCAAGATGCCATGGAAACACTCCGAAGATCTATGTCTACAGAGGGAAATAAAAGGGGGATGATCCAGTTGATTGTTGCCAGGAGGATAACAAAACATAATGAGGTAATGATCAGTGTTGAATTTAACAATTACCGAAGTGTCCGATTATGGACCATCATTTACTCTGTTCCTTTATTTTTATAAAAATGCACTTAATTCCAATAATTAATATTTTGTTTTTATAATTTTAAAATATTAATGTGGAGTTGTCTCGCAAGCTATAATGACATCTACAATAGAAGAATGTGGCATTCACTTTTCAACATGAATAAAATATGATTTGAAAGGCAAAGCCTCTTCCTTCTTTGTTGCAGATGCTAATATGCATTCAAATATAGGTCAGACAAAAATGTAGTCCCTGGGGGTGGAGTATTTTTTTAATTTCAATTTCTATTTGAACGAGTTACTTTGATTGCCGGTTGTAGAAGGACAGCTAAATAAAAATAAAATGATTTGTTCTTCTATTGTTTTCTGTTCAAGCTCCTAATATCTTTACACATGCATCTCATGGTTCAGTGCTTGGTTTAATTCATTTAATAGGAGTTGGCCTGGGGATTGACCTTGTTGCATAGATTTCACCTTGGTATGATCCTGTGATTCTGAATGTGCTCAGCAATCTTTCTCATGATCTCACATCAGAGTGCCTTCTGCAGTGAGTGAATGTAGCTGTTAGGAACATTAAAAAAATAATGCTGAGGTGTTTGCAGGTACACAGTTTTCTGAAGTAAGTTTACAATGCCCAATACTCAAAGACAGAGGACTTCAGCTCTTCATGAGTAAAACTTAAAAAAGAATTGAATTTTAACAAAATGCAGTGCAAGACTTCTTCAGCAATTGATTTATGCATCTAAGTTTGTCTTTTAGCTTGCTATGTCTGACATTAATCAACATTTGGGATTGACTATTTCTTGGTAAGGTGTAAGTTTGCCTAAGTACAAAGTGGCAAAGATAGAAACTTGTACTGTGTACTCCCTTATGTTGGATTGTAGACAGTCATCTCAATTAAGATCTACCACTTGTTTTTTGAGGAATTAAATTCATTAGCTTTCCTTGAATGAGATTTCCTGTTAGCTCCCAATGTGGTGGATAATAATTAAGCCTGGTATTCTGTGCGGTTCTGCATCAAGTTGTTTTATTTCAGATTGCTCTCACCTGGGAGAAAGTGACATGCCTGTTTGATGTTTTCAGTGTGTTTTGCTGAAACTTATAGAGGTGTGGGGAATATGTTTTGTATGCATCTTTTTTTTGTGAATCTTGGACCTTCCATATATAATCATGCAATGGACAACTGCAAGACAGTCTATGAAGAATCCTGGTCTTTTCACTCTATCCTTCTCTATCCCTGATAAAAGTTCATGTGTCTTTATATAATATTAGAAGTGGCTTTTCCCCCTTCATTTAAGGGTCACTCATGTATCCCGATTACAGTATTGCAACAGTGACATCAGTCGTACAAATCATACTGATAGGTTTCATAGCTACCACCCAATGATCTCTTTTTCCTGAGCCAGAGTGCAAGGCATATACTCAGAGTTGCCCAATTTCTTGAGTGAATGCTTTTATGATAGTTTAAAAAAACTTCACAGTATTCTGTGGACTTATGAATGAGTTTTTATGATTTTTGGGCTGTTATTGTTTGATATTGTTGTTCCAAAATAAAGGATTTATCATTTCATATTTGAAATTTGTTGCCTACAAAACTTGCCTATTTGCCTGGCAGATCTGGGACAATACACCTGTGTTTCATTGCAATGGGTTTCCACAATCTGTGATTACAAAATGTAAGAGGAATTCTATGCAGCTTTTGCATTTGCTTTCTTAACAGACATATCATGTACGACTAATTTAAAAGTGGCAGGAGGGCAGCTGAAATGAAGGCTGCCAGATTAAAGGAAAAGAGTTGATTTTGTTGGCTACGTCAAAGATTGTGTGTAGAAGTGCCATTGATTCTTTTGCAAGGAGTTATCAGTTGGCCTTACTACCAAATTAAGTTTTATAATTATTAATGGAAGTAGTCAGGAGTGGGCTCCACCATTTAATGTGCACACAATTATCATGGTCTGTGAAACTTTTATGTGTTTAATGATCTACTCCTTTTAAAAATATATTTAAAGATGCAAGTTTTCTTTCACAAATACACTAATATTTAATTAATAAAATATTACTTATGTGATAATCGTTATTATATTCTGCAAAGTTGAGCAAAAAGCAAATCACCTCAAAGCCTTCAGTGTAAAAGATAGAGCAACAAAAGGACAAATGCAATTTGAGACAGAAATTAATATACTTTTGACAATTTGTTTCCCAATGAAATGTTATTTCAAGCTTATAACGTAACAATTGATTAGAAAAGAGCCAATTTAAATATGCTTTCAGTAACACCCTATTTGTGCGGAAAATGATCCTGTCAATCCATAATTAGATCTTCAAAGGCTATTATAATATTGGATGAAAGCCGATTCTTAAAGATAGTTCTAATTCTGGTCTTTTTTCTGATTGACAAGTATAGTTTGCATTTGATGGAAGAAAAGACATTGTGTATGAGGAAAAATGAGTGGTTCTATTTATCATTATTTAAAATTGCTTTAATATAATCGGCAGTAATGTGGCGATGAAATTAATTGTCAAAGATAGGATTGAAGACATTTGTCACCTCCTAATTCCAAATTAAACTACTAAAGAAATCTCTCTTTTATGTTTTAAATCTTCAAATATAATTAACTTAACTGCAAGTTTCCACAATAGTCATGCAGCTCTTGTTAGCGCTACCCGACCACAAGCAGTCCATTCATTTGATTAAATAATGCAGGAATGGGCTAGATAAGTCTACAGTTTATAAGTTCATTAAATAACCTTTTCAAAATGAACAATACTGTACATGAAACAAAAAATTATTTTTGCAACCATGTGACCTCCCCAGACATCTGTCTCATATGTTTGGAACGTGGTATGGTTTTTCATACCCCCTTGAGTGCTGATGGCATTTGGCCAACTTTCAAATGTCAGGAGGAATTAGTCTAGTGTGTTGACTTCAAAGTCTTTGTCATGAAGGCTTATTTCAGTTTGCTGTTGGCCTTGCCTAGAAGCTGAAAGAGTAACTGCATTATATCACACACACTTAAGATATTTATTACAGAGACTACTTTATTGCTGTTCAGTAATACAATTTGTTGAGCAATTTTTTTAAAACCTAAAATACATTCATCATGTGCTGAAAGAAAATAACCCTTCACATTTTTAAGCCGTAAGCTCTTGATTTGGTTAACTAAAATATTAAAATATCAATTTAATAGACATTGAACTAATAATTCAAAATATATTATACTTCTCTCTCCTGTGCACAATAATCTTCCATAGAGTCATAGAACACTTCAGCACAGAAATAGGCCCTTCATTCCATCTAGTCCATGCTGAACTATTAACCTGCCTTGTGCCATCAACCTGCACCAGACCATAGCCCCCCATACCCCTCCCACCATGTACCTATCCAAATTTCTCTTAAATATTGAAATGAAACCCACATCCATCACTTGCGCTGGCAGCTCTTTCTACATTTTATGACCCTATCTACCTGTGATACCAATTTCACGGAGTTACAATATGTATTCCCAGATCTCTCTGTTCTACTGCACTTCTCAGTGCCCTACTCCTCACCATGTAAGACCTACTCTCGTTGGTTCAGATTCTGCTGCACACTTTGATATTCTTCCTCTCTGTCCACTACACCCCCAATTTTGTTGTCATCTGCAAATTTGCTGATGCAGTTTACCACATTATCATACGGATTGTTGATATACAGAAGATGACAAACAGCAACACACTCAGCACCAATCCCTGTAGGGCACCGCTAGTCACAGGCATCCTGTCAGAGAAGCGGCCATCTACTACCACTCTCTGGCTTCTTCAGCCAAGCCAATACCTAATACAATTTACTGCCTTATTTTGTACACCAAGTGACTGAACCTGCTTGACCAACCTCCCATGTGGTACCTTGCGAAAGGCCTTGCAGACAACATCAACTGCCCTGCATTCATCCATTTTCCTGATAATTTCCTTGAAGAACTCAGAATTCAGATTTATAAATGGTGAATGGGCTTATTCTGATGGTTTTGTGGTGGAGTAAGATAACTGGTGTTTAGAATTCAGAATGATGTATCTGTGGTGTTTGATTTGGCTGTCGTTCTGATAGTTCCAAACCTGCTCTTCCCTGAAGCCTCTGGGCTTTACAGTTTCATTCAATATGGTACCCACTCTGTTTTGATCATTTTGAATGTGAGGGTCTCCCCTCCCCCTTATTCTCCTGCTCCACTTCCAATGTCAGGCCCTTTCAATTTGTTTTGATATTTTCATTGTTGGAGATTATTTGTTGATATTTCCGGAATAAGCTCAGGAGTAAAATTATTTTTTCTGCTAGAAATTAAATAAAATTTTGTTTTTGAATGTGATTTAAATGATGTTTCAGTGCTCAGAGGTTCTAGGACATATTTAGCTAAAAAGCACATTAAATTTGTTTCTGGAAAGAATCCAATTTTCGAGCAAGCAGCTATGAAACCAGTGAGTGAGGATGTAACCATTATTATGATCATAATGTTGCTTGGATTCTTGAGTGCTCATTTCTCGTTTGTTAGTTTTGCTCTCTAAGTTTGACAGGAATTTAACTGAATCCTTTATGAAATGTTGATCAGCTTTGGATGTTTGAGTTACTGTAATTAGAGCAACTTCGGGAACATAGAAACATAGTAAACCTACAGCTCAATACAGGCCCTTCATTCCACAATGCTGTGCTGAACATGTACTTACTTTAGAAATTACCCAGGGTTACCCATAGCCCTCTATTTTTCTAAGCTCCATGTACCTATCCAGGAAGAAGAAGAAAGAAGAAAGCCCTTAACTCCGAGTGGAGTCATCGGGACACCGTCATGACGGCGTTTTTTTAGCAGGCTTTTTTATTTTTACGAGGCCAAGTTGCTAGGTCGACACTCAACCCAACACGGATGGAAAGCATGCAAGGGATGTGGCTGGATTCGAACTTGGGAGCCTTTGCTCCGAAGTCCGGTGCTGATGCCACTACAGCACCAGCTGGCCTGGTAGCTATCCAGGAGTCTCTTAAAATTCCCTGATATTCGGGTGCAGCACTGATTGCCTCAGCACACAATCAAAATATTTGGTGAAGCTCATATGCTTAATATATTTTGATGTAAGAAATGAAAATAGCATTATTATTAAATTGACGCAGTCTGTTTTTTTCCATGAGATATGGAGACTAAACCAACCAAGTGCTTTGCTCTTGAAAATACGGTGACACTAGTTTAGTAAACACAAAGGCCCAGATTTCAATATAAACATCGTTCCATTGTGTGAGGTTGGAATTAGAATTACTCCTAATGCAATCTCTGTTCAGTGGCTACAGTATGTTAAACTCCCAAAGAGCAAATTTAGATTGACATCCCTTAACAGATAGTGATGCTACATATATCAAGCAAACTTTACAGTCTGTCATGTCCATCTAAGAGCTGATGCTTGTTTTTCCTGTCCGCATTGTATTACATGCTGTTTTTTGTAAGTGACTATTCATGGGCACGGATGTGCTACCAGTTTGTTATTGTTGTGACATTGTATGCCTCTGCCAAGGACTGTTAAGGTCTGGGAAAAGCATTGGTTAATCTCTTCCTGTTCCGCTTCCCATATCCTCTTGAAATCCTCCAGGGAGCAGAGTGATGGATTGCTTTGTTGCACATGTAATTGGATGATGCCCTCTTTTTGTTTTACACAAGATGTCTTGTTACATCTGGAATATAACGTGGGGTGCTTAACAGTGAATCTATCCTGAGCAATAACTTGGAGAGCATCTCTACTTGGGTGCTCTTTACAAGCAAAATGGACTAGGAAGCCTTTCAGATTGCAGTTTTTAAGGCTTTGCAAATCTTGATATCAATATATGGGAATCTATATAGAGCATTTGGTCAACAAATAAACATTTTCTTTTAGGTCATTGTAATTGAAAAACAAATGGCAATTTTCAGGAGTTTTACATTGTACGTGTTTTCTAATATCTGTAGTCATCAAATTAAGCAATATGCGACAGAATTCCATGCAGTGGCATGGTTGCATAGTAGTTAGCAGAGCACTTTACAGTAAGGTGACCCGGATTCAATTTCCGCCACTGCCTGTAAGGAGTTTTTAGACTCTCGCCATGACTGGGTGGGTTTCCTCCAGGTGTTCTGTTTCCTCCCACAGAGAGGTTAATCGGTCATGGTAAATTGTCCAGTGACCAGGCTGGGATTAAATCGGGCGATTGCTGTACGGCATAGCTAGAGCGGCTGGAAGGACCTATTCCGTGTGGTATTTCAATAAATTAAAAAGAGAATTGTAAATCCTGCTCCAATATCCAGTATGGAAGTCACCTACTGCAGAATTGATTTGCTGATTGTTAGCAGGAGTTTGTAATATTGGAATTATATTAATAGGGTATACTTCAGGCTAGATCATACATCTTTTAAATGGGCAAAAGGAATAACATTTCCTCATTCAATGAAAGAGTTATTTTTTAAACTTTTTTTTATTGTTGAAAATATCTAAGGTTTTTTTTGAAGTCATAACTACTTTCTGTAAGTTATAACACGGCAGATGCTTTGGACATTATCACCTGTCACCTGCCAGCTTGTGCTCCTGCACACCCCACACCTACCTTTTTATTTTCATTCCTGCCCCATACCTTTCCAGTCCTGAAGAACGGTTTTGATCTGAAACATAAACCGTTTATTCCCCTCCACAGATGCTGCCTGACCTGCTGAGTTCCTCCAGCATTTTGTGTATGTTGCCAGTTTACATGCTGAATATTCGCCACTGGATCACTGAAAATCCAGGCAACCACAGAGTTACCAAGTACATAACTATTCCGTTTAGTAATATATGCAACATATTTGAATATTTTTCCATATGTTCAGATATACTTGGGTATCCAGGGAGGTAGCAGCAACTCTGGTGAAGGGGCTTGTCGCGTCCATTAAGGGGCAGCTCACTCACCTTTGGTTCCCATCAGGCACTCAGCACTCACCTGTGGCTCCAGGTAGCTGTTTACATGTGACAGCGGCCATGCCCTGTACACCGCTTTGACAGGCAGGCTGAACCTGGTGGCCTCGTACCCCATTGAGATAGGAACACGCCTGTCCCAGCATGCAAAGTCAGCTCTGGCCGACTGGGTGGATGAAATCTGCAGCGAGATCCAACAGCCAGGAAGGCGATACTGCAACGCTCCATGGAGAGCGAAGGGTATGACGACGCAGAGAAGATGTCATGATCATTCATTGCCACTGAGGAAGACCCTAGTTTGTGACTTGTTCATACCACTGGACCCGGATTTCTGAGGTTGAGAAAGTGGAACTGCCCCCAATGCAATGACTTTTTCACCGTTGAAAATGCTCTCGTATAGGTTTCCATCAATGTTGGACATGATGGACAACCACTCTTGCCAGACTGACAAAAGATCAAACATTTTGTCAAGAAATGTCCACATCTACCCATTTAGAAATCTTTGACTTATTCTGTAATTGCATCTGACTTATTTGTTGTCTTTTAATAATATCAAAGAAATCTTTTGTTTTGTAAGCCGTCTGGCTCTTGTTAATAGTGTTGTACTCACAGATGCTAGCTATTGCTGACCACAATGGCACAAATCTAATATTATAAATTTTAAATGGTGATATGCATGCACAGGAAAACATTATGCCATCTGTGAGAAACAACAAATATCACACTTCTAAAATGATGTTACCCTTCTGTAAACAGATGTCATTCTTTTCAAAAGGTGAGAGGTCCTCCTGAATCTGATGTAATTTGAATCATTCAGGTTGCTGCCAGTTCAGGAAGGTGAACCAGTCTGTCCCTTGCCCGTGTTAGTTAACTAGCTGTGTATTAATTCAAATGTAAATACAATTTTGCGCGTTTTTTGAAATCGGACATTCAAGTTGAGGAACTTTGTATGTCAACCATTCTGCTTAGGAAGATGTACTAGGATCAACTGTAGTCTTATTTCCTCTGTGCTTGCAGTGTAGTTCAGCCCAGCCTCAGAGACTTTGCCTTTGTGGCAAAATCTCTTTGGCACCAAATTGCCAAACTTTTAGTTACAGTTACAGTTGTGCTAAGTGAAGTGAGTTTGCTCACACTCATTTTATAAAGGATTGTTGCAATGAGAAGTCATAAGATACTCTCATCCTGTTAAATCTTTGCTGGATAGATATGAACTGTATGAGTCTAATCCAATGCTCTCATCCCTCTTGAGATAATGACATGTACAGATTGAATACTGAACATTCCACTGAAAAGAGCAGCTTGCTACTGATCATAAAACTCAACTTTAATCTAACAACAATAATTTCCTTTTGCTTGGAGTTACAAGGATTAGCTTGAGTGATATCTGTCAATAACTCAGAATTATTTCAAGCCATTAGAAATAAACCTACTTTCTGTGTTATGGCCAGGCTAAGACAAAATTTGATGAGCTTTAAACCTGAGGCAAAGGTGTTTGACTGCATATTCTCTCTCAATTATACAATGACTTATTTTTGAAAGTAGAAATCAATGAAACTTTGTGCATTTTACAACCTATTGCATTTCCATTTTTTTTTAAATTTAAAAAATACACCGGAAAAGCCGAAAGGCAGCTTTTAATTTCTGTATTCTTTCCAGTGCATTGAAATCTGACAAGGCACCATGGGAGGTATTGTACAAAGTGGCATAGATAGTTAGTCATTAAGCAGGACTGTCATAGCAAATTATCTTGAACCTTAGTGAGGAGTTCTAGTTCATTGGATGCCCAGTCGGGTGCAGGCCTAGGGCAAATAGATGCATTCCCCCATGCTGCTAAATAGTCTTTCAATGTAGATTTTCTCTCTCTCACCCTCCCTAGCTCGAGACACCTGGGAGTCCCCCTGGGCCTGAGTTGCCAATTGATGCCGTGATGGAAGACAGGGAGCGAAGGATTTCACATTCACTTTACAGTGGAATCGAGGGGCTGGATGAGTCACCCACCAGGAATATTGCGTATAACAGATTGATGGGTGAGTTCGCTAACCATTTCTGGAACTTTCTTCCTTAAAGTTTATCGCAGAATATTTGATTTATTCAGACCTGCTGTTGCACATTGAATGTTGAAGCAGGGTCTGCTTTTAGTTGTCTAATTTTCAATGATAAGTTTATTAAAATCAGAAAGAAAACATATAGCAAAATTGGAGAAATACATTTTTGGGCAGGATGAAAACTTAATTTCTTGCATTTGAAGACCACACTGTTGAAGAAATTCTTACTGGTTGATGTCACCTTGCTTGGGATGATACAGAATGCTAAAGGAAGCATCTTGATAATAAAGGTTCTATGTTAGCCTCTAGCAGTTCGGCCAACCCTGGGCTAAAGGAAATATTTTTATGCATTAAATGAATGTTGCTGAAATTATATTGAAAGTTCAGTCACTTTTCAGACTTAGTACTGAGAAGCTGTGTATACTTTAGAAGGTGTGTATATCTTTTGCCAAATATCCAATTTAGGTCTGAACTTTTTTGATATATTAGCAGACTTTACAAGACTCCAACAAATAAAGGGCTTCATGTTTAACTGAAGGCTAATGGTGTCTGTGGAAGTAAAAATTAATAAGTTTTCCAAATTCTAAATGGGAAAACCTGCAGATGTTGGAAATCCAAGCAACACACACAAAATACTGGAGAAACTCAGCAGGCCAGGCAGCATCTATGGAAAAGAGTAAACTATTGGGTTGAGGCCCCTTAACAGGACCCTTCATCCAAATTCTATATGATTATTTTAATTGGGCCATTTGTTTAATGTTTTCTCCAGAAAACGAAGAGCATTTTATCTAGAATGTATAGACTGGTGGAACAAGAGTCACTGACAGCTTTTATGAAGTATCCGGATGAGCACGTGAATTACCTGTGTTTGAAGGCTTTGAATCAAGTGCTAGAAGATGGTATCAATATGGATTAATACGGGTTACTGTGGTTGTGGGCCAGATGTTCTGCTTTCATATTATATGACTGACTCCAAGCTCAATAAGCAGACTAAACTATCATTAGGATATTGCAGTGAATTTAAGATTTTGGATATTACAGCTGGAAATTTTCCCTTTTTGAATATAAATGAATCTTTTTTCATGGAAGAATTATACAACTGTAAGTACTGAGAATTGTATTTGGCATGGGAATGGAAAATGTTTTCTGTTTACTTCCTTCCTTATTTCCTGTTGTGGGACTTTGCCTTGGAATTCTAAATAAAGACTTTTGAGCAGACAAGTATCTGACAGGTAGTGCCTCTGTAACTCCCTATCACTTCTTTGTGCTTTGAGCACAACTATCAACTTTCAGAGAGATCCCTACTTGTTACATTCAAATCTGACCCATTCTTCTGCAGCAATCTGAACAATGCACATTTGTTGGGAGGCTTCATTTTAATGAATATTTACAATGATAGACAATTTTTGTTTTCTTCCACTCTGATCACCGTGTGGCCTAAATCTGAACTCAATTGAATAAGTATTTAAATGTGCAATTGTCAAGACTAGTGTGGCATGATGTTGCATTTTGGTATCTGGATTGTGGACAATTCAGTTGACATCTTGGTGAAATACTTTCCGTTGTTTATTGGTTTTCATGACTTCAGGATGTCTAGAAGCAAACTGTAGGCAATGATATATTTCCAATATGAGTTACTGTTGCAGAAAAACCGCAGCAAGTTAATAACACCTTTTTCAATATCTAGTTGACATATTAAAATGTTAATGATGTTGGTTGAGGGATGTATTGACCGTACCACAATAGGTAATTCTCCTGTAGTCCTTTAACTAATATCCTGATATCAGCTATGTTTATCTGAGAACTCATGCATGCGAGAGACATCTCCTTTGATGGTACACTGGTTTCTTGGTTTCGCACTGGAAAACCAGCTTTGAGTTTGTCTGAGTCTCTAAGTGTGAATTTTCAAACCTTTGACTAAAATGCAAAAATATGACCCATAGCACCATGTCTGAATCAGAATCAAGTGCATTATGACTGGCGTATGTTGTGAATTTTATTGTTTTGCAGTATAGTGTAATGCATAAAAACTTACTGTAAGTTACAATAAGAAATATTTTTTAAAATAAATAGTGCAGAAAGAGAGCCAAATAGAGAATCAACACACATCAAAGTTGCTGGTGAACACAGCAGGCCAGGCAGCATCTATAGGAAGAGGTACAGTCGACGTTTCGGACGAAGACCCTTTTCGGCCCGAAACGTCGACTGTACCTCTTCCTATAGATGCTGCCTGGCCTGCGTTCACCGGCAACTTTTATGTGTGTTGATTGAAATTCCAGCATCTGCAGGTTTCCTCGTGTTTGCGCCAAATAGAGAAGTTGTGTGGTGTGGGTTCATGGGCTGTTCAGAAATCTGATGGTGAAGAGGAAGAAGCTGTTGCTAAAATAGTGAGTGCGTGTCTTCAGGCTCCTGTACCTCCTCCCTGATGGGAGTAATGAGAAGTGGGAGAGCTCTTGATGATGGATGCTGCCTTTTTGACACATCAGCTTTTGAAGATGTCCTAGATGGTCAGGAGATGTGAGTTCCATCAGTGCCCATGCTGGAGCTGGCTGAGTTTACAGCCTTCGGCAGATTTCTCCAATCCTGTACCAAACAGAGATAGAACCAGTCAGAATGCTCTCCAGGGTATATCTGTAGAAATTTGTGACCGTGTTTGGTGACGTATCAACTCTCCTCAAACTTTAAATAAGACACAGCCAATAGCTATTTGAAACTCCTCGACTTTTCCACTGTTGACCCCTTGATAAGCATTGATGTTGTTCCCTCGACTTTCCTTTCCTGAAGTGCACAATCAATTCCTTAGTCTTACTTAACATCCAGTGCAAGGTTGTTCTTGTGACTTCATTCAACCATCTGTCTCACTCCTGGACAACTCCTCGTCACCATGTGAGACTCCATCAACAAAAACTGTGTCAATGGTGAATTTATAAATGGCATTTGAGTTGTGCATAGCCAGTCAGTCATGTCTCTTGGAGTTCTGGATCACCAGTCTTGAATGCCACAGATCCAGTCCTTGGCAGACTATGAATTTCACAGCTCATTCATGGCTTCTGGTTTGGGTATGTCTGGTATGCACACATTCATCCACACCAGGTCTTGGTATAGCATACTCATTCAGATCCAAAGGTGAATCCCTGAATATGGTCCAGTCCTGTAAGTGGTCCTCGACCTCCCATTCATGATTCTCACCACCAGTGTTATGGTCTTCATTGTCTGCCTGTGTGTTGCACGTAAAAGTACAGCCAGGTGATTGAGCTTGCATGAGGTGTGAGGCATGAGATGGCATGGTAAATATTCCTTCAGTGTTATACCACTGTGTAACAGTGGTCAAGTATGTTGACTCCTCTAGCTCCACAAGTGACATGTTAGTCATTTGTCAGAGACTTCTTCCCTGAAGTCCCCCTCAATGACCAGGAAGGCATCGGGGTGTGCTGTTTTGTTACTGCTGATCATAGTGCTCAGCATAGTTACTCTTATGCATCTTCCATTCCACCAGTCTCCAATTCAGGAGACCATTCTTCATAATTTCAAGGGAGATTCCACCAATAGATGTATATTGCTTCCCCTCTGCTTTCAGCATTCCAAAAGGTCGATTCTCTCTATGATTACTTGGTCCACTTTCCGTCTCCACAGGCCATTCTCCTTGTGATTCCCATAACAGCTGGTCGACTGTGGCTTTAATATTATGTCCCAGTAGTACACTGACTTCTCTTGCTTCACCCTCCTACTTTCCTCCAGAGGTGGCTCAGAAGTCAGTATCTCATTATTTTATCAGCCCTTATGATTTAATATTGAATTTAACACCTTTCAGGTAAACTCTCTTTTATCTCTCTCTTCATAGATGGGATTTTGTTTTTGTTTGTTTCCTGTGCCAGTTTTGCTGAGGGGTCTACAACCCTTCTCTTCAAATGCTTTTATATTGCAAACGTACTTGAGCATTTTCTGTTTCTGTTTTGGATTTCCATTATTTTCTAATTTCATTTACTTGTGTCATTATAGGGTGCTGTCTTCCAGAGCACCAAGTCACTGTAATAAGTACTGAGTCAGATGCGAATGTGGGGCAAGGATTAACCAGGATACAGAATTCTGAGCTTCCTGGTTCTTTGCTTAATTTTGCTACTGGCTTGATTCCTTCATTCTGTTTTGGGCATATCTTCCTCTGCATTCTGTTACCTCACTCATGGACAAATAGACCCTTGCTGTTGTGCATTCTGAAAACTTTTTGTAGAAGCAATATGCTGTAAAAGGTTTAGGCACAGCATGATAAATTCTGAAATGCGGAGCTGGTTTATGTTTCCCAGCACTTGTTCAATTTTATGCTTTCCTCATTACCATAAATCCATCTCTCTTGATCTTTCTTTATCTTGCCTAAAACAGGTATTTTTCTAATTCTGCTTTTCACTTGTTTTTTTTTTGGAACTGTGGAAAGTGGCACAGTGGATTATGTTGTCACAGCTCTACTTTGGCATTATTTTTGTTTTCCTTAAATGTTATCCATGTTAATAAATGAAATGAGCGTGGTCACATTTGGTTGTGTTTGTATTTCTTTTCTCCTAGTTTGCATCTCAGAAAGGTTTATCTCGAATTAATTAATGTTGTTTACTTGAGTCCAAGTCAGTTTCTTTGTTTCAGTGCTGCAAACTGCTGACAACAAATGATTATTTCAGATTGGGACTGAATAAGAAAATGTCTTTGTGCTGCACTGCATTGAACAGTTATTTTCATCCTTTTTTTTAATTTGCTGTGACACTTTCCATTTCAATGAATAGACCTTTGCATAAACTGTTCAAAATTGTCTGGTGAATAAATTATTTTAGCAATGGCAGTGACCAAGAAATAAATCATACTTCAGCTGCCCCTAGTTTATTTGTAAGATATCGATATTTCACATGTTGAAATATGCCTATCATCTTTGGATTGGCTGCGTTTTTGCACTTTATGGTCAGCTTTCAAAAGACCCTCAGAACCAACCCTTGAATGGTTACTGTGGCAGCCTTTGTGAACATGAACGACTTAATAAGGGATACAAGAATGGTCTTTCACCTCGGTCTTTCACTGCAGGAAGCAATGGATTTATTCATCTCGGGAGCTAGATTTAAATGAAGGTCCCCTGAGTGAAAAAGAGCACGTGGCATGCTTAATGCTCATCCGATTGGCACCCATGGTTTAAACCTATTTGGAAATGTACTTGCAACACACATCAAAGTTGCTGGTGAACGCAGCAGGCCAGGCAGCATCTCGAGGAAGAGGTGCAGTCGACGTTTCAGGCCGAGACCCTTTGTCAGGACTAACTGAAGGAAGAGTTAGTAAGAGATTTGAAAGTGGGAAGGGGAGGGGGAGATCCAAAATGATAGGAGAAGACAGGAGGGGGAAGGACGGAGCCAAGAGCTGGACAGGTGATTGGCAAAGGGGATATGAGAGGATCATGGGACAGGAGGTCTGGGGAGAAAGACGGTGGGGGGGGGGAGACCCAGAGAACCCAGAGGATGGACCCCTTGCCCATCCTCTGGGTTCCCCGACTGTACCACTTCCTAGAGATGCTGCCTGGCCTGCTGCGTTCACCAGCAACTTTGATGTGTGTTGCTTGAATTTCCGGCATCTGCAGAATTCCTGTTGGAATTCTTTGTTTTGCAGTAATTTCTTCGCTTCTGTAAATTATTCACTCTCTAGCAGGATGATCATGTAGGAGAATGTTACCCTTTATCATTTAAGAGCTTCCCAAAACTAGTCATTATTGTGTGTGTGAGTGATCACTGAGTGTGTGAGTGCTTGCTCTCATTAATTTTCTGAAGTATGAGTTCTTTCTTCAACTGATCACACTGAACCAAATGAAAGATCTGCGTCTTGAACTTCCTGAATTTAAAGGAATATCCAACCATGTAAATTCTTGGTTTTTTATCATTTGCAGATTTTTAAATATGCAAAAGTATAGAAGAGGTTTTGCTAAGATTCTATTTCATAAAACTGTGTGACATAGGAACATAATCCGAAAATTTGTCCGATCACGTCATTCTCCTGGCTTCTTCCCATAACCTTTGAGGTCTACTAATCAAGACCTTATCAATGTCTGCTTTAAATATACCCAATGATATTTCCTCCACAGCCATTTATGTCAATGAATTTCACAGACTCTTCCCCCATCTGGCCAAAGAAATTCCTTCTCATCTCAGTTCTAAAGGGATATCCTTCTATTCTGAAGCTTTCTGTCCTAAACTCTCCCATGAATGATACACCTTCTCCACATCCATTCTATCTGGCCTTTCCAATTTTTCGTAGTTTTCAGTGAAATTCCCCCCTCATTTTTCTAAATTCCAGCAAGTTCAAGTCCAGAGCTGTCAAAAATGCCTCATAAGTTAACCCTTTCATTCCCAGATCATTCTTCTGCACCTCCTCTGGACCCTCTCCAATGCCAGCACATCCTTCCTTAAATATGGGGCCCAAGCTGCTCACAATACTTCAGATGTAGTCTGACAACATCTTATAAAGCCTCAGCATTGCATGCTTGCTTTTATATTCTAGTCTTCTCAAAATGAATGCTAATATTGGAGTTGCCTTCCTTGCCACCAACTCAACCCGCAGGTTAACCTTTGTGGAATTCTGCACGAGGACTCCCTGGTCCCTTTGCACCTCCAATTTTTGAATTTGCTCCCCATTTAGAAAATAGTCAACACCTTTATTCCTTCTACCGATATGTATGACCATATACTTTCCAACACTGTATTCCATCTGCCAGTTGTTTGCTCATTCTGGTAATCTGTTTACGTACTTCTGCAGGTTTCCTGATTCCTCAACCCTAGCTGCCCTTGCACCTATCTTTGTATCATCCACAGACTTGGCCACAATGTCATTATCCAGATTATTAACATAAAACATGAAAAGTTGGGTCACAACACCGACCCCCATGGGACACCACTAGTCGCTGGCAGCAAAACAGAAAAGTCCCCCATTTATAGCACTTCTGACAGTCAGCCAATCTTCTTTCATGTTAGTATCTTTCCTGTGATACCATGGGCTATTATCTTTTTTGTCAGCCTTATGTGCCACACCTTCTCAAAGGCCTTCTGAAAATCTAAGTAAACAGCACCCGCTGACTCTCCCATATATGCAGTATTAATGATTGTAAATATTGGGAAAGAAAACCAGAAATGGCCTTTGGGCTGTTGGTCAGTTCTATTTTGGTTCATGATGAGGTGCAGAGATTGATTTAGAGTAACGAGCAGGCAGTGTATATCAGTTCTTTTTACTTCTTGAAATATTTTAATGGTTAACACTGAAAAATCTGACCTGTCAATTGACAAAGCAAATTTTCATGTGCCTTCTCCAGATTATTATTTACAATCATGTATATAACCCCGTTGTTACATTTGAAATAATGATTTTAATCAGCTAGTTTTAAAACCCAAAAATAAAAATGCAGCTCATTTAAGTAACTGATTTTGATTATGTGTGAAAGGTAGATTTGAAATTGTGTTGCTTTTGATGTAATGATGTGATTAATTGGTACCTCATTAAGTTTTAACAAGGAAATATTGTGCATATGACACAGGAGCAAGGAAGCATCCATAGTCTTGCATGTGTTGTTTCCTCAAGAGCAAAAGATTTGTTTAAAATTCTTGCAATGCAATAGGAAAACTAATTAAACAATAATGAGTAGGAGCAAACAGCGTATTGAAGGAACTGGGGTTGGGTAACACTTCAGAACTGCTCTTGTCACCTCTGTTTTTATTGAATGATTTGCATTTGGTTATTACTGATCTAGGATGTTGTTGGTGGGGTAACATGAATGTAGATGGTTAAAGATTTCTTAATGGAGATACTTATTTTCTGCTGATTTACTGGCATGTTTTGCATCACTGAAAAGCCCATGACTTAGCGTTGCCCAGGGCCTGCAGCATAGATTATTGTTGTTCATTTGCTGATGAGTTGTAAATGGAACTAAGTATAGTGAAATCATCAGTGGCCGTCCCCACCTTCAACTTTATTAATGAAGGATGGACAGGTATGCTAAAGTTTGCACTTTGGTGCCCCTTAATTTCATTATTGCCAATCTTGTTGGCTTTTCAGTCAGCCAAGAGATCCTGTTGCCAGTTAATGAGTGAGAGGGTTATTAGGTCAAACAGTTATTCAGCATGGGATGAGGCCGTTCATGCCAACCAAGGAGCCGACCTAAGTTAGTCACATTGACCTGCAATTTGTCCATATCCTTCAAAGCCTTTCTTTTACCTTCTAATTATCTTTTTAAATGTTGTAATTGTAGCTGAATATAGCACTTCTTCTGGCATCTCATTCAATACACGCATCATCTCTGTGTGAGCTACCACCAGTGTTGAAAGTCAATTGCTGGAGGAACCCAGTGGGTCAAATGGCATTTTGGAAGCAAAGGGATAGTTGATGTTTTAGGTTGAGGTCCTACATCAGCACTGAGGGTGTAAAGGGGAGATAGACAGTATAAGGAGGTGAAAGTGGGGGGGGCGGGGTTGTTGCAAGTGAGGCAAGAGTTGTCAAGCATGAAGTAGATACAGCTGGGGGCGAGTTGACAAGCAGGTGGAATGAAGTGTGGGAGGGAGGGGTGTGGAGATGGTGACAGGAGCTGGAAAGATGACAATAAAAATGGCAAATGGCCGCAGATTGTGTGAGGAAGAAATACATATTCTGCAGATGCTGGAAATCTTGAGAGAGAGAGAGACACCCACCTCCTACCCACGCCCTACCCATCTACCTAGAGGAACGTAGCTAATCATGTGGCATCTTTGGACAGAAATGAACAGTTGACTTCTGGGGCTGACATTCTGATGAAGTCTCTTCATTGGTCTTGATGAAGGGCCTTGGCTCAAAATATTGATTGTACTTTTCCCTCCACGGATGCTTCCTGGCCTGCTGAGTTCATCCAGTATTTTTTGTGTGTGTTACTCGAGGAAGTGGTGAGTGGAGCCAGTAAAAGGAGGGATTTTCGGCAAAGTGGTCCAGGGTGGGAAGGGGGCAGGGGACCAAGTGGTGGAATATGTGGATGATAGGCAGCCATGATGCAGTGAGGGACTGAAACTGGGAAACTGAGAGCTGTGAGGAGAGGACAAAAGGGTGTATGGAAAAAATGCAGGTGTGCTTTTCTGGGTGGATCAGGAGGCGAGAGAGAGACAGAGAGAAAGCCACAGATGGAATGAGGTTGCTGAAATAGGAGAATTCAATGTTCATGCCATTGGCTTGTAGACTACCCAGCTGGAGTATGATGTGTGTTCCTGTAGTTTGTTTGGCCTCAGTCTGTCTAAGGACAGACAAACTGATGCGGCAATAGAGAGTGGAGTTGAAACAGAATGCAACTGAGAGCTCACGGTGGTCACTGCAACAAAGTGCAGGTGATAGGCATGGAGTCTCCTCCGTGAGATGCCCTCTGGTGAGTCAAACATCTATTATTTTATTTGAGAATAGATTGATTAGGCAGTAATTAGCTTCAACAGTATACTATTTCATAAAAATAATATTTCATTGATTTATTCCTCATACTTTACAGTGAAACCCAGCTTTCCATTAACCTTTGTGCTTGAAACCTAGCTTATAATGACTCATGCTTCTGTGCCATAAATCCCTTGTTCATTAATTTCAGCTTCCCCACCTCTCCCACCCCCACCCCTCACCACAAATTTTCAGACTATTCCCAACTGGTATTTTTGGATCAAATGCATCTGTTATTGCTCTGTGTTCTTCAGAACTTCATTCCATCTCTTTATAATTTCATGCCCAAAACCTCAGCTGCAGCCCACCATATCCAGTGATCTCTGGAGCACAGATGTTTCTGCTTGTCAGTTTAAACAAACAAATGAGACTAAGGTGTAAGGTTAGTCGTGTCCAAAAAACGAAACCATTTATTCAGTTTTCCCTTAAAGCCTACCTCAACATTGAAGATGACTTTGATTACTTGATTCTATTCCAGGTTTATGGGTTGTGCCTTGGCTCATGATGCCAGTGCAAGATTTGATCTGTGTGTGTGTGTGTGTGTGTGTGTGCGCGCGCGCGCGTACGCGTACATGCATATGCAGGCATTCTTTCTGCCTCTTATCCTGAACATCTGCGTACTTTCAATCAATTTACTCAAAGTTTCATGATTTTGCCTTGAATATTCCTGCTTTATTTTAAGTAGCCAAGATTCCGTAAAAGTCAATGGGATTCTTGTCCTCAGAATCAGGTTTAACATGACTGGCACAAACAGTATGTTGTGAAATTTAGTGTTTTGCAGCAGCAGTATATTCCAATACATAATTAAAAAACTATAAATTAAAATAGAAATAATAATAAAATTAAGTAAGTAGTGCAAAAAGAGAGCATAAAAATGGTGAGGTTTTGTTCATGTACATTCAGAAACCAGATGGTTGAGGTGAAGAAGCTGTTCCTGAAATGTTGAGTGCATGTTTTCAGGTTCCTGTACCACCTCCTTGATGGTAGCAATGTGAAATAGGCATGTCCTGGGTGAGGGGGGCCGTTAATGATGGATGTCGCCTTTTGAAGGTGTCCTGGGGAGGCTCGTGCCAGTGATGGAGCTGGCTGAGTTTTACAACTTTTTCCAATCTTGTGAAGTGGTCCCACTATAACAGATGTTGAATCAACCAGTTAGAATGATCTCCACGGTAGATCTGTAGAAACTTGTGAATGTCTTTCATGTCTCCTCAAACTCCTAATGAAGTATAGCCCCTGTTGTGCCTTGTTTGTAATTTCATCAGTATATTGGTCCTAGTATAGAACTACAGAGATATTGACATCCAGAAACGTAAAACTACTCAACGTTTCCACTGCTGGTCCCTCAAAGGGGACTGGTATGTGTTCTCTTAACTTCCCCTTCCTGAAGTCCACACTCAATTCCTTGCTCTTATTGATGTTAAGTGTGAGGTTGTTGTTGTAGCACCACTTCAACCAGCTGATCTGACTTACTGCTGTATGCCTTGTTATCCCCGTCTAAAATTCTGCTGACAATAATTGTGTCACTGGCAAACTTATAGATGCCATTTGAGCTGTGCCTAGCCACACATTCATGGGGATGGACAAAGTAGAGCACTGGGCTAAGCTTGCATCCATGATGTGTGCCAGTGTTGATTCTCACTGAGGAGATAATATTTCTGATCCACATAGACTATGGTCTCTTGGAGGGGCCCAGGTTTTGGAGCTTGTAGATTGGAACGGAGGATATGATTGTGTTGAACACGTGCGGTAATCAATATATATAAAACCATATAACAATCACAGCACGGAAACAGGCCATCTCGGCCCTTCTAGTCCGTGCCGAATTCTTACTCTCACCTAGTCCCACCTACCTGCACTCAGCCCATAACCCTCCATTCCTTTCCTGTCCATGTAGTTGTCCAATTTAACTTTAAACGGCTGCTGCAATATACAGCAGCCTGACTTAGGTATTGCTTTTGTTAAAGTGATCCAAAGCCAAGTGGAGAGCCAGTGAGACAGCATCAGCTGTAGACCGATTATGGTGATCGACAAATTGCAACAGCTCCAGGTTCTTGCTGTGGCAGGAGTTGATTTTGTCTACGACCAAACTATCAAAGCACATAATCAGAGATGTGAATACAAATGGGCAATAGTAGTTGAGGCATCTCAGCCTACTCTTCATGGCCACTGGTATGATTGTCACCCTTTTGAAGCAGGAGGGAACCTCTCACTGCAGTAGTGAGCCATTGAAGATATCCTTGAACATTCCTGCCAGTTGGTTGGCAGAGGTTTTCAGTGCCCTACCAGGTATACCATCAGTGCCTGATGCCTTGGAATAGTTCAACCTCTTGAAAGATGCTCTGATGTTGGCCTCCAAGCCAGAGTTCACAGGGTTCCCAGGTGCTGCAGGGATTTGCACAGATGTAGTTTTATTCTCTCTTTCAAAGCATGCATAAAAGGCATTGAGCTCATCTGGGAGTGAAGCATCACAGATTTTCATTATGTTAGGTTTCGCCTTGTAGGAAATAATAGCCTGCAAACACTGCTAGAGCTGATGTGCATCTGATTTTGTCTCTAACTTCAATCTTAAGACTATAAGATATAGGAGTATTTGGCCCATTGAGTCTGCTCCGCCATTTCATCATGGCTGATCCAATTATCCTCTCAGCCCCAGTACTCTGCCTTCTCCCTATATCCCCTCAAGCCCTGAATCAAGAATCTATCAACCTCTGCCTTAAATGTACGTAAATCTTGGCCTCCACAGCTGTTTGTGGCTAAGAATTCCACAGATTCACCATTCTCTGGTTCAATAAATTCCATCTCACCTCCGTTCTAAAGGGACGCTCCTCTAACTTGAGGCTCTGTGTCCTTGTTTTAGACTCTCCCACTATAGGAAACATCCTCTCCTCATCCATTCTATAACGATCTTTCACCAATTGGTAGGTTTCAATGAGGTCACCACTCATTCTTCTGAATTCCAGTGAATACAGCTTCTGAGCCATCAAAAGCTCTTCATATGACAAGCCATTCAATTGTGGAATAATTTTCATGACTCTCCTTTGAACTCTCTATCTAGTTTCAGCACATCCTTTTTAAGATATGAGGCCCAAAACTTCTCTCAGTACTTCCAAGTGAGGCCTCACCAGTGCTTTATAAAGTCTTAACATTATATCCTTGCTGTTATATTTTAGTTCGCTTGAAATGAATGCTAACATCTCATTTGCCTTCCTCACCATAGACACAACCTGCAATATAATGTTTTGGGAATCCTACACAAGGACCCCGAAGTCCCTTTGCACCTCAGTTTTTTTGTATTTTCTCTCCATTGAGAAAATAGTCAACATTTTCATTTCTTCTACCAAAGTGTATGACCATACACTTTCAGACACTGTGCTCCATCTGCCACATCTTTGCCCATTCTTTAAATCTAAGTCCTTCTGTAGCCTCTCCATTTCCTCAAAACTACTTGTCCCTGAACTTATCTTCATATCATCTGCAAACTTCGCAACAAAGCCATCAATTCCATCATCCAAGTCATTAATATATAACGTAAGAAGAATAGATCCCAACACAGACCCCTGTTGGACACCACTAGTCACCAACAGTCAACCAGAAGAGGCTCCCTTTATTCCCACTCTTTGCCTCCTGCCAATCAGTCAAACCTCTATCGATGCTAGAATCTTTTCTGTAATACCATGGGCTCGTAGCTTGTTAAGCAGCTTCGTGTGTGGTACCTTGTCAAAGGCTTTCTGAAAATCCAAGTACACATCAACTAATTCTCCTTTATCTTGCTTGTTATTTCTTCAAAGAATTCCAACAGATTTGTCAGGCAAGATTTTCCCTTAAGGCCTATTTTATCATCTTCCTCCCAGTATCCTGAGACCTCATCCTTAATAATTGATTCCAATGTCTTCCCAACCACTGAGGTCAGACTAACTGGCATATAGTTTCCCTCTACACCTCTCCTTTCTTGAAGAATGGAGTGATATTTACAATTTTACAGTCTTCCGGAACCATTCCAGAATCTAGTGATTCTTGAAAGATCATTACTAATGCCTCCACAATCTTTTCAGCCACCTCTTTCAGAACCCTGAGGTGTACCCCATCTGGTCCAGGTGTCTTATCTACCTTCAGACCTTTCAGTTTCCCAAAGCCTCCTCTCTAGTAATGGGAACTTCACACACTTCATGATCCCTGACACGTGGAACTTCCAACATACGGCTTGTGTCTTCCACAGTGAGGATCGATGCAAAATACTTACTCAGTTTGTCTGCCATTTTGTTGTCCCCCATCACTACAAACCTCCAGTATCGTTTTCCAGCAGTGTATTATCCACTTAGCCTCTCTTTCACATGTTATGTATCTGAAGAACCTTTGGTATTCTCTTTAGTATTACTGGCTAGCTTTCTTTTGTATTCCATCTTTACCTTCTTAATGTCTTTTTTAGTTGGGTTTTTAAAAGCTTCCCAAACCTCTAACTTCCCATTAATTTTTAGTCTATTGTATGCCCTCCCTTTGCTTTGACTTCTCTTGTTAACCATGGTTGTGTCATCTTTCCTTGGGATGTATATATAGCATCCAGTGTCTTCTGAATTGTTTCCAGAAGTTTCAGCTAGTTTGCTGCTCTGGAATTATCCTTGCCAGTGTTCTTTTCCAATTAATTTTAGCCAACTCCTCTCAGGCCTCTGTAATTTCCTTTATTTACTCTACTGTGATAAATACTCTAATGCATTTGACTTTAGCTTCTTCTTCTCAAATTTCAGGGATAATTTGATCATATTATGATCACTGTCTCCTAAGGGTTTTTTTTTACCTTAAGCTCTCAAACCAATACTGATTCTTTGCATTCTTTGTATAACTGATCCCCTTGTGGGCTCACCATGAGCTGCTCTCAGAAGGTATCTCATATGCAGTCTAGAAACTCCTCCTCCTGGAATCTTGCACCAACTTGATTTTCCCAATTTATCTGCATCTTGAAGTCTCCATGACTGTTGGAACATTGCCATTTTGGCAGGCATTTTCTATCTTTTGTAATTTGTAGCCCACATCCTTACTACTGTTTGGGGAGTCTGTATACAATTACCATCAGAGTCTTTTTACCTTTGCAGTTCCTTAGCTCCTGCCACAATCATTCAACACCTTTCTACCCTATGTCACCTCTTTCTAATAATTTGATTTCATGTTTTACCAACAGAGCAACACCATCCCCTCCACCCTTCCTGCCTGTCATTTCAATACAATGTGTATCCTTGGACATTAAGTTTCCAGCTATAATCTTCTTTCAGCCATGATACAGAGATGCCTAGAACATCATACTTGCCCATCTGCAACTGTCATACAAGTTCATTCTCCTTATTCTGTATACTGTGCACATTCAAATACAACACCTTCAGTCCTGTACTCACACTTTTCAATTTTTTCTGCCTTTTACATTGCAACTCAAGCTGTGACTACAATTTTGCCCTATCAGTAGCCTCTCCTCGCCACACACTGCCTCTGTTTGTAAACCAGCTACCTCATCTTCAGCAATATCAGCCGCCTTTCCTACGATACCTTACATTAAGATACAGGCAGCTCAGGACACTAGTCATATCATGTTCAACCATTTGATTCCTAACTTTGTCTGAAGCCTTACCAACATCGGCCTACCCAATGTCTCCACTAACTGTTCTGGCACTCTGGTTCCATTCAATATTCAAAACGGTATTGATTCATTATGTCAACGGGAGTCTCAATGGCAAATGTCCTTTGACTCATCTAAATGTTATGCTATGCATGTCAGTCACAAAGTTAAACCAATCAATACGACATATGACGTGAATGGACAGATTCTTGAAACAGTCACCCACCACCCATATCTTGGTGTTGAGATTAGCAAGGATCTTAACTGGGCATGCCACAACAATCAGATTACAGCCAAAGCAAATAAGATGCTGGGTATCCTGAGAAGAAACCTCCACACATGCAGTAAATCCGTCAAGGACATGGCATATAAGACACTCGTCCATCCAAAGCTTAAGTATTGCGCAGCCATATGGGATCTCCATCAAGCTAACAATAAGAAGTCCATCCAAAAAATCCAGCGCTGCGCTGCTCGCTTTGTGTTAAATGATTACAGCAGGAAATCCAGTGTCACCAACTTGCTCTCCAACCTTCAATGGGAACCACTTGAAAACCAACGTATTAAACTACGGTTAATTTCCATTTTCAAAGAAGTTCACAGCATCACTCCATCAAACATCCAAATTCATCACAGGGTCAGTTCAACTCGACAGCAAACTGGACCTCACATATTGGAAACTCCTTCATTCAATAAGATTTGCTACCAGTACTCCCTCTACCCAAGATCATCAAGAGAGTGGAATCTTCTGCCGCCAGACCTGTGCAGTATTTCTGAGATTAATATTTTTAAAGATAGACTCAATCAAATCGAGTTAGGGGATCTAGTCGAAATAACTTACTTTACAATTTAACTCCTGCGCCGTTCACACTGACTGCGCATTATAACAGCCGTCTGACAGTGCTTGTGCAGTACCAAGCAGAAGCAGAAGAAGAAGCATTCCCCTGCAACTCCAGTTTAAACCCCATCGTGCAGTATTAACAAACCTCCCTGCTAGGATATTTGTTCCCCTCCAGTTCAGGTGCGGGCTGTCTCTTCTGTACAGGTTCCACCTTCTCTGGAAGAGAGCCCAATGATCCAAAAATCTTATGCCCTCCCTCCTACATCAACTCCTTAGCCACATTTTAAACTGTACAATCTTCTTAGTTCTGGCCTCACTAGCATGTGGGATGGGTAGCAATCCTGATATCACAACTCTGGAGGTCCTGTCCTTTAACTTAGCACTTAACTCCCTGAACTCCCTATGTAGAACCTTGTCACTCATCCAAGCCATGTCATTGGTATTCACATGGACCACGACTTTTCGGCTGTTTATCCTCCCAGTTCAGAATGCTGAGGACTCAATTCGAGATATCCTGGACCCTGGCACCCGTGAGCCAATCTTCTTGATAGTGTTATAACAGTGTTCAAGTGTGTTGGCTCCTCTGGTTCCACAGGGGATATGTTGGTGGTAGTTGTTTAGAAATGTCTTGCCTCTGCTGATTACAGTGCTCAGCTCCTCCAGTACTTGCCTGACATTGGCCAGAGGTGGAATGCACACCATTACCAGGATGAAAACGAAACACCCTTTCTCGGCAAGTAAAATGGACTGTACTTAACCGTGAGATGTTCCAGGTCGGTTGAGCAGGACTGAGACAGAATTGCCACTATGCCTGAAGAATGTTACTGAGGTTTTCTGCATTTTGGACTATGGACTTCTTTATCAGTCTTATAGTTTCTATATTCTGTGTTTTTCACCTGATCTTTTTCATTTTTTTTGTGCAGGGGAGAGGAATTTGGGGGCTAATGGTTCTGTTGTCGATATTTTGTTTCTTTCTTTTGTGGCTATCTGGAGAAGAAGAATTTCAGAATTGTATACTTTGATAATAAATGAACCTTTGAACCTTTGATCATATGTTTTAATCAGTTTCTGATCCTTTTTTGAAGCATAGTCTGAAATTTCCAAAGCTTTATGTTCAATAATTGTTGCTTTAAAGACTTTTTAGTTTACACTAGTGCCAGTAGGCCAGCTGCAATCTCTTTGCAGAGAGGTAAACAGTGTGGTAAAAGGCCTTTCAGCCCACCAAGTGTGCGCCAACCAGCAAACACTCACTTCCACTGACCCTACATTAGTACTTTATTCTCCCTACATTCTCATCAACACCTCCTAATTTTCGCACTTACCTACAAACTAGAGGCAATTTACAGTAACCAATTAACCTACCAACCTGCATGATTTTGGAATGTGGGACGAAACTGTAACGTTCGAAAGAAACCCACGTAGCCACAGGAGGATGGTGCAAACTCCACAGAGACATTACCCGAGTTCGGAATTGAACCCAAGTTCCCAGTGCTGTGTGATGGTGGCTCGGCTTGCTGCTTGAGGGGTGTCACTTCCTGAATGAAGCTGACAAGGTTAAACCCAAGCTGTCCAAATCCTTGGGATTTATTTGAGTTGTCCTCCCCAATTCAAGGTATTATCTGTAACGCTTAATAATGTTGTTTCTGTTCCAAGTAATTTATGGAATAGTAATGATCAGGGAAGGGCTGCCAGGCTTAGACTTGAACCGAGAGGAATGCCCTGAGGACAGGTTGACTTTCCTGGCTGCTTCACTTTCTCTTTAGAATAACATAGTTTGGGAAGAAATATGTCAAATACTTTGACAATGATCAAGGTGTGGAAAATTAAATTTAGTAGGTTTTGCCACCGTGGGCAATAGCGAACCACACATGGATCAAATTATATACAATATGAGACCCACATGAGGAATTTCTCCATGACAGGCACTTGTGTATGGAACAAGATTTCTTAATTGGCTTCAAGCTTTGATACTGGTCAACTTGTTGGTTTTGTTGCTGAAACACTGTTTTGATGAGCTGGATGGACTGAAAGCCTCTGCTGCTTAAAACTTTTTCTATGTTACATGGAGTACATAGATTACAACTCCTTTTCCACAATCAGACATTGATGAATACTTTTGTGGTTAATGATGTCAAGGAACCAATTATGTATATTCTAATGTGATATCAGCTATTTATTTCTTTGTTAATTACACATATAAACCTGTGGATGATCATGATAGAGTCAATTCCATTTATAGTTCTAAATGTGCCCATGAACTTTCTTTTGGGGCAGGGTAATAAATAGGCAGATAACAATTACATTTTACAACCTTTGAGTATTTACTGCTGAGATCCTGATCATCACTAGCAGCTTGAGGAATCTCAGCACTTGTTTTGGCAATTGACTGAAAGAATATAATATGCATTAGTAACAGTATGTTTTAAATAACTGCACAGTGAAGAATGCTTCTTCTTAGTTAACTTGTACAATGTACATGAATGGCATGTGCATTTGCCTAATTATAAGAACTGACAGGAGTGATGTTCAGAAGACAAATGAATACATCGTATACCTTTGAAAAGATGAACAAAAGAAACCTGTGGGAGAGGGTAATCAGGCAAGTACATAATTATACTGACTGAAAGAATTTCATGTGCTCTTCAGAAGCAGCAGGTTATTTTCCTTGCTGAGTAACACACAGAGTATTGCTCATCTCCATATTTGACTTTTTATTGCTGGTACAATGTCAGCAGTAAGACTCTGTGCCCAAAGCAACACACACAAAATTGTGGAGGATCTCAGCAGGCCAGGGAGCTACCTCCGCACCCCCCCCCCCCACCTTCTTAATCTGACTTCTCTTTCTTTCCAGTCCTGTTGAAGGGTCTCAGCCCAAAATGTCAACTATTGACTCAGTTCCATAAATGCTAAGTTCCTCCCACATTTTGTGTGTGTTGCTTTGGATTTCCAGCATCTGCAGATTTTCTTGTGTTTGTGGTACTCGGTGCCCATGTTGCCAACAAACAACACCCATGTGCAGGGATTGCAAAACTGTATCTGTAGGGTAGAAGTCAGCACCGACATTATTATGGCATGTTGAATGGTCATTTGAGTTGAGGATTTTATATTGCTGTTTCTTTCCTGGTTCCCATGAGAGGCCTTGGAATTGTCTCCATGCAAATCTATTTTACCATTGAACTCTGAACATATCACTCGCCACTGTGTAGTTCTTATCTATGAATTACTTCTGGACTACAACAAAAACAGAAGATACTGGAAATAATCAATATGACAGGTTTCACCTGTGGAGAGCAAAACACAGTTGCTCTTAAGAATTTTAATATTTTACGTTCAATTTTTTCCAGCATTATTTTGTTTTTGACATAGTCTCTACAGAGCCCAAAAATCATGCCTCAGGATTTAGCCATTACTCCAGTGCTGTTGAAAACCTTTCAATTCCAAGCTTAATGTGGTCTTAATTCTAGCATGCATTTAATCCTGTTTTTCAAATATTCATAGAATTTCCTTTCATCACAACCTTAAAGCCTCTGCTTCAGTGTCTTCTAATATTCTGCATTCTAATAATTGTTAATCTCTTTTCTGAGGTCATTAGATTATTGACGGGATCTTTGGGAGAGGAAATGAGGTGGTTGTAGACTACAGGAGGAATGGAGATAGGTTAACCCCTTTCGGGGTTGAGAAGGTGAACAGCTTTAAGTTACTCAGCATTCACATCACTGAGGATCTCACATGGTCTGTACATGCCGGCTGTGTGGTGAAAAAAGCACAACATCGCCTTTTTCACCTCAGACAGTTGAAGAAATTTGGCATGAGTCCCCAAATCCAAAGGATTTTCTACAGGGGCACATTTGAGAGCATCCTGACTGGCTGCATCACTGCCCGGTATGGGAACTGTACCTCCCTCAATCGCAGGACTCTGCAGAGAGTGGTGAGGACAGCCCAGCGCATCTGTAGATGTGAACTTCCCACTATTCAGGACATTTGCAAAGACAGGTGCGTAAAAAGGGTCTGAAGGATCATTGGGGACCTGAGTCACCCCAACCACAAACTGTACCAGCTGCTACCATCTGGGAAGCGGTAATACAGCATTAAAGCTAGGACCAACAGGCTCCAGGGACAGCGTCTTCCACCAGGCCAGCAGACTAATTATTTCACACTGATACAATTTTATTTCTATGCTATATTGACCTGTTGCACATACTATTTAGTACTACTATTTATTACAAATTACTATCCATTGTGTATTGCACATTTAGATGGAGACGTAATGTAAAAATTTTTACTCCTCATGTATGTGAAGGATGAAAGAAATAAAATCAATTCACTTCAATTCAATTTTTGCAAACTAGGCACAATAGGACTTGGAATTACTCCTCAATAGTGGAGGATGGACATCAGAAAAGTCTTCTTGCATGGTTTTGTTTCAGATCTAATGATACTTCTGTGATACAGTATAATGGTCTGTACATTCCAGTCAGCGGTGGAGGGATAGAACTTTATTAACCTTGAAGAAATCTGCCTGAAAAGTGTCAGCAATAGCTGCACCTCGGATTTCCTCTATTCTAATGTACTGTACTGTAGTTGCTGCAAAGTAACTACTTTTTCATCTACAGCTCCCAGGAACAAAGATGAATTCTAAATCTCTAATTTTGAACATAAGTGTGGATTAAATCTGGATGTTGAAATATTGTCTGCATTCTTATAAAGACTGCTAAAGAAAGATTTTTTAATTCTGAGGAATTTTGAAAAAATTATCCATCTCTGATCCTCTGATGAGTTGATCCTCGTTGGAAGACCAGAGGTGGAGAGGGTCAGCAACTTTAAATTCCTCGGTGTTATTATTACGGAGGACCAACGCTGGGCCCGGCACTTAAGTGCAATTAGGAAGAAAGCACAGCAGCATCTCTACTTCCTTTGGTATTTGTGGAGATTCGGCATTTAAAACTTTGACAAACTGCTATAGATGTGTAGTGGAAAATATATTGACTGGCTGCATCGTAGCCTGGTATGGATGAGCCTATGCCCTTGAACAAAAAGTAGTGGATACAGCCCCATCCATCAGGGGTAAAGTGCTCCCCATCATCAAACGCACCTACATGAAACGCTGTCACAGAAAAGCATCATCCATCATCAGGGTCCCCCACCACCCAGGACATGCTCTCTTCTCGCTGCTGCCATCAGGAAGAAAGTACAGGAACACGGTCACACCATCAGGAACAGTTACTACCTCTCAACTATCAGGCTCTTGAACCAGAGGGGATACTTCACTCAACTTCACTTGCCCCAGCACTGAAATGTTCCCACAACCAGTGGAATCACTTTTAAGGACTCTTCATTTCATGTTCTCAATATTTATTGCTTGTTTATTTATTATTATTATTATTTATTTCTTTTTGTTAATTGCAGAGTTTCTTTTTGTCTCTGCACTCTGGGTGAATGCCCAAGTTGGTTGGTCTTTCATCGATTCTGTTATGGTTATTATTTTATAGATTTGTTGAGTATGCCCACAAGAAAATGATTCTCAGTGTTGTATATGGTGATATATTTGTACTTTGATCATAAACTTACTTTGAATCTTTGAACTGTATGTGTGTAGAAGCACGCACACGCGCACACTCACAAACACACGCACACACTCACAAACACACACATACACCTACACACACACACACACACACACACACACACACACACACACACGCACGCGCGCACACTTTCTCACACACACACACACACACACACACACACACACACACACACACACACACACACACACACACACACACACACACACACACACCCCTACTCACTCACTCTTCACAAAACCCCATGTGCAAACAGATAATTTTGTTGTTAAAAATTTAGTTCAACCTCATTTAACAGCATGAAGTTTGCAGTATTGTTTTAGGATGAGAAATGTGTACAATAATTGAAAGTCTATGTCATCATATTGATCAGTTTGTTAATGCTGCTTTCATTGAATTGACTCAGTGAAGACTGCATTTGGGGGCAGAAGGCATTACTGACAGCATTTTCTGGATTCCAGGCATTGAAACTGCTGTTATTTTCACAGGGTTGTGCAGTCAATTCAATGGCATGTTCCTGGACAGTCAGATTTGAAATTAAAGTGGAATGTATTTGGGTAAGAAGCTTGTAAAGAAATTATGCAGAAGGGTTGAGGGTTTGTGAAGCCAGCAGTTGAACATTTGAAACTCTTGCAATAATGGTTTCTTCATCTCAATCTCTTGTCCTTCAGAAGAAACTTTGTTCTGATTGCCATTCATACAGATCATTTCATTGAAACAGTACATTGAGATGGTACAAGGGAAAACAATAACCTTAGAACAAAGTGCTACAGTTACGGAGGAAGTGCAGTGCAAGCAGAGAATAATGTGCAGGGCCATAATGAGGCAGACTGTAAGGTGAAGAATCCATCTTATTGTACTGGGGGACCCTTCAGTAGTCTTATAACAGCAAGTTAGAGGCTGTCATGGAGCCTGGTGATGTGTGCTTTCAGGTTTTTGTATCTTTTGCCCGATGGGAGTGGCGAGAAGAGAGGATGTCTGGAATGGGTAAGCTCTTTGAAAACTCAAAGATTCTTGAGTTTTCAGCTTCTTCACATTTCATTCCCTGCCAATTTGCTCCAAAGATTTCAGGAAGGATTTTACAGTTTCAATCTCTGTGATCACTCAGCTCAGTTGTCTGTGTCTTGACTAGTACTTAATGACATTTTTTCCTCTCCCGTGATTCATTTAAATGTGCACCCAAGCCAAACAACATTTGATCTGTGTGATGAATTGAGATACTTCACAGGATCTACTGCCTGTGTATAGTGGTTTGATGGTGACTTTTTGTTTCAATAACTTCACCTCTTTCACTCTTCTCACTTTGATGTTCTGGAAACTAAATAGAGTCATGCTAGATTGCAGCTGAAGATGGTATTATCATTTTGAAAGCTCAATTGCTCTTGGTTTTTAAATATCCTCAGGTGTTCTGAAGACCTAATTGCTGAATAGTTCCCAAGCAATACTGCATGTATTTATTTGCAAGCTACTTTTCGTATTTATGTAAACGAATGCTCATCGAATAAAACATTCTTTGCATTTAGTAAAATCCAACAATAGGTAAATCATATTCAGGATGATTTTAATTTGAAAAATTAATATGTCAATGTGATTTTAAGAGAATGGAAAATAATGTTCAGTCCATGTGTACTGTTTTGTGCAGACATTTAAAAATTGCAAGATGTGTGTTAAAAATTAAAATTCATGTTTGTAGGGTGGTGATATACATCACTGTCAGTTTTGATCTTTATCTAAAGAAAAGCTCTGATAATCTGGCACCCTCAGGACTTGATGATGTTGGGCTTGCAGATTTTCCAAGCTGATGGATGTTGCTCCATACTCAAACACATTTTTATTTCAGTTCTTTTCCCCTGTATGATCTGCAGTAGCATCATAAATTTTGCAGTGAGTTTACAGGGAGCAGAAAAGATACAACACACTCGTCTGCTGCTCTAGCCATAAACATGCCCACAGGACTTGTTGCTGATCTTTGTGTTCTGCACACCAGCCATGGCCCCATTTGCAGCCTGGCCAGGCCCTGGATGCATACCTCACTCAAACTCTGGCCCCTGACTTGCACCACATACAAAATATTAATCAAGATGCTGATTTATATTTGAACTGTTATGTGACAATTGGATACAGATTATCAGAGTCTGAAATCACTGATCATGTACTGGAAAAATTGATTCAGGTTGCCCTCACAGATTTAGCGCACACCGTGAACAGAGAGTGCTTGAGCAAATCTTAGATCAGTAATAAAAACTTATCGTAGTGAGTCGATGTTTACAGATACCTTAATCTATATTTCATATTTCCTGATAATTTCAGTCCGTACCACCTTATCTTTGCCAGCTCACAGAGCAATCCTATTCCACGGTATTCTCGTTGCTATAATTTATTCTCCCATATTCCTATCAGATTACTTTTGATTCTGCCATGAGGGTCAATTTCCAGTGACTCGTTAACCACCACTCGCATGTCTTTGCAATATGGGAGGAATCTTTTGTGGTCAAAGGAAGAACATGCAGTCTTGACACAGGCAACACTAGAGGTCTTGTTTCAACACTGATTTCTGGTGCCCTGAGACAGTGCTTTGCTAGCTGTGCCACTATGCCACTTGCAAACATTACTGGTTCCATATGTGGCAATGTGAAGGGTCAAGTTGTTTTGTAATAGAAAATTTATGACTCATTTAAGGAGTCCCTGATTATGTCTTGTTGATGGATTTAAAGGATGTTTACATAGACATGCTGGAAAGCTGTATTTGGCTCTTTTAAAAGTTTTAATTCAACACTGAATGTTTTCAAAATTCACTTGAGTTAATATTTCCAACTATTTTGGAGAAAAAAGTGACTTAATCTATACAACTTTTCTATAGACTTAGAAAGCACATGTTTGAATCACACAATTGCAGGTGACAAATTTAAAATATAGTATATCAATTAAACCTGGAACTTGTTTGGGATTGTCAGTTTTCATTGTGGTAACCAAAAAACCACTCAATTGTTGTCAGCTCTCCTTTGGCTCACTGATGTCCTACATCCAGGAGGAGATCAACACACTCGTCTGCTTCATCAAGGAGGAAGTACAACACACTCGTCTGCCCTTAAATTCAAAAGCCTATATGTGACTGAAGATAAATTGATGTGGTTAATTCTTAACCATCTCTTCAGTGCAGAGAAAACTAAGAATGGACAATAAATGCCAACAATGTCAGTGACATTCATATCCTGTGAACAGATTTAAAAAAAATAATTGTTCACCATGCAGTGGTACCCAAGAGGAGACTTGCATTCTAAATCTTGGTCACTGCAATACTTAGTAAGTGAACAGCTGGGAAATGTTTTTAAACTCTGTTGTATTTGATTAATATGGATTCATTTCCTCTGTCTGCCCAATTAATTTTCTTCACCTCCCCTCTTGGAAAGCATTTATTAAAATTAAAGTGAAGTCTTTAATTTTAATAAATGCTTTCCAAGAGGGGAGGTGAAGAAAATTAAAATGAAGCCTTTTAAAAGGCTTATTATTAGAATTATCAAAAGAATTATCATTTTCAGATAAACCAATCCTGAATATGCCAAATTAAAATGTTTTCTATTAGCTAATCATTTGCTAAAAATTACACTTATACTTTTATGGACTCTTCAATATACAAAAATGTAATAAAATTTTTCACAGGAGAGATCATTGAACAAAATTTGACACCATTTGGACAAGGAGTACATTTTGAGCTGTGCATTGAGTGCAATATGGTTAAAGGAGGAAATATTTGAGTTTTAGCCCAAGGTTGTATCAAGGTACAATAGACAATAGTAGAGGAAAGAACATTGGGGATATACATAAAACAAGAATTTAAGGAGCGTTTTTTTTTGGCCTGGATTAGATTACAACAATAGTGAATAGTGATGACAAATTTTTCAGCATAAATTAATTTCCATTTAATGGTCCTATAATCAGTAACATTAAATTTTATAATGCATTATCTCACCTTCTTTGCAGAGCATGCAAAACATAAACCAGAGATCTTTATACTTATTTTATGCATATAAGGAATAACATGGAGCTGCCAAATTGCATTCCAACCTGCAGGCTCCTATGTGATAGTTAAAAAATGTTCATATTCTGCTGACGTGTTCGTGAGATTGTAATCTGCTCTTGGAGATGAATAGCTGAATGAAATCAGCAGAACAAGAGGAGCAGGTTGCATCTGAACTGAAGGGGAACTATGATACCTGCTAAGAGATTTGCTTTTGCTTCTTAGGTGATTGTAAACAAGTTTTGCAGTGGGGTGCATCCCATAGAGCTATCTAACTAATAGGGAATTTAAACAAATCATAGACATTAGAATAAGCAAGTCCATTAGGCAAGACAGGCAGCAGCAGGAAGGGAAGTGGCCATATCCCTCCACCTTCTGCACATTCATGTGCCTATCTAAACATCTCTTAAAAGTCCCTAATGTATTTGTTTCTTTCAGACGCCCACTACTCTCAATGTAAAACGCTTGCCATTCATATCTCCTTTGAAGTTACCCCTCCCACCTTAAATTTATACCCTCTGGCGCAAGACATTTCACTGCTTGGAAAAAGATAGTGTCTGTCTACTCAATCTATGCCCATCATAATCTTATAAACCTCTATCAGATCTCCTAGCATCTGCTGCTATATAAAAGAAAACACAAATTTGTCCAACCTATCAAAGATCAAAGTAAATTGATTATCAAAATACATACATATATGTCACAATATACAATCCTGAGATTCATTTTCTTGCAGACATACTGAATAAAATCATAGAATTATGACCATAAAAGAATCAATGAAAGACCATACCAAATTGGGCATTCACCCAGTGTGCAAAAGACAACAAACTGTGAAAATGCAAAAAGAAAGAAATATTAATAATAATAAATAAATAAATAAATAAACAGCTATCGAGAACATGAGAGGAAGAGTCCCTGAAAATGAGTCCATAGGCTGTGGGAATATTTCAATGATGGACAAGTATATTTGAGTGAATGTATCCCTTTGGTTCAAGAGTCTGATGGTTGATGGGTAGTAACTGTTCCTGAAGCTGGTGGTGGGAGTTCTGAGGCTCCTGTACCACCTTCCTGATGGCAGCAGCAAGAAGAGAATATATCCCGGCTGGTGGGGGTCCCTGATGATGGATAATGCTTTCCTGTGACCATGTTTCATGTAGAAGTTCACAATGGTGGGAGGGCTTTACCTGTGAAGGACTGGGCTGTATCCAGCAGCATCCTGGTAAACCTCTGCAGAACCCTCTACAAAGTCTTGATATCCTTCCTACAAAAGGGCAACCAGAACTGTGTGTAATACTCCAAATGCGACCTAACTAGAGTTTTATAAAGCTGCCTCATAACGTTCTGACTTTTGAACCAAATGCCTTGACTAATAAAAGCAAGCATGACATATGCCTTCTTAATCACCCCATCAACCTGTTTGCCACTTTATGAACTTGGTCCCCAAAATCCTTTTGTTCATCAACACTGTTAAGGATCTTGCTCTTAACAGTGTACTGTCTCTTTACTTTTAACCTGCTAAGGTCTGACACTCAGGTATGGCCTGGTTAAACTCCATCGGCCATTTCTACATCTGTATCTGCAACTGATCTATATCCCATCGTATGCTAGCCACAACTCTACTGATCTTTGTATCATTTGCAAACTTACTAACCTACCCATCTTCAGCGAGGTCATTTATATACATCACAAACAACAGAGCTCCTAGTACACAGCTTGCAAAATACAACTAATCACAGACCTCCAGCTCTCTTCGACCACTACCCTTTCTCTCTATGGGCAACCCGGTCCTGAATCCAAACTGCCAATTCACTTTGGATCCCATGCATATTAATCTTCTGATGAGCCTCCCATGTGGGACCTTGTCAAATGCCTTACTAAAATTCTTGTAGATAGCACCCACAATTCTACTTTCATCAATTATCATCGTAACTATGTCAAAAAACTCAGATCAAGTTAGTAAGACATGACTTGCTCCACACAAAGCCATGCTGGCTCTCCCTAATTAGGTCATGGTTTTCTAAATGCTCATAAATCTGGTTCCTAAGAAGTTTCTCCAGTAATTTTGCTTCCACTGATATGAAAATCAGTGGACTTTAGTTTCCAGCATTATCACTGGTTCCCTTCTTGATTAATGGAACAACATTAGTTACTCACCAGTCCTCTAGCACCTCACCTCTGGCCAGAGACGACACATAGATATTGGTCAAGACCCCGGAAATATCTTCTCTTTCTTCTCTCTATAACCTGGGTTATATCCCATTAGGCTCGGGACTTATCCACCATAATGCACCTTTATAGACCAAACATTACCTCCTCCTTTACCTTGAAATGTTGCAGCATGTCAATACACTTGACATGGCTCTCCCTATTCTTCATGTCCTACTCCTTGGTAAATACTGATGTAGAGTACTTGTTAAGGACCACACTCTCATCCTCTGCATCCAAGGAAATGTTCCCCATTCATCCTTTAGTGGGCTTACCCTCTCACTAGTTAACTTCTTGCTCTTGATGTATGTATAGAACACTTAGGGATTCTCTTTAATCTTATTCTTTAAGGACTTTTCATGGCTTCTCCCAGTTTTCCTAATTCCTTTGTTGATTATTTTTCTGACTTCCTTATAATCCTCAAGGGCTCTGTTGGATTCTAGGCTTCCCAAGCTTTACATACTTTTTTCTTCACTAAATTCATCACCTCTCTTGACAGCCAGCGTTGTCTTTTCTTGCCATCTTTGCCCTTCCTTCTTGCAAGAACATACCTGTCCTGATCTCTGTACAGTTGGTCCCGAAGCACCCTCCAGATGTCAGATGTGGACTTGCCCAAAAACAGTTGTTCACAATTAACTCTCCCTAGTTCCTATCTAATGCTCTCGTAATTTGCCCTGCTCCAATTTAATACTCTCATGCAAGGTCCATACTTACCCTTATCTATAGCTAACTTAAAACTTGAGCTGTGGTCACTGTACCCTAAATGTTCTCCCACTGAAAGGTCAGTCACCAGTCCAGGATCATTACCTGACACTAGGTCCCATACAGCCCCTCTTCTTGTGGACTATCTGCATACTGATTTAAGAAACCCTCCTGGATGCACTGAATAAATTCTCCCCCCATCTGAACCTTTAGTATTAAAGTCCCAGTTTATATTAGGGAAGTTGAAGTCCTACATGACAACAGACCTATTGTTTTTACATCTTTCCCTCATCTGCCTACATATTTGTTTCCTAAGGTCCCAGTGATTATTGGGCAGTCTGTGGTACAGCCCCATCCTGCACCCTCCATATTTTTGAGTTCTACCCCTATAGACTAAGTGGACAAACTCTCCATTATGTCCCCTCCGAGTGCAACTGTAAAATTGTTCCTGATTAGTATGCAACTCCCCCACCTCTTTTGGCTCCGCCTCTATCTTTTCTGAAACATCAAAATGCCGGAATATTAAGCACCCATTCCTGCCCCTCTCTCAATTAAGCCTCTGTAATGACCACAACATCATCATTCCATGAACTGACCCATGCTCTAAGTTCCTCACCTTTACCCATAATATTCCTACCATTAAAATATGCACATTACAAACTATCCATCCCATTCTATTACTTTTCTCCTGCCTGTTTTTACTGGCCCTAACACCTACCTTTCCTTACTGTCTCTCTACTTTCTGACCAGGTGCCCTGGTCCCATCAGGTACATCCTGGTAAATCTCTTCAGCACTTTTTCTTGTTTCATAAGCATCTTTCCTACAGCAGGATGGCCAAAACCAGACGCAATATTCCACAAACAACAGGAATTCTGCAGATGCTGGAAAGTCAAGCAACACACATCAAAGTTGCTGGTGAACGCAGTTCCATGGTCGTTGCTGGAGTCCGGGTTTTGACCTATGGGTTATGGCTCCTAGCTATGCCTGCCTTTTTGTTGGCTTTATGGAACAATCTATGTTCCGTGCCTATTCTGGTATCTGTCCCCCACTTTTCCTCCGCTACATCAACGACTGCATTGGCGCTGCTTCCTGCACGCATGCTGAGCTCGTTGACTTTATTAACTTTGCCTCCAACTTTCACCCTGCCCTCAAGTTTACCGGATCCATTTCCGACACCACCCTCCCCTTTCTAGATCTTTCTGTCTCTGTCTCTGGAGACAGCTTATCCACTGATGTCTACTATAAGCCTACTGACTCTCACAGCTATCTGGACTATTCCTCTTCTCACCCTGTCTCTTGCAAAAATGCCATCCCCTTCTCACAATTCCTCCGTCTCCGCCGCATCTGCTCTCAGGATGAGGCTTTTCATTCCAGGACGAGGGAGATGTCCTCCTTTTTTAAAGAAAGGGGCTTCCCTTCCTCCACTATCAATTCTGCTCTCAAACGCATCTCCCCCATTTCACGCACATCCGCTCTCACTCCATCCTCCCACCACCCCACTAGGAATAGGGCTTCCCTGGTTCTCACCTACCATCCCACCAGCCTCCGGGTCCAACATATTATTCTCCGTAACTTCCGCCACCTCCAACGGGATCCCACCACTAAGCACATCTTTCCTTCCCCCCCCTTCTGCTTTCCGCAGGGATCGCTCCCTACGCGACTCCCTTGTCCATTCATCCCCCCCCATCCCTCCCCACTGATCTCCCTCCTGGCACTTATCCTTGTAAGCGGAACAAGTGCTACACGTGCCCATACACTTCCTCCCTCACCACCATTCAGGGCCCCAGACAGTCCTTCCAGGTGAGGCGACACTTCACCTGTGAGTCGGCTGGGGTGATATACTGCGTCTGGTGCTCCCGATGTGGCCTCCTATATATTGGCGAGACCCGACGCAGACTGGGAGACCGCTTTGCCGAACACCTATGCTCTGTCCGCCAGAGAAAGCAGGATCTCTCAGTGGCCACACATTTTAATTCCACATCCCATTCCCATTCTGACATGTCTATCCACAGCCTCCCCTACTGTAAAGATGAAGCCACACTCAGGTTGGAGGAACAACACCTTATATTCCGTCTGGGTAGCCTCCAACCTGATGGCATGAACATCGACTTCTCTAACTTCTGCTAATGCCCCACCTCCCCCTTGTACCCCATCTGTTATTTATTTTTATACACACATTCTTTCTCTCACTCTCCATTTTCTCCCTCTGTCCCTCTGACTATACCCCTTGCCCATCCTCTGGTTTCCCCTGCCTTGTCTTTCTCCCCGGACCTCCTGTCCCATGATCCTCTCATATCCCCTTTGCCAATCACCTCTTGGCTCCATCCCTCCCCCTCCTGTCTTCTCTTATCATTTTGGATCTCCCCCTCCCCCTCCCACTTTCAAATCTCTTACTAGCTCTTCCTTCAGTTAGTCCTGACGAAAAGTCTCGGCCTGAAATGTCGACTGTACCTCTTCCTAGAGATGCTGCCTGGCCTGCTGCGTTCACCAGCAACTTTGATGTGTGTTGCAATATTCCACATGCGGTCTCACCAGTGTCTTATACAACATCCAGGCACTGATCCCCCTCTTCTCTATGTCTTTCTCCTTGGTAAATACTGATGTCAACTAACCATTAAGTACCACACCCACATTCCTCACATCTTATACGTCCCAACTCCTATCATAATGCCCCGACTGATGAGGTCCGGTATGCAGTGTTCGTGTTTGTGCTATGCTCATGTAATGTACAGTAATCCAGTGGGCTTTAAAGCATTGGGTCACAGGGAAATGCCATTACATTGCTTGTATAAGAAATGTTGAATCAGTTGGGTGGGGTGGGGTGGGGTGGGGGAGGCTTTGTCCGCTGGCATTTGTTGACTACATGGACTCTTCACAGTTCACCTCATCATGACCTTACACCTTATTGTTTACCTGCACAGGACTTTGTAATTGTGCACTGTATTATTCTTTACCTTGTACTACCTCACGTGCACTATTTTTCATTGTACCCGAGTACATGTGGCAATGATAAACCAATTTCCCTACTTAGACCAAAGCAAATAGAATTACTTTGACATTACAGACTTGGGCATTAATTTAAAGCTGGCCTCCAGACCATTGAATTTTTGAATGCTGGCAAATTACTCCCATTGTGTCATTACTCTCACCCAGCCCCCATAGATATCAAGTTCCTTCTGAAACAGTTAAAATGAAAAAAAAACTGTTAGGTTATGAGCCTATTGAAGTGAGCCATTTATGAATAGTATGTCAATGAATAAATTGAGTTTTCAGAAACATGGATCAACTCCATCCATTTTATTTTGATGTAATATGTATTATGCAGGGACAGTGGCGTTTCATTCAGAACACCACCTGCTTATTACATGCAATCAATCTTAACATGGCAGGAGAGAACAGACATTTAAAATCAACATTGGAATATATTCTCTACAATATGAAGCATTCCACTGACATAATATAACTTTTTGATCTTTAGTGCAGGGATCGAATCTGAGCATTGCCCAAAATGGTATTTTTCCCCTGTACCCAATAGGCAGATCATCATGAAGTAAATAATGTTTTTCCTAAGGGAATAGTACTGTGTCTAGAATATTCAATACCTGTATGGATTCAACATGTTTGTCTGTCTGATTCCTTTCACTTCACAACTGTTGAGGAGGGAAGAGGAAAAGCATTTCTCTACATGTTAGTCATTTAGACTGTTAATTGGTTTGAATTTGGACAGAGTCTGAGATAAAAATGTTTGACTTCCTCTTTGTTTTAATTCCAGCTGTGCTGATTTGAGTGCCTACTTTTAACTCACCAAAGCAAAATGAAATAATTTGGTTGTTGCACAATTTTTTAAAAAAAGTTGAAAAATTCACTGTGAATTTATTATCGAAGTACATATATGTCAACATCTACAGCCTTGAGATTCATTTTCTTGCATGCATACTCAATAATAGAATAATCACCGTAATAGAATCAGTGGAAGATTGCATCAACCAGAGTGCAAAAGACAACAGTGCAAATACAAAAAGAAAGAAAGAATAATAAATAAATAGACAATAAATATCGAGAACATGAGAGGAAGAGTCCATGAAAATGAGTGCATAGGCTGTGGGAACATTTCAATGATGGGGCAAGTGAACTTGAGTGAAGTCATTCCCTATAGTTCAAGAACCTGATGTTTAGGGATGCTCCTGAACCTGGTGGTGCAAGACCTGCGGTTGCTGTACCTTCCTTCTGATGGTAACAGTGAGTAGAGAGCATGTCCGGGGTGATGGAGGTTCCTGATGATGGATGCTGTTTTCCTGCAACAGCATTTTGTGTAGATGTGCTCAGTGATGGGGAGGTCTTTACCCATGATGGACCGTGATAATCAGAATCAGGTTTATTATCACCAGCATGTGACATGAAATTTGTTAACTTAGTAGCAGCAGTTCAATGCAATACATAATATAACAGAAAAATAATAATAATAAATAAATAAATAAATAACTCTTATTCAGTATACTTTGTACAGTATATGTATATTGAATAGATTAAAAATTGTGCAAAAACCTGAAATACTATATATAAAAAAACTGAGCTAGTGTCCAACGGTTCAATGTCCCTTTTAGAATCGGATGGCAGAGGGGAAGAAGCTGTTCCTGAATCACTGAGTGTGTGCCTTCAGGCTTCTGTACCTCCTACCTGATGGTAACAGTGAGAAAAGGGCATGCCTTGGATGCTGGAGATACTTAATAATGGACACTGCCTTTCTGAGACACCGCTCCTTGAAGATGTCCTGGGTACTTTCTCGGCTAGTACCTAAGATGGAGCTGACTAAGTTTACAACTCTCTGCAGCTTCTTTCGGTCCTGTGCAGTGGACCCCCCCCCCCCCCCCCCCCACACCAGACACTGATGCAGCCTGTCAGAATGCTCTCCATGGTACAACTATAGAAATTTTTGAGTGCATTTGTTGACATACCAAATCTCTTCAAACTGCTAATAAAGTATTGCCTTCTTTATAACTGCATCAATATGTTGGGACTAGGTTAGGTCCTCAGAGATCTTGACACCCAGGAACTTGAAACTGTTCACTCTCTCCACTTCTGGTCTCTGTATGAGGATTGGTATGTGTTTCTTCATCTTACCCTTCCTGAAGTCCTCTTTCATCTTACTGACGCTGAGTGCCAGGTTGTTGCTGCAGCACCACTCCACTAGTTGGCATATCTCACTCCTATACGCCTTCTCTTCGCCACCTGAGTTTCTACCAACAATGGTTGTATCATCAGCAAATATATAGATGGTATTTGAGCTATGCCTAGCCACACAGTCATGGGTATAGAGAGAGTAGGACTAAGCACACACCCCTGAGGTGTGCCAGTGTTAATCGTCAGCGAGGAGGAGATGTTATCACCAATCCGTACAGATTGTGGTCTTCTGGTTAGGAAGTTGAGGATCCATTTGCAGAGGGAGGTACAGAGGCCCAGGTTCTGCAACTTCTCAATCAGGATTGTGGGAATGATGATATTAAATGCTGAGCTATAGGCAATGAACAGCATACTGACATAGGTGTTTGTGCTGTCCAGGTGGTCTAAAGCTGCGTGGAGAGCCACTGAGATTGCATCTGCCGTTCACCTATTGTGGCGATAGGCAAATTGCAGTGGGTCCAGGTCCTTGCTGAGGCAGGAGTTCAGTCTAGTCATGACCAACCTCTCACAGTATTTCATCACTGTAGATGTGAGTGCTACTGGGCAATAGTCATTAATGCAGCTCATGTAATTCTTCTTAGGCACTGGTATAATTGTTGCCTTTTTGAAGCAAGTGGGAACTTCCACCCGAAGCAGTGGGAGGTTTAGTAATTTTTAATAATTTAAATTATTATTGTTAAACATTAACAATCATTTAATAATTTTAGTCAATTTTATGAGCACTTAATAGTTAATTTGACATGACCATCATTGACCTCACTACTTACCCTCAAACTGAATGACTAAAGTTGCCATTTCAGCAAAGTGTCAAGCACATTACTGTGGACTGGAGTTGCATGTACTGTAAATCAGACCAGTTAAAGATATTCATGTATTAGTCTTTTTTTCCAAGAGTGTGTTGGCTTTTCCTTTAGAAATTGATTATTGTCAAAATTTGCTGAGTATTTGAAATTAAATAGCAACTTGTATTTAAATTCCAAAGTACCTATAGCAGAATTTGAACTTCAGCCCCGAAAAGGGAATTCTATGTCCGAGAGTCATAGTGTAGAACAGCGTGGGAATAGGCTTTTTGCCCCAACTTCTCCCTGCCAACCAAGATGCTTATCTATGTTCGATTCACCTGCAGTTGGCACTTAATCCCTCACAACCTTTCCTATCCATGTAAACGTCCAAGTGTCTTCCTCTTATCGGCTCATTTCATAAACAAACCACCCTCTATGTGAAGAAATTGCCCCCCCAGGTCCATTTTAATTCTTTTCCCACTCACCTTAAATGCATACCCTCAGGTTTTTGATTCCCCTTCCCTGAGAAGACTGAATGCATTCACCCTATTTTCCTCATGTTTTTATACATCTCTATAAGGTCGCACTTCAACTTTATACTCTTCAAAGAATGGTGTCCTAGTCTATCTATTCTCCCTCTATAGCTCAGCCCTTGAGTCCTGGTAATATTGTCCAATGCCAATGACCCCTGTGCACCATTACACCCTGAAGCATTAGTTCAATTTTTTTTTAAGGATGACATAGTTAGTAACTGTGTTTTGTTCACCATCTATAACCACTTCCTGGTGACAGACTCAATTTCTTTCTGTAATTTGATGTAAAATTAATAATTTTTTTTCATTTAGTTTTTACTGTTTTGATTGAACGGGAAGTTGAGAAAATCTTTAGTCAATTGTAAACAGTCCTTGCAATTTTTTTTTGGGATCCCAGCTCTCTGTGCCCATGCCACCCAATTACAGCGATATGTTGAATTAACCAACTAACCCACAAGTCTTTGGGATGTGAGAGAAAACCGGAGCACTGGGAGGAAACTCACACAGTCAGAAGGAGAACATACAAACTCCTTAGAGGCAGTGGCGGGAATTGAACCCGGATCGCTGATGCTGTAAAGCATTATGCTAACCGCTGTCCTACCAGTGCTGCCATATACTTTCATGTTGCAAGTCAAAGAAGAAGTAAAAACAGTATTAGCATTGCAGTGAGATGGCAGGGGTGAGGAGCCTTACAAGCTCCCCATGGAAAAATGTCCAGCTGCTGTTCCACAGCTCTCCCTCCCAATGCTGTAGACAAGATCAAAACTCCGGTAAAAAATATGTGCAGCTACGCCTTCATTAATACTTTAATGTTTTCAAACTGTGGTAGGGGTTTGCAATTCATTCATTGAAAGAAAATTCATACAGATAGTCAAACGAGTAAATGAGATTCAGTACCAAAAATATAAAGAACATTCTTATTCTTAACTAGGACACTGGGGTTTTCACATGCAAGGAAAATGTGACAGGAATGAAGAATAAATGGAAAATTAAATAATTGTGCATTGTGTAATATGAAAGTGCTTAAAGTTTTATTTTATAATTTGTGTGCTAAAACTCATAAATTTCTGTAACCAGGTAACTGCCAAATGTCCCCAACAGTGAACATGACCCAAGATGACATAGTTATTATTGAGGATGACAGACCACCTGGCAATCTTCCTCGACTGTCTAATCAGTCATCTATGGGTTACCATCATGAAATGAATTCTGTAACTTCTGGTCTTTGGGTGAAAGAACCTGATAAAGATAGAACAGATGGGTAAGTAAAGTGTTATTTTCCCATGGACTATTTTAGTTATGTTGTATGTTTGAATAATGATTTGCAAAATAAAATAGGGAGCATGGAAGCTCACCATGTATGCCAGTGGCTCTCTGTGATACTGCTTCAGTTGTCTGCCACTCCACAATCATTCCAATTTATTTGTAAACAGGTATTGAAACACCAGTGCAAACTTGAGCAGTCATCAGTGATTTGTTGGAAATTTGTCCATGAAAATGCCAAAGCTGAGTTCATCTTTAGTAACTGTGATCTCCTTGCACTGTGCCAGCTTCAGGAGCCACAAGATGGAGATCAGAAACACAGTGCTAACTGTTATAAATCGTTTGTTTGTTTCACCATTCCAATTCTTCACCCAGGTTGGACTGTAACACAATCTGCTAGCATTGTTCTCATTTAATTACCCAAATTGGCAAAATCAGCACAGGCTACCGTGCCTTCTGGACAACGGGGATTGTGACCACAGCCCCTGCAGCTTTCCATAACACTTTCATTAACATTTGATTTTGAAGCCATCATGAGAGATTTTAAGCTACGTGTTTTTCTTTATAATTTGTTAATTATCATTTTTATTGCACTTTATGTGTGGAATTCTATGCATATTACAAATCAACTGACAAGTCTCATTTCTGACTGTTGTTGACCATTCAACCAATGTTATTAGGTTGAATTTTACATCAATTGTCATGTAGCCACGTCTATTAATTTTTTAAGCAATTATATAGGAGGTTGAGTTATATATCATGGCTGTCTCGAGCAGAGTTAGTTAATTTCCCTTTAGACATTTCTTGCTAATTTGGGTACATGATTCCACAAGCAATATAGTATTTTAAAAATGTTTTTAATAACTCTAAAGCACCTAGTAAAGGCCAATTAGGTTGTGCCAGAACAGCATATTGGTGCACTGGTGTGTCATAATAGCACATTTGATGGATACCCCCACCTTGTTGACTTACTGATTTGAGACAGTGGCCCAGTAAGTCAGTGCTGTCATATAAATGTTTTCAGCTCATGATATCAGGCTTAAAACTACCCTTCAGCCACAGGAGCAATGTAACCCTCTGCAATGAAGCAGGCAAGGCAATGCATTATAAGATGGGTGAATAAAAGATGATTGCCTTGAGACTGCAGAACATAATTCTTGACATTGTTAATTTCAATTCCTTCACAATAATTTCATACTATGTGTGAAAGAAATTCTTTTCTCATCAAGCAGTTGGAAATAAAGACTTCAGAGCTCAGAAACTCAGATGAAACTTCATTCACCATTAATTTAAATATGTGAAAGATGCATTCACTTTTTCGGGACACAGCCAGTTCTGTTGCAATACTTACATTTCCTAATGCCTAAATTATGTGAAAAAAATATTTATTCCTCAGCAGATTGCATGTGTACAGTACAACTAAGGTGGAATCTGGCCTTTTGTGGAAATAGTCAAAATCTTTATCATTATGCATAAAATCAGTTTTCAGCTACTGAGAACTAGAAGATGAAATTCTTCAGTAACTTTGGTCCTGAATACATTTTTCAAGAACTGACCATAAAAAGTTTGATCTTAAGTTGAAGTGTGTCGACTATGACAGGTTTTGTTGAAGGCTACATACTTGCAGTGGCTTGTAGATGATTTTTTAAAACCTTTCAGCTCTGCTGCATTTGCAGAGGTATGTCAATTCAGTAAAGAATAGATAAACTTCGTATCCCACATCTTGCGTCACCTTAAATTGTGATATGAAGAAAGCTTGAATTCCTGTAAGTCCAGCTGTGAAGCAGGTATTCACAAATAAGTGCAGACTTGCATGAATTCTGAATTTTCAATCTGTGTGAGGTCATATCAAGCATTTCTAAGTGATTTATTGATGCCTAACTCACACCATAAATTCTTAACATATTTAGATCTGTTTCTTCTAATCATCTAATCGCTGTAAGCATTACCTTGTGAACCAGTTTGCATATTTTCGTATTTTTATTCTCCATTGAAGAAATGAATCATTTGAAGAGTCATACAGCATGGAACTGGGCTCTTTGGCCCTTCTGGTGCAGACTGACCAAGATTCCCATGTGAGTTAGACCCATTTGAACTTACTTGGGCCATATCCTTGCAAGCCCTTACTATCACTGTACCTGTCCAGTTACATTTTAAGTGGTGTTAATGATCCTGCCACAACAACTTACTTTGGCAAACAACAGGAATCCTGCAGATGCTGGAAATTCAAGCAACACAAATAAAAGTTGCTGGTGAAAACACACACAAAAGTTGCTGGTGCATTTCACGTACATCTGCTCTCACTCCATCCTCCTGCCACCCCACTAGGAATAGAGTTCCCCTGGTCCTCACCTACCACCCCACCAGCCTCCGGGTCCAACATATTATTCTCCGTAACTTCCACTACCTCCAATGGGATCCCACCACTAAGTACATCTTTCCCTCTCCCCCCCACGCCCTGCATTCCGCAGGGATCGCTCCCTACGCAACTCCCTTGTCCATTCGTCCCCCCCATCCCTCCTCACTGATCTCCCTCCTGGCATTTATCCGTGTAAGCGGAACAAGTGCTACACATGCCCTTACACTTCCTCCCTTACCACCATTCAGGGCCCCAAACAGTCCTTCCAGGTGAGGCAACACTTCACCTGTGAGTCGGCTGGGGTGATATACTGCGTCCGGTGCTCCCGATGTGGCCTTTTATATATTGGCGATACCCGACGCAGACTGGGAGACCGCTTTGCTGAACACCTACACTCTGTCTGCCAGAGAAAGCAGGATCTCCCAGTGGCCACACATTTTAATTCCACATCCCATTCCCATTCTGACATGTCTATCCATGTCCTCCTCTACTGTAAAGATGAAGCCACACTCAGGTTGGAGGAACAACACCTTATATTCCATCTGGGTAGCCTCCAACCTGATGACATGAACATCGACTTCTCTAACTTCCGCTAATGCCCCACCTCCCCCTTGTACCCCATCTGTTACTTATTTTTATACACACATTCTTTCTCTCACTCTCCTTTGTCCCTCTGAATATACCTCTTGCCCATCCTCTGGGTCACCCCCCCCCCCGTCTTTCTTCCCGGACCTCCTGTCCCATGATCCTCTCGTATCCCTTTTTCCTATCACCTGTCCAGCTCTTGGCTCCATCCCTCCCCCTCCTGTCTTCTCCTATCATTTTGGATCTCCCCCTCCCCCTCCAACTTTCAAATCCCTTACTCACTCTTCCTTCAGTTAGTCCTGACGAAGGGTCTCGGCCTGAAAAGTCGACTGCACCTCTTCCTAGAGATGCTGCCTGGCCTGCTGCATTCACCAGCAACTTTTATGTGTGTCACTTACTTTGGCATCTCGTTCAATAAACTGAAGATCTTCTGGGTGAAGAAACTGCCTATCGGGTTCCTATTAAAGCTCTCCTCTTTCACCCTAAACCTCTGCCCTTTAAATCTTGATACCTCAACTCTGAGAGAAGGTCTGTGTCCATTGATCCTATGTATATACCTACATCAGTTTCCTACACACAATGAGAAATGTTATAACCTGCTCAAATTATCTTCATAACTTAATCCCTCAAGTCCTGGCAGCAGCCCCATAAATTTCCTTTGCATTCTTTCCATCTTAATTGCATCTCTCCTATAGCAGAGTGACTAAAATGAAACACAATATTCCAAATGTGGTCTGTCCAGTATCTTGATATCCTTTTCCACTCCCTCCCATTTCCCTGGAGGATAGTACCACTTTTAAGCATCCTCTGGTGCTAATTGTTAAATTGATTAACCTAGAGAATGAATGTTGTCAGCTGTTTTCAGAAGACCAAAAGGAACAAAATTAGTCCATTTTGCCCATGTAATCTGTTCCACCAACCATCATGTCTGATTCATTATCCCCCTCAACCCCATTCTCCTGTCTTCTCCCCATAACCTTTTACGCCCTGACTAATTACGAACTTATCAACTTTCACTTAAAATATACCTAATGACTAGTCTCCCCAGTCATCTGTAACAATGAATTCCAGATTCATCACACTGTGGCTAAAGGAACTTCTTTATCTTAAACTCCCTAATTTAATCCAGCTCATCCCTAAACACCTAATCCAGAATTTCATTTTCCTTGGTGGCCTCAATCACAAACTGCTTTAAAAAGCCATCTTAGACAAACTCCCTCTCTTAGGATCCAGCACCAATCTAAATTTACCAATCTACCTGCATATTGAAATCCCCCATGACTATCATAACATTGCCCTTTTTACATGTCTTTTCTATTTCCCATTGAAATTTATATTCCACATCCCAGCTACTATTTGGAAGCCTGTTTATAACTTCCATGAGGGTCTTAACTCTACTCACAAGGATTTTACATCTTTTGATCCTGTCTTTCTAAGGATTTGATTATATTTTTAATCAACAGAGTCATTCTGCCCTCCTTTGCCTACCTACCCATCTTTTCGATGCAATGTACAGTGGCATGCAAAAGTTTGGGCACCTGTGGTCAAAATTTCTGTTACTGTGAATAGCTAAGCGAGTAAAAGATGAACTGATTTCCAAAAGGCGTAAAGTTAAAGATGCACATTTCTTTAATATTTTAAGCAAGAAAACTTCTTTATTTCCACCTTTTACAGTTTCAAAATAACAAAAAAAAGAAAAGGACCTGAAGCAAAAGTTTGGGTACCCTGCATGGTCAGTACTTAGTAACACCCCTTTTGGCAAGTATCACAGCTTGTAAATGCTTTTTGTAGCCAGCTAAGAGTCTTTCACTTGTTTGGGGGATTTTCGCCCATTCTTCCTTGTAAAGGGCTTCTAGTTCTGTGAGATTCTTGAGCCGTCTTGCATGCACTGCTCTTTTGAGGTCTATCTACGGATTCCCGATGATGTTTAGGTCAGGGAACTGTGAGGGCCATGGCAAAACCTTCAGCTTGTGCCTGTTGAGGTAGTCCACTGTGGACTTTAGGATCATTATCCCGTTATAGAAGCCATCCTCTTTTCATCTTCAGCTTCTTTACAGACGGTGTGATGTTTGCTTCCAGAATTTGCTGGTATTTAATTGAATTCATTCTTCCCTCTACCAGTAAATGTTCCCGTGCCACTGGCTGCAACACAAGCCCAAAAAGTTATATTTTAACTTCATCAGTCCACAGGACTTGTTTACAAAATGCATCAGGCTTGTTTACGTTTGAACCTTTTGAAGAGAACTTTTTGACCACAATGAGCAAAGGCATGTTTGGAGAAAAAAGGGTGCAGAATTTCATGAAAAGAACCCTCTCCAATTGTTAAGCATGGGGGTGGATCGATTATGCTTTGGGCTTGTGTTGCAGCCAGTGGTACGGGGAACATTTACTGGTAGAGGGAAGAATGAATTTAATTAAATACCAGCAAATCCTGGAAGCAAACATCACACCGTCTGTCGTTAGACCTCAAAAGAGACGGCCCAAGAATCTCACAGAACTAGAAGCTTTTTGCTAGGAAGAATGGACAGAAATCCTCCAAACAAGAGTTGAAAGACTCTTAGCTGGCTACAAAAAGCATTTACAAGCTGTGATACTTGCCAAAAGGGGTGTTACTAAGTACTGCCATGCAGGGTGCCCAAACTTTTGCTTTGGGTCCTTTTCCTTATTTGTTATTTTGAAGCTGTAAAAGATGGAAATAAAGAAGTTTTCTTGCTTAAAATATTAAAGAAATATGTCATCTTTAACGTTATGCCTTTTGGAATTCAGTTCATCTTTTACTCGCTTAGCTATTCACAGTAACAGAAATTTTGACCGGGGTGCCCAAACTTTTGCATGCCACTGTATATCCTTGGATGTTAAACTCCCAAAGATGTTCATCTTCCAGCCATGACTTGGAGATGTTCAGAACATCATACTTGCCAATCTCTAACTGTGCTATAAGATCGTCTATCTTTTTCTGTATGCTGTGTGCATTGAAATATAATACCTTCAGTCCTGCATTCATCACCCTTTTTGATTTTGGCCCCCGTTACACTTTTACTCATTCCATTGACAATAATTTTGCTTTATTGTCTGTCTGTCCTTCCTCATAGTCTCATTGTATAGTGCTTCTGCTTGTAAACCAGCTGCCTCATCCTCAGCCCTATCACTCCAGGTCCCATTCCCCGCCAAATTAGTTTAATCCCTCCCAAACAGTTCTCGCAAACCTACTTGCAAAGATATTGGTTCCCCGTGAGTTCAGGTGTAACCCATCATTTTTGTACAGTTCATACCTTACCCAGAAGAGACCCCAATAATCCAGAAATCTGAAACCATGCCCCTTCACCAATTCCTCAGCCACGCATACATCTGCCAAATCATGGTGTGTGGCACAGGCAGCAATCTAGATATTGTACCCTTGAGGTCCTGCTTTTCAGCATTCTACCCAGTTCCTTATATTTTCTCTTCAGGATCTCATCACTTTTCCTACCTTTATCGTTGGTACCAATTAGTACTGCAACTTCCAGCTGTTCACCTTCCCCTTTTAGAATGCTATTTTCCCGATCAGACACTTTCCTGACCCTGGCAACTGGGAGACCACATACCGGCCAGGTATCTCTTTCACACCCACATAATTTCCTATCTGCTGCTCTAACTGTAGATTCTCTTATTACCACCGCACTCTTCTTCACTTCTTTCTTTCGGAGCTTCTGTGCCAGAGACCAGTCGCTGCGCCTTCCCCCACCAAGTTGTAATCTCCCCCCACCATTATCAGAAGTGGTATACTTGTTATTGAAGAGAACGGTCACGGGGATACTCTGCAGTGGCTGCCTTTTCCATTTTACTCTCCTGAACTCCACCTACATGCCTCCTGCATTGTACAAGCCATCATTTGTGATACAGATGCTACCTTCAACAGACAAAGCAGATTGTATCTAGATAACGGAATACTTTTTGCATTCTTTGTGCGTCAGGGTACTGCTGCTGACTGGGCTAGAATAACCTAATTCACTACTGACTGGCCTTCGAACAAAGAAACTACTGGTGTTTTTGATCAGTGCTACTCTAAGCCCTCTGTAGAGATGACGTTGAAAATATATATTGTAGCTTTAAAAAAATATGTTGATCAGTGAGTATGCAGTCCAAAGCTTGCTAACATTCATAGGAAAGCTACTGTTGCTTTTAATTTCCTACTATTATGGAAGACATGATGAAATGAAGGTAAGGTGATGGGATTTAGGGATAATGGTGAATATGGGCAAAAGGGTTAGATAAACAAGAGTGACATCTGTTCTAAATTTCAAGAGGAGATTGAGCCCTTCAGAGGGTAACAATGGTTCTTTGAAGAGAATTCTTCAATAATTGAAGAGTAAGACTGGGGATTAATTAAATAGGAATACATCTAAAAGAAGAAAGTGACTATAATCATGCTTCATTTTCTTAAAAAAGAATTTATCCTTCCCTTTATGTGTTTGCACATTCTCACTGTTGCAAGCTTATTTTCCAGCGATCCGTGTTCATAAAATTTAACTGACTCAAACTTCAGGCATCCTTCGCTGACATTTTTTTTATATATATTGTCCTGGGCAGTTTATTTTTATTAACTACAGATGCATCTGCTCAGCAGTACTTCAATTTCAGTAAGGCAAACAGTGAAGAAAACATTTCTCCTGTTACTTAAAATAAGACATCTGAAAGGAAAATGTTTGAAGCCAAGCTATAAATTGCTGAAAATTATCAGCAATAGCAATGTATTGGCCCAGAATGGGATGTTGTGATAGTGGGTAGATTTTTTTTTTTAACCTGCTCTCTGGATGGTATTTAAAATTGGAGAATTTGATAGTGAGTTTTGAAGGATGTAGTGTGTCCCATCAAAAAGTGATGTAGTATTCCTCAAGCTTGTCTTGGGCTTCATTGTAACAGTTCTGGGATCACAAAAGTGAAGATGAGAGTTGGAGTAGGCTGATAAACTAAAGTGGCAGGCACCTAAAAGGTCATGTGTACTTCTGCAGACTGAACAGAATTTCCAGTGTAGAGAAAACTGCATTGTGAACATTGACCGTAGTGTACACTGAATTGGAAGAAATGCAAGTAAATCACTGCTTCATCTGGAAAGAATGTGGGTCCCCCGATAGTAGGAAGGAAAGATAGATGATTGCTTGGAAACATGGCCATGACAGGGAATGGTAGATGAGGGTGGAAGAGCGGACCAATGAGTCATAAAGGAAGCAATCCCTCAAAAATGCTGAAAGGGATGCAGAATGTGATGGAGTCCTTTTCAAACAATCGTAAGTTGTAAATCACCAATTCAGTGCAGAGACTGGTGAGGGAGGAGGTTAGGACCAGGAGAACAATGTTCTCGTTCTGTGCAGGAGGGGGAGGTTCTTCGTGTGAGGTATGGGAAGTAGATGAAAAAGGCATTTCACAGGCACCTGTATGGAAAATCTTATTGTTGGGAAAATGCACTGGAGGTGGATGAACTGGAGCAACAGAGTAGAGAATAGGAAGCAGGGTGGGGGGTGGTGGTAAGTAAGTTAGCTGTAACATTTTGTAGGCTTATAGTGAATGTTTGTGGTCAGCTTATCTCCTGAGCTGTAGATAAAAACAGAGATACCCAGGAGAGATGCTTCAGAGGTATCTCTGTGGTATAAGCTTATTGTGCACAAGTTCACATTTCTGCTCAAAATCTCTTGATTTCCTTGAAGCCAAAAAAATCTATCAGTCTTGGTCTTGAATGTGTTCAGTGATTGAGTATCCTCAGTGCCATGGAGAAGGGAATTCTAAACAATCAGGCTTTCTAAAATCTCTTCTCATCTCAGTCCTGTATGATTGACTGCTTTTATCAGTAATGTCCCTTCTGTTCTGTCAGGCATGGGAAAACTTTTATCATTTTCTCTTGTCAATTCCTCTTATCTGAATCAGTGAGATCATCTCTCACTTGCCTCAGCCACTGTGGATATCTACCAATCCAACTCAATCATGCTTGTTTTTTTCTCATTGAACCCCTTATTGCATCAATCTCGTCATGCTTTTGCAGACATGTCTCTTATTCCTGAATTATAGCAAGCAGCAGAATTCACAGGATGAGATCATGCCGAACGCAGCTGGAGGAAGACTTGCTTTTGTTTTTGATCCACCTCTGACATTTAAGTTCAACATTCAAACACCTTTCTAGTTTTGATATAAATTGATTGTCAAGTTTCTGTGTTTCTTGAAATTGTATTAGAATTTTAATCATTATTTCCCCAATTTAAAAAAAGCACATGATATATGTAATCTTATTGAGCCGGACTTTCTACCACTACATCAAATTGCGTGAGTTTGGCAATTGACTGCTCTGGAATTCACTTTCTCATCAAGTGGCCCCTAGGTGCAGTCCTGTGCCAGGAAACTGACACCCGATTAATTGGAGGCCCTTCTCCAAGCATAATAGACAGATCTGACCCCAGGCTCACTGTCGTTGCATGTTAGTATTTGTGTTTGTCTTTCAATGTCAAATATTCTTCTAAGCGTTCAAAATCACTCAAAAATTGTTTAAAAAATACTTCCAAAAATGTTAAAATTAAAACACTGATGAATTCTCGAACACAATTTAAATAATTGAATGCACTTAAATTAACTCAATTAAATCAAATACCAAAGGAAGTCACCTTGTCCTTCAGACAGTAGTTGCATTTCAAATTGAATTCAAGAGGCTCAGTAGAATTGGTGAGGTTATTCTGGCACAAGTATAGCACTGTGCCAGGTAAACAGTATTTTCCCCAGCCCTCCTTCATCATTTTGTCACTGTAATGTAGTCAAACAGACCTGGACACTGCAAGAATTCTGCTAATTTCAGCTAGCTTTTACAACCACAAAACAAAGGACACCAATGCTTGTTTCAGCTCTGAAAACAAGGAACTCAGTTCACGCGTACTTAGCAATGCTTTCTCATTTTGAAGAGGACCTGTGCAAAAATGTTTCCAGTTATGCACTGTTCTTGCTTCTTCAGCTTATTAAGTGATGTGCCCATCTGATTTGGCCTCCCAAATCATGGACTCATTCTAATGGTGATGAGGATACAGTCCCTTGACCTGCTTAGCTCCTCCAGCACATTGTGTGTATTGCTATTGGTGTGCAGTGACTTTGGAACACTAAATGACCGTTGAATAATATTTGACTTTTCGATTGATATCTGGAATAAATTCATTCTTGTACATTATTTCATTTCCTTCAGCTTTATCTCTTGCTGTAATGATCTAATTCTGTTCTAATTTCCAATAGCGTCAGACTCCCTAATTGTGCTGCATGTTTGTACTGTTTCTCATCACCAGGTCTAATATTTGCTCAGTGGTAAATGTTTCAATGACTGTCTCTTTCATTCAGTTGAAATTGTTTTCACCTTCCACAAAATGCCATAACATTACACAAAATTCTTAAATAAATATGAAGACACCTATTGGGCATTTTTTTTCTGCCAGTATTCAATGCATAGCAAAGATTTCTCTCAGTTCCTCAATATAATGGTTATAGACCATACTATTGATCCAATATAATGGACATGCCTACATGTCTGATGGGTAGTGGGTTGGGGATAAGTCGCTAGCAGAAGAAGTATAAGATACTCCTTCCCTCTGCTAGCCTCCAGGTCACCAGTGGACAAGCTGAGCACCTGCTTAGCGCCCCCCCCCCCCAACTTCCTGTCCCTGTCGATCAGGGTCATGTGAAGCCATGGGAGCAGGTCATATTATGAGCAGCAGCTGCATATCACAAGTCCTGGTTGCGTGATCACTGATGCCAGACAGACATCTCTGAAGGGTATTGATAATGGCTGTGGTCACCTGTCTAGCAACAACACTGTTCAGAAGAAGGCAATAATAAATCACTTCTGTCAAAAAATTTGCCAAAAACAACCATGGTCTGGACAGATTAAAGACCATGCTCGCCCATGTTGTACAACATTGCACATGATGACAATGTTGACATGTCTGACTTCTTAAGCTTTTTGAGTACATCTTGATCAGCAAAAAAAGATAAATTAATCCAATTTCAACTCCTAATCATGAGTCCGTGGTTCTAATGTTGTCTTAGCAGATACTATTTTGCCTTTGGGACTTGTCCTTTGATCATAGGATAGCGTAACATTTGCCATTGGGACAGGATGGCATTCTTCTTGATTGCCATCTCCATGCTAATTGCAATCCTACACATAGAATCAAATGTTATGGATTTTAGTGTTAAACGGTTTCAGCTGAATGTCAGCCATGAAATATTTAAATACACAATCCAAGAGTTCTCCCAAGTTACAATACCTTGATTGGTCTTTGAATGCAAAAACATTATCATTGTTTCTTCCAACCTGGAAGACTCTGTTGAAGTGATCATGGAAAAGATTTCCAAGTACCTAATGCAGAATAAGAATGCTTGGCGTGCCTTGTTACACAACCCAAGTTGTATCAAGCTTGCTTGTGCTTGAGCTGCAATTTTCTTAATTTTCATAACAAATCATTGTTGTGGTTATCAGGCTCCTTGTATTTCCACTTCTGCAAAAAGCTGGGTTTTATGGTCTGATGCCTGACATTGTCTCTTTAACTTTGCTTTAAAAATATCTGGCGCAATTTGCTCTTCATTCCATGCAAACACTTGGCCGCAGCTCTATTTCCTTTTGATCTGAACTGAGGGACACTGTTCATGGTGGCCTCATTTGGCCTGAAGTCCTTGAGTTTGAACCCTTTAAGTTTATTTTCTATCTAATTTATTTGCAGTTTTCAGTTATTTGTCACACATATTTCAGAGAACACAATGTAAACACTTTCTTTTCTAAACCCTGTTCAAATTTTGACAATTGAAACTAATCCCGAGGAACCTCGGGTACTGCTGGGGGTTTGATGCATTCTGTGCACTGTAATGACCACTTAGTACAAGGACGTTGTTCTAACTTGAACACCAAGAAGTCGCACTGCAAGTGGTGCTTACCTCATTTATGGTTTATACCCATCGTTGGTGATGTTACCACATCCTACAGCCACAATAGCTTGTTGTCTTACATAACTATATATGAATACACCAAATATATCATTTATGTTTCTAAATGTGAAATTCACCGACTATTCAATTCTTGACCTTGGTCACCATGCAGCCACAACTATATAACATCTGTTGGGTTAAACCTGTTTGTCTCTGTTTAGGCTGTCAGTTCTATTTTGTTAACTGTCTCGTGTATTTGGATCCAACACCCTTAGATGCTATCATCTTCCCTAGTCATTACTTTGTTTCCAGTGCATTACAACCATTAAATTCTGTCCTTTCTTCTTCCACTCCGCTTATCATTATCCAAATAGCAGCTTTGTTTTATAAATGATCTTTCTATTTCAATCTGTCACCTTTTTCTCTTATCAGTTTGAATTCCTGTTGAAGACCCAAATTATCTGGTTCTCCAGAAAATGAACTTTTGAAAAATAACTTTCTCTTCCCTTAGTTCTAGTGCCAATGTCTTCATACTTTGACACCAAATCAACTCAAATCAAGTTGGAAACCAAATAATATAATTTACGACAAAATATTGGGAATGATTAAAAAGTTGATATTAGAAGAGTCACGAGAGCAATCAGCCAGTGTTTCTGTCCCTTAATACTAATCAGTAAACTTGTGTATTAAATATTCACATCTGATTATTATAAAGATACCTGTTTTCAAATTGAGCACACATTCATTTCAAGTTACTACAATGCTGGCAATAAGCCTGGGCTGACTGGATGTAAGAGAAAATTGATAGAATGCAAGCTTCAATTTTATTTTAAACCTAGTTTAGGTTCATGGAATGGTAACAACATGGTAAAAAGTTCCATTCAGCCCATCATGTCTGTGCTAGACTTGACCAGAACAACTCTGTAATAACCAGCAAATAGCACTTTTTCACACTGCAAACGGTTGTTCTTATATCACTTTTAATTCTCTTCCCCTTCCTTTTCATCCATGATGCTCTCATACTCATCCCTCCACCTCCACAATCTCCCATTATCTATTTTGTCCACACTTTTTCATATTACTGTTGTCCTTCATCCCATGAAACATTTTTCTTCAGACCCTCTCCTACAGATGCAAGAAAAAGCTTGTGAAACTGGTTTTCTGCATTAATTACTCATAAAATGTGGTCTGATCTTCATCTAAGTCACAATAATAGACAAACACAATCTGCCTAAACTAATAACACACAAACAATTGTACTTTTCATGTCTTTATTGAATACATTGTTAAATCATTCACAGTCCAGGCTGGAAAAAGTATGTGAACCCTTTTATTTAATAACTGGTAGAACCTCCTTTAGCAGCAATAAGCTCTACCAAATGTTGCTTGTGGCTGCTGAACAGATTGCACAATGGCGACAAGGAATTTTAGACCATTCCCCCATACAAAACTGTTTCAGTTCAACAATATTTCTGGGATACCTTGCATGAACAGCCCTCTTCAGGTCATGCAACTGCATCTCAATTGGATTAAGGTCTGGACTCTCACTTGGCCATTCCAAAACATGAATTTTTTTTCTTTTTAAGCCATTTTGTTGTTGATCTACTCTTGTCTTTTCAGATCATTGTCTTGTTGCATCATCTAACTTCTATTAAGCTTCAGGTGACAGACTGCTACCCTGACATTCTCCTGTAAAACATCTTGATACAATTTTGAATTCATTGTTCCCTCAACAATTGCAAGCTGTCTAGGCCCTGAGGCAGCAAAGCAGTCCCAAACCATGATACTCTTTCAACCATGCTTCACAGTTGGGATGAGATTTTGATGTTGGTGTGCAGTGTCCTTTTTCCTCCAAGCATAGCGATGTGCATTTTTGCTAAAAAGTTCAACTTTTGTCTTACCTGTCCACAGAATATTGCAGAATTGCAGAATATCCAGGTGGTCTTTTGCAAACTTGAGATGTGCATAATTTTATCTTTGGAGAGCATTGGTTTCCTCCATAGTGTCCTTCCATGAACACCATTCTTGTTCATTGTTTTTCTTATAGTGGACACATGAACAAAGACTTTAGCAAGTTCCAGAGATTTCTGCAGGTCTTTTGCTATTACCCCTGGGTTCTTTTTCACCTTCTTCAGCATTGTACATTGTGCTCTTGGTGTGATGTTTGCAGGATGCCCACTCTTAGGGAGAGTATCAACAGTACTGAATTTACTCCATTTAGTGACCCTTTCTCTTACTGTGGACTGATGAACACTCAGGTCTTTAGAAGTGCCTTTGTAGCCTTTTCTAGCTTCATGCATCTCTACAATTCTTCTTCTAAGGTCCTCTGAAAGTTGTTCTGATTGAGGCATGGTGCACGTAAATAGATCTTTTTGGAGGAGAGCTGGCTCTGTCAGTAACCTGACTTTGTGTGTCTTTTTTATAGGACAGGACACATCATCAACCCTCACCTCCAATCTCATTTCATTGCTTGGAACACCTGACTCCATATAGCTTTTGTAGAAGGCATTACTCCAGAGGTTCATATACCTTTCTGAACCTAGACTTTGATTGTTCAAGTGGTGTACTCAGTATTAATGAGAAGTACAATTGTTTGTGTGTATTAGTTTAGGTAGATTATGTTTGTGTATTATTGTGACTTGGATGAAGATCAGACCCCATGTTATGAGTAATTAATGCAGAAAGCTAGGTAATTGTAAAGGGTTCACAAACTTTTTCTTGCAACTCTGTATCTTCACATCCTTTGCAAAGTTCCATCAGAATTATGCACAGTACTTCAGCTTCTGCTGGATCAATGTTTAATGAAGATTTAGCTTTCCTTATTCTGGACTCTGATGCCTCAATTAAAAAGACTCAGTATTATATCTGTGTTATTCATTGCTTTCTGAACCTCTTCTACCACCTCAGTGATTTGTGCATTCATACCTCAAGGTCCATTTGGTCCTACGCTGCTCTTAGAAAATATTTTTGTGTACTGTTTTGTTACTTCTCATTCCTCCTACCCTTAATTTTTCACATTAAGCTTAAGTCATATATTTATCTACTCATAGAATTGGCTTGTTTATATCCTGCTGCGGTCTATCACTATTCACTTCACAGTTCACAATACAGGTTAAGCATCCCTTATTCAAAAATCCTAAAACCTCCAAAATCCAATTTTTTTTTTGAGCTCCTGCATGACCCCACAAATTGAATATCCCACAAGGCACCGGGAAATTTCCCAGGAGATGCCCAGGTCTCCGTGCAACACAGTTTTGAGAAGTGATTTCACAGAGTGCGACCCTGTTGGCCCCAGTTTGTTTTCAGCCATCATCACAGCTAGACTTTCGTGCATTACTCAGTGATTGCCATGTGTTTCGTGCTTATTCTCTGCTCTGAGTTGTGAAGATATTGTTGAAAGGCCTGCAGTTACTCCTATGGGTGATAGTGAAGAGAAAAAGTGGAAGCATTTTTTTTTATCTATAACATATAAAGACAAGTTGTTGGAAAAATTTGACAGCGGTGTAAGTGTGAAGCTACCTTGATAGAGGAGCGTGGTGTTGGAGTGACCACCAAGTACAGCCTGAGAAAACAGAAGGACAAACTGTAAAATCCTATGCTGAAAGTAATGAACAGAAGTTAATGAAAAATAGAAAAATAAAGTGAAAAATGAAGATCTTGATTGTGTATTGAAAAAATGGATTCCTCAGCATTGGAGTGAACATTTGTCACGTATTGGTATGCTGATCACAAAACAAGGAAAGATCCATTACGGCAAACTGAAAATTGAAGGTAATTGTGAATATTCAGCAGGCTGGTTGAAGAAATTTAATAAAATGCATGATGCTAAATTTTTAAAGATTTGTGGTGATAGAGAGTCTGCTGATCATGAAGCAGCAGAGAAATTCATTGATGAGCTTGCCATGATCATCGCTGATGAAAATCTAACACACTGAATGGCTGCATCAGTACAGATGTGTGATGAACAACTGTAAGACAAAAACGAGAGGAAATCTGCAGATGCTAGAAATTCAAACAACATGCACAAAAATTGCTGGTGAATGCAGCAGGCCAGGCAGCATCTATAGGAAGAGGTACAGTCGACGTTTCAGGCCGAGACCCTTTGTCAGGACCTGTACCTGTTCCTATAGATGCTGCCTGGCCTGTTGCGTTCACCAGTATTTTTTGTGTGTGTAACTGTAAGACAAACACTGTTTATCTATGGCACATAAGTTCAGAGTCAGGAATGATGGTGGTGCCAAACAGCCACTGACTGTCCACCGGGTGGCTTAAGGAGTGACAGTTTACCTTTCTGATGGCTCAATGTGCATGTTATTGTTTCATGCACAAAATTATTAAAAATATTAGATAAAACTACTTTCACATTATATTCACATTATTATTATTAAGGCATCCGTTAGTCTTGTGGGGTCTTCACTCTCCAGGGCGCAGGCCTGGGCAAGGTTGTATGGAAGACTGGCAGTTGCCCATGCTGCACGTCTCCCCTCTCCATGACACCGATGTTGTCCAAGGGAAGGACAAGGGCCGATACACCTTGGCACCAGTGTCGTCGCAGAGCACTGTGTGGTTAAGTGCCTTGCTCAAAGACACAACATGCTGCCTCGGCTGGGGCTCGAGCTCACGACCTTCAGGTCGCTAGTCGAATGCCTTAACCATTTTGTGTTTAGACATGCGTACCATTCTCAAGCTATCTCATTATGTAAATACAATTATTGCAAAATCCGAAACATTTTGGATAAGGGATGCTCAACCTGTACTGCCATGTTTAATGTTATAATTTGGAAATAGTGGCTAGCACCCCCAAGTCTAACTAACACCCAAAAAACGCAATGGCCCTAAACCATTCTTGGGTAATGTCACCATTTACCCTTTCTCCATTAGGAGCATAACCATTAACCAGCTAATTTGATGTCCATGCTGCCAGTGCCTCTTTTATTCCATGTGCTTCACTTGATATTTCTAATCAATTACTTCTTTGCAGCCTTCTTTTGTTTCTTCATTATCCAGGCAGCTCTGCTTTTTGTTATATCTTCCTTTGCCCCTCATGGAAAATGCATTAATTGCACCTGAATCTTTTCCTTCATGACTGTCCATTGTCTGGTCAATGATTCTGACTGTGTCAACTTGCTGGTTGCCTAATTCTCAGGTAGTTACTCTAATGTGTCCATAGTTTTCCATATTAGCTGCCTGGAAAAATTCCAACTCCCCTTTGATCTGTTTTTACCAGGAGGCTTATGACTGAACATCATAAAGAATTTATTTGCTTGAGTGCCAGTACTTGACAGAAGATTCTGCGAGTTTATTTATCATTTTTGCTTTTGAATCTAATCATAACTGAATCAAAATCAAATATGACAATTAAACTTGTTCATTGCATATTATCAAAAGCATATTTGGCTCATTACTTTCTGTGCAAGGTTTTGATAAGAATGGAGAAATGATAGCCATTTTAACATTGAGGTTTTTCCACTTTAGACTTAAAATATTACTTAAAAGAAAGGGACTTGTATTGATTTGTCATCTGTCCTTTTGTGCAATATTTTATGTATTAGGGTAATAACCACCTCATGATTTGGAACAGCTATTCTGTATAAAGCGCTCCCTCCTTAATATGCAGAGTTCTGTAAGGACTGGAGCAGTTTTGAAGCACGTTGTGCTTATTATGTTGCAGGGAGGAGGATTATTTGAATGGTGGGAGTGTTAGACATATTTCAGTCAGTTGATTATATGAACATAAAGTCCACTTCTTTCACAGAACGTGTAGTCAACCAAATCGTGTCCTTTCACGCTCAATTAATCAGTTGATGGAAAATTCTGCATAAATGCTTGCCAGTCACTGAAGAAACTAAGCAGTTCACCATGGTTTCACACATCTTGACTATTTAACACTGGCATGCTGCCTTCCTCAAATCGCCTTCCCATGTTAACTAGCATATGTTTATCCTGAAAAGATGGCTATCCATCTTTCTTTTCTGTATGCAGTTCTTTTGTCTAACCGCCCCCCCACTTACTGTGTGCATCTCTCTTCAGTTTTGTAAACTCTCACTCTTCTATCATCCAAACCTATATATGAAGTGAACTGCAATTCATCGAGGTTAGCCCCTTGAACTGAAAATGGAAGTGACTATTTCTTTTTTTGGTTGTTGAATGATTGTTCTGTAGTTATTTAATTTAAGTTTATATTTACCTCCGAGTTCTTTTCACAAAAGGTCAGCATCATAAAAAAGCATGGAATCTCACAAGACAACTTCATTTAACATGCAGTGACAGGATATTCTGTGATTGACATCACAAGTAATCACACACGAATTCAAACACAGCAAGCCACTTTTCCTGTGAAGAGTGAAAATGACATTTTCAACACTACTTTGTGCAGTTTAAGGACAGGAGTTTGTCTATTAAATCTGGTTCGCTTGGCGCTGATACTGATGAGCAGTTTCAACATTTTAATACCTTGTCCCTTTCTGAGCCAATGTATTGAGAAAGTAGAGAATAAAAAAATTCTTTGCTCTGTGAGACAGTGCCACTCAGGACTCTGACCTCCCTGCTGTTGGCTCCCAAGAGTACAGTATTAGGACTTATCATAGTGATTCATTGTTTGTTGTCTTTTTAAAAGGAGTTGTCCTTTTCTGTTTCTCTAGTGCTTTAAATTCAGATGTCGATCCTGCCATTGCCTTTCAGCGAGAGGGATTTGGACGTCAGAGCATGTCTGAAAAACGTACTAAACAGTTTGGAGATGCCAATCAGCTGGACTTTGTTAAAACACGGAAATCTAAAAGCATGGATTTAGGTAGAAGTTACCATTTTTTCTATTAATGCAATTTCTTTTTTATATGTAATAACTCACCCCAGCAAACCATATTTTGATCAACAGAGTGGTGAATGACACATCTTTATGCTATTGAGATATAGAAAGTCATGTTTAATTAATTATGAATAAGAAATTTATAATAATTTACCAATTTTGAACATTTTATTGTAGCTTGCTAAAGAGAATTCAGATCGATTTTCTTTGCTGGGTCAATAGAATTGAAGAGTGATGTTCTCTTCTTGTTAACCGTTCATAGGTTTTCATTATCACAGTGACATAATATGGAGAAACACATGCCAGTAGCTACTGCAGTCCATTAAGCATATTTCAAATAGATTTCTTCACATTTGTGCAAACCCATTGCAGGCAATGACTTTGCACCTGAATGCATGTGGCAACTGTTCCAATATGGATGATGGTGTCTTCAACTTATTTCATATAGCAGGAACCTCCTCATCAAGGTTCCATCTTCCAGAGTGTTAATTGTGCTGTTGCCATTCACTAATAAACCAAAACCAACGTGTTCACCAATGAAATAATCCATAGCTTTGCTGGATGCTTGCTGAGAGCAACAGCAGTGAAAATGTATGTCATCCTAGCCAAAGGAATGATGTCTGGTAGTTTGACCTGTTGGACTGTATACTGCAAAGGCCACAGGTTTGTTTAAGTTCACTCACAAAAAAAAACAAAAATATAAAACACAAATGTTTAACGGTTTGAGTTCACTCTCTTCTACTGCTCCCATTCCTCACTTGGGCCAACTATCTGTGGTTTCCGGCAACTTAAATGACCCGGAAAAATATTCAGATCATATGGTGTACAAATAATTTTGAGTTGGAAATATTTAAGGAAAAAAAAATATATAAGTACTAAAATACATATAAATAGTGCACTTTAATCTGAACGAGGTAACAAAATGTGTAAATGGCAAGAATCTGTAATACCGGATGTCATCAATCAGATAAAATTACAAATTAAATTTAGCAAAGCATTTTGATAGAAATATAAAAAATACAAGTGGAAGTAGGATATTTGATTGTTTTGAACCTGGTCCACCATTTAACATGACCATTGCTGATTACCTAAGTTCAATGATTTGTTCTAAATTTCTGCCCATGTCCTTGGACTCTCCCTTCCTTCCAAACCTAAATAACAATAGTTAACGTCTTTATGAATCTAATCAATGATTTGCGTCAATTGCTGTATGTGGTAAAGTCTGGAGAAGAAATGTCTCCTTATCTCCGAAATCACTTATCTCATTCTGGATTTCCCACAATCGGGAACATCTTTCCTGTTAGCAAAACATCCTAATCTGATCAATCTTATTGGAATTTTATAGATTTCTTTGAGATATCCTCTCAGGTTTCTAAACCCCAATGACCATAAGCCAATTTCTCTTCATATATTAGTTCTGTCATCCCTGGAATTGGACTGGTGAACCTTGACGAAATCCTAACCAAGTCCCATAGCAAGATCATCCTTCCTCGGTAACCAAGGTGCTCTATCACCATTGCCCTGTACATGCAGCAAGACACCACTGGTCCTATACTTGAATAGAACTATATTTACAGGTTATTTAAGTTTCATTCCCTAAACTATTAAAAGCAACTCACATCCCATGCCTTTATGTTTTCCTTTATTTGGATTCTAAACTCTAATCCCATTTCCCAAAGAACCCCGCAGAATAAGATTCTTTATTAATCCTTTCTCAATGCGTGGTGCTTTGTTTAGGATGGCCTATTCTCCATTTGATTATTCAAATTGCTGGTTTAAAAATGCATCAGAAATGCTTTTCAAAAGTTTCTCTGCTACAGTATTATTGCTAATTTAGTTTGTCTAATCCCTATATAGGTAAAAGTCACGCATAGCTAATTGTAACCTTTGCACATGGATCTTGTACTTCTTGTTTTTACTTAATCCACTATAATTGTTTGTGGGTCTCGGTGGAATGCCACTAATATTTTCAGTCCCTTCAACTTCCTTAGCTCCACCAATGTAGATTCTATTCTAGGATTCTTGGAGCTGGTATCTTCCATTTTTAAAAATTTCTTTTTACAAACTACCTACTTTTCCTGTTTTTTTTCGTGCTTGCTTTCCTTAATATCAAATACCTTTTCTTCAATGTTCAGTTATCATCCAGTGTTGTAAAATAAAGTTACCTTTATTTGCAGAGCTAATTTACCTACTTTACTGTGAATACTTAATGCATTGAGATAGGCTGCCTTTAGATTTGCCTCATTAGCATCCTTAGTCATTTTAACAATATTTTGCAAAATGGCCTGGCCTGTCTTTTGGCCCCTAAGTCTCTGTCCTCCATCTTTGTCCTTTAGTTTCCTATCCTTTGTTTCCATTCTTGTCTCCTTTTCAGTCTCTCTGCTCAGTTTCCCACCATCCACCCACCCCTACCTTTCTAGTTTAAGTATACCCCAAGTGCGCTATCAAACAGCCCTGTGAAAACGCTTGAGGTCCTGCCATGTGTCACTGTCCTGCTGGTACAGAGTCCACTTTCTCCAGAACCACTGTCAATGTCCTAACAATCTAAAACCTCCCTCCTACACTACCTTTTCAACCACGCACTTACCTGATCTGATTTACTGATTCTCTGCATGTTGGCTATGTGGCACAAGAGAATTCTGAGATTGCTAGCTTTTGAAATTCTGCTTTCTGATTTTGCTCCTCTTTAAACTTATTTTGATGGACTTCGTCCATTTAATTACCTTTGTCACTGGTATCAACATGTACCTCAGCCACTAGCTGAATATCTTCTAGCCACGTTGAGGCATCCTTGACTTTGGCACCTGGGAGGCATCATTCCATCCTGGAATCTCCTTTGAATTTCTCATCATCATAGCTCTCCCAGTCTGGATGTAAAACCTTTTAATGGCATGGTGAAACTGTACCCAGTACTATATCCATTGTAGTGCAGCAATTAAATAGAAAACTATTTGCGATCTTACTTTGTGCAATTTAACACAGGAGAGATGACTGATTACCTATTACATTCTGTCTAAATTGGGAGTAGGATTGAGGGGTTAAAATAATGATCTTTGGGGATTATTTAGATTGACTGCCTAGTAAATATAGAATGTATAATCTTTGCATATTTCTGATTGCATAGGAACCATTTTTTTCTCTTTAAAGTGTGGTGATACTGTAAATGATAATAATCTCACTGCTATTTCCAGGCAGTTACTTCGGGAACCATTTGGAGCCACTTATAATGAGAATCTTCTCGTTCTGATTTAATACATTGCAGCTTTATCTCTGCTCAGCATCACTTTGTAACTAATGTTGAGAATGTACTAGAATGGGACTTCATATCAAATAGCATAATTTTAATCATCAAGTTTAATGGTTACATTCAAAGACATATTTGATCTGAATATGTTAGATCATGGATTTAGAACAATTGGTAACTCCATTCTTTTGGACTGCTGTGGATAAGACCAACTGAGTGGATAGTGAATTGAACGCTAACTTGAGAATGTTTGGTTCCAAGGATCATGCTTCTGTTTTTCTCATAAGACTTGTTTAATAAGTCAATTCACTTTGGAGATTTGCTATAGATATTTCATTTTCCAACTTTAGGTAACTTTCTCACCAGTGTATTCCTTTTTCTCTCTTTTTCATCTCATCAGATTCTCCCACACACTTTTACAACTCCCCACTCCCACCAACACCTCCTCAATTCCCCCATCACCCATTTTTGTTGCTCTCCCCTACCTGGTTTCATTTCTCCCCTATTTGGTTCCACTCGTCATATTCCAGCATCACTCTCCACCTCCAGTCTCCCCTTCCCCCACTCGATTTCATCTGCTCCCATTTTTTCTTCTCTATTTAGCTGTCTCTACCAATCAACCACCAACTGCTCCCTCCCAACTTCACCTCTTCCCCTTCACCCACCTAATTCTCTCTGCCCACCTTCTCATTCCCTCCTCATCTGGTTTCTAGCTGTTACCTATGAGCTCCTTCCTCACTCCTCCCTCTCACCTCTTTATACAATCAATGTCCCCTCTGCGTTCTCAGTCCTGATGCAGGGTCTTGACCTGAGATGCCACCCATCCCTCTTCTTCCACAGATGCTGGCTGATCCACTGAGTTCCTCCAACAACTTGTTTGTAGCTCTTGTCTAGAATGTGGTCTGACTCATAGCACAAATAATCACAGGTCCTTCCAAATTTAATGCTTCCCAACTTCAGTTAACCTTTTTTGGTAGTTGATGAATCAGCACCTCATCCTCTTGCTGCCAGTACCAAATACAACCGTTGGAGTGTAGACTCTTTGTTCATTGATATCCCTGCCGGTTACAATTCAATAAACCTGTGTTCCACTTCAGTGATTTCATCCAAAGCTGTACAGCACTGAAGAATTGGTACAAGCTCAAAGTTCTTAACTTTTGGATTAAGCATTAAATTGTTCATCTGTTGAAATGGATGGGGAAAATATTTTAAAAGGAATGCACTTCAAAGAAGAAAAAGTATATTACTCTTCTAGTCAACATAAATCTCTCACCCATAGTTACTAAAACAGACCTTACTTTTTTTCACTCTTTTGCCTATATGTGTGCGTACTGACTCTTACCAGTCCACACACCAATAGTGCCCATGCTTGAAAACTATTTGATTGTAAATCTCCTCAGGACATGAAAGGCACTTTACGTGATACTTCATTTGACTGTTGGTTAGTGTCTTAGCCTTTGCTCCCAAGTCAGCACATCAGTGAAGTCTAATCAGTTTTGGTGATGATGTGAGGGTGAGTTGCTGATTCAAGTGCCTCTCAGCACTGACAAACCAGGTAAAGGAGTGCAGAAATCCAGCACAGGCTCAATTGCACAGCCACAGAACAACACAGAAGCATAAAAAGGTCACAGTGTTATTACATCGAGTGAAATATATTTTAAGGTAACAAATGGTATCAGATGCCTCTACTTTTTCCTAACGAGTTTCACGGGGTGTCAACAAATATGATTGGTATCATGTTGAGCATTCACATATTCTTTGAACCACAGGAAGATGAAAATGGATTTTAGAAATTGCCCTCCTATTGAATTATGATAGACTGCTGATGTCAGTCTCAAAACTACAGAGATCTGTGTGTGGCTAAAGCTTGAATAATGCTCTAACTCAAAGCCATGATTTTCAAATTAAGCATAAAAGTCTGCAAATAATGCATGATGATGAATAAAACTCCTGAAAAAAATGACAAATATAATCTAATTGCCTGCTTGTCAAAGGATCTGATCTGCATGTAATGTAACCTCTCAAATATCTAACTTGGAATCTGGGGATTTGGAATCAAGCACGTGGAATGGGGGAATACTAACTTTATTAATTTTTGACCTTTTACCTTTTGGCAGTAGCTGATGAGACTAATCTTGATTCCTTGGCTGAACAGATAACCCCAGGTAAGGATTGTCAATAACAACTCAGTGCCTGTCATGTTAAAGCAGGAACATGGTTACTGTGACTACAGCGAACAGTCATTGAAATGCTTGAGTTGTGCATTGTTTGTGTTTATCACCCTTGCTGCCTGCTGTACAAGATACACTGTTTTTACACTCATTTCAAATAATGCCTTTTTAAAGGGGAAAATAGATTTCTTAAACTGGTTGTTGAGTTATTGATTGTAGAAGGTAAGATAATTTTTGTCTTTGTAGTTTTACATGTTGATCAATGCCTTCAAATGGAAATACTCTCCCAATTTGCCATTGACACCGAACTAGTAATATAATGGACGGTGAAGTAAGTTATGCAAGGTTACAACAAAATAATAGATTAACTAGTAAAGTAGGCAAAGGAATGGCAGGCAGTGTGAAATAATGCACTTTGGGGAAGTTAAACCAGGGCAGGACATGCACAGTGAATAGCAGGGCTCTGCGGAGTGTTGTGGAACAGCAAGTCATTGGGACACAAGTACATAGTTCCCTGAAAGTGGCGGTAGAGTGGGAATGGTGAAGAAGGCGAATGGCATGCATGCTGTCGTCAGCTGGGCCATTGTTTTTAGGAGTTGATATGTGATGTTAGAATTGCACAAGATGTTGATGAGACCACACTTGAAGTATTATGTGCCATACAGGGAGGGTACATAGATAGATTCACACAAATGTTGCCTGGGCTGGAGTTACAAGGAGCATTTGGGTGGGCTAGGGCTATTTCCCCCGGAACATAGGAGGATTAGAAGGTGACCTTAGAAATTTATAAAATTAGGGGCATAGGAGGGATTGGTAACCACAGTAGTTCTCTCAGAGTATGGGAGTCTAAAACTAGAAGTTACACGTTCAGAATGAGAGTGGAATGATTCAAAGGGGGATCTGAAGTGCAAGTTTCTCAAATAAGATGGTGGTATATGGAATGAGCTTCCAAAGGAAATGGTAGGGAAAGGTCCAGTTACAATGTTTAAAAGACATTTGGGCAGGTACATGAGAGGAAAGATTCAGAGGAATGTGGGTCAAATGGACTAGCACAGGTGGACAGATTGGACTTGTATCTGTGTTGTAGAGTAATGAATCAATGAATTCATAATAGCTTAAATAATGAGATAAAATATATATATAAAATCATTGGGAGCATTTTATTTATTGAGACCCTTATCAAAGCTACCAATTTATTCATACATCCCTTGAACAAATGGGAAATCATTGAGGTGCATTGCCTCAGGCTGCAACATTGGCAGAGGTTCAGCAGAAGCTTTATTCATGGCTGCAACGCCAGTTTCTGCCAAAGCACTGCGTCAGAGCAGGAGAAGCTCCAAGCAACTCATCTCCACAAGTTAATTCAATAATTGGAAAATATTCATGAATGTCGTTGTCAATTCCAATTTATTTTAAGTGTTGTGTTAACTCCTGATGTAATTTTATAATTTGGTTCCCTGCTGGATAAAAATGAAAAGCATTGTTTTTGAAATAGTCACACCCCGTAGGATTTAGAGGAGCAAAGTAGATGATTCAGCCCACTGAGTTTGTATTCTTTTAAATCGGTTTTCCAAAAATTAGCATTTAACTTTATGGGCATGTGCTTTGCAAGGCCTGAGAAAGAACACACAGGAACAGAAGAAAATAAGAACAGGGTAGGCCGCCAGGACCCTTAAGTCTGCCCTGCCTTTACAATATGACTCTGCCTGATGTACCTTAATTCCTTTTCAGTGCCAGTTCCCCATGACCCTCAATTCCCCAGTCTTTCAAATAGCTGCCTATTTCCACCATAAATATATCTAATGATCTGACTTTTATTGCCCACAGGGGCAGAGAATTCCAGAGATTCTTTACCTTTTGAAAGAAGAAATATCTGAACATTCGCAGTTTTAAGTGATGAGACCCTCATTTCATAGCTCTGTCCTCATAATTCTTCCACTAATGAAAATAATCTCCACAACTGTCCTTTACAGCCTCATTGGTATTCTACATAATTCCATATTCTCTTTTTTCTGTGAAGTGACTAAACTTATCCCCTGCATTCCAAATACAGCCTCAACAAACCCGCTTTAAAAATAACAAAACCTTCATATTCTTAAATCCCAGTCCCTTTATGATAAAGACCAACATAAAGTGAGCCTTATCTATTTATTTGACTGGCTTGTAATTCATGCATGAAAACACTTGAAACCCTTCTGAACTATATTTATTTATAACCTTTCTGAAATCAAATAGTAATCTACCTTTTGATTTCTCTTAACCAAAGTGCATGACCTTGCACTTCCCCATATTTAAATTCCATTGGCTAGGTTTTCGTCCAATCACACTATCTGTCTGTACCCTGTTGCAGATTCACAAAGTCCTCATCACAGTGTGCCCTCCCACCAATTTTCATATCATTAGCAAACTTGAGAACCTTCCATATTATCTTCTCGTCCTGGTCATTAATGTAAATAGCAAACTCTTGAGAATTTAGCAATGATCCTGGTAAACTCCACTAGTATATACCTTTAGTCTAAAAGGGACCTGTTTATTTGAAGTCTGTTTTTTTGTGCCAGCCGGTGTTTAAACTTTGCTAATACACTTATTCCAATACCTTGGACTCTTAAGTAGAAACCAGCCATTTACCTGACAACTTGTCAAATGTCTTTTGGAAATGTACAGGCCCCCTCATCAACTCTCCCTTTCCCATCCTCAATGAATCTGAACAAATTTGTCAGGTAAAAATATAATTTACCTTTCATTAAAAACAGAGTGTCCCAGCTAGACTCTTATCAATGGCAGGGGAACTATTGGAGAGGATTCTTAAGAGATAACATTTAATCACAGTTGGACAAGGATGGGCTGGTTAAGGACAGTCAGTATGGCTTTGTGCAAGTCAGGTCATGTCTTACAAACTTAATTGCATTATTGAGATTTCCGAGGTGGTTGATGAGGATTGGCCAGTGGATTTTGTTTACAGGGTCTTTTGACAAGGTCCTTCATGGTAAGTTGATCAGGAAGATTAAAATATATTAAGTCATGGTGAATTGGTGGTATGGGTTCAGAATTGGTCTGTGCATAGAAGACAAAGGGTAGTGGTGGAAGGGTGTTTTCCTGGCTGGAGGTCTGTGAAGAGTGGTTTATTGTTTGTGATATATGTAAATGATTTGTATGAAAATGCAGATGGGCTGGTTACTAGGTCTGCAGATGACATCAACAATTGGTGGAGCTGTGGATAGTGAAGCAGATCATCACAGGATGAAGGAGGATACACATTAGTTTTGGGCAGAGAATTGGCAAATAGAATTTAACTTGGGCAAGTGTGATGTGTTGCTCTTTGGAAGTTCAAATGTAAAGGGAATGTATACAACTAAGAAAAGAACTTTTCGCAGCAATGATGTACAAAGTAATCAGAAGGTCCAAGTGCATAACTCTGTGAAAGTGACGATACAAGTAGGTAAAATGTTAAAGAAGCCATATTGCATGCTTGACTTCAACACTAGGGGCATAAAGTACAAGAGTCAGGAAGTCATGCTGGAGTTGTATTACACTTTGGTTAGACTGCACTTGGAGTGTTGCATGCAGTTCTGATCACACCATTACCAGAAAGATTTGGAGGCTATGTAGAGGGTGTAGAAGAGGTTTACCAGGATGCTACCTAGATTAGAGGGCATTAGCTATGGGGAGAGGGTGGACAAACATAGATTGTTTTCTCTGGGTGGAGTGTCAGAGGTTGAGGGGAGACCTGAGAGAAGCTTATAAGATTATGACAAGCTGGGGTAAGGTAGACAGGTGGAATCTTTTCCCCGGAGTAGGTATGTTGAACACTAGAAGAAATAGCTTTCAGGTGAGAGGGTGAAAGATTAAAGGGGATGTTTGGGGCAAGATTTCTTATACAGATTGGTAGTGGATATTATGGAGTCTTGGCCATCACGAGGGCAGGATTGGCTGTTAGGCGTTCTGGAATTTAAATGCTTCAAAAGGGACAGGGGGGGGAGGTTAAAAAAAGATGGGGCTGTGACATTTCTAATCAGAGATAGTATCATAGCTATAGAAAGAGTGGACATTGTGGGGGGGATCATCTGCTGAGTCAGTGTGGGTGGAAATCAGAGACAGAAAGGGAGCAATCACTCTATTGGAGTATTCTAAAGGCACCCTAGTAACAGCAGAGACACTGAGGAACAGCTTGGGAAACGGGTTTTGGAAGGTGCAAAAATAACAGAGTTGTGGGTAGCTTCAACTTCCCGAATATCAATTGGCACTTTTTTATTGCAAAAGGTTTAGGAGGGACAGAATTTGTTAGGTATGTCCAGGAAGGATTCTTGACACAATATGTGGATAGGCTGATGAGGGGAGATGCCATGTTGGGTATAGTACTTTGCAATGAACCAGGTCAGTTGTCAGATCTCTCATTAGGTAAGCATTTCGGAGACAGTGACCACAGGTTGCTGACCTTTGGACAGGGATGGGAGAAAGCAGTATTGGAAATTAATTTGGAGAGGGTGAGTTATGATGCTATTATGTCAGAACTTGGAAGCGTAAATTGGGAACAGATGTACTCAGGGAAATGCACAACAGAAATGTGAGGTTGTTTAGGGAGCACTTGGATGTGGTTATGGATAGTTCCAAGTTCAAGTTTATTGTCATCTAGCTGTGCATATACACAGACAAATTTAAAAGCATTTCTCCAGACCACAGTGTACCAACAAAATACATATCATATCACATACATAAACCAAAATATTGCCATTAATACATTAGTAAAATATAATTCAAAGCACATGTAGTGCACAGCACAGGTAAACAGAAAACAGTACTTTAAACAGCTCACTGTCTAAGTGAGAAGACCTCAGTGGTGGCAGGGTATTCATTAGACTCACATGCTGAGGGAAGAAGCTGTTACCCAGTCCGGCATTCATAGTCCCGATGTGCCTGTACCTCCTCCTAGAAGGTAGTCAGTCGAAGAGATTGTGGTAGGAATCCTGAACAATATTTCAGGTCCTTCACCTGCAATGCTCCCAGTAAATGTCACAAATAGAGGGGAGGGAATCTCCGGTGATCCTCTCAGCAGTTTTCACTATCCTTAGTAGGGTCTTGTGATCCGACGCCTTGCAGCTTCTGTAACACATAACGGTGCAGCCAGACAGGACACTCAATGGTGCTCCTGCATACAGTTATCAGAATGAAGGCGGGGAGCCTTGCACACCTCAATCACCCCAAAGTAAGACACTGCTGTGCCTTCTTGACTAGTGAGGAGGTGTTGTGGGTCCAGTTTAGATCATCCGTTATGTGAACACTAAGAAACATTGTGCTCTTCACTGTCCCCATGGCAGAGCCACTGATGTGCAATGGAGAGTGGTTAACCCGTGCCTTCTTGAAGTACACAAACGTTCCTTTTGTCATGTCCCTATTGAGACTCATTGTTGTTCTCACACCATTTGACAAGCCTCTCTACCTCCGTTCTGTGTAACAGACCCATTGTTGCAGATGAGGCCAGCCACTGTATCATCAGTGAACTTGATGGTGCAGTTTGAGCTGGAATTGGCAGTGCAGTTGTGAGTCAGCAGTGTGACCAGCAGCAGGGTGAGTACACAGCCCTGGGGGACATCAGTGCTCAGCATGATGGAGCTTGAGTTGTTACTGCCAACTTGAACTGACTGGGGTTTATCCACCAGGAAGTCCAAGATCCAATTACAGAGAGGGCTCTTGAGCCCCAATGAGGACAATTTGCCCACCAGCCTCTGAGGGATGATTGTGTTAAATGCCGGGTTGAAGTGAGTGAGCAACATCCTGGCAATATGAGGCATTGTTTTCCTGATAGGACAGAACGGGTTGGAGCACTGAGGCTTCAGCGGCTCCCCACTGAGGCATAAGCAGATCAGTTTGAGTGAGAGGTGAACTGGAGGGAATCCAGTGTAGCTGGAAAGTTTGATTTTATGCAATCTGTTACCAGTTCCTCAAAGCACTTCAGGATTGTTGAAGTCAGTGCCACTCGGCTGTTATTGCTTAGGTAAGTTACTGTTGCTGCTTTGGGCATCAGAATGATGGTAGCTGCCTTGAAGCCTGCAGGAACAGTGACTGTTTCGAAGAGATATTAAAGTTGTCCATTCAGACCTCAGCTAGGTGGCACAGTCCATCAGCCCCTGACCAGATATGTTGTCTGGCCCCACAGTTTACCCTCGCTGGGATCATGCTTACCTTAGCTGTGGCTGGACAAGGTGCCTGTTCCTCAGGGAGAGGGGTCTTTCCTCAAGATCACATCATCCATGGATCACTCCGCCATGGAAGGTCACAAATTTGGCTGTGAAAAGAGGAGGGTTGGGCATGGGGCTAGCAGCGCAATCCCTTAAAAATCTAGTGCCACAGAAATGCCAGCAGTTGCTCTAAAGACCTTATTCCTGGGAGAGAAAGGTACACCAAGAAGATGTGCTTCCCCCAGGACTCTGCCCACCTACTATCTGCAGCCTTTGCCCCAGTAGGGGTGATGAGGCAAACTACCACACCAACATCATTCCTTGCATCAAATCATTCATAGAAGGCATTCAGCCTATCAGGAAGGGAGTTGTTGCTGTTGCTGACCCTCAGGGTGGACTTGTATATCTTGCTGGGTTTCTATACCTTGCTACATTCGCTGCGTGGCCCTGGTGTCACAGAGGTGTCTGCGAATTTTCTGTGCATTCTCGTGTATTGCCTTCCTAATGGCACAGGAAAGCGTGGCTCCAGCTGACTTTAGAGTGGTTCTGTCCCCCAATCTGAAGGTGGCGTCCTGATCCCTAAGCAGTGCCTGAACCTCTGCAGTCAGCCATGGTTTCTGGTTTGCCTTGGCAGTGTGTTGTTTTATCACGATAATGTACTCACTGCTTGACCAATATTCCTTTGTTCAAGAAAGATAGAGTCATAGAATAGAAATAGGTTATCTGGTCCATGCCAAACCACTGACCTGCCTAGTCCCATCGACCTGAACCCAGACCATAGCCTTCCATGCTCTGCCCATCCGTGTACCTATAGAAATTTCTCTTGAAATCAAACCGGCATCCTCCTCTTGTGCTGGCAGCTTGTTCTACACTCTTACCACCCTCTGAGTGAAGAAGTTCTCCCTCTAGTTCCTCTTCAATATTTTACCTTTCAACCTTAACCCATGATCTCTAGTTTAGTCTCACCCAACATCAGTGGAAAAAACCTGCTTTACATTTACCCCATCTGTACCCCTTATAATTTTGTAGACCTTTATCAAATCTCCCCTCAATTTTCTATGTTCTAGGGAATAAAGTCGTGATCTATTCAATCCTTCCCTGTAACTCAGGTGCTCAAGTCCCGAAAACATCCTTGTCAATTTACTCTGCACGCTTTCAACCTTATTTTGATCCGCATCTTTCTTGTAAGTAGGTGACCAAAACTGCATAGAATAAGTGAAATTAAGGCTCACCAATAATTATACAACTTCAATATAACATCCCAACTCCTGTACCCAGTTCACAATACTCAGTACCACAAACTATATGGATCAGAAACAACAATTCCACCTCTCTGACGATCAACACTAATGTACCTTGGGGATATGTACTTAGCCCGCTGCTTAACTCTGTCTACATCCATGACTGTGTGGCTAGGCCCAGCTCAAATACCATCTAGAAAATTGCTGATGATACAACCATTGTTGGCAGAATTTTGAGAGAGATGAGAGAGCATGCACGAGTGAGTTACTGTAGATCAGCTAGTTGAGTGGTGTTGCACCAACAATTTTGTACTCAACGTCAGTAAGACCGAAGAACTAATTGTGGACTCCAGAAAGAGTAAGATAACGGAATACGTACCAATCCCTCATAGAGGTATCAGAAGTGAGCAATTTTAAATTCCTGGATGTCAATATCTTTGAGGATCTAACCTGGACCCATCATATCGATGTAGCTACAAAGAAGACACAACCGCGCTACATTTCATAAGCAGTTGAGAAGATTTGGTATATCTCCAAAAACACTTAAATTCCTACAGGTACACTGTGGAGAGTCATTCTAACCAGCTGCATCACTGTCCAGTATAGGGAGGGGGTGGTACTGCACAGGATCAAAGTAAGCTGAAGAGAGCTGTAAACTTATTCAGCTCCATCACAAGCACCAGCCTCCATAGTATCCAGGACATCTTCAAGGAGCGATGCCTCAAAGAGGCGGCATCCATCCTTAAAGACCCCCATCACTCAGGTCATGCCTTGTTCTCATTGCTGCCAACAGGAAGGAGGTGTAGAAGCTTGAAAGCACACTCAATAACTCATGAACAACTTTTTCTGCTCTGCTATCCGATTTCTGAACGGACATTGAGCCCATAAACACCAGCTCACTGCTTTTTTTACTTCTATGTTCGCACTACTTACTTAATTTAACTATTTAATAGATATATACTTACTGAAATTCACATTTTTTTCTCTTATTATATATTGCATTATACTGCTGCTTGCAAAATCAACAAATTTCAGGATATATGCCAGTGATATTAAACCTGATTTTGATTCTGGCTCATGAGGGCCATTGTGCCAAAATCTTTCTTTACAACCTTATCTATTGATGTCACCACTTTCTAGGAATTGTGGGTCTGTATATCCAGAACCCTTGGTTCTACAGCACTCCTCAGTACCCTACTGCACACCATATAAGATCTACCCTGGTTGGTATTCCCACAGTGCAATATTTCACTCTTGTTTGCTTTAAATTCCATCTGCCATTTCAGCCCATTTTTCCCACTGGTCCAGATCCCACTGCAAGCTTTGATAGTTTTCCTTACTCTCCACTACACCCCAATCCTTGTGTCATCTGCAAATTTACTGATCCTATTTACCACATTACCACGTTTACCACATTATCGTCCATATAATTATCCAAAGATAATCAGGATAATCCTGGGAATTATAGACCTGTGAATCTTAAATTAGTGCTGGGCAAACTATTAGAGTGGGTTCTTAGAGACAGGATTTATGAGCATTTGGAGAAGCATAGTCTGATTAGGGATGGGGCTTTGTGAGGGGCAAGTCATGCCTCATCAGACTGATTGAGTTCTTTGAGGTAGTGACTAAACAAATTGGGGAAGGTAGAGTAGTGGATGTGGTATATATGGATTTTAAGAAGACATTTGGCAAGTTTCCTCATGGTACGCTCATTCAGAGAGTCAGGAGGCATGTGATCCGGGGAAACTTGGCTGCCAAGTGCAGGTGAATGGGACTAGCTTAGATGGGAGTTTTGGTTGGCGTGGATCACATGGGCTGAAGAGCTTGTTTCTATGTTTTATGATTCTAAGTCCCCTTGCCAGACAATCTATGAGAGCAATAGAGTCCAGCTATACCAAAACCATGGCGAAAGTTTTATCACCGGACAGAGAAACAGCAGTGTTTGAGCTCCTAGCTGGTGTGCTGCAAGGAGACACTCTGGCACTCTATATCTTTATAATCGTCCTTGATTACGCTCTGCGTCAAGCTACCAAAGATCATGACATGCTTGGTTTTACCATAAAACCAGGACGAACCAAAAGGGTCAGACCAGTTACACTCACAGATCTCGATTTTGCAGATGACATAGTCCTGCTCTCTGACCAGATGGAGGAAGCACAGCAGCTACTGACAAGAGTGGAAATTGAGTGCAATAAAGTTGGACTTCACCGAAACGCTAAAAAGACAGAGTACATGGTGTTTAACTGTGCCGAAGGTACTCTCAAGACCATAGCGAATGATACCATTAAGAAAGTTTTTGACTACAAGTACCTTGGGTCAAGAATACTGAGTTCGGAGAAGGACATAAAGATACGGAAGGCGCTGGTGTGTAGGGCTATGAACGACATGAAGGAAATCTAGAAGTCAAACCTGACCAGAGGGCTTAAAAAGAGGATTTTCATGGCAGTCATAGAGTCCATTCTCATGTACGGATGCGAGACGTGGACATTCACCAAGACGATGCGAAAGTCTGCAGATGTTTACTATACACGAATGCTCCGGATGGCTCTTGATGTGAGTTGGCAATAGCACATGATGAACATCAAGCTCTGTAACAACCTACCGATGGTCACCACTAAAATCGAGGCGAGAAGACTGCAACTAGCGGGGCACTGTCTACGCCACCCCGAGCTACCTGCCAGCCTAGTCAGCATATGGGAGACCAAACATGGGAGGATGAACCCTGGGTGCCCTCCGAAGACTATGGTCAACACGCTCCTAGAAGACAGCGGCGCAGCTAATGTAGATGAACTGAACACACTGATGAGGGAGAGGGAGAAGTGGAGAGTCCGTCATCGTGCCCAACGCCAGCCCCCTAGGCCTGAGTCGACGTAGTAGTAGTCCCCTTGCACCACTTATTTCCAAACTCTCTCCCTATTTAGAAAATAGTCCACACCTTTATTTTTCAAAGTGCACAAACCCACAGTTCTCAACACACTATTTTTATCTGGATAGAATAGCTGGCCAACAGGAAATGAAGAGTCAGCACAAATGGACCTTCTCCTGGTTGGGAATATGTCATTTGTGATGTGCGACAATGGATGAAGGCGCCAGACATACTATTGTTAAATTTGCTATTAACACAAAAAATAAGATGGGAAATTAAGTTGTGCAGAGGGCAGTGACAAATGAGTATATGTGGGTTCATTGTGTAAGCAAAGATATGGAAAATGGCATGAAATTGTAACTATGGTTTGTTGAGAGTTGAATTACTTGACTTGGTTCTGGTCATCATACTATAGCGCAGGAGATAATGCCAGAGTGTCAGAATTATAGTTAAAAAGGGAGATGATTTGTCATGGGTTTTATTTTTGGAATATTGTACCCCGAGGAGAATTTTAATTGAGATATGCAAAACAATTAGAAATATTGGCAGGGTGAACATGAAGGAGCCAATTTTCTGGACACAGCGGTTACTAACAAGGAAACCATGTCGTTGGTTAATTGATGGAAAATTGAACAGACTTGTAGAAAATGTTTTTCACAAAAAGCAATGGAGCACTTGAACTCTCTTCCCAGAGAGGTGATAGAGGTAGAAATCCTCCATACATTTAGAGGACTAGCAGTGGAATTTTTTTGAGAAGGTTGGTGAGTGCTTGAGGAGTCATACCCAACCAAGCTAGATACTGAGAAAGATGGATAAGGGCCAGTTGGTCTCTGTGTCAGAAATGTCAATTTTTTTTGTATCATAGAACACAGTTGTATTTAGAAAATCTTGCCTGCTGGGAAGATTTATCCAAGGCATAATTGCTTTCTCTCATTAAAGAAGTACTTAACTGATAGCTGATTCTAATTTACTTTTCACTAATATTTATTTCCTGTGCTTATTCTTTTGCTTTGAAGTAATAATCTTGTTTTATGCTAAATCTCCAACCTTGGTATTTTATAGGCGATGAGGTTCTCGCATTAATTGTTTTCTTTCTTGTCTGTAATGCTTGTGGTTTTCTAATGTATCCTCTTATGTTAACCTCTTGAGAACAGCATTGCTCTTCTCTGCTACCTCTAATTCAGGTATCCATTTGTGTGAAGATAATTCAGACTTAAGCTCGAAGTATGGTTAAAAATGAAGGCTGTTAAAGAGATACTGAACTATATAAAATATTGAAGTGGCATAAGATAAAACCGAGAATGAAGTTTCAAAGCAAGACAGAAAAGTAGGACAATATGATTTGAATATAAATTAGAGAGAAGTGAATTTAATACAGATACTTGGAAGATATTTTTCAAAGAATGATTCATATTTGGTTTAATCTTTTAGGGATGTTAACAAATTGTCAAGGCAGCATAAAGGAATGTTATTCTCGTTATAAACTACATTCTATTGAACTTCTTAGGTTTCTAAACTAGGTTATGTGCATTCATTATGCTATGTGTGCCACCACTTGTTAAGCCTCTTTCTAAGTCTGCCTTTCGAGCTCCGTCTGCCTGCTTACAGCAGATTTTTTTTTATCTCGTATGCAATATTTAAAATTTAAATTCAGAGTTGATATTTGTCTCAATTAAATCCTTCCCCAAATCTTTTAAGTCATATCTTCCTGCTGCTGTCTTTATTGTTGTGTCTTCAGCAAAATTTACTTACTTGTGCTCCTTTTTGATTTCCTGGTCATGAATGTACATTAAAAAAATCGAAGATCCAACCACTCTCTTGGGGCCCCACTTAATAATGCCTTCTCTCACCAGTCCTTCCACATGCAGTTGTATGTAAGGTTGCTGGTCACACCTTTTCACTATAAAGGACTGTTCTGTTTTGAAAATGAATCATGGTTGAAGGAAAACCACTCAGAATATGAAATTAATAATGTTTTTTGTTTACTTATTATTAGCATTAACTAGATTGAAGAACTGAAAACCTGTTGAAAGCAATTTCTGAAAGCCTGACTGAAACCAGTTTTGAAGTTCTATGGGCTTCAGTGTTAGTAGATTCAAGCTAGATAGTCTGTCATACTTCTTTCGTTATTATTTGTTTTAAATTTAATTGTAGGAGTTTACAGCTCTGTGTACACCTTCACTTGGTGATGATCTTGATGAAGCTAGCTTCATGTTCAGAGTAAACCAATCAGTGAGCTTTGTGTACTGGGGCTGAGATGAAAAGCAGTACAGATGGAGAAGTGATTACTGTAGAGACCATGAAATAATGGAAGAGAAATGATTCAAGTGAAATTCGCTAAATATTTTAAAATCTGCAGGCTGACAGAGTTTTTTGATAGAAGACACTCATTTACTTATTCCGTTACTTGAAAACTATTTTGCGGTCACTTAATTTCAGTGACGCACTGGTTTCAAAGGTGGATTTGATTTGATTTCACACGATGAATTTGAATAAAAAATATTTAGTTACGTAAATGACTAAAAATTAGACATGCATGAAAATTTGTTCAGCTCCTACTAAAGTTTTAGAGATGCAGTATACAGCATGGTAATAGGTCCTTTGACACTCTGAGTCTGTGCAAAACACTAACCACCCATTTACCGTAACTCTACCTTAATCTCATTCTCTCTACATTTTATTAACTACCCTCAGATTACCCTATTAGCCTTCACAGTTGGGGTAATTTACAAGTGGTTAATTAACCTACCAACCCACATGTATTTGGGATGTGGGAGGAAGCCATTGCGGTCACGTGGAGAATGCAAACTCCACACAGACAATGCCCAAGGTCAGGTCTCTCGTGCTCTGAGACATCAGCTCAATTAGCTGCACTATTCTGCCATGACTGTGTTGCAGCTGAAGCAAAAGTAGGGCTGCAGCAGTTCATTTGCTAATAAGGAAGCTTTGGCTGAGCCGTGCAGGAGCTTAAGTTCTGAGTTCAAGGAATTATCTGTTACTAAGAGATTCACACAACCCTAAAACACCAAGAAAAAAAGATTATTTCCTCAAAGCTAGGTGTGCAGATTCCGAACTGGTCTATTGTAAATTCTTGCTTCATTCCTTCAGAGATTTGAACTTAAATGGCCAGAGGTTAAAAGCCATGCCCTTAACCACTAAGCCACCTGCGACTTGCAAGATAAATATTTAATTTCAGTTTTAGTTACAGAAAAATGGTGAAACAGATGTATGCTAATTTGAACAGTGTTTCTTGCAACAGTATTGCATCCACTGTGAAAATTATAAGATATTTTTATTTGGTCCTTGGTTAATAAGTGCATGAATTTTTGATACCTTGAATAAAACACAGGTATGTCAACTGAAATATTTTTGTAAAATTATTGACAAAAATACTCTGACCTAAATATTTTTTCAGCGATATATTTCCTTAATCCCTTAAACTTTGAGGTGTTTTTGAAATAACTACAAACTGGTTTATTTATTATCTTAGTGATTGAATTTTGTTTTACTAACATTCCGACAAAATGCTAAGAAGCAAACTTACTGCCACTTGAACAGGCTTCATTTAGCGCTTCACGAAACACATCCAGGTGTCATGGCCACATTAAGTTGGCTCTTAGATTGTTGCTTGTTTTTTTTTCTGTGGCAAGTTTCTTTTGTGGAAGAAAAGTGAAGATAAATGGGCCATAAGTGGGATCCACTGTCTTCAGATCCATTGATTGGCACTTGTTACGGTTGAGACCGAGTGAAATTTAAGTAAATGCGTGTGTATAAATATTGTTTTTTAAGCTGCTGTGTTAAATCTAGCCAAAAACATAGAAGGAATTGTTTTCCTAGATGTTGTTTCACCATAAGTTACCCGCTATCAACCAGTTGTGGAATTTCCTGACATCTGCTGTGCACCTGAATATAGACACACAAATGCTGGTGTCAGTCGCAAGCAACTTCTGTATATTATTTTGGCAACTAGTTGCTATGATTTTTTGACAACATGCAGAATGAAGCAGCATTTATTTCTATGTAGTAAGTGGGCATATTAAAATAAGTAAGCATATTGAACAGCACTTTTTTACTGCTGCCCCCTGGCTCCCTGCAAATACAGATGAGGGACTTCATAACATATTTGTTGAAACCTGATATATGGGTTTAACCTTTAAGATTTGTGCATGACATGGGAATGAAGAAGCAAGGCAAAGTTAAGATTTTTTTAGTAGTTCGTCCTTTCTATGATAAAATTTCTATGTAACAACAAAAAGCAAAAAGAACTTGATGTGTCACTTTGGTCTCACTGATATCGCTCAGAGTTCATCATGCTCATTTTTAAAAAAATTCCCTTCTATCCTTAGCCAGTTTCCTGGATTAAAGTATTTTTCTTTACTTGATGGGAATAAGTTTATTAAAGATAATGAGGCAGGTATGTGTTTTGTGAACCTAGCCACAGGAAGGTAAATGGACATACAGCTAAAATTTCATCCTCATTGATGCTGAGTTATCTGGCTTCTTAGCATAATCTTGTTCATGTTGGAAGGGATGGAAATAACTAACCTCATAAGTTAAAATGACTTGATTGATGATGTTGCTGCAGCAGCATCGTAACAGAGATTAATTAACTTCCCTAATGCAGTTTAATTTGGTACTTCTAATTACTGTTTATACTGTAAATATTTATTAAAAAGATTACCTTTACCAGTCACCAGACATAAGGGAACATTTTACCCCTTGTTTAGATTGGACTGAAATTCAGATTGCTTTGGTCCATTTAAAAATGAGCACTTGTTCTTATCTTTTAACTGCTCTGCACACCCAATTAAAAATGGCACTTTGCTGAAGTTGGGGAAAATGGCTGAAAAGATGTTTTAGAGATTGCAAAATACTAAATGAACTTTCTTCTGGAAGCACCCCGTCTCTGATGTGGCAGTTACCTGCAGAAGACACATGTGCCTCTCTACTTGTAAATGCTCATTGGGAGGTGAGGATGACATGACGATAATTTAAGCAACTGTTGGTTAGAGGCAAGAACAGTCATGGTGGAATTGAGCAGTTTTTAAAATAAGAATTGTACAATCAGAAGACTGACAAAATATAGCCCAGGATCAAAGACAATCTGGTAAATTATGCCTGCGCCAGCTCTGTGGAACTGTTAGATGGCTCTGTTACACACCTTTTCTTTCCTTGTGGTCCTGAAAACCTTTTTTTCATAATATGAAGCAAAAAAATAGACTAATAAAATGCATAGTTCTGAAGGTCCTCCCCCCACCACCTGGCCCTTCACGCTCGCATGCATGTATGTGTACAGACACACAGACATACACACACACACACAACATCCCCACAGCAAGGACGAGTTTCTGTGCGTTCCTTTTGCACCCTGTGGAAATCATCAAGTTGACATTTTAGCTCCTCTGAATGGCTGTGTTATTGAAACATTGTGTGGGAGCTGAAAACATTAAACTGAATGTTGTATTGCCTAGAGACAAAAGCAAAAAATATTATCCTATGTTGTAAATCTCTTCTATAATCATGAAGCCACAAAAAACAGCCTTTTGTTTTTGTTCAAAGTAACAATCATCCCTCTCCTGTTGGGTTACCTCAGATTTCAAGTTCCCTTTCCCTCCCATTTGACGAGGTTCCACACGGTAGGCTTATTCAGAAAGTCAGAAGTCATGGGATCCAGGGAAGTTTGACCGGGTGGATTCAGAATTGGCTTGCCTGCAGAAGGCAGAGGGTGGTGGTGGAGGGAGTACATTCGGATTGGAGGGTTGTGACTAGTGGTGTCCCACAAGGATCAGTTCTGGGACCTCTACTTTTCGTGATTTTTATTGACGACCTGGATGTGGGGGTAGAAGGGTAGGTTGGCAAGTTTGCAGATGACACCAAGGTTGGTGGTGTTGTAGATAGTGTAGAGGATTGTCGAAGATTGCAGAGAGACATTGATAGGTTGATATGGGCTGGGAAGTGGCAGATGGAGTTCAACCCGGAGAAGTGTGAGGTGGTACACTTTGGAAGGACAAACTCCAAGGTAGAGTACAAAGTAAATGGCAGGATACTTGGTAGTGTGGAGGAGCAGAGGGATCTGGGGGTACATGTCCACAAATCCCTGAAAGTTGCCTAAACAGGTGGATAGGGTAGTTAAGAAAGCTTATGGGGTGTTAGCTGTCATAAGTCAAGGGATAGGGTTTAAGAGTCGCAAGGCAATGATGCAGCTCTATAACACTCTGGTTAGGCCACACTTGGAGTACTGTGTCTAGTTCTGGTCGCCTCTCTATAGGAAGGATGTGGAAGCATTGGAAAGGGTACAGAGGAGATCTACCAGGATGCTGCCTGGTTTAGAGAGTATGCATTATGATCAGAGGTTAAGGGAGCTAGGGCTTTACTCTTTGGAGAAAAGGAGGATGAGAGGAGACATGATAGAGGTAGACAAGGTATTAAGAGGAATAGATAGAGTGGACAGCCAGCGCCTCTTCCCCAGGGCACCACTGCTCAATACAAGAGGACATGGCTTTAAGCTAAGGGGTGGGAAGTTCAAGGGGGATATTAGAGGAAGGTTTTTTACTCAGAGAGTGGTTGGTGCGTGGAATACACTGCTTGAGTCAATGGTGGAGGCAGATACACTAGTGAAATTTAAGAGACTACTAGACAGGTATATGGACGAATTGAAGGTGGGGGGTTATATGGGAGGCAGGGTTTGAGGGTCGGCACAACAATGTGGGCTGAAGGGCCTGTACTGTGCTGTACTATTCTATGTTCTATGTTCCCCTCCACCCACCACACAGAGAAGTTAAAGGAATGGCTCCTTTTAAGCAATAGGTGATGATGTTGGAAGTTTCTTTTAGTTGTACATGACATCAATCAAAAGTAGCACAGGGAAAAAGTAATTCTAGCAGGTTTCAATGTCACTTACCAACAAGTTTTTGAGTGAAGGTGATGGTACTTACAACCTTTGCTTGCTATCCAGAGTTTTGTAAAGTCACTGGCCTAAAACTAGAGAGAGTTGTAATGTTATACCCTGTAAATCTTTCTTTCCAGCAAGATGATTTCAGTTACTCTGGCATTCATCTTGTGCTATAGAAATAGTATAGATGTATTTTAAGTCTAAAACTTTGTTGAACCATGTCCTCTGGGGATTCTGAAGGCAGTTTTCTATGATACCACGGAGATGGCTTTGCCTACGACCACCCAGCCACAGCACTCCCATGTTTACTTATATTATCCATCTTTGGTTTTATTCTCTGCTGGGAGCATAAGTTCATAATCCAAATGAGTGTCCCAGTGGAATACTGTGACAAGTATAAACTTGTACTTTGACTTGAAGTTCACGTTTCTGGGAAGCTCTAGTTACTGAGTCCTCATAATGCTTGCTGGGACTTTGAGAAAACTGAAGCCAGACTTTAATACAGAAACAATCACCAAGTGGACAGGTATTTTAATCAGTAACCAAACACCAGGGTAATGGCAACAGTTAACTTTTGGAAACTTTCCATCAGTTTATATCTTATGAGCAGTAACTGTCAAATCAACTTTTAAATGAAAACTAAACAAGGACTCCAGTCCCAGTGTTTCACATCTGTCTGAATTTTAATAGTACAGCACTGCTGAACAGTCACACACATTGATAAAGAATCTATATCACTCCAGAGCAATGAACCTATAGAGGCCTGCAAATGAATACAGTGAACATTATCCAGATTACATGTGAACAACCCCAGGGACTTGCATGACATGTGATGAATACCAAATATCTAGATTTGGTTCTCAATTAACAGAGCAAACTTAATTAACAACTTTGCATCTTGACCTCCAAGGCTCGTCGACCAGGGATGTTGGGCCTTCATTAGGGCTGAAGAAATCAAGCTCATTAGAAAGTCTGCAGACAGCAGTTGCTGAGGTAACTTTGAACAGTGATATTCCTTTCCATCGTCCACGACCCCGCATCATCCGAGGAAGAGGTTGCAACGAAAGTTTCCGGGCTGCCATTGACAAATCATATGATAAACCAGCAGAAGATGATGATGACGATGAAGGAATGGAAACATGTATGTAATGAAACTGATTACAGCAATTTACTTGTAGACTAAGTAGAATGATCATTAATGTTGCTGTCTATTTAGATCCACTGAAGGGAAAATTGTTGAGGTGTTCTTACTTGGAGTTTTAATTAGCATTATGTAGTATATTTTGTGCAGTTTATATTGTATCACATGCATTACTCAAGAATTCCTCAGGAAAATTTTTAGTTGTCAACTTCACATCTCATGCTGCAAAATTGCTGGCAATTGTAAATCCGAGATGAGGCTAAGGGTGAAATTTATTGCACACAAGCATATAATTGAGCAAAGAGTGTACCTGGCTCTTCCTGCTGCCGGATTGTTTGAATGTGCAAATTTTTTTTTTGTTGGAGACCTTTGTTTGCTGATGTTGGATAGAACTGAAGATATCAGTCGCACCCCACCTGATAGGAGGAGGTACCAAGCAACATGACGACTCAAGCTGTCAATTGTCTATTAGGGACAAATGTCTTCACTCTGAGAGTGGTCGAGGTGAATAGCATCGAGGTATTAAAGGAGAACCTAGAGAGATTAATGAGAGTGAAGTGAACTGAAAGTTATGGTGAAAATAATATGGTAAGATAAAATAAAAGGGAATTTGTCTTTCTTTGACTTAGCAACTTGAATTTTGAAACTGTTTAGTTTTACCAAAGAAGTTTTCTGTGGTAAAACTAAATAAGTAAATTGAAGTCTACCTAATTATTGAATATAGGCTTATCACTAAAGATAAGATCATGATGTTCATCTTAATGTCATTTTGCACTCTGGATTGTAGTCTGGTTTTAAAAATGTAACAAAATCGTATTAGGCTGTTAGCCATAACATTGAGAGAAAAGCATTCTCACATAATTGTGCTGAAAGAGTCTGTTTTAATGTAATTATTCGTCAATCATAAATGTGAAATGCTTCAGAGTAACTTGACCCTTACAGTGAATTCTGGATGTCGAGGACACATGAACAGAATGGTAGACGAGTTTTGTTGGGCTCCAGGAATATTATTTCCCCTTTCAGAGTGCAATTAAATGATAATGCTACCTGCCAGTTAGTTTGGCAAAGTAGGGATTTTTTGAAGGCTTGCTCTCCAGTAACATCTGAGTGGGCAGGAAAGAAGATTTAAAATATTCCCTTTTAAAAGTCATTTCCTGACTTGTCCTTTAATTCAATGTAAAGCATTAAATTAGATGCTATGTACTAAATGCTACAATTGATTTTTTTTGTATTTAATTCTTATTTTGGAAAACATAGAATTTAGGAGTGTTTGTGATATATATATATATATATATGTGTGTGTGTGTGTATATATAAACACATATCTTACAATAAGCATGCAAGATTTTGAAAGATCATGCTTCTGTTTATTTGATGTACTGAAGTCTGAAACTTCCTTGATTTTGAAGCTGTTTAAAGTAGCCAAGGAACCCTGAGCATAATGTAACGTTTTTAGTTGGTGCCAATTCATTTTTAAAACTTATTCTGTTGAAGATAGATAATGTTATACTACCTGAGTTGCACTGTTTCAATTTTTTTTATATACTGGAAATGACAACAGTTACTAGCTGAATTATTGTATCAAAGTAGGAGATATGTTTGCCCTTATATAGTACAAGAGCCCCAAGAGAGATGAGATTGCAATTCCTCACTTTACTTGAGAGCAAATCATTAGGATCAAGAAACATTAGTGAGATACTGAATCACTGGGTTCTCATTTTCAAATATTACACACTATGTATTAACTGAAGCTTAAATAACATTGTACATGTTTTACGTGGTTGTGTATCTGATTTATCAGAACAAATGAGAACTTCTGTAAAAATGATGTGTTGAAATGAAAGTGAAAAAATTGTAACTCCTTAAAAATGGCTGAGATGCAAATGTTACTCAACATGAAATATATGTGATTAAACCATAAAAGTTTTCTTTTCATAAACTGATGAGGGCCTTAGTATGACAGTTTGATTCTGCCCAACTAGTGCAGTGCTTTCCTATAATGAGGATTTTACATTCTTTTGATTTATTCCTCTCAAAGCAGTTTCTTTGACATTATGCTTTGACAGTGCACAGGTTTGTTACTTTAAAGTCTGCTGCACTTTATTACATCTTTGATCGGTTTGCCTACTTTTCACACTTTTTATGTTGATTTTTTCCCCAAATGTGTGAAACTTCATTGCTGCCATCATCTTAAAATAATATATCTCTTTGCAGTTCAATGTCAATGCAGTCCGGGGAAAACAATAGTGTAGGACCAAAAGCTGACGTGGAGTGGAAGAAAGGTGGTGAGAATGACCAAGGAGGTTGAGAAGGTAGAGAGGCAGGGACTGCAGCTAGGAATTCCACCTGGGAAGCTGGCTATAGTGCTGTAAACAGTGACATAAAACTGGAGAAGGAAAAGTGATGAATTATATTGTACAGTTAGTTGATTTCAGAGATTGAAGGATGAGGAGCAAGTAGTGATTCTATAGGACAAGATCATCGAAGGATTTGAAGACACGGACAAGGATTTAAAGTCTCTTGAAGAGAAATTAAACTACTGCCTATGAACAGAATTGCAGAAAAATTGGTGGTTAGCAAAGTGTATTAAAAATATTTCAAGTGATCACGAAATGATTCCTGACAAATATACAACTTCTAAGGTGAGAATTTTCGTCCCTCCCACCCATTTCTGAATCTCCTGTAACTTTTTTTTAATCCTACCCAAACATAATTCTGTCTGCCCCTCGATAAATCTGAAATTGATCAAATTCCCCTTTGAATGCCTCAACTACTTGGAATTTACTGCTTTTGCAGGCAGTCTATTCTCGCAGTTGATGATTGAGCATTCAAGTTAGTCTTTATTCTGTGTTTGTCTTGTAGTTTTCCCACCTGGTGTCTCAGTTATATTTGCTGCTGATGTCTTGATGACTTTCCACAACAAAAAATCTTCACAATCATCCATTTGATTCCTGACACTTGGAAAAGCTTTGATTATGTTGCTCATTTTAATCAAATTAAAGTTCACCTTCCAAATTTGTCCTTGTTTGTCTTTGATTTTAATCACTCTATGACTCCTGGTTGTTCCCCGAGCAGCTGGGCCCAATCTCTGTAAATTTTTTTCCTTTGATTTCACTATCTCGCCACATCTCTCATCCTTTTTAGAAATTCCTTAAATCCTGCAAGCTTTTGACCAAGCTGTTTTTCATATTTCCTTACAGAATTTAGTATTGTATTTTTTCATTAAAATTTCCTGCAGAGCAGTTTAAGATGTTTTACTTTAAGCTCCCGTGCAAAATCAAGTTTATAACATTGATGATGTTAGCTTCCCTTCAGTTATGAGCATACAGAAAGATCTTTTTTTGTTAGTTGCCCTTGGCTTAGTTTTATAATGTACTTACACTCGTCCGTAACAGTTCTTTGCACATCCAGCTCAATCATTACTGTAAACTGATCAGGATTCCCGCATTCTCGTCAGTTTTGGGTCAAGAAGTTGCACCAATGCAATGGATCTATTACAATACCCCAGAAAGTTTATTTTCTATCATCATCTGAGGAAAGTTTGAGTTTCATGACTTCAGATGTGCCCTATTACAATGTAAAAGAAGCTCTCCTGATCCTTTGCGTTTGCTAGGTTAAATTAAGCCCTGCTATCACAGGGGCAGTATTTCAGTTGCCAGTTTGTAGATGGTGGAAAGCCACAGGTTATAGCAAAGATTGTTATAAAATATGTGTTTAAATGGTGAGGTAGGAACGACCCTGCAGTTTTTTTGGTATTTCAGGAAACTGGATCGAACAAGTGATGCTAGAAAATGCTAAATGCTGGAAACCCAATATAAAACAAAATGTAAAGAAGGAAAGAAATGGAATTATCATCTTGGGTTGATAAATTCTGATGAAAGATCATTGTTTCAGAAGCATCATTGACTTGAAGTGTTAACTCTACTCCCCCCACTGTCTCTCCCACAGAGGCTGCACAAGTGTTTACAGCATTTTCAGTTTAATTCCAAAGAGCTGATGTCATTTGTGTTGTTAGAGGGATAAACCAAGATAAAACTTCTGAAGAACTATTGATCCTCTTCATTTGGTACCACAGGGTATTTGATGTCCCCTAACCCAATAGAAAGAGCCCCCTTTTAATGTTTAATTTGAAGAGCAAACTCATTCAGTCCTGCACACACACCAATTTAGACTTTGTGCAGGGCCTTGAACCCATTGCCCTCTGCTACAGGTCAGAAAGTGAGACGCTTAAACAGCAGAGTTGTAAACTAAATTTCAGGTTCAGTTCCCTTGCTGAATTTGCTGACATGGTCTGGGTGAGAATTGGTACCGAGTTTACAATGGGAACGTAAATGCTGACTACTCTGAAGTGACACCCCACTACATGATGAGCAAGGGAAAAAATTAGTGCCCTCGGGCATTCCCTATTGTCATTTAACCTGTCGGTGCCAATTTAGCAGTTTCACCATTGGTGGTTCTGGAGCCAGTTTAAAAATCTTGCCATTTTTAATAATCATGCTTGTGGGATTTTTTTTCTAAGTTGATCTTAGTTTGGATTTTTAATACCTTTATGAACATTAATGTTTTACTTTTTATTCACAGTGGAGGAAGACACCGAAGAGAGTTCTAGATCAGGTAGAGAGTCTGTATCAACAGCAAGTGACCAACCGTCTTTGGCCAGTGGGCAGCAGTTGGGCACAGTGGAGAAACAGGTCAATGGTTCAAAAGCCAAAGAGGACAGAAAGAAAGAAAAGTCTGGAAAAGAGAGAGAAAAGAAGAAAGACAAAGAGAAAGAGAAGGAAAAGGACAAAGAGAAGAATAAAGCAAAGAAAGGGATGTTGAAAGGTCTTGGAGATATGTTCAGGTAAAAAAAAAGGCACTCTCTTTCAAGTAGCAATGAAATATTGGTCATTGCTTTTATAGCAAGTGTTTAGCCCTGTTTCATGTATTTACTGTGGATCTTAAGAACTGAAGTGATTTATTTGTAGTGCCCTTAAGCTGTAGAGTGTATGGAGAAATACTGTATACTTGGTAGTAATACTTTTACTTGTTCTACTGCCAGGACATCAGCATATTTTAGAATTGCACAATGGTCTGCCATTTCATTTGGCATGAAGGAGGAAAGCTAATTAATGTTTGAGTAAACATTTATTCATTTAAAAAATCTACACCCAGCTTTCCACAATATACATCAGCAAGAAGTGATCTCTGCAAATGGGAACTAATATAAGGAAATTAAGAATTTTTTTGAACTTTTCATTCTCTGATGTCACTTTATGTCTGTCTGCATTGAGATAATTTTATGTTTGTTAATCTATTTTATGTCTGTGTGCAAGAAAATTTAATAATTTAACAAATATTGAACTCAGAAATATTGTCTTTCATTTAATTGATGTAACCTACTTTGTAATTCAAGATTGTTTAATGCCATTTCCAGTGCACAAGTGTAAAGGAAAATGAAATAATTAACATTCCAGATCTGATGCAGTGCAAAAAAACATAATAAGATAAAGAACACTATAGTTAAAAAACACAATAAATATAAATACATAAGATAGCTTATATACATACTTTAATTGTATGTACATAAAGTGAGATTAGACACTGTAGATAAGGTGACTAGCAGGAAATTATAAAGTAGTGGTGGTGGAATCGGTTAATGCGAGGAAGTATTCATCAACCTCCACCCACTAACAGAACAAATGTTAGTTTTTCATGAATTTTACTTTTTAAATATTTCTTTTTGATGGCTTTACATTACGTGTACCATTTGAAAGAAATGGTGAATGGATTTAGTTTCACCAGCACAACATAGCATATACGTGGTAAGTCCCAATGCTTTGCAAGGCTTAAGCCATTCTGTGTAGAATTTCTGGATGATTAATTTGTGCTTAAGTGGACTGTTCTTGATTGTGGTTTGTCATTTATTGGAACAGAGTAAAATTGTGCTCAACAGAGAAATTGGTAGCATTAAAATGCTGCAATTATAATTATTGATCTATAACAAAAATGCTTAGTCTTTGCAAAACATACATATTCTTCTTTGTTCAAACTCTAATTATCCAAGCAGCACGTCTCCTATGTACTATCAGCTGGTTTATTTAAGCAAATAATTTTTTTATGCTTTTTAAAAACAAGCAATCTTAAGATGGCTTCCAAAGACAGAATTTTTAGAACTAGTGATTTCTGTTTAGAGCCTGTGTTTTCTCTTTATAGTGATTGAATTTGATAGCTTCTATACATGCACCCACATAATGTGCTGAAGTCTTCATTTCTCAATTAAAATCACAGGTTTTTGTGGTTGAATCTTCATTAAGTCACAGTATTAGCAGCTAAATCCCAGTAGAGGAAGCATGATACCGTGCTCCCACTTTAGCTCGGAATCATTATTGTGAGTCTCCCAGATGGATTTGCTGGAAGACATGAAGGTATAAACTTGAGAAATGATTATGCTTTTATTTTGCCATTATGATGAATTTTCAGGAAGGCATGGAATGAAGCAAGCTCAGGGGGATTGAAATTAATTGCAACCAAAAAGAAAAGCTGTATTAGACATTTTAAAAACATTGCCAGAACACCTGTACTTGCCCATTATTTTTGGAAGGCAAGTGATTGAAGCACTTAGGTGAAATGCTGTGAGCACATTAAAACTTTTATAGCCTAATCTCTTCAGTGCTAAAGGACAGTGAACTGTCAGTTCAGTATGTATATTGCCATAAACAAGCACTGATCAGTTTGAGCAAGGGGCAAAATAAAAGCCAGGTTATAGTCATCTAACTTGGTTTGGTAAAAAATATCAAACCTGTTTGCTTTCTAGTATCTACAATTTTTTTCTGTAGTTGGGATTATCCGATATTGCACAATAATTTACCCAAGCCCCTCCCAAAATCTTTTTTCCATATAAAAGGACCCCACTGTGACTTTAAAAGAAGCTTCTGGGTAATAGCACAAGTTTGTATTAGGAATCTCCTCCAGAGCTGCATTTTCAGGTAAGGGTTGTGTTGAACCATCAAGGGCTTGCACACCAAAAAGCATAAATATCTAGAGCAGCATACACACAAAGTGCTGGAGGAACTCAGCAGGTTGGCAGCATCGATGGAAAAGAATAAGCAGTCAGCGTTTTGGGCCAGGAACCTTCTTCAGAACTGGAAAGGAAGGGGAAGTTGCCAGACTTCAGGTGATGTGACTTTGGCTGTCTTGCTTTCTTTTGCCTCTCGGTAATCTCAGATACCCCCAATGTTGAGATCGGGGCTCTGTGGAGGCTGTAACATCCAAAATTATATACAGAATCCCTAAGACTTTTGCACAGTACTGTATATAGTGTTCACAAGAAAAATATAAGTCAAACATAAATTATGCACTATTTTTACCAGAGAGTTCATAATTAGAATAGAAAAGAAGTTGACTTTAGTGCAAAGTGATTGAAGCAGCCATAGTTTTGCTGAGATGAAGTAATTGGGATTGTGCCGGTTGGTTCAAGGACTGCATGGTTTGAGGGAAGTGGCTATTCTTGAACTTGGTGGTGTAGAACTTAAGTCTTCTGAACTTCCTGCCCAATGGTAGCTGCGAGAAGTGGAAGTACAAAATTCAAATGAAAGCTGGGGTTTTCCTTGTAATCAAGGGTTAAGATGGAGTTTCATAATATATTTTTAAGTTTTATAACATTTGGAGCTGTTTAAAATGTTCTGGACTAATGATGACTGAAGGATGCCCTCACCTGGATGTTATTATCTTTGGCAATGCAAACGCCAAAGGTGCTTCAACACTGTACAGCTTACACATGCGTTTCAGGTTTTTGTGTTATTGTAATACAGCTACTAAATTCTTCAGTCTTCTTCGACACTACCAACGTGACGCAGCCTGATTACCTTGGTGCAGAAAAGAAGAATATAGTTGTTAGTTAATAATCACATTTGTGTGGAGCAGTTACGCTGCATAAAAGAAGCTGGTGAATGACAAGAAAAACAAATTGGATACAAAATGCATTTAATTAAAAAAATATCATTATAGTTAGGGGAACATGGTGTTCGTACAGGTTCATTAGGTGTGTGTAACCAGTGCCTCTTCTGATTGGTTAAACAGATGAATATCCATGGTGATGACCAGAGTTGCCAGCTTTGACTAGTGGTTGCTATGGAAATCATGTTGATCTGGACAGTAAACTAGCTGATCAGCACACATAGTATCTTTGTGCATTATTGCATTTTTTTATTATCTTATTTCATGCACAAAGACTGCTAATTTTTCATATGAAGTATATCCAATTAATCCAAGTCAATGATTAATTGAGAATTTTAAAGGAGTATTTCTTTAAAGGATGTTTTATTTCATGCACTAATTTCATTATACTTACCCAGTAAAAAAAACAAAATATGACCTTTCCTACATTGAGGCTCTTAGGAAAGGGTTCACAGGTTTAGAATCATGTTACAAATAACAGCTTAATTTTCTTTGTGTAGTTCGTGTGTGTGTGTGTGTATAGTGCATTTGTATCTATGTAGTATGGCCATTGTGTAACCTAAAATTTTAGGCAAGGTTCCATGACGAGTACCATTTGAAATCAAGTAGACGTTGCAAATGAGAAAAGTTTGAACAATTTGCATCTAGTCTGTAGGTTAAAATATTGCTGCACTTCTGGATTGGCATTGATGAGCTCATCTGATAGATAGGTGGATGGTCTGAGAAGTTGCATGGTGTCTCTTCCAACACAGCTTTCCAATTAACTGCCTTCAGCTCTAATTAGAATAACTCTCCTTCCTAATTTATATTGGAAAATCGCCTGCACTTACTGAGAAGCATAGCTTGGCAGTCATAAACTGAAAATTTGATTTGAAGATGGATTTCAGCCTTTTCATCTCACATTGAGATGAAATGCAGGAAAATGAGTTAACCATAGAAACTACAGCACAGAAACAGGCCTTTTGGCCCTTCTTGGCTGTGCCGAACCATTTTCTGCCTAGTCCCACTGACCTGCACACGGACCAATAGAAACCATAGAAACTACAGCACAGAAACAGGCAGTTATTTAAATTTTCTTTTGTTTTGTCTGTTATATGATTGATTGTGTGCCTTTTGTTCAAGAAGTATTTAGAATTGTCAGTATAATTACTCTGGCGTTGGGCAGAGAGGCGGTAGAGGTTGCTGCTGTCTATGATTGACTTATCCATGATGTTTCAAAAAAAAAGAGTTAATTCCAGCAATGTGGGTGATGCGAGCTCAGTAGCTTTTTCTTGCCTATCTGTAGCTTCCCTGAGGTTACCAAGTGTAAATCATGAGTTCACATTTAGGCCAGCCCAACCGAGTCTCTGTTTGCTTTCCTAAAGAACATCATTAGTAAGCCAAATGGGTTTTTGACAGCTTTAATGGTAAATCTTCTTTGGCACTGCAAGTTCCAGGTTTATTAAATTCAGTTTTATGATTTCTCACGGTGTGATCTGAACTCATGACCTCCGAATTGCTGGTAGGGTCGTCTCTGTTTGATAATACCGCCTTTTATTTGATCTAAGCAAAGATAAGTTTCATTCAGAAGGAGAGATGAGGCAATGAATGCTCTGAATGGAGATTCAAACAGCATGGAACTTCTATTCCCCCAACTCGTAAATGATGTTGCCATAAAACCTGATGTTGTGGATAAGATGATGTTAATTGTCTTTTACATCATCCATTTAAAATGTAGATGCCTGCAGTACTCTAGTTGCAGAGTTGCATTGAACGTTGAGAGTTAGCCATTGTAGGTAGGTTGGGCTCAGTCATGGTCTACCAAGACCCAAAGTGCAGTTTGTGGGAGTAAGTTTCACACATTTTCTTCGCAGCAGGATGGTCATGAACTGGCAGCATGCTGATAGACTCACATTTCTGTAGGTCTGCCTTCAGCTGTTAAACTTGGGAATGTGGCCAGTTGAAAGAACACTGCATGACTGCTTTCTCCTGAATGCTAACAGTGTGAAAGCTCAGCTCTCTAGATTGTGTAACAAGGAGCAGGTGGGTGATAAAGTGTTGATTTAAAGAGCAAAAGGAAATAAATTAAGACCAAGAGAGAAAGGAGACAGCTGGAGTTGGAAAGTGGCACAGCTCTGCTTTAAAAAAACAAGTGAGAAATTAACTAAGGAAAGGGTAACAAAATGAGAGGAGCATGCATCAGAAAACAATTGAAAAGGAATGGTATGATAATGTATAGAGTATGTAGAACACCATAGAAAATATAAGCTGAGCTGGAAAGTTGATTGTTGGAAATAAGGATTCAGAATTAGTATTAAAAATACTGAACCTAAAAAAGGTTGTTTATAGTTGCGTAATGATAATAGCAAATGAGGTTTTTTCCTCTCAATATTCCTCCTTTTATGTGAATTAGATCACTCAGTGGAAAGCTGGTGAGAAAACATTAAATGGATTGTGTTTGGGCATTAGGTGATTTTGCATTGAGCTTGAATAGTTGCTCTGTATTGCAAAAATAAACATTGACCACCTGAACTGAGGACAAGAAGGGACAAATATGAGGAAGTGAACATGGAAACCCCTGAGTGTACACACAAAGAGAGTGTGTGTGTGGGGGGGGGTGGGCAGAAAGTCGGTGAAAGTTGCAGTTTGAATATATCTGTACTTAAAAAGCATTTCTAGTGGGCTGAATATATTTTGTGAAGAAAAGTAGTAATTTTATTTCTAAAAAACTTGAAAGACTTGAAAAATGTGTTTGCTGAAGTGCTAAAATGAAACTGCAAGTCCTATCTCTTCTCTCCCCCCTCCAGAATATTGTAAATTTAAGAATATTTATGTTAAACTTGGAATTGAATTCTCCTATAAAACAGGAACACTAATTTCTGAGGTGACATTATCTGACGAGTTCAAGGTAAAAAGGGTAAGGGAGTATGAAGTGATAAGTACTTATGGTATTACAACTGAAAGTTGATTGAAAAAGCAGGCCAATATTTACAGTACATGACTTCTATCTGATATATTTGTGCTTTTAAGCATCAATCCTGTTTCATTGCTGTTAGACCATAAAGCCTCTGAGGAGTTCCATTAACTGGAGACAGAAGACAAAAGTGCTAAAAATTTACCTTATGTGTATGATTGTTGGGGGAAGCGTGTTTTTAATGAGTAGTTTGAATTTAAAGCTGTTACTAGAGATAATCTGAGAGGTGGAATCAAACTCAGGATGTGAGAATCACACACAGGACTCATGCAAATTACGGGAGTGACATAGGGCCAGGTTTGGACCTGACACAATGTAAAATAAAATAAGGATTAAAATTTGAACACTTGACTTCAAAGCCTGTGGAGATGAGCAAAGTTCAAAGCTGTGAGGTTTTATTAAACCTCTTAATTGCATCATTCTGATTGCCATGAGCCAGCATATGTACTCAGTGTGGATTGTGCTAGTATAATGATCTGTAATTTTTGTGCTGGCTTTTGTTCCTGGACTGTGATTCTCCTGCCATCACAACAGCAGTTCTGATGCAGGGTGAGAGAGGTTTTAATGCCAGAATGAAGCTGTACAGTTACTGATATTGGAACATGTGTTCCTGATAAATCCAATCCACAGTTTATACTAACAGCAATCAAATGTGATTTAATTTGCAGAGATTAAAAATCTGTATAGGATCCCTTCACCACTTTAAATTAGTAATTGCTATAGTGACTCTCAAACTTCATTATGTGTCATCCTGTTCAGGCGATCAATGTTAAATGCACAATACATTTTGCAATATATAATACAAACACTACAAGCCCCTCTCTCCAGGTCAACTTGCATGGTCTTTACTGCACAGTATTGGATTACACCTCTGCTTTAAATTAAAGATAATTAAATTAATTGTCAGTTGTAGCCTACTGTGAGTCACAGAAGTAGGAGGGTGAGGTAAGTGGGAGAAGTGGCCTGCCTTATTAGGATCTTAACTCATGACGTTGACTGTCGGTTATCTCAGTTGATGCTGCCTGATCCAGAGTTCCTACAGTTTCATGTGTTGCATTGGATTCCACCATCGGCAGTTTTGAGTGTTTCCGTCCTTATCGATCATCTATTTGGCGAGCAGATTTGATGACTGAATTGCTGATGTATTATTCTGACTCTGAAGGAGCAAACCAAGTCGTTGCAACTTGACTCACTTTTCTAGTCGAGGAAGGCTGAGGGTTTGTCATTTTCTTCACGAAGCATGTGAGGTAGTTTCTGAGCCTACTGGGCACCACATGCAGGATACAAGTTAAAACTTTCATTGCCATGTGTTGATCTATGATGATATTTAGGGGTCCAATGCAGACAAAGAAGTAAATGCTTTCAGGTCTGGAATCAGTTACCTTGAGGATGCATTGTATACTTTATTTCACTGGCCACGTTGCAGCCTGCAAGTATGAAAGTGTTGGCGTTGCTTATGTGCATTGTGTTCATTGTCGAATTTAAAAAATGGTAAATGACGACCATTGTGGCTCGTGAAAAGTACACACAGAAGTTAGCCTGTAATTCATGTTACGATTTTCAGAATACTTGGCTGCAAGATAAATAATTTATTCTAAAGCACTAGGTTGCCATGCTTTCCTATCCTTTTCTCCTGTCACGATCCCAGAGGAGGCACTTGTCTAATTTGTACTAATGATGGAGAAAGAATGACGTTGATGTTTGAATCTAATGGAAAATTGTTTGAATTAGACAAGACTGATTCATATAAATTCAATTTGTGCATCTTAAGAGATGGCTTTCTCAAATAATATGGGGTTTTAAACAATCTATGAGGAAGAAGACCAGATGAAGCTCTAGAATGAGTAGATTTGTTGAATGGATTTAAGAATATAAATTATTGATTCCATCAACTAAGGAAAGAGCTCCTACTGTGTGATATGATTTTGAATTTCTAAATGTACCTGCTTGTGAATACAAATTATGTCGATCTTACATTACAACATATTGTTATCCATTCGATATTGGCAGATAGTAAATGGAGTTGTACTTTGTGCAATATTAACTATATTTTAGGAATGTTCCTTTTTCCATTATTTCTATGAGCAATGTTGAAATTACTCTTGTAATTTGATTTTAACAATAAATGATTCCCAATTTGTCCCTCATATTAACTGGAATAGAATTTATTGTGCCTCTTATATCTTTAAACATGGAACTGTGGACCCCAGTGCATTTATATTATGATCCCATTGGATAGTAGTCACATGCTGGACCTGTATTTATTATGACAATTTCACAGACAGTTTGGAACACTTAGCTTGCAGCAAATCTTAAAGTCTACTGCCTTGCAAATAAAAATGTATCTCTTTTGGATATATCTTTGCTTTGTTTGAATGCGTCAAAAGACATAACTCAACATGCCCTGAGAAGTTGGGCTCCTCACTTGAACTGTTTGTTGCAGTGTGATAGAACTTATGATTTACTAGACCACTTGAATGACAAATAAGAGTCAATTGGGTGGAATCATACACCAACCCTAACAAGTAAGGATAGCAGATTTCTCTCCCAAAAAATGTAGTAACTGAATCACTTCTGTTCTCAGGGTTTTATTTGTGGTCATTTTTATTTGAAAACAAAATAAGTTCTAATGCCCAAACCCAGTGAGACTTGTATTTGCTTTCTCTAGAAAACAGTCCAGCTCCCTGGGTTATTACTACAGTGACTTAACCACTACTTCGCTGGCATTTTTCATCCATTTTATGTTCATATTAATAAAAAGTAACTTGTGAGAATCTCAAAACTCATCCATATATTCAGTCATTTTGCTTCATCTCTTTAACCAAAGGTCCTGCTGGGTAGAGAGTGTTTGCTGTTGTAAATCCGATGCTAACCTAATATAGATCTATTGGTATCAAAATCTAACAGTGTAATTGTATTTTGAGTTACTGGGGTTAGTCTCTTGGTATTATGTTTTACTCAATCCCACAAAGGAAATTCTTGATTAAATTTTCAGTCTTATTTTTATGAAATGGGATATAGTGTATACGTTCGTGCACAACTGCTTGGTTGTGTTGAACATACTCTGTGTATTTTAGATGGCTTTAACTTACAAATGGCCCTAATCTTATTTGTAACTCTAAAATCCATCATTCTTGTGTATTTGCTACATTAGCCATCTGACACCCCAGGCTCTGCTACAGATCTTTCTGTGTTACTGTGTATCCGTTGCATTATTTCTTTCAATCGTGGTCTGTAAACAGCCAGTTGAGGTTTAATGGAGTAAATATTTATTATTCTGTAAATAAATTAGTCTGATATTTATGTTGAATTCAAGCTCAGTGAAGCTTAACTTTACTCAGCCATGAGTGACAGTAAACGTTAGAGATGCAGCATAGTAACAGATACTTCCAGCCCAGTGAGCCCACGCCATCTAATTATGCCCATGTGACCAATTCACCTACCAACCCGTACATCTTTGGAATGTCGGAGGAAACCCACGTGTTCATGGGGAGCATAAACAAACTCCTTATAGACTTCAGCAGTATTGAACCCAAGTCATTGGCACTGTAATAGCATTACGCTGCTATGCAACAAATTCTGGACCAATTAGGAAAAGCTCTCTAGTATCTTATCAACTAATCTCTTGGGGAGGGTGAGGGTAAAATCCCTGGTAGCATTTGGGAAGTGTTTTTAAATATTTACATTTTAGACCACCTTTTAACTTTGCTTTCTTTAGAGGTAACTCTTTGCGCTTGCTCAGGTCTTTCACAAACTTTACCTTGTGTGCATCAAATGTCGCAGTTGACAAATAAGACACACGCTGTGAATTCCAATCTTCTCACGCTACTGATCACAGACACATTATGATGCAACTTTAGCCCAGAGCGTTCAACTTCACCTCAACTTCACATGCTCATCAATGAACGATTCTGCAACCAATGGACTCACTTTCAGAGACTCTTCATCTCAAGTGTTGTTATTTATTGCTTATTTATTTTTTAATTATTGTTATTTCTTTATTCATTCTTTTTGTATTTGCACAGCTTGTTATCTTTCGCATACCTGTCTTTCATTGATTCTATTATGGTTATTAGATTTATTGAGTATGCCTGCAAGAAAAAGCAAATGAATCTCAGGGTGATATACGGTGACAAACATGTATTTTGATAATAAATTTGCTTCAAACTTTGTCAGTTCTTTTGCATTTGGAGTGAATGCATTCACTTTTGTAAATGGATTTAATATCAAAACACAAATAGCTTCAAAATAGCCTGTTAACATTTTGTGCTAATTAATACTAATCAGGAGAGGAGTTTGGGCTGCATTATTTGTATATGTGTGCATTGTAAGTACAGTCTAGATCAGGGGTTCTCAACCGTCTTGTCCATGGACCCGTCAATTAATGGTAGGGATCTATGGAATGAAAAAGATTCAGAACCCTGGTCTAGATCACTGCTACTTCAGTCTTTCTGATATTGTCATACTCAACTTTATAGTTTCATCCTTCCACTTGGTTTTGCTTGTGTGTGTGTGTGTGTACATAAGATGAAGTCATGTTAATGGTAGCTCTTTAGCTTGATTTCTAGTGACAGTGCATCACAGTTTCAAATTAATGCCAGTGAACAATGTGTAGGGGTAATATAGAACTGGGGGTTTTGCTTCAGAATGAGCAGCTGCCATCTTAAAATGGAGAATGTGAGGAAGTTCTTTGAGGATCTCGAATTTTGAAATTCTCTACCTTGGAGAGTAATCGAGATGAAGTACCCGTAATGGAATATGTTCAGACTGCGATAAGGTAGATGTTCGTCCACAGTGGAGATCAGGGATGTGGGTAACGGGCAGTAAAGCTGAGCTCAGGCCAGTGTTATGTCAACCATGGTTTCATTGTAAGGCATGACAACCCAAATGGCTTATTCTTGCTCCTGTTTCTTATGTTTTTATGCAACTCATGAAATACATGATATTTCCACCGAGCTTGCCAGGATAGGTAGAGATCTATTTTTGTCTGTTCTCCTCATTGCACTTCGTGAAAAAAGTTCCTGGACCCATCTCCTGTTCATGGAGTTGTATGAAGTAGAGTGTCATGATGAAATAAAAGGCAATCCATAGTCTCAGAAATGGTTTCATCGTCAGCTAAGCTGCGTCCTCACAGTTAACCAGCTGTCAAAATTAATAATTACAAATTCTGAAAAGATCTTTAAAAATTTCGACACCTAAATATACCACCTTGTTTTTAAGTAAGCAGTTAAAATACATCAGCATTAATCCAGTTCCATGATTCTTGCCTTCAACAGTCACAGTTGTCCCTCTCCATTAGCCTGAATGGGGTCATTGAACCTGTGTAGTTTCAGTGAGCAGAAATGTGTCGCCATTTTCCTTCTGGTCTCCGAATTGACCAATTCTTACATGCAAATGTTGAAGTAATCCTTTACTACCACTGCAAACGCAAGGAAATCTGCAGATGCTGGAAATTCAATCCACACTCATCAAAGTTGCTGGTGAACGCAGCAGGCCAGACAGCATCTCTAGGAAGAGGTACAGTCGACGTTTCGGGCTGACACCCTTCGTCCTGACAAAGGGTCTCGGCCCGAAACGTCGACTGTACCTCTTCCTAGAGATGCTGCCTGGCCTTCACCAGCTACTTTGATGTGTGTGGCTTTACTACCACTGTCCTTGGGGAAAGTAATGCTCAGCTCTGCAAATGCCATTTGTAACAACAGTCCAAGAGAAATTGTGTGCCATCAGTGGTTGAAATAGTTTGCCAATGCATTCCACAAATATATAGAAAGATTTTTGTGCAAGTAACTTTATAAAAAGAAATGAAGCAGTTGTTCAAAAAGAAACTAATTTTCATTTGAAAAGTATTGGCATTTTAAAAAAGAATAGTATTAACCTATGCCACCCTTTGGAATCTGTCACCTAAAGTCTTTTTATTTATACCTACTGTGCTTCTGTTTCCCTTTCTGTCACTAAAGCTTATCTGTGTGTATGCTGCAGTGGATTGATTCATTCATTCTTTATTGTTGCTTCTGTCTTTTAAAAATAATGGATTTCTAGATTTTTTTTGCATTCCTCCAATAAAAGCCACAAGTGTATTGCATTTTCTCTGCTTTCTGTATCTTCTATATGTACTTCTGTTAACATGCTTATAATACCAGTGTAATCTGGACAAAAATTGCTGTTTGTATGCCTGATGTTCATACTTCAGCGAGACCCTTTTCGACAGGTGCTGACAGTAAAACTTCAACCTTCTCTTCAGCTGAGCAACATAAGGTGGCAGTTGTCATGGCAATATTCGTCATTGCAGTGCGTATATCTTTGCTTTCAGGTCTCAAATATTCCATTGATAGTAACTACGTTGAACTACTCAATCTCTGTTTACTTTCTTCCTGCTCTGTTGAAATACAAAAGGGAAATTTTATACTTTCTTTTAGAGACACAGAGTGGAACAGGCCTTTCCGGCCCAACGAACCACATGCCCAGTAACCTACCAATTTAACCCAAGCTGAATAATGGCACAATTTACAATGTCCAATCAACCTACTAACCGGTATGTCTTTGGACTGTGGGAGGAAACTCACACGCACACCAGAAGGAACATACAAACTTGATTACAGAGGACGTCGGAATTGAATTCCGAAATCTGAAGCCCCAGGCTGAAGTAGCATTATACTAACTACTCTGCTACTGTGGCACTAATGTCTATCCTTTTCCAATATCCTTGATGGAATATAATTGATGATACTACTATTTTATGGCACTAGAAAAGAATGCAATTTAAGTGGCAAAATCAGTGTGAAAGATGTTGTTAGGTGGCCTCGGAGGAGGAGCAGTTCCGACATGAATGGCAGGTGACCTGAAAGATCTATATAGTGACACTTTTGTGCTAAACTTCAGTGTAGTATTGTAGAGTTTAAACAGCAAGCTTTTAGCTTTGATTCCTGATCTTTGATGGATTGGTCGAGACATTAGTTAAGGCTTTATGAGATCTTAGCATCCTGAGTGTTGGAATGGCTTCAGATCCCATTGCTGTTTTTTACCTGGAAAGTCATGTTGAAAGGTATAAATTAGAGGATGTATGATGAAATGGAGGTTAACTTGCAGCAGACTGAGGACCCATAACTTACTAAAACATATTTTGGCATCGTAGGTAAGACAGAGCATTTGGGTGGAATACTGGAAGTTTGTTGAATTGAACTGCTGTACTCTAGCAGAAGCCAGCTTGATCAAACAATGGATAACAAAGAAAGGCTATCGTTATGCTAATCTTTGGTCAACCCTAACAAAGTTATGTCTCCTGTCTCCCTATTTTACCATGCAACTGCTTTATCTTAAATTGTACTTTGTCTCCACTGTCTTAACATAAGAAACCTATTCACAGGTGATCACTCTTTCCGTGAAGGAGTAATTCCCGATGTAATGAAGTCTTCTGTTTCGTTTGATTTGAAGTCGTGCCCCTTTGTACTGTGGCTGCAGTTCACATTAAAGCAAAGCTCTGTACTTACCATCTCTGTAGTTTTTAATACATCAAAGGTTACCTTTGTGCGCCTTCCTTTCCAATGCTAAAAGCAGGAGCTTCTCTGATCTTCCTTCATAATCTAATCTTTTGACTAGTGGACATTAGCCTGAGATGTTTTCTGTGCATTGACTAGAATTGTCCTCTTCGAGTTTTAGTGACCTGATTCAGACATGATAATCAAGATGTGAAACAGATGGAGGACTGGAAGTTTTAATTTGATTTGGGAATCATTGCACTGGTGAAGCTATATTAGGAACACCCCCTCTTGCATTTGGATTTTGAAACTTGTGCATTTGTGTTCCACATCAAAGAGCTGAACAGAAAAATTAAGCCCTTTTGCTCCAATGCAATACTTAAGGAGTGATATAGAAGTCAGATACTGAGAAACTCGAAATAAAAGAGATGTTTCTGGAAATAGTCAGTAGGCCAGACAGTATCTCTGCAGAGAAAAACACTTAATGTTTTGGATTTGTGACCATTTTGCTTTCCTAGTCCTGATGAAAAGTCATTAACTAGTATCCGATCCCTCCACAGATGCTTAATATTTACATTATGTTTGTTTTAATTTAAGGGGCGTCTCAGTGACAAGCAACCATTTGCTCAATGAGATGTCAAAATGAGAGTTCCTCTGCACTTTAGGGTAAAGTGACAGCATTCCTGATCATATTTATTCTTCACTCAATCATTTCAAAGAGTAAATTAGAGATTCAAAATCATATTATTGTTTGTTAGATGTTGCTTTAAGCATATTGGCATTTTGGATGTTATAGCACGGCTGGCAGGATGGAAACTGATTATGAAAGGAGATGTATGTAGATATGTAGGCAACATTTTATAGAATCGCACAACAGACTGTCAACCTTTTCCAAAGAGCAAGTGTGCAGTTTATTCCACTTTCTGGCTCCTTCCTTACATCCCTGAATATTTTTTTTTCACACATTCAGGCTCCTTCCTCCTCGCATCCATGAATTTTTTTTTCTCATTTTGTTGTTTATTGATTTGCCCTCTAAAATGTATTTCGGAGTCTGCTTTTGCTCATAAGTGGCGAATGGCTTTCAGTATGAGCTGATGCATTTTGGAAAGTCAAACCAGTGTAGGACTTGTATTATGAAAGGTAGTGTACTAGGGAATGTAATGCAGCAGACACCTCAGAGTGAAAGTGCATCGTCTGTTAAAAGGGACATCACAGGTAGACAGGGTGGTTTAAAACAAAAGGGCTTTCAGCACTCTGGCTTTCATCAGTTATGGCATTTAGTTCGAGAGTTAGGACATTATGCTGCACTTGTATGAATCATTGATGAGGCTGTACTTGGAGTATTGTGCTGTGATTTAGTAACCTGGTGTTAGGAAGGATGTGATTAAACTAGAAAGTGTGCAGAAAAGGTTTATAAGATGTTGCCAGGACTAGAGAGTCTGAGTTATAGGAAGAGGTTGACCAGGCTGTGTCTCCTGGAAGATTGGAGAATGAGGGATAAACTTATGGTATGGAAATGTTTAAAATGTTGAGAGACAAAGATGAGATGGACAGTAACAGTCCTTTCCCCAGAACAGGGAGACCAAAACTACGGCACATAGATTTAGGGTGAGCGAGAAATGTTTTGAAAGGCCCCAAGCAGCAACTTTTTTCACACAGTATATGGAATGAGTGGACAGTTAAAGTGGTAGAGGTAGGTATAGTAGTATCATTTAAGAAGCAATTTAATAGGTATGTAGAGGGATGGGGCTGAGAAGAGAATGGGCCAAACACAAGAAATTATCTGGGTGGTCATTATGGACGGATCAGGCCAAAGGGCGTGTATCTGTGATGTATTGTTCTCTTCCTCAAGAGGTGCAGGAGTCTTGGGTCCCAAGCTGCCAGGCTGTTGACCGGCAACCATCGGGACCGGCTTTACTCACGTCAGTGATGCATTGACTCCGTAGCTCTGGGCTCGCTTTTGGGGATTCTGCAGCTCATGTTCTACATATTATTTGTATACTTTTTTAACTCTTTGCACGATTTGTCCTCTTGCTCATTGTATGTTGTGGTTTTTTTGTGGATACAATTGTGTTTCTTTGTTGTGTGGGTGCCTGCATCAAGATGGATCTCAAGGTTATATAAGGTATACATACTTTGATAATAAATTTGAATTTTGAAGTTTCAACCACTGATTGAGTTAAAATTAGGCTACAGTGTACTAAAAGGAGCTGGGGTTCTGCTGTGGCTTTGGTACATCATGCGGACATAATCACAGACTGTGAGAGTCCTCTTATTACAGAAAGGCCACAGTCAGCTTATGTGGGCAGCAACGTCTTTCCCATTACGCTGAGCACTGGTGCCCCCCCCCACAAGGCTGTGTGCTCAGTCCGCTTGCTGTTTACACTACTGACCTATGACTGTGTCATAGGATTCAACTCAAACCACGACATCAAATTTGTGAATGACACAACAGTCATTGGCCTCATCAACAATGATGATGAGACAGAGTACAAAGAGGAAGTGGAGCAGCTGGTGGACTGATGTGAGAAGAACAACCCAAACCTGTATGTGGAGAAGACAAAGGAAGTCACTGTGGACTTCAGGAAGGTGCAGATGAACCATCCGCCTTTGCGAATACATGTTTCCTCTTTAGAAAGAGTTGTGCACCAAGTTCCTGGGAGTTCACACCATGGATGTCCTCACCTGGTCCCTTAATATTACCTCCTTGTACAAGTAGGTACTGCAGTGCCTCCACTTCATAACGAGATTGAGGCAAGCGAGACCCCCTGTACTCGTCTCCCCCCTTCCCCCCCCCTCCACCACCACGCCAATCTTAACTGCATTTTACAACAGCACCATTGAGAGCCTCCTGACAAGTTGCAGCTCCATCTGGATTGGGAGCAGGTGAGCATCAGACTGGAAGTTTCTGCAGAGGACTGTGAGAACATCTGAGAGGATCATAGGGGTCTCCCTATCATTCATCAGGGACATTTATCAGGAGCACTGCATATGCAGGGCCCTTAGTATTGTTAAGGATCCCTTCCATCCATCCAGCATCCTCTTTGACTTTCTGCCATCAGACAAGAGACTCCGATGCATAAAAATGAGAATGGGAAGCAGTTTCTTCCCTCGGGCCACACTGCATTCAAAGTGTCACTGGTTAATCTGTTCTGTACCTTAGAATATTTAATATTAATGCATTTTTGTTGTTTATGTGTGATTCATCTGTAGATTTTATTCTTGCTTTCCTAAGATATTGTGTGTTAAGTGTACTGCCGTGCTTTACACCCTGGTTCAGAGAAACATCTTGTTTGACAGTATACTTCTATGTAGCTAAATAACAGTAAACTTGACTTACCCAAGACATGATGACTTTTCCAGAAAATTCAGAAAAAATAATCAATTTATTGTGTGGCGGTCAACAAATTTGATTAACTGGAGTATCACCTCTCCAGTCTGACTGACTACTGCATTATTACCTCATGTAACTATCTTTTCAAATAAAATAATTTGGCCCAGCATCTCATGATATTAACTAATTGGTTTGTTGACCTGTTTTGCCAACTTCTAAAGTCTGTGTGGAAATTCCCTAGGTGCCTTTGTTTTGCGCCACTTTTAAAATTGCATTGTTTCTTTAATTTCTTCCTCCCAGAATGTATCATGTTATTATTTGCAAGCATTGAATTTCACTGTCTGGTGCCTGCCCACTCTTAAAGCCTGTTATATTTTCTCTTTGAATGTACTGCCTTTTTCATCACAGTTCCGAGCTTTGTGATTGTCCTTGCAATTTCTCCATTACATACTACTTACCTCATAATTGGACGACATGCTTTATCATCCTGTTCTACACTACCATATCCCTTTTTATTTTGTCCCCTTTCTGTCCTTCGTAAGACTTGCTTGAATTGTTTACAGTTGTGGCAAAGGGTCACCAGTGCAAGTTTTTTTACACAGAGAGTGGTAAGTGCCTGGAACGCACTGCCAGGGCTAATGGTAATGGTGGATACATTAGGGAGATTTGAAAGTCTGTTAGATAAGCACACAGATGAAAGAAATAAATGGAAGGCAATAAATGGAATGCAACACACATAAAAGTTGCTGGTGAACGCAGCAGGCCAGGCAGCATCTCTAGGAAGAGGTACAGTCGACGTTTCAGACTGAGATCCTTCGTCAGGACTAACTGAAAGAAGAGCTAGTGAGAGATTTGAAAGTGGGGGAAGTGTTAGATTGATCTTCAGGTAGGTTAAAAGGTCGGTATAGCATCGTGGGCTGAAGGGCCCTTACTGTGCTGTACAGTTCTATGTTTAAACTAAGGCATTCACTTGAAGATTGTTTCTTCACCGACCGGTCGTGTATTTTAATTCCTTTTTCACTGTTGATTTTTGCTGCCATGATTGCAAGTCAGCTTTGAGTATCAAGTGTATTCATAACCGATCTGTAACTTTACCCCCGGCTATTTTGACACTGTTCATGCAACACTTAAGTTGCGGATGTTTTCTGTCAATACTCCGTACGTGACACTTGTTTGTATTAAACTCTATCTGTCATTACTGTCTCTACACTGATCTTGTGAATATTTGCAGACTTTTTCTCACCCATAAGATTATGTTGGCTGTCTGAATGTGATTTTCTTTCTACTGTATACAAATTAGAAATTGTTGGAAAGGGGTGATAAAGTCATTGGCTACTGCAATCTTGTGTAATCAATTAGAGAATAATTTAAATCTCCTGTTCATCGGACCTACCAGTGATGGAAACACCGATGGAAAGATGTCATCTCATTTTGGTTATTTCTTCAGAGGTTTGATCAAGGCACGACTGTGCAAGCGTATGGACGTTAGCCAGTTAGAACAGCGAGAAGAGTTTAAAAGGAAACAGCTTTACAGAGCGGGCGAAAGAGTAGATGGAGACAGAGTAGGAGGGCTTTGGTTCAACGGGGCTTCAGTGATAATGGGTTGAGGTGAGGTAGGTTGCCTGTGTAGAATATAGACAGGAAGTATGTGTGTGAGGCCAGTGTTCTGTGCTGGGTGTCAGATGTGGGAAGTCCAGGAGACTCCCAGCCCCATGGACGGCCACATCTGCGCCAGGTGCATTAACCTACAGCTCCTTAAGGATCGCATTAGGGAATTGGAGATACAGCTCGATGACCTTCGTCTGGTCAGGGAGAGTGAGAAGGTGATAGGAGCTATAGGCAAGTGGTCACACTGGGGCCTTGGGAGACAGAGAAGTGGGTAACAGTCAGCAGAGGGAAGGGCAGGAGTCAGATGCTAGAGAGCACCCCTGTGGCTGTCCCCCTTAACAAGCAGTACTCCTGCTTGAGTACTGTTGGGGGGGGGATGGGGGGATGGCCTACCTGGGGGAAGCAATAGTGGCTGTGCCTCTGGCACAGAGTCTGGCCCTGTGACTCCGAAGGGTAGGGAAAGGAAGAGGATGGCAGCAATGATAAGGGACTCTATAGTTAGGAAGTCAGACGGACGATTCTATGGACGCAGGGAAGAAACACGGGTGGTAGTTTGCCTCCCAGGTGCCAGGGTCCGGAATGTTTCTGATCACATCCATGATACCTTGAAGTGGGAAGGAGAACAGCCAAAGGTCGTGGTACATATTGGTACCAATGACATAGGTAAGAAAAGAGAGGAGGTCCTGAAAACAGACTATAGGGAGTTAGGAAGGAAGTTGAGAAGCAGAACCACAAATGTAGTAATCTCAGGATTACTGCCTGTGCCACGTGACAGTGAGTATAGGAATAGAATGAGGTGGAGGATAAATGCGTGGCTGAGGGATTGGAGCAGGGGGCAAGGATTCAGATTTCTAGATTATCGAAACCTCTTTTGGGGCAGGTGTGACCTGTACAAAAAGGATGGGGGACCAATATCCTGGCGGGGAGGTTTGCTAAGGCTGTTGGGCAGAAGTTTAAACTAGAGTTGCTGGGGAGTGGGAACCGACCTGAAGAGATGGAGGAAGAGGCAGTTGGCTCACAAAATAGAGAAAGCTTGGAGACAGTGAGAGAGGGAGGATAGGCAGGTGATAGAGAAGGTATGCACTCAGACTGATTGTTTGAGATGTGTCTATTTTAATGCTAGGAGTATCATGAACAAAGTGGATCAGTACTTGGAGATATGGTGTTGTGCCCATTACAGAGACCTGGATGGCTCAGGGGCAGGAATGGTTACTTCGAGTGCCAGGCTTTAGATGTTTCAGAAAGGACAGGGAGGGAGGCAAAAGAGGTGGGGGCGTAGCACTGTCAATCAGTGATGGTGTCACGGCTGTAAAAAAAGGAGGAACTCATGGAGGGATTGTCTATGGAGTCTCTCTGGGTGGAAGTTAGGAACAGGAAGGGGTCAATAACTCTACTGGGTGGTTTTAAAGACCACCCAATAGTAACAGGGACATGGAGGAGCAGATAGGGAGACAGATTCTGGAAAGATGTAATAATAACAGGGTTGTCATGGTAGGAGATTTTAATTTCCTCAATATTGATTGACATCTCCCTAGAGCAAGGGGTTTCGATGGAGTGGAGTTTGTTAAATGTATTCAGGAAGGTTTCTTGACACAATATGTAGATAAGCCTACAAGAGGAGAGGCTGTATTTGATTTGGTATTGGGAAATGAACCTGGTCAGATGTCAGGTCTCTCAGTGGGAGAGCATTTTGGAGATGGTGATCACAATGCTATCTCCTTTACCATAGCATTAGAGAGGGATAGGAACAGGCAGGTTAGGAAAGCGTTTAATTGGAGTAAGGGGATATATGAGGCTATCAAGCAGGAACTTGGAAGCTTAAATTGGGAACAGATGTTCTCGGGGAAATGTATGGAAGAAATGTGGCAAATGTTCAGTGGATATTTGCGTGGAGTTCGGCATAGGTGCTTTCCGATGAGACAGGGAAAGGATGGTAGGATACAAGAACCGTGGTGTACAAAGGCTGTAGTAAATCTAGTCAAGAAGAAAAGAAAAGCTTATGAAAGGTTCAAAAACTAGGTATTGATATAGATCTAGAAGATTATAAGGCTAGCAAGAAGGGGTTTAAGAATGAAATTAGGAGAGCCGGAAGAGGCCATGAGAAGGCCTTGGCGGACAGGATTAGGGAAACCCCCAAGGCATTCTACGAGTGTATGTAGAGCAAGAGGATAAGACATGAGAGAAATGTGACAGTGAAAAGTGTGTATGGAACTGGAGGAGATAGCAGAGCTACTTAATGAATACTTTGCTTCAGTATTCACTATGGAAAAGGATCTTGGCGATTGCAGGGATGACTTACTGCGGAGTAAAATGCTTGGGCATGTAGATATTAAGAAAGAGGATGTGCTGGAGCTTTTGGAAAGCATCAAGTTAGATTAGTCACCAGGACCGGATGAGATGTACCCCAGACCACTGTGGGAGACGAGGGTGGAGATTGCTGAGCCTCTGGCGATGATCTTTGCTCCATCAATGGGGACGGGAGAGGTTCCGGAGGACTGGAGGGCTGATCCCTTATTCAAGAAAGGGAGTAGAGGTAGCCCAGGAAATTATATACCATTGAGTCTTACTTCAATGTTGTTAAGTTGATGGAAAATTTCCTGAGAGACTGGCCTTATGAACATTTGGAGAGGCATAATATGATTAGGAATAGTCAGCATGGCTTTGTCAAAGGCAGGCCGTGCCTTACGAGCTGTAGATATGGTGTATATGGATTTCAGCAAGGTATTTGATAAGCAAGGCTTATTGAGAAAGTAAGGAGGCATGGGATCCAAGGGGACATTGCTTTGTGGATCCAGAACTGGCTTGCCCACAGAAGGCAAAGAGTGGTTGTAAATGGGTCTGCATGGAGGTTGCTGACCAGTGGTGCGCCTTAGGGATCTGTTCTATTCTTTGTGATGTTTATGAATGACCTGGATGAAGAAGTGGAGGGATGGGTTGGTAAATTTGCTGATGACTCAAAGGTTGGGGGTATTGTGGATAGTGTGGAGAGCTGTCAGAGTTTACTACGGGGCATTGATAGGATGCAAAACTGTGCTGAGAAGTGGCAGATGGAGTTCAACCCAGATAAGTGTGAGGTGGTTCATTTTGGTAGGTCAAATATGATGGCAGAATATAGTATTAATGGTAAGACTCTTGGCAGTGTGGAGGATCAGAGGGATCTTGGGTCCAAGTACATAGGACACTCAAAGCTGCTGCACAGGTTGACTCTGTGGTTAAGAAAGCATACGGTATATTGGCCTTTCATCAGTCGTGGGATTGAGCTTTGGAGCAGAGAGGTAATGTTGCAGCTAAGTAGGACCCTGGTCAGACCCCACTTGGAGTACTGTGCTCAGTTCTGGTCACCTCACTACAGGAAGGATGTGGAAACCACAGAAAGGGTGCAGAGGAGATTTACAAGGATGTTGCCTGCATTGGGGAGCATGTCTTACAAGAATAGGTTGAGTGAATTTGGCCTTTTCTCCTTGGAACGATGGAGGATGAGAGGTGAACTGATAGAGGTGTATAAGATGATAAGAGGCAATGATCGTGTGGATAGTCAGAGGCTTTTTCCCGGACTGAAATGGCTAGCATGAGAGGGCACAGTTTTAAGTTGCTTGGAAGTAGGTACAGAGGAGATGTCAGGGGTAAGTTTTTTTACGCAGAGGGTGGTGAGTGCGTGGAATGGGCTGCCGGTGACAGTGATGGAGGTGGGTACAATAGGGTCTTTTAAGAGACGCCTGGATAGGTACATGGAGCTTAGGAAAATAGAGGCCTATGGGTAACCCTAGGTAATTTCTAAAGTAAGTATGTGTTCGGCACAGCATTGTGGGTCGAACGGCCTGTACTGTGCTGTAGGTTTTCTCTGTTTCTATGAATTATAGTCAAGTTGTTTCTCGTGTGATGAAAGACTTGTCAATGTGAATGTTTGACTGTTGGTCAAAACAACAAAGGCAATGTGATCTTATCTGGTCTTAACTTAATCCACAAGGCTGGAAAGTTCAGGCTCAAATTGACCATCCAGTTTGATGTGCTGGTTAACTAAATTTTAGTAAGTGATTGAGGGAAAGTGGAATAGAAAACTGAATGTAACATTGTGAAATGTATGTATTACATTGCCATCTGTTAAAGTTTAGATATCTGATTAATGCAGAGTATATTTAGTGGAGCAAAGTGCTCACAAAGGATATGTACGCAGGTGGCTTGGTAGTACTGTTTATAAATGAGGGAATGTTGGCTCTGAGCCAGACACATGAGGAGGCAAGGTTGGAACATTGTGTGTATTGCCATATGGGGTTCATTGTGTTTTGGTATATGGTGGGGAGGTGATAATTCTATTACTCTTGATCTTCCTGGGAAGGGTTAGGTAATACTTCAATATATGGAATAAAGCAACTGAATGTCAAGTGGGTCAGATTTTTCAGACCATAGCCTCCAGTTATACAATGCTAGCCCCACACACACTGTATTCGTGTGTTTGCTCTCCTTTGATGTTTGGTAGAGATGTATTTAGAGTGACAAGAACAAGAAAGTCAAAATTGTACTGTGGTTTATATCCAAAGGCTGTGTTTTGGTAATGAATGATTATCTTAATTTAAGAGTTTACAATGATAGAATGTTGAAGCAAAACCTCACAGAATAATAATTTCTTCTGAGAAATTCAATGGAAGAATGTTATGCCGGGGATCTAGAGGGTAGATCGTCTTCTGTCCACATGACTAGTCTTTTTGTCAGCATTTACATATGAGATGAAGATTTGTTGATTGTTGCCAAGCACAAAGAAACAATGTACAGCGGGGAGATGTCACTGCTGTACTACTGGTCCCACGGAAATTGTATGAAAGTAATGTCAAAAGAGTTGCATGAATACAATGGTTTTCACACACCACAGAATATTTTGCAACGAGCCAAGTATTTTTGAATATTTGTCACTGCAGTCAAGTAAGAAAGGTACTTGTTTGGTGATCAGTGGAAAATATTGACTGAAGACACAGTGAGAATGCCCTTGCTGTCCCTCAGTAGTTTCATCTCCGAAGTGCAACAGTTTCCCTTCACCACCACCCTCCATATGGTGAAGCCCCACAATTTCTCTTTTGGTTCCTTCCAATTATTTGAAACACAGGGTATAGCCATGGGCACCCACGTAGGCCCTAGCTATGCCTGACTTTTCTCGCAATGTGGAACCGTCCATACACTGATAACGCTCCCCAACTCTTTCTGCACTATATCGACACCTTCGTTGGTGCTGCCTCCTTAACACAAGTTAATTCATTAACTTTGCTTCCAACTTCTACCCTGGCCTCTAATATATTTGCTCCATCTTTGACACCTCTCTCCTCTTTCCAGATTTGTCTGTCTCCATCTCTGGAGACAGATTGTCAACTGATATATAGAACATTGAGAACATAGAAAATAGAAATTTACAGCACATTACAGGTCCTTCTGCCCACAATGGTGTGCCGACCATATAACCTAATCTAGAGACTGCCTGGAATTTCTCTATCACATTATCCTCTGTTTTTCTAAGCTCCATGTACTTATCTAAGAAGCTCTTAAAAGACCCTATTGTATCCGCTTCCACCACCGCCACCGGCAGTGCATTCCACACACCCACCACCCTCTGTGTGAAAAGCTTATCTCTGACATCCCCTAATTCCAAGCACCATAAAACTATGTCCCTTTGTGTTAGCCATTTCAGCCCTGGGAAAAAGCCTCTGGCTGTCCACATGATCAATGCCCCTCATCTTTTATAGAAAATACTTTCACTCACCAGCATGTACTCTTCCCTCTTCCACCTCCATATTCTGGCTTCTGCCCCTTTTCCAGTCCTGATGAAAGGGGTCTGCTTGAAACATCAACTGATTATTCCCCCGTAGATGCTGCCTGACCTGCTGATTTCCTCCAGCATGTTGTGTGTGCTGTTCTGGATTTCTAGCCTCTGCAGAATTTTTGTGTTTCTGAGAAGTGCTATGCTGGAAAAACACCAAGTTTCAGAGTAAGACTTGAGCATGAGATTTCATCAGTGATTTTGCAAGATATTGCTTTCATATTCAGGCATTAAGCTGCACTTAAATGAAGCAGGATGCAAGTTAGGCAGCAGCTGTGGAGTGAAACTGTAAACATTTTGTTTTAAAACTGGTGTGTCAACTTACTCCTTTATTCTCTCCATCTCTCTGTGCCCCATATTCTCTGCAGTCTGAAGCTCTTTTGACTTCTGCTGCCTTCATTTCTGATGAAAGGTTGATTTGATTTTCCATGGATGGCGTCAGATCTGCTCATTATACCCAGCATTTTCTATTTTATCTCGATTCCTGGCATCAATATTATTATGCCCCGCTTTTTTTTTCTAACTGGTTGTTCAAAATTTCCTACCTTAAACTGAGAACAAAATTGCCCAGGTGTCCTGATTGATGATCCACCCTCAGCTTTTCAAAATTGCTGCCGTATTCACGATAATGCACTTTACGTGAAATATGTGTTGAAGTACGATGTATTTACAAAGCTGTACAAATGCAAGTTTATTTGTTGATTTGAAGAACAAATCTACTTTTGAAACAGTAGTTGGGGAATCCAGAGCCTGAAAGCGGACAGTCAGCGATTCAGAAACAGCTTCTTCCCCTCTGCAATCCGATTTCTAAATGGACGTTGAAACTACGAACACTACCTCACTACTTTTTTATTTCTGTTTTTTCACGACTTATTTTAACTTCACTATTTAATAGACATACAAACACACACACACACATATATATATTTTTACTGTAATTCAGTTTTTTAATATTTATCATATATTGCATTGTACAGCTACAGCAAAAATAACAAATTTTACGACGTATGCTGATATACAAAACCTGATTCTGATTCTAATTCTGAAATAAATTGGAAATGTTATCTTTGCAGAAATGCAAGCATATCCTTTCTTCAGCTTTGAATCCAGCATCTAAAAAAAGAAATTTCTGAGATTTTTCAGAAATATGGAAATAAATATATGTTCCATTTCCATCTTATTTGCCCATTCTGCAGAAATCTCTTTATAAATCTTTCAAGTACATTTAAATTTCTAGTTGATGCCAAGTATTGTACTTATTCTTAAGCTAGATGCTCTTACACGTGTACAAATGAGATCTTCTCACATTCCATAGTTTTGCTTTTCCTCCTATTATTTGCTCCATGCCTCGTGATAACACTCATTGATATATTTGAGTGTGAGCAAGTGAGTAGAGTTTTGTTCAAGTCCCATCGTTTCATCATGGTGAAGCCCTTCCCACCATTGAGCACACCTACACAAATGTTGTCAGAGGAAAGAGGCATCCATCATCAGGGACCCCCACCAACCAGGACATGCTCTCTTCTCTCTGCTGCCATCAGGAAGAAGATGCAGAAGCCTCAGGACTCTCACCACCAGGTTCAGGAACACTTATTACTCCTCAACCATCAGGCTCTTGAAACAAAGAGGATAACTTAACTCAACTTCATTTGCCCCATCATTGAAATGTTCCCACAACCAATGTACTCACTTTTAAGGATTCTTCATCTCATTCTCAATATTTATTGCTTATTTATTTGTTATTATTCTTTCTTTAATTTTGTGATTGTACTGTTTGTTGTCTTTTGAATGCCCAAGTTGGTACAGTTTTTCATTGATTCTGTTACAGTTATTATTCTATTATGAATTTACTGGGTATGCCCACAAGAAAATGTATCTCAGGGTTGTATATGGTGATCTATATACTTTTATAATAAATTTGTTTTGAACTTTTGAACATTTTTGTATCTTAAAGCTACTGTATGTAACTTCATGTGCATCGTTGAAGATCCAGAACTGATTTGCTCACAGCTAATATCTCTCATTTCTCTCTCCATACCATCTATGCGCTGGATTTTTTTTTGTCTGGAGATGGACAGTAAGTGCAATATTGGCTGTATTCATGGATTAGGTTTTGGGTTGATTTGGGGTAACATGAATTGGGTGTGATTTGACAGAATGCTTTTTTTTAAATCTATGATGAAATGAATTCAAAGCAGGAAGAGAGTATTTTTAGCTCTTTCTGTAAACTATAGCAAATATTTTCTTGTTATTATGTACACATCTTAAGGAAAGAACATTTCTGTGTACTCCATGGGAAGGTTGCCAGTGTCTGTTTTCCATGGTAGGAGTGTTTAAAAGTAGTTGGTTTAAATTGAGAGGGAGGAAGTTCAAAGGGGATCTGAGCAGTAATTTTTTCTCACAAAGAGCTGTTGTGAAATGGAAGGTAAACATTTGGAATGGTACTTCACTAAGGCATGGAAGGACATGGAATTAATGCAGGCAAATGGGATTAGTATAGGTGGGCATGATGATCATAGAGACTCTACAACATAGAAATAGCCCCTTCAGCCCTTCTGGTCCATGCTGAACCATTAATCTCCCTAGTCCCATCAACCTGCACCCAAATCATAGTCCTCTATACCCCTCCCATTCATGTATCTGTCCAAATTTCTCTTAATCAAGCCCACATGCACCAGTTGCGCTGCAAGCTGGTTCCACACTCTCACCACCCTCTGAGTGAAGAAATCCCCCTGATGTCCTCCTGAAACATTCCGCCTTTTACCCTTAACCCATGAGATTTTGTTGTAGTCTCACCCGACCTCAGTGGAAGAAAACTGCTTACATTTACCCTATCTATACCCCTCATAATTTCACATACCTCTATCAAGTCTTCCCTCAATTTTCTAAGGTCGAGGGGATAAGGTCCTAACCTGTTCAACCTTTCCCCATTTTCTGCACTCTTTCAACCTTATTTACATCTTTACTGTAGGTAGGTGACCAAAACTGCAAACAATACTCCAAATTAAGCCTCATCAGTGTCCCATACAATTTCATCGTAACGTTTCAACTCTTGTACTCAATACATTGATTTATGAAGGCCAATATTCCAAAAGCTTTCTTTACAAGCCTATCTACCTGTGATGCCACTTAATAGGAATTATGGATCTGTATTCCCAGATCCCCCTTTCTACTGCCCTCCTCAGTGCCCGACCACTCATAGTATAAGATCAACCACAGTCCTCCCAAAGTGCAACACCTCACATTTGTCTGCAATAATTCTATCTGCCTTTTTTCGGCCCACTTTTCCAGCTGATCCGGGTCCCACTTCAAACTTTCATCACCTTCCTCACTATCCAATGCACCCCCAATCTTGATGTCTTCCACAAATTTGCTGATCCAATTTACCACATTATCATCCAGATCATTGATGTAGATAACAAACCACAATGGAACCAACACTGATCACAGGCTTCCAGTCAGTGAGACAACCATTTGCTTCCACTCTTTGGCTTCTCCCACGAAGCTAATGTCTAACCTTGTCTTGAATGCCAAGCAACCAAACTTTCTTGACCAACCTCCCGTGGGGGATCTTGTCTAAGGGCTTGTTAAAGTCCATGTAGACGACATCTACTGCATTGCCTTCTGCAACTTTCCAGGTACCTTCCTCTAAAAATTCCGTAAGATTGGTTAAGCACAATCTGCAATGCATGAATCTATGTTGACTATCTCTAGTCACTCCTGTCTGTACAAATATTCAAATAACCAGTCCCTTAGAATGCCTTCCTATAACTTTCCCACTACTCATGTCAGGCTTACCAGCCTATAACTGCACAGCTTATTTTTTGAGCCTTTCTTAAACAATGGAATAGTATTAATGATCCTTAACTCCTCTGGGTTCTCACACATAGCTAAGAATGTCGTAAATATTTCTGCTAGGCACCCTGTAACTTCTGCACTTGCCTCCCACAAGGTCCAAGGGAATGCCTTGTCAGGCCCTATCCACCCTGATTTGCTGCAAGACAGCAACACTGCCTCCTCTGTAATCTGTTTTAATCTGTTTTGTTTTCATTACCTTGCTGCTGCCTTGCATCACTTCTACAGACTCTTTCAGTCTCCCAAGTAAATGCAGATGCAAAAAAATCCATTTAAGATCTCCCTGTATTTCTTTTAGCTCCACTCAAAGATTACCACTCTGATCTTACAGAGGAACAATTTTATCCCTTGCTATATCTCTAGAAACCTTTAGGATTCTCTTTCACCTTGTCTGCTGGAGCAACCTAATGACTTCTTTTAGGTCTCCTGACTTCTTCCTTACGTGTTCTCTTACATCTCTATAGTCGTCAAGTACCTGATTTGTTCCTGTCCCTGTCAGCCGATAGCTGCTATGCACCTCCTTCTTTTTCTTAGCCAGGGTCTCAATACCTCTTGAACCAAGGTTCCCTAAATCATTGTCTTTTATTCTAACAGGAAACATACAAACTCTCTACTCTGAAAATTTCACTTTTGAAAGCCTCCCACTTACCAAGTACACCTTTGCCAGAAAACAACCTGTTCCAGTCTATACTTGTCAAATCTTTTCTCTTACCATCAAAGTTGGCCTTTCTCCAATTTAGAATCTCAGCCTCATGACCAGGCCTATCCTTTTCCATAATTACATTGAAACTAATGTCATTGTGACAATAAGATGCAAAATATTCCCCTACACAAACTTCCGTCACTTGCCCTGTCTCATTCTCTAATAGGAGGTCTGGTGTACCACTCTCTCTGGTTGGGACTACTCTGTACTGATGAAGGATACTTGCCTGATTACATTTGACCAACTCTTCCCCATCCAGCTAATTTACAGTATGGGAGTCCCAGTCGATATAAGGAAAGTTAAAAACAGCTACTATTACAACCTTATTTTTCTTGTAGCAGTCTGCGATCTCTCAGCAAATTTGGTTCTCTAAATCCTGCAGACTGTTGAGTGGTCTATATATAGCCCTATTAACATGGTCATACCTTTCTTATTCCTAAGTTCTACCCATAAAGCCTCCCTGAACAAGCTCTGCTGTCTGTCTTGTCTTAGTAGTGCTGTCTGCCTAGACTCAGCAGGCAGAAGGGCCTGTTGCTGTGTTGTGCCATTGTATGATCCTGTGGAGATCTCCCTGAATAGCTCTTTAAAATATTTTATATCCTGAAATAAATCATGCCTAAAGAAATGACAACCTGGAGTTCATAGGTATAATTGACGGAAATGTCTGCAGTGAAGATGTGGTTAAGTCTGTGAGAGGGAAGAGCCAATAATTCTTTATGATCCTAATGGGAAGCTCTCTAGGCATGAGCTTCTGATTTTGAGTTTATATTTAACTGCGTACTCTCTGCTTGCCATCAGTTCTGAGCCCAGAAGAGGAACTTGATAAATCAATGGCACAGTGATAGTTATTTGCAGTGTAAAAACTGAGTGGCCTCATGTTCAATTTAAATAAATTTGCCTGCTAGACTGTTAAAAAAACACCATTAACTTGGGAAACTGAAATAGTTCTGTGAGGCAGAAGTGTCCTTAACTCTTTTATATACATTACATTTCAAATACTGTATTAAAATTTAGGGTGTGATAGTGATATTAAAACATGACTTTTTTTGAATGTATGGAAAATTTGTTTACAATATTTCATATTTATGAAAACAGTCTCTCTTCACTGCCCCATCATTTATGTGTTCCTTTTTAGTGAATTAATTACTTGCCTTCCCTACATATTTCTTCCTGCTTTTGCACAAAAGAGAAAATGTTAAGGTGTGTCAGGAATTCTGCTGTCACTTTCTTGTGTCAGATGTATATGTGTCAAAGGTTTCCTGTTAATCAAAGAAAAGTGCATTGAAGTATATGTGTTCAATTATGAATTCTTCTGCAGTGTAAGACATTTGTATACCTCTACCTAAATGTCAATTCTCAGCTTCTAATCAAATTTAGCAAAGAGCAGGTAATTTAAACTGGAAGAATGATGAGTATTGAAAGAGAAATTCAAGGTACATTTAAAGAATGCTGCTGTTTGTCTTTTTGACTAACTACAGCTGTCAAATACAGTTGATGCTATTTAAATTCATTGACCTGATAATTAAGTCAATTCCTCTGCTATGTAATTCTATGCTTCATTGGATCATTTATTGTAGTTTCCATGTACAGTATATACTTGGTTGTTCATTAAATATGCACAACATTAATTCATAATATAAAGAGTTAAATTAACAATTTCTTTGAGCAATTGCTTCTTAACATATTAAAAGTTAAGAGCTGATGTGCAGTTTATTCCGAATCTCATACTGGTTTGCCAATGTGTCTGATGGTGGCCAATTGGAAAAAGGTATTCCACAAGCAAATTGTGAAATACTGAACCTTTCTGACTTGCTGAATGTCTCTCTCTTTGTTGCTTAAGAGCTAATTTTCTCCTTGACATTCGGTTGTAGTAATGTAAGATGGGACCATTTCAGAGTTTGAAAGGTCGTGTTGCACTGAGCTTTAGCCAATGCTTCCATTGAGAAGTGCTGACTGCCTGAAGTGTGGGTCTCAACAAGATTCAAGATAGTTTAATGTTGCTTCCTGTACACAAGTGTAAGGAGAACAGAATAATTGTTACTCTGGATCCGATACAGCACAAAAAAGCCATAAAAAGATAAAGAACATAATAATAATAATAAACAATAAATATAAGTACACAAGATAGCTTATATACATTGATTGTATGTACATAAAGTCATGCTTGGCTGTACATTAGGTGATTAATGGGAAATAATAAAGTTCTGGTGTAGTTGGTGGGTGAAGGTGTTGATCAGCCTTGGGGAAAGTAACTGTTTTTGAGTCTGGTGGTCCTAGTGTGGATGATATGTAACCTGCTCTCTGACAGGATTAGGACAAACAGTACATGGGCAAGGTATGTGAGATTCTTCACGAAGTTACTGGCCCTTTTCCAGCACCATTCTGTATATAGATCCTAGATGTAGGGTAGGCTCGTACCAGTGATGTGTTGAGAACTTTTGACTACCTGTTGTTGAGCCTTCCTGTCTGCTGCAGTGCAATTTCCATAACAAGCAGTGATGCAACTTGTTAGGAATGATATTGATACTGCGCATCTGTAGAATGACATGAGTATGGATGTGCCAAGTCCAGCTCTTATCCTGCTTAGAAAGTAGAGGCATTGGGAACTTTCTTGACTGCGTAGGATGTGTTCTATGACAATGGGAGGTTGCATGTAATGTGCACTCCCAGGAGTTGCAAAGCACCAACCAGTGTGCTACTGTAGCCTCAACTTTTTACATGTTATAGAACAGAATGTAAAATTGCCCTTCATTTCTCCACTTGCACAGCTCTTTCTCTGTGTTATAAGTAACACGAACTCTGGATGGCATGCAAAACAAAAGCTTTTCATTGAATCTCAATACGTGTGGTAATAAGAAACCAATACCTCTACCAATAACATAGATGCAAGCTAACTTAACTTATGCCACAGATATAGGCAGGAAAATAAGTTATAAAGAGAATGTAAAGAGATTACAGGGGGATATATAGATAGCATAATTTAGTGAATAAAGATCTGAATCAGGAGATATAATGTTGGCAAATATGAAATTTTCTGTTTTGACAGGAAAAATAATAAAAAAGAAGCATATTATCTGGAGCAGCAAACAATCTGCAGGAGGAGCTCAATGGGCCCAGCAGCATCTGTGGGAGAAAATAATTTATTTACATTTTGGGCCACAACATTCACTGGAACTAAGAATGGTGAAGGGGGATTTGGTCATTATAAAGAACAGTAGAAATCACAGATGGAGAGCAGTGAGGATCTCACAGAAACTGGAGAAAGTAGGACAACTTCAAAATTGTCGTACCTTGAAAAAACTTTGCCATTCAGTTGTACAATGAAAGCATGAGATTATTATCTTAATGTTGATAGACTGCATTTCACCGAGAATTGAAGGAATTTTGGTAATCTTGTGTGTGATTTGTAGAAAATGCTGGTTTGCACACACTGCAAGCAGCTTGGAAATGTAGCTTATTTGTGCTTTGGGAGGAAGATGTGAAAAAAGGCTTTTAATAAGTTTATAAATTAATATCTGGTGCATACTTGATGGTATGTAGCACAATTTTCTTACATTTCAGAAGTTCTTCATTAGTGCAGTAGTACTTTGGAATATCCTGAACATCTGATGGGTGCTATATTAATGCAAACTTTTTTGTGTTAATACACGATTAAGTTCAACTATTTTTTGATTCCAAGTATATTGTAGAAACTTGAAAGATCAGTATACTCTTTGTGCATCTCAATGAATATGATTTGAATGTGCAACTTGTAAAAGTAAGTATTAAAGGAAACACTTGCCAGAATTTTGAAAATTTACCTCGGTACTACCTTAGTTTAAAAGTCGTTTGATAAATCTGTTTCCAGCATCTGCAGAATTCCTGTTGTTTGCGTTGATAAATCTGTTGTTGGCCCAAGAAGAAAACTTCCAGTCATCCACTAATGATCAGTTTATGCTGTTCAGAAATGTACACTGTGGTAAATTTTGGCTGACATCTATTTGGTAAGCACCAAATTTTGCAGTTTAAAAAAAAAATTGAAATGGGAAGTCTTCCTGTTGGACGTATGTTAGGCTAGAACTGCTCCAAGAAAGGTCTCATGAAAATGAAAGGGAGAAATACTGGTTGAACTTGTTATTTGATTTAATTAAGTTTCTGTGAATGTGCATTTTTTAATTTTTTGAAGTAAACTAATAATGTTAATTTTAAAAATACTTTCAGAGACAAAGTAAGGTTTTATGCATTTTTATTCTGGATGCATTTTAAAATGCATTGAATGGATATTATTTGTAAATATTAAAGACCTGAATCGACAGATTTTTATTTGGTAACAATGCTTTTGTGATAATTTCTTTTGGTAATTTTTCTATGGCAGAAATTAGTTTGGTGTGGCATCTTGAAGGGATGTTTGGCAAGTGGTTTGTATTTCTGTAGATCTTTTTAGAGTTTAGCGAGAGCTTTTTAACTGTTCGCCTCTCATTATGTCAGAACTGATATCTTACGAGGAAAAGATGTTGCTAAGTAACAGCTGTATATAATTTTTTTCATTGGTGCAGACATTATGTCCCTGTTTGGAGGTATAGCTGAAATATTTATTCACCTGAGACAGTTGAATAACACATTTAATCAACACTAGTGCAATATATGACTATAATGAAAATGTATCTATATTTAAATTTAAATGCTTTTGTTGGAATTCTAGAATATGAACAAAGCAAAGAAAACGAGGCAAGGGTAGCTATTTGTCATGGAAGGAGGTGGTTAGACACCTCCCCAAGGAGCTGTGCTAATCCCAGCATTAATGACCAATGTCTGCAATCAAAAACACTTATCTATGTTTATATGTGAAGCACAAATTTAGAAATAGGGAAAAGAGGGGGTGAGGGGGATTCATCAGTGCTGAAATGGACTGTAACAAATTACAGGCGGGCATTACTAAATCTGAAGAATTTGCAAATAATATAAGGATTTCAGCACAGAAAAATGCAAGCTTGTGCATTTTATGAAGTAGAACTGAGACGTCACTAATATGCAAATCCAGGTGGGGTCGATAGAACAAAGGATTCTCAGATTCAGCTAATATTCATATTGTGCCATCATTTAACAAGGCAAGGCCATTAAAAATCAAAGCATTGGGTTTATCTCTAAGGGTATAGAATGGAATAACATGGAAGATGACCAAACTAATAAAAGGCAGCTGAGGGTGACCAAATCCAAGCCTTTGAATTGTGAGCAACAGGAATTCTGCAGATGCTGGAAATTCAAGCAACACACATCAACGTTGCTGGTGAACGCATAAGGCCAGGCAGCATCTCTAGGAAGAGGTACAGTCGATGTTTCAGGCCGAGACCCTTCGTCAGGATTCTGGTGAATCTCCTCAGCACCCTCTCCAGTGCATCATGTCCTTGATATTGTATAGTGATCAGAACTTCATGGAATATTCCAGCTGTGGGCGAACCAATGAGCCATTTGGCCCACTATTTGATCATAGTCTGACCTTCCAGCACTTGGCCCATACATTTCTATGCTTAGGCTGTTCATATTCTCATCTAGATACCTTAGTGATAACAACTCCTTCCACCGTTCTCACAGGCATTGTATTACAGCTACTTGCCACTCTCTGTATGAAAGTGGTTCCTCTCAGGCACTTTCTATGTCTCTTGCTCCATTACCCTGAGTCTATATCCTCTAGTTTTATTCCACCTCTAAAACAGAAATAAAATTCTTCAATCTATGCTATCTTCAGTGATGCACACAAAATGTTGGAGAAACTCAGCAGGTCAGGCAGCATCTATGGAGAGGAATAAACAAGCGACATTTTTTGGACTTAGACCCTTCATGATTATTCTGTCTATACTCTTCATAAATTGTATACATTAGCCATGTCCCTTTTAAATCCTCTGCTCCGAAGAAAACCAACTTAGCCTTTTTTCGCTCCTAGCTTAACTGCTTCACCCTAGCCAACCTTGTGGTAAATCTCTGAACCTTCTTTCAACACTGTAACATCTTTCCTGTAGTGTGGTGACCAGAACCGTGAACAGTACTTTAGCTGAAGTCTCACCAATGCTGTAAAAAGTTGATAATGCATCAACGTCACCCTGTAACATAAATGTACCCACAGTATGAAGAACTCCACCAGTCGTCTTGTCATCTGTAAAACTGTTGATCATGCTTTCCTTATCCATGTCCAAAGTATTAGTATATATTACAAATATATAGCCAGTTACTCTATTATCACCCACAGTATTACTAAGTCAGTCATACATCTAATTTATTAAGTCATCCTGGATCCCACGAACTCTAATAGTTTGGTCCAGTCTCCCATGTAAACCACATCTAGTCATAGTCATAGTCATACTTTATTGATCCCGGGGGAAATAGGTTTTCGTTACAGTTACACCATAAATAATAAATAGTAATAAACCATAAATAGTTAAATAGTAATGTGTAAATTATGCCAGTAAATTATGAAATAAGTCCAGGACCAGCCTATTGGCTCAGGGTGACAGGGAGGAGTTGTAAAGTTTGATGGCCACAGGCAGGAATAACTCCTTATGACGCTCTGTGTTGCATCTTGGTGGAATGAGTCTCTGGCTGAATGTACTCCTGTGCCCAACCAGTACATTATGTAGTGGATGGGAGACATTGTCCAAGATGGCATACAACTTAGACAGCATTCTCTTGTCAGACACCACCGTGAGAGAGTCCACTAAACTGTCTACTTCAATATATATTTTTCCCTTTTTCAAAAAAATTCAGACAGATTGTTCAGGCAGGATTTGCCCAAGACAAGGCCATGCTGGCTATCTCTGTTCACTCCCTGCCTTCCAAGTGATCATTAATGCTGTCCCTCAGAATTTCTCTCTAATAACTGCTACTGATGTTAGGCTCACAGGTCTGTAATTACCAGGAGCAATAAACAATCTGCTGAGGTATTCCAGCATCTGCAGTTTCATTTGTCTCCACTGTAATTACCAGAATTTTCTGTGGTGCCCTTTTTGAAAAGGTGGGTGATATTTGCCATCATCCAATTATTTGCTACCTCAGTTGTGACCAGCAAAAATGAGAAAACCTCTCGGCCAGAGAATGCTGGGGTTCGACAACAGCGCAGGCAGTTTATGAGGGAAAAAAAATTTAGTCACTTTTCAGTTTGGTGATCTTTCATCGGAAGTGGAAAAAAGAAATCTAGGATATGATAAGCTGCAAAGGAAATGCTGGGAAGGGAGAGAACTGGGGTGCTGGAGGTGAGGTGGGGATGGAGTAGAGAGGCCAGAAGAAGTGGCTGATTCGTAGAGACCAGGATTGTCCAGATGAGGGAACTGAGAAAGGGTGTTGAATGGTTGTTGATTAGAACTGATCTGTCAGTCAGTGGAGGAAGATGAATGTGGGCAGTAGAGAGGAAAAACACTGAAAATAAGAGAACAAAGCATTTGCTGGGAGTACTGAGCAAATTAGCTAGCATTGATGGAGGTGAAAAGCTGAGATTCTGTTACAAGTAGGTAATCTTGCATCAGTAACACAGAGAAAGGGTTGGTTCACTGAAATTGTTATAATCCATTAAATCTTTAAAGCTATAATGTGCTTGGATGGGAGATATTGCTGAAGCTTATTTTGGGCTTAGCTGAAGCAGTCTCTGAGGTCAAAGACAGGAGTCAGGGTGGGACAGAATTGAAATAACCGATGACTGGTAAATCAGGGTCTGAATGAAGATGTGCTTCAGAGTGGTAACCCAGTCTTGCGTTTGGTTTCCCCATTGTAAACAAGGCCCTATTGTAAGCATTGAATACGGAATGCTAAATTAGAAGAAATGCAAGTGAACATGAAATATGTAGTCTGGTAATATGATCCACTTCAAATCTTTGTGTCAACCTTGCAGTGATTTAGTTCTAACAAAAGAAACTAATAAAAATGTATCAGTAGACCCCTGATAATTCAGTCTGCTTGGAGCCCAATTACTCACAGCCATTATCATCACTGCTATTCAGTTAAAGATAGTGATGGTATTATTCTTCTGTTCACTTCACGTGCTGAATGGAATGTTGCAATTTACTGCATTGTGTGCCTTAACAATGAATGCGTCAAACCGGAGAAAACCAATAATTGCAAAATGAGTCTTCTGGGCAGGCAAGATAATGGAAATGAGATTGTTATTTCAACTTTATTTTGGGTGATGTGATTTTATTAATAGTTGACCAAATGTTGGATGGAACACATGTATAAGATTTTCTTAGTAAGCTTATAACATTTTTGTAAGTTGTCTGGTGTTTGTGAAAGGATGCTTTCCAGCATCGTTGGGGCCCTTTTTATTTTAAGGTTTTTTTGTAGAGTCAAATGCAGTTTAAAAAGGGACTTCAAAGATTACAAGCCTGTGCTGCACAACCCCTGAGGTATACAATTGAGGTGATATTTCCTGCTCCACATTGAAAATACCTCTTTTCAATGGCTGATTAACATCATAGTGGGTTCCACTTGAAGAGTAAATGCTAATATTTGAAGTTGTAAGTTGATATATTTTCTTGCAAAAATGGCTGTTTTTTTCAATCGAGTGATTTAGAATTTGTTTTAAGAACTGTGTGCCCAAAAGATTTGACAGTTCTCCTACCATTCATCTCCAAATAACCTGTGAGTAATGAGATTTAAGTATTCAGAAGTAAACCAGCAAATAGGTCATGAAGAGTCAAATTGCGTACAGAGTGGATTAGAAGCATTTAATACAGGAATGCAGACAAGTGTGAGCTCTTGTACTTTGGGAGGACAAACCAGGGTAGGATTTACACAGTGGGATGGCATGTTAGTGTAGCTGGTAGTGTAATCACTTTACGGTGCCGACAATCACTGGTCAGCATTCAATTCCCAAAGCCTGCTGATTTAATTTGACGCAAACAATGTATTTCACTGTATGTTTCAATGCACGTGTGACGAATTTTTAAAAAGATAGGGCACTGAGGAGTGAGGTGGAATAAAGGGATCCGTGAATACCTTGAAAGTGGCAACACAGATAGATAGATCATAAAGGGAGTTTTTGACACTTTGGCCTTGATAATCAGAGTACAGGAGTTGGGATGTTATGTTGAAGTTATGTAAGATGTTGGTGAGGCTAAGTTTGGAGCATTGTGTATAGTTCTGCTCACCTTGCTACAGGAAAGATGTCAGTAAGATTGAAAGAGTACTGAGAAAATTACAAGGACGTGGAGCTGGCCTGAACTGGGATTGGAGGCCTTTCTGTCTGTGTGAGTGGTTGGGAAGGTTGGAGATGGGTTTGTTGTTTTTTTTTATTCTGCTGTTGTTGATATCACTGCTTATGCTGTTCTGTTGAGCATTGTGGGCATACTGTGATGATGTCAGAATGTGTGGCGATACTTGCAGGCTACCCCAGCACATCCGTGGGCATGTTGGTTCTTCACGCAAATGACGTAATTCACTCTATGTTTTGATGTACATGTTATAAAAATGCCTGAATCTGAATTATTTAAGGAAATCCTGAAGGGGAACTTCATCACTCAGGGGTAGTGTGTGTGTGTGTGTGTGTGGAATGAGCTGAAGGAAGAAGTGCTGGACGCGGGTTCAGTTGCAACATTTAAGAGACGTTCGGATAAGTAAGTGAACGGAAGGGTTAGGGAAGGCTGAATAACAATTATGGGACTAGGCTGAATAACAATTCAGCATGGAATAGATTGTTTGAAGGGCCTATTCTATGACTCTATGGAGAAAAGGCACCCAAAAGAAAAGTTGGAATTTTAAGTATAATTTTTAAACATTCCATTAAATATTTACTATCTAGAGGTCTGAACTGTCACAGTTTCATTTTTTATGTTTCTAGCTAGAAGGGCTTGATCAGAACTGCTGGACTATTAATCCTTAAGCAGGTGCTTAACCCTCAGAATTGAATGGTCTACACCCACTTTTAACTCCAAATCACACAAAAACTGATTTATCTCCTCTGAGGAGATCATTCTAATAATTTCCAAGTGAAGTAGTGCTTTTCGTTTCGTCTGTATAATGTCCTTTTCATTCTCGTGTAAGTAAATGGGAACTTGGATTTGTAATCAGCTGGGGCGCAGCATCTTTGCATGCTGGAGGGCAGATTGTAATTCTGCTGCTGGAGAAATGCTCGTTGCACATTGACTGCATCATGTTTCTGAAGAGGTTCAAGCGATTCTAGCTAAATCAGCACGAGAACTGTGTAGAAGCAGGGAATTTTCATGTGGCCTCCATAGCAGTTGTCAGCTGAAGCATGGGCACTTTGTGATGGTGTTTTTTTTTTCATTGATTCTCGCTCAGAAGTGCACATGACTTCAAGATTGAAAGTCACAGTCCCTTGCTTTCACAGTGAGTGCTTTGAACTGAATTCCCTCAGATGTCTTGTCAAGTTGAATGGAGGAAGCCTGGCAATGTGTGCACCCTGTTGCTCTGCATTCACCCTAGTGACGAGTGTGTCCAAACTGTGATCTTCATCTGGGGCATTAAAGTTATATGGCTCTCCCTACACCTATTCCAGTGAGTCTTCTTCCTATACTTCCAACACCTAGATCCATACAGTTCCTGAGTGCACATTACAGTTCCCCATCACCTGAGTTCCTCAAACTGAATCCACCTATCTCTTAGCGTGGTAATGATTGATCTACTGAGGTACTGTGTCCAGATCTGTTCTGGAATGTTCTGTGCAATTCTGGTCACCCCACTACTGGAAGTGTGTTGAGGCTTTGGAAAGGGTGCAGTGGAGATTTACCTGGTTTGGAGGGTGTGAGTTGGAAGGAGACGTTAAACAAATTTGAGTTGTTTTCTCTGCAGTGTCAGAAGCTGAGGGGGGTCCTGATAGAAGTGTACAAGATTGAGAGGCACAGGTAGTCAGAATGTTTTGTTCAAGTTAGGATTGTTAAATTCGAGAGGACGTGCATTGACAGTGAGAGTGGAAATTTTAAAGAAGATGTGTGGGACCAGTTTTGTTTTATAGAGAGTGGTGGGAGCCTGGCGGAAAGAGATCTGGTCGTGTTGTTTAGGTAGAATCAAAATCAAGTCTATTGTCATTTCATGACATTTGTTTTTGTGGCAGCAGTACAGTGCAACGCATTAAGTTTACTTTGTGTTACAAAAACAAATAGTGCAAAAGAGGAATAACAAGGAATTCAGCAGGTCAGGCAGCGTCTATGGAAAAGAGTACAGTCGACATTTCGGGACAAGGCCCTTCACCAGAACCCCAGGCATTTTGTGTGTGTGTTGCTTGTATTTCTAGCATCTGCACATTTTCTCTTGTCAGTGTTCATGGATTCATGGACTATTCAAAAATCTGATTGGAGAGGGGAAGGAACCTTTGAGTATGGGTCTTCAGGCTCCTGTGCCATCCTCCAACGAGAAGGGGGCACATCATGAGTGATGATCTTTAATAATGGATACTACCTTCTTGAGGCACATGAATATGCAAGGAAAGGAGGGATATGAATCATGTCCAGACAGAAGTGGTTTAGTTTAATTTGGTATTATGTCTAGCATCGACATTGTGCGCTGAAGGGGCCTGTTCTTTGGTGCTGCAGGGGGTAACAGGCACAGTAGCCTTAATCCCTTCTTTTCCTGCTGGTTTCCTGTTATTCCCACACCACTGTATCATTACCTTCTGGATTTGGAGAAATGGGTAGCTAATCGCAATCCCCTATAAGATAAAGTAGTTGTGTTCCATGGAGCAAAAACAACTTTATAATGACTCAAGAGCATAAAAAATTCTGCAAGTGTCTACTGTTTGAACTAATCAGAGGGGGCATTAAATTGCAATAAATCATTGCTCACTGGCATACTTGATCAATTGGTCACAAGGTCTTCAGGCAGTTGGGACCAGGGTGGTTCCTCTGCCCATTGATAGGATGGTCTTCTCCATTGCAGGCAGATACCACAGTTGCAGAGGTTCACCTTTCTTGCTGATGGCTCCTATGCAATCCCCAATTGTCCTTTGAATCAATGGAGAAGATAAAGAACATTTAATAATGATTTCATTTTTGCTCTTTGGGATAGTTGTTATGTCTATGACTTGGTAAATGCTGGTGCTTATAAGCAAACATCTACATGGAGGGGCAACATTGATAGTAATGTAGTGCTCATATTGTAATATCAGCAAGTGATCATTTTTCTTGCACAATTATTGCGTGGTGTGGAGATTTTGATGGTAGCTATGTTTGGACTTCTTCCACCAGTCATCCTACTTAACATGTATCTCACTTGTGAACACTTTCTTGTCCATCTCTGTAAATGAGGAGGCTCTCTCCCACTACCCTATAGCCTTCCTTCAACCTCTCCAGACACAGTGTCTTTTGGCATTTATTGCTCCAATGTGGAGTCTGCCTTAAAGGCAGTGGACTTTTTAAACTTGCTGCGCAGATTGCTGCTAACAATGTGGATCTGTCAGGAATTCTGCAAGCTGTGTTTTAACCCATTTCCCCATGTGCTAACCATGGTAATGTCATTTCAACCTGTTTCATTTTGGTCAGTGTCACTTTGATTTTTGGGTCCCTGTATTAGCACTCCATATGGTTTTGGCTAAGCACACCAGGGGAGGGTGAAATTCAATTTCGAAGCAACAGACCATTACTTCACAATGGTATAATTGTCATGATTTTAGCTGTCCATTAATGAAAGAGCATTAACTTAGATACAGGCAAAATTATTTCAAAGCAGGGAAGGTTGGAGACATGGAAACCTGTAGTGATTAGGGACTTGATAGTCATTAGAAACAGACAGGAGATTCTGTGGCCATGAATGAAATACAGGGATGGTATTTTGCCTCCTGAGTGCCAGGGTTAAGGATGTCTCAGAATGATTGTAGAACATTCTCGAGAGAGACGGTGAGCAGCTGGAGGTTATATTGGTATCAATGATGTTGGTAGAAAAAGTGATGATGTCCTGCAGAGTGAATTTGGGAAGTTAGGCAGAAAGTTAAAAAGCAAGACCTTAAGGGTTGCTATCTCAACATTATTTCAGCGTAAGAATTGGAAGGATAAACTAGATGAGGCCAGTTATCCTGACTTCAGTAGTTGGAAGCACATAATAAAATAAGCCAAGAGAGCGTGGTATATTTGAGGAAATTACAGACAGGCAGTGGATGTTGTTTACTTTGGTTTTCACAAAAGCCTTTGACAAGGTGCTGCACATGAGGCTGCTCAAGAACACAAGCCCTTAGTAATACAGGAAAGATACCGCAGACGACACCACGGTGGTTGGCCTGATCAGAGGGGATGACGAGATGGCCTACAGGGACGAGGTCCAGCACCTGGCCGCGTGGTGTGCCGACAACAACCTGGTCCTTAACACCCAGAAGACCAAGGAGATCATTGTGGACTTCAGGCATGCTAGGAGCCACGCTCACGTCCCCATCTACATCAACGGAGCTGTAGTGGAGCATGTATCAAGCTTCAAATTCCTTGATGTCCACATTTCCAAGGATCTCACCTGGTCCCTGAACTCCTCCATCCTGATCAAAAAGGCGCAACAGTGCCTTTATTTCCTGCGGAGCATCAAGAAAGCTCACCTCTGTCCTAGGATACTGACGGACTTTTACCGCTGTACCATTGAGAGCATACTCGCCAACTGCATCTCATTGGACTGCAAAGCACTTCAGCGTGTGGTGAAAACTGCCCAGCGGATTATCGGCACCCAATTGCCCACCATTGAGAACATCTACCATAAACGCTGCCTGGGCAGGACAAAAAGCATTATCAAGGATGCATCTCATCCTAACCATGGACTTTTTACTCTCCTCCCATCCAGTAGGTGCTACAGGAGCCTCTGCTCCCGCACCAGCAGGCACAGGAAGAGCTTCTTCCCTGAGGCTGTGACCTTGCTGAACCTCATATCACAGCGCTAAGCAGTATTGCGCCCATATTGTACTGTCTCAGTACTTCTATATTTATGTGCTGTAGCACTTTTTATTCGTAGTTATTTTGTAAATAACACTATTCTTTGCGTTTCTGGTCAGATGCTAACTGCATTTCATTGGGTTTGTATCTGTACTTGGCAGAATGACAATAAAGTTTAATCTAATCTAATACCAGCATGGACAGAAGATTGGCTGATACAAGCGTGGGAATAAAGAGGACCTCTTCTGGTTGACTGATGGTGAATACTGGTGTTCCGTAGTGTTAAGGTTGGGTCTGCTTCTTTTCACATTATATATTAATGATCTGGACGACAGGTTTGATGGTTTAGTGGCCAGGTTTGTGGATGATACAAAGATAGGTGGAGGGGCAGGTAGTGTTGAGGAAGCAAAGAGTCTGCAGAAGGTCTCGGACATATTAAGAGAACGGGTAAAGAAGTGACAGATGGAATGCAATATGGGGATGTGTGTGTTCATGCACTTTGATAGAAAGAATAAAGGTGTAGACTATTTTCTAAACAGGAAGAAAATTCAAAATGAAAAGGGACTTGGGAATCCTTGTGCAGGATTCCCTGAAGGTTATTTTGCAGTTTGAGACAGAGATGAGGAAAGCAAATGCAATGTTAGCATTCATTTCAAGAGGACTATAATCTTTGATGGTATAGGTCAAAGTCTTGTGGGAGAGGTTGTTGCAGCTTAGTGACTTCAGGCAAGTGGGGATCTTTCAAAAGGAAGATGGGAAGAGTTCAGTGTCAATATTTTTCAGTTAGACTGAAGCACACCAGAGCTGCACTGCATTGAAAAGATTTTCCTTGCATCATTTTTTTGTTGTTTTCTTCATTTTAAATCTTTTAGTTCTTGACTCTTTTGTCGATGGAGATAGTTTCTATAGACTCTGTCCATACCTTTAAATTTAGGATTCCCTTGCACTTTCTATTCCAAGGAAGTAAACCACAGCTTCTCTATCAGTATTAATCGTGTGCTCCCTTGTTCTGGGAGCCATTTTGGTAAATTCTTTTTGTACCCTCCCTAAAGCCAATACATTCAACTTGAAGTAGCGACCTGTGGCCAAACTAGGACCATCTTATGGTACTGTCTATAGCAGCAGTAAGCCTGAGGTTTGGTAAAGCTGTGGAAATCAAGACAATTGATAAAGAGAGAGAATATTAATACAAATAAGCCAGCAATAGCTTCTGTTTGTTTATAAGATGGAAGTGCTCATTAAAAGTAAGCACTGATCTCTTAAGGAGAGATTACAGTGAAATGCATGGTTTACGTCAAATCAAATCAGTGAGAGTCGTGCAGTGCAAGTATTGCCATGCTTCTGGCACCAACATAGCATGTCCACAACTTGCTAGCCCTAACCGTGCAGCTTTGCAATGTGGGAGGAAACCGGAGCATCCGAAGGAAACCTAGCAGGTCACAGGGAAAACATGCAAACTCCTCACTGACAGCTGTGCACTGTAAGCATTTTACTAAATGCAGTGCTACCATGGGAATGAGGAAATGCCAAGTTCAAAGTTCAAAATAAATTTATTATCAAAGTACTCTCTTCTCTTTGGTTGTCCATTGAAATCTGATGACGACGTCCACTCCTTTAACGGTGAGATCTTTGATGACTATACAGTCCTGTCCTGGACCCACAAGCTCTATTGCAGGTGGGACTCGTATATGTAGTAGGGGTGGCAACCATGGCTGCATTTCTCCTGGCTCTCTTCTGCTGTCTTCTGGTTGTTCTTTCCATCTCCAGAATACGAACCCCGTCCCTACACAGCTGTCGCCAAGTGATACGGTCAGCAGCAACATCCTCCAAGTCCTCGGGTCTGACCTTGCACTTCCTTAAACCATTCTTCATCTGATCCTTGTAGCGCTTCTTCGGCCCTCCAGCTGAGCATCAACCATGATGTAGCTGGCCGTAAAACACTCTGCGGGGTAGCCGACATGGGGGCATCCTCATCATGTGCCCCAGCCACTGCAGCTGACGCTGGGTGATCGTGTCAAAGTACACATTGTATATGTCATCATATACTGTACTGACATTCATTTTATTGCGGCCATTCACTGTAAGTGTAAGGAAGAAGTGTAGAGTCAATGAAAAACTACACAAGGCAAACAACCGATGTGCAAAGAACACCAAAAATATATATATATATGTAAGGGGTTTCTTATGTTACCGCGAAGGCTAACAAAATGGCTTCTTTGTTATGTTATAATTAAAATGGCTTTTCTGTAATAATAATTGCGATGTAAGTAGTCCTCTCTCCCTCTGTGCTTGTTTGGGTTATATTATTGATAAGAGAGGGAACAAACCAATTGGGATAGATGTTATTCTTTCTTGTGTGTCTGTAAGCTATTGTGTTTCGGGGGCTTTGGTGCAGAAGGCGCGATGGGGACAGAGAGAGGAGACATGATGCTGTGACGCTGGGCGGTGGGGCCAACCCTGAGTGGGAGTCCGAGGCCCAGGATCTCCGGTGAGGAGAGGAGACGAAGGCAGACTTGTGCGGAGCGTCTGGTCGACCACCATGGTTGGCCCCAGGAGGCGTGTCAAGGGGCTTGGAGGGTATCGAATGGTGGAAAGAAGACTCTGTTAATTGAGCTCCAGCTGTTGTGCACGAAGTGGTTGAACTTTGATAAGTTTGACACCTTTTATCTTCCTTTTATATTTTGTCTCTACTAATTACATAGTTTCAGCAAGATCTATAAAGTGTAATCATTTAATCGCATATGGTGTATTGTCTGTTATTTGGGTGGGGTGGGGTACATCACACAGCATCCACACAAACTTGATTATCCAGTTTGGCGGGGCCGAAGGCTGCTCCCCCTAGACGAAAGCGGGCTGAGCGAGCCTGAGGCTTATAAGAGGGCTACATAAAAAAAGAAAAAAAAACAAATATAATAATAAATAAATAAGCTATAGATATCTAAAGCATGAAGTGAAGAGTCCTTGAAAGTGAGTTTATGGGATGTGGGAGCAGTTCAGTATTTAGATGAGTGAAGTTATCTCCTCTGGTTCAAGAGCCTGATGGTTGAGGAGTAACTGTTCCTGAACCTAGTGGTATGAGACCTGAGGCTGCTCTATCTCCCGCCTGATAGCAGTAGTGAGACGAGAACATGACCTGGATGGTGGGGGTTCTTGATGATGGATGCTGTTTTCCTGTGACAACACTCTTTGCAGATGTGCTCAATGGTGGGAAAGGTTTTACCCTGATGGACTATGCTGTAAACATATGTTTTGTACCTATCTTTGGAGTGTCAAAAACATGTAACAAAACAAGAATAGTGGGGCAAAGGTTCTGTGGAGGTTAAGGAATCAGGATCAGGTTTAATATCACTGGCATGTATCGTGAAATTTGTTAATTTTGCAGCAGCAATGCAATGCAACACATGATAAATATATAAAAAACTGAATTATAGTAGGTATATATGTATATTAAATAGTTAAGTTAAAATACAAAAGGAGCTAGGTAATTAACATTATATAAGAAAAAGTGCAGAAGATTCTAATAGAACACAAAAAAGTCTGATATATCCTTCAGATCTAATGGCCTACAGTCTATGGTTCTGACAAAAGGAACCTTTGAAGATAAGGATGTTTTCATATTGATCTTTCATAATTCAGTAACAACAATGGTAAAAACAGCAAATGCAGAAGAACTATTCGAGTTAGGGATGAAAATCAAAAAGGGGAAACAAATCTGTCATTTAAAGATATGATTTCAAGAGAGCTCTTATCACAATATCATGAGGAACAGGCAGCATAACAGTGTTGGATTGGTTCAATTGTGAATCTTGCTTTGAAATATAACTGGAAGGGTAGATAAGAAGGAATTAGTGGACATAGTATATTTGGATTATCAAACACATTCCTGAAAATGCCTCACCTTTGACTTAAGTAAGGCATTGGAATAGTACATTATAATGGATAAAAAATTGTTTGAGGGTCAGTAAAGAGCACAGGTATAAATCAGTCAATTTTAGATTGACAGGCTTTTAACGAAGGATTGCCACATGGTTCAGTGCTATGGGCCTTGGCTGTTTAAAATCTATATTAATCATTTGAATGTAGCCAAGCCTAAAGACAATGCAGAGCTGAATGGGGAATTGGGTTTTGAGGAACTGTGGCTGAGGTAAATGCAGGTTGTGTGAGTTGTTTGGAAGCTGATAGATAGAATTGTAAATGTGAGATTCTGCATGTTGGTAGGAGAAAGACAAAACATACCAAGTGGTAAGCAACTAATAAATGTTGATGTCCAGAGGGACCTGGAAGTGCTGGTACATGAAATACAATGTCAATTTGCAAATGCAGTAAACTCTTTTAGAAACCAAATAGTCTCTTGCCCTTTATTTCAGTGGAGTTCCGTACAAGTGTAAATAAGTCAGTGCAATTAGCATGGATTTATAGAGACCACATCTGTGACTACAGCTAGGACTACACTCAAGTTTACTAGGTAGATTTTGATGAAAATGTATGTTCTCTTTCTGTTCCTCTTTATTACTTATTCTAGAACTGAGAACTGGGAAAGAGGTCTCTTTGCCTCCACCTTTCACCTCCTCACTGTTCATATTCAGCAGACCATCCTACAAAATTTCATTCCACTGAAAATGGCACCACCACAGGTATATGTTCCATCATACTATTCAGCATTCTGAAGCATTCAGTATCTGAATCAGAATCAAATTTCAGGTCTCTGATTGCATACCCTATCTCCTCAAACTTCTTTTTAAGTATAGCAGTTGGCATGCCTTGTTGAGGTTGTGTCTGAGATGTTGATGCCCTGGAGCTTCCCACCATTTCCACCGCTGACCCCTCAATGAAGACTGATGTGTGTTACCTTGACTTCCCTTTCCTGGAGTCCACAATCAAGCCAGACTTGCTGGCATTAAGTGCAAGATTATTGTTGCTACTCAACCAGCCAGTCTTTTTCATTCCTATATGTCCCCTTGTCGGAATCTGAGATTCTGCCAACAAGAGCTGTGTCATCGGCAAATTCATAGATAATGCTTCAGCTGTGCCTAGTCACAGAGTCACGAGCATCAAGGGTGTAATGCAATGGGCTAACCATGCATCCTTGAGGTACACTTGTTTTGATTCTCAGCGAGGAGGAGGTGTTATTATTGATCCACACTGACTGTGCTCTCCCAGTGGGGAAGTCAAGGATCCAGTTGCAGAGGCCCAGGTTTTGATGCTTGTTGATTAGTACTGAGGGGATGATGGCATTGAACACTAAGCTGTAATCAATAAACAGAAGGCTAATGTATGTAATGCTGTCGTTTAGGTGCTCCAAAACTGAGTGGAGAGCAAGAGAAATTGCATCCACTGTAGACTTGTTGTAATGGTAGCCTGTTCACAGAGGATCCAAACCTTTCCTCAGGCAGTTAATTCTTGCCATAACCAACCTCTCAAAGTACTTCATTTCAATAAATGTGAGTGCTACTGAGTAACAGTCAAGCAACTCTTTTTGGCCACCAGTGTGATTGTTGCCCCTTTGAAGCAGGTGAGAGAGCCAACTGGCACGGTGAGAGTTTGAAGATATCCTTCAATGTTCAAGCCAGATCGTTGACACAAATCTTCAGTACCCAGCTACGTAAACAAGTGGGGCATGATGCCAAGTGAGGGTTCACCCTCTTGAAAGGTATTGTGGCTTTGGCCTCAAGACAAAGACCTGGAGTATTGTGTGCAGTTTTGGTCCCCTAATCTGAGGAAAGACATCCTTGCCATAGAGGGAGTAAAAAGAAGGTTCACCAGATTGATTCCTGGGATGGCAGGACTTTCATATGAAGAAAGACTGGATGAACTGGGCTTGTACTCGTTGGAATTTAGAAGATTGAGGGGGGATCTGATTGAGACGTATAAGATCCTAAAGGGATTGGACAGGCTAGATGCAGGAAGATTGTTCCCGATGTCCAGAACGAGGGGCCACAGTTTGAGGATAGAGGGCAAGCCTTTTAGGACCGAGATTAGGAAAAACTTCTTCACACAGAGAGTGGTGAATCTGTGGAATTCTCTGCCACAGGAAACAGTTGAGGCCAGTTCATTGGCTATATTTAAGAGGGAGTTAGATATGGCCCTTGTGGCTACGGGGGTCAGGGGGTATGGAGGGAAGGCTGGGGCGGGGTTCTGAGTTGGATGATCAGCCATGATCATAATAAATAGCGGTGCAGGCTCGAAGGGCCGAATGGCCTACTCCTGCACCTATTTTCTATGTTTCTATGTTTCTATCTCAGGTTTGAAAGATGCAATGGGATTTGCACAGGTGTAGTATTATTCTCCCTTTTAAAGGATGCATAAAAAGCATTGAACTCATTGGGGAATGAAACATTACTACCACATAATTGCATGCAAACCATTCCACAGCTCTCATGCATCCAATTTTGTCTCTAATTTCACAAGGAATTACCTTTTCACTCTCACATTGGCCTTCCATAATGTTATACCTGGATTTCTTTTAAGGTTCTGGATCGCCAATCTTGAACACCACACACTTAGTCCTCAGAAGATCGTGGATATTCTGATTCATCTAGAGCTTCTGCTTTGGCTGTGTTCAGTATTTACTCATTCACTCATTCATGCAGGTCTTGATGAAGTCAGGGACAACTGTGGCATATTCATTCAGATCTGAAGATGGATCCCTGAATTTAGTCTAGTCCACTGATTCAAAACAATCCTGTAAGTGCTGCTCCACCTCTTTTGACCATCCCTTCACAGTCCTCACCACTTGCGCTGAGGACCTCAGTCACTGTCTGTATGCTGGGAATAGAAGTATAGCTAAGAGACTGAATTTGTCAGAGTGCAGGTGTGGGATGGCATGGTAGGCATTCTTGATGGTGGTCAAGTCTGTGGCTCCTCAGGTTCCGCAGGTGACATGTTGCTGGTAGTTTCTTGGAGACTTCTTCAAGCTGGCCTGGTTGAAGTCCCCCAGAATGATCAGGAAGGCATCAGGGTTGCACTTCTCCTGTTGATCATGGTGCTCAGCTTCTCCAGCCCCCTCATGCAATCATAGAACAGACAATATCTGCACTTCTACATTTTCCTTTCACACCATCCAGGGCCCCAAATGCTTTTTCCACAGGAAGCAGTGACTGGCATGCATTGTTTACAGTTTTCTTGCACATTTTCACAATGTGCTGTCTGCTAGCCTAGGAAGACCAAATGTGGATTGGATGACTGCTATGTGAATTGCCTTCATTCGACTTGCAAGCATGACCAGGAGGTTCCGATTGCCTGTCATTTAAATTTCCATCCCAGTCTTTCTAACTTCCCTTCTCCACTACCTCCTGCACTGTTCAATAAACCTCAATGCAAGCTTCAGGAATATGATCCTGTTGTTTGTCATGGTACATTACAGTTTTCTGGATTCATTGAACACTCAAGTTCAACAATTTCATGTAATCAGCATTTCCTCTTTTAATCCAGGTTTCATGCATTCATTTTGCCTTCTGGTAATTTCAGACATTTATTCTGCATTTAAACTTGTCCAGTGTGACATTTTGACCCAAGCTAACTAACTTCCACTGTGCACCCCATTGCCCCTGCCTTCTATTCTTCCTTTTGGCTCTCTCCACATTGTTTGTCTGCATGTCATCATGTATTTTATCTTAAATTTTCCAGCTCTGATGAAGGATTGTTGACCTGAAACAATAATTCTGTTTGTGTTTCCAGAGAGGATATCGGAGCAGATAAGCAATTTGAGTATTTTTTCTGTTTTTTGAAAATCTAAAGTCATTAACTATATTCAAGGTTGAGATCAAAGGGATTTAAATGATAAAATGTGTCCTTGGTCACGTGTTAAATTAGCAAATGGTTGTGACTTACAAGTCACATTTGATGCATTCAGCTCAAGTGGAACCGAATATCTTCTTGGATGCTTTTAGAAATTGACTAAATGCTCCTTTAGATCCCAGCAGTAGAGCAGGAGTTCTGCCGCAGTGGTAATCTCAAGACCAATTAAAGTCAGTTTCTTTTCTTGGCTAAGTCTGTGATTGCAAAATACAGGCTAATCATTTCTGTGTTACTGACAATGGGTGACATTAGCTCTCTTTGTGTTTTCCTGTTTCTTACAAGAGGACCCTTGCTGCTGACACTTCTATTAGGTTGAAATTGTAAATAAAAACAGATGAGCTCAGCCAGACAAGTAGCATCTGTGGAAAGAGCAAGCAATTAACTTTTCTAGTTGATGGGATGAAGCTGTGATCTCTGTTGAGATGATGGCTCAGACGTAATTGCTGTTTAAGTTCATTAGGATAGTTTTGCAGACAGAGAGAAGTAAAGGTCAGGCAAGGTTTAGGGACAGGAATGTGGGGCAGTTAGTGGTCAAATTAGAGATTAGGGACAGGCATGTAGAGGAGCTTTTGAGGTCAGACATCCTCTCCACATTCAAAGTCCAGCAATGTAGACATGGGGTCTAAGGACACCTGGAGTCCAGGCCTCTGTTCCATGCTTGAAGGCTGATGATGTGGTCATGGAGATGAAGAATACCCAGAGGCTAGGCCTTCGCTCCACATTCAACGGCCAGAAATGTGGGCGGGTGATGAGGACAGTTGTGGATGTTGGGGCTGTCCCAGATCAGTGGGTCCAAGAATTAGGTAACCATGCATGGAGGAGGCATGAGGGCGAGTCATTTGGCAAGCTCGGAGTTTGAGTCTGGATTTTGAGGTCCTGTCATTGGCTAGTCCCAGAGGTCAGTACTGTGGATTGAAGCCCAAAGGTCAATCAGATGTTGAAGCCTGATGTCCAGAGATTGGAGACCAGAGATCTGTCCTGGAGTTGGAGAGCTGTCTGTGTGGGTGGGATGGAGGAAAGGGGCTTGTTTTGCTGCTGTTGTTATGTTGCTTGTTGTGTTCTGTGTTGCTTTGCTGAACATTCTGGGCAGGCTATGTTGGTGCAGGAATGTGTGGTCACATATGTTCAAAGTTCAAGGTAAACTTATTATCAAAGTACACGTACATCACCACGTCCGAACCAGAGAATTGATTTTTTTTTGCAGGCATTCACGGTAGGTACAAGAAACAGAATAGAATGAGGAAAGACCACCCCCAACAGGGTCGACATACAACCAATGTGCAAAATACAATAAACTGTGCAAATACGAAAATAAATAATAATAGCATGTAAGCAATAAATATCAAGAACATGAGAGGAAGAGTCCTTGAAAATTAGTCCATAGGTTGTGGGAACAGTTCAGTGATGGGGGGGGAGTGAAGCTGGGTGAAGTCGTTCCCTCTGGTTCAAGGCTCTGATGGTTGAGGGGTAATAACTGATCCTGAAGCAGAGGGTGTGGGTCCTGAGCTGCGTTCCCTCTAAGCTGTGCGCGCGCACACACTTTTCAACCAGCGCACAAAGGAGATTAAGGTGCACACAAAAGGTTAGTTACCTAAAATAATGTAGTAATTAATAATTATACTTAATGAAAATAATCTTTTAGCTAAATGTTTCTGTTAACTAGTTAGTCAGTTTTTCAAATACCACAATGCACATCACTAATTTACATCACCTCACCTTTCCCGTTCTGGTTTGTACAGCTGCATCACGGCAGCAGCCATCTTTGGCAGACAGTGTTCATATCGTAAAGTTTACAAAGATCTGTTTCAAATCCTGTAGGTAGCTTACTAAGTTTTTATTGGAAAAAATATTAATTCACTAGGTCGAATTCAAAAGAAGCGAAGGGCGTGAAGTGCAAAAGAACTGCAAATTTGTTTAAAGTTGAATGGCTTAACAAAACAGTAGAAACTGCTACGCCAAAAGCTCACGAGGTCATGAATATTCAGCTACAAGAAATATTTACGTGTATTTCGGAAATTGGAGTTACCTGCTTGTATTGTCATGATGCGAAAGTTGCTGGAGAATTTGCTAGTGGAAAGAAGTGGGATGATATTTGGAAACTTGACTTTTTGAAGCGTCATTTGACAAGTAAATTGCATTTGGACGGTATACAAAAGCTCAGGCAACGGAACACGTCATTACCCATTACAGGAGTGCTACGCATGTTACGGTTGAATGAATGTCATTTGGATATGTTAATGAGAATCAAAAGCTATCAATTGGTTGGAAGTTCTATTAGTCTAGATAGAGTTTACAAAGAATGGGTAAATACCAAAGACAGGAGAGAGAAAAAATAACTGAGTGACTTAAATATGTATGTTATTTTGTTGTTATTCTGTGCAGTTTTATGTCAAATATTTTGTAAACCTACATAAACTATGCCATGTGTGCATACTGTACGCACATACTTTTGTCACAGGAAAAAAAATTGCACAACGTAAGATTTTTGTGCACACTGACTACTAAAAATTAGAGGGAATATTTGTCCTGAGGCTCCTGTACCTTCGATATTGGATGCAAATTTCCTGTGATAGCGCTCTGTTTAGATGTGCTCAATGGTGGGCTCAACTTGTAGACTGCCTTCAGCACATCCGTAGGTGTGTTGGGTGTTTACACAAATGATGCATTTCACTGTATGTTTCTATGTACATGTGATAAGTAAATTTGAATCTGATGAGCATTCATTAGAACCTTAGAACTGTAAATGATGAGTAAGCACAACCTATAATTGCACCAAAATCGAAACGGCTCAGGCAGTGTCTGTGATCGGAGAAGCTGTTAATATTGCAGGTCTAGGACCTTTTTCGATTCTTATTTCAGTTTTTTAGCAACTGCAGTTTTATTGATTTTTGAATAACTGCCATATTTCATTCTCTTTCTTATAGTTGCCTACTCTTTAATTCCAAATAGAATCAATTTCATTTCTGGTAAACTGAGCTCTTATTCTAGCAGTCATATACTGAAATACTTCTCCCTTCATCCATTGCCCCAATAATGCCTCTCAATTTCCTAATTTTGAATTTAATTATTTTTAGAATGTATTTTGAGCTTAAAGATAGACATTTGGATTAGCCTGATGACAAATTGTTAAATGTTTTTACAGCATTTTATGACATAGTTCTGAGGACTGTAGGTGAGGAAATAGGCTTCAGTTCCAGTGTTGAATAAATTATGCAAATTGAGAGATAGCGAAGTACACATTACATGCAAGTATCCACAATTTATTTTCTTAAAATCCACCTTCAGAACAGCAAATATCCAAATGATGATGGACTCTTTTGCTTTTCTTCCCCTCCCCATTCCTGCATTTTTACAAAAGTATATGTTGCTTTTTTGATTTTGTTTTAACTGTTTCATAATCATCATATTTGAATCAACTTTTTTGTACTACCTCTTGCCATTCACGTTGATTCCCTTTGTTGTAGGTGCAAAGTCAAAATGTTCACTCATCAGAAAGCATAAAACATAATCACCAACAGGCTATGGGAAGAAGAAACAAAACTGAAAATGATAAAAACAGTGCAGTCAATCTCTGTGGAGGAAACAGCTGAGTTAATAATTTCAGTGTGGAGCCTTTGTCAGAACAGAAAGATATTACCAATTAATATGTCCCAAGGTTTACAGCAAAGGGAAGGGGTGGGGAAAGCACATGCATGTATGAACACATGAAGAAATTGAATGACCTTGAAGGGTTCTTGTGAAGAAGATAAGATGGTTAAATGGCTTAAGTAGCATAAACAGGACAGACAGGGGAAGTTAAAGACAATTATGAGAATGCATAAACAGGTGTGAATCATAGAATCCAGCAGTTCTGAGGGAAGCTAGCTCAGCTCATTGTTCATTTGTTCTTTGAACCGTAACCAACAGTGTCAAAACGTTGTTCTTTTTCCAACAAAATGTCTCTTCAGGTGCATGTTGTGTCAAAGTATATTTCAAAGTTAGTGTTGATTTACAAAACAATAAATTTTGTGACGTATGTCAGTGATTGTACACTTGATTCTGATTCTGAGTACCCATCCATGCTAACCCCATTTTCCAGTTTTCAGTCCATAGCTTTCCGTGCATTGATGGCTCAAGATTATTTAAGTACTTGTTCAAGATTTTGATAGTACTTGCCTTCGCTCTGCACTTAGACAGTGTTAGACTTCAACTTCCTTCTGGGTGGAAAAGTACTTCCTTGGATCCCCAGTAAGTTTCGAGACCCTTTGGCTTCTAATCTGAGACACAACAGTCATGCTTGAATCTGACGCTGCCTTGCTTTCAGGCAATACGTGTCAGGTCGTAACTATCAGCTGAGCCTAAATTTCTCTGCCCTATGACTTTCGAAACTGAAAGGTGACTTGGGCATGCTGCAGGCTTGGACATGTTCAAAGTTTTGAAGACCTCATGTTTGGAGAAAATCAAATGAGGTAGACCAAGGAGGAGCTGACTGAAATGTTAGTGTCTTCATGAGTAAGGGTTTCAACAGCAGATGAGCAGAGATGGAGGAAATCAGACAAAGTCACAGAGGTAGAAGTAGAAAACATGGATATGTTATCCGGAGTTTGACTAATGAGCAAGTATTACATCAAGGACAAGCAGACCCATTTGGACATGTCACACCCTTCTGGACTGAGTACTAACTTTTCCAACCTATAATAATTTGATTTCTCTGTCTGGATCAATCACTCACAGATGAAAGATCTCAATCTTTCATCTTTCGCGTTACGGAACTGGAGCTGCAGCTCGATGACCTTCGTCTGGTCAGGGAGAGTGAGGAGGTGATAGAGAGGAGCTGCAGGCAGGTGGTCACGCCGGGGCCACGGGAGGCAGACAAGTGGGTCACGGTTAGGAGGGGGAAGGGGAAAGGTCAGATAATAGGGAGTACCCCGGTGGCTGTGCCCCTTAACAACAGGTACTCCTGTTTGAGTACTGTTGGGAGGGACAGCTTACCCGGGAGAAGCGACAGTGGCCGTGCCTCCGGCACAGAGTCCGGCCTTGTAGCTCAGAAGGGTAGGGCAAGGAAGAGGAGGGCAGTTGTGATAGGGAACTCGATAGTAAGGGGGTCAGATAGGCGATTCTGTGGACGCAGTCCAGAGACCTGGATGGTAGTTTGCCTCCCTGGTGCCAGGGTCCGGGATATTTCTGATCGTGTCCAAGATATCCTGAAGTGGGAGGGTGAGGAGCCAGAGGTCGTGGTACATATAGGTACTAATGACATAGGTAGGAAAAGGGATGAGGTCCTGAAAGGAGAATATAGGGAGCTAGGAAGGGAGTTGAGAAAAAGGACCGCAAAGGTAGTAATCTCGGGATTACTGCCTGTGCCACGCAACAGTGAGAGTAGGAATGCGATGAGGTGGAGGATAAATGCGTGGCTGAGGGATTGGAGCAGGGGGCAGGGATTCAAGTTTTTGGATCATTGGGACCTCTTTTGGCGCAGGCGTGACCTGTACAAAAAGGACGGGTTGCACTTGAATCCTAGGGGGACCAATATCCTGGCAGGGAGATTAGCGGGGGCTACTGAGGTGTCTTTAAACTAGAATGGTTGGGGGGTGGGAATCAAATTAAAGAGGCTAGGCGTGAGGAGGTTAGTTCACTACAGGGGGATGGGAACCAGTGCAGAGAGACAGAGGGGTGTAAAGTGAGGGTAGAAACAAAAAGTACTATGGAGAAAAGTAAAAGTGGCAGGCCGACAAATCCAGGGCAAGCATTAAAAAGGGCCACTTTTCAGCATAATTGTATAAGGGCTAAGAGAGTTGTAAAAGAGCGCCTGAAGGCTTTGTGTGTCAATGCAAGGAGCATTCGTAATAAGGTGGATGAATTGAAAGTGCAGGTTGTTATTAATGATTATGATATAGTTGGGATCACAGAGACATGGCTCCAGGGTGACCAGGGATGGGAGCTCAACGTTCAGGGATATTCAATATTCAGGAGGGATAGACATGAAGGAAGGGGAGGTGGGGTGGCGTTGCTGGTTAAAGAAGAGATTAACACAATAGAAAGGAAGGACATAAGCCGGGAAGATGTGGAATCGATATGGGTAGAGCAGCGTAACACTAAGGGGCAGAAGACGCTGGTGGGAGTTGTGTACAGGCCACCTAACAGTAGTAGTGAGGTCGGAGATGGTATTAAACAGGAAATTAGAAATGTGTGCAATAAAGGAACAGCAGTTATAATGGGTGACTTCAATCTACATGTAGATTGGGTGAACCAAATTGGTAAAGGTGCTGAGGAAGAGGATTTCTTGGAATGTATGCGGGATGGTTTTTTGAACCAACATGTCGAGGAACCGACTAGAGAGCAGGCTATTCTGGACTGAGTTTTGAGCAATGAGGAAGGGTTAATTAGCAATCTTGTCGTGAGAGGCCCCTTGGGTAAGAGTGACCATAATATGATGGAGAGTGACATAGTTAATTCAGAAACAAAGGTTCTGAACTTAAAGAGGGGTAACTTTGAAGGTATGAGACGTGAATTAGCTAAGATAGACTGGCAAATGACACTTAAAGGATTGACGGTGGATATGCAATGGCAAGCATTTAAAGGTTGCATGGATGAACTGCAACAAATGTTCATCCCAGTTTGGCAAAAGAATAAATCAAGGAAGGTAGTGCACCCGTGGCTGACAAGAGAAATTAGGGATAGTATCAATTCCAAAGAAGAAGCATACAAATTAGCCAGAGAAAGTGGCTCACCTGAGGACTGGGAGAAATTCAGGGTTCAGCAGAGGAGGACAAAGGGCTTAATTAGGAAGGGGAAAAAAGATTATGAGAGAAAACTGGCAGACAACATAAAAATGGACTGTAAAAGCTTTTATAGATATGTAAAAAGGAAAAGACTGGTAAAGACAAATGTAGGTCCCCTGCAGACAGAAACAGGTGAATTGATTATGGGGAGCAAGGACATGGCAGACCAATTGAATAATTACTTTGGTTCTGTCTTCACTAAGGAGGACATAAATAATCTTCCAGAAATAGTAGGGGACAGCGGGTCCAGTGAGATGGAGGAACTGAGCGAAATACATGTTAGTAGGGAAGTGGTGTTAGGTAAATTGAAGGGATTGAAGGCAGATAAATCCCCAGGGCCAGATGGTCTGCATCCCAGGGTGCTTAAGGAAGTAGCCCAAGAAATAGTGGATGCATTAGTGATAATTTTTCAAAACTTGTTAGATTCTGGACTAGTTCCCGAGGATTGGAGGGTGGCTAATGTAACTCCACTTTTTAAAAAAGGAGGGAGAGAGAAACCAGGGAATTATAGGCCGGTTAGCCTAACGTCGGTGGTGGGGAAACTGCTGGAGTCAGTTATCAAGGATGTGATAACAGCACATTTGGAAAGCGGTGAAATGATCGGACAAAGTCAGCATGGATTTGTGAAAGGAAAATCATGTCTGACGAATCTCATAGAATTTTTTGAGGATGTAACTAGTAGAGTGGATAGGGGAGAACCAGTGGATGTGGTATGTTTGGATTTTCAGAAGGCTTTTGACAAGGTCCCACACAGGAGATTAGTGTGCAAACTTAAAGCACACGGTATTGGGGGTAAGGTATTGGTGTGGGTGGAGAGTTGGTTAGCAGACAGGAAGCAAAGAGTGGGAATAAACAGGACCTTTTCAGAATGGCAGGCGGTGACTAGTGGGGTACCGCAAGGCTCAGTGCTGGGACCCCAGTTGTTTACAATATATATTAATGACTTGGATGAGGGAATTAAATGCAGCATCTCCAAGTTTGTGGATGACACGAAGCTGGGTGGCAGTGTTAGCTGTGAGGAGGATGCTAAGAGGATGAAGGGTGACTTGGATAGGTTGGGTGAGTGGGCAAATTCATGGCAGATGCAATTTAATGTGGATAAATGTGAAGTTATACACTTTGGTGGCAAAGATAGGAAAACAGATTATTATCTGAATGGTGGCCGATTAGGAAAAGGGGAGGTGCAACGAGACCTGGGTGTCATTATACACCAGTCATTGAAAGTGGGCATGCAGGTACAGCAGGCGGTGAAAAAGGCGAATGGTATGCTGGCATTTATAGCGAGAGGATTCGAGTACAGGAGCAGGGAGGTACTACTGCAGTTGTACAAGGCCTTGGTGAGACCACACCTGGAGTATTGTGTGCAGTCTTGGTCCCCTAATCTGAGGAAAGACATCCTTGCCATAGAGGGAGTACAGAGAAGGTTCACCAGATTGATTCCTGGGATGGCAGGACTTTCATATGAAGAAAGACTGGATGAACTGGGCTTGTACTCGTTGGAATTTAGAAGATTGAGGGGGGATCTGATTGAAACGTATAAGATCCTAAAGGGATTGGACAGGCTAGATGCAGGAAGATTGTTCCCGATGTTGGGGAAGTTCAGAACGAGGGGTCATAGTTTGAGGATAGAGGGGAAGCCTTTTAGGACCGAGATTAGGAAAAACTTCTTCGCACAGAGAGTGGTGAATCTGTGGAATTCTCTGCCACAGGAAACAGTTGAGGCCAGTTCATTGGCTATATTTAAGAGGGAGTTAGATATGGCCCTTGTGGCTACGGGGGTCAGGGGGTATGGAGGGAAGGCTGGGGCGGTGTTCTGAGTTGGATGATCAGCCATGATCATAATAAATAGCGGTGCAGGCTCAAAGGGCCGAATGGCCTACTCCTGCACCTATTTTCTATGTTTCTATGTAATCTGAAATGCTGACTGTTTATTTTCCTCTGCAGATGGTGTCTGACCCTTGAGCTCTTCCAGCAGTTTGGTTCTCGTATCCAACATCTTCTCTCTTTATTTTGTATTTCTACAGCTGCATGATCTTTTAATTTTCTTTTAAGTTGCAAGTGAACTGGCTCAATTTCAGACAGTTAACATGAGAGGAATGGAGCTGGTGACAAGAGAACAGAGTTTCTGATGAGAAGTTAAGAAAAATGGCTTTGGTTTTTGAAATGTCTTAGTAAATATCTGTCAAGTATTGGAACTTGGAACTCATTGCTGGCTTACAGGAAAACATTCTTATTTAGAGCTCTGGATTGAGCCTCAGTCAAATTCAAGCCTCCTCCATTTGTGACAAAATATGAATGGTTCCGACCATGCCTTTTTTTTTTGGCATTTTCCCTAAAACGTGTCTAGCAGGAGAGCATAAAAGAACAGTGATTCCACATCATTTACGCTGTAGTGAACACCGAATCATCCTTTGCCAGGTTAGAGTTAGGACTGATTTTAATGGAAAGAAAGTTCACTATAGGACCAACTAATAGAGTTATTTTACATTCTTTATTTGCTGACTTGTTTAATTGCTTATTCGTTTACTTCTAATTGTATTTTTTTTAGATTATGAGGACACTCAGTCCTCGTTTATTGTCATTTAGAAATGCATGCATTAAAAAATGATACAAAGTTCCTCCATAATGATATCACAAGAAAACACAGGACAAACCAAGACTAAAACTGACAAAACCACATAATTATAACATATAGTTACAACAGGGCAAAGCAATACCATAATTTGATAAAGAGCACACCACGGGCACGGTAAAAAAAGAGTCTCAAAGTCCTGATAGACTCATCATCTCACGCAGGCGGCAGAAGGGAGGAACTCCCCCTGCCATGAACCTGCAGGCGCCACCAACTTGCCGATGCAGCACCATCGGAAACACCCGACTGCAGTGGACTCTGAGTCCGTCCGAAAACTTCAAGCCTCCAACCAGCCCTTCCAATACAGCCTCCTCGAGCACCATCCTCTGCCGAGCGCTTCGACCCTGCCCTGGCTGCCCAGCAACAAGCAAAGCCGAGGACTCGGGGCCTTCTCCTCCAGAGATTCTGGACCACACAGTGGCAGCAGCAATGAAGCAGGCATTTCAGAAGTTTCACCAGATGTTCTTCCATGCTCTCACGTCCATCTCCATCAAAACAGGATTGTGCACGGCACCCTACTTGACAAATAACAGACCAGAGTGGCTGCTGCGAGCTGCGTCGTGCCGCCATTTCTCCTCCTGCCAAGTCTTTTGCTCTATTGCTAATACTTTCCAATAACTTTCAGATGTTCTAGTACATTTCTGAATACCAGAAATGCTGGAAAAATGGTTAAACAATATTTTTCACAGCTTTGACATGTGGATCAGCTAGAGGCCTGGCGTAGGCGGATGTCAAAGGCATTTTTTTCCCATCACACATGATAGGATGACGCCCAGAAGGGCCCACTGCTGTTCAAGGCCTCACTATTGAGGACAGGGCCAATTTTGTGGAGTATTTTGTCCTCAAGAGATCCATCTATCAAAGTATAGATTTTTTTTTCCTGTCTGTCAGCATTGAGCTCAGGCCACCACACACAGTCCTCTCAGCAATATTGAGGTCTGTTTGCTTGGACTATGTAAGCGTTTAGTTGGCATGCACACTTTCCCTGTTATGGGCATGCATGCAACGAGTGGAAGGGAATTGTGGGTAAGAAGATGGTAGCCTTATGTACTGAACTAGTTTAGAGAAAGTAAAGTTGATTAAAGAAAATAGAATCTTGACTTTGTCGTTTGAGCATGCACAAGCAGAAGTTTGTCTCACATATTTCACAATAGATTTACTGGTATTTATATGCTACACACATTTAAATCTGCCTTAACGCTGATGCTCTTTGAGATAATGTGTGCACAGCTTTGGCAATCTTGCCATTCGGATGACACTAAGTGCTTGAGATTCTCAGATTGTTGAAAAGCTGAAATTTCCATAAACCTGTAACAGGTTAACCATCATCTAAAAGAGAACAATTATATTTTTATCGGCACGTTTACCAGAATTTTCCAGCAAATATTTTACCTGAAGGAGTAAACAATGTTTTGAAGTTCTCTGATCTGTGCACCATTTTGCTAGATATTGCCAGATTACCTCTATTCTTGTTCTCAGTACTTCATAACTTTGGCTAATATTTTGTCTTTACAAAGTTATTAGCCATGCAGTTGCTTAGTTTGTTAGTAGCTCCCACATAATAAATAACATGATATCATCTGCCAAATCTGAAGGTTAATTCTCAGCCTTTGTTCATTTCATTCCCAGATGTTTTTCATTTGTTCTGTTTTTCCAACTTATTTGTGCTGTTTAAACAGTGAAAGAATATACTGTTGTTCCATTGAAGGTTTCCTTCAGTGTTTTCAGACCACATTGTGTTTCTTGATTACATCGCTATCTTTTGATGGTTGACCAATATTCAAAATTTCCCAACAGATTGCTTAATGTAAAGAGTTCATTGTTATATAAATCCAGACTGCTTACAAAGATTTGACAAGTTCTTGATGACTTGGTTCTGTGGCCTGTGCTGGAATCTTCTGAAATTGGACAGAAACTGTTTTATGATAGCTGAATAAATGTTAAGGAATACTGAGAGTCTGATTCATTTGCCAGAATTACGAAAAAGGAATTCATTTAAATGAAATTGTGAATGGAATGTTTTGGTGAAGAACCAACCCATTCAGTTTATCAAACCTCTGCTGGGATTTTTCTGCTTGATCCACCTAACTTTCCATGGCCTTTAGTTATTCACCATTGTTATTTTGACTTCTTGCAGTTGTATACAGTGAATCATTGGCTTGTTTTACATCTGTTCCACTGTTTTAATCTCAGTCAGGTCCTAGAGATCAACTCTCATGTCCAAAGATGTCTTGCAAATAATGATTTACATTTTGAGGCATATTTATTGCTTGCAGATTCCAGATTCAATGGTTTGGTAACCTTTTTGTAGTGTAATTGGCTGGGTGCTGATTGTTGAGGCAAAATTCTACAGCTGTCCTTCAGAATTTTCCACAGAATCGTTGACTTTCACCTAAGAAGGAAATGGGTCCTCAGTCTGATCTGAACGAGACCACCTTCAACATTGTGGCACTTGCTCTTGTAACACCCTGTAGCTTCAGACCAGATGATATCCTCATGGAGCGGTGATGATGATGACTCAGGCCTGAGAGGCCAGCCACTGCACCTTACAAGACGCAGTTCAAAAGACTGTGTGGGGCGCCACTCCTCGCACAGACATTTCGCAGTATTATTTTACGAGGCCGAGTTATGAGCTCGACGTCAACTGGGCGCGGATGAAGAGTGCGCACGGGGGCGGTCTGTCACTGAATCGAACTCGGGAGCCTCCGTTCTCGAGCCCGGTGCTGATCTCACTGCGCCACCAGACGACCATGGAGTGGATGGACCTTAAACTCACAGTCTTCTGAATCTGCAAGACGTGGCAAACTGCAGAACTGGCAACTCATCTTGTGCTTTTAGAACATAGAACAGTGCAGCAAGTACAGTCCCTTTGGCCCACAGTGTTTTGTTGAATTTTACTTTCATCCATGTGTCTATCTAGGATTCTCTTAAATGTCTCTGTGTATCTGCCTCTACCACCACCTCTGGCAGTGAGTTCCTTGCACTTCCCACCCTCCGTGTAAATAAAAAAAACTACCCCAACATCCCCTATACTTTCCTCCAAACACCTTAAAATTATGCCTTGTCATATTAGCCATTACAACCTGGGGTAAAAGGTGCTGGGTATCAAATATCTAATGTAGTTTTGCTGCTGGATCTAGGTGTTTAGAGCCATATCCTGATAACTCCCTTATTTATGTGCATACATTTGATTTTCCTTTGTTCTGCCTAGATTGTTTTTCCTTTTATTCTGCTTTTGCTACAGTCATACACCTGTTTGTGCCTTGTATTTGTTACATTCATTTGTTTCCTTTCAGTATAGAGAAGTACTGAAAGTCCTTAGTCAGGATTTATCTTCACTTTCAAAGCTGTTCCACACTGGATAAGGTTAACTGAGGTTGCTGAATACCTTGTCCTTGTATATTCTTCCTCCAACAGAGTGGCATTCCTAAATCCTCATTGTAACTCATGGTGAGCTATTTTTCCTTTCAGATGTCAAACTCTTTTTGTAAAAGCAGAAGATTCTGCATTCGCTGGATATTTTGAGCAACACACACAAAATGTAGGAGGAACTCTGCAAGCCGAGCAGCATCCGTGGAGGGGAATAAACAGTCGCTGTTTTGGCCCTGATTAAGGGGGTCGGCCGGAAACCTTGACTGTTTATTCCCTTTAGTAGATGTTGCCTGACTTGCTGAGTTCCTTCAGCATTTTGTGTGTTACTTCTATTTCTTTTTGGTGTTCTGGTCCTTGTCTTAGAATATGCTACAGTATTCTAAATAAACAGAACACAAATTAATAAATATTAGTAATCGGCCTGTGGCATCTCTTATACAAAGAAGGGCATGAAATATTCGATATTCTTAGTGAATTCCTCTTCTGGAAACAGCAGTCCATCACTACTACTACTACTACTGCCAACATCATCAGTCTTCCTGCTGACTGGCTGCTGCAGGCAGACTTGATACAGGTGTCCCCTGCTTTTCGAACGTTTGCTTTATGAAACTTCACTGTTATGAAAGACCTACATTAGTACCCTGTTTTTGCTTTCAGAAGGTGCTTTCACTGTTGCAAAGAAAGGCAGCGTGCGCCCCGAGCAGCCGCTCTGCCCTGGATTCGGAATGGCGTTGCTTAAACACGTTGCATTGAGCAGACGTTAGCAAGATGAGTTCTAAGGTGTTGGAAAAGCCTAAAAGAGCTCGTAAGGGTGTTACACTTAGCGTAAAACTAGACATAATTAAGCGTTTCGACGGTGGTGAACGAAGCAAGGACAAAGTGAGTTTGGCTTGTGGAAGTTGAAGATGATGTCGAAGAGGTTTTGGCATCCCATGACCAAGAACTGATAGATGAAGAGCTGATGCAATTGGAAGAGGGAAGGATAACAATCGAAACCGAATGCAACCGAATGCAGAAAGTGAAGCAACTGCGTGAGATTTTCGCTGCAATGATAAAGTACGACTTTAATTTTGAAACGGTACGTAGGTTTAGGGGATATTTGCAGGATGGTTTGTGTGCTTACAAACAACTGTATGATAGAAAAATGCGCGAGGCTCAGCAGTCAAGCAAGCCTTCCACATCAGCCACAGCAGACGACGAAACTCGACCTTCGACATCGAGGCGGGCAGTCATAGGAGAAGATGAGCTGCCTGCTCTGATCGACGATGAGATGACACCCCCGTGTCCCAGCACCCCAACACCCGGGCCCCGGACAGATACTGTACCCATTCGCGAAGAACGCAGCGGTAGCCGGGAGGCACACAGCACATCTTTAAGAAAAAGCCAAAATAAACATGCTAATTAATTAGGTGCCGCCTAGCATGTAATTGTCGGCCCAGATCAGAGGCTATGCAATCTGTGAATGCTTACAAAATTTTCCCATATAAATAAATGGTAATTGCTTCTTCGCTTTATGACATTTCAGCTTACGAACAGTTTCAAAGGAATGCTGTACCTTCGGATGGCGGGGGAAACCTGCACTTCATTTTGTGTTGTAGAGTTATACAGAGCGGAAATAGGCACTTTGGCCCATCACATTCATGTCGACATTTTGGCCCTCCTGCATTAATCCCATTTGTCCACCTGCACTAATGCCAATTGCCTGCCTTTGGCCCTTATCTTTCAGTATGTTGATTATTTAACTGTCTGTCTAAATGAGTCTTAAATGTAGAAATTGTATCTGACTCTACTATCTCTGCTGGCAGTACAATCCAATTAGAAACATAGGAAACCTACAGTACAATACAGGCCCTTTGGTCCACAATGCTGTGCCAAACATGTAGTTACTTTAGAAATTTCCTAGGGTTACCCATAGCCCTCGATTTTTCTAAGCTCCATGTACCTATCCAGGAGTCTCTTAAAAGACCCTATCTTATTCGCCTGCACAATTGTCGCCGGCAGCCCATTCCAGGCACTCATCACTCTCTGCGTAAAAAAGCTTACCCCTGATATCTCTGTACCTACTTCCAAGCACCTTAAGACTGTGCCCTCTCATGCTAGCCATTACCAATTATCTGCCAATCTCTGCCAAGAAACCTACCCCTCAGAGCTTGAAAGCCATTTCCTCTCATTTAAACCTCTACCCTCTTGCTTTTTGATATCCCTACCCTTTCACAGCTCTGAATGAGAAGGTTCTTTTGTCAAAGCTTTTGGCACTTTGGCCTCCATAAATCTAGGTATCTGAGTACAGGAGATGTGATGTTATGTTGGAAGTTGTCTCAGACTTTGGTGAGGCCTAATTTGGAATATTGTCTGCAGTTTTGGTCACCTACTTACAGTATTGTAAATAAGATTGAAAGAGTACGGAGGAAATTCGCAAGGATGTCACCGGGTCTGAAGGACGTGAGCTGTCTGGAAAGGATGTTACTCCTTGGAAAGTGGAAGATCAAAAGGAGATTTGATAGAGTTATACAAAATTATGAGGAGTATAGGGTAAATGCAAGCAGGCCACTGAGCTACAACCAGAGATCATGGGTTAAGAGTGAAAGGTGACAAGTTTAAGGGGAACATGAGGGGAGACTTCTTTACTTAGAGGGTTGTGAGGGTGTGGAACAAGCTACCGCACAAGTGGTGCACGCAAGCCTGATTTCAATGCTTAAAAGAAATTTGGATAGGTATATGGATGGGAGGGGTATGGAAGGCTATGGTTCCGGTACAGGTCCTTGGGAGAGGCAATTTAAATAGCTCAGCACGGACTAGATGGGCTGAAGGGCTAATTTCAGTGCTGTACCAATCCCATTTGCCCACCCATGACTCTATTCAGCTGACCCTGTTTATTCTAGCAAAAGGTATTTAGTCTAGACCATTTCCCAGTTCTTTGTCATATAGCTCTATAGTTTAAGGAACTTATAAGATCGGACTAATTTTTTAAGTAAATATATTGAGGATTCTGATTAAACCATTAATAGAGAAAATAATTTTTCTCAACTCAACACCAGTCCCTCTACCATTTATCTTAATTCTTTGTGCCTAGTAATTGATCTCTCTACTAATAGTCTTCTTCCTGTTCACCTAATCATATAATTTTCATTCCACAAATGCCTCTTTATCAGTAAGTTTTTTTAAATCTTAAAGTAGTAGCTTCTAAAGCTAACAATGACTGTAAATTGAATGACAGCCCAAGATTGACCTGCGGCACAGTTTAGGTTCTTTAGATGCTAATTTCAATGTAGGTTTGACTGGTGACCAAAGCTGCTTTGAAAGTCCAAAATAAAATTCTAAAGGCCTTGTATATTTTACAGATTATTTCTTCATACCGCAGGTACGGTAAAAGTGATTGCAGCTGAACTTCTAATTTCAATTAAGCATTTTTGTGGCTGTACAGCGGGTTATCCATTTTTAAAGAGGTGATTGAAGCCTAGAATTATGTTTTTAGCTACTCTATTGAGAGTACAGTTTCTTGTGAAACCGGCAATCTTAATCACTTGCGTCATTGTTGCTTCACAAATGCTCAAGAGCATCCCTTGCTTTCTCAGCTGGCAATTCATTTGACAACCTTAATGGTGCTGAGACTTATAGAAACTTATACCACAGTGTAATATTGGGACCATTGTGTTCATCCTAGCAGAAAGGGATTAATCTTTTTTTCTAGCTCTCCAAAAGTAGTCCTGCATCCATAACCCTGCAGTTTATAGCTCTTCAGATATACATCAGAATGTATCAGCATCATTAGATTCTGACTTTAATTTTTTTTCTCAATGCTATTATTATTCAGACCATTAGTTACTGATTATTCCCCATTACTATTGCAAGTAGCATGCATGCCAAGGTATGAGTTGTAGCAGTTGTGCCAGAATGATCCAATCGTTGAGCATTTGTAATGTGTGCACTTTTAAAATTATTATTTGCATCCTTGAGTCCAGTATAAAACATGTGTAGAACGTTATGAAAAATCTACAAGTAGACAGTGACAAATTTCATGAAAGTGCGCAGCTACAGATGCTGAGGATCTGGTTAGTTGGTGTCGCAACAACAACCTTTCGCTCAATGTCAGTAAGACGAAGGATTTGATTCTTCAAGAAGGGAAAGGCAGGATAATACATACCAGTCCTCACCGAGGGGTTAAGGGTGAGCAGTTGCAAGTTTGTGGGCATTGACACCTTAGAGGTTCTGTCCTGGACACAACATATCGATGCAATTGTGAGGAAGATACGGCGGGAGCTGTACTGTATTAGGAGTTTTGAGGAGATTTGGTATGTCACCAAAAACTCTCTCAAATTTCTACATATGTCGTCTGAGAACATTCTGAATGGTTGCACCCTGACATGGAAGCTTCAATGCACAGGAGCAAAAATAGTTGCAGAGGGTTGTATACTCAGTCAGTTCCACATGGGCACACCAGGCATAATGGGCATAAGCCTCCCCACCATCAAGGACACCTTTAAAAGGTGGTACTTCAACAAGGTATCATTAAGGACCCTTACTGTTCAGGACATTCTCACTTCTCATTACTAACCTCAGTGAGGATGTACTGGAGCCTAAAGTTGCACATTCAATATTTTAGGAACAGCTTCATTTCCTCTCCCATCTATAGCCTGGGTGATAGAACTTCTGCACGGTATTGCAGTAACTTTATGTCTTGCTGCTTTTGCACAAAAAAAAAATCATGACATGAGAGTGATGATAAACCTGATTCTGATATGGGTCTCTTGTCGACTGTGAGAGAGAAGGGGCAGAGAGAGGAGAATCATTTTTGTGAAAAGGGGAAAGGAGAAGGGAGGGAGCAGAAAGCACCAGAGAGACATTCTATAATGATCAATAAACCAATTGATTGGATTCTAATGACCTTGCCTGGTGTCTCAGTGCAGGATGTGTCTGTACCTGTGCCACCCCTCGCCCCTAGCACTCTTTCCCAAACCCCTCTTACCATTCCCAACATCCTTTGCTCCTGCCAGAGTTACTAATTCGCTCTCTGCTCCACGTTGGTAAATACAGTATGGTGCAAAAGTTTTGGGCACCTAGCTGTATATATGACTAAGACTTTTGCACAGAACAGTATATCTTTTTATGAATTGTTCTGTACTCTGCCAAAAAAACAACAAATTTTAAGACTTACTGTATGTTAGTGATAATAACCCTGATCCTGAATCTGAAACTGAAACAAAAAATACAGAAATCAAGCTGCCCAAAGAAGCAGTAGAAGTGGGTGTAATTGCAAAGTTTAAAAACCATTTGGACAGGTACATGGATCATAATGATTTCAAAAGATATAGTCAAAAGTAGCAAATGGGTCTAGCATTTTGGCTGGCATGGATGAGTTGGGATGAAGGGCCTATTTCATTGGTAGATAACTCTGACTCCATGAAATATTTGTCATATCAATCAGCATCCATGGAGAATTCGTATTTCAGGGCAATGAACGTTTCATCAGAAGTGTTCATATCTCATCACCTTGGCTGCCTTAGATAATACCAAACACCTATTGTCATACTGTTAAGAAGGTGTACAAGTAGACGAGTGCCATGATTTCCAGAGTTTATGTTGACCGTGCAATCAGTGACCAATAGAGATCCGAATGGTAGAATTAGAGCGGCTTCTCTGGATGTCTTTCATTTTGCACAGGTTCGTTTGCTTTTACTGATAGTTAAGGTAATCATGATTGTGCACTGGAAGTTTAAACATCTTGAATTTGTATGTGTAACATTTTACAGTTGCTTGAGTGGAATATTTCACTGGTGTTGAAAATTGCAATTTCAGTCCTAGTAAAATGTTTCAAACTATGAGCGAGCACAGGTTTGCCCAATTTCCATATCTCCTCTAACATAGAAGGAAGCCATTTTGTTCCATTAAGTTGTGCCAGCTCACAGTGCAATCCCATCCTCCAACTGATTTTACCTCTAGCCTGTTCTCACTCTCTGTCATAGACATCCCACCCTGCAAAAACTCATTTCAGGGAGGTAGCACCATCAATTTGTGGGAGACTCCTGGGAGGTGGGATGTCTGCAATAGAGTAGCTCCTTAACAGCTGGCCAGCTAGTTTAAATAATGTTAGCTATGCTAATGAACGAATGAGACCTGTTAAAGTCACCTCAACACGTCTTTTACAGTCTTAACCCAACATGGGCAATAGAAAAGTCACTGTTGCAAACAGTGCAGCGAGCAACACTCATTATTTTGACCCCTATTAGGCAGGAGTACACTTTAGTGTAGTCTGGGGTGACGTACGTTTTATACGTTTGTATTTTCTTTTTTTGGAACACTCTGCCACTCTGACTTTTTTTTGGAACTCCCTCGTTCTTGCTCTTGCTCGCTCTCTCTCCCTCGTGTGCGTGTTCTGTCGCTCGTGGTCGCTCTCTCTTGCGCTTGCTTTCTTGCTCTCTCTCTCACCCGTGGTTGCTGTCACTCACATTCACTCTCTCGCTCTTGCTTTCTCACTCTTGCTCTCTTGCGTTTGCTTTCTTGCTCTTGCTCTCGCTCTCTCTCTCACTCGCTCTCTTGCGTTTGCTTTCTCGCTCTTGCTCTCGCTCTCTTGCGCGCTCTTGCTCTCGCTCTCGCGCTCGCTCTCTTGCGTTTGCTTTCTCGCTCTTTCGCACGCACTTGCTTTCTCACTCTTGCGCTCGCTCTCTCGGTCTTTCTCGCACGTTCTGTCATGTTCGCTCTCAAAAAAATCACTTTCCAGGACATTGTATATAATTTGCGGGCATCAGGGTGCCACTATTAATATGTGGGAGACTCCCGGAACTTCCGGGAGAGGTGGGATGTCTGCTGTCAATTTCTCTCCAGATTCTGCTACTCATGATGAGCAATTTACTGTAAACCTACCAACCTACACATCTTCAGGAGAACCCATGCAGTCACAGGAAGCACATGCAAATTCAACACAGGGAAAATCAGAAAGTCAAGGTTGAACCTGGGTCAATGGAGATGTCAGCCTGCACCTCTGCTAGTTTGTTTCACGGTGCTGCCTGTAATTGCTAACTCTAAGTTAGGTTAGCAGAGGCATACGTGCTACAGTTGGCATCTCATTGTCAGTCTGGAAATATATAATTTGCACTCATATGGCTTCTACTTTTTTAACAAGTGTCCATGCATTTTTGACATGGGTAGGATTGGACCTCACTTTTAGAGGAATGGGGTGTAGGTGCAATGAATTCAATAATTTTCATGCCGAGAATGTAAGAAATAATTAATTGTAAAAATTCATTTGATAAAACATCTGATCAAATTATAAGCAATACTTTTGTCTAGACTTATTTCGATTGAATGGAATGAGTAACATCGGATAAACTCTGGATTTTTTAATTTTATAGTTAATAAAGTCGAATTTGTGTATCAAAATGTGAAAATATTTGTGGATGCCAATATTAAGTAGCTCTTTCCTTCAAAATGATTTATCATAAGGAAAAAGACTTCTTTAATAAGGAGACTTAGTGGGTTAAACTGCTGAACATTAATATTGAATTACAAAACTGCTGTGACCTGAAGTGTTAACTCTGTTTCTCATTTGGCAGATGCTGCCTGACCTACTGAGTATTTCTAACATTTTTTGATTTTATTTGTGAAAGTGCGTTTTTGGGTTTATTCTGAACTCATTAAGCTTAGCTGAGATAAGGTTAGAAGTTTTATACACACAATCTTACAGTTGTTGCAGCACAGAGAAAAACTATTTGGTCCATGAAGTCTGTGCCAACTCTTTGTAGAGAAATTAAAGCAGTTCCATTTCGCTGCTCTTCCCATGTGATCCTCGAAGAGTTTTATCTTACAATTCTTATCTAATTCCCTTCTGAAAACCACAATTGAATTTGTATTCATCGCAGTTTCAGGCAGCACTTTTCCAAATTATTCCTCATTGTAAAAATAAAACAAAATCTTCCTTCTGTTAATCATGGATAACTCATGAATGACTTCAACTGGTGTTCTCTGATCCTTGTATCCACTGTTAATGAGAGCATTTTCTCTTGGTTTCTCTTCGTTAACTCCATCAACTTTGTATACTAATCATACCTTAACATTCTTTTTCAAAAAGAATAATCTCAGATTTTAAAAACGCAAACACGAGGTAATCTGCAGATGCTGGAAATTCTAGCAACACACATCAAAGTTGCTGGTGAACGCAGCAGGCCAGGCAGCATCTCTAAGAAGAGGTACAGTCGACGTTTCAAGTCGAGACCCTTCTCAGGTTTTCTCGGATTTTCTTGTCTGACTTTGGTAACTTTAATTCATCATCCCTGGAACCATTGTAGAAAATGCTTATCCCTGGAGTCATTCCAGAAAGAAATAGTAGTGTTCATGTAGATAAGGAAAGAATGAGGAAGAAAAGCATAGTGTTCAAAAGAACAACTTCTTGTGAAACCCTGATGTTATAAGCCCTGTGTAAGGTATATTTTTAATGACTAAGACAACTGTTGTTTTCAAGAATGTGTATTATCAAGTTCTGAAAAAAGGAGAGATGGTAGAATAGTTCCGGAAATCACTTTGCTCTGCATTCGTTTGACAAGTTTGTGTTGCGATTTGGAAATGAGAAAAATATAATTAATGTTTCCAGTCCAGATCTATTAGGACAACAAAATGTCTTCCAAACCAATTTTGAAGTTTCCACCTGTGAAGATAATGATTATTTTATTACAAGGCAAGTTATGTAAAATGTCTCAGTAGAAGATATGTTTTCTCAAGATAATTATTTCTTTTCTCCTTCACAAATGCTGCTTTCACATTCTTAGAGACAGAATTGATAAGTTCACTGTCCAGCAATACAATGACCTTTGTTTAGATCAGTTGCATAACTTGTTCCATTCCCTGGTTTTAGTTCTCAAATATAATCTACACTGTGGTAAGCATTAATAACCATAACCAGGAGAGGTATAATCTTCTGAAGGTTCTGTATTACCTTTGGTAATTTCTTTGCTCTGTTCTCATAGAGATCTTGGAGCAATTTATGGCAAAGGGGTAAGACCGGGAGGGGCTGAAGTGAGAAAGTGCTGAACAGAAAGACCCTTCCAGCAAGATGGCAATGCACTCAGGCACAGCGGTTTCTCTGGGGCCAATCAAAGGTGATTTTTAATGCATTTTTTATGAATGCAAGACCTGGCTGGGCATTAAGAACTTAATGGGGCAGGTCTATCCCATCAGCAAGTCACTTGTTGGCAGAAGAAGTGAAGGAGCTGGACTTGGTGCAGAACGTGCTACTGCCTGCTACAGAGGGGCATTGGTGCTTGAAGGCAGTATGCAGCCTAACAGTGAGTGATTGTCTTTGTTGCTTTTCTTGTGAGCACAAGACCCTGTTGCATATTGGTAATGTGGAATGCTGCAAGTCACTGGGCTTATTGGCTGGACAGACAACCAGGCTGGCTTCAGTGCTGCTTTCCAGTGTTTGCTCAGCAGAAGACAAGCTGTATTATGTTCAACTACAGACTACTACAACATCCATGGATTCAGGGACTTGGGCTACATTTTTTTGTGTGATTTGGTTTACTGCTATACTGTATGTACCTTGTTTAGTGTATAACTGTTGGTACTGTGTTTGTGTACCTTGACTCCAGAGCAATGCTGTTTCATTTGGCTGTATTCATGGGTATCCATGTATGATTGAATGGCAATTAAAATTTAATTTGAAGTCGTACTTGACACTCAAAGCAAGGAATTCCGTTATTACAGAATAGCTACTTCTCACTGTTTCCCATATTAATGTGACTAGATTCTAGTTTTGTAATGCTGCCATCAGTCAGGAAATGTGACTCTCAACTTCCCTGTCCTGTATTGTGCCACAGTACTTATTTGACTGGCTCAGATGAGTTTCTGGTCTATCGTGACTGATGAAACTATTGATTATCAAAGTCAGATGGAAGCTATATTCCACAATTTAGCCCGTGCTTGTATGTCACCTAGCTCTTGCTGTGTAGAGACATAGACTATTTCACTCACTGAGGAAATGGACTGTGCAATCCTCACTAAGCATCCCCACTTGAGATCTGAAGGGAGGAGTTCATTGGCTAAGCAGCTGAAAATGTTTGGGTTTTGGATATTTTTGCAAGGAACTCCTGCACTGATGTCTTGGCGCTGAAACAGTTCAACAACCACAACAATTTTCCTTTGTGCTAAGTGTGTTTCCAGTCATTGGAGCATTTCCTCCTTGATGTCTAATAACTTCAGCCTTATCTTGGCTCCTTGATGCCATGCCTGGTCAAATGCTGCCTTGATGTCAAGGACAGACACTGTTGCTTTATCTTTAAATTCATTTCTGTGGTCTATTCCTTTGATGAGGCCTGCAGATGGCGAGATCCGAACTTTGCATCAATGAGCAGGTGTGCAATGCTGTCTGATTGGACTGTGCATGATACATTCCATCATTTTGCTACTGATTAGGAGTAAACTGATTGAATACTAATTAGCCAGATTGGAGTTGTCAATTCTTTTTGTGAACATTGTTAGGTAACTGTACTGCAATAATTTGATTTGAGGCAAAATTGATTTTAGAGTGCATGTCGTCAATCCTACATCTAAGATGTTGTCTTATCCTATAGCCTTTGCTGCATTCAATGCTCTCAGTCATTTCTTGATGTTATAAGCGGTGAATCAAATTGATGGAAGGCTGGATTTGTGAATGTTGGGAATGGGACATCCACTTGGGACTTCTACGTGACTGTGACTATGAATGTTTCAGCCTTCCCTTTAGCACAATTGTGTGTTCAATACTGCGGAATCGAGATGTCCTTGGTTCCTTTCTCTCTTGTAAGCTGTTTGGTTGTCCACTTCCATTCATGATTAGTTATGGCCAGATTGTAGAACTTCTATTTATTTTATTTTGAGATACGGCATGGTATCGTTTGGTTCTGACAATTGTGTGCTGTTTTTGCTTCAGATTAATATTTCAGATATCTGACCTAATACTTTCCACTTGTATAAAAAGGGTACATTTCGAATGCCAGTCTTTCACAAGAATGTGACTAGGCCACCAGAGATGCTGGTGAGTCAGGCACAGTCTCGTGTTCTTATCAGTCATGTAAAAAATGCCGAAAGAAAACCTTGGTTTGAAGTAGGTACATGTATTCCCCAAGGGTTTGAATGGCATATGTCTTAGAGAAAGTGTAAGAAATCTTTCCCTATCGAAAGTTAAACTGATTCAGAATCTTTCCATTGTTGTTTATGCTAGAGATCTTATTGTATTTCCCACAATGCCTTAAAATAACAATGAAATTATTAGAAATAGTTGTGAGAATGACTGAGACATCCGAGTTGATAGCTGAAAGTGCATGTACCAGCTCATTTGGGGATTCAGCTGTGTGTGTAGCTGGATCCTGCACTGATCTGTGCAAAATTGATGCCATAGAACAATCCTCTAAGGAAGAGAGTGTGTTTTGTTTATTAGTATCCTGAGGATGGTGTTGAAACAGGATTTTATTTTGTGCTTAAAATTCACCATCAAAGATATCATAAATAGCAGAAAAGAGAGAGTTTGACTTCCTATCTCTTTATCTGGAGACACTGCTACACCCATCCCTTAACATAGTACGCCAATAAGCTGTTTTGACCTTGAATATTGTTACAAAATATGGCGTGGTTACTGTTATATGTGATTTTACTGTAGCGAGGAGCTCACTTATAATGGAGTGGTGTAATGATGTATGCCATTCACATACTTCTATATATAACCCATAATGAATTATGTAAACAACAAAGAATGCTGAATTAAGCAATATATTTACAATATTACACAAATATTACTGAAGTATTAAATACACAAAAGTTACATCTAATGATGCTGACAACCTGTCTTTGATATCCCCCTTAAACGTTCTTCCACTCACCTTGAAAGGATGTCCTCTGTTATTGGCCATTATTGTCCTGGGAGAGAAGTGCTGGCTGTCGACTCTCCTTATGCTTTTTATAATCTGATACACCTCTATCTACTTTTACTCTAAAGTTAGAAGCCCCAGCTCGCTCAACCTATACTTATAAGACATGTTCTCTAACCCAGTCAGCATCCTGGTAAGTCTGCTCTGCATCTTCTCTAAAACTTCTACGTCCTCCTATAATGAGGCAACCAGAACTGAACATAATACTCCAAGTGTAGTCTAACCAGAGTTTAATATAACTGCAATGTTACTTTGTCACCCTTGAACTCAATTTTCCAACTAATGAAGGCCAGCAGAGCCTATAAACTTGTGTGGCAACTTTGAGTTACTGTGAAATTGAGCGACTCTACTAAGAATTTTACCATTAACTTAGGACCCTGTCTTCAAGTTTGATTCTCCAACATGTAACATTTCAAATGTTTCGAGACTGAACTTAATCTGCCGCTTCTCCACCCAACTCTGCATCCTCTTCAATTGTGCAACATTTACCATTGTAACCAAAGACAACCTTCTGCACCATTTACAATACCTGCAGCCTTTGTGTCATCTGCAAACTTACTAACACACCCCCTCCATTTCCTCATCCAAGTCATTATTAAAAAACACAAAGAGCAGCCATCTCAGAACAGACCCTTGCAGAACACCCCTGATCACCCACCTGCAGGCAGAATATACTGATTCTACTACCATCCTCTGTCTTCTGTGGGCAAGCCAATTCTGAATCCACACAACCAAGTTTCAATGGATCCCATGCCTCCTGACTTTCTGAATGAGCTTACCATGGGGAGCCCTGTCAAATGCCTTATTAAAATCTATCTGCAATACACCTCAACTCCAGCTCCATCAATTTGTTTTGTCTATTCATTGAGAAACCCAACTCAGGCTCGTGAGGCACAATCTGCCCCTCTCAAAGCCATGTTGACTAGACTTCATAACTAGCACTTGATCTGTAGCTATCTTTGACTTGATGATGAAGTGTTCATTCATACGCTTTTCAAATGTGTTGTGGAAACCTGCCTCCACCATTTTCTGGGTTCTAGATTGCAACTATCATCTGGGTGGGGGAAAATAATTCTTCAGATCTGCTCTAAACCTCTACACTTAAGCATATGCTCTCTGGTTTTGGGTCTCGTCGTTCAAGTTAATGGACTTACCATGATTTACCAGGGCGCTAACGGTATTGGAGAACAAGTCTTATGAGGATATGTTGAGCGAACTGCAGCTTTTCTTTTTGACACGAAGTTGCATGAGAGGGGACTTAATAAAGGTATAAGATAATAAGAGGCATAGATTGAGTGGACAGCCTGGAACTCTTTTTTTTCCCCAGAGTGGAAATAGCTAATATGAGGGGAAAACTTTTAAGGTGTAAGGTATGGAGTGATTGTCAGAGGTGCGTGGAACACACCCCCAGGTTGGTGGTTGAGGCAGATACATTTGGGGCATTTAAGGTACTCTTAGATAGGTGCCTGGATGAAAGAGAAATGGAGGGTTATCTGGGAGGGAAGGGTTAGATTGATCTTAAACCTGTTTTTTTTTTGTAATTTATTTTTATAGAATTTCATCATTAAACATTTCCATAAGATGCATTTCAGATACTGTACATATATATATATAAAATCATATTGTCACAAATCTCCACATAATATTTAATTGAGGTATACACTTATAGAAAGGAGAGGAAAGAAAGAACAATCGAAAGAAGAAAACTATGTACAGAGTAGGGAGTGATCTTTTTTTTTACAACATATTCATTGACTTGTGAGAATAAAATCAAGCCTATGAGGTGTTATGTAGTTAAATCATTTTTTTCCAGTATGAATAAAATTGTTCCAACTTATGATTAACAGATGCTGTTATCTTCTCCATTTTGTAAAGATCAACACAAAATCATGGGCTGAAGGGCCTGTACTGTTCTATGTTAGACCATTGCTTTCCTCTTGCCCTGCAAGTTGGTTACATTCAGCGTGTTCCCTTAATTAAAATATATTATAATTAATATATTTATAATTAATATTAAAATAACTGTGGCATCACCAGATTGTTATTAAAATTCAACTGGTTCACTCACACCCTTTAGCCAAGGAAATGAGTCATCCTTTAACACACGTTACCTTAGCAAACTTGTCCAACTTTGTGTCTGACCGTATGATTCCCTTCCAATGCTTCTCAGTCTCACAAAGCTCCTACACTGTTGGCAGAGTCATTGGGCATCTCTGTTCTAATCTGTGGAGCACCCTAATACTGCCTGTTCAGTTTGGATGTTTCTCCTAGATGGATCCTTTTAACTTTGATCATCTTTCCTGCCCTTGGTATTGTGGAAATGCAGATTGCAGTGGTTAATTATAAGCTGTCAATTATTGCCTTGCTTTTTGTTTGGTCAAGGATTGTCTGAAATTGCACACAACAGCTTACATGTTTTGAGTCTTCACGGTGATGTAGCCAGCTCAGAAATAGCCAGCAATTGAGAAATTGCTACGTATTATTTGCATATTCACAGATTGGAATTAGTGCATTGGCTAACTTGGATGTCAGAATTCTGTGTTCTTCCTTTTCTATTTAACGTTCAGATTCCAGTTTGGCATAGTTTGCAGTAATGCTAATCATTTGCCTTGATGTAAGGTCCAGGAACCCAGATGGCTCACGGATCAGTGGTGAAGAGTCTGAAAATAATGTAATATTCAGCACCACTGTGTCCTGGGGTATAGTGGATTCCATACTACAATCCTTGACAGATCTTCAGCCAAGACCTCAGATATCTGCTCGTACCACAGAAATCCTGCCAATTGTAGTGGACTCAGAACAATACCTGCTATTACAGATCAAGGTATTCTTTTGGGGGTGGAGGGGTGTGGAATAGAGGAAATGTAACAAATTTTGGAATGTTTTCCAGTTTCTTCCTCATAAGCAAAAGCTTTATGATATTAAACATCTCTTGGTATTTGCTCTTCAAAATACCTGCAGAGCCCAAAATTTGTTTCCAGATCTGCTATAACTGGTTCAGTTGAATTTAATGTGAAAGAAAGAAGCTCTTGCTCTAACCTGGCATATTTCATATTACACGATGGCCAATAAACTACTTCTGACCTTCAGTCCCTATTTCATTGTAGGAAAACAAGGAAGTCAATTTGTAATTACTAGATTTGCACAAACAGCAATGTGACAATGACTACATAATCTATCATGAGGGAAAGTTAGGGAAAAAGCTATAGTTCAAGAAAGAGATAAAGATTAGCTTTATTTGTCACATGTACATGGAAACATCCAATGAAAGGTGTCATTCTGCATCAAGTTATTTCAGAGAGGATCTTGTTGGGGTCACATTAAGCCCACACCTTGTACACTCAGGGGCCATTTCATTTGGCACCTCCTGTACTGAATAAAGTGGCCACTGAGTGTACATTTGTTGAAATCTTTGAGGTTCAATGTGTTGTGTGTTCAGAGACGCTGTTCTGCGGACCACTGTTGTAACATGGGGTTATTTGAGTTACTGGTTGCCTTCCTGTCAGCTTGAAACAGTATGGCCATTCTCCTCCGACTTCTTTCCAACAAGGCATTTTCACTGTCAGAACTGCCACTCACTTGATGGTGATTTTTTTTTTTTTTTGCTTTTTACACCATTCTCAATAAACTCTAGAGACTGTTGTGTATGAAAATCTCAGGAGATTAGCGGTTTTTGATATACTCAAACCACGCCATCTGGCATCAACAAGCATTTCACAATCAAAGTCTCTTAGATCACATTTCTTCCCTATTCTAACGTTCGGTCTGAACAACAACTGAATCACTTGAGCATGTCTACATGCCTTCATGCATTGAGTTGCTGGCACATGATTGGCCAATCAGCTATTTGCATTAATGAGCAGGTGTGGCTAATACAGGGGCCACCAAGTTTATACTCCCCTGTATCTGTATGAAATAGTGTGTGTGATTATATGATAAAGCAGAAGTGACTCGTGCCTCCGCTGACAGTAGTAGTATTTCTGAATCGGAGGTTCGTGAATTCGCGTTCCATCTTGTAGACATGAGTATGAAGTACTTCATTTCACAGTAAAGAACTGTGTTAATGAACATGAAGTCTGTGACAGTGTGCAGAATGTTAATTTTATAACATTTTGATAAAGGAAATCATTTTGGAACTATGATAAAGTAACTCAAACTACTCAGCAAATTTGTATTATTTTAACAGCAGAAAATTCTGAAATTATCGAGCAGCTAAGACTGCAACTATGGAGAGGTACACAGTTAATACTTTGCAGATGGCAGGAAAATCATTAGTTTTATTGACAGGCAGATAGCCAGAGACTGCGTTACTATATTCTCATTTGGTACCACTCTGTATTCTTCATTTGCTAAAATGGGTGGGACAATGGCAGATGGAACTTAATCCTCATAAGCGTAAGAGGATGTGCTTTGGGCTGTGTACATTGAATGATAAGGCATTGGGGGAAAAGGAGAACTCAGCATAGGAGTCCAAGATTCCTTGAATATGGTAGCAGAAGTGATGAAGAAGACAGATGGAATAGTTGCCTTTCTTAACTACAGCACAGAATATGAGCAGAGGGATTATAAAACTTCGGTTATTCTACAAGTGGAATACTGTGTACATTTCTGGTTATCACACTACAAGAAGGAAGTGTCTGCACCACGGAGGGTGCAGAGAACATGTACCAAATTTTGCTTGGAATTGAGCACTTGGTCTTCAGGATAGACTGGTAGTCGAGTTATGGAGAATACAGCATGAATGCAGGCCCTTCAGCTCAATAAGTCCATACAGCCCATAGTGCAGGCTCTGCTCGTTCTAATTTCTGACTTTCACAAGACAAAATCACAAGACAAAGGAGCAGAAGTAGGTCATTCGGCCCATTGAGTCTGCTCCGCAGCTCCCCCATGAGCTAAACTATTCACCCATCTAGTTCCAATTTCCGGCTTTTTCCCCATATCCCTTGATACCCTGACTAATTAGATACCTGTCAATCTCCTCCTTAAACACCCTCAATGATCGGGCCTCCACAACCATATGTGGCAACGAATTCCACAAATCCACGACCCTCTGGCTAAAAAAAATTTCTCCTCATCTCTGTTTTAACTGAGTACCCTCTAATTCTAAGACTATGGCCTCTTGTCCTGGACTCACCCACCAAGGGAAACAACCTTTCCACATCTAAAACAACCTTTCAACCCATGTCCCTCTAAGCCTTGCTCCTCAATGTATCTATCAATGCTTCTTAAATAATACTATTGTGACTGCCTCAACTGCTTCCTCAGTCAGTTTCTTATCCACATAGTCACCACCCTCTGCATGAAAAAATTGCTCCTCAGCAATTATAAATCTATGCCCCCTTGTTTTGGAACTCCTAGTTTTGGAAAAGATAGTTCCTAGCCACCTGGAGGATTGAATATATTCAAGGCAGAGATTGGTTCTTTTTTTTTGGAGATTGTGGAGCAACCCAGTCAGTTTACTAATTTTTTCTGGTGTTCTGGCCTGTATATGACTTCAGTTCTGTCCTGACATGATTGACTTTGGCTACCTTAAGAAGTTATTCAGCTGCAGCATGTAGGTGTTAACAGTAACTACCAGGCTTGTTTCTGATGCCTACATCTCAGGAATAAGTAATTCCAAAAAAGCCTTGCCAATCCTGTTATTCAGTTCATTCCATTGTGATTACAATTCTCCTGCAATTGCTAATTCCCTGCTTTGCTTAATTTACACTAAAACTTTAAAGTTCCAGATCTGTAGAATAATGTTTACTAACAGAAAGTAATTTTTTAACATGATAACCACCTTTTGGTAGATATGTGAGTGCATCTCGGGAGTGGGTACGACAAATGAAGTATCTTTTGTATTAGTGGCTGTGTTGTTCTGAAGAAAGGGCAACACTACTAGTCATACCAAATGTTCTCTGTTGAAAGATTATCATGGTTTTCCCAACTTATATAAGGGCACTGTCTCACAATGGTGTGTTTCAACATAACTATACAGATAAAGTGTAGTGAAAACCATTATTATTTTGAACATGAATGTTCGACCTTTTCTGTCTTGTAGCACTTTTTAAAATCTTTTTTTTACAATGTAAATGTTAGATAATTCTATTTTGGCTCCTACAATTGCCATTTTTACTGGCATATTAAGTGGTTACTGCAAAATACAGCGCAGAAGTGACTTCTAAAAATCTGACTTCATAGTTGAGCTGTCAAATGGTGTAAAAATTAGATTTTTGCAGGACCTAAGGAGACTTAGTGCTGCACTGCTTCCTTTGAGAGAGCTGCTAGTCTCAGATCTCTGTCCTTTCAGCACAGCCTAAGTTCTTTCATTGTTTTCTAATGTATGTTTCTTATAAACTTCAGTGGCTGTGTAGCTTAGGTGAAAGAATGACATTTTCCTCAACTAATACTGGCCCTTGCCAATTTGCAGGTGCTTAATCTATCAATGGCTCTGAATGTGTTTTGAAAGAAGTAATAAATTTCATCATTAATGTCTGCCTTTGCCAGGGGAAGTAGTCCATGTTTAAAATGGTGCAATAGAGTCAAATTGGCAGTGGATCCTAGTCTGGTTGATGTTTGTAACACTCCATTTTCATTCCAGATGAAAACTGCATGAAGATTCATATCCAGTGTAATCTGATGACAGCTTAATAATATTAAACACCAACAGTTTTGTGCAGATTTAGTTAAAATATTTTGACACAGAATCATAGAACATTAACAACACAGAAATAGGCTATTCAGTCCATTATGTCTGTTGTACAGGATATCCTAAAGAAGCTTTATTCCTGCAGATCAGGGCTCTTCAATTACACATACAAGCAGTTTTCAGATGTGGACACAGGAGATACAGGTGCTGGTATCTGGAGCAATGAACAATCTGTTGAGGAGTGCTGTTGTAGGGCCTTAACATGTGTTGAGCAATCCTGCCTAGAGTCATGTTGAAATGTTTTATCGAGCTAAATAGATACACACTTTTTGCCCTTCAGTAAATGAGCCTTGATGGTTGCCAAGAGGACCAATTACAATGCATATGAAAAGTATTCACCCCCATTGCAAGTTTTCATGTTGTATTGTTTTATAACACTGAATTGCAATGGATTTAATTTGGCTTTTTTGACACTGATCAACAGAAATGGACTCTGTCATTTCAAAGTGAAAACAGATCTCTACAAAGTGATCTAAATTAATTACAAGTATGAAACACAAAGTAATTGGTTACCTAAGTATTCACCCCCCTGCCCCGCCTTTAATATGACACCCCAAATTATCACTGGTACAGCCAGCTGGTTTTAGAAGGCAAATAATTAGTTAAGTGGAGATTTGTTTTTGGAGACTTGTGTGCAGTCAAGGTGTTTCAATAGATTGTCATAAAAACATCCATATCTGGAAGGTCCAACTGCTGGTAAGTCAGTATCCTGGGAAAAACTACACCATGAGGACAAAAGAATACTCCAAGCAACTCTGAAACAGTTATTGAAAAGCACAAGTCAGGAGATGGATATAAGAAAATTTCTAAGTCACTGAATACCTGTTAGATTAGAGTACAGTTATTAGTGGTCTCCAACCTCCAGGCCGCGGACCGATACTGATCTGCGAAGAATGCAATGGTGCAGCGTTAGCCGGGACGCACCCAGCACATCTTTAAGAAAAAAGCCGAAATAAACAAGCTAATTAATTAGGTGCCGCCCGGCACATAAATGTCGGTCCAGATCAGAGGCGACACAATCGGCAATCACCTCTGATCTGGGCCGACATTTACGTGCCGGGCGGCACCTAATTAATTAGCTTGTTTATTTCAGCTTTTTTCTTAAAGATGTGCTGGGTGCGTCCTGGCTACTACTGCACCCCTCCATGTTTCACGGATCAGTATCGGTCTGCGGCCCGGAGGTTGGGGACCACTGAGTTAAGTCATTCATCAAGAAATGGAAAGTATGCAGCACAGCTGTACATCTGCCTGGAGCAGGCCATCCTCAAAAACTGAGTAACCATGTAAGAAGGGGACTAGTCAGGGAGGCCACCAAGAGACCTATGACAACTCTAGAGGAGTTGCAAGCTTCAGTGGCTGAGATGGGAGAGAGTGTGCAGGCAACAACTGATGCCCGGGTGCTTCACCAGTCACAGTCAAAGAAAGAGCCACTGTTGGAAAAAAAACACATGAAATCTTGGCTGGAATTTGCCAGAAGGCATGTCGGAGACTCTGAAGTCAGCTGGAAGAAGGTTCTATGGTCTTATGAAACCAAAATTGAGCTTTTTGGCCCTCAGATTGAATGCTACCGTGAAGCATGCTGCATCCTGCTGTGGGGATGCTTCACTGCAGCAGGCCCTGGAAGGCTTGTGAAGGTAGAAGGTAAAATGAATGCAGCAAAATACAGGGAAGTCCTGGAGGAAAACCTGATGCAGTCTGCAAGAAAACTGCAACTTGGGAGTAGATTTGTTTTCCAGCAAGGCAATGACTCCAAGCATAAAGTCAAAGCTACACAGGAATGGCTTAGAAATAGTAATGTTAATATCCTGGAGTGGCCAAGTCAGAGTCCAGACCTCAATCCAATTGAGAATTTGTGGCTGGACTTTAAAAGGGCTGTTCACTCATGATCCCAAGCAATCTGACAGAGCTTAAGCAGTTTTGTGAAGAACAATGAGGAAACATTGCAGTGTCCAGATGTGCAAAGCTGATAGAGACCTATCCATGCAGACTCAAGGCTGTAATTGCTGCCAAAGGGGCATCTATTAAATCCTGACTTATCTACTTATGTAATCAATTACTTTGTGTTTTATATTTGTAATTAATTTAGATCACTTTGTAGAGATCTGTTTTCACTTTGACTCAAAATAGTCTTTTTCTGTTGGTCAGTGTTAAAAAAAGGGCAAATTAAATCCACTGTGATTCAATGTTGTAAAACAATAAAAAGTGAAAACTTCCGGGGGCGGGGGCGGTGAATGTTTTTTCTAGGCACTGTAATTTATGTAATTCACATGTGTATTTGTGTGTATAAAATGTGAGTGAGTGTGTGTGTTGTGTATACAAACAGGCATATGAAAATACGTTTGGCATTGGCAAATATCCCAGAAGCATTTAGTAATTCTCTCAGACAGCTTAGTTTGCAACCCAAAACTAAAAAAGGATTCCTTTAATTATAGGTTTTATTATTAAATAATAATGAGTCTTTGTGATAAATCAAGTAATAACAAACTATATCACTAATTTGAAATCAGAAATAAAATTAGAATGTTGGAAATAGTCAACAAATTGGTTAATATTTGAGAAGGGAGAAACAGAGTTGGATGTTTTAGAAAATGACCTTTCATCATAAGTCAAACCATGTATCCCTTTAGCAAAGAGTAATTAAATGGGCCTATTTTTCATTTCTGTTTTTTTTAATTTGTTGATCTTTCATGATCTGGGCACTGTAAGCACCTGCTGCCCTCGTCTTTCTTGGAGTTTGCACTTTCTGGTTTGGGAAATGCTCTTTGAGCAGTCTGGGCAAATAACTGTAGTGCTTTTCATGTATGTTACACACTGTGGCTGCAGTGCGCTGTTGGTGGAGGAATGGATAACTAAAGTGGTGGTGGGGTGCTACCTTATCTTTGATAGTTTTGAACAACCTGGATACTATTGGAAGTGCACATCCAACTAAATGGAGACTTTTCCAGAACACTTCTGATTGGCGGAAAGGCTGTGATGGGACGCTTGCCACAGTATTAATACACTGATCCTCCTGAGTTCCTGGTGAATGTTGACACTCAGGATGTTGATGTAGGAAATAGGAGCAGGAGTAGGCCATCCGGCTCATTGTGCCTGCTATGCCATTCAATAAGATCATGGCTGATCTGGCCATGGACTCTTCTCCACCTACCTGCCTTTTCAAGTCAAGTCAAGTCAAGTCCCTTTATACTGTCATTTCGACCATAACTGCTGGTACAGTACACAGTAAAAATGAGACATGAAACAATACAAAAACTACACTGAACTATGTAAAAACAACACAAAAACTACACTAGACTACAGACCTACCCAGGACTGCATAAGGTGCACAAAACAGTGCAGGCAGTACACTGACTCATCGTTCTTGCTGATGAGACCCACCACGGTCGTGTCATCGGTGAACTTGATGATGTGGTTCGAGCTGTGTGTTGCAGCACAGTCGTGTGTCAGCAGAGTGAACAGCAGTGGACTAAGCACACAGCCCTGGGGGGCCCCCGTGCTCAGTGTGATGGTGTTGGAGATGCTGTTTCCAATCGGAACTGACTGAGGTCTCCCAGTCAAGAAGTCTAGGATCCAGTTGCAGAGGGAGGTGTTCAGGCCCAGTAGGCTCAGCCTTCCAATCAGTTTCTGAGGAATGATTGTGTTGAATGCTGAACTGAACAGCATTCGAATGTACGTGTCTTTTTTGTCCAGCTGAGTGAGGCCCAGGTGGAGGGTGATGGCAATGGCGTCGTTTGTTGAACGGTTAGGATGGTATGCAAACTGCAGGGGGTCTAGTGAGGGGGACAGCAGGGTCTTGACGTGCATCATGACGAGCCTCTCGAAGCACTTCATGATGATGGATGTGAGTGCAACGGGACATTAGTTCCCCTACTATGCAAAAATGTATCCAACCTTGTCTTAAATATATTAACTGAGGTAGCCTCCACTGCTTCATTGAGCAGAGGATTCCAGATTCGCCACCCTCTGGGAAAGGCAGTTCCTCCTCATCTCCGTCCTAATTCTGCTCCCCCGAATCTTGAGGCTATGTCCCCTAGTTCTTAGTCTCACCTATCAGTGGAAACAATTTTCCTGCCTTGATCTTATCTATCCTTTTCATAATTTATTATTTTTTCATAAGATCTCCTCTCATTCTTCTGAATCCCAGTGAATACAGTCTCAGGAAACTGAATCCCTCCTCAAAGAATAACCCCCTCATCTCTGGAATCAACCTGGTGAACCTCCTCTGCACCGCCTCCAAAGCCAGTAAATCCTTCCACAAGGAAGGAGACCAGAACTGCATGCAGTACTCCAGGTGTGGCCTCTCCAGTGCCCTGTACTGTTGCAGCATAACCTCTCTGCTCTTAAATTCAATCACTCTAGCAATGAAGGCCAACATCCCATTTGCCTTCTTGATAGCCTGCTGCACCTGCAAACCAACCTTTTGTGATTCATGCACAAGCACTCCCAAGTCCCTCTGCACAGCAGCATGCTACAATTTTTTTTACCATTTAAGTAATAATTTGCCCTTTCATTTTCCCTTCCAAAGTGGATGACTTCGCATTTACCAGCATTGTATTCCATCCGCCAGACCCTTGCCCACTCACTTAGCTATCTGTATCTCGCTGCAGACTCTCCCTATCTTCTGCGCAATTTGCTTTTCCACTCTATTTAGTATCATCAGCAAAGTTAGATACACTACACTTGGTCCCCTTTTCCAGATCGTTAATGTAGATCATGAACAGCTGCGAGCCCAACACTGACCCCTGCGGCAACACTGTTCACCACTGATTGCCAACCAGGGTAACACCCACATATTCCATCTCTCTGCTTTTTATTAATTAACCTATCCTTTATCCATGCTAATACATCACCCCCAACTCTATGCATCCCTATCTTATGGATAAGTCTTTTATGTGGCACCTTATCGAATGCCTTCTGGAAATCCAAGTAAGTAACGTTCATCTGTCCCCCTCTTTCCACTGCATTCGTTCTATCCTCAAAGAACTCGAGTAAGTTTGTCAAACTTGACCTGCCTGCACTGAATCCATGCTGCATCTGCCTTATGGATCCATTTCTTGATGTTTAGGGATCTTGGGTGATGGTAGTATTGAATGTCAGAGGTTTCTGGTTAGACTGTTTTGGTCACCGTCATTTTCTTGCCCTTGTAAAATGCAGACACAACTTACTGTTTATCACTCTAGTACCTTAAAATTGTAAAGGATTTGCAAGTGACTTCATTAGAGCACAATCAGATAGTAACTGAATCCAGATTGAAGGAAGAGGCAGCTAGATGGGGACCTAAAGCTTGGCTAAACAGGTAAATGTTGAGGAATATCTTAGGGGAACATGTTCAGTTCTAGGTGAAAAGAACTTTCCTCAAAATAAATATTATAAAGACCAAAGCCACCATCCTTCCTGCCACAAGACTGGGGTGATATATTGCGTCCGGTGCTCCCGATGTGACCTTTTATATATTGGCGAGACCCGACGCAGACTGGGAGACCGCTTTGCTGAACACCTACGCTCTGTCTGCCAGAGAAAGCAGGATCTCCCAGTGGCCACACATTTTAATTCCACATCCCATTCCCATTCTGACATGTCCATCCACGGCCTCCTCTACTGTAAAGATGAAGCCACACTCAGGTTAGAGGAACAACACCTTATATTCCGTCTGGGTAGCCTCCAACCTGATGGCATGAACATCGACTTCTCTAACTTCCGCTAAGGTCCCACCTCCCCCTCGTACCCCATCTGTTACTCATTTTTATGCACACATTCTTTCTCTCACTCTCCTTTTTCTCCCTCTGTCCCTCTGAATATACCCCTTGCCCATCCTCTGGGTCCCCCCCACCCCACTTGTCTTTCTTCCCGGACCTCCTGTCCCATGATCCTCTCGTATCCCCTTTTGCCAATCACCTGTCCAGCTCTTGGCTCTATCCCTCCCCCTCCTGTCTTCTCCTATCATTTTGGATCTCCCCCTCCCCCTCCAACTTTCAAATCCCTTACTCACTCTTCCTTCAGTTAGTCCTGACGAAGGATCTCGGCCTGAAACGTCGACTGCACCTCTTCCTACAGATGCTGCCTGGCCTGCTGCGCTCACCAGCAACTTTGATGTGTTTTGGTGTCTTATTTTGTTTCTGAAGCATATGTTTTTCTTCAGATGCAATGCGGTATACAGTTGCAAGAAGAAGTTTGCACACCAACAGCAAAACCTGATCTCAACTGTGAAGCAGGGTTGAAGGAGCATCATGGTTTGGGGCTGCTTTGCTGCCTCAGGGCCTGGACTGCTTGCAGTCATTGAGGGAACAATGAATTCAAAACTCTATAATTGCATTTTATAGGAGAATGTCAGGGACCAGGTAGCGATCTCTCAACTGAAGCTTAATAGAGGTTGGATGATCCGAAAGGCAAGAGTAAATCATCAACAGAATGGTTGAAAAAGAAGATTTGTGTTTTGGAATGGCCAAGTCAGAGTCCAGACCTTAACCCAATTGAGATGCTGTGGCGTGACTTTAAGAGGTATCCCAGAAATATTGAAGAACTGAAACAGTTTTGTATGGAGGAATGGTCCAAAATTCCTCCTTACCTTTGTGCAAGTCTGATCAGCATCTACAAGAAGTATTATTGCTGCTAAAGGAGGTTCTACCAGTTATTAGCTAGAAGTGCTGACACACTTTACCCAGCCTGGACTGTGAATTATAAAACAATGTGTTCAATGAAGACATGAAAAGTATAATTGCTTGTGTGTTCTTTCTTTAAGCAGACTGTGTTTGTCAGTTATTGTGACTTAGATGAAGATCAGACCACATTTTATGAGTAATTAATGCAGAAAAAACAGGTAATTGCAAAGGATTCACTAACTTTTTCTTGCAACTGTATATGTATTGGGAAGGCTAAAGTGAGTAAGGACGGGAAGTCAGAGGTTCAGGTCTAGATGGGATAAAGTAGAAAGAACAAAATGACTGCAGCATTTCTGGATAATTGAAGGAATTGTTGGGGGTGGGGTGCGGGGAATCCGAGGAGCAAGTTGACCTTGTGCTAGGGAAATGGGATCAAGGTTTTGGTAGAGCTTAAGTTATGGTAAGGATGAAGATTAACTCTATTTGGCCATGATTGGCCCTTTCCTCTCCGATTTCATCCATCAGCAGAATTGCCTTTGAATCTCTCAGTTCTTTCTTCTTCCTTGAATGGAAGTCTGCTCAGTTCCCACCCGCATCACCAACCTTCTCCTCATGTTTTGGTGTTGACCAATGTACACTTTAATTCTTCCTATTTCCAAATTAAATATAGTATTGATGCTCTTGGGGTGGGGGGGGGCAGTGGTGCAGTCGACAGCCTTCCCCTACATTTCTAGTGACCAATACTGTTTATTATTCTTGTGTTAAAATGATCTTGTGGGATTATGTTCGGAAGTTCCAGTTCATTTATTGTTACATTTTAGCTTGGGTTATACAGTTATTCACTTGTGTGTTTGTGGGTCACCCTAACTGTAACTGGAGTGTGTGATGGTCGCCTCCCCCGTCTGTATGAGACTGGTTGGGTTCACTCTCTGGGTCATGGTGCCCGGTCTGTTTTGTGTTTATCACTATAAAATGGTTATTGAGTTCAACGAGCTTCCTCCTCTGTCATAATGGATCAAATGCGCAGCACAGTATCATCATCAGAAGAATTATGGTTCCTGCCACTTTCATGGAATATACACAGCATTTTCCATCCAACTACTAGATCAGTTTTCCCTCCCTTGACTCTACTTCCAGTTCATTGATAACCAGGCTGACTCCTGCTCTCATCCCAAATTAGATAATGTCATCACCATTTCTTCCAATTTCCAAGCTTGCCTCATTTTCAAGTGTTGAAACTCCAACAAGTCCACTGTGTCTCAGAAGGTAGAAAGTTAATAAATAACAAAAGGATCCCTTCATTCCTATCAATCATGCTTCATATATTTATGCTCTAAATCTCCTTATACATTTCTATTTTATCAGATCATACAAATTGCTTTTCTCCTTATTTCGTTCATTAGCACTAGAACATTTACCCCACAGGTGCCATCAGGTGACTTGATATTTACTACATCTTAAATTTGTATCCCACATAATTGAGGACAAGTAAACCAGATAGAAGTAAACATATGGTTGTCATAAACCATATGACAAGTAATCTATTTCACCAAGTAAACCACTTGTAGGCACTTCCTTCAGGTGAAATATACAGTATAGTCAAAAGTCAGGAAATTTGATAACAAGAAAAGAAGTAACTTAACAGAGTAGATTCAATGTGCTTAAATTAATGTTCAAGTTTCTGGCTATCTAGTTTTTCCATTGAAATGAGCTCATTATCAGAAGGAGAAGGATGATAACATTCCTCCATTTGATCGTTATTGCTACTTTTGCACTATTTTCCCACGGGATTGTTAGTCCCTTATTTGCCGATGACTAGTCTTTCAGAATGATATTTTAACAGACAGTTATGCCAAGGAATAACTTTCTTTGTCTCCTACTCCTGAAGTATTGCCCAACTATATCTTTTGTTGGATATTGAAAGGTAACAAATTCTGTTTGTAATATCTGTGGTTTGTTTTTGCCTAAGTTGTGCCTTCTTGTTGTAAAACTCCACAACAATTGTTGAAAAGTAAACAAGTTAGGCTATTTGAATTCATACACAATTCTTTGAGGATTAATAGGAGTGGATAACTGCTTAGCCTACTGCGGAAAAAGATGCTCTGTCAAAAACATTTGCACCCATTCCAAACATTGCCTTTTCTTAATAAGCAATGAACTACATAGGGAGCTGCGGTAGCTGCTTTAAAGAAAATACTCATAGATACCCTTTCATGTAATTGCATCTCTGGTTATTATATCATGCAATGTTCAGAACATATCAATACCTGTTTTGTGGTGCTGATTCGCCTTTCATGTCCCCTTGTATTACAGTTTTTTCCCCCTTAAGTACAGTTATAGTTGCACTCTTGGAAATGCAGCAGCCAATTTACATAATAAACTCCTTCAAGCAGCAATGAGTTAATGATCAGATAATCTGCTTTTACTGATGTTAGTTGACAGACATTAATTATTGGCCAGGGTATTGTGGAGGAATTGAATAAAATAGGTGCATAATAAGTAAATGATTTCCAACAGGGTAAGCAATAATTTCGATATATTATACTCTACAGATTTGGGAAATACCGGAAAGAAGAAAAAATTGGAAAGCTTGATCGTAAAGGGTCAAACAAGGGCAAGCTGGAAGAAACTCATTCATCTGAAGATGAGCGGATACGAATGAGGCAGGAGCAAGAGAGGTATTGTAGTATATTTTTATCATAAGGATCTATCTGCTTTAATGCTTTCTGTAAACTTTTCCAAAACTTTTGCAGCGCTGACTCACTGGTGCAAGATGGAATGTCTCAAAGAAATGACAGCAGGTTTACTTCTTTTTATAATTCACCTGGCACACAGAAAGTAGCATGGATTGTGTCCATTATTTCATGACCATTGTACTTTCTCCTCACAATCTTTAATGGTTTGGAAGAAACATTGAGAAAATCTTATCCCTAGTTATCAAAGGTGGCTTTAATACCTTTTTAATATCTTTTTGAAACTCCTGGACTTTGGTTATGTTACAGTTGCTTATATTGATAACAAATACGCAGATACTCAAACATGTTTAGGGATTTCAGATTTTGAGATACTAATTAGGATTAAACTTCTCAATAATTTCATGGGATAGTCAGAAGTAATTCACCTGAGTGAGAAATGCATCATTGTTCCATGCTCAGATCTGAACTGCCTCTGAGATAGCCTGGCAAACCATTTGATCTTCATAACCAGCTTCTCCAGTAACTTAGGATGTTTTTTGAATGCTGATCTTGCAAACAAAGAGTGCATCTCATGAGAGAATAAAAAAAAACAACACTGTTGAATATACACAAATGATCAGACGAGATGATAGGATGAATTGAGTAGAACTGCTTCCCCTTTTGGGAAGCTGGTCAGGAAAGATAACAGAAATCACTTCTATCTTTTTATTTTGCATCCTGAATGCATTTGATCAAAGGCAGGCTATCAGATCCATGATAATGGAACTTCACCAGCTTTCACTCATACTGATCATTGAAAAATCTTACCCAGCAAGTAGTAGGTAGTGTATGCTTACATATTCTTTTAATCTCTCTCTATGTGCTCCTGCATTTCACTCAAAAATAAAATATGTGGACACCATGTTAGTGAAGGCACCAGAGTGTGCATCAAGTCATGATTTTGTTGCTCATTTCATAAGGCTGATACACTTGCTAGTCTATCTGTTTGCTTCACCTGACCCAAAGGGGAAATCTAGGACAGGTTTAACTAATAAACTTGTTTTCTAAATGTGTGTGTGTGTGTATGTGTAAGCTGCTATGTTCATACTTTCTTTGAAGATTTCTCACACCGGAATTGTTTTGTGGTGTACAACAACTCTGGTTCTTCTGGTAACTTCTAGCAATGCATAATGCTATTGGAAGTGCCTACTATTGTGTCTATAATGGAATGCAGTTGATGGAATTGTCAGCTTCTTGAGTGGGTGATGCATTCTTCAAATTATTTTTCTTGCCAACAAACATTGTTATCTCCATCAGTCAGTTGTTTCTTAAGCTTTCGAGTCAAAACAACTTGAACAATCAGAAGCTAACTCTTCTCTCAACCACTTGATTTGTTTTCCTGCCTGCATGTTTACAGCATATAATGTACTCAATTTAGCCAGCAATAATCAATTTGAAATGCACAAGACATGTTGACATCAATCATCGCTGAAACCATTAGTTTTTTTAACAATTATCTGCCAGCACTTAAACAGCCAGCTTCATTAGTGACCTGTGCGGAAAGTCCAAACACATTGGATCTGCTGGTATGATTGCCAAATGATCATAATGTAACGTCTTTGTATCATTGGATCAGAAAGGATCCTACCCATGAAACAGCAGTAAAAGGCTTTGACAGACAATGAAACCATTGATACTACTCAGCCAACTGTCAAAACTACTGAGGACATTGAAAGTTTATAAAAGTTTTATGCGAAACAAATAAAATTGCTTTAAAAGAAGCCACTAACTCTAAAATTAAAATGGCGCCACTCCTCTGCAGTCTTACCGATTGCAGCAAGTTCTCACTCTGCTGCCAGATTCCATGCCGATTGCAGGAGGGAAGATAATAGCAAAGTATGGCCAGATGATTTGTGGTTTCTGCACATAACTGAGAAATGTTGGTGTTTCCGGGTAACTTCTCACCCACAGCTAATGCATGACATGGGTGATGTAGTTGTGAGGTTGTAAAGCCTGTTTGTATTTTTATTTTAACTGAGGCATTGATAAATAATCCATTGATTTACAAGTTAAAAAGTCACATTTTCAGCACAGCTAGTTGCAAAATTCACTCTTATGAAATTAGCTGTGAGTTGAGATGCTACATTTGGTCTCACTCAAGGAATAGAAATTTTATTTGGATTTCTTTTTAAGCAATAATTTCTGCTTGAGCCATGCCAGAAACTGCATAATCACAGACTTAGGTGGGACTGCTGCAGTCTTTATGCTTGGTATTCAGAATAACGTGACTTTGGACTCTTACGTATTCAGTTTCTGTATGTCTATATGGATATATATTTTACGAATATGCAGGTCTAAAACATTTCTCTATCAAGAAGGGGAAAGGAAATGAAATTAAAGTGGTTAGATCTTCTAAGGGAGCCTTGGGTACAAAAGACCTAATAGGCTTGCTTACTTAAACACTGTGAGGTCAGCTATTCTTGCCAGTGAATCCATGGCCCAGCACGAGTACTGGAGAGAAGAGTAGTAATGCAAGAAAATTGAGGGAGAGATTTTTGTTCCTGTGGTTCTATAGAGTAGGGCGGTTTATTTCTACAATAACTGCCTTGCAGACTATTAGTGGAATTTTTGAAGCACAGAAGGATAACATTGTTATGCACAATTCCCTTTTCTTGTTCCCAAACCTTCTCGTACTCCTAGGCCTGGAATCGGTTTCAGTTGTTCTCTTGACACCCACAACTGAATGATTTGAAATGCTTAATCAATTTGTTAGTTCACTTCAATTTCTGCTGGGATTTTGGTGTTGTTTTCTCACATCTGACACCATTTGTCTTAGATCATTAAAATTATAAGTATAATATTTGTTTTGTAGTACCTGAGATTTTAAAATTCAAATTAGTCAAATCAAGACAAAGCATGTCTAGAGTCTTGACACCAGAAGCATAGTGACACTTGTGGGCTGCCTGGCACAGCCTTCCCTGTTCTGATAGGACATAAACAGCACTTTTCACTTTTGTTTCATTATACATGTGACAAATGAAGCTAACCTTTAATTTCTCAGATCACTTTCTTTAGAAAGTAAACTGATTCAGCAGTGTTTTTCGACTTTGTGCTGAGCACAATTCGGTGTTCCACTAATTACTCATTTAAAATTTTAAAAAAATATCATTTGACAGTTATATGAAGATTTGTAGATTTCCACTGCATTAGGAAAACATATATTTTTTCAAGTCCCTTCCCCATTATTTTTGCCCTCTAAGCAAATTTCACCTTGTGGATTGAATACTTCAGATGACCATATTTTTTCAGCAACTTTTGTAGAAGATTTTCTTTTGAAATCAAGGTTTCAGTTAGTTTGTACTTATAACCTCTAATCATATTATTCTGCCTTATCTTTGAGGGTATATCATGGTTTATGTTCAATTAACATTTATGCACTTGATGAATGTGCCTCTGAAGTTGTTCACTTGCACCTCCTTTCCATTTGGACTCATTCCACTGCCCTTCTCTTTAATTCTCCAAGTTTCCACATCATTTTGTAGCATCCATAAGTTGAGAATCAAAGCCTCACTGGATGTATTCTTTGGCTAAATAAATGCAATGCACACAGAAGAGAATATTGTGTCATTCCAGTTTTTTGGAAGTTGTTCCACAGGATTTACACTTCAGTCACAGGACAAAGCATTATGTGAACATTAGAATTTCAATGGAGAAATTTCAGCTGGTTAAGTGGAAGTAAAGACAAAACCAAAGGACTCCTTCCAAAAGCAATTTTAGTCAAGGAACTACTTTCTATTGTTCTTGCACATGTGTAAATTTGGGAACTTAAATTTGCAGTAACTAGTATTTCCTCTATACTGTATTTTGCAAACATTAGATCTGTATTTTCCATATTTTTGAATTTGATTATTTTCAGAAAATGTAATTGCCATTTTCAAGCTGCAGATTCATCCTAATTACCATTTGCAATCTCTTAAATTAGACTGGGTTAAATTGGCTTTGCTGGGCAGCACAGCGCGAAGGGCCTACTCAGAGCTGTATCTCCATATTAATATATGTATTCAATTACACTGTTTAAAAAAAAGTAGTGGTCACAATAATTTCCAAAATAGATGACTCTATTTTTTGTAATGAAATTACTGATTTGAGATTAAATGTTTATCTACAAAAGTAATAGAAGTGCTCTAAGATGGACAAATTTTGTATAATTACTGTGGAGGTTGATAGATTCTGAATTAGTAAGGGTGTCAAAGGTTACGGGAGAAGGGAGGAGAATTCAGTTGTGAGGCTTAATAAATCAGCCATGATGATGGAGCAGACTTGATCACCTTAGTGGTCAAATTCTGCTCCTGTGTTTCATTGTCTTAAATCCAAAAAATAAATAAACATGCATTTGCTTGTTCCACCAGCATTACGCTCTGAAGAGTGGTAATTAAGTTAATCATAAGAATAATTATTTTTAAGGATGATTCCAAATGCACTGGTCGAATTTCAACCAGCTTTGTGAGTAGTGCCTGTTAAATCCAGACAAAATTGGAAGGCTTGGTGAAAGATTTGGTGGATTTAAAATTCTGGTTCCATCCAAACTCCATTTGTACTTGTTTTACGTGATCTTTTAAGATGGCTCGTTAGTTGATGCCCAGAAAATTAATCCCCACCCACCAAACCATCCATGCACCTTGTAAGATTTGTGTAAAACTGACCATTCAGAATATTTAAGAATGCTTATTCAATTGTTTTTGTTTTTTCAGTGGATGTGCTTTTAGTTTACTAATTGATAAAAACTTTGCTTTTGCTGATAAGTCCAGGGAGTGAACAAGTTGTTGGTCTGGAGTGAACATGCTCTTGGTCTGGGAGATGACATGTTGTAGATTGGGGAGTGAACACATTGTTGGTCCAGAGTGGACAAGCTGTTGGTTTGGCTTTTAGTTGATTAATTGATAAAAATGTTGCTTTTGCTGATAAATCCAATTTTTTGCCATGTCAATAAAACTGCACCAAATTACCTCTCGTAAATAAGTAATTCTTACTAATCATGGAAGAGATCCATCTCATCTTTTGTCCCTCTGCCTCGATATTAAGTTAGTCATTTATCTTTGCTTGCCTCTTCACCCTGCGAGATTTTCGCAGTCACACATTTATCCAGTTCTTAGAAAGTTGTTGTTCATTTTGATTCCATATTCTGTCGTGCATTCCATCATGCAAGAAACATTTTCTCAATGTCAGGAAAACAAAAGAATTGGTCATTGTCTTCAGAAAGTAGGGTGGTACACATGCTCCTGTTCGTCTCAACAGAGAGAGTTGAGAGCTTCAAGCTCCTCAGAGCGAACATCGCCATTAGCCTGTCCTAGTCAAAACACATTAGCACCACAGGCAGGAAGGAACGCTCACTGGTAAATCTACTTCCTAAAAATGTTAAATGAATTTGGCACGTCCCCTTTGACGCTGACCAATTTTTCTCAATGCATCATGGGAAGTATCCTATGCAGATCATCGTGCCTCGCTGTCAGGCGTGGGTAAGCATGCCCAACAAAAGTCACCAGTTGAAAAAGAACAAATGGTAATCCACAACAACACATTAGCGCAAAGGGTTTACTTAGTCCCAGGTGAAAAAAGTGTAAAAACTGCCCAAAAGTTGTGAAGTAAAAAATATTTACAAATAGACAAATGAAAACAAACATGCATATACAAAAATTTACAAACATACAGAGGCTTTCTCCACGACACACTTTGTCTTTATAACTTTTCAATTTAACTATTCACCAACAGTCAAATCCAGCCTCCAACCCTCTCTAGCAAAGCCAGACTGAGGATTTAAACCTGCTTCTGCCTGGCCCAGAAGGGGGAACAGAAAAATCTGCTGTTGGCCTGAGAGTGTGGTGGGGTGGGGTTATTCATGTTTCAGATGCAGAATTGGAACATTTTAAATAGGGGTTCTAACATCCTACAGTTATATTCCACAACAAATGCCTCAGTTAAACCCATAGATCAGTGTCTGCATGCTCAAATGAATATAGAAGAATAATGCCCTCCCCCCCAGTGGTATTGTCTGTGTAAGATGCTCTCACTAACCCAGGCATTATCTTAGGACACCCCAAAATGTCCCTTTGGTCTTTTGGGGCTGCCCTACTGTCAACAAGCCATTGTAATGGTGTGAGTGAAAATAATTTTATCTGTTTGGAATGCTTGTGTCTAGAATCCTTATAAACTAGTAGAGCACATTCAGTGAAGGGATTGTTTTGATTAGCCAATCTAGCAATTGCTTTACTGTTGGGGTGTGTAAATGATGAACTCCCAAGAACTGCATTATGGGAGGGCAAAGTTTGTGAACTACTGGGGAAACTAAACTAGACCAGGGACAGAATGAGGAGGACTGATTAACCAGGCAAAAGTGCAAAGCTAGCAGGAGAATTAGCATTGCCAATCTGTTTTGTCACACAGATGCATCATTGCTGGGCATGACATCTGAGCTGTTCATCCTTGCAAAAAATTGCAGAAAGTTTTAGACATAGGTTAGAACATTATGGAAACCAGCTTCCTCTCCATGGACTCTGTCTATGCTTCTTCCTGCCTTGGTAAAGCAGCCTGAACAATTAAAGATCCCACCCAAAATGGATATTCTTTCTTCTCCCCGCCTCCCATTGTGCAGAAGATGCAAAAGTCTGAATGCAGGAACAGTACACCAGGCTCAAGGACAGCCTCTACCCCACTGATATAGGACACTTAAACAGATCGCTAGTACATTAAGATGGACTCTTGACCTCACAATCTACCTTGGTATGATCTTGCAACTTGTTGTCCAACTGCCCTGCACTTTCTCTGTAATTGTAATGCTATTCTGCACAGTTACTGCATTACCTTGCGCGACCTCCATGCAATGTTGTAATTAATTGATCTGTATGAATGGTTTGCAAGATGCATTTTTCACCATACATGTGAAAATAATAAACTCATTTACCAATACTTATAAGAATTACATTCCAGATCATCGTAGTCCATTATGGAATAAATTGTTTTTCTTCCTTCTCCTCTGGATTTTTTTGAAAGTCTTCTTTGTGCTTTGTCCTCTGGAAATAATTTTTTTCTATTTTACTCTTTCCAAATTTGATTTTGAACATCCCCCTTGATTCTCTTTATTCTTCTGTGCTTTAAAGAGAAATCCATTATTTTTCACCCAACATTTTCCCCATCCTGTTCCAGTAAATCTCTTCTATATATTTCCTGAGACCATGACAACCTTCCTAGTTTGTTTTGCCAGGATATGACTGTTGCATTGCATCATGACATTCATTCATGAAGCTAGCCTGCCCTAACAGTCACCATATTTTACCCTCGGCCGTCAGTAACCAACATGGAGGCCCCTTTGTTTCTAAACCCCAATAAAACTACGTTTGGTTCATATTGTTCTCCTTGATCTTATCAACAATGAATCCTTTCACACTTCTCTGAAAGTAGCTTTATCTGCATATACCTGCTCACTCACAACACACTGGAGGAACTCAGCAGGTTGGGCAGCATCCGTGGAAACGATGAGTCGACGTTTCGGGCCGGAACCCTTCATCAGGACTGTAGGGGGAAGGGGCAGAGGCCCTATAAACAAGGTGGGGGGAGGGTGGGAAGGAGAAGGCTGGTAGGTGACAGGTGAAAAACCAGTAAGGGGAAAGATAAAGGGGTGGGGAAGGGAGGCAGGGAGGTGATAGGCAGGAAAGGTGAAGAAAGAATAGGGAAAACACAATGGGTAGTAGAAGGAGGCAGAACCATGAGGGAGGTGGTAGGCAGCTGGGGGAGGGGACAGAGTGACATAGGGATAGGGGAGGGGAGGAGGAAGGAATTACCGGAAGTTGGAGAATTCTATGTTCATACCAAGGGGCTGGAGACTACCTAGACGGTATATGAGGTGTTGCTCCTCCAACCTGAGTTTAGCCTCATCATGGCAGTAGAGGAGGCCATGTATGGACATATCTGAATGGGAGTGGGAAGCAGAGTTGAAGTGGGTGGCTACTGGGAGATCCTGTCTGTTTTGGCGGACGGAGCGGAGGTGCTCGATGAAGCGGTCCCCCAATCTGCGTCGGGTTTTGCCGATGTAGAGGAGGCCACACCGGGAGCACCGGATGCAATAGATGACCCCAACAGACTCACAAGTGAAGTGTTGCTTCACTTGGAAGTACTGTTTGGGGCCCTGAATGGTGGCAAGAGAAGAGGTGTAGGGACAGGTGTAGCACTTGCGCTTACAGGGATAAGTGCCAGGTGAGAGATTCGTGGGGAGGGACGTGTAGACCAAGGAGTCGCGGAGGGACTGATCCCTGCGGAAGGCGGAGAGGGGTGGAGAGGGAAAGATGTGCTTAATGGTGGGGTGCTGTTGAAGGTGGCGGAAGTTGTGGAGGATAATGTGCTGGATCCAGAGGCTGGTGGGGTGGTAGGTGAGGACAAGGGGAACTCTGTCCCTGTTGTGGTGGCGGGAGGATGGGTTGAGAGCCGTAGTGCAGGAAATGGAGGAGATGCGGGTGAGGGCGTCATTGATGACAGCAGAAGGAAAACCATGATCCTTAAAGAAAGAGGACATTTGAGATGTCCTGGAACGGAAAATCTCATCCTGGGAGCAGATGCGGCGGAGACGGAGGAACTGGGAATAGGGAATGGTATTTTTGCATGTGGCGGGGTGGGAAGAGGTATAGTTGAGGTAGTTATGAGAGTCAGTGGGCTTGTAGAAGATGTCAGTGGACAGCCTGTCTCCAGAGATGGAGACCGAGAGATCGAGAAAGGGGAGAGAGGTGTCCGAGATAGACCAAGTGAATTTGAGGGCTGGGTGGAAGTTAGAAATAAAGTCGATGAAATTGACGAGCTCAACATGGGTGCAGGAAGCAGCACCAAAGTAGTCGTCAATGTACCGAAGGAAAAGTTGGGGAGCAGTACCAGAATAGGTGTGGAGCACAGACTGTTCCACATAACCAATGAAGAGGCAGGCATAGCTGGGGCCCATGCAAGTTCCCATAGCTACACCCTTGGTCTGAAGAAAGTAGGAAGAGCCAAAAGAGAAGTTATTGAGTGTGAGAACCAGTTCCGCCAATCGGAGGAGGGTAGTGGTGGTGGGGAACTGGTGAGGTCTATTATCCAGAAGGCAGCAGAGGGCTTTGAGGCCTTCTTCATGGGGAATGGAGGTGTATAGGGATTGGACATCCATCGTGAAAATGAAGCGGTTGGGACCGGGGAACTGGAAGTTATTGAAGACTTGGAGGGCATGGGATGTATCCCGGATGTAGGTGGGGAGGGACTGAACTATGAGTGACAAAATGGAGTCCAGGTAGGCAGATACAAGTTCGGTGGGACAGGAGCAGGCAGGAACTATGGGTCTGCCAGGACAGTCAGGCTTGTGGATCTTGGGGAGGAGATAAAACCGAGCGGTACGGGGTGTGGGAATAATGAGTTTAGTGGTTGAGGATGGAAGGTCTCTGGAGTTGATAAGGGCAGTGATGGTACGGGAGACAATGGTTTGATGTTTTCTGGTGGGGTCCTGTTCCAGGGGTAAGTAAGAGGAGGTGTCAGAGAGCTGCCGTTTGGCCTCAGTGAGGTAGAGGTCCATCCGCCAGACTACTACAGCACCACCTTTGTCAGCGGGTTTGATGATGAGGTTGGGATCATTGCGGAGAGAGTGGAGGGCAGTGCATTCAGAGGGAGTGAGGTTTGAATAGGAGAGAGGAGTGGTGAAGTTGAGACAGTTGATGTCTCGGCGACAGTTGGAGATAAAAAGATCGAGTGCAGGTAGAAGGCCTGGGTGGGGTGTCCAGGAGGAGGAGGAGGGTTGAAGACGGGAGAAGGGGTCCTCAGTAGGGGGAGGGGAATCCTTGCCAAAGAAGTAGGCTCGGAGACGTAGGCGACGGAAGAAGAGTTCAGCGTCATGGTGGGCCTTTGGTATGAACATAGAGTTCTCCAGCTTCTGGTAATTTCCTCCCCCTCCCTTCCCCTATCCCTATGTCACTCTTCCCCCTCCCCCAGCTGCCTACCACCTCCCTCATGGTTCCGCCTCCTTCTACTACCCATTGTGTTTTCCCTATTCTTTCTTCACCTTTCCTGCCTATCACCTCCCTGCCTCCCTTCCCCCACCCCTTTATCTTTCCCCTTACTAGTTTTTCACCTGGAACTTACCAGCCTTCTCCTTCCCACCCTCCCCCCACCTTCTTTATAGTGTCTCTGCCCCTTCCCCCTACAGTCCTGACGAAGGGTTCCGGCCCGAAACGTCGACTGATCGTTTCCATGGATGCTGCCCGACCTGCTGAGTTCCTCCAGCATGTTGTGAGTGTTGCTTTGACCCCAGCATCTGCAGGTTCTTTTGTGTATACCTGATCACGTCACTAGTCTGTCTATATCCTGAGAAATTTCATGAGAATAGAGGCATTGAGTCAGACAGCACAGAAACAGGACCTTCAGCTCAATTGGTCCATGTTGACCATCTAAACTAGTCCCATTGCTGGATCTTGGCCCATATCCCTCTGAACCTTACCTATCCATGCACAAGTCCATGTACTCAACCCCTTCCTCCTGAGAAACTTCATTTGAGCTATAATCCTTCGCAAATTTTGAAACAATAGTCAAGATTTTAATGAGGAGTAGCCTCCCAACACAGTCTGCTCAGGAAATTCCACCCACTCTTAAAATAACTCTTTATTACTGCTCAGTGCTCTTTATTTTTTAATCAATGTTCTTGAGGCTACTGTTCCTTTATTTCTATGGATTTTAATATTATTTATACTTTTGCTGTATGTGGTGCTTCATGAAATATTTCTTGAAAGTCCATATACAGAGCTTCCCTTGTCAACTCTTCTTCCTTACTTCATCACATAATTAAATCAGGCTAGTTACAGATAAATATTCTTGAAGAAATTTCAGTTGACTTTAATAGAACATGGGACAGTACAGCACAGAAACAATGCATCAGCCCACAGTGTCAAAATCTATTGCAATACTGTACAAAGCACAAGAATTCTTAAATCAGTAATCTTTGTATACATTATACTGTTCACTTATAGTCCCGTACATGACTTATTGTGTAGAGGTATGGGGAAATACATACAAAACAAATACAAACTCAATGTTTCTACTCTAAAAGAAAGTCATACGAATTGTAAATAAGACAAGTTATTATGAGCCAACCAATCCACTATTTATTCAACTAAACACTTTAAAATTCAGAGATTTCGTAGATTTTAAAATAATACAAATTATGTATAAAGTAAAAAATGGACAGCTACCACAAAGTATCCAAAGGTTGTTTAAAATGAGAGAAAGTCAACATGATTTGAGACGAACATGTATATTTCAAAAACAAAGGATAAGAACAAATGTAAAAAATCATTGTATTTCAGTCAGAGGGGTGAATCTATGGAACAGTTGTAGTGAGAATTTAAAAACATGCACCACACTTAAGTTAAAAAAAATATTTAAAAATAATTTAATGAAATCATTATAAAATACATGATTTAAAATGAATGGGAGTAATGTAAATAAATGATACTTGGAATTGGATTTTGTGTTAAAATATTATGAAATTTTTTGTTTTGATGTGATGATTAACACCAAATACGTTATATAAGTAATAAGCTGTAGCTTCAGCCTACACCCTCTCGGTCTGTTTTTAAAGAATATCTGTGATTTTTTGTTGCATCTTTGTCCTATGAAATCACCGTTGAAAATGATGCTTTTTGTTATGTTTGTACTGACCGAAATAAATTTCATTCATTCATTCTTTCAGCAGTGGTGCCAATTTACCTTTGGTAAGTGCCCATACATGCCTTGTATCCTCCATCCACTGCATGTTCATGTACTGATTTAAATGTCTCTGAAGTGCTACTATCATATCTGTTGCCACCATCAAAAAAAGACAAGTTGTCTTGCAAGTCTCCCTTAAATTTGGCTCTGTCTAACCTTAAAAGCTATTATTTGACATCTCACCTTAGGGGAAAAAAGGCTGTATGTAATCTATCTATGCCTCTCATAATTTTGTATAGTTCTATCAGATTTTAGCCTTTATTTTTCCACGTGCCTTTTAATTTTTGACCTGAGCTATCAACCATTAAAGTTTCTCCTTGGGCAGTATTAGGCTGGTGGTTCTGTAGTTATCTTGGAGGAAACTGGAATTCACTACAATGGTGAGCAATGGATGATTAAAGGCTGAGAGTGATATATAATTGGATCATAAAGGAATCAAAGGATGATAAGAGTGGATTTGAGGCAAAGGATCTGAGTAGTCCTGCTGTTTCTATCAAATTTTTGGTTAGTTCTGTAACATTTATTTTCACATAATCTATGAAAGATTGGACTATTGTGGCTAGAACCTTTGTAATTCTTCTCTACCCATTTGCCTCCACCAAACCTCCTGGCAAGCCTCCCTTTCTTTAATGTTTCCTGTCCCATACCATTGCAAGAATTCGTCTCATTCATGAAATATGTACTATTTATGCATTGTAGGAAATTCTTCCGAATTTCCTTTTGTTTCAGACATTTTAGTTCAGTAAGCAACTGCATAGCTGTGTCAGCAGTCAGGGAAGTGCAAATGCAATTTAGAAAATTGCATTGTTCAGTCCCACAATGGTTATTTAGTCTAGAGTCTACCTTGTTAAAGTTCAACATTAATAATTAAAAAAAAAACAAATCCAGTAAATCATGGAGATGTAGTTAAGCAGTTCACCTTGGAACTTTTATGGCTTTGAATTATTCCCAGTGGGGACTTAGGTAATTTCCCACCTCTAAACTGGTGTTTATTTAAATCATGAGTGATATGGTATTGAATTGCCATGTTTTGTATTGTAAGTGCCTTCAATCTCATGTTTATCATCTAAAAATGCTTTAATCTTTATTTTATTTCCCTTCCTCCATTGCAAGTTAATTCAGATTTTAGGAGTACAGTTGAGTACCATATTGTGAGACCAAGCCAATTTAGTTAAAATTCTGCTATGTTGCTTGGAGTTCATCTTTACATCACAAGGGCCTGAAGTAAGGAAATTTAGCAGTATTCTTTGAGTTGAGAAGTGTTCCAGGGCTGCCCAATGACTTCTTTTAAACCAGGGGTTCCCAATCTGGAGTCCACGGTATTATTTGGTGGTATTGGTGCATGGCATAAAAAAGGGATGGGAACCTGCGCGCCCCCCGCCCCTTAAAGTTTAAACTGTACAGTTTCTTATTTTGAAAATGGACATTTTGTGCACAGCTCTGTCAGGAGCACAGCACTGTGAGGAGTCTATATCAATGATTTGGATGAAAATGTACAGGGCGGGCTCAGTAAGTTTTCAGATGACTCTAAAATAAGTGGACACATACAAAATGCCTGGGCAACTCAGCAGGCCGGGTAGCATCTATCGAAAAGTGTAGCTTCGATGTTTCAGCCGGAGAGGTGTTGAAGAATCTCGGCCAAAAGCATCGACGGTTTACTCTTTTCCATAGATGCTGTCCGGCCTGCTGAGTTCCCCAGCATTTTGTGTGTGTTGCTTGGATATCCAGTATCTGCATATTTTCTCTTGTTTCTAGAATAAGTGGTATCATTGAAAATGAAGGTGGTTAACAGGATTTACAGAGAATTTTGATCAAAGTAAGTGGGCTCAGAATTGACAAGTGAAATTTAAATTGTATTAAAGATTCAAGACGGTTTATTATCATTCCTCAGTACATGAATGTAAAGGAGAATGAATTGATTGTTATTCTACACCTGCTGCAGCATTAAAAAAACAAAGTAAGCGCAAAGAACACAATAAAATAAAACAAAAATGCACAATTAATACAGTGCCAATTAAAAAGTATTCACACCCCTTGGAAGTTTCATGTTTTATTGTTTTATAACATTGAATCACAGTGGATTTAATTTTGCCTTTTTGACACTGATCAACAGAAAAACTTTCTTGCATGTCAAAGTGAAATAGATCTCTAGAAAGTCATCTAAAACAATTAGAAATTTAAAACACAAATTAATTGATTGCAAACAACAGGAATTCTGCAGACGCTGGAAATTCAAGCAATACACGTCAAAGTTGCTGGTGAACGCAGCAGGCCAGGCAGCATCTCAGTTAGTCCTGACGAAGGGTCTCGGCTTGAAACGTCGACTGTACCTCTTCCTAGAGATGCTGCCTGGCCTGCTGTGTTCACCAGCAACTTTGATATTAATTGATTGCATAAGTATTCACGCCCTTTAATATGACACACCAGATCATCACTGATGCAGCCAATTGGTTTTAGAAGTCACAAAATTAGTTAAATGGAGATCACCTGTGTGCAGTCAAGGTGTTTCAATTGATTGTCATAAAAATACTCCTGTAGCTGGAAGGTCTGTCTGCTGGTGAGTCATTAACCTGGTAAAAACTACACTATGAAGCTAAAAGAATATGCCAAACAGCTCTGCGATAATGCTGAAAAGCACAGGTCAGGAGATGAATGCAAGAATATTTCCAAGTCACTGAATATCCCTTGGAGTGCAGTTAAGTCAATCATCAAGAAATGGAAAGAATAAGGCATAGCTGTAAGTCTGCTTAGAGCAGGCTGTCCTCAAAAACTGAGTGACCGTGGAAGAATGGGATGAGTGAGGGAGGCCACCAAGAGACCAATGACAACTCTGGAGGAGTTACAAGCTTCAGTGGCTGAGATGGGAGAGACTGCCCGTGTGCTTTTCCAGTCACAGCTATGTGGGAGAATGACAAAGAGAGAGGGATTGTTGAATAAAACTCACTTGAAATCTTAGTTAGAGTTTGCCAGAAGACATGTGGGAGACTGAAGTCAGCTGGAAGAAGGTTCTATGGCCTGATGAAAACAAAATTGAACTCTTTGGTCAACAGACTAAATATTATGTTTGGTGTAATCCAAACACCGCCCATCATTAAAAACACACCATCCGTACTGTGAAGCATGGTGTGGGCTGCATCATGCCATGAGGATGCTTCACTGAAGCAGGCCCTGGAAGGCTTGTGATGGTGGAGGGTAAAATGAATGTACCAAAATACAGGGAAATCCTAGAGGAAAACCTGATGCAGTCTGCAAGAGAACTGCAACTTGGAAGGAGATTTTTTTTTCCCAGCAAGACAATGACCCCAAGTCTAAAGCCAAAGCTACACAGGAATGGCTTAAAAACAACAGTATTAATGTCCTGGAGTGGCCAAGTCAGAGACTGGACCTCAATCCAACTGAAAATTTGTGGCTGGACTTGAAAAGAGCTGTTCACTCACAAACCCCATGCAATCTGAGAGAGCTTGAGCAGTTTTGTAAGGAAGAATGGGGAAAAATTTCAGTGTCCAAATGTGTAAAGCTGATAGAGACCTATCTACACAGACTCAAGGTTGTAATTGCTGCCAAAAGTGCATCTACTAAATACTGACTTGAAGGGGGTGAGTAACTTTGGAATCAATTATTTTGTGTTTAATCATTGTAATAAATTTAGACTAATTTCTAGAAATTTGCTTTCACTTTGACACAAAAGAGTCTTTTCTGTTGATCAGTGTCAAAAAGGCAGGTTAAGTTCAACGTGATTCAATGTTGTAAAATGATAAAACATGAATACTTCCAAGAGGGGGTGAATCTGTTTTATAGGCGCTGCATAAATATGAAAACAATGCTATAAAAACAGTGTGCACTCAGCTGTAATATGCGTAAACTAATTGTATGTGCATAAAGTGAAGCTCGGTGATGCGTATGTACTTGTAATTGGGATTGGTGAGTGGGTTAATGTGTGGAAGAGTTGATCAGCCTGACAGCTTGGGGGAAGTAACTGCTTTTGAGTCTGGTGGTGCTGGCATGGGATGAGTGGTAAGTGTTCCATTGTGTGATGACAAATAAGCTGGGATATTCACAGCGAATGATAGGCCCTTTAAGAAGTGTTGTAGAATAAATAACCAAATGGTGCAAGTACATGTTGCAGAGAGACACTGTGGTGAAGAACACTTCTGGCATGCTGGCCCTCATCAGTCAGGGTACTGAGTACAGAAATCGGAATGTTAAGTTACAATTGTAGCGAGGTCTCATTTTGGGATACCGTATTGTGTTCAGTTTTGGTCACACTGTTGCAGGAAGGACTGCGTTAAGCTGGAAAGAATGCAGAGATGACATGTGGGGATGTAGCTGTGTTATGGAGATAGGCTAAGCAGTCTGGGACCTTTTTCACGGAAGTATAGAATGACAGGTGACCTTATAGAGATTTAAGAATGATGAGGGGTATAGATATGGTCAAGGTGCACGGTTTTTTTTCCAGGCTTTGGGAATCGAGAACTAGAGGCCATAGGTTTAAAGTGAGAGGGGAAGATTTAATAGAACCTGCTGAGCTCCCAGAAGATGTGATTAAGGTGGGTACATCAGAAACATGTAAAAGGCACTTGGGCATATACAGTACATAGATATGAGAGGTTTAGATGGATATGGATCGAATGCAGACAAAAGGGATGAGGTTAAATGGGTATTTGGTCGGTCTGGACCAGTTGGGCCAAAGGGCCTTTTTCATGCTTTGTGAGTCTGTGACAATGCACAACATGTTGCAACGGTTGTTTCACCAAAATAAAATTGGAAACTGCTGGAAAGAGTTGGCACATTAAGCAGCATCTGGTAAGAGAAAGAAACCACATTACTTGTTTGGAATGTATAAACAATTTTTAGTCTTTTGCTGTCTGAACCTTTGTTATTTTTGGCAAGTAGACAGTGGCCAATCAGAGGTTTGGAGTGAAAGAAGAAGTAGATCACTCAGGTCGGTGAGTGTGCATTAAAGAGCAGCACTTCACCGGAGTTTCGGCATTTGAACAGCGACCAATCAGAGATCAGGATTTATTTGCAAGTGCAATTAGAGTAAGGCAGGGGCAAGCGGAGCAGCCTTTGTTGTAATGGACAGTTTTAGTGTGGAGATTTTGAGCTTTGAGGCCTCAGCAAGGAGAGGGTTAAGTGAGAGAAAGCAAAAAGCTATAGGAATATTTGGTGATTTTAATTTATTTATTGTTTCCTCCTTTATAATTGCACAGTTTGAGCAGTAAGGGTGCCACGCAGGATAGTTGAATGCCTCTCTTGCTGGGTGTGAGATGGCAGGGAGACGTCCGGTGTCTTTGACAACTACACCTACAAGAGGTGCATCCAGCTGCAGCTTCTAACACTCCACATTCAAGAGTTGGAGCTGGAGCTGGAAGTGGATGAGCTCCAATCACAAACAAGAGGACATCTGCAGATGCTGGAAATCCAAGCAGCGCACATAAGATGCTGGAAGGTCTCAGCAGGCCAGGCAGCATCTTTGGAAAAGAGTACAGTCAACGTTTTGGGCCGAGACCCCCCATCAGGACTGAACGAAAAGATGCGGAATCAGAGTTCTTACTCTGACTCCTCATCTTTTTCTCCAGTACTGAAGAGGGTCTCTGTCCAAAATGTCAACTGTACTCTTTTCTGTAGATGCTGTTGTGGATGAACTCCAACTCATTTGGGGGGCTGAGAAGGTGGTAGACAGGACATATGGAGAGACAAGGTGCAGAACACAGGAAACTGACTGTAGCCATCCCCCTCAACAACAGATATACCACTTTGGATACTGTTGGGGGATGGCCTAGCAGAGGAACCTCACAGGCTTAGAAAGTGGGGGGGGAGAAGAGGCGAGCTGTGATGATAGGGGACTTGGTAGTTAGAGGAACAGAAAGGAGGTTCTGTAGACAATTCCTAGATGGTGCATTGCCTTCCCTCATGCCAGGGTCTGGGACATCTCAGTTCGAGTCCTCAGCATTCTTAAGTGGAAGGGTGAGCAGCCACAGGTTGTGATGCACATAGGCACCAAAGGTTCTGCAAGCATACACAAAATGCTGGAGGAACTCAGCAGGTCAGATAGCATCGGTGGTGGGTCGCTGCCCAAAACATTGACAGTTTATTCATTTACATAGATGCTGCCTGACCTGCTGAGTTCCTCCAGCATTTTGTGTGTGTTGCTTTGGATTTCCAGCATCTGCAGACTTTCTCATGTTTATCATTTTCTGTAAAGTGAATTCAGGGAGTTGGGTGCTAAGTTAAAGCACTGCCTTCAGGGTTGTAATCGCAGGATTGTTACCTGCACCATGTGCTAGTGAGGCTAGAAATAGGAAGATCATACAGTTTAACATGGGGTTAAGGGTGTAAGGTTTTTGGATCAGTGGGCTCTCTTCCAGGGAAGGTGGGACTTGTACTGAAGAGACATTTTGCACCTAGAGTGGAGTTAATATCCTAGCAGAAAGGTTTGCTGATATTGCATGAGGAGTTAAACTAGAGTTGCAGGGGACAGGAACCAGACTGTCAGAACAGATAGTGGAGTGGTTGTGGAGATAGATGCCAAAGTCAGGAAACGAAAAAGTTGACCATGGTGGGACTGAAGTTCTGAGTTGCATATATTTCAGTGCAAGAGGAAAGGCAGATGAGCTCGGAGCAGAGAACAACATATGGAATTATGATGTTGTAGCCATTAATGAGATTTGGTTATAGGATGGGCAGGATCTCGGGTACTGTTGCTTTCGACGTGATGGAGCTGGAGGGATTAAAGTAGGAGGGGTGGCATTACTCGTCAAGGAAGATGTCACGGCAGTGCTCCATCAGAACAGACTGGAGAGCTCATCCAGTGAGGCATTATGGGTGGAAATGAGGAATAAGAAAGATATGACCAGGTTAATTGGGCTATATTATGTACCACCCAATAGTCTGCAGGATTTACGGGAACAAATTTTTTGAAAGATGAGACTGTGGCAAGAAACAGAAGGTTATTATAGTAGGAGATTTTAACTTTCCACATATTGACAAGGACCCCCATACTGTAAAAGGACTAGATGGGATAGAGTTTGTCAAACGTGTTCAGGAGAGTTTCCTTCATCAGTATTTAGAAGTACCAATGAGGGAGAGTGCAATACTTGATCTCCTATCACGGAATGAGACAGGGCAGGTGACAGAAGTAGCGTCGAGGAGCACTTTACATCTCATGATCATAATGCCATTAGTTTCAACGTAATTATAGGTTTGGTCCTCGGGTTGAGATTCTAAATTTGATGGTATCGGAATAATTTGGCAAATGTGGACTGGGACAGGCTATTTTCTGGTAAAAGTGTACTTGATAAGTGGGAGGCCCTCAAAAATGAAAATGTTGAGAGTGCAAAGCTTGTATGCGCCTGTCGGAATAAAAGGCAAGGATAACAGGTTTAAGGAACCTTGTTTTTTGAGAGATATTGAGGGCCTGGTTAAGAAAAAAAGGGGGTTCATAGCAGGTATAGGGAGGTAAGAACGAATGAGGTACTTGATATAAGAAATGCAAGAAAGGAATCAGGGCTAAAAGAAGGCATGAGGTTGCTCTAGCAGTCAAGGTGAATGAGAATCCTAAGAGCTTTTACGGATATATTAAGAGCAAAAGTATGGCAAGGGGCAAAATTGATCCTCTGGATGAACATAGTGGCAATCTATGTGTGGATCCAAAAGATATGGGGAAGATCTTGAATGGATCTTTTGCATCTGCGTTCACTTGGGAGATGGATACTGTGTCTATAGGTTTGAGGCAATGCAGGAGTGATATCGTGGGTCCCATACAGATTATGGAGGAGGAAATGTTTGCTGTCTTGAGGCAGATTAGGGTGGATAAATCCACAGGTCATGACAAGGTGTACCCTTGGACCTTGTTGGAGGCTAGTGCAAAAATTGCAGGGGCCGCTTGCAGAGATATTTAAAACATCTGCAGCCATGGTGAAGTGCCAGAGGATTAGCAGATAGTTAATGTTGTTCCATTGTTTACAAAAGACTCTAAGAATAAGCCAGGAAATTATAGGCCAGTGAGTCTGACATCAGTTGTGGGAAAGTTATTGGAAGGTTTTCTAAGGGACTGAGTATTTAGACCCAATTTCCCCCGGGATCAATAAAGTATGATTAGACAGGGACTGATTAGGGAGAGCCAGCACGGCTTTATGCATGCTGAGTTGTATATATCCAATCTTAGAGCTTTTCAAGAAAGTCACCAAGAAAGCAGATGTTGTTTACATGGAGTTTAGCAAGGCCTTTGACAAGGTTCCACATGGCAGATTGGTCAGGAAGGTTAACTCACTTGGCATTCATGGAGGAAGCCATGAATGGTTGTAGATGGTTGCCTCTCTAACTGGAAGCCTGTGACTGGTGGTGTGCCACAGGGATTGGAGCTGTGTTCATCGTTGTTTGTTGTCTTTATCAATGATCTGGATGATAAAGTAGTAAACTGGACCAGCAAACTTGTGGATGACAGCAAGATTGTGGCTGTGGTGGACTGTGAGTAAGACTATTAGAGCTTGCAGCAGGAGCTGGACCAGCTGGAAAAAAATGAGCTGAAAAATGACAGATGGATTTTAATGCAGACAAATGTGTGGTATTGTACTTGGAGAGCACCAACATCTTACACGTTGAGAGGTAGAGCACTGAGGAGTGTGGTAGAACAGAGGGATCTGGGAATACAGATCCATAATTCTTTGGAAGTAGTGTCACAGATAGATAAGCTTGTAAAGAAAGCTTTTGGCACATTGACCTTCATACATCAATGTATTCAGTACAGGAGTTGAAATGTTATGTTGAAATTGTGTAAGATGTTGGTGAGGCCTAACTTTCAAAGATAGATTTAATGTCAGAGAAATATATACAATATACATCCTGAAATGCTTTTTCTTCGCAACCATCTACGAAAACAGAGGAGTGCCCCCAAAGAATGAATGACAGTTAAATGTTAGAACTCCACAGCCCCCCTAGCTCCCCCCTCCCATGTGTAAGCAGCAGCAAAGCAACAATCTCCCCTCCCCCACCAACAACAAAAAAGCATTGGTACCCACCACCGAGCACTCAAGCATGCAGCAAAGCACCAACAAAGACACAGGCTTGCAGTACCCCAAAGACTACTCATTCACCTGGTATTTGACATACCACAGGCTCTCTCTCTCCCTAATAAGGGAGAAGGAGGTTCTCTGTTTCACAGCGAGAGGGGAAACATAACAAACAACTCATTGGTTATGATGTTAAAAGTCTGTTGCCTTGGTTTCTCCGAGCTTTGTGCCCAAAGATCTTGGGTCTCTGGACACACAGCCAGAGATCTTCCGTCTCCCACAACACACTGATTTCCTGCCAGGACACTGACCTTTCGGCCTGCCCTTCTCCAGAGCCATGGGATCCCGAAACTCGGAAGGTGAACTAATCTCTTAGGCTGCATCCTTGGCATATCGAATAACAGCCAGTCGTGAAACCCGAGAGTGGGTCCCATTCCCGCAAAGAACCGAAGTCAGCGTAAAACTCCAGGTCAGGGAATTCAAAAGAACCCTGAAAGGGAAAAATAGAGATAGTAAAGATGGAAATAGAGCTGTTTCCGAGGTGCAAGCAAAGGAGTCGCAGTTAGGCGCCAATGTCTCCTCCTAATTTGAAGCATTGTGTGCAGTATCGACCACCTACCTGCAGGAAAGATGTAAATAAGATTTAATGAGTGCAGAAAAATTTACAAGGAAGTTAGGACTTTGGGACCAGAGTTATAGGGCAAGGCTGAATAGGTTAGGACTTTTATTTCCTATAACCTGGAATATTAAGGGGATATTTAACAGTGGGACAACGCAGATTAATGGTTCGGCACAGATTAATGGACCAATGGGCCTGCCTCCTTGCTGTAGTCTTGTATGATTCTTAGTTGGTTTACAACCAATTAAGTGATATTGAGATGACGTACTATAGAATGGTTAAAATTTGTTACTCTACTGGGCCTGACCAAGGCAACACAAATTGTTATCTACTTAATCCCACTAACCAACATAATGGACACTCATTGGATTGCCCCCACATCGGTAAAACAAATTTATTTTATTGAATTATTTTAAGGTATGATTTGGCTAAAGTAAAATATGAGGGAAATTTGAAATCTGTTTTCTGTGTGTAATGCTGAGATTTCATGTCGTATTGCTTGAATATATATTGTACATGGAGGTACATGATAGAAGTTGGAACTGCAGGGGATCAACAGATTTTTTTTTAGAATATTTTCATCAAATCTTAGAACTGCTCTGGTGACTTTGCATTCATGATGAGTTACATTTTGACTCATCAGTATATTTTCCCTACCACACTTTTCACTTATTCCCTCCAGCCATTTCTTCTGGGCCCTCCTAGGTATGAAGACATACCAAATGTGCATTTATGTAGTGTTCATTGGTTTTCAGAAATACTTCAGGCCACAGTGGAGATGGAAACATCTGTTTAGACTTAATGTTTGGATTAACTTGGATCAATAAAAGATGGACTACAAAAGAAAAAGAGCACCAATGGATCATTGAAAATTTAACTGTTCACAGTTTTGGAAATGGTTTTATTTATTTCAGGGAAGTTGCCTTCACAGGCACAGCCAACATTTAACTGCCCATCTCTAAGTCCCATTGAGAAGCTGGTGGTGAGCTGCTTCCCTGATCTACCACCATCCTTTGCTACACACAAAGTTGTTAGGAAGAGAGTCCAGAATTTTGACCTGGGGACTATTATGTACTTCCAAGTCAGAATGGTCTGTGGCTTGGAGAGCAACTTCTTGGTGACCATGTCCCCATGCTTTTGCTGTCCTTTTCTCTTTAGTTGGCAGAGGACTGGAATTGGCAGCTGTGGTCTAAGGGATCATGGTGAGTAGTTACAATGTGTCCTGTTGATAGTTCAGACTACTGCTACAGTTGATGTGAGTGAGTGGCTATGGAAGTGGACTGCCATGTCCTGTCTAGTATCAAGTTTCTTGAGTGCTGACAAAGCTGCACTCAATCATGCAAGTGGAGGTATTCCAACACACCCTTGACTTGAGCCTTGTAGACAGTGGACAGGTTTTGGGGACTTTGGAGATGAGTTACTTGGTGAAGGATTGCTAGCCCCTGACCTACTATTGTAGCCACATACTGTTTATGGCTACTCCAGATTAGTATCTGGTCAATGGTAACCCCTGAATATCAGAAGTGAAATGTTTTATCTCTATTACTAACCACCCCGACTATTTATTTCTTAGCCCAATAACTGTCTTTCACTTGTACCCTTTTTTCTCACTTGAAGCTATTACTTGTTTCTTCAGTTAAACCAGTCAAAAAGCTTGATTGACTGCTATTGCAATTAAGTGAGCTGAGATTGTATGCTGTTTCAGTGAGAGATGAAGTAGAGTTGACATTTCATAATTTTTGTTGCTTTGATGCTTTTGGCCATTGATGTGTTAGATTGAATCTTTGCAGCAATAACATTGTGTTGAGAGAAGGTACATAGATCCCAGGGATGAAAATGGATTTTTGTAAAATTTTGTTTCATGGTCAAGGAAGCTATCAGCCTTGATAATTGTCAAAGTCAATGATCATTGCACCTTAAATGATGATAAAACAATGCCTTAAAGGGAAAATCAACAGCAACATACGAAATGGTAGAGATGCAGTATTCATCCGGAACCCTAGATTAAAAGCCTGAGTTCAAATCTTGTAATGGCAGTTGTTAATAATTTGGATTTTCTTCCCCAAAATAAATGCATTCATTTAAAAGTGATCACCACAAAACCACCAGTTTGTCTTAAGAAAGAATTCAACTGGCTATCTAGTATGTTTAAGCAGAGGAAGTGTTCAATCCTTACTGGGTCTGAACTGTCTTTGTAGGCAGGCTCACATTGTGGGTTATTTTTTAAATGTTGGAGCAATACTGTCAAATGTTGAAATCTGCCGTATTTATAGATTCTGGATTCTTTGTGGTATTCAACTGGGTCAGTCAAGAGCTGTCCAAGCTTTTCCTGGAAGCTCGGTGTTCAGCTCCTTGGGTACACGCTTCCTGTCCGTGGCATCGCTTTTTCCTTTATTTTGACTTTAACTAAATTATATCATTTCATCCTTGTTTAAGACTTTGCCCAGGAAACGGATAAGGTGCAAATAAACAATCTGCTGGTGTTGGGTATGTAAAATAAAAACAGAAAATTCTCAGTGGATCGGGCAGTATATGAGAAGAAAGATACTGAGTTAGTGTTTCAGATACTGAGTTAGTGTCTGGTAGATGGTGTTGAGGTGACCTCTAAATTTCATAATGGATTCGTATGTCAATACATTGCTATAAAATATGTAAATAAAAGCCTAATCTTGAGGCTGATGGTTGTACTCCCTTGGTCAATTTTCAGCTTGGATTGCTTAATAAATTAGACACATTGTTCATGTCAGTGGGATGACTTCCCTTCAAAGTTAATCAGCTGCATTTCACCACACCCAAATGACAAGGTTTATCATACATGCTTTCAAAGTTGTCCTCAGTTGTAATTCACTGTTTTCAATATTTAATATTTCATTGGTATATGCAGAGTAGTTTCTCCATACTTTCAGTATGGAGGAAGTACTTGTAATATTTGATTCAAGTGCAAAATAGTCATTAAACTGCTGCAAATAACAGCCATCACTTTTTATCTTGTGCCTCAAGAAAACAGTTGATATGAAACAATGTCCTATGAGCAGATAAACCTTGGAAGAGATGAATTTGTCTGAAAAGACATTTTCAGAATGTGTCACGAGCTCTTTTGCTGAATTTTTTTGCAAGTTATGTTTCAAGGATGTTGCCAATTTGCCTTGAAGCGACTGCATTTTCTAAATGCAATGTTGAGCTGTCAAAAAACAGCAAATTTTTATCAAATGCAGATTGTGTTGAAAGTACTCAGTTGTGCAGGCACTAACTGCAGACATAATGTTTATGTTCAGCTCAATTAAAAGAATATAAAGAACATAGATATAGAAGCAGGGATTGGCCATTTGGTCCTTCGTGCCTGCTCCGCCATACAGTGACAATATGCACATCTTACCTCAGTGCCACCTTCGTCCACATATATTTTATCCCTTGATTGTATCAAAAAAATTATTAATTGAAATATACATACCTCAAACCTGTTTTCCTTCTGCAGACATTGTGCCCTATTTTCTTGACTAATTTTATCTTTCAGATTGCTGCATTTACAACATTTAGTGTTTTTATTAATGATTATTGACAGATTAAGTTGCAGTGAATAAATAGAAAAGTGGAAAGATTGTTCAAATGGTGACTATTCTCATTGAGAAGATGATTTTTTTCATAGAGATGAGAACACAGGTAAAATATGAATGAGCTGAGAGTCCAGATGTGAAATTGCTATGGACAGGATGTAGCAGGGAAGTGGTGATTGATTCTTGTGTCCAAAAGACAAAATTGATAAGCACTGCTTTAGAGGAATTAAACTGGCTACTGTCAAAATGATGGCATTTTCAAACCATTTAGTGAAGTAGATTAAGTATAAATCTTGTCTTATGCAAATAAAGCAGAAGAAGAACCCTACTTGTTAAAGTGAGCATTGTAAAAGAAAATGTTTGAAGATGAATGAAAGCACTGGAATTAAGCTTTGAAAATAAATGACAGAATGAAACAGTTGTTGTGGATATCAAAAGAAAATTTCATTGATTAAGTGATGAATCTGTATAATTTTTGCAAAGAATTGATATCTTTGTTTTCAGTCAAGGTAGAGACTGAGTTGAAGATGATAATCAGAGAATGAGATGATTCTGCCTTTATTATCAACAATATTCTGGAAAATGCTTGAATAATGTTGATTAGAAGAAAAAAATTTATGTACAAGGAGCTTAACGTAATTGCCCTGCATTGGTAGCCAGCGATGAAATAATAGTACCATTCATAATCATCATACTTGTTCAAAGACTTTCTGGAGATTGTGGATGAGAATATTTACAAGTTATAAAGCCATTTCACTGCAAGCCCCCTCATGGGGTACCAGTGACGTGAGGGGGCAGAACTGTATTTAAAAAAAAAGATTGAAGGACTTACAGACACGTGGATGGTCTCAATCAGAAAGGCAAGTTTGATGTTAATTCAGTGCAAAATGGAAGATTTTGTTTTAAGAAAAGTATATAACTACAGGTAAAATCTGGAAGGAATAAGATGTTACAGTTAATTTTTAGAGCCAGAGACCCTGTAATTAAGAGTATTTATCTCCCCTGGAATGGACCAACGCCATCTTTTTTTTGGCTTTTTTTTTGGTGTGTACAACTCACACTCTTCCATATTTTTCAGTGGGATAATGAATCAAAACTGGAGCAATGAAACTTTGGCAGGAGCTTCTTTATGTCTAAACAAGTGTGCATTTATACATCTGGAAGTTACCGTTCAGTTTGCACTGTCATAACCAATACTGTTGGTCTAATAGTTGCATTAACTACAAAATAAGGACAGAATAATACCAATTCCAAAGTTGATTAAAATGAGGAATTTGAGGAGTTGACATGAATTGATTCTTACCAGAGGGAAACAAAAGGTGTTTTCAAGGAAAAATTATTAGGTGAAATCTGTTACTTAAGATATTAGATTATCCAGTGTATATTTTTCCACATCAAACCAATATAATTGGTCAATAATTTTATGGAGGAAGCACTTTAGAAGTGCATAACCTTATTGCACATTAATAATAAATATTCAGACAACAGCTTAACAGCTTCACAGCTTCACACGAGGAAATCTGCAGATGCTGGAATTTCAAGCAACACACATAAAAGTTGCTGGTGAACTCAGCAGGCCAGGCAGCATCTATTGGAAGAGGTGCAGTCGACGTTTCGGGCCGAGACCCTTCGTCAGGACTAACTGAAAGAAGAGCTAGTAAGAGATTTGAAAGTGGGAGGGGGTGAGGGAGATCCGAAATGATAAGAGAAGACAGGAGGGGGAGGGATGGAGCCAAGAGCTGGACAGTTGATTGGCAAAAGGGATATGAGAGGATCATGGGACAGGAGTCCTAGGGAGAAAGAAAAGGGGGAGGGGGGAGAAAACCAGAGGATGGGCAATGGATATAGTGAGAGGGAAAGAGGGAGAAAAAGGAGAGAGAGAAAAAGAATGTGAGTACCCCATCTGTTATTTATTTATATACACACATTCTTTTTCTCTGTACCAGGACAGGATTATTGCTGAGCAACAGATCAAGTATTATTGGAACTCAGCTCTTGATGCAACAGATTCATTTGCATCTACCTTCACATTGGCCAAGGACTCTACTACAGCTCCTATCTCAGTAAAGACACCAGAAATATTGTAGTAGTAATTACACTTCTACTCATGGCCACAGCTTTCATAGGTTACGTACTTCCCTGGGGACAAATATTATTTTGAGGGGCAACAGTCATGATTAATTTGTTATCTGCCCTTCCCTTTCTTGGAGATACACAAATTCAATGAATCTGACGGGGCTTCTCAATTAATAATGCCACGCTAACCCAATTCTTCACATTCCGTTTTTATAAAGATTTAAAAATCGGAATTCACTGTTGGGCTTGTCCTCCTTCTCTGTGTCATGTGAGATTGATCAAACGTTTAAATATTAGTCTGGAGCAGCTAATTAACTTCAATGGAGGGAATGGGAGATAACATTTTTGTTGATTTTGGCAGTCTGCAGTCTCTCCTAATCTGGTTAAGATGAAGAGTAAAATTAACTTGTCTGAGCAGTGGTTGTCAGTACACTCCAATAGTATCAACAGATCTGAATGTCTTTGCTGGTGGCCCTGCATTGGATACAAGAAAGGAGACAGCAAAAGCAGGCAGAAAGATGGAAATTAAAACCCTGGCCAAAAAAAATTCATTCATTACATGAAAGAAGTTGTCTTTAATTATAAGGACAAGGACAATGGGACAGATGTGAAGAGGTCTGAGTCCAATTTTGGGCTCACATCTTAATTTATAGACTTGGACAGTTGAACAATTCATACATAATTACATTCTGCTAATAGGCATTTCTTAGAGAACAACAGTTTTAAATTATTAGTGTGCAATGTTTCCATAATGTAGAAATGGTGATTTTAGAAGAAGCAGGGGGAGGTGTGACTCGTTATCTCTGAAATTTCAGTTGTTTTAATTGAACAGATAACAGAATTTTAAAAAAATGTTGGCAAGTGGTCATCTGTAATCCATTGACCCTTCTATAACCTTGCTGATCAGTAGAGGCTGAGGGGTGATGAGATTCACCACCAATTTGTATGTAAAATATGTAAAGATTGGTCAATCATGAGGGACAAGCCTAGAGACTGAACAAGGTGCCTTTTGTTGGTTACTTTTCTTCAGGGTGTAATAGCCCATATGTCAGCAACGGAAGGCGTTTCTTTGTTACTTCAGCAACATTGTCTGGTGTACCAATTAATGTAAAAGTAGACAGTAAATGAACAGCAACTCTGCAGCAACAATTCAGTGCAGATATTCACCCTGCTTTTAAATTAGGTGAGCTGTGGCCTACATTACAGTGTATGTCAGAAATTAACATCTTAAATTGATGCCAGCTTGAGGGGTCTTTTAATAAAAATTCATTGACAAGGAGGATTCAGAATCTCATTATATTTTGCGAATCAAATTTAAAACAAAACATCCAACCAGAACAAAGGTTAACATATTGTGCAGAGACTTCTCATCGGAATAAGTTCTGGCGAAGGACATTGACCCATCTTTTTATCTCTGATCTTTTGATAAGTCAGCATAGCTCTGTATTTCTCCTTCTGCCTTTTTCTCACAAAGTCTTAGTATGATAGTGTTTTTTCTGTTTCTCTCATGATTTCAGATTGATTGTGAACTATTTCTAATGTTTAAGTATAATTTTGGATACCCCGTATCTTTAGTGTAGTCATTTGCAAAGTGCACCATGCATGTACGCTGTGACCCCACAGGTCATACCAAAAGTAAAGTCGAGTATAGTCTTGCACTGATGACCATCTGGAACTACTAAAGATCAGCTGGTCTATTCAGGGTCAAACTGCAGGAAACCCCATCAGTATCCTTGAAAAGCTCCCCTGGAGAATCTAATATTATTATTCTAAAGTCTGTGTTTTTGTCCCCAGTGTTAAATATTATTTGAAATATATCCACCCAGCACAACAGTTTACAGAATCTAATATCCTCTGTCCGGGTTCAAATTCTTTCAATTTAGTTGCAAAGTTTATCCGTTAATATTATTCTTCAAAAGGAGTACTTCAATTTTAAAAGCAAACTGACAACTAATTATTAAACATAATAAATGGACAGTTCAGTGGACAAAAAACCTTCAATGGCCTAAAAAGATTCTAAATTCGCATAAGTTCTTGTCATGTTCCTGTTAAATGATGCTCTCTTTAGTCAAAATAAATTGGAAATTAGATTATATTTTCACAATACAAAGTATCTTGTTGCATGTGTTGGGTAGGGAGGCTTAGACTTGTCTATGATGGTTGCTGCTTGCTGCGATAAAGTTGCAATTGGGCAACAAAAAAGGTACTGAGAATGCAGCAGAACATAGGATCCAATCCTCAAGCGATGCCAAGCCACACTCTCTGTGTAAGTGGATGGAATGCAACTTCACCATTTTCAAATGGTTCACACCACTCCTGCTGTTAAACCCTTAAAAATCTAATGAGGACGGATCTAGCTAAGCTATAATGTTGGACCTCAAGAATAGGTCATAGAAATGTATAGCACAAAAACAGGCCCTTTGATCCATGCCAAAACCATTTAAACTGCCCACTCCCATCGACCTGCACCAGAACCACAACCCTCCGTATTCCTACTATCCATGTAACTATCCAAACTTTGATAAGCGTTGAAATTGAACTCACATGAATCACTTGTGCTGGCAGCTCATTCCACACTCTCGTGACCCTCTGAGTGAAGAAGTTTCCCCTTATGTTCAATGTGAATGTTTTGAAAGTAATTGTTATATATGAATGCAAAACAGCATTGCTAGTGCAAGGAAAGTCTCTTAGCATCTTTATGTGTAGAGCATAATATGACTGACCCACATGATGTTTGGAAAAAATAACTATTTGATTAGTGTAAGATTGTTCTTTATCACTGGAATGTCATTATTTCTCTAGTCAGAGCTAAGTTTTAGTATAAGATGACATGAAACCTTTTGTTCTTTTTTTTCTTTGTTCATTCTTTGTTCTCATAACACCTACTAAAATGCCATTACCACCAAGTTTTCATAGAGTTCCTCATTATTTACATATAAAGAACCCCTGGATCATAATAACACCCAATAAACCAATGTTTATTATGTGTCTGACTTCAACATTATTTTATTAAAATAATTAAATCACCTTTCTCGGTAAGAATTATTCGTTTTGCATTTCAAATAGTTTAATGGTTAAACAATGGATTAATGTGAAAATGGATTTAAATATAATTTTTATTTCATTTTAGATTATTCGCAGCTGTCCTGAGAGAACTATGTTAATAAATGCACGGAAAAAATCTATAAATGGATTAGGAAAGCATGTTCAAGGTGTCTTTTCTGGCCATGTGCATAAGACATTATTAAATTATTCTCTACAGAATAATGGAAGATTACATTCGTATGACCTTTCAGGCTTGACCTTGATGGTAAAGATGGTACTTTAAATACCATCTTGTTCATGTAGTTCAGAACTGTATAAAATTATGAAATGTATCTCCCAAAAAGGGCTAATATATTGACCAATTCATCCAAACAGGCAACTGTTGGTGATTGTAAGAACCTGAAAATTATTGAGGGCAATCAGAAAGTTCTGGTTACTGCTTAAAAACCTTGTCCTTAACTCAGAGTACAGCTGACCCCAGTGTTATTGCTGTTTTGGTTATAGAAATTCACCCTCAGAGGATTCACAAATCACCACCCACTATCACTACTGTGATATGAAATAAAATTCACTGTTGTGGAGTTTATGTACAAAGAAATTAAATTAACACAAAACTTCATTTTCCCATAAGTTGGATCAGCAAATTTGCTGATGATACAAAGATTGGAGGTGTAGTGGACAGTGAGGAAGGTTTTCAATGCTTGCAGAGAGATTTGGACCAGCTGGAAAAATGGGCTGAAAAATGGCAGATGGAGATTAGTACAGACAAGTGTGAGGTATTGCACTTTGGAAGGACAAACCAAGCTAGAACATACAAGGTAAATGGTAGGGCACTGAGGAGTGCAGTAGAACAGAGGGATCTGGGAATACAGATAGAAAATTCCCTAAAAATGACGTCACAGGTAGATAAGGTCGTAAAGAGAGCTTTTGGTACACTGGCCTTTATAAATCAAAGTATTGAGTATAAGAGTTGGAATGTTATGGTGAGGTTGTATAAGACATTGGTGAGGCCGAATTTAGAGTATTGTGTGCAGTTTTGGTCACCTAATTACAGGAAGGATATTAATAAGGTTGAAAGAGTGCAGAAAAGATTTACAAGGATGTTGCCGGGACTTGAGAAACTGAGTTACAGAGAAGGGTAGAATAGGTTAGGACTTTATTCTCTGGAGCGTAGAAGAATGAGGGGAGATTTGATAGAGGTATATAAAATTATGATGGGTATAGAGAGAATGAATGCAAGCAGGCTTTTTCCACTGAGGCTAGGGGAGAAAAAAAACCAGAGGACATGGGTTAAGGGTGAAGGGGGAAAAGTTTAAAGAGAACATTAGGGGGGGCTTCTTCACACAGAGAGTGGTGGGAGTATGGAATGAGCTACCAGATGAAGTGGTAAATGCGGGCTCACTTTTAACATTTAAGAAAAACTTGGACAGGTACATGGATGAGAGGTGTATGGAAGGATATGGTCCAGGAGCAGGTCAGTGGGACTAGGCAGAAAAATGGTTTGGCACAGCCAAGAAGGGCCAAAAGACCTGTTTCTGTGCTGTAATGTTCTATGGTTCTATGAACGTAGTGATACGTGTGCAAATGAAGTAGCTTTGAATTGTGGGAAATAGTAATATAGACTGTTTTCTAGGAATGCAAATCCCTACCCGTAATGTAGGATTTGCTTGTTGATACAGATCAGAAAATAATTTTGTGCCAATATCATTATTATATGCATGAAGCTTGGGCTGGATGGAAGATTACCTGTTGCAAAGTGTTGATTCTAGCATTTTCTATGTATATTTGTTTGATAAAAGAAATTGGTATGACTTCAATTCTTATTTTCTGTAACATCTTCACCCCAGCCATATTTCCCCACACTTCTCTACCTTCCCAGCACCAGTGTCAGATTAGCCTATCTCAGTTTCTCGGTTACTGTCATCTGGAGTACTCCAAAATAACAGGGTGGAAGAAACTGTCTTGCGTGGAATATTTTTTTAATGCCCTTTCAGAAGATTAAGCTGTTTACCATTAGGAAGTACTTCTTTTTGGAGCAGAAACATCCAATCACTGGTGCTGACCAAGTTTGAATGAATGAGACTGATGTTTGAACTTGTGCTCTCCAAGATAGAGTACAAATTTCTGCACATACTTGATCTTAATGTTATTTTTAATAAACTGGATTTTATAAAAATCAGCAGTACTCTACACTACGGGCAGAGTACTTCAATTTGACGTGTTTGTGAAGACTACCTACTTGTCACAAGATGATTTGATATTCATGAATTTTACAGAATCCAGGAAAAACACCGGGAAATTCGGGAGCGGCAGGCCCGAGAACGAGACTATGCTGATCCACAAGATTTGAGCAGAACCTATGGATCTGAGGATGACCCAACATATGCTGGCATGAGTTGGTATGAATCTTCTGCGGACATCGGACGCCATCTAGTTTTAAACACTAGACCACAGAGTGCAAGAGAGGAAACACAACCAATGGAAGCAGTCTATGCCCAAGTGAACAAACCAAGAAATGGGAAAATTCCAACTAGTGAAAGGTAATTGGATGTGTTGTTTTGACTGCAGTATACTCAGAAAGGATTCCCGCAGGATCTGCTTGCTTCCTCAGTACTTTCAAAAGTACGAAATGCTTTCTAAAGTAGTGAAATTTGGTGTTCAGTTCATTCATTACTGTACAATTCTGGTGTAAGCCAAGATCTCCAATATACCAGGTGCATCAATCTCCTGACAACCCTTGGTGTAGTTAAAACATTGAGATCCATGCGGCACTGGACAGCCCATTTGGCCCATGATATTGCGTAGATCTTGACACCAGTTTATACTAAATGTTCTCTTTCTGTCCATCATTCATATCCCTGCAGATAACGGGTATAAAACATTAGAAATGAATTTGAAGATTTCCATGGCAATAATCTGGATGCAAATTTATGTTAGCTGCTTCACCTTAAAAATAACTACCATTTGTACATGGTTCATAGCCCAGTTATTTTGAAATTTCCATAATAGCATTGGACTGGAGAATTGAAGAATCCTAATCCTTGAAATAACAGTTCATTGGCTACTTTTTTTTGTTCTTTCCAGTTTTGTCCCTCTTGCTCTTGTGAAGCCAAATGCTTCCTGGTGATATGATTCGAGGTGCTGAACACTTTCCAATGCCCTGCTCAAGTGAAATGTTATTGTGTCCCTTTACTTTGGGGGGAGGAAAAAGAAAGTGGGAAAGGATTGGGGATGTGAAGTACATGATTGTGTCTCAAGTTTTTACTTTGGATTGCTTGTGGGTAATGGAGCAATAAAATGATATTGCATACTTTTGGCACACATGTAAAGGAAATATTATCACAGCACAAAAGAATGCAGAGCAGCACCAAATATCAGGGGGTCAGATCCCTATTGGATTTGTTTGCACAGAGCCTCTAGACTGGGAAGGAGTGTAGCCCTCATTGCAACAGAAACAGATGGTTTCTTTTCACCTGGCTTATATGGACTAACCTTGTGGAAGCATAGAATGAATTTTGCTTCTGTGTTCTTAGACTTGATAAAGTAATTTTTTTTTTATCAACCCAAACCAGAATCAGGTTCCAAGTTACTCTGGATTTGAGCTAATACGGATGCTCCCCACTCACGTTGGTCATATACTGAATACAAATCACTGAAAAATTGGTAGGTAGATATTCCTTGGTAGGAATTGTTAAGTTCGAAAAGGACATAAGAATAACCAACTAAAGCAGAAGGCAGCAAGACAGATGTAGTATTCGGCCTCGATTGTGTGACATCCAAACACGGTAAAAGTGTCATAAGGCTATTTCTCAGAAGGTATGGGTATAGCTAATCAAATATACCACTTAAGATTCAAACTGAGGATAGTTTTCAATTAGTTAACAGTAGGTTATTGGCTATTTTCATAACTAAGCATATTTCTCGATAAAAGATTAGAGATAAGGGCACTTACATTATTTGCTGAGCTTAAATGTTCAGTGATGGGAGTTTACAAGCTGTTTCAGGATGCATGGACTCAGGCTGATGGAATGGCCTAACTCCTGCTTAATAACCTTGTGAACTGGAAAACCAAGTGTACCTCTCAAATGGTGTACTATCATCCAATATTTAAATTTTATGATGCTTGTTTCACTTAAACAGGTACTGTATTAGAGGAAATTACCTTAAGATTATGAAAATGTTCTTTAAAAAGGAAAACAGGTGGAGCAAATCCTAACAGACTTGTATGTTTAACTCCACCTCACCTGGCAATTGTGAACTTACTACTGCACATTCACACATTTCTTGTAATTATGAATGTGTTATTGAGATTGTTGATAAGAGTGCTGTTTTTAGTTGGAGATAATTTTATGTTGCTCTCAAGATATTATAATTAGGTTTACTTAGTAAGTTAGTGCTTGGCAGGCACTCAAAACTAGAATTGGTTTTGATTTCAGAACGTTCCATTTTATTCATCCGAGTTGTACCAGATGAAGTTTATAATATACTAGATGAAGATTGTTGTGTTTTGTTTCTGAGATCTCCTTAGTTTATCAAGTTGCTTCCGGAGAAAGTGATCCATATTTGTTTATGTAATATGCTTTCTACCAAGTAACTGTAAACTTCCTGTGTTCTGGTTTCTATGTAGTGTGCATACGTATGTCTTAAAGAAAAAAAAAATCCAACATAGGATGATGTAGTTAATTTGCAATTCTGACGACCTGCTCATTTTTAAAAGCCAAAACAATCTTTGAAGTGTTGGAACTTTAGTTTTTGATTAGAGAGGAAGAATGCACAGGAGATGGGATTGAGGAAATGTACTTCCTCTGGAGGTCCATGAGACAGGATATATATGGGTCCCACCCAGGAACAGAGAGTTATAATAGTTATTCTTGATGTCTACATGCTTGTCAACAGGCATCAACTTTGTTTTTCTTTTCTGTAATCAAGAAAACTAGTCCTATGATCTGCAGTTTTCTCATAGACTTCTTCATGCTGTGATATTTTTCATGTATAATGTACAGTGATTCTTGACCTACTCAATTATGTCAAGTGATGTAACGCTCCTTGCAAATGAACTCCCAACCATTTGCTGTAAACTGTAGCAGCATAAAACAATAGTTCAAACAAAAACAGATTTTTGACTGTTTTGGCTTTGCGTTATTAATCATGGCAGAAGTAACAAGAGTTCACAATTTTTTTTCTTTTCTGTTTAATTCAGCTTTACTGTGTTTACAACACTGCCAAAATAAGTCTGTATTGGTGCCTGTAACACCAACAGATGTGCTAGCGTACAATTATAGTCGGAAACTTAAGGTTACTGCTTATAGTTGTGAGCAGTTACAGAATTTCTTTAGAGTATCCAGTGTTACCACTATCAACACTTTTAGAATCATTGAACCCTTTACTTTTCCCTTCAGCCTTTCAGTAATTATTTAGTAAGTTACAAGTCTGTGTCAGAATTGTATGACAAGCTGCTCATAACCTCTTTGTCCTCTATTTCAGAGTTGTATGTCTAATTATTTTGAGAATTACATCGCTCCTGAAAATTTTCCAACACTCTAAATTACAGACAACAATCTTAGTCAGGCCAAAACTGAGAACTCTATTTAGTGATTAAGTTTTTGTGGCTGACTAAATAATCTAATGCAGTGTCATGAACCTATCTAGTTTCAGGAGCTGGGCTATTAAAGATGAGTGCAGTTGAAGATCTCCAATTTAAATATCTATACTTCAAATAGATCCAATATTCAAATATTTCCACTTTCAGAGTTCTTTCTTGAATGCCTCAGGAGTTGTCAGAAGTTGTTACTCAATTGTCTGTACGTGTGAACTATAAAAAGATTACTCAAAATATTGAGAACAATAGATATCTGTAATCCAGACTGTAACACAGCTTTTTCCAAGCAATTTGGAGCGGAGGCCTGGAATTGTACTTGTTTATATTTAATAAAAGAATATTGCTGACAAATATGCTGATAACTTTTTTAAAAGATGTATATCTGAGTCAATGTGCTAGTGACCATAAATTCCCTTCCTTAATTTCAAGTAGCTAAGCTTTTTCCATGGAAGAGTGGTGTGGTTCCCCTTCTGTTCAGTATTTTATTTTATTTTGTTGAGTCAAATAATTAAAATATAAAACATATTTATAAATATTTGCCTGATTTAAAATTATATTTTGCTTCAAAATTCTTCTAATTTATTGACACATTCAGACCATTTAGTATAAGCTGATAGTGTGTGACATTTCTGTGCTTTGGAACTGTGCGGCACAGTAGTATACCTCTAAAATGAGTCTTTGTAAACAGCACTAACAGTTGGATTAGTTCCAATGTCATTTTCCTTTCATGCCCCATCTGTTTTTTTGGCAGAAGTCAGCTCTGATAAAGCCAGAGCTTTCTTTCCATTAAAAGGTCATTTCGAACCCTTCACTTCAAAATGACATTTGTGATAATAGCTCAGTAGTAAAGTTCCATTGGGCTTTAAAAAGTGTTAAAAGTGCACAACATCCCTGTGTCAAGCCTAGTTTGGTGTACAGAGTACAGAACTGAAAGGAATTTAATTTAAAACTGTTGTGCAGGCACCATTTTGCAAAATTGCTGCTGCTTTATATTTTTCTCAAACATGACAAAGCAAAATGGTTATCCCACTAGTCTAGCACCATTTAGTCTGGGACTACTAATCCAGATATAGAGGGGATCTCACCACAGTGACTGAGTTTTAAATAACTTGAAATAAAAAGCTGTATTATTAATGGTGGCTGCAATACTACCAGGTTATCATAAAAATCCAAAAGGATTGCAAGTACTCTATAGGAAAGAAATCGGCCACTCATCATGCCTATATGTGACCCACAAATGTGACCTCTAAAATAGCCTTGCATGCCACTCAGATCAGGGCTGTTTAAGATGGACAATTATTCCAGTAACATCCATATCCCAAGAATAAAATAGAATTTTGTGTGACTGAGGAAGAAATTTAAAGTCTCTTGCACTTTACCAGAATACACAAGAACAGAATTATGTTTTTCGGCCCTTTGGCTCTGCTCCACATTCCCATCATTGCTGATTTATTCTCTCTCCCTCAACCCCCTTGCCCCCCATTCTTCTGCCTTCTCTCCTTAACCTTTGATGCCCTTACTAAACTAGAACCTATGAACCTCCACTTTAAATAACTTGACATCCACAGCCTCTGTGGCAATGAATTCCACAGATTTACTATCATCTGGTTAAAGAAATCACTCCCCAGCTCTGTTCTAAAAAGATGACCTTGTATTCTGAGGCTGTGCTCTTGGTCCTAGGCTCCCCTGTGTAGGAAAATTCCTCTCCACATCCACTCTATCTAGGCCTTTCAACATTCGATATGTTTTAATGAGATCCACACCCCCCCCCCCCAGCTCCAGTGAGTGCAGTAATGAATACAGTGACAACAATTGGACTGTATTATGCTCAAGGAAAAGATAAAGGAGAATTATTTATGGTGAAATAATACAGTTCACAAAATAAGATGTTTCAATATAGTTTTTATTTTGCATATAATTGCTAAGAGAAAGCTGTTCAGTGTTCATGTAAATCTCAAAAGGTTTATAGCATAGAATGAGGTAGTTCAACACATCATATTCACATCAATTCTAACTTCTAGTACAGCCCTGTACCATCATGGCTTTTCGAATATACATGCCAAGAACTTTTCAATGTGATAAGACTCTGATTATTTCATACTTTCAGGCATGAATTCCAAGCCCCCAACTTGCTATCTGACCCCCTCTGGTGGGGGAAAAAGTCTTCCTCTAATCCTTCATCCTTCTGTCAATTACTTTAAATTTGTCCCTTTTTTTTCCACTTCTCTGAAGGAAATCAATCCCTTCTGTTTACTTCATCCAGGCCTGTCATGATCCTATACACCTTGATTAAATCTTCCCACAGCTTCCTGTTGTCCATGGAAATCAAATTCTGCCTATCTGAAGTTGAAGTTAAATTGAAGTTAAAACTTTCCCATCCTGGCAACATCTTTTACATTTCCTCTGCATTCTTCACAATGCAATTGTATTGTGAAGCAATGCAATTGCATTGTGAAGCATGCAGAGGAAATGTAAAAGATGTTGCCAGGATGGGAAAGTTTTAACTTCAGTTTAAGCAATTGAAGCAATACAATCATGTTTTTTTTTATCCCTGTTGTGTAGTGACCAAAGAAAATTTACCCAGACGTTGTTGGGATTTGAGGACCTGAATTATAGGGAAAGGTTGAACGGGTTAGGCAATTATTTCTTGGAGCACAGGAGAATGAGGGGAGATCTTGTAGAGGTATACAGAATTACAAGAGGTATAGACATGCTGGCCTTTACAGCTGAGGTTGGATGAGACTAGAACTCGAGGTCATACTGTCAGTTTTGAGGGAAAGCCATGAGATTTAAGGGGAATCTGAGGGGGAGCTTCACTCAGGGTGGTGCTAGTGTGGAACGGGTTGCCACTGGAAGTGGTGGATGCGGATTCAGAGAAGTTTTGATAGATCCATAAATGAGAGAAGTATGGAGGGCAATGGTCTGGGTGCAGGTGGGTGGGACTAGGCAGAAAAGCGGGTTGGCATGGACTAGATGGGCCATAGGGCCTGTTTCTGTGCTGTAGTGTTTTAACTCAAATTATATATCACTTTAAAGCTGTGGCTGAGCACATATTGTATATAGATGTAGATTAACCTTTCTGCTCTTTGCTAACAAAGCAAAATATTTTGTGTACCCTTTCTATTCTCACAAACTCACCTTGTAAGTTTGGAGTGAGTTTGCATTCCACACTGACAAGGTGAATTGGAATGCAAGAGGAGAGATTCTTGTTCTCCAATATCTCTCATTTGTTTTCTGTTATTTTTTGCCTTGTTACATATACGCATATTTATACGAACCTGTTTTTTTCTGGATTGAATTCCCAGACATCCCACCCTGCAAAAAACTCATTTCAGGGAGGCAGCTCCATCGCAGCAAGCAACCCTGTCATTATATTTGACCCCTATTAGGCAGGGGTACACTTTAGTGTAGTCTGGGGCACATGGCCAAGTGGTTAAGGCATTGGACTAGTGACCTGAAGGTCGTGAATTCGAGCCCCAGCCGAGGCAACGTGTTGTGTCCTTGAGCAAGACACTTAATCACACATTGCTCTGCGATGACACCGGTGCCAAGCTGTATCAGCCCTAGTGCCCTTCCCTTGGACAACATCGGTGTCGTGGAGTGGAGAGACCTGCAGCATGGGCAACTGCTGGTCTTCCATACAACCTTGCCAAGGCCTGCACCCTGGAGAGTGAAGACTTTCCAGGTGCAAATCCATGGTCTCGCAAGACTTAACGGATACCTTTTAAAAAGTCTGGGATGACATCCGTTTTATATTTTCTTTTTTTTTTTGGAACACTCTGCCATGGCGCTCTCTCCCTCTCTCACATGTACTCTCTCACTCTCTCTCTTGCTCTCTCTCTCTCGCTCTCAAAAAAAAATCGATTTCCGGGATATTGTACAAACGTTTGTATATAACTTGCAGGCATCAGGGAGCCACTATCAATATGCGGGAGACTCCCGGAACTTCCAGGAGAGGTGGGATGTCCGAATTCCACTTGGCAGTAACCCACCCCCTCACTTCTCAAAGCTTGTCCACCATCTACAAGTCTCAAGTCGGGTGTGTGATGGGATACTGTCCATTTGCCTGAACAACTGTGGCCTCAGGAATCTTGACACCATGCAGGACAAAGCTGCCCACAGGATAGGCACCCATCCACAGTGATTCATTCACTACACCAATGCACAGTAGTTTGTGCCATCTACAGGATGCACGACAGCAACTCCCCAACACACTTGTGCACCCACTCACCCACCCACCTGGTCAGGCAGCATCTATAAAAATAACAAACAGTTTTGGGCCAAGGCTCTTCTTCAGGACTGGAATGGAAGGGAGATCATGGCAGAATAAAAAAGATGGGGGAGGTGAAGCAGGACAGCTAGAGGATGATAGTTGAAACCAGGTGGGTGGGAAAGGTAAAGGGCTAGAGATGAAGGAATCTGATAGGAGAAAGGGAAGGAGAAGGTGATAGGCAGGTAGAAGAGGTAAGAGGCCAGAGTGGGGAATAGAAAAAAGAAGCAGGCCAGGGAGATTTTTTCTTTACTGAAGGGAGAAATTGATATTTATGCCATCAGGTTGGAGACTACCCGGATGGAATATAAGGGTTTTCTCCTCCACCATGTGAGTGGTCTCATTGTGGCACAAGAGGAGGCCATGGACCAACAAATTGGTATGGGAATCTGAATGAAAATGTTTGGCTAACAAGCAGTTCCACTTCTGGCAGATGGAGCAGAGGTGTTTGACGAAGCAGTTCCCCGATTTACAGCGAGTTTCACCAATGTAGAGGAGGCCACATTGGGAACACTGGATGCAGTGGATGGCCCTAGCAGATTCACAAGTGGATTGTTGACTCACATCGAAGGGCCATTTGGGTCCTGAATGGAGGTGAATGGGCAGGTGTAGAACTTCTGCCATTTGCATGAATACACAGCATCTTCAAACCCACAATCTCCAGCAGGTCGAAAGACAAGAACAGCAAAATTATGGGAACTTCCCCATCTTGAACTTGCCCTCTAATGCACACACCATCCTGACTTGAACCGACATCGCTGTTCATTCGTCATTTAATCAATGTCCTAGAACTTTCTACCTCACCCATTGTGGGTAAAGAGTGCAGCAATTCAAGAAGGTAGTTCAGCACCACCTTCTCAAGAGCAATTAGGGATGGGAGCTTAAATATATTTTACAAAATGCTGAAAAAACTCAGTGAGTCAAGCAGCATCTATGGAGGGAAATAAATAAACAGTTGACATTTTGTACCAAAGGCTCTTCATCAGGAAGAAACCCTTGTGATTTGGGTGGGGTGCTACGATACCTGGTTCCAAAAATACAATATAATTTTTGTTTTAAGGAGTTAATATGCATTATTGCTGTTTATTATATTCAATATATTAGCCAATTACAGTTCTTTAGTTGAGGCTAAAAGGAGAAGTGAACTTATTGTTAACAATTCTGTTTCTGAACAGTGGAGACAAGCTTGCAAATAGATATTGAGGTTGTGAGCTCAGTAGCAGATGTTTTATTCACGTATGGAATGAGCGGTGTCAGGCAACAGACATGAAGTTACCCCCAAATACAATGATCCATCACAACAGAATCCCATTGCTTTTAGCTGCTTTCTTTGCAATTCAGATATGTTCTACATGACAGTCACAGCCGAGACAGGAAAATAATGAAATCTGCTGTCAGGAAAGATCTTGGTGCTTTAAGGGCGGGGTGATTGTTATCCTATCATTGTGCCCAAACCCTGAAAATGAAGGCTATTGTTAATCTGTCACAATCTGCAAGATTATAGCAGCCTTACAAAAAAAATGATACCGGAGGTGCAGTATTGCTTTCTTAAGCAGCCGCATAAATGAAAGACCATCTTCATCTAGTTTCAAGTTGAGAACTCAAGGAAAAAAAATCACCACAGCTGTAATGTTTTTGTTTGTATTGTGATATATGTGGTTTCCCATTTCAAAAATTAAACATTTGTTTTGCTTGCCAGACAGGCACAAAAATGAATATTCATCTGGCAGTATTTGAACACTTTCCGGTTCTAGCATTAAATAGGAAATGACAGGCCTTTTAAAATGGTAATACTGTATTAAGATGTAATGCAATATACAGTGAAATAGTGCTTCCACAAAGGCACCAGTACAAATGGAGGACATAGCTCCTAATGACATCAGTGAAAACTGTTGTGCTTCTCTGAAAATACAATTGCATTAGTGATAACCGTAATTATTGATGGACACTAATAGCAAAATGATACCATTGGGTCTCAAGCTTTTATATCTAGCCTGCCCCTCCAGGTGGATACTGATTATATGGTTTATGTTTTTTTTTACTCCAGATTTAGGAGTCAATGTGCAGAACCAAATCCTGTAGTGTACAGAGAGGATGAGGTGAATCATCATGGCGTGGTTAGTCAGCGTCATGTTTGGCTTTTAGTTCTGGAATTGTAATACAGTTTCATCCAGCAGGTGTGAAAATTAGCTCAAAAGTACTAATTAACAAATGGAATCTGGTTATATTTTTCACTAAAATGGGAGCAGAGTAACATAAAAAAAATTAACTGTAAGCCAAAGGAGGGTTTTGGAATTGGAATCCTAGCTGCTTTTACAGAGCAGGTTTAGATAAATTTAATATAAAGTTAAGATCTCCAGGTTGCAGGAATTGCCCTGTGTCTTCCATTTAGTAAACAATTTGCAGCAATTGTATCTTGAAAAGCATTTTTTAATGTTTGAAAATATTTTAACATCTGCCATCACTTTGACTCAAAATTGGATGCTGATCTTTCCCCTCCAGAGTTTCTGAAGTCACTGCTTAGATTTCTACTGGCTATTTCCGCATTGTGCTGTGATAGTTTTCCCTTAATTGCATATGCAAAACTTGTGGTTTGGTCTGTGAATTCTTTTCATTTTAGTATTGATTATTAAATTTTCCAGTATAGCTCTTTTGATATATTTGTTCAGGACCTGAGGCATTTATCACAGGACTTTCCTTGACAAGAGGACATTAATTGGAACTTATGGGGGTGGGGGGTGGGGAAGGTGGATGTGAATTTTATAGGCGCTAAATCCAAATTTTTCATCTTGCATAGCACAAAAAAATCAGAAGTACCAGCCATTGTATGATTATTTATGGGAATTAAAATTGCATAGGTTACAATGCTTTGATATTCATGTTGCAGTTTTGGTATTGGTGGTGTCTGTACTAATGATATACAGATTCAGTCTGTGTTCAAATCCCACTATAGTAATAGGGATATTAACTTATGTTATCTAATTAAATCTGGAATTTATATAAAAAAAAGAAGAGGTGACTGGTATAATGACCATAAAATTACCATATTGGTATAGAAGTAGGTCTGGTTAAGTAATGCTCTTCAAATGAAGTCTGTCTAACTCAGGCTGCCCTGTGTGGCTACAGACCAATAGTGATGCAGTTGGAGTTTAACCGGCCTCTGAAAAAGCCTATCACCCCATTCATTTATATCACTTCAGCAGTTTAGAAAATATGTCACCGTCATCTCCTCATGTGAAGTCATATGGGTAATAAATGCTTGTCTTCTCAATGACACAATGGATGGATGGATGGATGAATGAATGAACAAAAATATACAGCGTGAAGAAAGAATGTTTATTTCCAGTTCAAACTTGGTGGCTGTGGCTTTTAATGCAAGTCTGTTTTAATTCACAAATGAACAATTCCTGATTTTTACAAATGCAAGCTCTACGACTAACAATGTAGGTCCAATTTGCATTGTTAGGACAACTTTGAGATAATACAGTACTGTATACCCCATAAGCCAACGCAATTCAAGCAAAAAGAATGAATTGTTCAGATTGTAATCTATTTAGTCAATTTGAAACTCCTGAGAAGACAAAAACAAAATGGTTTAAATTTTCAAATACGAATATAGATTGGTTAGTCTCACAGAGTAGATTCAAACCAGCAAGAGAAGGAAGCACCAATAACTGTAATTTACAAAGTAGTACCTTGGTTCTTGGAGTTGAAATCTAATTAATTTTATCTATGTGAGTTAGATGAAAGGATGTCTTTTGCTGTTCTATACTGCTTCACTTTACAATTTTCTTAATGTGGTTGTTAATTTATTGTCTCTAATTGGTGGTGTGATTTATTCTTTGCAGTCTTTAGTATTTGGTGTAAGACTTTATAAAGGTAAAGAGAAAGTTCAGCAGTAAACATAGAGGCTATCTTATTTATTTCCCAAGCCTATAACCAAATCACTACATTGATTTCAATGTGGAAAATGTCTGAAAAATATGGGGAGTTGGGATTCTCCCATGGGAGTGTTCTGAGATATGAGAGTTTGACATATCTGGGCTATAAAGTTTAAATACATTTCAGAAATAAATGATGCTATATCATGTCTTTTCAAAAATGTCCCAAAAATTAATTGTCCCCTAATGAGATGATGCATGCTTGGTAACAGAGATGTAACTTCTGCTCCAATGTTTATTTTTAGCACATAAATGAAGAGCTTTGAAAATTCCAAAAGGGTCAAAACCGCTCCTTCCATCAAATTATCCCTTTGTTCATTTGTCAACTGCTGTTTTGTGAAATATGATCTGCAGCTTCTGAATTTGTTACAAGTTTCTACGTTAGCAGCCATGATCCATCTGTAATGATGTGTCTGTAATGATGTGTAATGAGTTGAAAGATAACACGGCAAAGCAAACCATATCAACCTCCCGAATCCAGCTTCACTAGTTAAGATACAAGAATTAAGCATAAGTGCAATAATGCATTCTACATTTTAGAGTATACATGTGAATATATTGCCTTATTAGTTGAGCCCATTGCAGTATTTTTTGAAATTATCAAGAAGTTATTTAAGTTTTAGGTCCCAAACACCAATTTGTCACCATCACCCATTCCCAAGTCTTTCGAATTACACCAATAAATTTTTTTCTGAGTTTTGACGCATCTTCTAATTCCCAAAGCACCATATTTCAGCATTGAATAATTCAAGCTATTTCTTTTGTCAGTTTCTGTTTCATGCAGTAACTATATTGACAGTTTGGAGATGCGCTCACTGACTTAAGTGGTCTGTTTTTGTTCTCTGGAAACTAATTTGGTTCACATGTTCCCTTTTTTCTCTCTATTATCAGTCAGCATGTCATCCAGTCTTCATTTTATTCCTTTTCTATCCTCTCTGTCCATCTGCCCATTTAATATTATTTGTAACACTCCCCTCTGGCATTTCCTGATTAAAATCAATGAGGGAACAGACAGGATAATAAAACAGTTTATGGCCCACCCTTTGTGTTTCACCACTGAATGCAGTGACTCCTTAAGATGAACCAGGTCACAAAACCATGTCTTTGTGGTGAATATTTATTGATAGAACCATTTTGGTTGAAAAGATGGGAGCTATTTAATCTTTGCAAATGTAATTACTGTGGTAGAACTTAACAGAAACATATTTTGGCCTTTAGCTCTCTTATAGCTAGGAGGGTGCTTTTGTTTAAATGGAAAGATGTTTTTCCTCCTACTCATGCTCAATGGTTATACGACGTTATGTCATGCTTAGATTTAGAGAAGATTCGTTGTTCAATTTCTGAATCTCGGCAAGACTTTCAAACAATGATTTTCAAAACATTCAGTTCGTTGTTTAAATTCAGTTGTTGGCTATTATTGTTTTTTATTATATGAAAAGGTATTTTACCTTTTTTCTCCTCAATAAACAGCTTCGGTCTTGGTAGGGGTTAGATTTTTTTTTGTGATAAATTAGTATATTTCAATATAACTATTGATTAACTTACGTGAATACGGTGTGATGAGATTGTTATTATGAATAGATATAATGTAATTGGTAGTTTTTAAAATCTTTTTTGACCTTTTATATATACTTTCTTGTATGCTGTATTCTCCTATGTAGAAACATAGAAACTAATGAAAATATTGAAAAGAAGAGAAAGACGTTCAAGCTGTCACTGAAACCAATCAGGCCATTAGATTAACCAACATTTTCATTGCTGCAATTGAAAAGTTTAAAAAAAAGCTCCAAACTACTTAAAGTCAGTTGGTCTAATTAGTGAATTCATCAATTACTCTTAATTACTAAATATATCCATTTATTCTCTGTTACTGGTTAGATGGTCTATAAATAATTTATATTTATGCATATAATTTGCTTAAGTTGTATGTTGGGTAAACAGCACCCAAGTCAAAGTAATGCTGCACTTCCAATCCTCAATAAAAAGGGGACATTAACCTGTAATTCTTGCCAGAAACAGCTTCTCTTTCTCCACTGCAAATTAGGAACATTCCTGAGATTTTTCACAATAAAAGTCATTCAGAATTTTTCCTTAAAATTCAGTAACTAAACATTCAGCTGTGACTGCTATGTGCAAAACGCAGTGGCTCACACTTGAATTGATGCATTGACTGTTGTTCTGAGAAACGATGCCAGATTGTTCCGTTGAGTTCAGCGTTCAAAATTAAGCTCGACAAACGATGAATGCTTTACATTGGATGAAAGTATGATTGTTCTTTTGTGCTTCGTAATAGCACATGCAAATAGCCCAATTTCACCATCCCACTTTAATAATGAATTTAAACAAAAGTCTCTTTAATTCTAAGACTTAATTAGATTTCCTGAATAACCAGTGATAAATTATTTAAAAATACTTTAATTAAACCTACCAGTTTGCATATATTTATGTTTATAAATTTTACGAGATGCACAATAATGCAAATTTTGCTTCCTGTTTTGTATTCAGGACAGATTTTAACCAGCATTTTTAAATGAAGGTAGAACAGGAAACACTGCCGCAAATGCAATAAGTTCTTAAACGTGCAGGTTACGTGGTCAAAATAGAACAGTACCTCTTTCACATTGTTCCCCAATCCATCTTCTGAACCATCTGGCTCTATTTGGCAACAAAAGACCTTAGGAAACAAATTTGCTGTCGGTACTCAAGAGTTTTAAACAAAAACTTGTATTCTAAAAAGGTATAACCTCTTCAGTGAGATATATTGAATTTTCTCTCAGCTGCGGGGTTGTAGAATATGACCTCAACATCTGCCAGGCCATGTGATTCCTTTTGCAAGTTGTTTTGAAACCCCAGTAACTTGTGTTTTGTTTAGTCATCAAAGATAACTTTATTTATTGGTTAGGGTTCCCATTTAGGATAGACCAGTGCTTTAGATTCTTGCACATGTTAACTTTTTTCAAGAACTGTATCCATACACACATTGCCTTCAAACGTCAGAGATACCAAGGTCAAGGCAGAAGCAACAGTGGATATCTATCTTGTTTGAATCTTGCTATGTTTGCAGGCTGACTACTCATTAATACAGTATGTTGCTGTTCAGTAAATAGTTAGGAATGCAAATGTATTTTGCACATTATTTTTTAATTCCACAGAAAGCCATAAAAAGTAGACTTCTCAGAATATCAGATGGGTTTCCTTCATATTTTTTTTTGTAAATCACATAAATATATTCTGTTTCCAGAATTCAGGAAAATCCTGTTTCCAGGAGTCAGGATACGTTTTGCAAACTTAAGTCATCTCATGCCCTTGTAAGTGCATATCAGTTTGATTTTGGATGCTGTCTCTACAGAGCTTGGTTAAATTTGCAACACAAAGCATTATTTATTTAAGGAAAATATACGAAAGCATAAAATATGCCATAAAAGTCTGCGTCGTGAACAAACCAACTAATTTTGTTTATCTTATGTTTAATGGTTTAAGATAAATCTGTAATTTTTTTTAATTTTAAGTTGCAGAAATATCTTTTAATTTGATAAAAATTATTTTTGCACTACTTCAACATAATTGGAGATTTAAAGTTTACTGCCACTTCATTCTGTTTCCAGGCTGGGTATTTATAATAGAAAAGGAGACAATTCAGTCCATCTAATTCTTAGTACTAATTCTGCTGGAGCAAATCCAATCCAGTCAAATATTTCCACTCCCACCACACTTCCTGTAGTCTTCACCTACCTTACATAATTATTCAGCTTTCCTGTCAGGTTTCTAGTATCTCCTGTCTCACCTACTCCTTCAGGTGAAGAATTTCATGCTCCAGCAACACTTTGCATCACAGAATTTTCATAATCTGAAATCGATCATCACTATTTCTCAAACCAGAGAAAAGAGTCTTTCCCTACTTTTTTTCCTTATTTTAAGCATCTATATTAACTCCTAACTTGCTTTCTTCTGGTGGAGTGCCTTATTACTTCCAGTTTCTCCTCTTTAAAGTTGTAGAATTATGTGATGTAGAGGTGCATTCACCTAATATACCTACAAATGGATTTTTTTGAAAAATATATCCCATTACCTTACTCTTTCCATGTTGACCTGGAAATATTTCCTCTTCCAGTACATATCCATTTCCCTTTTGCAGGCTGTCATTGAATGTGCTTCACCCACCCTTCCAGGTAAGGAATTTCAGATCTTTACAACTTGCATCTCTTGCCATCTCACCTTTGGCTATTTACCTTAAGTCTCCACCAGATATAATTCCCTCTCCTTGGAATCGGCCTGATAAATTTCTTTTCAACACTGTAATAGATATGTAAGATGATCAGTCATCATTTGTCCTACTGCGTTTGGGAAGTGCAAAAAGTATTGTGTCCTCACCCACCATGAGGGAAAATAGCTGTGATAACACATGCTGTGTATGCCCAACTATTCTCAGTGGCTGCTTTGTTAGATACCTTTTGTACCTTTATAAAGTGGTTACTGAGTATACATATATTCATGGTCTTCTGTTGCTATAGCCAGTTCATTTCAAGGTTCAACATGTTGTGCATTCGCAGATGCTCCTCTGCGCACCACTGTTGTAATGCATTTATATTTGAGTTACTGTCACCTTCCTGCCAGCTTAAACCATAAGACCTTTAGATATAGGAGCAGAATTAGGTCACGTAGCCCTTCGAGTCTGCTTCACCATTCCACTTTGGATGATGCCGGATCTCACTCAATCCCATACACCTTCTTGCCATACCCTTTGATGCCCAGACTAATCAGGGAATGGTCAACTTCCGCTGTAAACATAATCAGGGATTGGCATCCACAGCAGTCTGTGGCAGAGCATTCCACAGATTCACTACTTGTTCACTAAAAAAATGTCCTCCTTACCTCTGTTCTAAAAGATCACCCCTCAATTTTGAGTCTGTTCCTCTAGTTCTGGATACTCCCACTATAGGGAACTTCCTCTCCACATCCACCCTATCTAGTCCTTTTAACATTTGGTAGGTTTCAATGAGATCCCTCCCGCATTCTTTTCTAAATTCCAATGAGTACAGGCCCAAAGCTGCCAAATTCTTTTCATATATTAGCACCTTAATTCACAGAATTATTGTTGAGAATCTCCTCTGGATTCTCTCCAATGACAACCCATCCTTTCTGAGATTTGGGGCCCAAAGTAGTTGACAATACTCCAAGTGTGGCCTGAGTAGTGTCTTATAAAGGCTCAGCATTATCTCCTTGCTTTTACATTCTATTCCCTTTAAACCAGTTCTCGTTGAACCAGTTTGGGCATTCTCCTCCGACCTCTTTCATTAACAGTGTTTTCGCTCACAGATCTGCCACTCAGCGGATTTTATTTTTTGTTTTTCACATCCGTCTCTGTAAAATCTAGAGGTGGTTGTGCATGAAAATCCCAGGAGATGTGATAATCAAACCATGCCATCTGGCACCAACAATCATTTCGCAGTCAAAGTCATTTAGATCTTTTTTTTTTTGCTCATTCTGATGTTTGGCCGGAACAACAACTGAATCTTTCGACCATGTTTGCTTGCTTTTATGCAGTGAGTTGCTGCCATGTGATTGATCAGATAGTTGCATTAACAAGCAGGTATACAGGGTGTACCTAATAAAGTGGCCACTGATTGTATTTATTTAAATAAAGCAGCACAGTTGAAAGGAAAATAGACATTGTTTTCCATCAACATAAACACTAAACTTTAATGAAAGTAAAAGTTGCAAATAAAGTGGTTGTTAAGGTATATATATACAGCCCATCCTCATAAAATACAATATAGGGTTACTACAGAATTTTACACTTAGGGTGAGGTCTTCGTGTAAAAGCTTAAAGAATCCAAGCAAATGTTTAGTAATAGAAAAGTTCAAAGTAAATTTTATTTTTAATCAGAGTACATACATATCACCACATACAACCCTGAGATCCTTTTTCCTATTTAGCAAATCTATAGAATAGTAACTGTAAACAGGATCAGTGAACCACAAACTGTGCAAATGCAAGTAAATAGCAATAAACAACAAATATGAAATAACAAGATAAAGAGCCCCTATAAGTGAGACCATCGGTTGTGCGAACTCAAAAAAAAAAGATGGAATGTGGTAATCATCTTTCGTTCAAGAGCCTGATGTTTGAGGAATAGTAACTGCTTTTGAACTTGGTGCTATGAGTCCTGAGGCACTTGTACCTTCTAACTGATGGCAGCAGAGAGAAAAGAGCCTGGCCTGGATGGTGATGATCTTTGGTATTATTTGCTGCTTTTCTAAGACAGTGTTTCTTGCAGATGTGCTCAATGGTTGGGGAGGGGGGGGCTTTATCTATCAAGTACTGGGCCAAATCCACATTAGGGTTTTCCGCTCAGAGGCAGTGGTGTTGCCATACCAGACGATAATGCAGCCAGTCAGCACTCTTTCTGCCACACTGTATGAAGGTTTGCTAAAGTTTTTGATGACATACCGGATCTCCACAGACTCCTAACGAAGTAGAGAGCACTACTTACAGTCAAATATACTTGTGAATGCACTACATTTCTTGGTTAGTGTTAGTTGTTTGTTAGCTGAAACTGTCACCTTGAAACTTGACTGAACCAAAAATGTTTTTTCCAATTCGTGAAATGGCAAAACAACGTTCAGGAAGCTAAGTGGAGAAGAGATACAAGTATGAGTTTCGTTACAGGGTTTACAGACTAGAAACTGAATATAATTTGTGAAACTACATTATGAGCACATGGTGTGACAACAATGCCTCAGCAATCCACTTTGTGAAAATGCAAAATATTTCCTATTTTGCAAAACTTCCTTTAATTTGTTGAACTTGTTTTGGGTTTTAAATATGGTAAATGTGAGGAACTGCTGCTCCTTTTTTATGTTGCAGGTATGACAGTGTAGTGGTATCAGCACCAGACGTAGAAGCCAATGGTCCTGGGTTTGAATCTGGCCGGCTGGCTTCAAACCCAGGGCCATTGGCTTCTATGTGCAGTGCTGATACCACTACACTGTCAGCCAGCAAGCGTAAGGAATACCTGCAACGTAAAAAAACATTTCCAGGTTGATTTTTTTTTATTGTTTCACCTGCAATTTTTGAACCCCGTGCATTTGTTTACTTTGCAGCCTTTGGCAACTTCTTAATACAGCCAGTTCACTAGATCAACATCTAAGGCCACCGAGAATACTGTATCCAACCTTCTGTACTTCTGAAGAACAAATCCCTGGTCTGTTTCCTGCTACAGAGAATTGACATCGCAACTGTGCTGTGAATTTGGCTCTCTCAAAATGAGATAGAATTAGATTAGGTGGTTTAGTGTTGACATGCCTATTGATCTAAGTTGAGAGAGCATTCCTGTTTCTGCCAGTAGTTAGATTGGTGTGTACACTAATAGAACAAACTCATTTATATGAAATTTAGAACCTGGAGCATCATTTATACTGAAAAACTGTTCCTTTGGTTCTTTTAAACTGGAAATACATTTCTGAGCTTGGAAAATAATTAATCTGAGAAGCTGCAATGTGAATATCCTAAAGAACTTGTTTCTAGCCACATTTTCTCTTGTCTGTTTCAAGTGTGACTAAGAAATAATTTGGAAGTTTGATTTGAAAATGAGTATGTGTTATGTTCTCTATTTCTTCCCACCACCTCCTCAGTAATAGAGTTCCCTCTCAATTGTTTGAGATGGTTTAGCTTGAATGAAATGTTTTTGTAAGGCATGTGTTAAATGAGGGTACAAAACCATTAATTTAACACATTCTTTTGCACGTGAGCGTTCACAACTGCAGGAAAAAGCTGGTAAAGATCGTGAGAGAATACATGGGGGCATACATGGGAGAAATTAACTGGAACTTGTTTTTAATGTGATTTCATGACTTTGCAAAAGGTTTCATAAGGATGGAAGTGGTTTTAAGAAGTAGGGAGTGATTCAGCTATTCACCTCATCAAGCTTTATCCACTGATAAGATCCTGTCCATCAAATACACCTTTTGTCTCATTCTCATGTCCCTTGATTCTCTTGTATCCAAAAGCTATCAATCTTATTCTTGAAAGTTCTCATCGACCGAGGATCTTAAGTCCTCTGGGGAGAGCATTTCAAAGATTCACAGTGCTTTGTGTGCAGAAATTTATCTTCACATCTGTCTTAAATGATGTCTTCCTTATTCTGGGATTATTGTTCCAGTTCCAGAGTCATTAGTCAAGAGAAACAACCTCATCTCCTCCTGCTGAGTTTATCTACTATCTTTCCACCTCATATTTGTAGATTCCAGTGAATTTGGGCACTTTTTGCTGGGAGGAATATGAACTAAATGCTGTCAAATGGGACTAGCTCCCAAAGGCACCATGGTTGGAATGGATGAGTTGGGCGAAACCAACTATTTACTTGCTCTATGACTATGATACACTAGTGAAATTTAAGAGACTACTAGACAGGTATATGGAGGAATTTAAGGTGGGGGGGTTATATGGAAGGCAGGATTTAAGGGTCGGCACAAAATTGTGGGATGAAAGGCCTGTACTGTTCTATGTTCTATGATTCTAATATAGAATAAGGCAACTTTGTCATCTTAAGGATTAGTCTGGATATGGCAGGTTTCAAATTTGCCTCGTGCATAGCCAGCATATATGTTTGTACGGTTGTTGAGACTAAAACTATACACAGTATTTCCTGTCTAATCACAAGCAAAACTTATGTAATTGCAGCAAATTTCATTGCTTGCCTGTTGCAATCTGAATTCATTTTCTGAATTGTTGACTGCTCCCCATATTAGCTTTGTGTGCTTTGTACACAAGAATCTTTCTCAGTCCCTCGGAATTGGCAACATTTACTTGTTTCTCATCTTCCTAAATAAAATTTGCATTCTTTTTCTTACATTATATTGCATCTGCTGCTCTTTAATTTCAAGTTGAATTGCCATTCAGCCATACACATCCGTGCAGCTACACCTTCAGGGCCAAGGTGCAAAACACAGTACCTACAGTTGCATACAACACACAGCACATATAGCTATGATAGCACATACAGTCATAAAAATAATATTAGCACAAGATAGCACTTGTTCAATATCTTTCCTGATTTTTATTGCAAGCTAGCAGTAGCGGCTAACACTACTAGTGATGACATCCTGCAGAAAGTTCATGAAATTACTTTTTCTTCTCCTTTTTAAATATACTTCCATTAATCTGTGTGTGATTCAAGCTGCTAGTTTACATTTTAATAATGTGTTTTTGGGCCGACCAAGCAATCTGGTGCTCTTGCTGCTCTGAAATTTGGTTTGGTTCAGAGTGAGGTTGGGAATGTAGCTTGTGGACTAAAGTGGAGCGCAAACCCATGGCTGGCTCCAATTCTCAATTAAATCGCTAATAAGAGCATCAAGCAAGACGGAAATCAACGAGGGCAAGAGCAGAAGGCACACAGGTGTTCAGTGCAGTCTGCCTGCAGTTGATCGGTCTCCCTCTTCCTCTTGCTCACTGCTGCCGAAGAACGGAGCAGGACCCTTGCATCCTGGGCAAGGTTTGATCGGGGCAGTTTGTGGATTGGACTCATTTTCAGAGGACTCTGCATTTCATGTTATATGTGTTTCTGCTTACTCCAGTTTTTTTTTATTGCTGTTTTACGTGATCTTGATCGGAGCAGACTAGCTCTGTGGCCTGCAGTTGGCAAATGACACAGCACTAAATTGGACTGGATTGAACTACACTGAACATACCTAGACTCTTTCAAGGACTCTGCATTTTGATGTTTAATGCTCTGTGTGTTATCCACTCTTTTTTTGCCATTTGCATGATTTGTTCATTTTTTTTGTGCTTTCTTTGAATGGGTTTCATGGTGTTTCTTTGTTCCGTGGCGATCTATGGGAAGACAAATCTCAAAGCTGTACACAGCAGACATACCTTGATAATAAATGTACTTTGACTCTTTGCTCTGCAGCATTTTTGCATCTTCCTTGATTCCTCCATGCAAACTATTGTGAATTTTTGGCATACTTCAGCTTTGCCTTTGAAAATATTCACCTTGTCCCTTCTTCTAGATCACTGAGTTAGTTGAAGCTAGTTTGAGAGCTGATTTTTGTAGGACTTCACTGGTTACATTCTATCGTGTAAGTTACCTATTTCTGTTTCTGTTTGTAACTTATTTCGTTTCATTAACTCATTCTTAATTCATGATAATATTTTGTTCAACCATTCCACAAATGCATATCTTCTAAAGCATTCAAGAATTATTAAAATTAAGTGGGAAAAAAAATGAAAAAAATCAAGAAACAAATAAAATTATTTTAAATACTAAAGAGCATTTCAAAGTATTCTTAAGACTAAACATAATAAAAATTAGTGAATTACTTTCCTTTCATTCTCATGATAAATTGATATTAGAATAAGTAGGTTTACGGATCCAGCACAAAGTCTAACTTCGGCCAGTAACAATGAGCAAAATTCCCAGATAATTAGTGGGGGAGCTCAGTGAATTCATGTTCCAGCTGCTGGTCTCCATGAAGTCCAGTGACTAAACGTACTTGCAAATTCACTGGCTGGAACATGTCAGCAGCAGGTTTAGATACGTGCACTCAAGTCCTGAAGTTGCAAGAATTTATGTAAGTAAATCCTATTTCTTACTGTGGAATTTTCAACAAGCTATGTCCCACCAAATCTCAAGGAGGTAATTTTTAAATTTTACGTGGGAAAGCCAAGGCAGGAGGTTGAAGATAGTGTAACATTGCTGCTCCAGCCAATTCAACACACCATGTTACAATATCTGTCAGATAACTTCAACTTGGCTTTGGACGGCTATTACCATGAGCACAAACTGGACTCATTTGGTGGACAAAGCAACCTAGTTAAGACAACAATCATAATGTGTACAACAAACCCCTCTTCACTTATGTATTATTTGCAGTTTTGAATATCAATAAAAGAACGTTTCATCTTACACACTAAATTCTGTTTTTAAGGCAATTCCCACTGTTTTCATTTTGATTCTTAGTTTAAGTAAAGCAGACTTACTATGCTCTAGTGAATCAGCCTGAAAAAATCATGAAACACCGCTGTCCTGCCATTGCAGCATTAAGGCAGCATTTTAGAAGCAATACAGACAGCAAAGATTGATGAACCTTTGTACGTGCGGTTCCCTCATGCATTAAATGTCTAAGACAATAACACCAGCCTTCAAAGTTACTGGAGATCTGAGAGTTCATTGCTTTGGTGAGGCATGATGGTTCTTATTGTATGTCTGTGGCATTTGTACATCAGCTACTCCCACTGTGCCCCACCCTTTCCTGCGATAACCTAACTATTCCCAATCAGTCCTAAATCATAAAAACAATACTTAGCTTGTTATGTAGTCATAAAAATAATGTGCAAAAAGCTTTATATTAAATAATATTTGATATTCTGTCTTGAGCAATGGAAAGAAATTCTGTTGTCACTGAGATGTACCGTTTTTCTGCTCCTTTTATTTACTTGTGAAGTGATAATATACACCAGAGTTTGCCCTGACTCTGGAAATAAAACAAGTGTTAAACTCGGATCGAAAGGTGCTGGGACCTAGCTACTTTAAAAGTTCCACAGCATTCTTTAAATCATTTGAACACGTAATAAATGCAGACATTTATTTTTGCAAGAATGTGAATTCTTCCAACTGTGCTCTTAAATATTTAAGACTTAATGATTGAGAATGGAGCTGTGTATACTCCCATGAGAATTTGATTTGGAGGCCTGGCAGTTTGAAGCAAGGTGCTATTCTGCAGCTGCTACTGCAAACATACCCTTGGACATCCTCTCAAACTCTTTCTTGTAGTGTGCTGGTTTGTGCCGCACACCTTCTCATAAAATAATGATTGTTACGGTGAGGTTAGTGAAATTAATGACTTCCCAACTAAGCAACTGAATACCCTAGTGCAATGAGAATTCAAGCACTGACATAATGACCTAGTGAAGGGGTTAGAGAGGGCATTTTCCTTTTTTTATTATTGGTATAGGTTGGCTGCTTTCCAGGACTATTAGCAAATTAATTTATTTTAAAATTTCCTTTGGAAAAATTCCATGAAGCTGCTTTAAAAAAAAAACAGTCTATGAGACAATTCACCAAATCCATCATGTGCAGTGTTTTCTTGTCCTTGTTTTTTTAACCTAGATCATGCAAAATTTAAAAAATAGCATTTTACAGGGAAATTACCACAAAATCTTTAGCTTGTAATGCAACCTCCAAATTAATTATCTTTCTATTTTTGTGAATTATTATTGTTTATTGGGATATCTGCCTGTGTTAAAAGACAAGAGATGGCATATCTGTGGTATATTGCAAGATGAGAGATGCTGGTAGTGTCTACAGATCATATGCAATGAGGAACAGTGATCTGGAAGATGATAAACTTCCAAGTGACAGGCTTCCTAATTCATAATGTGCCTGAGGCAGAGTGAATTATAAAGGCTTCACTGGCTCAGTGTGTTCTTTCTTTCTTAGTGAACTGCCATATTTAGATGTCTATTTTATATCACCCTTTTCATAAACATGTCCAAGTTATATGACCGAAAAAATCTAGCCATGTTGTGTTGTGATTTGATAAATTCTGATGAACTCAAGCACTTCTATGGTTTTAGTACTCTAAATGTAAGGCAAACCTTTAAAATAAAGACTGGTGGTTAATGGTGGCAAGGTCGATCTGTCATTGGCTTCATTTTTAGAAACTATTGTTTTTATAGTTCCCATTGAGCTCCACAATGGCAAAGTTAGTTTACCTAATGAAAACTGAGACTGTGCGGGTTTGAAACCTTAAAACTTTGATTCTTAGATCATCCTGCATCAACTAACATCAGCTGTAAGCTATGATAAAGGCACTTAAAAATGACCATGGTTGAAGAGGCTCATGGAAATGGTGGGAAGAAAGATTATGGAAATGTAGTGTTCCAAATCTTACTGGATTTGTGTGCATATGTGGTAAGGGCAGGGAACTGACTCAGCTCTGATGTGCTACTGTATTAAATGTCCCTAGAGTATTCACTATTACAGCTTGCACAGGGCCATAACTCAACAAAAAGTGAATCCTTTTAGGGAAATAGCTAAGAAATATGTCTCTTACTGGCAATGCTGTAGTTCAACTGCAACTGTTTAACACCATTCTAAAGTACTGGTTGTTGTTTTAAGCCTGACTTTGTGTGAGTGTATGTGACTTATGTTAATTCTCCGGAATGACAATAATACGAGTTAGATACAAGCAGCATATACTTCACCGCAGAGGACAGCAGCAGGATGGCACAACTGTAAAATTATAACAGTAAATGCCTCCAAAAGAAAGCTGTTCGAATCTGAATACTTTGTTCATTCTATGCCTTTAGGGTGTGTTGCAATAATATCGTTCTTATCCTTGTTGCATATTATATCGCATTTCTGCATCAAACTGTGCTTGCCTTGCTTACTAGCATAGCTCCCGCTAAGCTGTGTGCATGTGTGCGCGCGCACACATTTTTCAACCAACGCACAAAGGAAATTAATGTGCACACAAAAGGTTAGTTACCTAAAATAATGTACCATAGTATTTAATAATTATACTTATTGAAAATAATCTTTTAGCTAACTGTTTCTGTTAACTAGTTATTCGGTTTTTAAAATACCACAACGCATGTTACTAATTTACATCACCTCACCTTTCCTGTTCCGGTTTGTACAGCTACATCATGGTGGCAGCCATCTATGGTGGACAGTGTTCATATTGTAAAGTTTACAAAAATCTGTTTCAAATCCTGTAGATAGCTTGCTAAGATTTTATTGGAAAAAATATTGATTCACTATATCGAATTCAAAAGAAGTGAAGGGCCTGAAGCGCAAAAGAACTGCAAATTTGTTTAAAGTTGAATGGCTTAACAAAATAGTAGAAACTGCTACACCGAAAGCTCATGAGGTCATGAACATTCAGCTACAAGAAATATTTACGTATGGTTTGGAAACTGGAGTTATCTGTTTGTATTGTCCTGATGCAAAAGTTGCTGGATAATTTGCTAGTGGAAAAAAGTGGGATGATATTTGGAAACTTGACTTTTTGAAGCGTCATTTAGCAGGTAAATCGCATTTGGATGGTGTACAAAAGCTCAGGCAACAGAACCCGTCATTACCCGTTACAGGAGTGCTACGCATGTTACGGTTGAGTGCAGATGAGCGAGAGTGAAAACGATCAAACTCAGAGGAGATCAAAGTTGAGGTACAAGAATGGTCAGCTTTTGATTTCTCCACAATTGCAGATTGTCACTTCACATTTAGCGATGAACAAGTTCATGCTTTATGTCTAAAATATCATGATTTTCTAGCTGAAAATATTGTAATAGTTAGACAGTTTAATGATTTCAAATTTTCCATGCAAGAAAAAATTAAATCCAAACTGATTTCAAGCTTTGCTCAAATGGTGGCATTTGTACTTCAAAATGAATAGTTTTGTGACCTTGCACATTTGATGGACATTGGGGGAACCTTTCTTGCATCTAGTGCGGACTGTGAGCCAGGTTTTAGCCTAATAAATCAACTCAAAAACAAGCTGAGAAACCGTTTAGGGGAATGTCATTTGGATATGTTAATGAGAATCAAAAGCTATCAATGGGACGGAAGTTCTATTAGTCTAGATAGAGTTTACAAAGAATGGGTAAATGCCAAAGACAGGAGAGAGAAAAAAAACCTGAGTGACTTAAATATGATAAAAATTGAGTATCTCCAACCTGATGGCATGAACATTGACTTCCCTAACTTCCGTTAATGCCCCTCCTCCCCTTCATACCCCATCCCTTATTTATTATCATTGTTATGACTTTTTTCTTTCCCTTTTTTCACTCTTTTTTTCTCCCTCTGTCCCTCTCACTATAACTCCTTGCCCATCCTCTGGGCTGCCCTCGCCCCCCCGACTTTCTTTCTCCCTAGGCCTCCCCTCCCATGATCCTCTCCTTTCTCCAACCTTGTATCCCTTTTGCCAATCAACTTTCCAGCTCTTAGCTCCATCCCTCCCCTGCCTGTCTTCTCCTATCATTTCGGATCTCCCCCTCCCACTTTCAAATCTCTTACTGTCTCTTCTTTCAGTTAGTCCTGACGAAGGGTCTCGGCCCGAAACGTCGACTGTACCTCTTCCTATAGATGCTGCCTGGCCTGCTGTGTTCACCGGCATTTTTTGAGTGTGTGACTTAAATATGTATGTTATTTTGTTGTTGTTCTGTGCAGTTTTATGTCAAATACTTTGTAAACCTACATAAACTGTCTCGTGTGTATTCAGTGCGCACATACTTTTGTCACAGGAAAAAAATTTGCACAACATAAGATTTTTGTGCACACTGACTACTAAAAATTAGAGGGAACATTGCTTACTAGAGGTCTGGTTGAAAGTTAACACTGGTGTTTGAATTATGTGTTTAAAATGATGGTAAAACACAGAAACTATTGTGACAGATTTATACATGGATGTTGAGTAGAGATCAAGTCCAAAGTTCAAGTTCAAAGTAAGTTTGGTGGGCAGGGCAGCCCGATTGCTGTGTCTCACTTAAATGTATGGCAAAGTCGGTTAAAGTCAGATTGACAGTCCTGGATGCACTGGAAATAAAACAGTACTGGGCACTAATCTGTCTCCTGAGATGATTTTTTGGTTTTATTCATTTATGCATTTGTGAAAGGTGAACATAACTCAAATAATGGAATTAAACACACTAATCATCGCTGTTTGGGCAGCAGTGCATGGGCAGTAAGAGGGGTTTCAGTGATTTTTAAAATAGTAGTCAATTTTCTTTTCCAAAATATATTAGCTCAGTTGCATTGATCATGCGGGAATGTAACTGAGACACTGCAAATAAAAATATCAAATTTAAGCTGTTGCTCCATCTGTTATCCATTCCATTAATGTCTTCTCAACCAGTGGTTGCATGAGCAATATTTGGTCAAATCTTCAAAACATGGTACCAAGCTTTTAAGGGAGGCTACTCGTCGACCTATTCCTATCCGTTGTCTAATCAATATGATGCTTAACATGAAAACTAAAGCTTGTTTGGTTTAGAAAATCGCTACTGATTTTTTTTTGTTAAACTAGTGGTATAATTGGTAACAGGCTGGTACACAACAGTTGGACAGTTAGCTATATATTTCTCTATAGCTCTATAAATATCAGTAAATTTCTCTCCATATACATTGTCTATATACATATCTATTTTGACATAAATACATATTATCTTTCAAAATCTCAATGATATGGAATAAAGCATTTAATGTGAGCTTGATGGACATGCAGGTGTGTACACTTATCAAAATTTAGGCTTATTAAGAGACCTACTTATTGGCAAAGATGTTTTAAGAATGGTTTGACAGCTCTTTTCTAATTCAAGCAAGCTTTAGCCCTCATAGTTTTGAACATCTTTAACCCGGTTTATTAAAATGTGTTGATTGGTGCAGCGATTTTAGTTATCTTTTCCAACAGAACAACCCCTTAGCAGACTTGAGTTTCTCTTCCTATTCTGGGAGCTGAAATGTATGTGATTTGAGACTACGACAGCTTTAAACCTTCCCCAGTTATTTAGATTTCTTGCATGTAATACAACTGGAACTCTGTGCCTTGCAGTTTAAAAAAAGATTACAGGCTGCATTTATACCCACAGAGAAAAGTCTAATAGCCAGATCTGAAATGTAATCCAGAGGAGATGGAATAACCCTTCTGGAACAGGTTTCTGTTAGTGATATTTAATATTAATTCTGCACATGAAGATTTTTTAGTTGATTTGACATAGTAATGACTTTAGCAATGGATTTTGTTACAGCTTTATTAGCAACAATATTTTTCAATTCTGTATTCAGCAAGATTGCATTATATTCATTCTATAATAAGTACCTTACTTCCTCCATTTTTTTAATATAGTCTCACGCAACTTTTTTTATAATTGAGCCCTTCCTTATTGTTTGATATCGAGGAAATTAAAAGTTTTTTCCCCCTTGATTAGCCAATTAGATGACTGGAGGCAGACTTTAACCTAAGGGTACATGTGCTGAGCTTTACCCTGTGTCTTGGTGCAAGGCAAGGGAGCTCAAACGAACAGGAAAGCTCATCAGATGTGTGTGTGTAAGATGGGTTGAAATGTCACTGTCTGCCAGACCCTGCATCTTTTCATCAGGATGTGAGAAAGAGCCTTATATGTTCTTCTGTTTATGTAGTTGACAGTAAAATAGCTGAGGGTCATTTACTATTTACAGTTTGAAGGCACAAGGGGTGGCTTATTAGACAAACTAACCATTATGAACCTATAAATCAGCTTGCAAATGTAAAAATCTCATTTGATACTGCAAAATGGGATGTTGTTCTGTGAAATTGGATAGTCTACAAGTTCTGCCTAAAAGAATTGCAGAGTTGAATTAATTGGTCATGTTTCTGTGCAGCAAACTTAACAGGCTTGCTCTTGAAAAGAGGAAACGATGGTTTTACATTGAAGTGCATTAAAGTGTATGAAACTCCTTACTAATATAAAAATAATTCAACTATCTGATGGAGCAGCGACACTTGCATCTGTCCAGTTTTGAAGGTTCTGCAGAAGTTTATTTAGGCAGTTTCAAACTCATATTTGTTACACCCAAAGTACTTCTGGAATTTGATGACTTTATAGAAGTACATCTAGTTCAAATTTCAAAGTAAATTTATTGTCATTTTACATATATGTCACCATATACTACACTGAGTTCTTTTTCTTGCGGGTGTTCACAATAAATACAAAGAAACACAATAGAATCAATGAAAAACAAAGACTGACAAACAACCAATGTGCAAAAGACATCAAATTGTGCAAATACAAAAAGGAAAAAAAAACAAAATAATAATAAATACTGAGAATTTGAGGTGTAGAGTTCTTGAAAGTAGTCGTGGAATCAGTTCACTATTGGGGTGAGTGAAATTCACATGGATAGAAGATTGGCTGGCAGGAAACAAAGTGTGTGAATAAAGGAGACCTTTCCTGGTTGGCTGTCAGTGACTAGTAGTGTACCGCTTATTTTCACATTATATGTCACTAACCTAGATGAAGGAATTGATGACTTTGTGGCCAAGTTTGCGGATGATACAAAGACAGGTGGAGAGGCAGGTAATGCTGAGGAAGCAGGGTGTCTGCAGAAAGACTTAGACAGATTGGGGTAATAGGCAAAGAAGTGGCAGATGGAATATAGCATAGGAAGTATGTGGTCATGCAGTTTGGCACAAGAAATAAAGGTCATGCACTATTTTCTAAATGGGGAAAAAATTCAAAAATCAGAGGTGCAGAGGGACTTGGGAGTCCTCATGCAGGATTCCCTAAAGAGTAACTTGTAGGTTGAGGTAAGGAAGGTAAATTCAATGTTAGCAATCATTTTGAGAGACTAGAATACAAAAGCAAGGATGCAATGCTGAGGCTTTATAAAGCATTGGTCAGATCACACCTGGAATATTGTGAGCAGTGTTGGGCCCCTATCTAAGAAAAGATGTGTTGGCATTGGAGAGGGTCCAGAGGAGTTTCATGAGAATGATCCCAGGAATGAAAGGGTTAACATATGGGGAGCATTTGATGGCTCTGGGCCTGTTACCATTAGAGTTTAGAAGAATTGGGTGGGGGGAGCTATCAAGTATTGAAAGGAATGGATAGGGTGGATGTGGATAAAATATTTCCTATGGTGAGGTTGTCCGGGACAAGAGGGCAGAATCCTCAGAATTGAGAGATGTCCATTTAGAACAGGGCTGAGGAAAAATATCTTTAGCCAGAGGGTGGTTAGTCTCTGGAATTCATTGCTACAGATGCTGTCCAGGCCAAGTCATTGGCTATATTTAAGGTGAAGGTTGATAGGCTCTTGATTAATCAGGGTGTCAAAGGTTACAAGGAGAAGGCAGGAGAATGCGGTTGAGTGGGATGGATCAGCAATGTTGGAATGCCCTAATTCTGCTCCTATGTCTTATGGTCTGATTTATCCACCTTGCTTCAAGGGTAGAGGGGTAACAACTGTTTCTGAACCTGCTGTGAGGTTCCTGTAAATCCTTCCTGATGGCAGCAGCAGGAAGAGAGTGTGGTCTGGATGGTGGGTGTCCTTGATGGATGGTGCTTTCCTGTAACAGCACTCCTTGTAGATGAACTCAGTGGTGGGGAGAGCTTTACCTGTGATGGGCTGGGCTGTATCCACGAGTTCTTGTAGGTTTTTCTGCTTAAGAGCTGGTGTTTCCACATTAGGCTGTGACGCAAGCAGTCAGTATACTCTCCACCACACGTCTAGAGAAGTTTGTCAAATTTCAGATGACATGCCAGATCTTCCACCAGTAAAGCTGTGGACTAACAAAACATAGTACTAATAATTTTGCATCAAATCGATAACCCATACTGTGATTGCCATAAGAATAATTGATGAGCAAATGGGAAAAATTCACAGAAGTGAACATACTGTAGCTCTTAAGTAACTGTTTGAAGTGTTAACTCTGCCTGCCACAAAAGTTTGTTTTCTGTAATGTTATACTTAACCTGCATGGGCTTAAAGTTGACAGAAAAAATGAAAGTATGTTTATATGGTAATAATACCCTACATCAGTCATTAGCAAAATGAAAGTCACAGTAAAGTAGCTATTTTTCTTTTAATATGTTCAAGAAATACAAGATGAATATTTTACAGTTACAGTTTATAAAGATGGCAATGTAACTGTTCAGTTTAGCTGTGTTAGGGATGAGTTACCATAAATAATTTACTGAAACTTGATAAGAAATGTAAAAATTTGGTAATTAATTAATTTGGTAATTAAGTCAAGATTTCATGGATGATAGAAGCTGAATTTTTGCAAGCTGGATATTAACAAAGCTGAATATTCTGGCCAACCTCTCACTGACTCTTGTTTCAGTTTCAAAAAGAAGCCATATTACGAATTTTAGATTAGTTCCAGACAGGATGAACACCAAAATTGTCTCAAGGAAATTAATTTGGGCTGTTCATTATTTTTAACTTTTGAGTATAAAAACCATGATTTGAAGATCAGCTGGAGTCTATCTGCCAAATTTTGGGATAAGGCCAAGTATACGATAATGGGAGAAAAAATCTGTTGGGGCAGGAAGCAGCGGCGGTGGTAACAAGGCAATTGTCAATACTGCACAAATGATCCGGTCTGTGCTGGGAGGGAATGCGGCAGTGACATTAACAATGAGGCTATCAGTCCAGTGGGAGACTAAGCATTGGTAACTGATCAGTCCAAATTAAATACATGAATAAACACAATCTCCTGTAAATACTCCAGCCGTTTACTTTTCATACTTAATATGTATTCAGCAAAAAAAAAATCGGAAATAGTTCAAAGTATATTTATTATCAAGGCATGTAGACATTATTCAGCCTGGAGATTCGTCTCCTTACAGGCAGCCACGAAACAAAGAATCCTCAAAACAACTCATATTTTTGAAAAAAACAAACACCCAATGCGCAGGGAGTGGGGGAGAGCTGTAAATAATAAAAGGGAGCAAATAGCGTTCAGAACTGGAATTTTACAAAAGACAAAGCCAGACATCAGTGCAGCTGGCGCAGGCAACAGCCGCAGTTCATTGCAAAGTCGAGTAAGCGTTACTAGAACTCAGACGCGAAGCAGCCGGCACTGCACTCCAGTGTAGAGCTGTGTCAACACTGCAGAGCAGCGAGCAGGACTGGCCCCTACCTTGCCTCTGGTCCCGACACCATGACCTTTTCAGTCTGGCCTGATGCTTAAGTCGTGCGAGCTGCACTGCTGATTGGTGGTGTACTACCTTGAATCATGATGTCCTAACATGAAGAGAAGGAGAGTTCTATATAATTCTCAAAGTTGCCAATTGCAGCCAAGCTGTATTGGGGCAAGGTGACTGGGAGACTAATCTGAATTATTAGCATCAAGAAGACCATCAGAATATTCTTTTTGCAGAAACCTGGTTCATCAGGTGGAAATCAATAACTTAATATAGAGGGAAAGCAAATTTAGAGTAAAGATGGGCTCAAAAATAAAATGACAGTTAAACAAACAAATGTGAAAATTAAATATGAAGTACCATTTGTCCGACAGGCACCTGAGTCACAGACTTATGGAGAAAAGGATAAAGTTTCACTTTTGTGCAAGTGGTCGACATGGTCATTGAGGTGCTGTGTGACTCTATGACTTAGTTACTGCTTGCTCCCCCTTTTTTTGTACTAGTTGGGCGGAGGAAGGCCAAGGAGTGATTTGAGATGGTCAGCATGGCTTTGTGTCTCGCAGATTTGATTGAGTATTTCAGAGTGGTGACCCTAGCAAGGGCAGGCTGGCAGAAAATATTTGCGTGGCCTTTAGATAAGACCTTTGATAAAATCCTTCATGGTAGATTACATCACATAGATTCAGGGTGAGCTAGCCAACTGGATGCCAAATTGGCTTGGTAGATGGAGTCAAAGGGTGGTAGTGGAGGATTGTACTTCAGATTGGAGAACAAGTATGTCCCACAGAGATTGTTCCTGAATCCACTGGCATGATTATTTAAGGTGAGGGATGAACGTTGGAGCAGCTTTTTTTTTACAGAGTGGAGTTAGTGCATGGAGTACCATGTGCAAAGTGTGGTAGTGGATAAACATACAAGAGAGACATTTAAGAGGTTCTTAGATAGGCACATGAATATGCAGAGGATGGCAGGATATGGACTATGTGCAGACAGAAGGTGTCAAAGTTCAAAAGTAAATTTATTATCAAAGTACATATATGCCTCAACATACAACCCTGAAATTCATTTTCTTGTGGGCATACTCAATAAATCTATAGAGTAATAGCCATAATAGGATCAATGAAAGACTGCCAAACTGTGGCCTTAAGCCAGATTGTAGAAGACAACAAACTGTGCAAATGCAAAACAGAAAAAAAAAAAATAAATAAATAAGCAATAAATATCAAGAACATGAGATGAAGAGTCTTGAAGTGAGTCCTTTGGTTGTGGGAACATTTCAATGTTGGGGCAAGTGCAGTTAAGTGAAGTTATCCCCTTTGGGTCAAGAGCCTGATGGTTGAGGGGTAGTGAGTCCTGTACCAGCTTCCCGATGGCAGCAGCAAAAAGTGAGCATGCCCTGGGTGGTGGGGGTTCCTGTTGATGAATGCTGCTTTCCTGCAACACTGCTCTGTGTAGATGGGCTTAATGGTGAGGAGGATTTTTACCTCTGATGAACCAGGCTGTATTCCTGAGGAGACTGAGGTCCTTTAACATCTGCCGGACGATGCTGAGGATGTTCTACGAATCTGTGGTGGCCAGTGCGATCATGTTTGCTGTTGTGTGCTGGAGCAGCAGGCTGAGGGTAGCAGGCACCAACAGAATCAACAAACTCATTTGTAAGGCCAGTGATGTTGTGGGGATGGAACTGGACTCTCTGATGGTGGTGTCTGAAAAGAGGATGCTGTCCAAGTTGCATGCCATCTTGGACAATGTCTCCCATCCACTACGTAATATATTGGTTGGGCACAGGAGTACATTCAGCCATGGAAAAGATTGGTCGACGTTTTGGACCGGAACCCTTTGTCAAGACCTGCTGAGTTCCTCCAGCGTGTTGTGAGTATTGCTTTGACCCCAGCATGTGCAGATTATTTTGTGTTTACATTCAGCCAGAAACTCATTCCACCAAGATGCAACACTGAGCGTCATAGGAAGTCATTCCTGCCTGTGGCCATCAAACTTTACAACTCCTCCCTTGGAGGGTCAGACATGCTGAGCCAGTAGGCTGGTCCTGGACCTATTTCCTGGCATAATTTACATATTATTTAATTATTTATAGTTTTATATTGCTATATCTATACTCTATTCTTGGTTGGTGCAACTGTAATGAAACTCAATTTCCCTCGGGATCAATAAAGTATGACTATGACTATGAATACTATTTTGTAGGATTTTCAATACAAGGGCATCGGTGTTTCCATACCAGACTGTGATGCAACCAATCAATATGTTCTACACTCACATCTACAGAAGTTTGTCAAAGTGTAATTAGTTAAAGTCATTAGCTTAATTAGTTTGGCACAACATAACAGGCTGAGGAAGGGCTGGTTCTTGTGCTGTGCTATTCTATGATAAGTAAATTTGCAGATGACACTAAAGATGTGGTATCGTAGTATAGTTGTCCAAAGTTGCAGTGGGATCTAGGTTGAGAGAAAGTGGACCAAAAACTATCAGATGGAATTTAACTCGGACAAATATGAAAGAAAGCATTTTGGGAAGTTAAGTCTGGGCATACGCAGTGAGTGACAAGGCCTTGGGGAGTGTTGTGTAAAGTAGAGAATTAGGGGTACAAATATATAATTCCCTCAAAGTGGTGATGCAGTTGGAGAAGGTGGTGAAGAAGGAATATGCCACCTTTCCCTTCATCATATGGAACAATAAGTACAAGAATAGGAACGTTATTTATGTTCCAGCTGTACAAGACTTTGGTGAGACCACACCAGGAATATTGTGGGCAGTTTTGGTCACTGTACTATGGGAAGGATATGATTAAGCTAGAGAGGGTACAGATAGATTTACTATGATGCTGATAGCACTTAAGGGAGTTAAGTTGTAAGGAGAGACTGGGTAGGCTTGGATTGCTTTCCCTGGAGCTAAGGAGAATAAGGAGTCACCTTATTGATGTAAGAGAGTGTAATCTAAAGGGAATAGGTAAGAGCTTGAAAAACTTTCACATGAACTAAGGGATAACTTTTTTTATACAGGGGGAGGGAGGAGGGAACGTCGACTCAGACCATGAGAGGCCTGCATCGGGCATTTTCATGCCTCAAAAGACGCAGATTGGCAGTTTGTGTGGGGCGCCACTCCTTGCACAGACACTAGAGCAATGTGCGATTAAGTGCCTTGCTCAAGGACACAAACACGCTGCCACAGCTGAGGCTCGAACTAGCAACCTTCAGATCACTAGACGAACGCCTTAACCACTTGGCCACGTGCCCAACGAATTTATACAGGGGGTGGCGGGTATATGCAACCAGCTGCCAGAAGAAGAGGTAGAAAGGTTTAAAAGACATTTGGACGGGAAATGTTTAGTGGGATTGGACCAGTTTAGAGAGACACATTGGTTCGTTTGGACAAGTTGGGCCAATGCATGTGTTCCCATGTAGTATAATTCTAGGACACGTCATTCAAGCTCATTTGCATAGCACCATCTTCCTTATTTTGGAAGCTTTTTAAACTGTCATATTTTGGAATGAGTTTTTTCTGTAACGTATCTTTTGATCTAATTGACTTGACGGTGAGTTTGATTAATACAGTTGAAAGTAGGAGCATTGCAATAAATAGGCACTTTAAATTGCATGTTAATCTGCCATTTGGAAATACCTTTGAAGATAGGTGCAGGCTGCTTTTATGATTAGGATTCAGTGAAATATTCCTGGTAAACATAAAACACATTCACCCAAATCCTTTCAAAGCATATCTATCACTGGCCTTGCAGCCAATGATCCTGCTTAATGCTTGAGCCTCTTTGAAGGCTTGCAAACTAATACAATTAGCAGATACTCCTCGTTATGTGCAATTCATTTTAAGAACAAAGCCAAGTTTTATCATGGGTACAGTGCATGCAGAGGTTTCTAAACATCACCATATATATTTTTAAAAATGTAATTGTTGAACCTGTGTACAAAAAATTAGGCTGTTCAGATTACAGCAGTGACTTCATCTCAAAAGTGTATTCCATTTTGCCAAAATGTCCCAAGGACATTATAAAGGTGTAATATAAATACAAATTGTGGATTTTTTCTTGTTATCAAGCTATCTCTATTTCTGAATGTGTTGTTTAATTACACACACGTTTTTTAATATGGAAAAGTGAGATAGAAGTCCTGATTCCCAAGCATAAATGAATGTATTCATTCAGCTTCAGAGATGTCATCTGCATAGATGAATTGATTGTGGTGATGTACTATTCCCATTACAAGCATAAGAAGAGGGAACAAAGGCAGGGCAACTGCTAAGTCTCTCAATCTTCATGAAAAAGATGTGATTCTGTGCATTATCACTGCCAGATCCAGGTTGATTATTGATATAGGATCCAAGGCAGAACTGGAAATTTCATCTGTTTTAATTTGAATCATATTCTCATTCAAGCTGAAGACTGCTTAGTTATTGTTGAATTAGCTATGATTCCAGTTATTTCTAATTGTTACTTAATACAGTGTTGTACCAAAGAATTGCAATTGGAGCTATTAAATAGTTTAAATCTTCAGGGTTATAATACTAAACTTCATGTAATGAAGTGTCTAGACAATCCCTCCCTCTCGATTTAGATACTACCACCATAACATAGGAGTAGCTGCAGATTGAGTAGAAAATATGCTACAAAATGCAAACTGCACACCACTAGCTATAGTAAGAACATTCGATTAATACTTAATTTTTTTTGCTCTATTTCTGTGTAAAATCCCTTGTGAAATAGCTTGCTGCTTAAAGTTGACTGACATCAGGATATAAGTCAGGGGATTGTAATAATTCACAAAGCATCATTAGCTCACAGCTTAAAAACATGGTATGGTTAACAGTGGAGTGACATCGAAGCACAGGAAAACTGTTTGGGATGGTCTGGAGATCAAACAGTTGACTCTGCCTTTCTCAGCAAGGCATTTTTCCTTTAATGTCTTGCTTGCTGCTCTGCACAATGAATAGGGAAAGAGATCCGACAAGATGGTTCTTTGGATTGGAAGCAGCTATTTCTATAGCCACTAAATTTCAGGACAAGTTTACTGTGGAAAAAGTCAACAGGTTCCTTGAATCTAATCTGTGCACCATCTCTTAATTAGCTTAATAATAAAGATAGCTTTGAATTTTAGCTCAATCTCTTCGACTTCTCCGGACATGTTCTCGGAAGTTTATTGTTTTAATTAAATAACAATCAAATTGGTGCAGGTGATTTGGATATACACAAAGGAGGATCAAACTAAGCCTCATGCGCACAAAGGCAAGGCAGAATGAAACCCCTTCTACAATTCATTTGCAGGTGAATGTACAACACAGAAACAGGTCCTTTGGCCTGGCCAAACTAATTACATTAGTAATTAAATGCACAACTAAACTGATCCTTTCTGCCTTCACAAGATCTATCTATATTGTTTCATTTCCTACACATTCATGTGCTCATCTAGTGGCCTCCTGGATGTGCAATTGCATTTACCTCCGCCATCGCCCCGGACAGCATTCTCCACACATCCACCACTCTGTGTGTAAAAGAATAATTGCTCCCATATACCTCCTGAATTTATTCACCTTAAATGCATGCCCTCTGGTAATAGACATTTCAACCCTGGGAAAAGGAAACTGATTATCTAGCTTATCTGTGCCTCTCATAATCTTATAAATGGCTAGATCCCACCTTGGTCTCTGCTGTTCCAGAGAAAACAACCCAACTTTGTCCAACCTTTCCTTATAGCACAGGTTCTCTGAATCTCATCTGCACTCCCAACAGCCTTCCTACAATGTAATGACTAGAATGGAATGCACTTTCCAGATGCTGCCTAACTAGAGCTAATTTATAAAAGTGCTAAAGTACAAAAGTGATTCTTGAACTCAGTTTCTTAACTAATAAAGAGAGGCATGCCATGTTCCTTCTTGACCACCCTATAAACTTGTGTTTCTACTTTGAGGGAGCTATGAACTTGGTCCCCAAGATCGCTTAGCACATCAGTTTCATGGTCACTATTACTGATACATCTGGATAATCTGGATTCCAGATTAATTTAATTTACTTTATATTCCTGGCAACTAAAACTTTGAACTGTTGTCTTATGTTTATCTGCGCAGTGGAATAGCCTCTCTCTACCATAACTAAACTACAGGTGGACCAGTATCCAAGAGAAAAGAGACTGTAGTAAGAGTACTTTGAAAATCTGTGACCACTTCCTGAGTGCAGGCCAAGAACACAATTACATACTTCATTTACGTCAGTGTTGCTTAAAACCTGGGTCAATCTACATAAAGGTTGTAATGGCTGATAATATCAGTCAGATATAAATCACTTGTTGGTAACTGTTTTGTAAGTGTTTCTTTAAAGCAAATGTTTCTTTTGGCTAAGAGTTAGATTGAATTGCACACATCCTGAGATGTAAAGTGCCCATCTGGCGATAAGTATAGTTTTGTTAAATAATACATTTTCTAATCAAGAATAGGGATCATGTCAAAGGAAGGTCTTGCGTGTAACTTTTCTCCCTGATTTCACTGTTCATGAAATGATGTGCCAGCCAAAAAAAAATTGTAAAGGGATTTGAAGTGAAATGAAGCCTTCTGACCTAAGGAGCATCTCCAGTAAAATGACCTCGCTGTCAGAGGCAGTCCATCTGAACTGTTTCAGCAATCAGATCAAAAGCGTTTGCTCGATTCACATCTCATGACTTTGGGTTCTTAATACAGATTCAATAGCAATGTGTTTTTAATTTGCTGAGATTTATTATTCTGAGTGGTGTGAAATGGAGCACAAATCATTGCGACAGATCTTGAAAATTGAATGCTCAAGCTTGAAATTTTTTTTGGTGTGAGCTAGATATCCCAGTATTTTGCATATGTAATCAGAGTTCAAGGAAGTCTTTGCTAGAATTTAGACCTTCATCACAAAAAGAATCTTGCCTTCTTTTTCAGTGCAAAAATGTGAAACTGAAAAGAGGGAGACTTCTGTTGCATCGCTTCCAGCTCGCGTCTCCTCCCCCCCACCCCCACCCCCAGCCCATTTAAGATACAAATTCTAAATGTGAATGGACTTTTCAGTCCTTTCCTTAGGGTCTAAGTGGTGTCCGTCTTATTTGCCTGCTACTTTTAGTGTCTTTTGTAACAACATTTGACAGCACTTTTGTTTTATTTAAATGACCCGCAATTCTATACAGATGATAGTGACATCACCCTTAAGATGCTATTTAATGATCCAGCACATTTGACCATTGAGCTGCATGTCTTGTTAATGACCTGAGAAACTGTGATCCGAAAAATAACATTAACATCTGTTTAGGCTGGATTGCTTACATTCTTTATGGCTACTCCACTTCGTTAGAATGTACAACATGTAAACTTCAAAATGTTTTAAGAATTTTTACATGCAATTACATATATCAAACTTGCATGTATGGAATTTTCTTTGTTTATTTTTTAAAATTTAGTTTACATAAAACAGGGCAGTGTTGGGGGTGTTGATATGGACAATATCTCAGCCCATGACCATCAGCGTTGGGGGAGTTGATGTGGACAATATCTCAGTGTATGACCATCAGTTTTGGGGGAGTTGATATGGACAATATCTCAGCTCATGACCACCAGTGTTGGGGGTGTTGATGCGGGCAATATCTCAGCCTATGACCGTCAGTGTTGGGCAAGTTGATATGGACAATATCTCAGTGTATGACCATCAGTGTTTGGGGAGTTGATATGGACAATATCTCAGCCTATGACCACAAGTGTTGGGGGAGTTGATGTGGACAATATCTCAGTGTATGACCATCGGTGTTGGGGGAGTTGATATGGACAATATCTCAGCCTATGACCATCAGTGTTGGGGGAGTTGATGTGGACAATATCTCAGTGTATGACACCGGTGTTGGGGGAGTTGATATGGACAATATCTCAGCTCATGACCACCAGTGTTGGGGGTGTTGATGCGGACAATATTGCAGCCTATGACCACCTGTACCATTTGGCTGCAAAGAGTGGAAATGTCTTTGGAAATCTCAGCTTCATGCATTGGAATATTAATAAATTCAAAGTAGTTTCTTCATGTTTATAGTATTAATGGTAAGACTCTTGGCAGTGTGGAGGATCAGAGGGACCTTGGGGTCCGAGTCCATAGGACACTCAAAGCTGCTGTGCAGGTTGACTCTTTGGTTAAGAAACCATACGGTGTATTGGCTTTCATCAATCATTGGATTGAGTTTAGGAGCCGAGAGGTAATGTTGCAGCTATATAGGACCCTGGTCAGACCCCAATTGGAGTACTGTGCTCAGTTCTGGTCGCCTCACTACAGGAAGGATGTGGAGACCACAGAAAGGGTACAGGGGAGACTTACAAGGATGTTGCCTGGATTGGGGAGCATGCCTTATGAGAATAGGTTGAGTGAGCTTGCCCTTTTCTCCTTGGAGTGACGGAGGATGAGAAGTGACCTGATAGAGGTGTATAAGACGATGAGAGGCATTGATCTTGTGGATAGTCAGAGGCTTTTTCCAGGGCTGAAATGGCTAACACTAGAGGGCACAGTTTTAAGTTGCTTGGAAGTAGATGCAAAGGAGATGTCAGAGGTAAGCTCTTTATGCAGTGAGTAGTGAGTGCGTGGAATGGGTTGCTGGTGATGGTGGTGGAGGCGGATACGATAGGGTCTTTTAAGAGGCTCCTGGATAGGTACATGGAGCTTAGAAAAATGGAGGGCTGTGGGTAAGCCTAGATAGTTCTAAGGTAAGGACATGTTTTGCACAGCTTTGTGGGCCAAAGGTTTTCTATGTTTCTATGTGAAGGACTGTATATCAGAAATCCACTATTAACATTAACAATAATAACTATCCACGTGTTGGCGCATGGCCAAGTGGTTAAAGCGCTCGTCTGGTAATTTGAAGGTTGCTAATTCAAGCCTTGGCTGAGACAGCAGTGTGTCCTTGAGCAAGGCACTTAACCACGCATTGCTCTGTGATGACACTGGTACCAAGCTGTATGGGTCTTAATGCCCTTCCCTTGGACAACATCAGTGGCATGGAGAGGGAAGACTTGCAGCATGGGCAACTGCTGGTCTTCCATACAAACTTGCCCAGGCCTGCGCCCTGGAAACATTCCAAGGCACAAATCCATGGTCTCATGAGACTAATGGATGCCTAAAAAAGCTATCCTAATTCTGCTTTATTGAAGCTTTAATCCTGATACAGTTGGGTTGACTATAACTCGAGCATTTTGCATGTTTTGATAGAATTCTCTGCTAGAAATCAACCTTGGCTCCCGTTTGAGTGGGAAATACAGGAAGGCAGGTATGAGGTAGGGTGACCATAATTCCTGGGTTCAGCACATGAAGAGTCTCTTTCCCAAACTGGGTTGCAAAAGGGTTGAAATAAGGAATTCTCTGTTGGGTAGAGAAAAGGGAAGTCACTCCTTTGGGAGATGGGAGGAAATACTCCTGTTTCTCCTGAACTACATGTCATAGTGCAAAGCTACTTGCTCTTTCACAAAGCTTTTGTGAGAGCATAACAAACAGAGAGATACTAGTTGGCCATTCAAACCTGATTTGTCATTCTGTTAGATGATTGCTAATCTAATCTTCCCCCAGTATCACTTTCCCACTCTTTCCCCAGACCTTTGACTCCTTTGTAATTCAAATAAATGTCTTCCTTCAGTTTGAATGATTCCATTTCATAGTTCTCTAAGGACTTGCAATCTACTGAGAAGCGTTCCTCCTCCTTTCCATCTTAAACGGGCAACCACTTGTTCTGAATCTCTCAAAATGTCAACTGTACTTTTTTCCATAGAAACTGCCTGGCCTGCTGAGTTCCTCCAGCATTTTGTGTGTGTTTCTTGGATTTCCAGCATCTGCAGATTTTCTCTTGTTTGTTCTGAATCTCTGCTCCCTCGTTGTTAACACTCCATTCAGAAATACTGTACTTCCTTTCAGCATCACTTTGTCAATCCCCGCAAGATTAAAACATGGAACATGGAACACTATGGCACAGTACAGGGCCTTCAGCCCATGAAGTTGTGCTGACGTAAAAACCTATTCTAAAATCAATCTAGCTTTTCCTTTATAGCCCTCCAATTTCGATCATCTGCAGTATGTGATTCATCTTTTCATAAGATCACCTCTCGCTTTCTAAATTCCAGTGAGCTTGAGCCCAATCTGCTCAACATCATGTGTGAACCTTCTCTACAATGCTACAGTTATATGTACATCACTTGAGCAGCCTAACATCCTGAGGGGTGCCAAATATGTTCAGCCAAGGTTAAATCTGAAAGGAAAGTTAAATGAGAGATTTCTAGGCTCATTACAATAGTCAAACAAAACTTGCAGATGCTGGAAATCTTCAGTCATTTAATTATCTAAATTTTTTATGACAATGAAATGTTCTAATTTGGAAACGGATGTGCGATTCTGCATTGCCTTTCTTGACCTCAAAGTCTTAATGTGCTGTACAGTCAAAGACAGTTTATCTGATTGCCAGCTGTTGTTCTGTGACATACTCAGCAGTGATCAGGGACTGTTTGGTTTGAGTACAGTTCTTAGGTGCTGCAGCATGCTGGCATTAAATTCTCTTGTACTTATTTTCCATCACCGCATTCGAATCTTCAGCATTAAAAAATGGAGTAAATAACTGAATACTGTTGTTGGGCACTTTGCTGAGAGGATTTACTCAGTGACAGATGCATAGGACATGACGTTAAAATGTAGGGCAGTTGACTACAACAATGGAGAACACTAGATGATATATTCCTAATCATTGAAGGTAATGTGGATTTGCACAAGTAGCTCAACTGCATAAAGGTTGAGTGAGTTCTCCAGTAATTTGCAGAAAAGATGGAAGATTATGGAATATAATTTATTTGTCATCCACCTTAATATGCCAATAGTAAATACTGCAATAAATCTGAGAACTCCCGAGAAGCCCCAAGTTTGGTTTTCTATACTTTCTGAGGCAAAGAATATGAGTTAATATGTGACAGGACACACAAATCACCCAAGCCACTTGTAGAATATCAAATGCATACCATTTACATCTTTTTATCTTAATTCTCTTCAGAATATCTGCATACAGTGTAGAAACAAGTATTCCTTGGTGGAGTATCTTCCAATGGGTGCTCATCTCTGTGAAATATTACCAAAAATAATGAATATTATTTCAAAAAAGGATTTAATGAGATTCAATTAGCACCTGTTCAGAATCAGTTTATACTTGCTGTTTTTGTGGCAGTAGTACAATGCAAAGACATAATAATCGTGCTGAGGTTGTTTACAAGGTAAGCATATTCAGACAGAATAATTAATTAATGTTAATGACTGCCTATAAGTATGGCATATAAACTTGTATGACTAAATCCAATGGGCACATTTTACATAAAAGTATACATTGAAAATGGATATTGAATTGACAGATTTCAGTCTCTTTCAACTTCAGCTGGAATCCCCTGTGAGACAGCGAAAAAGGAAGTTATGAGCTGTACTTACTTGAAGTGAAAAAACTACTTTTCTGGACGTTCCATTTTCTGTTGCATTCTCAAGCCTCAGAGATCAGAGATTCCTGGCTAAATCCTCATTGGTATCAGTTGCTGTGCTATTAAAGGTTGTTCTCAGAAACCAAGGAAAAGTTAACCACTCAAGTCTCGTGCTTTTGATCAATGTTTCCAGACCTCTCCTGGATAGTCTCGGATGAAGATACCTTTGGCCTAAACTACAAAGGCCTCTGTGGTAGAGTTGCCTCTCTTCACTACAATATTGTTGCTTGCATGGGAATAACATCTTGCTGTTGCTCCTGGCATTGAATATTGCAGGGCTGCTGCTGCAATGATGTCAGCAACCCTCTGGTACTTGACCTAGGCGCACTGAATGATTTCCAGAACAACATTATCAGTTTCCGCGCTTAGATAGCTTGATGTCTCTACAAGAAGAGAAAGGAGTGAAATTAAGTGGGAAAACTCTGGCAAGTTTTCAAAAGAAAGTGGGTTAACAGAAAATGTGTATGTTTGCAATTTTTTGGTTAGATATCTAGAGAACTACATTGGGAGAACATTAATTGTGAGAGCACAGAGAAATGCAACACACATTATGATGTGAAACCTATTAGTGGTGGTTTATAAAATTGATGCACTATTTAGGGAATGTCTCAAAGACCTGTGAAATCCCTGGAACTTTATCACACTGTGTGTGAATCTTAAGCAAAGAAAATGGGAGAGAATTAGAGAGGTGTCTTGCTTTAGCAAAATAAAATGGGATATTTGGTTGAAAATAAAGTAAACATTACAGTGGTTCTTTATTCAGTTTATAAATCGCATGCATTAATTTTAAAAAGATTTATTCCTATTCCTCTGAGGTGCAAAGATATTCCATTTCTTCTGAGACACTTACTTGGAACACAGTTACAGTTCTTCCATTGCTAGTTGAAATATTTATCACAAGTACATTGCTTCATCCAAATGTGCAGTTGTTAAAATCATAGATGGCAGCAATGGAGAATCCTATCTGTCAGGTACAAGAGTGTACCCAGAGAAGGAGTGGGTTCCCTTAGGACTTAAAGGGGAAATTGTTGAGTTGAGCCACTGGTTAAATGAATACTCATCTGTATTCACCATGGAAAAGGACGTGGAAGGTAGTAAGTTCAAGGAGGGTACATGGATAATCTGGAGTAGCTCAGTATCAATAAGGAAGAAGTGTTAGATGTTATGGGATGCATAGATGTTTGTAAATCCCCAGGGCCGGATGAGACCTATTCCAGTTTGCTGCAGGAAATAATGGAGGAGATAGCAGGGACTATAGCAGAGGTTTTTTTTTCCATCCTTATTAGCTGCAGGTGAGGTATAAGACTTGAGAGCTGGTATTTTTCTTTTATTTACAAAGGTTTGTAAAGGTAAATATAGGCTAGTGTGCTTTACATCAATGGTTTTGAAATTATTGGAGAATATCCTAAAGGGTAGGATTAATGGACATTTCAGAAAGGTGGGGCTGATCAGGGATAGTTACTATGGACTTTAGTAAGACATCCCACTTGCTAAGGCTGAGGCACAAAGGAGTCGAGGCAAACTGGCTAATTGGATTCAATATTGTCTTGGCGGTAGGAGGCAAGGGGTAGTGATGGAAAGATGTTTCTTCTGATTGGAAGTCTGTGATGTTATCTTTACAATTGGTTACCACATTACAGGAAAGATGTGACTGGTTACCACACTACAGGAAAGGTGTGAATGGTCAGCACACTACAGAAAAGATGTGATTGGAGAATTTTATTATGGGGACAGGCTGATTTGATTTCCCTGAAGACAGCTAATAGGCAATTAGAAGCATATTCAATTGAGAAGCATCGAAAGGTGTAAGTGATCACAATTTTTTTCCCCATGGTATCAGTATCAAAAACAAAACAGCATAGTTTTAAGCAACACTCATAACATGCTGGAAGAACTCAGCAGGTCGGGCAGCATCCGTGGAAACGATCAGCCCGAAACGTTGACTGATCATTTCCATGGATGCTACCCGACCAGCTGAGTTCCTCCAGCGTATTGTGAGTGTTGCTTTGACCCCAGCATCTCCAGAGTATTTTGTGTTTACAGCATAGTTTTAAGGTGAGAAGGAGCTTAAAGAGCCATTTTAAGGGTAAAGTTTTTTTTACGTTGAGAGTCATTGAACTCTGGAACGTGATTAGGTGATGAAATCGGATACAGTCATTGTGTTTAAGAGACATTTAGACGGACACTTAAATAGGCAAGTCGCAGAAGGCTATGGGTTCAATGCAGACAAATGGAATTAGAGTAAATGGGAAGAGAAGTCGATATAGACGTGGTGGGTTGAAAGCTCGTTTCCGTTCTGTATGAATCCACAATTCTAATATAATTCCCTGATAATTAATTGTTACAAGATCCTGGCATATTATATAATGCTGCTAGATCCACATACAATACTGATAAAGCTTGAAATCTTTCAGCCTGGACATATTGTCAAGAAGCATCAAACAGCGTAACCTTGTAGCAGATTAAAGCAGTTGAGGCTCTACTATGCATGAATGACATTATGATTTGAACCTACTTGTTCCAAGTTGCAGCCATTTATTTAAAAATGTCCTAAATTACAAACTTAAAATTTCAAAAGAATAAATACATTCAGGGTATATACTTTAAAGCTATCAGTTGTATTTATTTTTAAACAACTGGCCAGGTGTCTTGAGTTTATTCCCCCAGTCGTTGCCTGATCTATAGAGGTGCTATGATTATGGGTGTTTCATGTTTGTGTTTGCAGTTGATATGTTCAGTGTCTCTTTAACCTGAACAACAGTTATAGCTCTATCAGAATGGAATGTGTACCAAGTGCAGTTTATGGGATACACTTGTACAAAATGTATTGCCCCTGATAATAATGTTTCATAGTTGAGTGACTTTTGCCATTGTTTTCGAAAAGGACAGCACATAAAGCTGCATTTGAAATCATGGACTATTTATGCCATGCTGCTACAGTTGTAGTGTTTAAAATTCAGTTCTTTTGTAACATGCCTACGTTCATTTCTAAGAATCCAAAGAATAATCAACATAATATTGAAATATGACTGCCCAAATATTAAAAGGTAATTTTCCTGTATTAACTGCCTAGTTTAAAAGTGGCTGATGTTTAGTGTGCGTATGTTCGATAATTTAGGGAAATAACTCTTGTAGGAATTATTCATGTATTGAATTAGCAACATATGAGAGAGGTTATGATGGTTCTGGTACTTGTATAATAAGCTTGTACCTTCTATAATTTCTGGCTTCAGGCCCAGCAACCACTAAATCATAACAATGAAAAATAGGCTTGTGTTGCTGTTACTGGTATGTAGTGAATTTTTATGCTGCACATCCTTCAGTTAAGACCCTGGGGTTTGGAGATGGGATTTGCTGAAGATTTTAAAAAATTACATCTTTTTTTTACTGATACAGTAGAATAAATGTCCATTTCCTGCTGTTTTATTGAGGTTTGCTAATTAGGTCAGAGTGCTGGAAGGAAATGACAGCACAGCTTCATTTCATCTACATTTAATTAGCCAGCGGAGGAAAAACTCACTTCAGCAGTTGCTTTGGATCGGTTTGGCAGATTGGGTTTGTGAGGGGACTTGGTGCTGGAAAATGAAGTTTCAAAGATTAAGGACTAGATAATTCAAATGAATTTGTTTTTGTTTATAGAGCTTTAAAACTTTTTTCATGTTTCTTAAGTAATCATAAAACTTTCGCTCTGATATTTATGCATCTTGCAGGCATTTTTGTGTAATTTTATTAAAATGTAACAAATTACTTCATAACAGTTCTTGGTGTAATGTAATATTTAATTTGCTTGAGCTGTGACAGTATTTTCTTTAATCGCTTACATAATTCTTATCCACAAGTCATTTAAACATGCAAACTTATGATAACTATATTTTTAAAAACTTGAAAGTGAACTTACCACTTTTTATTTGCATGCAGTACAACACTACCTAACATCTGAAATTCCATATTTCGATATTTAGCTTGTTCTTTTTGCCTTCTTGCTGTGCTCTAGCAACTGTTGCTATGTGATGTTAATGGCAGGTTATCATGAACACTTGGTGGCCACTTTATCTGGTATGGGAGTGGAACCCAGTGTGCTCTTCTGCTATTCTAGCCTAGCCATGTGTTGTGCATTCAGAGATGTTCTTTTGTACACTGTTTTAAAATAAGTGGTTATTTGAGTTATAGTAACCGTCTTGTCAGCTTGAACCAGTCTGCCCATTCTCCTCTGCTCTCTCCCTCTCATTAAAAAAACTGTCACCTACAGGATTTTTAAACATTTTATTTTTTTGCACGATTGTCTGTAAACTCTAGAGTCTGTTATGCATGAAAATCCCTGGAGGTGATCAGTTTCTGAGATACTCAAACCAGCATGTCTAGGACCAACAATAATTCCACAGACAAGGTCACTTAAATTACATTTCTTCCCACTCTAATATTTGATTTGAAGAGCAACTGAACCTCTTGACCATGTCTACATGCTTTTCTGCATTGATTTGCTGCGACATGATTGGCTGATTAGGTATTTACATTCACAAACAGAATCAGGTTTAATATCACTAGCATATGTCGTGAAATTTGCAGCAGCAGTACATTGCAAAACAGTAATAAAAATGATAAATTGTATATATATATATATTAAGAAACAGAAAATTATATTAAATAGTGTAAGAAGAGAGGAAAAAAATACTGAAATGGTGAATCGTGGGTTCATTGTTCAGTCTGAAGTCTGATGGCAGAGGGGAAGAAGCTATTCCTGAAACAATGAGTGTGTGTCTTCCGTCTTCTGTGCCTCCTCAGTGGTAGCAATAAGAAGAGCACATTTCTGAGTGCTGGGGTGGGGTTCTTTGTTGATGGATGCCACCTGTCTGAGGCATCGCCTTTTATAGGTGTCCTAGGTGCTGGGAAGGTCCGTGCCCATGATGGAGCTAGCTGGGTTTTCAACTTTCTGCAGCTTTTTCAGATCCTGTGCAGTGGCCCTTCCATACCAGATGGTGATGCAACCAATTAAACTGCTCTCCGCAGTACATCTGTAGAAATTTGTGAGGATCTTTGGTGATGTACTAATTCAAACGTCTAATGAAATATGGCCACTGTTGTGCCTTTCTTTTTAAAAACTGCATCAATATGTTGGGCCTAGGTTAGATCCTCAGAGATGTTGACACCTAGGAACTTGAAACTGCTCACCCTTTCTATTTCTGATCCCTCAATGAGGACTAGTGTGTGTTCCCTCAACTTCCCCTTCCTGAGGTCCACAGTCGGTTCATTGGTCTTACTGATAATGAGTGCAAGATTATTGCTGCAAGTGGTGACTCAACCAGCTTGTCTATCCCTCTCCTATACTCCTCATCACCATCTGAAATTCTGCCAACTATAGCCATGTTGTCAGCAAACTTACAGATAGTGTTTAAGCTGTGCCGAGTGACACAGTCATGGGCATAGAGAAGAGTGAAACAGTGAGCTAAGCATGCATCTCCTTGAGGTGCGCCAGTGTTGATTGTCGACAAGGAGATGTTATTTCCAACTGCACAACTGTGGTCTCCCGGTGAGGGTGTCAAGGATCCAGTTGCAGAGGGAGGTACAGAGGCCCAGATATTGGAGCTTTTTGATAGGAACTGAGGGTGTGATATTGTTGAACACTGAGCTGTAGTCAATAAACAGCAGGTTGACAGAAGTATTACTATTGTCTAGGTGATCCTAGGCCAAGTGGACAGCCAGTGACTAGTGGCAATAGGCAAATTACTGTGGATCCAGGTCCTTGCTTAGGCAGAAGTTGATTCTAGTCATGACCAGAATCTCACTTTCAAAGCACTTCATCACAGTAGATGTGAGTACCAACAGGTGATACTTGTTGAAACAGCTCAGCTTTGACCTTCTTGGGTATTGATAATAATTGTTGCCATTTTGAAGCAGGTGGGAACCTCTGACTGTAGTTGTAAGAGATTGAACTAGATGTATCTAATAAAGTTGCCACTGAACGTATGTAGATTTGAATTTGGGGCGAGCAGTTTTTATCTGCTGCCACAGAGAAGAGCGTTTTACTGTAGTGGTAAGTGGCTTACTTGCCCTTTTCTAAAATTCACTCTTATCGTTTCTAAATATGTCAATAAAAATGTGATATTTTAAAAAAATCCAGTCCAGAGGCAAGAGTTCAAATCTCACCAAAGCAGCAGGGAATTTACAGTTAATTAATTTTTTTTAATGTAATAAAAGGGTAGTTTCAGTAAAAGTGACTGAAACTACTGCATAGTCCGGAAGAAAATCATGACCTTCTGGAAGGATAATTAGCCGTCCTTTCCAAAGATTATCCAGTAAGTAACCACTGAACCAAGACTGTACTTTGCTCTTTACGACCCTGTGAAAGGACCTCAAAAGCACTTCTATCAAGGATATGTAAAGGTGTCTGGTAAATTCTGGCTTGGCCAGAAACGCTCGGATCCAATGAATGAATAATAAAGTTACCATCTGCAACATGTACTGCAGTCACTTCAGCTACTCCACCAGTGTCTACCCCACCCATGAGCTCTACCATAAAGAAGGACAAGGATGCCCAAGGCTGCCCTACCTGCAGGTTGCATTCCAAGTCATGCACCGTTCTGATTTTGAAGTGTATTGCCGGTACAGGTCCTCCCCAGGGATATCCATGCTGCCAGTGCCCCAAACACTTGATCGTATGCATGTGCTGTATATAAATCCGGTATTTATAAGCCAGGGAGGACCTATATTGAATATCACTGGGTCTAACTACTGAAACTCCTTATTCAACAAAGCTTAGGGAGTACTTTCATCAGAAGACTGCAGCGGTTCAAGTCGGTGGCTCACCATCACCTTGTTGGGTGCAGTTAGGATGTGTGATAAGGCTGGCTTGTTCCGATGATGACAAGTCCAGAAAGAGAAGAAACAAGGGTTCTTGTCTTTTCCATTCTTCAAACAAGCAAGATGGTTATTTTAAAACACAACTTGAAATCGGTTTTCACACCACCAGTTTTTCAATCATGGCTTGACATTTTCGAAAGCAACCACAGCTTGTGGAAATGAGTGAAAATAAGTTGGAGAACTGCATTTCTGGCAGGCTTTGAAAGGGAAGTAATGATCGTAAGTGTGTGACAGAGCTTTTAGATTGCTTCCAGAGAAATGAGTGAGTGCATGATTGCAAATTGTGTGCTTTCAGAGAATTTTTTAAACTTCTAACAAATCCATTGTAGAGTATGGGCTGATGTGCATGAGACACAAGGAACTTAAGCAAGATATGTGTCATTAACTCAACCTTGACTTTTCAACCTTGTGTACATGTTGCTGCAAGTCACGTAACACAGCCCTTAGAGCAGGGTTTCTGTGAGAGGTCGCTCGGGGTTCCATGAGAGATTGTGATTTAAAAAAAAATCTTCTTTTGAACTTCACACGGCGCGTGACGCTAGTGCTTGCAGTGGTGGACAGTGACCGAGCCGCCCCGTTAGAAATCTCATTAGAGTGCTCTCAGCCCTGTATGGCAGTGTGCAGTAGGACTCTGTTTATTTGGTTGAGTCTATTCTCGGTTTTTGACACGAGATAGGGAAGGCTGTTGGTAATTGGTGATGTATTGCATGGAGGGGAGGACGGGAGGCAGATGAGGAGCGTGAAGTGCGCTTTCTGAACATTGAATGGACTCACCCAACTTGGGCTGTGATGTCAGCCTCTCCCTCCTCAATTCCCTCCTCCAACTATTTCTTGCACGCCACTGACTGACTTATGGGGACAAACAAGCTACCGGTGTAGTAGAAAATTGGAGAGGAATTTTCATTGTAAAGAAGGAATTTCTATGCCCTACTATTCAACTGCTGGTCTGCTGCTTTGCTGTTGTCATAAACGTTGCAAAAGGTGGATTGTGTAGGTGAGAAGTGAATTGTATTGTGACATTTTCATATTTTTCTGGTTTTCTCATTTAGTTATTCATTATGCCATTCATATTATACAATACGGGCACAAAAAAGTCCATCTTTACAATGAAAGCTACTTATGAATGGGTTTTACATGGACTGGTGATCCAAGTTGTCCTATTCCATTGTGCCTAGTCTGAGGCAAACAACTTACAAATGCAGCAATGGCTCCAGTAAAACTCTTGAAAAGACAAATCACAGCCATGTGACACGTAAAAGTGCTGATTATTTTAAATGACTATTGGAATCTCAAAACAAACAGTGAAGCTTTTGATAATAAAGTCACAGTCAATAAAAGGATTAAGGAAGCAAATTATTTAGTATCAGAACTTGTTACCTAAAAATGGAAAAGTCACACAGTTGGTGAGAATCTAATGATGCCAACATGTAAAATTATAGAGGGTAAGATATTAGGACAAGATGCAATATGAGAAATTGAAAAGGTTTCACTTTCAAACAGTATAATGAGTCAATGTACTGATGACATATCACATGATGCTGAAGAGGTTTTGTGTGATAATCTGAAAAACAACACTTTCTTTGTCTCGGGTGATGAGTTAACAGATTTCACCAATAAATATCATGTTGTAGCATTTATAAGATTTGTTGGTGCATGGCCAAATGGTTAAGGCGTTTGTCTAGTGATTCGAAGGTCGCTAGTTCGAGCCTTGGCTGAGGCAGCATGTGTGTCCTTGAGCAAGGCACTTAACCACACATTGCTCTGCGACGACACCGGCGCCAAGCTGTATGGATACTAATGCCCTTCCCTTGGACAACATCAGTGGCGTGGAGAGGGGAGACTTGCAGCACGGGTAACTGCTGGTCTTCCATACAACCTTGCCCAGGCCTGTGCCCTGGAAACCTTCCAAGGTGCAAATGCATGGTCTCATGAGACTAACGGATGCCTATAAATGATGGTGAAATTCAAAAAAACGTTTTCTGTTGCAAAGAGCTGCCGAAACAAACTAAGGCCAAGATATATTTTATGTTTGGTCTTCATATCTGGAAACAAAAGGTCTGTCTTGGAGGAAATGTGTTGACATCTGTGCTGGTACCCTATCAATGGTTGGCTCCATGAGAGGTTTTGTTTCTTATCCTGATGTTGTCACAACACATTGCTTCAACATTGCAAATAAATTTTCATGTTATAAGTAGCATTAATTAAAATCAACTTACAACCTTTATTTAAATTTAATCTACCAAGCCTACCTTTAGAAAAATTAAATCCCATTTTGTCTTAAGCCAGTTATTTAACAGAAATTTGTAATGTTTGCCTTATGAGTTTTTAAAATATATGAAAGGGAAAGAAAGAGATTAATTTCAAGAAAGGTAAGTGAAGCCTAACTACCTTTTTTTTCCAAGAAACGTTTGCTAAAAATTTATTCTCTACTCAAAAGAGCATTGACAATTATTTTTGTATTATTATATCTACAACCTACTGATCATGCTAACGTACTGTGAGCTGTAGATGTTATAATTTTTACTCGGGGGTTCCCTGAGACCTGAAAATTATTTCAAGGGTTCCTCCAGGGCAAAAATGTTCAGAAAAGCTGCCTTAAAGTGGTATCTTTACATCAGTGTTACATACTGTATAGTTCATGATCTCTTGGACTCTTTAGGAATAAATGAATCCTTATTAAAATGCTTCATCAAATGATGCCATTCTAAGCTAATGGAGCTTGTCAATTAAATTTAAGACTGTCATGATATACTTGTTTTATAATCACGACATTTTGGTAATCAGTCCTCAGTTACAATGTATTATAGCTGGATACAGTTTTGTGGGAAGGATGAGGAAAACTGATAAGACATTGTCATTGGGTTGAAATCTGATCAATGGAGTTATTTTGTAATTTTCATGCTAATGCAGTGACTTGGCTTCTTATTGTGAAAACAACATAAGACTGTAGTCTTTTCCTACTCTAACAATTGCCTCTTGGAGATGCCGACTGATGTTATTGTGCTTGACACCTCGTGGGGTACAACTTCAGTGTCAAATTGGATTTTAAAAAATGCTCAGGTCATCTATTGGATTCCCGAACAGTTCATATACTTAATACATGACTTCACCGTGTTTTCTTTTAAAAAACAAGTGTAACAGCTGAAGCTTGGAAATCCATAATTGGAATAAAAGGTTGTGCAAGTAAATATGAAGCATCTTCTGGTGGTCAAACTGCTGTTTTTGGTCACATCAGAAATTCAAAGATTCAAGGAATTGACACAAGTCAGAATTTTTTTTTAGGAAAGTGATGTAGCGGTAAGATGACACATGGCAATAACTTGGCTGTTCTGACATGAACGTAGGTGATTTAGATCTACGTATCGCATTAGGATTGTTCAACCTGATTAGTTAAGGATGCGCATTATTGCTTGTCATTTTTGCAGAAGTACCTGATTCCCTGACAATTAGTTACTAGATGTTGTGGGACAAATGTCCACAGGCTTGAGGGAAGGTGTACATTTGACAGTGAGCACAGTTGGCTTTTGTTCTGGAATGTGAGCAAGAGATGAGTCCTTATAATAGATTAGATTATGAGGACACGCAGTCCCCTTTTATTGTCATTTAGTAATGCATGCATTAAGAAATGATACAATGTTTTTCCAGAATGATATCATGGAAACATGACAAACCGACTTAAAAACTAACAAAAAACCACATAATTATAACATATAGTTACAACAGAGCAAACAATACCGTAATTTGATAAGAACAGACCATGGCACGGTAATATTCTCAAAGTCTTTCGAAAGTCCCATCATCTCACGCAGACGGTAAACCTCCAGCGCCGCCAACTTGCCGATGCAGCATCCTGGAAGCATCCAACCACAGTCCGACTCCGAGTCTGTCTGAAAACTCCCAAGCCTTCGACCACCTCTCCGACACTGATCACCCAGCACTGAGCACCATCTCTGCTGAGCATTCCGACCCCGGCCCTGGCAATAGGCAAAGCCGAGGATTTGGGGCCTTCGTCTCCGGAGATTCTCGATTGTGCAGTAGCAGCGGCAGCGAAGCAGGCATTTCAGAAGTTACTCCAGGTGTTCCTCCGCGTTTCTCTCAGCTGTCTCCATCAAATCTGGATTGTGCATGACCTCCTAGTTATATATATATTATTGTGTACTTCCAATTAGCCTGTTCTCACACTTCTGTTCCAGGGGAATGAAACCAAGATTTTCATAAATCAAATTTCATTCAGGGCATTGTGTAAGGGAGTTGGGGCTTTCGTCAGGGAGTTGGGGCTTTCGTCATGGAGTTGAGTGTAAGAATTGGCCGTTTCGTTAGTCAGCACTTTGTGTCAGGATGCTATGTGTGAGTTCTACAAGATATTGGTGAAGCTGCACTTGGAGAATTATGTGCAGTTTCCGTTATTCTGTTATAGGATAGATATTATTAAGCTGGAACAAGTTCAAAGAAGATTTATGAGAATGTTGCCACAACTCGGAGGTCTGAGTTATAGGGAGAGGTTGGGCAAGAAAGAAATTTCTTCTTTGGAGATTAGGAGACTGGATGACCTTACAGAGGTGTAAAAATCATGAGTGGTATAAATGAAGTTAATGCACACAGTCTTTTTCCCGGAGAAAGGGAATCAAAACTTCAAGGGAGTAGGATTAGATTAATAGGGGAAAAAAGCTACCTGAGGAGCAGTTTCTTCGCACAGATGGTGGTGGGTATGTGGAAAAGCTGCCAGCGAAAGTAGTTGAGTCAGGTAAACTAAATTATTAAAAAGACATTTGGACAGGTACTTGGGTAGAAAATATTTAGAGCAGGAGTTCCCTACCTGGGCTCACAGACCACTTGCTTAATGGTATTGGTTCATGGCATAAAAATATTGGGTAACGGTGGTTTAGAGGAATATGGTCCAAATGCAGGCAAATGAGACTAACTTAGATGGGTATCTTGGTTGGCATGGATGAGTTGGACTGAAAGGTGTGTTTGTATTCTATATTACTCTCTGACTTGAATCTATCATAATTACTGCTGGTGAAATGCATTTAGTAGGGAGATTATTGCATTTTTTAAAAATTGCATTTATGGTATGATTTGAATGAATTTTCTGTTTAAACTCTTAAGCATTATCCGGAATATAGTTGTGAATTGTTCATGTATTTTGTTTTGATTAAAACTGATATATAGATTCAGCTTCCAAAAGTATTGAAACTTTGGCTAAGGACTTATTGTAAAATGCTGTCAGTTCCACTTGGCTCGCCCCCATTTGCCCTCCTAATTGACAGGAAGTTTTGATCCCCTGTGCAGTTTGTTAAGTTTTGGAAAATTGAAATCTGGAACTTAACTGACTGAGCTGTGCTGCCAGGGAACAGCTGCACTTCAGCAAATGCTGCAAGGAGAGCACAGGTTTGCTGAATTCCTCAGCAATTGCATTAGTGAACTTACTAATTAAACCTGCTGAATGTTAAGTGTTCAGGAGCCCATATATTTGACTGGATTGGGGCGACTGGGAGGGAGATCAGTAATAATAAGATGAGTTGCAATTCTTTTTTCAAATTTAGTAAATCATAGAATTGCGCAGCACAGAAGTGGGCCCTTTGGCCCATCCTGTCCCTGCTGACTATGATGTCTGTCTACGCTAATCCCATTTGCCTGCATCAGTCCCAGTTCCTTTTATACCTTTCAAATGCTTTAGGAATTTTATTATTGCATCAGCCTCCACCACCTCCTCTGGCAATTCCCTCAGTATGTTCTGCCTCCTCCTTGGAGCCATTTTGCAAACGTGCCTCAGATTTCTCATGCTGTCACCTTCCACCTCAACCACAAGGGCAGCTGTCACGGTATCTTAGCCATTTCATGTTCAAGGCTTGTTCTGCATTACAATATCTGCACCACCCACCCTAAACCCCCCAATCTCAGCCAACTGATAGAAGACGTGCACAAAATGATAGTCGTCATAGTCATACTTTATTGATCCCGAGGGAAATTGATTTTCGTTACAGTTGCCCCAACCAAGAATAGAGTATAAATATAGCAATATAAAACCATAAATAATTAAATAGTAATATGTAAATTATGCCAGGAAATAAGTCCAGGACCAGCCTACTGGCTCAGGGTGTCTGACCCTCCAAGGAAGGAGTTGTAAAGTTTGATGGCCACAGGCAGGAATGACTTCCTATGACGCTCTGTGTTGCATGTCAGTGGAATGAATCTCTGGCTGAATGTACCCCTCTGCCCAACCAGTACATTATGTAGTGGATGGGAGACATCGTTTAAGCTGGCATGCAACTTGGACAGCATCCTCTTTTCAGACACCACCGTGAGAGAGTCCAGTTCCATCCCCACAACATCACTGGCCTTACGAATGAGTTTGTTGATTCTGTTGGTGTCTGCTGCCCCAGCACGCAACAGCAAACATGATCGCACTGGCCACCACAGACTCGTAGAACATCCTCAGCATCATCCGACAGATGTTAAAGGACCTCAGTCTCCTCAGGAAATAGAGACGGCTCTGACCCTTCTTGTAGACAGCCTCAGTGTTCTTTGACGAGTCCAGTTTATTGTCAATTCGTATCCCCAGGTATTTGTAATCCTCCACCATGTCCACACTGACCCCCTGGATGGAAACAGGGGTCACTGGTGCCTTAGCCCTCCTCAGGTCCACCACCAGCTCCTTAGTCTTTTTCACATTAAGCTGCAGATAATTCTGCTCATATCATGTGACAAGTTTCCTACTGTAGGCCTGTACTCAGCCTCATCTCCCTTGCTGATGCATCCAACTATGGCAGAGTCATCCGAAAACTTCTGAAGATGACAAGACTCTGTGCAGTAGTTGAAGTCTGAGGTGTAAATGGTGAAGAGAAAGGGAGACAAGACAGTCCCCTGTGGAGCCCCAGTGTTGCTGATCACTCTGTCGGGGACACAGTGTTGCAAGCACACGTACTGTGGTCTGCCAGTCAGGTAATCAAGAATCCATGACACCAGGGAAGCATCCACCTGCATTGCTGTCAGCTTCTCCCCCAGCAGAGCTGGGCAGATGGTGTTGAATGCACTGGAGAAGTCAAAAAACATGACCCTCACAGTGTTCGCTGGCTTGTCCAGGTGGGCGTAGACACGGTTCAGCAGGCAGACAATGGCATCCTCAACTCCTAGTCGGGGCTGGTAGGTGAACTGGAGGGGATCTAAGTGTGGCCTAACCATAGGCCGGAGCAGCTCCAGAACAAGTCTCTCCAGGGTCTTCATGATGTGGGAGGTGAAAGCCACCGGTCTGTAGTCATTGAGGCCACTGGGGTGTGGCGTCTTCGGCACAGGGACGAGGCAGGATGTCTTGCACAGTACAGGAACCCTCCGAAGCCTCAGGCTCATGTTGAATACATAGCGAAGTACTCCACATAGCTGAGGGGCACAGGCTTTGAGCACCCTGGTACTGACACCATCTGGTCCTGCAGCCTTGCTTGGGTTGAGACTTTGCAACTGTCTTCTCACCTGTTCAGCTGTGAAGCCCACCATGGTGGTTTCGTGTGGGGAAGGGGTATAGTCATGAGAGCAGGGTGGGGGACTGTGAGGAGGGGTAGGAGGGGAGAGTGGAATATATGTTGGTTGGGGGCCGACACAGATGAATCATGTGGGGGATGGGCAGGGGCCACAATGTCAAATCTGTTAAAGAACAGGTTAAGTTTGTTGGCCCTGTCCACACTGCCTTCAGCTTCTCTGTTGCTAGTTTGCCGGAAGCCAGTGATGGTCCTCATCCCACTCCAGACCTCTCTCATGTTGTTCTGCTGGAGTTTCCACTCAAGCTTCCTCCTATACCTGTCTTTAGCCTCCCTGATCCTGGCTTTCAGGTCCCTCTGTATTGCCCTCAGCTCCTCCCTATTTCCATCTCTAAACGCCCCCTTTTTAGCATTCAGGATGTCCTTAATGTCCTTTGTTACCCATGGCTTGTTATTTGAATAACAAAGGACAGTTCTTGTCAGAACATTGCAGTCCACACAGAAGTTGATGTAACCAGTGATGCACTCTGTGAGCCCATTAATATCCTCTCCATGTGGCCCACAGAGTCACATGATGCCTTGCCAGCACTTTATCAGTCAAGTTGAGTTGAACAGCACAAGGACATGCCATCATGCAAGCAGCATTCACAAGAAAAAGCATAAATTATACAGAATTTTTACAAGATAGAACATAATTAAAACAAAATAAAATAGCAAAGCTCATTTTAGCGCAAAGTGGTCATAGTGTAGTAATTAGTGCTGTACCAGTTGGTTCAAGAACTGAGTGGTTGAAAGGGAGTAGCCATTTATGGGACTTAAGACCTCTGAACCTCCTGTCCACTGGTAACTGCAAGAAGATGGCTTGGCCCAAAACGTGAGAATCTTTGTTGATGTTGCCTTCTTAAGGCAATGTTGCTTGTAAATATTACCTGCAGTGAAGAGGCATGTGTCAATGATGTAATAGGGCTAAGACTATTACTGTCTGTGCGTTCAGATTGCCATACCAGACCGTGATGATGCAGCCAGTCAGGATATTTTCAGCAGTACATCTGTAGAAGTTTATCAGAAGTTTTAGTGACAAGCCGATCCTCCTTAACCTCCTAAGAAAGTAAAAATACTGTAGCATCTTCCTTGTGATTGTGTTTGTGTGCTGGGCTCCAGTCAGGTCTGATTTGTTAATGCCCAGGAATTTAAAGCTGCCTACTCCATTGCCAATCCCCCAATGTTGGCTGGCGCACCTAAAAATTGTCATTGTGGCTGGTTGTTCAAACATTTTTTTTGCATAATAATATTCAAAGTATAAAATACAAATGAATTACAATGCTCTTTTTATAGAACATTGAATCGGATGGTGATCTGCGTGAAATTAACTGAAGCTGCCACTGCACAGGGTCTAACCACTTTGGATCTGGATAGTTTTGGCAAGTTCAGCCTTCAGGAAAAGTACATGAAAACTGTGCTCTTATCTAGTGTGTGAGTCTAGCAAGCTGTACTTCAGGCTATATTGCTGTATTACCACAGCGATATGCCACACTTTTATTTCAGCCCCTAGTAAGCACACTATTGTTGAATGTGCTTTGAACAGTAGCCCACAGTTTAAGCTATTTGTTTATGCATTGTTTTGAGAACGATGAGAAATTTGAGACTCCTCCCCCCCCATACTTTTTGAATATTTTTTAACTGTTATGCAGATATGCTCTTTATTAACAAGATTGATTACCTGACAGATTTCAGGCATGCAAGCTCCCTCATGAATCCAGAGTGTACTATCTGTTGGTTCATCTTAAAACATCTATGATGTTGGATGTAGCTACATTTATATGAATTATCCTGCAGTTTGCCAAAGAAAATAAAAATGCATCCTTAGAGCAAACAAAATGGCTTTATTTTTAGGAAACAAACCCAATATACTCTCAAACATCTTCAAAGGATTCAAACATAATAGGTTCTCAGACATGTATTTCACACAAGAGTACATGGCATCTTCTAACATATTCACATGACCCACTCCTTTAGTGTGGTCAAATTATTGCTGCAGATATTCTTGGCGTAATTTGAACTCCTAAACTTGCAGCACAACTAAGGACCTTCAATTGTTTCCCTTTGTAATGCATAAACTAAGACAATGACCATCCTGATCATAAAATAATAAACCTCAAGCAGAGCAAATCATTCCTAAAACATCTGATTCAGATCACCATTTCCTTCCTTCCCAACCACTCCGCTTCGAATGAAAAAACGATTGAACTTACTCACTGGCAGAGCAATCATGTGCTGCATATACTTAAACCTCATTATATTTGCAAATACTGATAAATCCTAGCCCATTCAAACCCCACTGGATATGCATCATCGAATGAGTCCAATGCTTAAGTAGTTCACTGATCACTGTTCACTGATGTGTGTGAATAGCGTGACATCTTTTATTGTAACCCAATGTAGAGTCCTGCAAGTAACATGACAATTTGTACAGCGATGGCACAGCTTCTATTTGAGAATACACAGCAGGCCCATCTAAATAATAGGAAAGGTTAATGATGTTTTGAGTGAGATCCAGCCTTCATCCTTCAATTGTCTAAATATTAGTGTGCAATTTATTTATTAAAGAATAGTGCCTCGTCATTTTAAGGTTTTTTTAGAGAACTGATCAATCATTCTTTAATATAAATGACCAAGATTTTTTTGGCCAACAAAAAAAGAATTACTTCAGTAATCAATAACAAACTAAATCTTACATTCTAATTAAATTAGATTTAATTGCCATGTCTATTTTATGCAGAAGTGAGTGAACAGTGGAGGTAAAGCAGGGGTTTAGTGATAAGTAAATCTTCAGTCAAACATATAGAGGAATTGTTGAAGTGCAACAAGACATTGTTTTGTTCCAGGAAAGTCTAAACTGCTCTAAAATTGATCCATAACTTCAAAAATAAGGAAAACTTTACTGCTGTCAGAAAATGAAGTAACAGTCTGAAATGTCAGAAATTCCAGCTGACCTGCTGGCACTTACCTAACTCTATGGACATTTCTGGCATGATACCCGGAGGAGAGATCATATCCACTCCTCTGGTCACAGGGAATAATTAGGAAGAGTTCTGAATTAAAGGTCAGATAGTTCTTCACTGGGAATCCCTAAATATCCACACAGCTGATTGCTGGAAATTCTCTGATTGTGATGGTGTTTAAATTCTCAAAGTATCTAATAGTTGAACATGAAGTTCTACAGATTTCCCAACACTTTCACTGAGAAGTTCTCCCATTGTTCCTGAGCCAAAATAGACCTGGCACAGGAACAGAGAACTTGCTCATCTGAATGGGGAATATATATGTAAGGGGAAGGGTAAATAGTTATTCACTTTTTAATTGAATTAAAAGTAACATATTCAATTGTTTAAGTCCTTTATGGTGTGTCATTTAGTGTACTAGCAAGTTTACTGCTTTTCAGATATTTGTAAATTACAAATATGTTTATATCTGTGAAAGCAGGTAAAGAGCAAGTACTGTGGCAGAAAGTCTTGATAAATCATTGAATTGGAGCAAGTGAGAAATTGTCGGTGGAACATGAAGATTTTCAAATTGCTTCTTCAAATTAATTGTTTTGTAAGTTTACAGAATTCCAACAGTTAATGCATGCCACATCTCTCAAAATAGCTTGTCATTAATCTCTTCATTTGGATCTTTAGATTCTTATTTAATAGGTTTAGAATAGGAGGGAGCGGTAGATAAGCAGATTAAGGATGTTGCAGTTGGATTTCTGAAACATGCAGCTGGGTGATCAGGTTGCCCCAAAGAAGAAAAGACTCCTTGAAAGTTTGAGCTCTTAATTCACTCTCCATTTCTGTTGTACAATTAGTCCTGCTTTGAGGGAAATCTGCTGGTGCTGAGCTGAGTATTATAAAGTGGTCTTCTGTGGTGGAGTTACTCACGTAGGACAGGTTGCAGTCTATGACCAAGATTTATCCACTCCACAGAGCCAACAATCAATTAGAGAACAGAAACGTTTTTAAAATTCCATTATGTCAGCCTTGTCAAGTCACCTGCATAAAAACAAAGCAAAAAGGTAATTAAAGCAGTTTAAAATCTGTGTATTTAAAAATATCTTCCTTAGCAGAGAAGTTTCCCAGTACATGTTATAGACATTTTGACGACTACACAAGAATCTGGGGCTATTCAGGTACCGAGTATGGTAAAAGCAGTCGTCAGTAACCATCTGTATGTTTGTCAGGGTCAGTGCTTGGAAAAAGGTGTTTTATTCCTGTCTTTATTTTGTTTCTTATTCTATAATTTCAGAAATAATTGCTGTGGTTATTGCTGCAGCTGGTGCCATTGTGATAGACATGAAGAACCTGACCACAGAGGACTCCTTGTATGGCCAGATTCTGACCCAGCAACTATGCATTTATTTTGGATTTGAAGAATAGTCTATACTGGATGAATTGATGGAGAAATGTAAACAATCGCGCTGCTGCATTGTTTTGCATAATTAATCACATTAAGGTATTAGATACCAATTGAGTCACCAATTAATTGCAACAGTATGCTAATATGGCAGCAGTTAATAGTAAACAACAGGCAGGATAGACAAAGGAAGGCCAGTGGATGCTGTGTACTTGGATTTTCAGTAGATCTTTTAGCAAGGTACCGCACATGACGCTATGAAACAAGGTTACAGTCCATTGTATTACAGGAAAGATACTGCATAGACAGAAGTTTTGCTGACTGGCAGAAGGCAAAGAGTGGGAATGAAGTGGGCCATTTCTAGCAGGCTGCCGATGGCTATTGGTGTTTTGCAGGGGTCAGTGTTGGGTCTGCTACTATATTAATGATTTGGATGGCAGAATTGATGGCTTTGTGTCTAGGTTTGTGGATGATACAAAGATAGGTGAAGGGGCAGGTAGTGTTGAGTCAGCAAGGATCACTAAGATCTTTAACCTCTCACGTTGGCAGTCTGAGGTACCCACCTGCTTCAAGCTGGCTTCACTTAAACTGATGCCCAAGAAGAACGTGATAACCTGCCTCAATGACTATCACCCAGTAGCACTTACATCCACAGTGATGAAGTGGTGATCAACTCCTGCCTAAAAAAACTGACTTGGATACACTCCCATTTGCCTACTGGCACAACAGGTCTACAGCTGATGCCACTTTTTTGACTCTTCACTCAATTCTGGAACATCATGACAGCATAAGACCATAAGACAGAGGAACAGAAGTAGGCCATTCAGCCCATCGAGTCTGCTCCGCTGTTCAATCGTGGGCTGATCCAATTCTTCTAGTCATCCCCACTCCCCTGCTTTCACCCCATACCCCTTGGTGTCCTGGCTAATCGAGAACCCGTCTATCTTTGCCTTAAATACACCCAATGACTTGGCCTGCACAGCTGCTCGTGGCAACAAATTCCACTGATTTACCACCCTCTGACTAAAGTAATTTCTCCGCATCTCAGTTCTAAAAGGACGTCCTTCAATCTTGAAGACATGCCCTCTTGTCCTAGGATCCCCTACCATGGGAAATAACTTTGGGAAAATAACATGGGAAAAATCTAATCTGTTCAGGCCTTTTAACATTTGGAATGTTTCTATGAGATCCCCCGTTATTCTCCTGAACTCCAGGGAATACAACCCAAGAGCTGCCAGACGTTCCTCATACAGTAACCCTTTTATTCCTGGGATCATTCTCATGAATCTTCTCTGAACTCCTTCCAACATCAGTATATCCTTTCTAAAATAAGGAGCCCAAAAGTGCACACAATACTCCAAGTGTGGTCTCATGAGTGCCTTATAGAGCCTCAACATCACATCGCTGCTCTTCTGTACCTCCAGGAATGAATGCCAACATCGCATTTGCCTTTTTCACAACTGACTCAACCTGGAAGTCTCCCCATGAGGACTCCCAAGTCCCTTTGCATCTCTGCATTTTGAATTCTCTCCCATCTAAATAATAGTCTGCCCGTTTATTTCTTCCACTAAATTGCATGACCATACACTTTCCAACATTGTATTTCATTTGCCACTTCTTTGCCCATTCCCCTAAACTATCTAAGTCTTTCTGCAGGCTCTCTGTTTCCTCAGTACTACTCGCTCCTCCACCTATCTTTGTATCATTGACAAATTTAGCCATAAATCCATTAATCCCATAGTCCAAATCATTGTCATACATCATAAAAAGCAGCGGTCCCAACACCGACCCTTGTGGAACTCCAGTGGTAACCGGCAGCTGGCCAGAATAGGATCCCTTTATTCCCACTCTCTGTTTTCTGCCGACCAGCCAATGCTCCACCCATGCTAGTAAATTCCCTGTAATTCCATGGCTTTCATCTCACGCGCGGCACCTTGTCAAAGGACTTCTGAAAATCCAAGTACACCACATCTACTGCATCTCCTTTGTCTACCCTGCTTGTAATTTCCTCAAAGAAATGCAGTAGATTTGTCAGGCAGGATTTTCCTTTCAGGAAACCATGCTGGCTTTGGCCTATTTAGTCATGTGCCTCCAGGTACTCCGTAATCTCATCCCTAACAATCGATTCCAACGACTTCCCAACCACTGATATCAGACTAACAGGTCTATAGTTTCCTTTCTGCTGCCTCCCACCCTTCTTAAATAGTGGAGCAACATTTGCAATTTTCCAGTCATCTGGTACAATGCCAGAATCTATTGATTCTTGAAATATCATCGTTAATTGGGAGGAGAAGATGGCTGTGCGATGCAGCACGCACAGCCTCTCTGGTGAAATGATATCGTATTTGTTAAATAGGGTACTGTGCACAATTCTGATTTGATGGAGACAGCCGTGAAAAGCACGGAAGAACACCTGGAGAAACTTTTGAAATGCCCGGTTCGCTGCCGCTGCTACTGTACGATTGAGAATCTGCAGAGGGAAGGCCCAAAATCCTAGGCTTTGCCTGCTGCTGGCGGCTGTGGCTGGGGTCGAAGCGCTTGGCAGAGATGGTGCTAGGTGTTGGAGGGCTGGTCGGAGGCTCGAAGCTTTCGGACGACTCAGAGTTAGACTGTGGTCGAGCATGGCAGGGAGAGTTTTCTTCCTTCTCCCGTCTGCGTGAGATGTGGGACTTTCAAGAGACTTTGAACTTTTTTTACTGTGCCCATGGCCTGTTCTTCATCAAGTTATGGTATTGCTTGCACTGTTGTAACTATACGTTATAATTATGTGGTTTTTGTCAGTTTTTCAGTCTTGGTCTGTCCTGTGTTTCTGTGATATTACACCGGAGGAATATTGTATCATTTCTTAATGCATACATTACTAAATGACAATAAAAGAGAATTGCGTGTCCTCGCAATCTAATCTAATCTAATGCTTCCGCAATCTACCAGCTACTTCCTTTAGAACCCGAGGGTGCACTCCATCAGCTCCAGGAGACTTATCCATCCTCAGACCATTCAGCTTCCTGAGCACCTTCTCAGTCGTAATTTTCACTGCACAAACTTCACTTCACTTTAACACTCTTCAATGTCCAGATGTTCTTTTTAAACTACAGCTCAACTACAATTCTATTATCCCCTCATAACTAAGCAATGAGCTTCAAGACCTTGGCCTCAATACCTCCTTGTTCAATTGAATTCTCAATTTTCATACCCGCAGACCCCAGTCAGTTGGATCTTCTTCATGATCTCCATCAGCACAGGTGCACCACAAAGCTGTGTGCTTATCCCCCTGTTTAATTAATATTTCACATATGACTGTGTGGCTAAGAACAGCTCTGATGCCATATTTAAGTTTGCTGATGACACGACTGTCACTGGCTGAATCAAATGTGGTTATGAATCAGCATATAGGAGGGAAATTGAAGATTTGGAATGTCAACAAGACCAAGGGGTTGATTATTTACTTCAGGAAGAGGAAGCCTGAGGTCCATGAGCCAGTCCTCACTGGGGGATTGGAGGTGGAGAGAGTTAGCAACTTTAAATTCCTTGGTGTTAACATTTCGGAGGACCTGTCCTGGGCCCAGCATGTAAGTGCTTGACAAAGAAAGCATGGCAGTGCCTTTATTTCCTTAGACATCTGTGAAGATTCAGCATGACCTTCCATAGGAGAGTATATTGACTGGCTGCATCACAGCCTGGTATGGAAACACCAATGTCCTTCAATGGAAAATCCTGCAAAAAGAAGTGAACTTGGCCCAATCCATCATTGGTAAAACCGTCCCCACCATTAAGCACATCTACATGGAGCACTATCGCAGGAAAGCAACATCCATTATCAATGAGCCCCAGCATTTAAGTCAGACTTTCTTCTCGCTGCTGCCATCAGGAAGGAGGTACAGAACGCTTGGGACTTGTACTACCTGGTTCAGGAGCAGTTATTACCCCTCAACCATCAGGTTCTTGAACCAAAGGGGATAACTTCACTCAGCTTCATTTGCCTCATCACTTAACTGTTCCCACAATCAATGGACTCACTTTCAAGAATTTTTCATCTCATGTTCTTGATGTTTATTTATTGTTATTTATCTTTGTCTTTTTGTATTTTCACAGTTTGTTGTCTACCCTGTGGTGTGGTCTTTTACTGATTCTATTCGATTTACTGAGTATGCCTACAAAAAAAAAACAATCTCAGGGTTTGTCTATGGTGACATATATACTTTGCTAATAAATTTGCTTAGAACTTTTGAACTTTGAGATGGAATAAACTGCAGCAAAGTATTTGATGGTGCACTTTCATAGAAGGAGTAAAGGTGTCGACTTTTTTCTAACTGGGGGGGGTGAATTCTGAAACCGAAGTTGCAAAGGGAATTGGGGGTCTTGTGCAAAATTCCTTAAACATAAAAACATAGAAATATAGAAAACCTACAGCACAATATAGGCCCTTTGGCCCACAATGCTGTGCCGAACATGTACTTACTTTAGAAATTACCTAGGGTTCCCATAGCCTTCTATTTGCTAAGCCCCGTGTACCTGTCCAGGAGTCTCTTAAAAGACCCTATCTTATCTGCCTCCACCACAGTCGCCGGCAGCCCATTCCATGCACTCACCACTCTCTGCATAAAAAAACTTACCCCTGACAACACCTCTGTACCTACTTCCAAGCACCAAAGACTAACTTACAGGTTGATTCAGTATTAAGGAAAGCAAATGTAAAATTGCATTCATTTTGAGATGGCTAAAATGTAAAAGAAAGATTGTAATGTTGAGGCTTTCTATGTACGTACTGTATGTGTCAACATATACGACTCTGAGATTCATTTTCTTGCGGGTGTTCATATAAATGCAAGAACCACAATAGAATCAATGAAGGACTGCACCCAACAGGGCAGATAAACGACCAATGTGCAAAAGACGACAACGTGTGCAGATGCCAAAAAAGAGAGATAAATAAACAATAAGTTTTGAGTACAAGAGATGAAGAGTCTTTGAAAGTGAGTCCTTAGGTGTGAGAGTAGTTCAGTAATGGAGTAAGTGAAGTAGCCCTTCTGGTTCAAGAGCCTGATGGTTGAGGGGTAATAATTGTTCGTCAACCTGGCAGTGTGGGTCCTGAGACTCCTGTACTTCCTCCCTGATGGCAGCAGCGAAAAGAGAGCATGGCATGGATGGTAGGGGTCCTTGATGATGATGGATGCTATTTTCCTGATAGCGCATGGCCATACACTTCTCTACCCTGTATTCCATCTGCCACTTCTTCGCTCCGTGTAAATGTGCTCAGTGGTGCGAGGGCTTTACCTGTGATGGGCTGGGCTGTTTCCACTACTTTTTGTTGTTTTTTTCTATTCAAGACCATCGGTGTTTCCATACCAGGCTATGATGCAGCTTGTCAATATACTGCACATCTATAGATATTTGTCAAAGTTTTAGCAGACATGCGAAATCTTTACAAACTCCTCAGAAAGCAGAGGTGCTGCCATGCCATTAGAAGAATGGGGGTGGGGGGTGTAGGGTTCTTTTTGAAACTTTTCAGATGTTGAAAGTCCTAGATAGCGTGGATGTTGAGTTGATGTTTCCAATAGTGGGAGAGTCTAGGACCAGAGGGCACAGCCTCAAAATAGAAGGACATTCCTTTGGAACAGAGACGAGGAGGAATTTCTTTAGCCAGATGGTGGTGAATCTGTGGAATTCATTGCCACAGGTGGCTGTGGAGGCCAAGTCATTGGGTATATTTAAAGCATTGGTTGACTGGTTGTTCATTAGTGAGGGCATCCAAGATTATGGGGAGAAGGCAGGAGAATGGGGTTCAGGGAGAAAATAAATCACCCATGATCGAATGGTGGAGCACACTCAATGGACCAAATGGCCTAATTCTGCTCCTGTGTCTTATGGTTTTGTGGTCAAATTGTCAGTCTCTAACATACAGAATCAACGTAAAAATTTAGGATTGTTTACAAATGCTGAAACTTGAAAGGTACTTTGTTTCTATGCTGTATTTCGTGGTTTTGAAATAAAGCCACTGCGGGTTGAATGAGGAAATGACTCACCACAAATTAATGTTTTTATATGGTTATTCAAGTAATGTAGGAGACTCAGGTTTGAGAGTATTTATTAAATATCCTTAGTTCAACACGCTAGTGTTGAGTCTTCTCCATGAACTAGTTGTGTGTGTAGTGTGCAGTGAGATGTAAGTTGAGAGTGGTGTCTGAGCTCATCAATGCATTTGCTGCTAGTGAAGCAATTGAGTTGAGTAATATTAAAGGTAGAACTTTTTTGAACAATGTGAAGGAGAATGTAGTAGAATAATTTATAGATAAGCTATAAAGGCAGCTTATATATTACATGAATATTAATATAATCTGTGCTGTTTGTAAATTTTATGCACTTTTATGAACCAAAGTAGATCTTGTTTGATGATGATTGAAAACTTTGGAATATGCCTTAACATGAGGTTGTCTTTACTGTAGTTCAAGTCACTTCCAAATGGCCGATAGCCAAATCTAGGGTTCTCCAGTTTTGCTTGGATTCAGGGTGATAATACTTTGCCACACACACCTACAAAAGATTGAACAGTGCAGCAGCATTGATTTGTATTTCTCTCAATGGGTTACTGTAGTAGAGCAAGAATGCACATTAATTACACATTAACCCACATTAAATGTGGGTTGCCATTCTTCTTTGCAGGCTTCAGGAGAACCTGACTTCTTTGTAAAAGATGACTGAAATTTAACTCCTTATTATCTTAACCAGATGAAGTTCTTACAGACTTTGGTTTCAGAATTATACTTCCTATTTTAACCTGAATTCCCTTAGCTCACAGATTTATTTAAAACAGGCTTATCTTCCTCTTTTTATTCTACTTATTTTTCTCTCAGCCTCTTTTTTTTAGTCACATCTTGATTTAAGAGTTTTCTTTTTAAAGTTCGTCTTTGGGGCTGGGTACTGAAGCTGGAACTGAGTCTAGTGGCCCTTCTCAGCAATCCCTTTGGAATTTGGGTATTTTCCTAATGCTGATGAGAACTCCACTTCATGGTCAACATTGTGGCTTTTTCAACATTTCTGCAAAAAATCTGAGAACTTCATTAACAAATGCCTTACAATGACAGAATATGTTTGGTAATTAGACATTATTTTCAGAACTCTTTGAACTTTAGGTGCAATTTGTATCCATCTGGTATTTTTTAATGTATCGTGCAGATTTGATATGCTGTTGTTCTGTCTCATGAAGTAATGCTAAGTATATCCATGAACCTTAGAGCTTGTTGAGAATCCAACTCGTAAAATGTCAAAGGAGCAGGATTGTAAATATCATTTGGGAATGAGGAGGGAGAGAGGATGGAAAATTTCAGTTGATCATTACAGTTTTCAGTTTGGTACATTTTCCCAACCTGTCATCACCAAGTAGAGCACATATTCACCTTCTATTTAAAAACGCAAACAACAGGAATTCTGCAGATGCTGGAAATTCAAGCAACACACATAAAAGTTGCTGGTGAACACAGCAGGCCAGGCAGCATCTCTAGGAAAAGGTGCAGTCGACGTTTCAGGCCGAGACCCTTCGTCAGGACTAACTGCCTGACGAAGGGTCTCGGCCTGAAACGTTGACTGCACCTCTTCCTAGAGATGCTGCCTGGCCTGCTGTGTTCACCAGCAACTTTTATGTGTGTTACCTTCTATTTAATTTGTTTTATGTCTTTTTCCACTTTCCTCTTGTAATGAAATATGTCCTGATTCTTTCTGAAGAGAGGAGCTGAGATCAGGAGTTCACCTGGGAATTTTCATGTACAGAGTTGCATGTTGCCACTGCGCACTGCATTCTGGTGGAACAATTGCTCACCAAGCTAATGTGTTGCCTAAAGACTTGAAATCGGCTTTCACTTGTAATTAACATCTGCCTTTTGGTCTATCCCCTTGATAAAGCAAATTTGCAGATCAGTACAAGTGACTTTTTTTTTGCTTCCTTTGGAACAACTCTGTGACTGGATGTTTCATTCTTTGTCTAAAATCATAGTCAACATAACTTAATATGTCAAACAACAATTCTCCATGAAATGCACTCATTAGATCCCGGGCCATTTATATCTGTTCAGATATAATAACATAAAGTGGAGAATTTGTGTTGTAAGAGTCTTAATTCTAAACCTCTGACAAGCAAAGAGATAATAGTATTCAGAAAATGTTTTTAAGTTACACTAATGGTACTTATCAATTCAAGATAAAGGCAGGATTGGTAAAATAGCTTTAATCTGCATTACTAGTATTTACAAATACACGATAGAGCCAGGATTGGTAAGGTGTTGCTTACTGTCAGGATGGATCTTTTAAATACTGATATGACCTCTCTCACTCTAAGTTGTACCATTAGTCAGATGTTTCAAGTTCTTCTAAAATTGCTACATTGTCCTTTTAAAAATTGCTTGGAATAAGCTTTTATAATTGTTGTCTTTGATCTGTTGGATCTCAAACTGTTTTAGACTTTGATAAATATTTAACTTACACTGCCTGCATTTACTGTTTTCTGATATTGGGTTAATTTTAACTGCTTATAAAGGAATTAAATCATTGCATCTGCATTTGACATAGAGCCCCTTCTTTGCATGTTTTAACTTTTATGTGACTACAGTTAGGGGGAACTGGCAATTCTGGAGAAATTAGCATCTGTTGTTGATTAGTCTGTAAGCAAGTGTGTGCAAAAAGCATTTTTATATTTAGAATTAGAGCAACCAAGACTTTATGCAGATCAGAGCCAAGGAGCACACTGCCAGTTAAAATTAAAAAAAACTGGATGTCTGAGAATTAAAGAAAATGGGACGTGGAGAAAGGAGGGTAAGGTTTGATTTGTTTTCTTCTGAAGCATTAAAATGCATTTTAATGTCCCATGAACACACAGTTAGAAGCAATTCCAAGCAGGCTGCAAACTGGGCATATGACACCAGGGAGGTGTGTAATCTCACATTCCAGTAGGCAACCATAGAATTAATTTTCCTCTCAATGTTTTTACACTCATCTTACACAATTAACTACTTGAGCCTGGCATCAAATTTGGCTGATGTGATCATTTAACATGACCCAAACTTCACTGGTAACTATGTGCCCCAATTACTTTCAATTCTCTTTCATTTTGCTTTGTAATTTTCTTAAAAAGCCTCTGTTAATCATTAGATAACATACATTTTCAAGTTCATCTAATATAAACATGCTGTTTCGGGCAACCTGTTAACAGTATTTCCAACACATCCTAAATAATCAGCTCTGCCTTCAGTTGTAATAAATATCAGACTGTATCCAATATGGCTATCAATTATTTTAACACTTTTTTTGCTTGAACTGATATTTTTCCAAACAAAGACCTTCTGTGAAATACAAAGGCACCAACGCTTTCCAAACGCATGAACATAATAGTTTGAGTAGCTGCTTTTTGTTCTACCTTGACAGTATCTTTATGTTTAGTCTGAATGTCATCTATTCCACCTGAACAGTTATTGCCGGATAGAAAATGCATAATAACTGAAAAAAGTGTCAGCAGTTTTCTGTACCCTTTGTCAGGAATTTGACAGAGTTCCACCTAAAATATTACTCCTGATTATTTCTTCTACAGTTCCAATTTGCTTACCTTGCAATTTTGTATTTTCCCCTGTATTTAGAACAGATCCGTAGTAATAACCACAGAAAAGGAATGTTTAAAACAATTTTTGGACTTGTAGGTTACTTCATTACTTCAAGATAACCATACCCCTTGAATAACAGCGTTTAGTTGGGAATTAAACTTTTGGAAAGGACAGTGAGAGAGCATGAGGTATGCACAAGGAAATAGGATTTGATTAGATAAATGAAACTGCCACTCCACAGCTTAACACTTACATCCGGGCTGGCACATCAGTCAAGTACAGTGCAATGCATTGTTGGAAGTGTTTCCAATTGTTATCTTTTAATTATTTTCCAATTTTGATTTTCCCTTTGCCTATGTATCTGTTGAGATGCATTACTCGTTCATTTCACTGAGAAGTATTAGACCCACATTATCTTTTCCAGACAGATTTTTTACTGATGTAGAAGTCAAGTATGTTCACCATGCTGACCAATTTACCCATTTGAAACCAAAAAGCAGCTTTGTTTATACATATCAATGTGTCCGCATTTGACAGCTAGAGATTGGACAATAATATCTTGTAAAACTGTGTGGGAGGCTGAAAGAAGTAACATTTCAAAGACTGGTTTTAGGATCACTGCTTATTGCAATATGTTTGTTGGTGACAACCCGCATCTGTAATTTTCCCAAGTATATTTCAGTTACTTAATTAAGTGACTACTGAACAATCAATGCAACACACAATCCACTCATGTGTTAGTGGTACAGGATATGGTTTTCCTTGACCCGACCTTTTTAGTCCTTAAAGACTTTCTAGTATAAACAGTAGAATGTAATAACTTTCTCATTATTATTACTTGTATAAAATATAGAGGCTTTCTAATGCACTCTAACTCCGTGCAAAATCATGTTATACTTTAGTGGCTAATGCTGGTAGAGTCTTTGGTTGTGTTGCAGGTTAGTAGAACATCAGAATGTGCAAATTCTACACGTTATATTTGGAGTACATTATTTGAAATCAGAGTGTAGATTATGTATTGCTTTCCATATACTCTTTATCTTTTTATTTCTTCTGTTTTATAATGGGCTGGTCAGCTCCAGACATAGGACACTTGAGATCCTCTGGAAAATTGTAACTGTGGAAACATTTTAGAATGTTGCAATATCAAAGTAGGCAAATTAGTCCATTCTGCTCTTTGCCACATAATAGATAGAGCACAGTGCAGGCCCTTCAAGCCATGATCTTGTGCCGAATGATATAAAACTACTCAGTGATCACTCCAACCCTTCCCCCCCACACATTGAAGGACCCTCCATTTTTCATACTTCCATGTGCCTATCTAAGAGTCTGTTAAATGTCCCTATTGTATCAACCTCAACCAGCCCCCCCTCACCCCCCGGCAATGCATTTCAGTCACCCACAACTCTGACTTAAAAGTCTACCTCTCTTCTCCTCTAATCTTTCCTCAACTCACCTCAAATGAATGCCCTCTGTTATTGGCCATTGCCCCCCCTCCCCCCGAGAAAGAGGTGCTGGCTTCAGGTGTCCCCTTAAACAAAATATTGGACCTTGCTTCTACAACAGTCTGAGGGGAGCATTATGTTTTGTAACTTCAAAACATTAAGCACAAAGGAAGAAGCAGGAGTCCCAAAATAACTTTGTGTAACTTTGGATTACTTTAAGCGAGGTGCGCATATATCACATGGTAGCATGATGATGTATGCAAATCATGTATTTATACATATAGCTTGTAAGGAATTATTTAAATGAACAAGAATGCTATATATATACATATATATAACATTACTCAAATATCACTTAAATATTAGATACACAACAGGGAGAATTCTATACATTAGAGCTTGTGAACAGGACCCTTATCTCCCCTTTAACATTGTTGGTGATTATCAGAAAATACAGTAGCACTAAAGAAACTTGTAACCAGCCAGGTCCCCTGTATGTACACAGACCCCTGCCCATTTTTCTCAAGTGATTTTCCTGCCAAATGCCTGTCCAGCTTATGCTTGAAATTACTGATGTTATCATTTTGTATCACTTATCGGTCAGCTCTGAATGATCGCCAGTGTCTGTTAAATAGTTAGAATTGCTCTGATCATTTGTACGCTTTTTCAGAGCCATGGGAAGCAGTTGTTTAGGATTAAATAAGTTAATATATTAATGGTCAATATTATTAATAATAATATTGTTAATGTTATACTATGTCAACTATTTCTTATCCAGTGAAAAACAGATACAATTAACTTTAGTCACTCAAATTTGTACCCTTGTGCACTCATTTTGTTGATGTGATAACTGCCTTCTTCCTCATGGATCCTTCTGTTGCAAATGGTTCATTGCAAATAATGAGAACCTGATCAGCAGTTGGAAAGCTTCCATGGTTGTGACATGGTTGTTAACATAATCATGCCTAAACTTAGTACAACTCACTTCCAGCAAGGTCTATGTACAATCAATTCCACATTTCAGTTACCCTCTGACTAAAATAGTTTGGCTAAACTTTTCTGTTTTCCTTTGTTCCCAACATTTTATATCATTATTCCATAATATCTGAACCCTGTGCATAATGGAAAAACATCCTAAAATCCAGTATTTTAAATCATGATGAAATTGTAACCAGCTTAGCTAATAACAGTCACTCTCTTCCCTTGCTTAATTAGATCAAGGCACTTCCTTTGACTTTGCAATTTCATTGTTTCTACCTAATTTCATGCTGATTTGAATTGTGCCACCTCTTCTGATCTTGCCTGCCCAGGTCACTCCAAAGACAATATTGTTAATCACCTGTACCCAATTTAATACAGTGAAATAAACATCAGTTTTTCAGAGCATGGTAGAAAACTCAGCAATTTAGGTAGCAATTGTGGAAAGCAAGCCAGATTTAGTAGACTGTGTTATTCAGGACTCTATCTAGAATGGGATAACTAAGAAAATTGAGCACCGTAAATGTGGCCTGCATGGAGTTAAGCAAATACTTGACAAAGTCCTGAGGCTGGGACACATGAGATGCGAAGTATGTTGGCAAACTGTGTCTCAAATCACCTTGGTAATGAGAGGCAGAAGATAGCTGGTCAAGGTGTGTTTTGTTTTTGACTTGAAGTTTGTAACCAATAATTTACCACAGGGATTAGTTCTGGGAGCATTGTTGTTTGACTTTGGATGAGAATGTGCTAAGTTTGCTGATGACACAAAAATTGGTGGAGTACTAGATGGTGAAGAGGGTTGTGTTGGAGACAGAAGGCTCTGATCAGTTGGAAAATTGGGTGGTGAAGTGGCAGATGAAATGTAACTCGGATGGAGGAGATATTTTATGGGGGGAGATCGGATGGGTTGGGCTTATTCTCGCTGGATTGTAAGATGTTAAGAGGTAACTTTAAAATGGTCTATTAAATTATGAATTGCATCTGTTGAGTAGAAATCAGAGTCTGTTTTCCAAGGGAGTCTTAAAACTAGACTCCTAGAGTGGAGAAATGTAAAGCAAAACTTAGGGGTACATTTTTCTCACAGAGGGTGATGGTTAAATGGAACAAGCTACCAAAGGAAGTGTTTAAAGTTCATTTGGACAGGTACTAGGTATGGATAGGAAAGGAAGAGAGGAATGCAGATTTCATATAGGCAAGTGAGATTAGCATCGATAGGCATCATAGTGAGCATGGATGAGCCGGTTGAAGGACCCATCTCTATTCTGTATCACTCCATGATTCTCATGCCTTGGTGACCTTTGCCTCTTGTGATCATGTGACTCCCCATATCCGGCAGGTCTCTCTGGCACCCTGCTCTGCAGTCCTGAGCATACTGTGAGCTATCAGAGTCTTTTTCCCCCCCCCCCCCCCCCTCCCTAGTCAGAAACATTTAAAAACAACTGAAAATGCCAAAAAATGGTATAATTAAGAAATCAAATTAAAATTCATTTAAAACCACTTTCAATGTATATAGATATAATTTAAAATTTTAAATATCTCTGGATGAATTCTGTCCATAACCTTCATGATTTTAGTATCTGCCCCACACCTCTGATACAGGACAGCAATCCAATTGTTCTAATCTATCCATGTACCTGAATTCCCTTGACCGTGGTACCATTTTAGTTAATTTTACAGTGTTCACAGAGCTCCATTTGTAGCTGGGCCAGTATTTGCTTGTGAGTGATTCATTGTGGCTTTCTTGTTGTTGCACTTGTATACTTACACATGCTTTTCTTTCTTTGCCCTGCTACTTTAAATTGACTGAATGAAAATCTGTCAGTTCTTCTATCCTTTTTAGAATGTGTCCTCTAGTTTATATTGCCTCTTACCAACCTACAGT